>NC_086187.1:23020000-24220000 GCF_023053635.1 Elgaria multicarinata webbii | reverse complement strand
GGTTTCAGGCAGCCGGCTCGGGTCGACTCAGCCTTCCATCCTCCCGAGGTTGGTAAAAGGAGTACCCAGTTAGCTGGGGGAAAGGTAATAACGGCCGGGGAAGGCAACGGCAAACCACCCCGCTATAAGGCCTGCCAAGAACACGTCAGCGAAAGCTGGTGTCCCTCCAAGAGTCAGTAATTACTCAGTGCTGGCACGAGAGGTTCCTTTCCTTCCTTTCCTTTCCAGCATGAAAAGGGGAAGCAACTCCGCTTCACTCCTGGGCAATGTGGGCCACTGCCCAGCGCTTCCTTTTTTAACCCACCAAGCTAACACGTTTAAAAGGCGTTTCCATCCTCCCTTTCCCCCCCTCCTGTAGTTTGCCGTAGCTAAACAATAACAGAAATAAACCCGTTAATCATTACAATAACAAAGAATCTTTTGGCACCTTAGGCTACACAGCTCTGGGAGTAAACCCCATTAAACTCAAGGGTTTATGTGCATAAGATTGTACTTCTGAAGATAAAAGGTGCAATGAATCCTGTGCATGTTCAGATTAAAAAATAAACCTACATCTCCTAGCTTCTCTCAGCCAGCAGGACTGGCTAGGGCATAACTGGGAGTTGTAGGCCTTTTTTCTGTCTAAACATGCATAGGATTGTGTCCTAATAGATTTATGTTGGGGTAAGCTTTCGGGAACTTTAGAATTCTAAGGTCCACAAAAGTATATGACACAATACCATTCAGGCAACCTTGATTTTATGCAGGCTTGCTTGTAAATTCATTGGGGCTTACTCCCAAGATAGGTGACTGTTTTGGATGGTGACTGTTTTAAGTTAATAGCTAGGTGGATTTTATATTTTATATTTTCAAAAATGGAGTGTTGACAGTTGTCTACTACTTTCTTGTTCCCTGTAGTCCTGGGGGTAGTGAAGCCATCACATCACTGAGTAGAGTCCAAGTTGAATGTCTCCACACCCTCCTCTTCCATATCATTTTATGATTAATAACATCCTGACTATAACAGTTAGCTCCCCCACTACCATTCATATTACCACCACCGCCCTGACAAACTGTTTTTTGTCACATCTTACCTGATGAAGAGCTCTGACGATCTCAAAAACTTGTACATTTTTATGATCTTTGAGTTGGTTTAATAAAAGTATTACATTATATGGATTTTGATTCCACCCTGCTCCCAAACCTTATGGTCAATATGGCTGCCTTTGTTTTTGTTCTTTTGTTCAGCCAGAAAAACATGTATTTCAAACGAAAATATAAAATAAAATTTGTCCCGGTTTTGTGAATGCAGAATATGGCAATCCTAGTTTCCGGGCACAATTCGAAGTGGTGTTTATCGCCTATAAAGCCCTCTATGGCTCAGGTCCAGGTTATCTGCTAGACGGTGTTCTCACGTGCTCTGAGATCTTCTGGGGAGGCCTTTCTCTCAGTCCCACCAACATACCAGGCACGCCTGATGGGTATGCGGGAGAGGGCCTTCTCTGTGGCTGCTCCCTTCCTAGTGGGGCTAGGCTGGCTCCCTCTGTGCTACAGTTTTGGAGGCAGGCAAATACTGCAGGCTTTTGGAACTTTACTGGACCTGTGTTAATGTATTGGATCCCCCCTTCCTTTTAACCTGTTACAATTTTTAAAATTTTTAACATGTTTTTAATTTTACTGTAGGTTTAATTCTATTTTAACTTTTGTAATGTATATTTATGTGTGTTTTAATCTTGTAAACCGCCTTGAGTCCCAGTACTGGAGAAAAGGCGGGATATATAAATAAATATAACAATAATAATTTTTTAAAAAATACGTAACAACCCCCCGCTCAGAAATTGATTTTTAAAAATGTGCAAGGTTCTGCAGCACCAGAAATGGATTTTGAAATGTAAAAGGACCCACCCCCAATAAATTGGTGTTCGCCTGCCTCTTTTAACCAGAAGGCTACTTTTCCTTGGGGAGTGTAATATGTGCAGAGGGCGTGGCTTGCAGCCTTTGTAACATGTGATCTACTTACATCAGATTCAGGAACTCCTTGCCTCAAGAAAGACGTTGGCAACGAAACAAGGAGATCATTAAAATCCGATTGGCAGTGGAGATGGAAGAGCAAGACTTAGTTGACCCTGAAGAAGGAAAAAGCCCCTGTGCCATCCAGGAAGGGAGGCATGCCAGCTCAGACGTAACGTGCCAGCGCTTCAGGGACTTCTGCTACCAGGAGGCCAAAGGTCCCCGAGAGGTTTGCAGCCGACTCCACCACCTTTGCTGTCAGTATGTTCTGCATCACCCTTCTCTGCTGGACTGCACATCCCAAGAACCCCAGCTGTGCTGGCAGCGCTGACATGAAACGATGGGACATGTCTGCAGGGTTCTAGGAAGGGAAGACTGTACCGTGCATTCTTTTGAGACCTAATTTGTGTCTGTCTGGTCTTAAATCAGTTTGCCATTAACTTTCCAAAGAGATATATAGCTTTGAATCTGTGTTAGGGACTGTGCTCCAAGTTAGATAATCTGGGATAATGCTGAGTGGCGTTTTGTGGCTTTTCGCTGTCTAGCTCCTTCCTATCTCTCCTCTCTCATCTCACCCTATTGCCCCGCTCGTGCTCTTCGCTCCTCTGATGCCATGTTTCTCGCCTGCCCAAGGGTCTCTACTTCCCTTGCTCGGCTTCGTCCATTTTCTTCTGCTGCCCCTTAACGCCTGGAACGCTCTTCCAGAACATTTGAGAACTACAAGTTCAACCGCAGCTTTTAAAGCTCAGCTAAAAACTTTTCTTTTTCCTAAAGCTTTTAAAACTTGATTTTGTTCTGACTTTATACTGTTAGTTTTACCCTACCCAGTGCCTGTTTACCCTACCCTGTGCCTGTTTGCATTCTCTTCCCCTCCTTATTGCTTTACTATGATTTTATTAGAATGTAAGCCTATGCGGCAGGGTCTCGCTATTTACTGTTTTACTCTGTACAGCACCATGTACATTGATGGTGCTATATAAATAAATAAATAAATAATAATAATAATAATAATAATAATAATAATACTTGGAGTGCAGGCAGAACTGTGCCCACTTAGGGTGGCTTTCTTTGTGAGATTCCCCCCCCCCCCCTTGGCTGAGATCATCTCCACAGATCGATGGAGAGGTTTCTCTGTACTGCGCACACAGTAAACTATGTCAATGCACAGCTCCTCTGTGGCCTTGGATGATGCATGCTACGTCCCCCCCCAAAAACAGACTGTCTCCACATGAGGTTCTATAAACCTCATCCACAAGGTGTCAGTATTACTCCACAAAGAAGAAAGAGCGCATTCATCACACCAGTCATTCGGGGAAGGGATTGGAGCTCTACCCACTCAACTGTTCCTGCACAAGCAGATAGAGAGAAGGGCTCTTTAACCCCTTCTGTTCCAGTGCGAACAACAGCAGTTCTATTGAAGTTCCCCATTATTATTATTATTATTATTATTATTATTATTATTATTATCCTGCCTTTTGCCCAGTGCTGGGCCTCAAGGCGGCCTTACAAAGTTTAAAACATACATGGGGAGCGGGGGGGGGAGGAGGAAACTCATAAACGTTTAAAATACACAACAAAATTATAAGACATTAACATAGATGGAGGGCCAGATTATTCCCCAAAGGCCTGCTGGAACAAAAAAGGTTTTAACCTGCTTCTGAAAGCCCATCAAGGAGGGAGCCAGCCTAGTTTCCCCGGGAAGAGAGTTCCAGCGCACCGGGGCAGCCACCGAGAAGGCGCTCTCCAATAAAGGGGCATTTTTCAGTTGCTGACCACACTGGAAGGAAGGGGCCCTTTGCCTATATCTCGGGTTTTCCAAGAAAAAGCAACTCTGACTGTTTTAAAAAAGAAGGAAAGAACTAGGGCCTTCTGCTGCCTCAACTGCTAATGGCAAGACCCCGCCCCCCGAAATGTGCAGATGATGATGATTGGAAGTTGCAGCTATCACTCTCCTGGTCTTGTTCCCCAGTAACTGGTACTCAGAGGGCTAATCTACACCTGCAGCCCTTTTGCGACGGAAGAGGGATGCTTCCGAATGTTTCCCACTTCTGCGATTGGCACACGCGACTGACATTTACCGCAGGAGTGCCATTGCGGGAGCACGGGTGCCCTTTCCACATGTGTATTGGTAGAAGTGGGTGGTGCTAGGCAGATGACCAGCATTGCACAGTGCTGCATCACACCTGGCGACAGGGCAGAGGTGTTTTTTTAATGAGTCGTGAGGCATGCGCAGGTGCGCAAGAACATATGGGGGCATACAAACTCCATTGAATATGCACTCCTGCGCAGAGCTACGGTTTTATTAAAAACAAAAACACACATTTGGCAATGAATCACGCCGATCCCCATCCAAAACGTGGTGGAAATGGGGAACAGGTAGGGCTGCCATATTCTGAATCCGAATCCACAAAACTGGGACAATTTTTTCTGGGGGGTGGGGGGTGGGGAAGGCTAGGATTTTTTTTTTTAAAAAAACAGCAATATGTAAAGGTCTAGGGAAAGAAAGCTATCTAAGCTTTACTTATCTAACACTGCAATCCTATGTGTGTCTCAGGAAAGGAAAGGAACCTCTCGTGCAAGCCCTTGAGTCATTGCTGACTCCTAGAGGGACGCCTGCTTTCGCTGACGTTTTCTTGGCAGACTTTGTAGCAGGGTGGTTCGCCGTTGCTTTCCCCAGTCGTGGCTACCTTTCCCCCAGCTACTGTGTCTACTCAGAAACAAATCCTATTAAGTTAAATAGGACTTATTCCCAAGTAAGTATGTATAGGATTGCAGCCTAAAGTACTTAAGCACCTGCAAATAAATAATAGGCAAACAACAGTTTAAGCAAGTAAACAAAAATGACACTAAATTACATTTCTCCACTAGTTTTCAAAAGTTAGAGGAGGCTTCAATATAGAGACTTACACTCCACTGAGCAGGCTCAAGGCACCATTTCAGAAGTTGGAATTTCTCCAGCTGGCTGGAATAGGAATCCGGGATTCTTGATTGGCTGGCCAGGACATTTTGGAAATGCTTGGAAACCGTGACATTCCCGGTTTTCTGGGACGTATGGCAACCCTACGGAGAGGTCCACTCCCATACACTTCTGATACCCATAGGCATGCCCTTCACAGCTGATTGGCTGTTCGCTGAGCCTGCAACTTGTGATGAACAGCAACAACATCGCAAAGGTGTGGGCACACCACACACATCCGTCGGAACAGAAGTGAGAGGGGGGGAGGGGAAACGCAACAAAAGCAGTCAGGGATATTCTGGAATAAATGAGACCTGGAACCGAGATCATCACGAGAACAGGTGAATGTCCTGTGCCCCATTAGTGATGGCTGCGATACAATCCTGCAATAAACAGCGGGTGTAGACTCCCCCAGAGACATGATACGGATGGCTTAATCCTTCCTGAATTTGTCTAATCTTTCAAACCTCGGTGGCCATCACATTTCACTTTCTCTAGTTTGTTAAAAGAGAAAAAAGAAGAAAAGGCGATTATAAAGGAAAGAGGAAACTTATGTTCCATGAAGTTGGCACTTTTCGGATCATTGTATTCTTATTATAAGTAGGCCAATCAAACCACCTTCTTTTCCTCTTGTTCTTGAAGTGTGCATTTTTCAAAACCAGGAGGAGAAGACCTTCTGATCAATATTAATATAATAAGAAAATGATGGCTCAAAATATCTTATCTGTGTGACAGACCGCATTTCATGTTATGTCACAGCTGTGCTCAAGGGGGGGGTGTGGAGAACATAAATCACATCAGCTGAAACGGAACTGCAGCAACATTTTAGAAAAGCATAGCACTGGATAAATAGAGATCCTGTGACGTCTGTTAGTACCCCCTCAAAAGTCTGGAGGAAGTTAAAACAACAACCGCAATGCAAAATATGCCAATTAAAGAAAAAAAAATGGCAAAGAAAAAAAGGCTATTTATAAACAGGAGTCTTGTGGCACCTTGAAGACTAAACGTGTTGATTTTGGCAGAAGCTTTCAGAGAAAGGGGCTAGTTTCATTAGAAGCATGGAGTTGCACAGTGTGCAGATCCTATAGTTATGAAAACATCTTGGACAAGAGAGGGGAAACTGATGGGATTCATACTCCCATCAGCCCCAGACAGCATGGCCAATGGTCAGGGATAATGGAAGTTGTAGTCCAATAACATCTGGATGGCCACGGGTTCTCCACCCGTGATTTAGGAACAATGCCAGCCGAAGTCACCTTCTCAGTGGTGGCCCCCCCCAATTGTGAAAGATCTCCCCAACGAGGCCCACCTGGCCCCAACATATTTATCTGCCAGGTTAGGAACTTCCTCTTCTCTCTGGCAGCATATGATGAGATTCTAAGTGGGTCCTGGATTTTTAAATTGCTTAAAATTGTTTTAGATATATGTGTATTTCCGTGTGTGCTGTTCGTTTCTGTTTGTATAAGCGGTTTTTATAATGTATTTTAAAAAGTTTTTAATTTTTGTAAACTGCCCAGAGAACTTCAGCTATTAGTCGCTATAGAAATGTAATAAATGGAATGAAGATGTTTTCAGCACAGTCTTATGCATACCTACTTAGAAGGCAATGCCATTATGTTCAGTGGGGCTTACTCCCAGGTAAGTGGGTATAGAATTTCAGCCTTTGCTGCCTGAAGTAGCCCCAATATTTTAAAAAGTCTTGCTGCGTCATGCAGGCACCAGTTTCTGCCTTCTTCCACCCCTTCGTCTACCCTCTCCTGGTGCCACCTGAAGCAGGCTGCTTTACCCTGCTGCATGGTAGGGCTGGTCCTCCTGTATAGGAAATCGGTAACCGTTGCCATGAACTGCACTCCCAGGCCGCAAAATCAATTGGCACTTATCTTTTTCGGGCATGCAGTGACAGTCCTGTGCCACTAGCCAGCAGTATCAGCTAATTCTGTTCATTCTACTACATTTCCAATTTTCTTTGTTACTTATGCTTTGGACCATCGCCTTACACCTGCTTTTGCATATAAAAATAAGCCCCATCCAGGACTGGTTCACGTGCACATGGCTATCTCAATGACTGCGGTAACCAGTGGATATGTGTGCGTCTGAGAGAGAGAAAGAGAGAGAGAGATTGTTGGGCTCTCATAACCCAAACACCACAGTCAGAAAGGAAGCCAGATTCCAGCTGGACATCAGGAAAAACTTCCTTACTGTTAGAGCAGTACGACAATGGAACCAGTTACCTAGGGAGGTTGTGGGCTCTCCCACACTAGAGGCATTCAAGAGGCAGCTGGACAACCATCTGTCAGGGATGCTTTAGGGTGGATTCCTGCTATTCTATGATTCTATGATTCTATGATCTCAAAAGCAATGATTTACCAAACATCCACACATCTACGTGGGGCTGCCTTTGAAGACAGTTCGGAAGCTGCAGCTTGTGCAAAATGCAGCGGCCAGATTGATAACTAGGACTAGAAGGCTCAAGCATATAAGACCCACTCTGGCCTGCTTGCATTGGCTGCCTGTATGTTTCTGAGCCCAATTCAAGGTGCTGGTTTTAACTTACAAAGCCTTACACGGCTTGGGATCACAATACCTGACAGAATGCCTCTCCCGACATGAACTTACCCGAACACTACTTTCAACATCTAAGGTCCTCCTCCGGGTGCCTACTCCGAGGGAAGCTCGGAGGGTGGTGACAAGAGAGAGGGCCTTCTCTGTGGTGGCCCCCCAACTGTGGAACAATCTCCCTGACAAGGCCCGCCTGGTGCCGACATTGTCATCTTTTCGGCACCAGGTCAAGACTTTTCTCCCAGGCATTTAGCAATATGTAATGACCGTGGGTCTGTTTTCTTCACTCATCGTTTTTAAAGTTGTTGTAGTTGTTTTAAATGTATGTGTATTTTGCTCGTTTTTGTGGTTTTTAATCTCTGTATATTGTTTTTAAGTGTTTTTATCTTATGTGAACCGCCCAGAGAGCTTCAGCTATGGGGTGGTATACAAATGCAATAAAATAAATAAATAAATAAATAAATTCATCTGCAAATCATCAACTGGTGCCATGAATTTATCTTCAGTGTAATTTCTACCTGTCACTCTGATCCTATGCACCGTTATTTGGAAGAAAGAACCCTTGGGCTGGATCCAGTTTTAATCTGGATCAACTGCTCCGGCGGAAGTGGATTTCGTAGCCCCCTCCAGACCCCTGAAAATGGAACTGCAGCAACATTTTAGGAAAAAATAGCACTGAATAAATGGAGGTCCTGTCATCATCTATTAGTACTCTCCCAAAAGTCTGAGAAGGAAGTTAAAACAACAACAGCAGTAGCAATGAAAAATTTGCCAATTAAAGGAAAAAATGGCTAAGAAAAAAGTCTATTTATAAACCAGAGTCTGGTTGAAGCCTGCTGAATGGGCTGAGCTTGGGGGGGGGGAGGGGCATCCCCCAAATTAGGTAGAGGGACCTTCCACAAGCAGAGCCAGAAGGTCCCTTCTTTTGCAGAAGGCAAATCCTGGATCCAACCCCTTGATTTCAGTGGAACTTCTATGAAACGTTGTTAGGTTATCAACGTTTTGACAAACATCCGAAAATGTTACAGCACCAGCTGACCATCCCCTTTGCTAAGTAGATTGTTGGTCAGGATTGAATGAATGATTTCTGTTTCAAGAGTGAGAGATAATGGTTAGAAGATGATGTGCTGATGATGATTAATTTTTGTATTTTTGAATGAGGTACTCATCACATTGTAGATGCCTTTATGGCTCTATATGGCTCGGATCCAGGTTATTTGAAAGACCGTATTCTCCCTTATGAGCCTGCCTGTGCTTTGAGATCTTCTGGAGAAGCCCTTCTTTCAGTCCCACCATCCTCACAGGTGCACTTGGTGGGAACATGGGAGAGGGCCTTCTCGGTGGCTGCTCCGGTGCTCTGAAACTCTCTTCCCGGGGAAGCTAGGCTGGCTCCCTGCTTGATGGGCTTTCGGAAGCAGGCTAAAACTTGTTTGTTCCAGCAGGCCTTTGGAGAGTAATTTAGTCCTCCATCTATGTTGACGACTTGTTATTTTGTTGTGTATTTTAAACTTTTTTTTTTACATTTCTTTTTCTTAAACTTTGTAAGACTGCCTTGAGGCCCAGTATTGGGCAAAAGGCTGGATTCAAATAAATATAATAATAAATATAATAATAAATATATAATAATATTTACCTGGCGCCATGACAACTAGACAACGTCTCCTGACAACAACTGCATTGGAACTGAGCATGAGTTAAGTGTAATGTGGCAGTATGAGAGAGGTAGTACGCCGTGTACACCAGTTGCTGGGGAACATGGGCGGGAGGGTGCTGATGCACTTATGTCCTGCTTGTGGGTTTCCCATGGACAGCTAGTTGGCCCCTGTGTGAACAGAGTGCTGGACTAGATGCACCCTTGGTCTGATCCAGCAGGGCTCTTCTGATGTTCTTATGTTTTTATCCCAATACTAAGCACTAGAGGGTCAATAGGATCAGGCCTTAATGGTTGACATTCAACTCTGCGAACTGAAATTGCTGTGTAGGATAAATAGGCAGCAATATTGCACGCTCTTACTTGGCAGCACAAAGCCATTGAGCTCAGAGGAACTTTTCCCCCAGAAAACATGCGTAGTATCATTCTCTATGGGACTGTAATGACAGCAAGGCATTAGTGACCTGGTTTCCAAGAGCATCATCACACGGGGAAAAATCATGTCTTACCATCGCATCTCCACCCCCGCTTTTGTCCCTCGTTACTTCCTCTTTCTGCCTGGAGGGGAAAGAGGAAGTAAACAAAGACCACGTGGCCCATTCAGGAGCCGTTTGTATCGCTCCGCTTTTCTGGCACAGGAGATTGAGGCACATTCCATTTTTTTTTTAAAAAAAAGTCAGATTAAAAGGGGTCTATTTTGCAACGGAAAAAATGACCAGAAGGAGCCGGAGGTGGACGTTGATGTCTAAAGGACACGCACATCCGTAAGTGGGCAGCAGCGTGCATGCGATAAAACGCTCATCTGATGAACCTCCAAGTCTATATTTAAAAGATAAAGGGTGCAATCCAGACCAAATGAAGCACTTTTAACTCCCATTGATTTACTTAAGCATGCATTTAACTTTCCCAATGACATCAATGGGCCTTTAAAATGCTTAACTCTGCCTGGGTCTTGCTTAATGTAATTACAGCGGTGTGGTTAGATATCGATGATTGTACTCCGGTTGCAATAAGCACTTTGAAGTTCTACTAATTCCCCCACCACCACCACTAACAAATTGGCAACCCGTTAGCACCAGTGTGATTTCCCATCATACACCCTGCTAGCACTGGCACATATCTGCTAAATGTTATGGAAACCTCAGCTAGGCCCTGAGGGTCAAAGTCAGTCTATTTCCATTATTAATTTGTGTCAGGTGTGCCACATTTAATTTTCATTTCCCTCACATATCCGTCTTTCTGCCCCCAAGGGGGATAAAATATAAATACTAAAATATGTGTGTCATGGCTCCTTTGTCAATTAATCTTCACCCCTTCCATAATTCTTGGAAGGAAGCCTTTTCACCTTCATTAGAATTCCAAGCCAGGATTGCCAAATGAGTTAGTTTACTTTCAAAACACGAAGCATCCAACTGTGCTGTTCACATTGTTAATTCTTGAGAGATGCAGGATGTGTTTTTGAACCTGATGTATGGGCTCTCCCATCGATGTTCTTCAACAAGATACTTAACTGGGCAACACACAGGAGCAGGGCAAGAAATTTAAATAGCCAAGATGGAAGATCAGGATGCAACTAGATAGTATTGAATGATGGATCTGGTTAATTATGACAGATTTGGGGATGTGGGGTGGGTGGGAGGGGATCAGCTGTTATGGTCGTCAACCTTTGAGCATGGAGGGTCCGAGCATAAGAACGTAAGAAGAGCTGAGCTGGATCAGAGCGAGGGTCCATCTAGTTCAGCACTCTGTCCACACAGTGGCCAATGAGCTGTCAACCAGGGACCCACCACAAGCAGGACACAGTGCAACAGCACTCTCCCACCCATGTTCCCCAGCAACTGGTGTATATAGGCTTATGGAAGAGAAGATTGTTAAGGGCTACTAGCCCTGATAGCTATATGCTACCTCCAGCATTAGAGGCAGTATTCCTATCATAGAATAGAATCACAGAATAGTAGAGTTGGAAGGGGCCTCTAAGGCCATCGAGTCCCAACTCCCTGCTCAATGCAGGAATCCATCTTAAAGCATCTGTCACAGATGGTTGTCCAGCTGCCTCTTGAAGGCCTCTAGTGTGGGAGAGTCCACCACCTCCCTAGGTTATTGGTTTTGTTGTCGTACTGTTCTAACAGTCAGGAAATTTTTCCTGATGTCCAGCTGGAATCTGGCTTCCTGTAACCTGAGCCAATTATTCCGTGTCCTGCACTCTGGGAGAATCGAGAAGAGATCCTGGCCTTCCTCTGTGTGACAACCTTTTAAGTATTTGAAGAGTGCTATCATGTCTCCCCTCAATCTTCTCTTCTCCAGGCTAAACATGCCCAGTTCTTTCAGTCTCTCTTCATAGGGCTTTGTTTCTATGTACACCAGTTGCTGGGGAACATGGGCAGGAGGGTGCTGTTGCACTAGTATCCTGCTTGTGAGTTTCCTGTGGGCAGCTGTTTGGCCACTGTGTGGACAAAACGCTGGACTAGAAAGACCCTTGGTCTGATCCAGTAGGGCTCTTCTTATATGTATTTTCTGGGAGCAGGACCTGGGCCATTTAATGCAGGATTCTAAGCTCAGAGGAGCATGGAATGAATGGAATGTGGAGATGGCTCCTTATGAAACACTGCAGGGGGCACAGGCTCAGGCCTTAACGGTTAAAATGCAAAACAGCAGATGCCACAGACGTGAAATATAAAGGGGATGGTTTTTTTGGTTTTTTTTCTTTTTCTACAAACTGCTATACCACTTACTAAAATCAACAACAACAACAAGTAATAACTGAATGGACCTTCCATCATGCTCTCTGCCTTCTATGGACTCCTTCCCCCTTGCATCATTTAGAAAAAGCTCTTTTCATCTGATAATACTGAAACAGAGAGGCTGGTGTGTGTGTGTGTGTGTGTGTGTGTGTGTGTGTAGGTAATAAATAGATCCCGTGGTCAGCAGGAAATTAGCAGGGTTTCATAAAATCCATGCATGGTTGGCTATTGCAGCACCATGTCAGGAGGGGAAACAGATGTCTGCTTCAGCTGGTTGCTTCAGTTCCTGGCAAAAGTTCTGTTGGTTTGCTCTGGCTTGCTGTAACTCTGATTCTTTTAAATGTTAGTGGAAGGCCAGCTCAGGAGCACATCGGTTCTCCAGACACTGGCCCGAGGACCCATGACTCCACCACTAATGGTGCCATCTAACTGTAAGAGCTTAAGTCTTACAGAACACCTGTGATCAGGCATAGCATTACATACAAATATGTAAGGAGAGTCTTGATCCATATCTGTGCCTTATCTGTGTCTTAAACTGGGGTCTGATCCAGCACACCGACCAGGTTTGAGGATACCAGTATGACTCAAGTCTGCTAGTGTGGAAGAATGACAGAGTTTACTGATGGGAAATGGGTGCAGATAGAATAAAAGCAAAGAAAAGTTTACATGTCCTTAACTCTCAGTTCAGCCACCCTGGTTCCCAAGGGGTGACGGATGTCACCTGGGGCTGGTTCCCCAAGCAAGGGGCATGCATTCCCCTTCTTAAGCAAGAACAGGTAGCAGGCCAATCTGTTCAAGATTTTATAGAGGAAGTCTTGCCATCTAGTTCAAACTGTCAGAAGGTATACACACCTCTTTCACCCAGAAGGAGAAAGGGGGGTGTCTTTATCCTTAGCAGTAAAATAATTTTCTCACAGTACAGAAAGAAGCATCCCTTAGAAAGTGCACAGTGCAAAGAGTGACTGTTGTGCATTGTTTTAGCTTCTGTTAGTAGCAAAAAGTGTGGCCTTCATTGCATGTGAGTACAGCTATGAGAATCAACTTTAAAATCATAAAGATTGCCAACTGCTCTAGCAAATCAGTTTACTTACGCTGTTAATCACTGCACTAAATACTGCATATGGCTCTGGGCAAATGCACACCTGATTGCCTCCAATTCTTTTGAAACCAAATCCAATACAGTAGCTCAACAATTTATTCTTGCCATAAAAATCCATCTCCCTCCTAGCTAGGGATGCGGAACTCAGCAAACCTCAAGCTTATTGAAGTCCTACAAGCTTGTTCTGACTCAAGTCCGTATCAAATCACAAGCTTTGGTTCCTCCCCCTCTTTTTGCATGAAAATCCATGCATAGTATTGCACATATTACTCCAATTGTGCGCATCAGTTCTGTGCATCTTTGAAATGTACAGATTCTTCTCCCATTGCTTAAAGCATTTTTTCATGTGCATTTTTGAAAGGTCTGCATACAGGTGAACGTCTTTTTTGTGGTGGGCCTGTGAATCACATGGCAAGCTTGAACATGCATGGACTTTGACCACAGATTGTTTCTGAGTCCATATTCCATCTGGAAGGTGTGAACTCAGTAAATCTTGATCAAAAATGAACTGAAACGAATTTCTCACACATCCCTACACCACTGTGAGGATTGCAGCTAAACTTAGAGGGAAGAGGGGAGTCTGAAGGGGATGGCAGATAATGTCATTGACCCTGCTAATCAAAACGATAGGTCAATAATCATCAAAGCCTTTCTAACCTGCAACTCAATGGGGGTGATATATGCCATCTCATGCCCCTGTCAGAAAATCTATGTTGGGAAAACATCAAGAGCCCTCAAGACCAGAATAGGAGAAGGAAGGAAAGGAACCTCTCGTGCAAGCACTGCGTCATTACTGACTCTTGGAGGGACGCCAGCTTTCACTGACGTTTTCTTGGCAGGCCTTATAGCGGGGTGGTTTGTCGCTGCCTTCCCCGGCCGTGATTACCTTTCCCCCAGCTAGCTGGGTACTCATTTTACCGACCTCGGGAGGATGGACGGCTGAGTTGACCTGAGCCGGCTGCCTGAAACCAGCTTCCGCTGGGATCGAACTCAGGCCGTGGGGAGAGTTTTAGCTGCAGAAACCGCTCTGCGGTTTTACCGCTCTGCGCCACACGAGGCTCTAGAATAGGAGAACATCTATGTAATTTGAGACACAACAGAACCAGGGCGCCATTAGTCAAACACTTGGGCGATTGAGAAAGTAAGAGGGAACGAGAATGTTTTGAGGAAAAGGGAAGCATTCTGGATCCTGCACCTGAAATCTCTATTCCCAGAAGGCCTTAATGAATCATTAGAATGGAATACCTACAACGCTTAAGTGATTAGTGTTAAATATTATACTTGTTCTATCACACGTAGAAATCTGTGCCAATGGAACTAAGTAAAGTCAGAATTGCAAACGATTCAGGTTCCCTTAAACAACTGGTCCTGTTTAATTAGGCAAGATAGGGTACACATGACCTTGACTTGACAACAGGGCTCTTTAAAATTTACAAACACAGAACGCTGAAAACTACAGTAGTATAAACTGCAGACTGCAATCTGAAAACCCTTTGCATTACAGTAGCTCTTTAGCAGCTCATTAACTTTTTTCAGATTAGACTTCCTTGTGCCTGGATTATCGTAGTTTGTGTTAAGTATAAGTGTATTATCACAGTTTGTGGTTAGTATAAGACATGTTTTCTGTAAGATATAAATTCCACTGTTTATATATTAAAGAAAAGGTAGTTGCTATCTTTAATGTGTGAAGCAATGATGTTGAAAAGAAAGAAACCTGACTTTTGAACTGTAATATCTGTTCGTTATAAATAACAAGCTATAATACCTACCCTGTAGGATTGACAAGGTACAGAGGCTGGAAATTTTCCATGCACTTTTCTGTTAACAACAAACCTCATATACAAGAATAGTTGTGGTTCACAAAACAATTTTTCAAAGGATGTAACTTAGTTTCTGGGTGTTGTTCCTATTTTCTCTTTTCTCTTTTAACTTGTTTATTTTGAATTGTTATAGCTCCTGATGAAGGACTCCCTGTCTGAAATGTTGAGCACCTTTGGATATAAATATATATATTTTTTATAAGAATTCTCTAAGCACCAGAGCTTGTCTCTTTTGCGCCCATGCTATTTGGTGCATCCCCCCCCCATAGACACACCCACTACTTTTGTATACCAGGGACACCAATGAACGATGTATGGATCTTGTAAGTTACATCCCATCTGTGTTTCATCTGGATTGTCAGGTGCCTTTTGCTCCATCATCTGCTCATTGACGGAATCCAATTTTTTCCAATTTCGCGAATTCACGCAAATTCACAGTTGTGCAAATTTGCAGTTGCAACATGTGTAAATCCCACCCCCCCCAAAAATGCACATTTTCATGCTTTAACCTATGGGGGAAATGTATTTTCTACAATTAAACTTGTGTAAAATTCCAGAAAGTAAAAAATAAATCGCCCCGTATGTCTGAGGAATCCACACGACTCAGGAAAATCCAGTCCACTGCAGATCTTTGGTTCGGATTCATAGAAATCCAAATCAATTTGATTCCATTGCAGATTTGTCCAACATCCCTAGTTCCTCAGTGGACTAGAGATAGTCCACATCAGCTCGTTTTGCTTTCACTAATAAAAGCATTGTTCCACAGACAATGGCCTGCAGATTAATAATAATAATAAAAAAACAGACCTGAACAAATGAAAGCACCAGAATTGTCAGAAAACATGAACATTCTATTGGAAAGGCAAGCGGTAAATATTTTAAAGGGATAAGAATAATAAATAAGCATGAATCATGGACACTGGCTTCCAATGGCATAACAGAAAAGAGGGAGAGCACTAGAAAGAAACAAGCACTCAGAAACCCGGAAAGTTACAGAGAGCTGGCGACAGGTAAGCCGATGAGTGATAGACATTTCATTGAGATGCCATGTTGGGAGTCCACGCAGTGGAGATGAAGTATCCCATCTCTCTGAATGCAGAAAGGCAGAAATAAATCAGGCTTAAAAAAAATAAAAGCCAGAGCAAGATGGCAGGGAGTTAATTAGGAGAAGAAAAATATATTTTCGTTTTAACAGGAAAAGAAAAGAGTCACATGAATTGGAATTGGAAGGAACAAATGATCCTGGGCAGCATGTGGGCGCAGGCAATAAGACTCTGGAAAGCATTTTAACCTACTCAAGAGCAGACATCTACAGCTTCCAGAAGGACTGTGCAAGAGGCAACATCAGCATTGCTTGGGATAACGCAATTTAAAGGCGATAAACTCACTGTTGTTGTCCTGGGATAAGCACAAACACAAAGGGATTGTGAAGAGCTCCAAAGGGATCTCTCCAAGCTGGGAGAGTGAGCGTCCAAATGGCAGATGGGGTTCAATGTAAGCAAGTGTAAGGTGATGCACGTTGGGGCAAAAAAACCCAACTTCAAGTATAACCTAATAGGGTCTGAGCTGGCGGTGACCGAACAAAAAAGAGATCTTGGGATTGTGGTAGACAGTTCAATGAAAATGTCCACCCAGTGTGCAGCCGCTGTAAAGAAGGCAAACTCCATGTTAGGCATTATAAGAAAAGGAATTGAGAATAAAACGGCCAGTATCGTACTGCCCTTATACAAATCTATGGTGTGACCACACTTAGAGTACTGTGTACGGTTCTGGTCACCACACCTAAAAAAGGATATTATAGAGCTAGAAAAAGGGCAACTAAAATGATTAAGGGGGTGGAGCATCCCCCCTATGAGGGAAGGTTACACCAACTGGGATTGTTTAGCTTGAAAAAAAGGCGGCTAAGGGGAGACATGATAGAGGTCAACAAAATCATGCATGGTATGGAGAATGTGGATAGGGAGACATTTTTCTCCCTCTCTCAAAATACTAGAACCCGGGGTCATCCCATAAAACTGATTGCTGGGAGATCCAGGACAAATAAAAGGAAGGACTTCTTCACACAGCGCATCATTAAGTTATGGAACTCACTACCACAGGATGTGGTGATGGCCACCAATCTGGATGGTTTTAAAAGGGGGTTGGATAAGTTCCTGGAGGAGAAGGCTATCAATGGCTACTAGCCCTTATGGCTATATGCTACCTCCAGTATCAGAGGCAGTATGGCTATGTACACCAGTTGCTGGGGAACATGGGTGGGAGGGTGCTGTTGCCCCATGTCCACCTTCTGGTTCCCTGTGGGCAGCTGGTTGGCCACTGTGTGAACAGAGTGCTGGACTAGATGGACCCTTGGTCTGATCCAGCATCAGGACACTTCTTATGTTCTTATGATTAGGGTGACCATATGGAAAAGAGGACAGGGCTCCTGTATCTTTTACAGTCGTATTGAAAAGGAAATTTCAGCAGGTGTCATTTGTATATATGGGGAACCTGGTGAAATTTCCTCTTCATCACACCAGTTAAAGCTGCAGGTGCCCTGCCCTCTTTTAAATCTGGTCACTCTAGTATAGCTCCTGCACTTTAACTGTTGTGATGAAGAGGGAATTTCACCAGGTTCTCCATATATACAAACGACACCTGCTGAAATTCCCTTTTCTATGCAACTGTTCAAGATACAGGAGCCCTGTCCTCCTTTTCATATGGTCACCCTACTTATGATCTTATGTTCTTAACTGTAGCAAGGCAGTTTCAGTCACTCTTCCATGCTGACATTCATGAAACATTCCAGGACACACCCTCTAGGACAATGAATTCCACTCATCACAACCAACAACTCTGCTATTGTTCACACAATCCTTTATGCCAAACAGAAGAGTCAAGACTCTTATCTTGGAAAGTGTACAGATGCATGGAATTGGAAGGCTGAGTGAGAAACAGGTCAAGGGTAGAGATGCTCGAGAAATCTGCTGTAGGCCCCAGTGAAGTTGGATTCCCAAGAATCTGACCTGTGGAGTCTGCAATAGACTGGCTCTCACTTTATCTGCTGGTCTTCTGGATTTTGTGCAGGGCAGTTTTCCAGCTTTTAAAAAAGGCAAGATGCACTATTTATGGCCGAATTTTACACCATTTGCGGCCGTAAAGCATGTACTTCTACGTAAATTGCAGCCATAAAGGGCTTACTTATACATGAATTGAAGCCGTAAAGCGCAATTTATGTATAAGTAAGTGCTTTATGGGTGCAATTTACATAGAAGTAAGTCCTTTGCTGCTGTAAATAGCGTATCTGGCCTTTGCAGCCATAAATAACATATCTGGCCTTTTTTAAAGCCAGAAAACGGCTGTGCAAATTCCAGAGGTCACGTCAGGGCTCCAGGTAAATCCACTGAGCCCCAAGCAGTCCAGATTTCCCTGCAGCGTCCCCTCTGGACTAGACGCTGGGTGGTTTGCTCATCTCTACTCCCAGGTGAAGAACCAAGCACAACCTGGAAGTAGATATACTCTTGGGGCGGGGTACTATCAGTATGCTGATGACACCCAAGTATATTTCTCTATGCCTTCAGTAACAGCATCAGCTAAGGCTAGTGTGTCTCCTCTGAATAAATGCTTGGAGGCGGTAATGGGCTGGATGAGGAAAAACAAACTGAAGCTGAATCCAGACAAAACAGAGGTGCTTGCTGTCAAGGGCTCTGACCTAGGTTTGGAGGTGTGTCAACCGGTTCTGGATGGGGCTACACTCCCCCTGAAAGACTATGTTCGCAGTTTGGGGGTGCTCCTGGATCCGTCGCTCCAAATGACAGCCCAGATAGATGTGACGGCCAAGAGTGCCTGCTATCAGCTTCGGCTGATACGTCAGCTCCTTCTTAGAGTCAGAAGACCGAAAGACAGTAGTGCACGCGCTGGTAACCTCAAGGCTTGACTTCTGCAATGTGCTCTACATAGGGCTACCATTGTACCTAGTTCGGAAACTTCAACTAGTTCAAAATATGGCAGCCAGGTTGGTCACCGGTACATCTAGGGGTGAGCATATTACCCCAACATTAAAATCACTCCACTGGCTGCCGATTAGTTTCCGGGCAAAGTACAAAGTGTTGGTCATTACCTTTAAAGCCCTAAATGATTTGGGTCCAGGTTACCTGCGGGATCACCTTCTCCCATACAGTCCGCCCCGCACACTCAGGTCCTCTGGGGTGAACTTACTTCAGTCAGCTAAAACTAGGCTGACATCAGTTTCCCAGAGGACCTTTTCTTCTATCACCCCCAGATTGTGGAACGGCCTGCCAGAGGAGATTCATAAAATTAACTCTTTCTGTGATTTTAAGGCAGCTTTAAAGACTAGCCTTTTCCGGCAGGCCTATCCAGATCAATGTAAAATCAAGAATTTTTAAGATGTATTGATTCTGTACTAACGTTGTTCCCCGCCTCGATCCAAAGGGAGAGGCGGGTAAGAAATTATTATTATTATTATTATTATTATTATTATTATTATTATTATTATTATTATTAGGTTAGGAAGAACCAATGGGCTGTTTGAGGACTGGAACCATCCTAGGACTTGGGAGAACAATACGGCTTCTCCTTTCTCTGCTCTGTAGCAGAAGAAGAAGCCTCCCCACTGATGGTGACACAATGTGCGCAAGAGCTCTGAAAGAGAAAATGCCCCTGAAGGAGCGGAGCTGTGCAACATGGTCTCACAGCTGCGAGACAGCAACCGTTGGCCACGCAGTGCTGGCTAGAGGCACCAGTCCCATTTGGGCCCCAGCTTATTGGATTTCCCATTACTTAGGGAGCTTTTATTTATTGCCCAGCGGCTCCGAGATCTCGTTGTTTACTTGTAACATTGTGCTGACAGCTTCCTGATTCCCAAAGGGCTTTCTAGCCCTTGACGTAAAAGCTGGGGAACAATGCAGGCTTACGCCGGCGTTACAAGAGGGCTCCCTCCTCCCTCCGTGCCTGTCAAGATGCAAGGATTCGATGCAGAATAATGCAGTCCCCTCCATCCAACCCCAAAGCTGTAATTCAGCTGTTGGACGCTGCCGGCACCATAAATTTGGACAGAAAATGCTGCTCAAGCAGTTTGCGAACCAGAGCCGCTGCGTTCCGATTGAATTACAGCTATGGGAGGCAGCTGGGGTCCCCCTGCGTAGAATAGTTAGGAGCTCCGGCTACGGAATGATTACTTGTGATTTTAATGAGATTGACTTTGAATTTATAACCTGAGGAAAGGAGGAGGAGGAGGAGGAAGAAGAAGAAGAGGAAGAGCTGCACAAGAACGATGGGGCATGGCAAGAGTGCGTGGAAGAAGGGGAACCGAGCCGGCTCCAAACGAAGGCGATCTTGAAGCCAGTGTCTGACGGTCCTTTTCGCTACGTGCATCTTCACGGCATGTGCAGGAAGCAAGGAGAAGTGGCTGGAGCACGTGACTTGATAAGGTCAGAAGAGGCCAGCGTTGTACTGGTGCCAGAGCTCACAGGGTCGAAGCACCTGGACCGCTTGGTTAGCAAGGACAATGATGTAATCCATCACCCTTTGAGCTTCGCTGTAATCCTCACACTGGCTGGGCGGTGGGGCTGAAATGGATTTTTCCAGCAACGATGGCCTTAATTCATACGTCATGACAATTCTCGGGTTGTTTAGCCCAGCAATTGTCGAGGCTGAGCATCACTTCCACTTTCAAACTTCCACTTTCAAACAACAACCCAGGAATGGCCCATTCCTGGATTGTTATCCTGATATCCAAACCCTGAGTAAATTAGGGGGTTAAACAACCCACAGTTTACCCGTGGTTTGTTGCTAGGTTAATTCTGGGTTGTTTAACCCCTGAACAACCCAGAGTTCTGGGTTCGGCCATCATAGGGGTGTCCTTGAAGGACTAAGCTCAGTTTGCCGGACTTGTGCTGTTGCCATAGGAGGTTAGGTGCAGGATTGTGCCCACTGGAAGCCTGGTTTGAATTCTCCCCTGTCCTGGTGGTTTACAATTACAGTGCGTATTATGAGGGTGGTGTTTTTGGTATCTGGAAGTCAGATGCAAAGCCTTTGGGGCTGGCTTTAATCCCAGAACTCCAGTTGCTTATTCATAACTTTAACATTAGCAACGTCAATGAGAAAAAGAGGGGCCTGTAGAAATGCAATGTTTCTCAGAAGAAACAGGGGAGGTGGGGGACGGCTTCAATGGATTCCAGTACTATCACACTCCATCATCCTGGCGTCCAATCAGCTCAATTTTATGCACCAAAAATACTGACATATTATGATTAGATCATTGAATGCAGCCTCATATTTTATCACTGAGCTTTCAAGATCGGACATGAAATAGATATTTACTGGCTGGAGGAAAAGCAGATGGAATGATTAAGGGTAGGCTCAGGAAGTGTGAAGGGATGTTTCGCACGGTATCCTCAAGTATCCGGCAAGAACGTGCGGTATGAGTCATCAAGGCCTTGCCAGCTCAAATCTTAGCTACCGGCTCACTGGGTGGCCCACAGGGAAGCCATGATTGCTCAGCCTCAGTTCCTACCAGGAGAGCAGACGGTGTTGATTGAAAGGTGGTGGGATTCTCTGTGTGTGTTTGAGAGGGAGAGAGAGATTGCAACAGTTAGAATCCAACACAGGCTTCCCAAACCTGCTGTCTTCCAGATGTGTTGGACTACAAACCCCATCACCTCCAGTCAGCATGGCCATAGTAGTCCAACAAATCCGGAGGGCAGTGGGTTCAGGAAGACCGCCTTCTGCGCTTTATCTATCCTCTTGCGCCAACAGCATCATGGTTCTTGCGTTACCATGGGTTATTGTGTTGTCTGAACTCAAAATGTTTCCCCCCAGGGTGGTTTATTTTTCTCAAAACAGATTTTTTTTGTACAGGAACAGTCTTTAATATTCACTTATGCACACACTCTTTTAAATTATTTACCCACTTCATGGAAATCAACAGTTGGTCAATATTATAAATGGATTCTCTGCACCCTTTTGACAGCCAAAAACCAAATATTGCAACATTGGAAATATGAACACTCTCTGAAGACTTTACAACGCTTTCAATACTTGAACGGGTGGCATGTAGGCATCACTTTCAAATGGATACTTGTTGGATATTTGGTCCACTTTGTTGCAGCTCATGTAAAATCGCTAGGAAGTTGCATGCATTTCATGCATAACCATGTATGTATATTGAAAAAAAAATGGGGACCCCTGTTCTAACTTGTGTTGCTGTACCTTGACCAAGCATTGGCTTGTCTACTTTTAATAGATTATGGTATCCACGGCTTGGGACCACAATACCTGCTGGAACGCCTCTCCCGACATGAATGTACCCGGTCACTGCATTCAACATCTAAAGTCCTCCTCCAGGTGCCTACTCCGAGAGAGGCTCGGAGTGTGGCAACGAGGGATAGGGTCTTTTCGGTGGTGGCCCCCAGACTATGGAACGATCTCCCTGACGAGGCTCGCCTGGCACCAACGCTGCTATCTTTCCGGCACCAGGTTAAGACTTTCCTCTTTGCCCAGGCATATGGGAGCACATTTTAATCACCCACATGTTTAGTTTTTTAACGTTTTTTAATGCTTTATGTGTGTATGTTCTGTGTTTTAAAATTTTAAATTTTGTATACTTGTTTTTATCTCAATTTTAGAATTTCTGTAAACCGCCCAGAGAGCTCTGGCTATGGGGGCGGTATATAAGTGTAATAAATAAATGGTATCGACCTATAGCCACCTCTGGAAACTAGTCGCCATGCTACTTACCTCTCGGCTTCTCCACATTTAGCAAAAATCCTGCAGCCATGTTAAGACTTTGACTTTGCAGGTTTTCATGGATTTAAGGATCGGCAGAACACACATGCTCACCATGGTTCCCCTCCCCCCTACTTCCTTCCCGTATGTTTCAATTTTACTGCCAGCAGATGGTGCACATTTCCCATTGATTACTGCATTTTTGGGGTTTTATAAAATGGCGGATTCCCACTTGAAAACGTCGGGAGAGGCATCGGATGTTGATGACATCATGAAAAGGACTTGCAAACTTCTGCAAGTGACCAATTATGAATGTGCAATAAATTGCTCGTGTGTAGAAGCTCTCTGCCTATGAAGAGAGACTGAAAGAACTGGGCATGTTTAGCCTGGAGAAGAGAAGATGGAGGGGAGACATGAGAGCACTCTTCAAATACTTAAAAGGTTGTCACACAGAGGAGGGCCAGGATCTCTTCTTGATCCTCCCAGAATGCAGGACACGGAATAATGGGCTCAAGTTGCAGGAAGCCAGATTCTGGCTGGACATCAGGAAAAACTTCCTGACTGTTAGAGCAGTACGACAATGGAATCAGTTACCTCGGGAGGTTGTGGGCTTTCCCACACTAGAGGCCTTCAAGAGGCAGCTGGACAACCCTCTGTCAGGGATGCTTTAGGGTGGACTCCTGCATTGAGCAGGGGGTTGGACTCGATGGCCTTGTAGGCCCCTTCCAACTCTGCTATTCTATGATTCTTCTGGCAGCTAGTACTCCTTCACACCTGAAACCCAATGACATGGTGAGTGTGATCCCATGGGGCTCTGATTGCCTCCAACTTTGGACTTAAGTAGAAGAGCTGCTGAAAAGTTCCAGGCGTTGCACTTATTTTATAGAGCTCAAATCAATAAAGCTCCACTCCAGTGCATCTGTATCATATGACTCTGCTCGGTGCTGCAAAGGTGACCAGGTCTCGAGTGTGGCTCTGGCGGAATTGAAAACAGCTTGATCCAAAGAGGGCGGCTGGCTTCCTTTCCCCCCTTGTAAAACATATCGCGTTCCATTACTTCCCATCATAAAGCAATGGGGCTTGACCTGACGTTTTACCCTATGTCTCCGCTTTGAGAGAGGAGGAAAATTGCACTGTGCGAGAAACAGCAGACAAATAAAAACAGGGGTCACGTCTCGTTTCCCAAGCACAGGGAAAGGATGTTGCTGCACCTTCTGTGTTCTTTCTGTCAGTCTTAATAATAGCGCAGGTGAGAGTCGAAGGAACCAGACTTTTTTTAAAAAAAATATGAGACTATTGAATGGGTGGGTTTGGCTACATAGAATCATAGAATAGTAGAGTTGGAAGGGTCCTATAAGGTCATCGAATCCAACCCCCTGCTCAATGCAGGAATCCACATTAAAGCCTACCTGACAGATGGTTGTCCAGCTGCCTCTTGAAGGCCTCTAGTGTGGGAGAGACCACAACCTCTCTAGGTAATTGGTTCCATTGTCGTACTGCTCTAACAGTCAGGAAGTTTTTCCTGATGTCCAGCTGGAATCTGGCTTCCTGTAACTTGAGCCCGTTATTCCGTGTCCTGCACTCTGAGATGATCGAGAAGAGATCCTGGCCCTCCTCTGTGTGACAACCTTTTAAGTATTTGAAGATCAGGAGGTGTACAGGCATCGAGCTTTCCAGAGAGACCGAAGTGGCATTACATTGATGTCACTGCTAGTGTGAGACCATTCTTTTTTCTTTGAGCATTGCTGGTTTTCATAGGACTTTTTGCTTTATTCACGATGGTTAAAGCCATGGTTTAAGGTGTCTTCTGAACACAGCCCGGCTTTCTGGCTTAACTACCATGGGTAAAGCCATGGTTTAAGGTGTCTTCTGAACGGGGCCTCTATCATGTAACCTATCGAACATCTAAGAACTACCAATCATCAAGCACACCAAGTAAAGTCTGCTAGGGATGTATGGATTTTATAAAATGCACCCGATCTGCATTTCATAGATTGTCAGGTGCCTTTCATTCCACCATCCACTCATTGATGGAATCAAACTCCCCCCCCCCACGGATTTGTGCAAATGCACAAATCCCCCCAAGCACACATTTTTATGCTTTATCCTGTGGGGAATTTGTGCATTTCCAGCTGGTGCCTTTTAATTGTACGTATTTTTCTACAAATAAATTTCCATAAACCTCCAGAAAGGTAATAATAATAATAATAATAATAATAACAATAATAATAATAATAATAATAATAATAATAATAATAATAAGATGCAAGTCAGTATAATCGGTGTGACTTGGGGAAAAACAGTCTGCTGTGGAATCCATGGGCCAGATTCATAGAAACCAAACTCCCTAGACACTGTTGTGGATCCATTCTGGGAAGGTGCAGTAGACATGGGTCTACTTTGGTGAGACTATTGTAAGCACTTCTGGATAGCGCTGTTGACAAGTAAAATGCTCCCTGACCCATAAAAAGCAAGTGAACAAAGGATAGCATGTCCAAATGCAATGATTAGTGCAGAAGCATTCATCTGTCTCCAATCTTTATGGCTTATTATATACCTGGAGAGGCATTCTACATCTGCATGGCTTAATATTTTGTGGTAAATGACGTTTAATCCACTTTCAGCACTAGAGGGAGCCAGGACTCTTCACACGAAACACACACACACACAGAGAGAGAGAGAGAGAGAGAGAGAGAGAGAGAGAGAGAGAGAGAGAGAGAGAGGCCCTTTCTACACCTAAGGATTATCCCAGGCAAATGGAGGGGTCGTCCCTTCCTGCTCCCGGGATCCCCTGTGTGTCATTTACATGCACAGGGATGATCCCGGGGAAAAAAGGCAGGTGTAAGGTGTAGACATGGCCAGAGACAAACCCTCAATGAGTCTTTTAAAATTGTCTCCCGTTTGCTCTAAATGCATGCAGAGAAAAAAGCACAGCGTGAAAAACTTGGGGACCCCCCCCAATTGTCAGTTTTCCAAGATGAATGCAATATATTATAAGCCCCAATAACAGCAATAACAAAGTAGGAATGAAACCAGTGCCAGATTAACAAAGATATTTAATGCTTCCAGTCTCTAATCAATATCACTGAATTGAATCTTGCCTACTTTTCTGAACCTGGTTCTGGTCTCATCCATCATTGGTGTGTGTGTGTGTGTGTGTGTGTGTGTGTGTGTGTGTGTGTGTGTATGTGTATGCATGAGAGAGAGAGAGAGAGAGAGAGAGAGAATGAGCACGTATCTCTCCTTCCAACCTTTTCCTCCCATCAGTCACAAAGCTTGCTCTTGTAAAAACACATTTACGATATGAAGGCCTCAAACCGATATTTCCCAGCCTGCTTTCCAGCAAACTGTGACCCCAAAATTGGCCCTGCTGATGGGATCAACTTAGCTTTCACTTAACCCCTTCTGGCCCGGTGCCCTATTGCACATTTGCTCAATTATCCTTCCTGCGACTCTGGAAAACCAGCAAGAAAACGATTATTTGGTTCAGCCCAAGGACAAAAGTTGTGGGGCTAGGGGAGGGGAAAAAAGTAAAATAAAGCCAGAAGAATAAAACTCACTCTAGTGGGATTTGACGTCACCCAACTCAGAACGTAAGACGGGCGTTGCATGCCCAGACCAATGGGTTTATGCAGCCTCCGTTGTTGTGTTCCTGATGGTAGTTAGTTCCAGATGGACTCACTTAATAGTCTGTTCCCTATTATTGACTTGCAGCAAGCAGCCAAATACTCATTATGAACATGCATTCCCAGACCACCTTAGTTAATAGCTATTGATATTCCTACCTCTCCTGCGTGTCCCCAGCCGTCCCCTGAACCCAGCCATCCCATTGGCCGTCAACGTTTCTTGCGATGGTGAGTTTCACAGATCATGTGCACGCCATGTGGAAAATGTTCTAGGATTTCTTTCTCCCATCAAGGCAAGACTTGCGGGCGGGGAGGCAGACCTCTAGGGTCCTGTGGAGCAGAATGAAGAGAAAGGGGTCTCCAACTGCAGCACGATTGGCTTCCTACAAGTAACCAAAGCAATGCACGTGGCCATCTAAAGATCGGAGACACCTGTAAGCAGTGGAGGCGGGTGGCTCCAATGTCGTGTGGGGCGGTAAATCCGCTGTGGGTTTTGGTCAGAACTCTAAAGGAGCTATTGAAGATGCAAAAGCACCTTGGATAGTTCAGGCAGAACATTCTGTTGGGCGTCTGGTGAGTTGGGTCGCCATCTCTTGGGAAGTATTTGCCTCTCACCAGGCCTTGAACTCCTGACCAAGATAGTTAAAAGGTGCTCTGATTCACCAGGCAACATTTTATAAATATAAAATCTATACTAGCCAGTGCCAATACCATTTCACAAAGCAGCCATTCCCTTTTCTCGGGGAACACCTCTTCTACGATGACGTCTGCCGGCCAATCACGAACGTGCTATAAATTGCTTGTGTAGAGAGACAGCCCTAGGTTTCTGAGCACCTACAACAGCCTTCCCCAACCTGGGGCGCTCCAGATGTGTTGGACTACAACTCCCAGAATGCCCGGCTGGGGCATTCTGGGAGATGCAGTCCAACACATCTGGAGCGCCCCAGGTTGAGGAAGGCTGACCTACAAGATTAAAATCATAAACATTCTGCACAAGGAAAAGCTGGATTTTGCAGCCTGAATAACTTATGCAAATTAAACATGGTTGCATAGTTTATCTTTTTTTTTTTTTTGCACCGCTGCTTCCGCATTTTTCACTATTTTGCGTAACTTATTCTGGTTCTGCTAGTCACATGCAGGAGCAAGGAGCTATGCAGAACACTGTGGCATATGATCAGAGTCTTAAGAGCTAGAAACTTGCTTTGAAATAACACTACTTAAATATGGCATTTCTGGGAATTGAATTCTGTGATTCATACTGCCTTTTCTTTTGTGGTTCTGGTTCTGATTACCTGTAGCCTCCTTTACATGGACGCAGGAGGGGCCGTTGGCATCATACTTGAGAAGAGCATGACCCTACTTGGCTGCTCTTATCACCATGGAAATAAACCGGTGCCTAGACCATTTAGCAGAGGAATTCGGGAACGTGCCCCGCCATGGCGTGTGGCTTATTTTTGGAGGCTTACAAAGTAAATACTGGTAATAAACCGTGATGGGGAAATCAATGGGAACAAACGAAGCACCAGCCGTGCCGTATTTCAGCTTCCTCCGTCTCATTGTTGCTGCTTTGATTAATAACGAGCAATCTGATAATGAGCAGGGCCTCCCAATGGCTGGGAGGGCCAGGGAAGCACGGAGCGCTTCTGTGCAACCAAAAAGGGGGGGAAGTAAGCGGCGGAGGCAGGAAGCTGCTGTTTGCTGATGGAAGGCCGACTTCGAAAGGACGGCTCCGTGTCCCAAGGGAATCGGAGATGGATGGGTCCTAGAGGCACTGTGGAAGACACTGAAGAGAAATGGCCCACTGCCACCACCACCAGGAGGTCCTTTAAGGTTCCAACACGGAAGTGCCAGCTCCAGATTTTGGAGTGGCTTTGGGCAAGATGGCCCCGTGGGCTCCCTTCCTTAGTGAGCCTATCATTTGTCTTACCATTTGTTACCAGATGCTCCCACTCCTCCTCTTTCTGTGATCATTACCCCTTCCTTACCCATCAGGCAGAAAGCCAGGAAGAAAGTAGGACAACGGCACCTGCTGCTCTACCATCATTGTCTGGGCCCGAGCGAGAGGTGGGTGAATAAGCAAGTTGCAGCAGTGAACGGGAGAAGCAACTCCAGGAGGCTGTAGATAGTGGGCCCCAGCTGGGGCGTGGGCTCTTGGCAGGTGCCCAATCGTGCCTACCCTTCAGCACGGCTTGGCATCCCCAGACACTAGTGATGGACACCCATTGGGATGGCTTTAAAAGGGGGTTGGATAAATTCCTGTAGGAGAGGCCTATCAATGGCTGCTGCTTCTGATGGCTATGTGCAACCTCCAGTATCAGAGGCAGTAAGCCTATGTACACCAGTTGCTGGGGAACATGGATGGGAGGGTCCTGTGGCATCCATGTCCTGCTTGTGGGCTTCCTGGTTGACAGCTGGTTGGCCACTGTGGGAACAGAACGTTGGACTAGAAGGACCCTCTGTCTGATCCAGCAGGGCTCTTCCGATGTTCTTATGCTTCCAGGTCAGGTTGGAGAGGTCACCTTAGGCTTTGCCTGGGTATTTCTTTGCACTTTCCACTACCATGTATGTATGCTTGCCCATATGCCCTCTCTCTACATCCCACTCACGTCACTTCAGGTTTGACTAGTTAGCTAGCCTCCACCCCCATCCCAGTCTCCATCCAGACTGTAAAAAGCAACAGCTATTGGTGCTCCCTGTTCGAGCCAACCCTGCAGCCACCCCTGGGCCAGCTCCGACGGAAAACTATTCCACTCTCGGTTCTATCCATGCACGTGTCATGTTGCTCAGAATAAAATCAATACAGCTGTTTGTTCCATGTTTTCAGGTGCTTTTTGATGCCTAATATCTGATGAAGCAGTCACTCTGGGGTAGGTATTTACAGTCAAGCGGTTTTTCTCTCACTCGCTATCTGGTTTGAAGGGTTCCTCTCTTTCTCTCTCTTTTAACCCTCTCAGTGTCAACTAATCGTGGTTGTAAACCTGAAATGACTTCTTGTGATCTGAACATCAGAGGGTTTCTGCAGCCAAAGAACGAGAGAGAGAGAGAGAGAGAGAGAGAGAGAGAGAGAGAGAGAGAGAGAGAGAGAGAAAGCTAGGCAAGGTGAACTTATAAAAGATGATTCAGCTGTGCTCAAGCTCCCAGTTGTTACAAACTGGAATCTAGAGTTACGGTTTTAAAAATTCAAAGGAGAAGTCCTACTGTGGCACTTTCAGGATTGCCGTGTTTATCCTCGGAGGCTGTTTTCAGGAGTGACATTGAAAGTACTTTAAGCTCCGTAGGAATGTTGGTTAGCGCTTATAAAATGCTTCCGTGCATTCAAAGCTCATCACAAACATTACCCTGGCAATCTTTAAAAATCCACTGTTGCCTGCAAGTCGCAGAGACAGGGCCAAGTCCTAAAAACCAGGCCTAATTCATACACCCCAGACGTATATGGGGAATCAGAAGAAGGCATTCTGCAATTCTGTAGTGCAATTCGTGGCTCAAAGATTGCGTGTAAATATGCATAAACGAGGGGAAATTGCGTATGAAAACAAATGTGAATTTTCATGCCGTTCTTTTCCCCCCAACACAATCACAGAACGATGCAGAAATGGGGAGTAATGGACTTGGGACTGAATACATGCGAAACTGACCCAGGCTGGACACAGACATTTCTATGCCGTAGCTGTTGTCTGCTGAAGGCAGTGATTTTTTTTTTTAAAAAAGTGTGTTTGACCACAGAAGCAGATGCCTTCTTGGCTGGTAAGACAGCAGAAGACAGGCTCCTGAAGAATAAAGGAAAACAGCACGCAGCAGGCAGAGTACTCAGCACAGTGCCTTCAGCAATGTGGATGGTGCATTTGGAAAATAATCCCTGGCATGAGAAGTACTGGAGTGTTGATCAGGCTGTTAACAGATCTAATTCTTCTTCTTCCAGCACCTGCATGCCAGTGCTCAGTTCCATCTCCTCTCTTCCAACCACACACAGAAGGTCAGCCCTGATCCTACCCATGCATGCCCAGTCTGATTAGTCCCACTGTCTGCCTCTGCTAACCTTGGGTTTGTGTGGTCCAAACCTTCATTGCCTGCACATCTCATATTTAAAGTTTTGGACCAGGATGACATTAGCTGCATTTAGGCTAGACTCCAACTATAGTCTTATTTAGAGTAGAGCCATTGAAAATGAATGGGACTAAAGTTACTAACTTACGTCCCATCCATTTCAATGTGTCTACTCCAAGTAGGGCTTTAGTTGGACACCGCCCCACTGGAACTGATAGGACTTCAGTCATGACTTACATTGGCCCTTTGAGTTCGGTGGGACCCAAGTGCAACTCACTTGGTCCAGATCCAACCCATTATTTATATAGGGATTAAAATCGCTACTGGCAAAGAATGAAATTGGCAAAGCACTTGTAAATGGAGATTCCAACCCCACCATGCATAACCACAAATGTCTGTGTTGAGAAATTTAAAACAGAAGGACATGAGAAGATCCCCTGCCATTCTGGGAGCTGTAGGCCTTTTTTCTGTCTAAACATGCATAGGATTGGGCCCTTAGTCATACTTAGACTAGGCGAGGGATGTTGAACCTCTTTCAGCCCAAGGGCCAGATTTCATTTCGAAGATACTCCCGGGGCCCGCATTCCAGTGGTGGGTGGAGCCAAAGCAAATGGGGCGTGGCCAAAAGACCAGCACATTTTAGCTTAAAGTTCTGACTGCCAGTATCTAAGGCTTAGGAGAGACATTTCAGCCGTTTGGAGTAGGGGGGAAAACTGCATAAAAAGCTGGGAAGACACCAAGCAATTAGTGATTGTGACAAGGGGGCGGGGCCAGGGAAAGGGGGTGGAGCCTTCTGGGGGTATACCAGAAGGCCAGATTGGGACAGGCAGGCTTCAGGTTTTGCACCTCTTGGAATCAATGGGGCTAAACAGAGTCCCATTAATTTCAGGGGCTCCACTCGGTGTATGGCTTAGGGTAGATCCAACTCACCACAATATAATGAGCTTGTTAATTGCTGCAAAACATTAGAAACTGACACCCAAGTAGAGTAACTGGCGAGGCTTGTCAATGAGACAAATGAGAATATAGACATGGAACCTGTTTCACAGTGTTTGGATGAAGCTGGTAGAATTTTGGAACAATAGTTATACTGCTAAGTGGATGGGTGCTGGTTTGTATATTTGTTCAATGCTGCGAGCCAATAATAGACCTGCTGTGACCATATGCATCACATTCATTTTAAAGAAAAGAAAAGAAAGCCCTATAATCTATTATCTCCCTCCTCTTCTCAGTTTTCCAATATTCCCTCCCTTGCCCATAGCGATGAAACGGATGAGGAGGAGAAAAAGCAGACTGAAAGACACACAGGAATGCAGGACTAATTTGGGAGGTAGGAAAGGAAGGAAAGGAACCTCTCGTGCAAGCACTGAGTCATTACTGACTCTTGGAGGGACACCAGCTTTCGCTGACGTTTTCTTGGCAGGCCTTATAGCGGGGTGGTTTGCTGTTGCCTTCCCCGGCCGTTATTACCTTTCCCCCAGCTAACTGGGTACTCATTTTACCGACCTCGGGAGGATGGAAGGCTGAGTCGACCTGAGCCGGCTGCCTGAAACCAGCTTCCGCTGGGATCGAACTTAGGCCGTGGGGAGAGTTTCAGCTGCAGAAACTGCTGCTTTACCGCTCTGCGCCACACGAGGCTCTAATTTGGAAGGTAACCCTCAGAATATCTGAAGTTGCCTAACACAGAATCAGACCATTGGCCCATCTACCCTAGAATCGTCAGTACTGACTGGCAGCAGCTTTCCATCATTTCAAGCAGGGTTTTCCCCCTTCATCACGATCTGTCAGAGTGTCAGGGATTGGTCTTGAGGCATTCTGCTTTCTTCTCTCTCTGCCACCCCACCAGTTGAAACAGTTGAAGGGACCAGTCCTTCAAGAAAAAGTCTGGAGTAACATGCAAGTGCTCTAATCCACTTTAGTAATGAAGCAGCTAGTCCTCATGAATGGGAGAAGCTGTGGGGGTAAGAAAGAATAAAAAGAGTAGTGTAAGAGTAAAGCCATATTTATAATCTGGCCATTTCTCCATACTTTCTTCATGTTGCTCAGATGGTTTACAAGGGAACAGTGAAGCAGAAATCACAAGCCCTTTACCTTGTAAAAGCTGCACTGGGAACAGTTCTTTGTGGGAAAGCATGAAAGCATAACTCATCCTTTGGTTTCAGAGAAAGCAAGATCTACACAGCGCCAACTTCCAAGTCAATAATCTCCTAATAGATGTCGCACAGGACTTGGGTTTTGAAGGAGCCAGGTTTCCAAAATGCAAAATCTCCTATGTTTAGCAAGAGGAGCAATAAAGGAGATCATGCAGAGCCCACCGAAAAAGAACAGAAAAGAAAAGAATTGCTCTGGGCCTAAGATGATGCTGTATAAATGCAGGAAAGATTCAAAACATCGCTTTAAAACATCGCCCGGATGGAAGCTGTTAAGCATTCTCCTAGGATTGCCAACCAATCAGAGGCTTTAGTGTCTTGATTAGGTTTTAAGTGTCTTGATTTTTGCAATTGATTGACTTAACTTGCCGACCACGTCCAAGGCTAGGAAAAGCTACCTTTGGGCCAGTCTACGGCGTAACTTATCTCAGAAGGCACTTCAGTGATGTCGTGCAGTGTAGTGGAGCCAGGACTTGCCGGGTTGAAGTACCAGGACTTTATAATTAGCAGGTACAATGACATCGCCTGCCACCCCCTTGGGCTTCCCTGTTTTCTCTGAGCTTAGCTGCAATCCTCACAGTACCTGGGAGATCCCAGCAACCATATAGGGTTGTTCTCCATCCCTGTTGTAATACAAAGTATTTGGGGATAGCTTCGTCTTTAATGGGCAATCAAGACCCATTAGCTGAAAAAGGAAAAGAAAACAAGACCCGCTCTGGATGGAGATGAAAATTGCTAGAACTATTGATACGGAGCAAGACAGTTCCCTGCATTTTTGGACTCTCCCAGGGGGTGCGTGGCTATGAAGACAACTGTTAAAGATATGAAAAGGAGCCCTGCCCTCCTTTTCATATGGTCACCCTATCTTTCTTCCTTCTTATTTTTTCAAAACACCCGCGGCATTTTCAGGAGCTCAGGAGTTCTTCCTGAGTGTTTATTGAAGAGAGTGAGGTCACATGGTCTCCAACAGGCATTCACTAAGAACTGCTGAGCTCCTTCAAATGCCAAGGGAAGGAGAGTGGTTTATTTGAAAAACTAAAAAAATAGGAAGAAGCCCCCTCAGCAACTGGCTACACTTTAAAAAGGTATGTGGAAACCCCGTCCTTCTCCCCAAGGAGAAAAAAAATCTCTGAATTCCCCACTTCCGGTGAAAGAGGCAGAAAAAACAATGCCTCTTTCGCATGGAGAGAGAAAAATCCCGAAAATAGGGGGAAGGATTCAGCCCACCATTACTTAAAAGACTCTGTACGAACCTGGCCTGGGCCAACGGTCATCATGATACAAATGTTGGGTAGTCCTGCAGCTCTGTGATTAGTCTACCCAGTGTGTGTAAGTCCTAGTTTGATCACGCACTCCGTGCTGCCAACCTAAGGCTCTGAAAACAAACCACCGGATTCTGTTAAAAGAGAAATATCTAAGCGGGCTGCTGACGCATTTACAATCACGGGGGATAATCTCCATTTTAAACTTCGCAGGGGAAGGAAGAAACACTCACATTTCCTTGCCTGCCCCCGACCCTCAAATTGTGCTCTGTCTGCGGTAGCAAATAAATAAATAAATAAATATTGATGGGTTAGCCTCCAGCCAGTGTTCTGGCACAAAAAGAAAATTCAAATGCTGTGAAATAAAGTTTGTAGGCAAACCTTACAAGCAAACAAATCCCTTATGTGTTGGACTGCATGATACTGGCTTTATATAAGACAAAAATCATTTGATCAGCTTGGGCGAAGCAGATTGGGAGAGGAAAAACTGTCTAATTTTCTTGGTTTTTTATTAATGAAGGCACCAAATCCCACCTTAAAACCAGAAAGCTTCATTCTCTGTCTCTGTCTCTCTGTCTGTCTGTCTGTCTGTCTGTCTCTCTCTCTCTCTCTCTCTCACACACACACTCCCTCTTCAAGCACCGGTATCAACTTCACCCAAAATCATATTTGATTTAAGATTGTGGCATCTATTTCTCTCAACCAGAGCCTGTTGCAATCAGCTAAAGGACTAAAAACCATAGCATTTCTCATATATATATATATATATATATATATATATATATATGAGAGAGAGAGAGAGAGAGCCTGTTATTGTTATGTGCTCATAAATGTTTTTATAGAGGAAAATACGTCAAGTGACAAGGCAGCTTGCTATGGGTATGTGGAAAAACTCACCACTTAATTTAAGATTTTAGAGTGGGGGAATTGTTCTCGCTGCCAGGTACAAAGCCTTTGGCAATCTGTATTCTTCAAAGGGCTGGACAGGAACAGTGCTCAGCTACTGCAGACATAGGACACAATCTGCCCGGCACAGCTGTGCAACCTCAATTTATTCTAGCCCCATGCAAGCTCCACCGAGGTGCACAGGCACATGGAAGCACATGGCAGCGGTGCCTGGCGAGTTCTTCTTTTATACTACAGATGGACAAAGTGTCTACGACTGAGGGCATACCGGACTTAAGCTGATTTAACAGGAGAGCTCAGGCAAAACTACTGAACAGTTTCTTTCTTAACATTTCCCACAGTGCTGAAAAATTACTCCTGTTTTAGGAAGTTGCTGCGGCTTGACCCAGCTCCGCCCATCGGGGTAGGGTGGGGGGAGTGGGGAAATTAAGTAACAATGAAAAAAACCTTACCTTTGCGCATGACCATTCGTGCGCTCCGTCTTCTTTTTTAAAAAATGGCAGGCGCAACACCTCTCTTCCTGAGGTCATTGTGCCTTACGTGTAAACGGAGGAGGGATCTCGTGTTAATAACAACGTGAGATCTTCCCTCCTCCATCGTGGGATAGAAGGTAGGTCTAGCTAAGGCCTTAGTGATATCATCTCATAGACATAGTTGGCTGGCTATGTAGAGATGTGATGTCATACTGCTTTGTGTGATCCCTGACTGGGTGGGAGCACCCATGTGGCTTATCTAAAAAGTAGGAACCATGAGTGGTTCCTGACTGGGTGGGAGCACCCACGTAGCTTATCTAAAAAGGAGGAACCACAAGTGGTCCCTGATTGGGTGGGATCACCCATGTGGTTTATCTAAAAAGGAGGAACCATAGTGGGATCACCCACGTAGCTTATCTAAAAAGGAGGAACCATGAGTGCTCCCTGGTTGGGTGGGATCTCCTGTGTGGCTAATCTAAAAAGGAGGAACCACAAGTGGTCCCTGATTGGGTGGGATCACCCATGTGGCTAATCTAAAAAGGAGGAACCACAAGTGGTCCCTGATTGGGTGGGATCACCCATGTGGCTAATCTAAAAAGGAGGAACCATGAGTGGCCCCTGATTGGGTGGGATCACCCATGTGGCTTATCCAGAAAGGAGGAAGCAGCAGTAGCCAGGAGGCAGAAGGGATAATGGTGCCAAAGCAGCAGTACCCATAGTCATGGGAAACTACGGTACTGAACAGAGTTAGTGAGGGTGGGGGGAAGACAAATATTTGCACAACTTTTCAGGAACTAGTTTGCCCCTTCTGAAATTGTTATCTTCTACCTAAAAAAATGAAATCGTAAAATATTCGAGACATTCATATGTAACAGTCATTCCCAACCTGAGGGAACTCTGGGAATTATAATGCCATGTGGGGAAAGGGAGGGCGGCTAGGGCTCTCACACTGATAATTGTTTGCCTCTTTCTAAATCACCATTCCCAGGATTCTTTGGCAAAGCCATGACAAGAAAGGAAAGCGATATACATTTTCTAGTGAAGACATGGCATCAGAGTCGCTTTGCTATCAAGCAGGCTGAGACCTCTCCCGTAGAATACATTCTTTTATGGTCTTGAGCATACTGTCCCACCCCACCCCATGATGTTGGATCCACCTCTCCAAAGAGACCGTGTTGCCGGGTATTTGTGTCTCTTGCCTAGCAACGGTGAAACCTCCCTTAACTGTGACCATCTTTCTCCCATGTTGGGAACCACAGGACTAGGAGTAAACGTCAAACATTTCTTTGAGATCTCCAGAACAGCTTGTGGCACAGGAGCAAAGCTCTGTGGTGGCAGAACCCTGATCAGAATACCAAAAGAGCCCCTGGGATGCCCATTGCTGAATGGCCGCTGTCCGCTTTGGTTTTCTTCTTCTTCTCTCACACTCAATGTTCTGTGAGTTGCTGAGAGTCCCCAGCAGCCGGTAAGGATGGAACAGGGATGGCGGGCTCTAGATCCGAGGTTTCTCCAAGCCTCCAGAGCAGATTTGTTACGCTACCAAGCAGGATCCAGGTCAAAGGTTGGATCTGTGCTTCACAACTGATCTGTTAGGAGTCTGATGTATTGCACTCTCTCAGAGCATGCACAGAGTGCAAGCACACGTCAGCAGAGACAGAGGTCACTGGCAGCAGGCAGATGTTCACAAAGCGAAGGAATACTCAGACACAGTAGCATTTTGAACTACTAATCTAAGTTTACTTTACAAGTATTTACATAGAGCAAACATAACATAGTTGAGGAACTTTACACAATAACTCTTCACACAAACTCTACACACTCTTCAGTCACATGTCACATATTCATAGCCTCGTGAGCCAATCATAGTGTCCATATGCAATAATGAACACCAGATTGCATCACCGGGATTGTGTTGCTATGCCTCAAGAAAAACATGGGCAAACGGCCTTGGTCAGAGAGCCATCCAGCTGCACAGCTTGGCTGTTCCCAAAGACCTTGAGATGGCTATCTCAGAGGTTGTTCCTTTGTTTGATAGCTTCAGAAAAAAACTTCTGATGTACACTTTTAAAACATAAACCTGACATGATCCTCGTCAACCCAGATGGTTTTCTGCTGTTCCTCCGAAACCTTTTCCTTGATTATCCGGAGAAGGTCCTCAATGCTGCTCCAGGTATCTGCTTCCAAGGAGGCATACAGGCAAGGCAAGGCCTCCAGTTCTTTCTCGTTCTGACGGCTCATCCGTAATAACTCATCCTCTATTTCCGGCTTGGGTAGCAGCTTCCTGCATTGTACAAGGAGGCCAGAAACAAACAGAAAATGACATGTGTTAATAATAAAAATATAGGAATAATATATTTATTTCTTACCCGCCTCTCCCTTCACACACACGACTTCCCCCTCTTCCATTCAAACAATTTCCCGCAACCTTTTTTCTGCACGATTGAGCAAAAAAGGGTACTGAAGATCAGGAGAACAAAATGTTCACCCAACAGGGAGCCGTAGCTGACCCTGGCTTTCTCACAGATGTACCTGTAGGACAAGTGTTTACAAAGGTGTGATAAATGAAGTAAGACCTCTTTTGTTTGGCTTCGGGCTGATCTTCTTAATCCTCATATCCATCTGTAACCAATCTTTAAGCATTTGTAACCACATTTTGCCGCATTCTTCCTTTGCGTCATTCATTCATTACGTTTTTAATCTGCCCAACAGTTCTCTGGGCAGATTTTTTAAAAAAGGTAAACGAATACAGTGCAATACAAGAACAACAAACAGCAGTCTTGAATATAACACCACAAAGTCGTCATTTTCTGTTGGGGGCCTTGCTAGACCCTGCCGGATAAGCTGGCATGGAGGCAGGGTGACGGCGCGCTAACTTTAGCGCGCGCCACCCCACCTCCTAGACGGTCGATGCGCAAGGACTACGGAAGCCCTACAGCGTTGGCCTTTTTTTTTTTTTGTTAAAGGGGCCACGTGTGGCCCGAAGACTCCGGACAAGGTAAGGTGTTTTTTTTACTTAAGTCCCCCCATCCGCCCTCCCTCCCCGTCCCCGTCGTCGCCCTCCGCCCCCCTCACCTTGACATCGTGTGTGTCGCCCTCCGCCCCCCCTCGCCTCGCCGTCATGTGTGTCGCCCTCCGCCCCCCTATCTCCCCTCCCCCGGGGTCCCCCCGGCCCGATGGGCACAGCACTCATTGTGCTGTGCCCAGTCCGTGGCTTTTCCCAGCTACTTGCGAGTAAGCGAGTAGCCGCAAAAAGTCACAGACCTTCCTAGATGTTCCGCAGCCCCGGCCTCAGGCCAGGGCTATGGAAAAGGTGCACCATAAGCGACTTCGCTTATGGCGCGCTAAGGGAGGCTTCAGTGCTCCTTGAGCCCGGATTCCCCTGTGCGTCATCTGGACGCACAGCAGGGAAACCAGGCCTCAAAGCGCGCTAAGGCCTCGTCTAGCAAGGCCCTGGGTTTCTATTATGTCTACATGTAAGACAAGTTAAAGTCACCTACGGGTACTGGGTGTCTGCATTTTTGCATCCCCAATCCACCATCATGTCAAATTTCCCAAGAGCAGGAAGGAGCAAATGATGGGATAGAACAGTCCTGAAAATGCTACATTACAGGGAAGAAATGCCTGTTTTTGTCCCTCTCTTGTCGGTAATGGCGCCTCCAGTGACGTCCACTTACTATTGCAGAATTCTCAGTGCATTGAACATACCTGAACTTCTTGATATTTTTTTCCGAGACTCTAATAAAGAGAACAATGGGATATATCTTGGCTTTGATTAAATCTTTTGTGCAGCTGATGCCAGCTTCAAGCAGACAGTGTTTGTTCTGTAAACACAAAGTCAGGAAACAGACTTGGGTAAGTACGTCTTGGGATTTGTAAGCACACAGTCTCAAGCGGGATCAGGTGAATCACAGGCCACTGATCGCACACCTGATAAAAAATACTTTACATCAAAAGCACAGGCATCCTTTTTCAAAGCCCGCCCTCCCATCTTCCCCTAATGGAGGCTGGTGTCTCCCATGTCAGTGGGGCGGCGGTGAATCCGATCCAGGGTTTGGCCAGAACCAGTCAGAGCTTCTAAAGGAGCGAGCCAAGGTGTGTCAGCCACTCATTCTCTGCCCCGCTGGGAATTAAGTTCGTAAGCTTCTTGGAGGCCATGTTTCTGTTACTCTGGGTTGGGAGGGGTGCCATTGGAGGTCTTGTTCTTGCAAGACTGGCGGGTGTGCCGAGATCAAGGGAACAGGAACAGGCGTGGGCTCTGCTAGCTATTTCAGAAGCCAGCTGAGATGAAAGCCAGGAAGGAATTCCATGGCGGGCTCAGAACTATGGTCCATGATGACCTTTGCAGGAAGAGGAGGAGAAGAAAACAACGACAACGTGGCGCCAGTTTTGATGAACTCTTTCCTCTCCAATTTTAGGCTGAAGTCACACCTGCAGCTCCCCCCCCCCCCCCGCACCTGGACCTGCTACTCTCTAAAACCATAATCAATAATACATCCCAGGTTCAGAATCAAGCCTTCTGATGCACCGCCAACTAAGCGAATCCATTCTTCCCTCTCTGTCACTTTGGTCTGTTAACGCACTATAAAGGCCTCGCCTTCCAAAGGAGAATTAACTGATCAAAAGATGGGGATTACGCCAAAACGAAGGTAGCATGTACAAAAATGTAAGCACATAATTGAACTTTGTTTGTTCAAATGCAACATATTCTGTAATGATGTCTCAAAGGGGAAAAAAAAACCCTGTTATACTTGTCTTGTCCCTGCTGTGTAACAAGCATTCCTGCATTTGATGCCATCTGTTTGGGCTTGACGTTATCATCTTTGTTCTGCACGTCACTGTCTCTTTCTACAGCTCAGACTAACCTCTTTGTAAATAATAATAATAACAACATAAAAATATTTTTAAAAAATGCACCAACAGATTCTCCTCTTTATCGGTGCATGAAAAGTTAAAAAGCTAAGGAATGTAAGGAAAGGAAAGGAACCTCTCGTGCAAGCACTGAGTCATTACTGACTCTTGGAGGGACGCCAGCTTTCGCTGACGTTTTCTTGGCAGGCCTTATAGCGGGGTGGTTTGCCGTTGCCTTCCCCGGCCGTGATTACCTTTCCCCCAGCTAACTGGGTACTCATTTTACCGACCTCGGGAGGATGGAAGGCTGAGTCGACCTGAGCTGGCTGCCTGAAACCAGCTTCCGCTGGGATCGAACTCAGGCCGTGGGGAGAGTTTCAGCTGCAGAAACTGCTGCTTTACCGCTCTGCGCCACACGAGGCTCATAAGGAATGTAAAGTAAAAGTGAATTTAAGAACTAAATGATGCTTGGCTGTATCAAGGTGGATCATGGAACAAAGCAATACAGAATGGAAGAAGTGAGACAGAGCCCACCACCAGAAAGGCAGTATGCGAAGAGACAAGTCTAAAGTGGAAGAAAAGACAATTTCAGTACTGGGAAGAGAATGAAAGTCAGAAAAGGAAAAGAACGATCCTCTATCAATTTATATCCTGTATTCCAATGGTGAACAACTTCTCATGCTTCCAGACACTAGGGGGCGATAGAGAATGTGTTGCCTCAACAGCCACTTGTCTTGTTCATCCCCCCTTGTTATCCAATCAGTTCCTTTTCCTGTTCCTCCCCTTCCTCTTCCGTCTCCAGGCTCTGCAACAAGTGGCATGCGGCCTCTCTGGACAGGAAGCAAGTAACCATCTCTCATTCCTTTACTTACTTACCCACATATACCCAGCTTTAGGGGATGCTTGTAGTTAAATAGTGTTAGATAGCCTTCTCTGACGATATATATAAAAGCATTAATAAAGTGAGCTATTTTGGACTTTTAAACTGGCTCAAACTTGCATTTATTGCCTTGAGTACCCAATACTGTGTTGCCACGGTTTTGCTACATAAGGCAACTCTGCTGTAAGTTAGGGTGACCATATGACCGGATTTGCCCAGATTTGCCCGGGTAAATCCGGATTTTCCCAAAGAGCAGCTTTAATGGGAATTAACAAAAATGCTTATAACTCTGTCATTTTTAAAGATAAAGACATGAAACTTGGCACAATAGTAGCCCTTAGGAAGGGCTTTAGTCATGCCAAATTTGAAACAGATCCGTTCATCCATTGATTTTTTAGGATTTTTTTTAAAATTGAGGTTTTAAAATTATTATTTTTAAAATAGTCATTTTTAAAGATAAAGAGATGAAAGTTGGCACCATGATAACTTTTATGTAGAGCTTTAGCCATACCAAATTTGAAACAGATCTGTTCATCCATTGATTTTTAGGATTTTTTTTTAAAATTTGAGGATTTAAATATTTTTTTTAAAAAAATGTTATTTTTAAAAATAAAGAGATGAAACTTGGCACCATGATTGCTCTTAACAAGGACTTTAGCTATGCCAAGTTTGAAACAGATCTGTGTATCCATGAGTTTTAGGATTTTAAAAAAAAGTTTGAGGTTTTAATTTTTTTAAAAAATAATAATTTTAACATGGCGACCACGTTGTTCTCCTTTTTGGTTTCCAAAATTTGGTCACCCTATGTAAGTTACACCAGACTTTCCAATATTCTCCAAGTTCAGATCCTCATATGGCCAAAATGGCATCTTCCACATTGACTGGAATATTGACTGGAATATTGACTGACCGTTGGGGGAAAGGGAAATGGACCGTGGAGGCTGGTGCCTTTGATGTCGGTGGGATGGTGAATCCACTCCAGATTGCAGAACTCTAGAGAATAGCTTTGCAACTTGGATCACTCTTTTAGAGTTTTGACTGAAACCTGGAGCGGATTCACACACCCCACTGGCAACGGAGCCACCACCCGCTATTGGAAATGGAATGGAGTATCCAGTAGAAAGGCAAAGGTTTCTCCTCTGTGAGCTGCTGGTGCCTGAGCTGCCCTCCTGAATTCCCATGGCACCATGTCAGAACTGGCACTTGGTTTTGCGTCTTTCTCTCTTCCTGCCCCGTCCACTTTTGGTATCTATGGGATTGTTTGTCACTATTCTAAGCTGAACCCTTCCTTAAATGCCCTGGCAGAGATGCTGCATCTATTCTTATACACATAATATGTATAATTTAAATATAGCCTGCTAAACAAAAATCAATTCAAGTGAAAATCCTGTACCTTGCTTGCTTCTCCCTCGAGGAGAGCCTGTTTCTCTCCTTTAATGCTCTGCTTGCATATTAGTAAACAATGCGTGTAGTACAAAGGCACCGTAAGTTTCCAGTGCTCTTTTCTCTTACCCAAAGGAAATAGAACCCAGCAGTGCTGCCCCTGGAATTTCTCACTGTTCAAAGGAATCAGGAGCACGCAGCAACACCGCGAGTGATTTACAAAAGGCAGTTTCTCCGCTCTGCCCAATGATCTAGGACAGACCCAATTACCTTGGCAGAGACAGCCTCAATATTTGCTGGAAAAATACATTCATAGGTGTGCGGATTCCTTTCTCGGGAATAGATGACTGTTTCCGTCATGTGTCTCCTCAAGAATTCTTCCTTTGTTATGATATCTGGAAAAGAAGGCGTAGCCGTGCATAGTCTATAACCCAGGGAGATCTCCAGCCATGTTTTAGAGAATACTCACCAAATGAGAGAAGTTAATCAACAGGTAAGCAAATATCACAAAATCCAGATTAATTTTAGATGCACGGCCGCTCGGAACAGCTCCATGTTTGGAGAGGTGGGAGAGAGAGAGGGAAGGGGTTTCTTGCCAACCACTGGCGTTAAGCACAGCTAGCTCCATCCCTGCCCAGTGCCGGTATGTGGCCCCTGACTAGTTTCCCCCCAAGTGAATGCACCCCCCGACTTCAAAACCCAAGAAAGGGAGCAAACCTTTGGTGGCAGTTGAAGGAAGAACTTTGAAGAACTTGGGAGTAAGGAAACAAAGGAACCGGCAAGCTATTTAATGGTCTAAGCATTGGCCCTGATTTGGGATGGTCACTAGATATGGTTTATTTGGTCATAACACACTGGCTCAGTTCTGACAACATGTTAGTCGACGCAGTGTGAAAACTCCACTCAACAGTTGAGTTTTTAGGGGGTACTTTCCACTCAACAAGTTCTAACTCCGTTGTGTGACTGTGGGCTACTATGGGGTTGAGTAAAACCCATTGCGATGTTTGATTGACAGTTCAATCAAACTGTCTCCTCTCTCCTTTCTCCTCCCCCAGTCTTCCCGATGCTATCCCATCAGCCATTGCTGCAAAAACCCAATCTCGGTGGCTCTCCTAGAGCGGCACTCATTCTGTTCACCACTCTTGCCAGGGAACTCTGTAGCCGGTGGGATAAAGTCAATACAATGGAAAACTCCACGGAGCCCTCCACACAACACGCAACACAACCGTTGTGCAGGAACTCTCCTCTGCACAGCGTGGACATTCTGCGTGGAGTGTTTTCCAAAAAGACCTCCACCGTTGTGTTACGTTTTGCCGCCGGACAACGCATTTCTCAGCGGTGGTGTAAAAACTCCACCGTGGAGCTCTAAAACCACTGTTGAGAAACGTGTTATCTGAACTGAGCCAATGTCTGCTACGTAGTTGACATCCAAACTCCAGCTTTGCACCGCAGCAGCCCTAGTGAGATTAGGGCCAGCGTCTTGCCTCCTGCCTACGTCCGAGACTTGACTCTCATCCCAACCGATTCAAAGTCCCTGCTTCAGGAATCCAAAAGGACTCGCGTGGTGCAGGGAGCTGAGTGGGATGAATAGGATGCAGCACATAAAAGGTGTAGAAGAAATGATTGTTCTAGTTATTATCCGCAGATTTACAATCCCCGGGCTTTCGCTGGCAGAGAACATCGCTGGCAGTGTGTTTATCCTCAAGCTAGTTAAATCTGGTGAACTTGAGCATGACCTATTTCAAGAAACAACGTATGAAGTGCCAGGATGGGAGAATTAACTGACGTCTGTGTAATTGCAAGCCCGTGTTGGGGTGTCAGGCGCTTTGGAAAGACCACGTTTCGACAATGAAGCGTGTAAGATCTGCAATAGCCATAACAATTGGATATGCAGAGAAGAACGTAATGAAAGGCCTTGCTATTGGGTCGGACGAAGGTGCCTCTGGGCTAGCCCCCTGTCCTCCAGCACCAGCCGCTGCCAGACCGATGCTTCTAGGATGTTGACATGAAGATGATGGGCAACTCCTGTGATGTTCTCTCAGCGATCGTCCTGTCTCTCCGTGTGGAGAAATAACCATTGGTAAATCCAGGCAGGATCAACACTACTGCTTTAAAATGGTTCAGAAAGGTATCAACAACTGTTGGGCTCAGGACACACTCCATATACAGTTTTCGATCCATTGTCAAAGTGTTGTATCCTGTTTGATGTAGATCTGACCCTAGGCTCTATCACTTTGCCATCCGTGCCCATGTATGGGGTTGCACTCCCCCTGAAGGAGCAGGTTCATAGCTTGGGGGTTCTCCTAGATCCATCTCTGTCACTTCAGGCCCAGGTGGCCTCGGTGCCACGGAGTGCCTTGTACCAGCTTCGGTTGGTGGCCCAGCTATGCCCCTATCTGGACAGGGATAACCTGGCTTCAGTTGTCTACACTCTGGTAACCTTCAAATTAGATTAATGAAATGCCCTCTATGTGGGGCTGCCTTTGAAGACAGTTCGGAAGCTGCAGCTTGTGCAAAATGCAGTGGCCAGATTGATAACTGGGACTAGAAGGTTCGAGCATATAAGACCCACTCTGGTCTGCTTGCATTGGCTGCATGTATGTTTCCGAGCCCAATTCAAGGTGCTAGTTTTAACCTATAAAGCCCTACATGGCTTGGGACCGCAATACCTGATGGAACTCCTTTCCCAACATGAACCTACCCGAACACTATGTTCAACATCTAAGGTCCTCCTCCTCGGAGGGTGGCAACAAGAGATATGGCCTTCTCTGTGGTGGCCCCGCAACTGTAGAACAATCTCCCTGACAAGGCCCGCCTGGTGCCGACATTGTCATATTTTCGGTGCCAGGTCAAGACTTTTCTCTTCTCCCAGGCACTTAGCAATATGTAATGACCCTGGGTCTGTTTTTTGGCTCATCGTTTTTAAAGTTGTTATAGTGGTTTTAAATGTATGTGTATTTTGCTTAGTTTTGTGGTTTTTAATCTTTGTATATTGTTTATAAGTGTTTTATCTTATGTGAACCACCCAGAGAGCTTCGGCCATGGGGCGGTATGCAAATGCAAATAATAATAATAATAATAATAATAATAATAATAATAATAATAATAATGTATCACTTAACTGTGATTGCAATGCACTTGTATGCATGTTTAACTCAGAAGTCAGTTTCACTGTGTTCAATGGGGCTTAATCTGAGCTAGGTGGGACTGGAATGGTAGACTGAGAGGACCATAAAGACAAGTTGATATTCAATTTGTACTCTGGGTTGTCATTATGGCAAACCAGGTCATGGTCAGTACAAGGGAGAGGGCCTTTTCAGTAGTAAGCCCATATTTTCAGTGTGTTCAGAGGAGGGCAACCAGGATGATCAGGGGTCTGGAAACAAAGCCCTATGAGGAGAGACTGAAACAACTGGGCAGGTTTAGCCTGGAGAAGAGAAGATGGAGGGGAGACATGAGAGCACTCTTCAAATACTTAAAAGGTTGTCACACAGAGGAGGGCCAGGATCTCTTCTCGATCCTCCCAGAGTGCAGGACATGGAATAATGGGCTGAAGTTAAAGGAAGCCAGGTTCCAGCTGGACATCAGGAAAAACTTCCTGACTGTTAGAGCAGTGCGACAATGGTACCAGTTACCTAGGGAGGTTGTGGGCTCTCCCACACTAGAGGCATTCACGAGGCAGCTGGACAACCATCTGTCAGGGATGCTTTAGGGTGGATTCCTGCATTGAGCAGGGGGTTGGACTCGATGGCCTTGTAGGCCCCTTCCAACTCTGCTGTTCTATGATTCTATGATCTCTGGAATCAGCTTCCATCAAGTGTTTGTTCTTCGTAGGCTTTCAGGAAGGCTCTGAAGACCCATGTGTTTTCGCTGCCTTTTCCTAATCTGCAGGCTGCAGGTTTTAATGGCATTACCTGTTTTTATAGTGATTTTTATAGCATTTTACTGAATACTGATTGATTACTATTCTCTTTGTTTTTGGCATATTTATATATTATCTTGTACACCACCTTGAGAGGGTTTTATGCTTAAAGGTGGACTAAAAATCATTCTAAGTAAATATGTCTCTATGGGAATAATCCTATGTCCCCACAAGACAGTGTCTGGAAGGACACAGGATTGTTCTGTTTCTGGACTCCGAGGTCAGAAAGAGGGCTCTCACTCTGGACCCAGAAACTGCACTCCCTGCTCCAACTCCCTCCCGGCCGTAGCCGCGCAGTTCTGGCTACATCTCCAAGCTTGGAAACAGAGACTGGAGAAAGCAAAAAGGGGACATTCCCAGGAGCAGGGAAGGGAGGAGACTAGGGAGACACCCATATGAAGTTTCCTATGGCTGCCCCAGCCTCTTTCCCTCTACCTCCAAAGCACCACTGCTAGATGGGAAAATCGCCCATCTAGCATGAATGCAGGGCGGCTGGAGAGTGGAGGCAAAGATCATCTCTGCACTCTAGCTGCCTTGCACCGGATATTTCATTTTCTAAGAAGTTCAATGTAATATGATGTGTTCCTCTCTGTTTTTACTCATTCCCATGATGCCTCAAGGATTTAAATGTAGCAATCCAGGGGGCACTCTCATTGTTTGGTTACCTTTCAAGCTGAGCCTCTAACATACTCATTTTTTTAACACTCATGATCAGCAGTGGGCCAACGTTACACTTAGACATCACACTCCAGGCGTCCATATTTTTCAGCTCCCTCAAGGCCAAGCACCTCTGCCCTGGTGCCAAAGCAACAGGGTTGGAGTTTAGTTGGGCGGGACGGGACGGCACTTAAAAGGACTTGCAGTCGGCCGGCTAGGCGAGATTACCTGGCTTGCATAAATTGAATTCCAGGGCCCCTCCAGAGTTGAGGAGCTTCTGAATGAAGGTCTTGGAGAGGAGGGTGGGGCTGAAGAGGACCGGTCGCCGGCGGTCGCAGTGGGTGGGTCTTACTGAGCTATACGGGATCAGACTGAAGCTCTTGTTGATCTCACTCACTGAGTCAAACTCTGGGGAGAGAAGAGATGAGCATTTGCCCTTTAAAACACACTCCAGGTAGCCACTGTAAAAGAAAAGTGGGCTGGTGGCGGCGGCAGCAGGCCACAGAGTGATTTGCTGGCTAGAAAGGAAGTGTGCCCAGGATTAGTGTGAATTGGGTGCAAGTTGTCTGGAGAGGTAGAATGATGGCTTTTCCCAGCCACCGTTTGATAAGTAACAGGTAACGCCTTATTCAGATTTCATTGGCATTTGCCGCATTTCCAGGCCCAATTCAAGGTGCTATAGTCCTAAATGGCTTCAGATCATCTCAATCTTTGAAGGACCACCTGCCTCTTACTTAAGGTCGCTTTTGGAGGCCTTGGCCTGCATTCCGCCACCGAGAGAGCTGTGAGTGGTGGCAATGTGGAACAGAGCCTTTTTGGTGGTGGCACTTTAAGGGAAGTTAAATGGGCCTCCTTTTCCAATGTCCTTTAGAGAGGTGGCTACAGAATTCCCATTCTGCCAGGCATTTTTGTGTATTTTAATCTTGCTGACTATGGACTTGTTTTATTTTCTACTTATTCATCCCAATTTTAACTGCTATAAAGTGCTGTGGGGTCCCTGTTTAAGGCCAAAAGGTAGTAATAATTTTTTAGAATGAAGAAAAATACATCCATGCATAAAAATTAACTCTACCACTGAGCTGGGCTCCTTTCTCTCTGCTCTTTATTGACCCGGCCTCCATCTGTACTGCAAGCAGGAAAAGGCGCCATTGGGATAGGTTCTACGTGCACCACAAATGCTTGCATCTGACATGTCCCCATTACCACTCCACTGTCTGAGCAAAACCACACAGAACCTCCGTCTGTAGCCGCTGTTTCTAGACAGGAAACTGTTTCCAGTAACTCTTGAGCAACCATGGGGAGATTTTTCCTTGTCTGCCAATCTAAAGATAAGCCGGTGGATTCGGTTGAAAATCCTTCCCACCCCATCCTAGCTCTGCTCTCCCTAGACTGTTTGTTCTACCAAGTTTCCCAGGGGGCATCACGAAATGCGCAAAGTCCGTACCTTCAAACCTGTCCAGCAGCGCCTTTGTCACTGGCTGCCCTTCCGATCTGTCTTTCGAAGTCACGATGCGGACTCGTTCATTGCTGTTCATGCGCTTGTATTTGTTTTCGGACCTGCTGACAAACTGAAAAGCCGACGTGGGCCCTGTCAAGCCATGCTTGGAGGCCGGGGTGCTTCGAGCTGAGGAACTTGTCTCGCTGCGGGCGCATCTGACCAGGTTGTGTACCGGTTCCCTTGAGACTGAGCTCCGTCTTTCGTTGGATTATGCTCCTTCAAGCTTTCTCCAATCTGGGGCCCTCCAGATGTGTTGGACTGCAGCTCCCATGCTGGCTGGAATGATAGGAGTTGCAGTCCAACACATCTGGAGGACACCAGGTTTGAGAAGCCCATGCTCCTTACTTCTGGCCCTCCTGACCTGCAGTTGCTGCTTTTGGAATGGTCTATCTGCCCTTTGGACCACGGTACTCTGTTTCTGGCCCTAGTGGGCTGAGATCTTGCTTTCCCTGGTCACAGAACTCTTCCCTACTTGGGGGCCAGACCTCTAATGGACCCTGACCTGAAGGAAAGACTTCAGAGAGGGTGACCCAATGAGGATCTAGCCTAGGTTATGGTGGGAAGCTGCCAGGATGGTGGCACAGAGGACTAAAGCAGCAATGTCCCACCAAGAGCATCATCAGTTGGAGACCCCTAGCGCAGGGGTGGGCAGATGATAGATCCAGATGTTTGGGATCAACTCCCAAAAGTTCCTGCCAGCATGGCCAATGGTTAGGAATACGGAGAGCTGAAGTCCAAACCATGTACTTTTTGCCCACCATTGCACTAGGGCTATACGCCGTCAGCTGTTTTGAAAAGATAAAAACAGAAGCCCAGTTTGGGATAGGTGAACAGGCGATTGCCCCATTTCCTGCATGTGTTTGCATGAATGGGAATATTGCGCAAATTCAACACAATCCAGCTGGAATGTTGCTCCAAAAAAGTCCAGATTTGCACACATTTCCAGAGTTGCTCAAATTTCCCACAGAGACCGATGCATGAAACGGCACATTTCTAAATTCCTGCAATTTGAGAACTGCGTTTTCAGGGGCTTTTGCGCGTTTTCAAACATGAGCACCTGTTTGAGAATTTACAGACATTTCCGGGGAACCCGTTGTGCTGCTTGCGCTCGGGGCTGCGCACACAGTTTGCGAGGCAGAAATGAAATTCTCACACATTCTTTAACCCCAGTTGAGTTGCTTTCTCAGAAATCCTCCTACAGCTCTTCTGCGCTCTGCGGCCTGCACCAACGGGGGAACCAGACTTGTAAAATGAGTCATAAACAGGCTATCATGGTGAAAAAGTCAGCTAAAACCACAGTGGCTGAGAGAGGGATTTATTTATTTTTTATTTTATTTTACCTGTAAGATCTGACCCAAAAGGAAACTGGCCCGGGAGAGACGTGGACTGGTTTTGGAGTCACTTGGTGGTGTGTGGTCTTCGGGCTGCAGTGTACACTGGCAGGAATTGCACAGGGGAAAATACACGTAAACTCACTGAATGCACTTTTGTCAGAAGCTCTATGTAAATTCATACAATTTTCAAGTGATCCAGGAACGTGGGAAGATGGATTACTCTAAGTCAAGCTATTTATCCCTCTTGCAAAGGGTTGCCTACCGGAATGACCACGGCTGTCTAGCTGAAAGCAAGACATCCCATCACTCATTGCTGGGGAACATGGGCTTTTGCACTCATGGCCTTCTGGGGGGTGGGGTTTTCCTGTGACCAGAGTGGAAGCTGGTTGCTCTGATGCCAGTGGGAAGGTGAATCCACTCCAGGTTTTACTCAGAGCCAGTTAGAACTCTAAAGGAGCTATCAAAGCTATCAGAACTCACTAAAACCTGGAGGGGATTCACTGCCCCACTGACATGGGAGCCTTCACCATGTGGGCAGCTGGTTGGCCACTGTGTGAACCGAATGCTGGACTAGATGGACCTGTGGTCTGATCCAGCTGTCCTCTTACGTTCTTATCCTGTTTAAAACACATACACAACAACAACAGGATATTGTAGGGATTGAACCTGCGGCCTTTGACATGCAACAGGGATGCTCTACCACTGAGCTACGATAATTGTCATTACATCATCAGGGTTTCAAAATATTAATTAAATCATCAATTTTTTTTTTATCAGCCAGCTTAGAAGAATGCCAAGGTTTGCAAAGGTACAAAGGAATTGAAATGGGGGGAATGGAATGGAATGGAATGGAAATTCCAATAAACAGCTCAATGCGGAATGAGCATTCTCAGTGCTTGAGGAATGCTGGCTGGCTGTTGAGAAGAAAAAAGAACTGAAAGGGAATGAAATGGAGTTTCATGGAAAAGGGCACCGCTGCCTGGCTGGAGCCCTGAACAGAAGCACTCCCAACTCCATAACATTATCAAGGTTTCTTTAACTGTAATATCAGGCCACAGTATTTGAACAGAATTAAGATCGAATATTTTCTTAAAATATGCTTGCTTACTCAGAAGTAAGCTTCACTGTGTGCAGTGGGGCTTACTTCTAGGTAACAGGATTGCATCTTTAACCTTCTTAGGTTATAAGCTTTAAATATTAGGATACTAAGTAGTAACACATTGTAGCACTTTGTTACAAAAAAAGAGGTTTTGATTAGCATACTGTATACTGATATATTAATAATGCTTGCAAAATAATGTTTTTAAAATGTAAAAATAGTATTTTCTAATCATCAGTGTCTTCGAAAGGTCAATGTCTCCCTAGCAGTATTTTAATAATAACATCTGTTACAGAAATGCAAGAATCTCTTCCAATATTCATTATATCTCTTGTTCTTTCTAGCTCCTTCCCTAACTTCACCAAATCTGACCATATGTGTGAACTTAACTGTACAGTATGTGCCTGAAATAACTGTTAAGCAACCCATTAAGCCGCGCGTAGGGAATCTATCAGCTGTAGGAGGTTTCCAACTCCCATCAGCCCCAGCCAGGATGATGGGAGTTGTAGCCCAACATCATCCAGAGAACCACAGTTTCTCCAACCCTGGTCTCATCACCAGCCCATTTCTTAGCTACTACCAACTCTTGCTGGGACCAGTTCTAATATTTTGTTATTTGCTCTCTTCATGAAGAAGTGGCTTCTCTATTAGTTGTAAAGATTAAATTATGGAACTCACTACCACAAGACGTAGTGATGGCCACCAGTTTGGATGGCTTAAAGGGGGTTGGATAAATTCCTGGAGGAGAAGGCTATCAAGGGCTACTAGCCCTGATGGTTATGCGCTGCCTCCAGTATCCGAGGCAGTAAGCCAGTGTGCACTAGTTGCTGGGGAACATGGGTGGGAGGGTGCTGTTGCACCATGTCCTGCTTTGTTGATTCCTTGTCAACAGCTGGTGGGCCACTGTCTGAACAGAGTGCTGGACTAGATGGACCCTTGGTCTGATCCAGCAGGGCAGCTCTTACGTTCTTGTAGATCTTGAGGACCTTCTGGGGTTATGGAAGCCGCAACTTACCCGGTTCCCTCGGAGCGTCCCGTAGGAACTGTCCGTTTCGTCCCTGTTGCCTCTGTTCACGAGTCGCTGCAGCTTCACTAGGAGGAGCTGTTGGGCTCTGCAAACGAGGGTTTGGAAGTGTGTAGACGACGCAGGGCATTGACCATTGAGTAAATCATGGAAACAAAAGAAGCAGTAGGAAGAACTCAACCAAAGGAGAGGAAATATCTACTGCCCATCATCGTCTCCTAATGTTTTAGGCAGGGAACATCCCGTTCTTCTTCTTTCTCCTTCCCTTAGACAGTTGATGGTAGTTCGGAGGGGAGATCGCCAATCATAGCACGCAACATTCATCCCACCTTCGTCTCTGTTAAACAGGTCTCCCAGGTTTTAAAATGGTTTCGGAAGCCTGTGAATCCTGTTTGATGTAGCAGGTAGCGAAAGGGGTGCCATCATTTCTCGCCAGAATGCCCTAGAACAAGGCTATGCTTTGGGGATTCCAGGGGTGGGGGATCACTGAGGTGCCAAAGGAAATACAAAAAAGCCACCTACCTCCTGCTGATTGACACCTGCTGGCAAGCCCCTCCAGTGGAGGCTGGTGGCACCTTGGACAGCTCCTTTATTGCTCTGACTGGTTATGATTGAAACCTGGTGCGGGTTCGTAGCCCCACTGACATTGCAGCCACCAGCCTTCACTGAGCCCCTATGGGCAGTGACGCCCCCCACTCTCCAAATCACCCCCTTCCAGTCCTCCTGAACTTTGTAGCAAAAGTTTAAACTTTTGGCTTGGCTTCTAGTTATATGCATTCTTGGAAATTTGGAATCCGTCTCGAACACAACCATTGGGGCAATGTTCTCTTTGGAACCTGAAGGCAACAGGCTCACTTAGGGGGTGCAGAGTAGATTCCGAGGCACACAGTTTTCTCCTTGAACACCTTGCTGCTGCCTCCCGGGAACTGCTGCCTGAGGTGACTGCCTCATCCTGCCTCATGGTAGGGCTAGCCCTGCTGAGTTTCCTGCTTTTAACCTCTGGTGCTTTCGATTGATTGTTTATTGTGTTCTTTCTGTTTTGAAGATGGATTTTATCTTTGTGTTTATCGTACATCACTCTGAGAGCTTATAACTGTTGGGCAACTAATAAGTTTTAGAAACAAACAGTTATCCAGGCTGAGGCCTTTTGCAGCTTGAATACCTGGAGATGGCAGGGATTGAACCTTGGAACTTGCACTTGCAAAGCATGTGCTCTAACCACTGGTCTATCACCCCTGCCCCAAGAGACAGGCAGCGGACCCCTCACCCATCATGCCACTAAGACAGCTGAGCCTAGGACCATTTCGGCAACAAGTGCATTCTGCTTCATCACTTCCCGGTGCCTTCAAGCACAGCCCTGGAGATTCGCACTGTGCTCACCTGCTATAATTGGGGATGGTCCCTGTTTCCAAATCCTTGCCGGTGAAGGGGTCTACTCGGGCGCAGAGCCACTCACACTTCCCCTGGTTCATGGTGTCGAGGACATGCAGGATCTCATCACATTTCACCGACAGGGAGCAACAGTCCAGCTGACTGGAGATGTTCAGGTTCAGCCGGATGTAGAAAGAGTCTCCGGAGGTGATCAACCCTTCCTCGATTTCAGATAGCAGCTTCCGATAACCTGGAGGGGGGTGAAATCCAGTGATCTGTTGATCTTATGAACATAGGAAGCTGCTGTCGTGTTTCTCAGAACACTCTTACTTTTGGTGGGAGGCAAATGATGAGGCTTGCTAAGTAATCCACAAAGCTTTTATTAAGCAATAAAGTCTCTTCTACCTGAATAGAGTTAACTTCTTGGAAACTTCTTCTTAGGCAAAACTATGCAAACTAAGCAAGATAATTGTCTGCTCAAGAAGAATAGGAAGCTATTTTCCAAATGTCTAACTTCAGAGACCCTGGTGCGGAGGCAAGTTCGAATTGACTTTCTCACGCCTTCCTTCCGCCCCATGCGTTTGATCTTCTGGTGGACCCTAGCATCAGCTAGCTTGTCAGGATGCTCACCTCTGGAAGAAGGCTCACTTCCCACCGAGTGTGTAGGATTTGGCCTTGAGGAGATAAGCTCTGGAGAGGTCTGACTCCCAGCTGGGGAATTGCCCGTGAGAGCTTCCTCCCCCGCTGGTATAGGCTGGCTGGTGTCTGGCACTCCATCTTCTAGTTCTGAATCTGATTCTGATTGATCACCTGAAACATCTTCTCCCAAAACAGGGGCAGTAGGGTTAGACATGACAGCTGTCCTGTATTGCATTGGGCCATCGCCTAGCGCCATCTCATCTGAACTGCAGTCACTCTCAGCCCAAGTGGCAACGAGAAACAAAATCAGAGCTCAACAATGGGGCATATAACAACAACCCATGGTTTAAACAACCCAAAGTTCACAACCCAACAACAAACCATGGGTTCACTTTCTGGGTTCCCTTTTGTTTGTGGCTAACAAACCATGGTTTGTTAGCATGCCTTCATTCCCACATCACGACAACCTATTCAACAATCCACACCGTGGGTTAGCGTTACGTGTGAACCAGGCCGTTAAATAATTTGGAACAACTGAAGTTGTCTTATATCAGGTTGGGCCATTTGTCCATCTAACCTAGTACTGTCTACCCTATAGCAGATTCTCCAGGGCCCCAAGCAGAGAAGGGTCATTCCCATCTCATCCATTTTTTAACTGGAGATGCCGAATATTAAACGTTCTAGATGCAAAGCGTGCTCTCTACCCTTGAGCTATGGGGCTCTCATTAGACTGCCCTCCTTGAACCTAGCAGCTAGAGGACACCAAGAAACCTATCACCAGATGTTCTGCATTTATAAAAATCAAAAAACGGAGAACTCCTCATAAAGAGCAGTTAAGGTGACCCCGTTTTCTGATAGCTGTTCACCCTGATCCTCTCTCCATAAAAAGACACAGGTAAAAATCAAATAAAATCAAACACTTACATCCTCCATCCTTTAAAGTGCATTATGATTTTGCATGTGCGTGCTTAGTATAAAGTGCAGCTCAATCATTTCATAATTAACTCTAATTGGCACCTTACACAATCAGTATCTTGCTTTTTTGCTCCTGCCAAGTGTAGCATTCCTTTTTATGTTTGAAAACATAAAAAGGAGGTGTGGAGGAAGAAAGGGAGGCTAGTTTCTCAATGAGAAATGCAACTTTCCAAATTCCCCTGACCCCTGTCCTATGAGAGAGCAAGTACATGTTCCTTCGACGGGGTTTAAAAATGGATTTTAGGGAGGGTGGGGGAGGGACTTTTAAAGCATTTCCTACAAATTCCTTTCAAATTTATTTATTTATTTTTATTTATTTAAGGATTTTTATGCTGCCATTCAGCCAAAAAAGGCTCTCACGGCGGCTTACAAAAGTATTTCTTGACAGTCCCTGCCCACAGGCTTACAATCTAAAAGACATAACACAAAAGGAAAGGGGATTGGGAGGGAGGAGGAGGAGGGGGAAAAGGAAAGCAAATTCAGGCACTACAATCTTTTTTGCTCCTGCCAAGTGTAGCATTCCTTTTTATGTTTGAAAACATAATTGCTATGGGCAGCAGATATGTATGCGCTGGCACCACTGTAACTCATTTAGGTAACTTGTTTAAGTTCCAGCGGCTAAAACAAAAACAAAAAGCAGCAATCCAAGATGGCTGTGATCAAAACAATTATGTAATTGGCCATATATGTAAGGTGCAAATGGATGCGACAGTTCATAACGTCATTGGCGCTCATCATCATGTAACCATAGATGGCAGCTTCTCAGTTAAGAACCTTCCAGACCTAGACTGACTCTGCCCATCCTGTTTGGTCATTGGATCCTCCTGGACAGGCAGGAATATAAAAGGGTCTTCTTGATTCAGTTGAGCCTGGCTTAAGCAACAAGGTATGTTCCTGCATCCATAGTTTATTCTTTGTTCCAACTTTTGTCTTGCTCTTTGACCCTGCCCCTGGGTTTGACTGTCTCAGCTTACTCTTTGGTTGTGTCTCCTGGCTTGCAGGGCCGGCCCCAACAGTAGGCAGGGTGAAGCGGTTGCCTCAGGCAACAGATGCTGGGTGGTGGTAGCAAGGTATTGAAGCTGTGCACCAGGTGACCTGCTTTGTGGCCACTAAGCTAGCCTTTTGCCTTTAGGTGCAGAGGAGGAGGATGCCTCATCACCAGTGTGGAAGATACAGCCCAGTTGGCTTTTGTACATGGGATGGGGGAGGGCGCCATCTTGTTCTTCACTTAGGGCAGCAAAGTATCTTGAGCTCGCTTGGCCCATAACTTCTAATTCCTGGAGCAGACTGATGCTTCTACCCAAGCCCTGACAACCTGGCATTGTAGGTTCTTCACAAGTTATCCCTCAAGCTTCACTTTCGAAAGAGGAGACTCACGAACTCACCTGTGGTTCTGCGCACTTCCACATGCAAATTCAAGGAGTGATGCCATGATTCTGAACTGGCATTCTCTCTCTATTGACTCACACACATACACACTCTGCATAAAATCATAAATACAGGCTTGGAAGTGCATACCCTACATACATCAAAAAGCTATAACGTCAAAATGGAACATTCCCCATTAATCCATAAGCAGAGTTCGTAACTCACAGTCCAATATGCTTATGGACATTTCTGTCACCATCATAACATAAATTGAGCCCATTCCATTCCCAACGTCAAAAACCTCAACTCTGCCTCTGAACAAAACAGAGGAATTATGGGTCAACCGAATTGGTTTCAAGATTTCCCACGATTTCAATAACCCTGCCAGTTTTAGCAATTTCCATTTCAGCAAAAGACAACGCATCAAGCAATACTTCTCCTTGAGTTTCTAGACCTTAACCTCTTCAGTTATTTAGGACTCATTCCTATCAGATCTGCCCTCGATACTTATAAGCTTCCAAACCCAGAGACTTACAAGTATCCAGGGTATCCGGTGCAGAGCAGAAGCCATGGCAGAAGTGACCTTTGCGATCTTGGACAGGCAGCCAGTGTGGTTCTGTCCATGACGGCGGGGAGCTCTGACTCCTGGGTCCAAAGTAGGAGAGCTGTTGCAGATCCAGGAATCTGAACTCTTGCTCTCCCCATTCCACACCATAACTAGTCTTTGGGAATAACAATACCCATTTTCTGTTTAATCAAATGCCAAATCAACCACCACAAACTCTTGATCTTGGGGCACAGCTGTCAAATGCATACCCTATTTCTTCGATTCTAAGACGCACTTTTCCCCCCATATAAACATCTCTAAAAATGGGATGCCTCTTAGAATCGCGGGTCTGTCTTAGGGTTGTTGTTTTTCTGTTGGTGGTACTGAAATTAGTGTGCGTCTTTCAATCGATGGCGTCTTACAGTCGAAGAAATATGGGTAAGAAGTTTCCGTAAACATGTCCGTATTGCCAACATTTACCATCGTTTGAGAGAACAGGCAGAGAGTACTGAAAGACCAGTAGATTATTCCAGCAGCTAGGGGGTAGGGTGGGGTGGGGGTTGTCTTGCCCTATTTTCTTTTGACCTGGCCATATATTGTATATAAATATACACACTTGTCTAAAAGTTTGCGATGGACCACGTGCCGTACCTTACCTTCATGGTTCGATTTACAGTGCAGCGTAACGGGTCCACTACACCTCTGAATTATCCAGTGAACTTCTTCCTTTGTGCAAGTATCCAAGGGAACATTTGCATTTTCCCCTCTGATGCACCCGTCCACCTAGAGATACGAAAACAGCGTTATTCTCGCCTCTGAGGCAATTATTCCACCTATTAAACTATGTAGCTAACAGCGTTGGGGAACAAACAACCTGCCGTCTTTTTTTGCAATAGGGAGGATGCAACAGTTAACACTGATGATAGTCTCTGACTCTCTCTCTCTGTCTCTCTGTTGCTCCCGGTCTCTTGACTTTTAAATAGAAGCATGGACAGATTCATAACTCTGCTGGGGAATTCACGCCTGTCCTATAAATGCAACTACCGAGATGTAAGGAAAGCTGAGCCTTAGGGAAGCCTTGTAAACAGTGGGGCGACAAATGGGAGGGTTGTATCCCTCAAAAGTCGGCTGAACAGTACTTCAAATAAATAAATAAATAAATAAATAAATAAATAAATAAGGGCACAATCCTATGCATGTTAAGACAGAAAAAAGTCCTAGAACTCCCAGCATTTCCTAGCAGGCACTGCCTCTACTTTCTCCCTTCTAGGTGAGTAGCAATTTTTCCAGTCCTGGGATCCACATTTATTTATTTATTACATTTCTGTAGCTGAAGCCCTCTGGACAGCTCCCAACAATTAAAACCCCAAGGGCCATCTTGAAAGAGATATGCTGCCAGCTACCATGCATCTGTACATCATCTAAAACCAAAGAAAATGTCATTTTCTTTGTTTCAGAACTATTACTGTGACTTGTATCGGTCAGTCCCTTTTAAACGGTATGTAACTTCAATCCATTGCCTGATTCATAGACAAAGGCCGCCGTCTTACACTCACTTGCCCAGGAGTAAGCCCCATTGAACTCCATGGGTCTAACTGAGGAGTGGACATGTATGGGATTGCACTGTAAAATCCAGATTATTACTTGACTTAGATTTCTTGAATCAGATGCAAAATGTAAGAGAACTCTCTGTTTGAGAGCTCGTGCTGTGAGGGGCAGGGTGGTAGCTCAGTGGTAGAACTCCTGCTTTGCATGCAGAAGGCCCCAGGTTCGAATTCTGGGCTCCTCCTGTTTGAAGGGACAAAGAGAAGGTGATGGGAAAGAACTTTCCTTACCTAAAGCCCTGAAGAATCACTGCCAGTGAGGGTGGACAATATTGAGCTAGGTACATAGGAACATAGGAAGAGGTCTTAGACTGAGACAGAACCTTGGTCCATCTAGCTTGATATTCTTGACACTGACTGAAAGTGGCTGTCCAGGGTTTCAGGCATGATTCTACAAGTAGAGGGATGCCTGCTTTCGCTGACGTTTTCGTGGCAGACTTTGTAGCGGGGTGGTTCGCCATTGCCTTCCCCAGTCACAGTTACCTTTCTCCCAGCTAGCTGGGTACTCATTTTACCAACCTCGGAAGGATGGAAGGCTGAGTCGACTTGAGCCGGCTGCCTGAGAACCAACTTCCGCTGGGATCGAACTCAGGCTGTGGGGAGAGTTTTGGCTGCAGTAACTGCCGCTTACCACTCTGTGCCACACGAGGCTCTTAATCCATGTAAAAATCAATTTGTGCAAATTGCCCCTGCAATTTGCGCAAATTATGCCAGTTACAGGCAACCGTTGCATGATTCGCTCAAATTGCAACCGCAAATTTGCACAATTGCTTTTAATGCAAATTAAACACAAATACCCAGAAATCCACAAACTGGCTGGACTCGACAGAGAAGTTGGACTAGCTCCCAGGAAAGTGAGCCCAAATCCAGGGTGGGGGGGAATCGATTAAAACTTGTTGAGCTTCACACACCCCGGACGAATTCCTCTAGCATCGCAACAGAGGATTGGACCCGGGACCTCCCGCATGCAAAGTGTGACCTATGACCCATAAGCTAGTTGGAAAAAGAGTCATATTTGGCATAAGGCCATTTCCCATGCTAATAAAAAAGAAAACACACACAGAGACACAAGGCACAGAGAGTCCAGGGTGGGATGTTGTCACGTCAACGCCGACGCCTTATTGCCGAAACGCTCACCAGGAGCAGCTGGTGTCCCTCCCGGAGGCCCGCTTTCTCTGCTGGGGAATCAAGCTTGACAGAGTGGACAAAACTTCCGTATTGGTTCCCCCCCACGAGAGTGATCTCGGAGCTCAGGCTGTCTCCGTTCAAGACGATCTGTTGGACAGCGTGGAACGTGGTGTGGAGGCGTCCGACAGACGTCACCGAGGGACGGAACGGCCTGGGTCAACGAGAAGAGAGACGGCGTTCTCCTTGGCTCCTCTCAAGTCACCTGGGATTTTTAAAATAGGAACTCTGTGCCCAGGATAAAGGAGGGAGGGGGAAAGGAGCTGATGGCAAGATATACCCCTGCAACAACAAAGCTTGTTTTGTTTAGGTTTAATGGCCAGTAAATCAGACCCAACTCAGCAGGGTCACCTGCTCAGCAATTCTAGCTATCTTCAACCTAAGGCAGACCTTTGGCCCTAGAAAGAACCCAAAGCTAACAAAGATTTTGGAAAAGGTGTTCCGAGGCTGCAACCTAAAGCGCGCTTACCAAGAAGTAAGCTTTGCTCTGGTCTCTGTGGGCCTTCCTTTGCTCGGAACGAGCAGATGTAGGACCGGCTGCTAATTTGACTTGATCGATCCAACCAAATGAGTATCTTTGTTTGAATGTACCCAAAGCAGTGCCTTTTAGCCATAAAATAGAAGAAGAGATTGGGCAGGATCCAATGTTAGTCCAACCTAGAGTAGACCCACTGAAATGCGTGGGACTTAAGTGAGCCGTCCATTTCAATAGCTCTACTCTAAGCAGAACTGACATTAGGTACTGCCCACTAACTTGTTTCAGTCTTGATGGTGGTGAGGATGCAAATTGCACGTCAGATCGATGTGTTGGCAAGGTCCACTGAGTGGTCCTTCGGCAGAAGACCCTGTGAAATACTCTGGAGCTGTGCAAAGCAAGGCCTGTTCATTTTGATGAGACTTGTGCTGAAGAACTTCCCAGGGGATTGTGTGTCCATTCTAACAGATTTTTATATGCAAAGCGTATGCAACGGTCTTTATAGTCATTGTAAATTTTGGCCTGAATGCCAGGATCAGGACTCTGCAGAACACGCCCTGCCCCTCCTGAGGTCTGGCCTCCCCTCCTTTGCTTAACTTGGGGTTCAGTCCATGGCAGCATTTACACTACTGCTTTATAATGGTATTGAAGCGCACTGACAACTGTTGGGGCTCATGACAAATTGCACATACCATTTTCAAAGTGCTTTCATAGTGTTATAGCCTGCTTGGTGTTGATCTGGCCTGTGTGTTCAGTGAACAGTACAGCTTTTTCCTGCACCGTACCTCTAAAGGTTGCGTATATGAATGCTCCTGTGCAAAACAAATGCACCTTCCCTGCATATAGAAAAGTAGCAGGGTGAGGCTGAATGCCTCTCCTTACATGCTAGCTTTCAAGAGGCAAGTCATTTTATCCATGGGGGAGCTTCCTTATTGAGCTTCCCACCACAGGAGTACAACCCAAGAAAAGGGTTTTACTACTCAGTTCTGCTGATTGTATTAACCATCACAGAAAGCACTCTCTTGCAGCTGACCCTGCAGTCGCCAAAGTACCTCTCCAGAGAGAATTTCCTGAAAATGGAGTTGACTTGCTCGAGATCCAGGCCCTCGGACTGGTGTGAAGACGAAGAGGAAGGCAACGAGGAATACCTGTCATGAAAATCATCTGGAAAACAATGAGGGGGGGGGGAAAGGGTGTCACGGGTATCAAAGGAAGGGTAGATTGTAAATGGAGATCAGAAACTCTGAGCATACAACACCAATCCTGGCCCACTTGCATTGGCTGTGTGTGCATTTCTGAGCCCAATCCAAAGGTGGCTTTGACCTAGAAAGCCTTACATGGATCAGGACTGCGAAGCCCGATGGAGTGCCTCTCCAAGTGTGAACCTACCCACACACCAGGATCAATATCAGAGGCTTTCTTCTAGGTTAATCTGACTTCAACTCGAATGACGGGGCAGCGTCCTCCACCACCCCTGAACACGGCCGGCTAATTTAGGAGGTGCAGAGTGGGCCGTGCATGGCACACCAGTCTCTCCTCCAAAACGTCTTGTTGCCGTCTCCCAGCTTCTGCCGCCTGAGGCAACTGCTTCACTGCGCCTAATGGTAGGGCCGGGCCTGTAAAGTCACAAGGGTCAGCACCTCCACCCACCAGATGATGCAGCTTGAGGCATTCCTCTGCAAAAGGCACGGCATTCTCCAAGTCCTTACCTTCTAATTCCAAACCGTCGCAGCCAAAGCTGTCATTGTCTTCTTCAGTCAGGCTGGAATTAAGGAACAAAGATATATATATATATATATATATATATATATATATATATATATATATCTCCCCCTCTCACACACATATATGCAAAGACTTTTCACACATTGTAGCTTTCAGAAACAGGTAGCAGAAGGCTCAGAGCCAAAACGCCTATATAACGTAGGAGGTGGCAGGTAAAACAGCCAGACTGCGCCAACAGAGACAGGCAGGTGTGAAGAGAAGGTGCATCCTCCTCCAGGGAAGAATGCCCAGGGGGGAGCGGCAGATTGGGGGGGGGATGTTTCTAAAGAAATGTTGCCCCCCCCCCATCCATGAGGTTTCCTATCGGAGGGAATGCTTCTCTCTCTGGCAGTCCTGAACTGGTCCAGCTGCTCTCACTATTTCCAGCTCTTGCCTTTGAAAAATCCACCATACCTGCAAAATGTCAGAGGTGCACCGGAGGCAATACTCCCATCAGAAGGAAGTATTTTCAGGTATCACAGATGCAAAGGAGTCGCAGAGCTGTCCCGATCACCTTGTCAAATACAGTCAAATGCGTCCTGACAATTTCACACACATTTCCCCTCTGGGTGGGTCTTTCGTTCAGACAATCACAGAGTGACAGCCATGGTCTTGAAGCAAAGAAGACAGCCTTGCCCCAACCTGGCGTCCTCTGGATGTGCTGGACTCCAACTCCCATCATTCCTGGTGAGGTATGATGGGAACTGCAGCCCCACCTCACAGAGGGACAAAGTAAAAGTTGCACGTAATTATATAGAACATTTCCCCGACTTTTTAAAATAAAAAGCAGCCCCTGGGAGGTGGGGACGGAAGTGGAAGAACAGCTGGAATGGAGGAGGTACTTGAGCCTATCCACCCCAGCTGTTTTTCCAGTCTGTTTCTCCTGAAGGGAAAAGCCTGTTTCTCACAGGGATTAAAAAACCCCAAACCTTTTCTCCTGCAAGATGAACAGCAGATGGCAGAGTGCTGAGCGGAAATATAACCAAACGACTCTCCTGGTTGTATAAATAGTCTCTCTGGGAGACGGGTTATCGGATGGCCTGATGTATTTTTAAAGCTGAAAAGCAGCTCTCAATTGGATCGAGGCAATGGGAGAGGAGTTGCTTAACTCTTTGTCCCATGCAAATCCCACTCCCCAAAGCTGCTATTAGCAACTTTGGGGGAGGAGGAGAGAACAGTCCCTGTGGAGGTTTCATATCCAACTTCCAACCCCCCCACAAAGGAACCCCTGTGGAGGAATCCCTGCTCTTATCTCTGATCTAAGAATGGAGATAAGAGCAGACACGCTGGCAGTTGGAGACCTGTTAGATGAGACCCTCCAGGTATTGGTGCCCCAACAACTGGCAGGAAAAAGGGGGAGAAAATGACTTTTAAATGATGCATCTATACATTTAAAACAGTCAGAGTTGGGATTGGGTACACAATGGGCCTCAGAAACAGAAGAGAAAGAGGAAAAGACGGGGGAAGGGTGTTTTATTTGTTTCTCCATGTTGGGTATGTGTGTGTGAAAAGGAGCACCGCCACAAGTATACAGGAAAAGAGATTAGGAGAAAAGCATTCATAGATAAATAAAGCCAGGAAAACTCCACGCATAGAGGCCGGCCAAAACCAACTTTAAGGACAATGGTATCACTTTTGGCTACTCATTCTAGCTACTCATTTTGTTTCCTTTCTTTCTTCCCCCCCTAAATGGCCTGTGCATGCCCCCAGCAATTATTTTAGGCAACAGATAGCAGTGCGTATGAGGTTATTAATTTAGGGCTGAGTGAATGTTTGTCACTCCATTTGGCTGTAGAGAATTTGGGGGCACCTGGATCAGGCCGAGGGGAAAGGAATTTCAACTCTTTTTCAGCTAGATGCCAAAATAAGGGGGCGCGTGTGGGTAGAAGCTATGGGCTGTGAGAGTTCTTCTTCGTTGCCCATGGCACGGAGCTCCCATTTGCCCTGGACACCCTCTGGGATATTGCTAGGCAGCTTTGTCCCAGAGCATTTAAGGGGGTGGGGTTATCACAGGGGAGAGAAATTTGTAGCCTTCCAGCATAGGTGTGCACAGCACATTCCATTAGGGTGTGCACCCAGGGATATATTTTTATTAAAGGTGAACATTTATTGAATACTCAGTCATAAAGGGCATTATTTTTATTCATTTATTTATGGAACACTGTAGACACTGATGCCCTTCTCCTGGCAAAGAGGCTCCCACCCAGCAGAGCGATTCCATTTCATTCCTGCTTTCAGGAGCAATTGTGCTCTTTTGGTGGAAGCAGGTCTTTGGCGTGGCAGCAGGGCAGCTGGAGGGCCGTTCCCACTGCGTTTGGATCCCCTTCTGGATCCTTACTCAATCCCCCCCCCCTCAATTCAGTGCTTATTGCTTGAGACATTCGGGGGTCCCTGGGCAGACCTGGCACACCCCTTGCACATACCTATGCCTTCCAGTTATTTATTTATTTATTTATTTATTTATTTATTTATTTAATTACATTTATATACCGCCCTACAGCTGAAGCTCTCTGGGCGGTTTACAACAATTAAAAATAGCAAACATTAAAAGTACACAAAAATTTTAAAAACAGAAAAACAGTATAAAAACAACAGTATCCATTTAAAAACAGCAGTTCTGGGGTCCATGAAAAACAAACTTAACGTTGTTAAATGCTGTTAAAATGCCTGGGAGAAGAGAAAAGTCTTGACCTGGCGCCGAAAAGATAACAATGTTGGTGCCAGGCGAGCCTCATCGGGAAGATCATTCCACAGTCGGGGGGCCACCACTGAGAAGGCCCTCTCCCTTGTTGCCATCCTCGGAGTAGGCACTCGGAGGAGGACCTTAGATGTTTAGCGCAGTGTACGCAGTGTACGGGTTTTGGCTTTCACATGTTTTAGCCTACATCCTCCCATTGGCTATGCAGACTAAGGGAATTGTAGGCCAAAATATCTGGAGGCCCATAAGCGTGGCACCTCTGGGTTTTTAAGGGTCTCCCCCCACCGCTGCCTCAATGAACCTATCTTCTCATGGCCATTGTGTCACCAGCTGCTCTCTCTCCTCCTCTTTCTCATCATTTGCGAGAGCAAGGGGGGCATGGCATCTCCTGTTCCTCCTTCTCAGCACCACCATTGTCTGGACCAGAGGGAGAGGCCGGTGGACAAGCAGGTTGCCATGGTGAAGAGGAGGAGCAACTCCAGGGGGCTCTCATCAGTGGGCACCTGCTGGGGCGCCAGCCCTGGCCTTGTGTTGTTCACCACTGGGCTATATTCCCATTCCTACATGGGTTTCTGAGGATGAAGTCCACAGGCCACTGGGGAAGAGCTGTCATTGCCCCCACAGATAAGCCCCATTGTCTCTCCCTGCCACTGTGATCCCAGGGGCTGGAACAGATGTGGCTTCTCTTCTGGAATCTGGGCCCAATTCTCAATGCAGAGAACCCAAACTCACCTTTTCAGGGAATGGAGGATTATGCAACGTTTGCAAACCTCACAAATCATCCCTGATTGGTTCGGTGGCACCTACCTGGTATGGGGCGCGTCTTCTTTGTAACGCCGGACGATGGAGTCGTTCCCTGGAGGTTCTGGGGTCGTGGACATAATGCTTGGGTTGCGATTCCGTAGCGTTTGCTGCATTTCAACGAGCAAGGCCAGAAATAAACAAGCGAACAAAAGACAGAGCCATAACCCATCAGCAATGCTGTCCTTTGAGTCCAATGGGGTTCTCTCCTAGGTCAGTGTGCAAAGCCTTGCAGGCTGCTTAAAGATGCAATGTACTTTTCAGTGCATGTGAGTTCATGTCAGGGATGTTGAATCTCAGGACCGCGGGCCAAATTCAGCCTGCCTGAAGTCCCGATCTGGCTCTCCAGGTCTCCCCAAATGACCACGTTCCTTTACCCTGGTCCCACTCCCTTTTCCCTGACTACTGATCATTTGGTGGTTTTCTGGCCTCTCCGCCATTCTTAAAGGTTGAAATTGTTGGAAATATTGCAGCCTTGTCTCTAAGCTACAGGCAGGGGGCAGTGTTGCCACTAGTTCATGGGAATTTGGACATAGCTAGCATTAGGATCTCTATAGCCTACAGCGTGGTTTCCTGCTCCTCCCCCTTCCTCCCCCCACCTCTCTCTCTCTCTCTCTCTCTCTCTCTCTCTGACCTCCTCCATTGCTGGGCGCACAGGTGGTTGGTCTCTCTCTTTCCTATGTTAGAAGTGGACTGAAGAAACTGCTTGAAACTCTACTCTGTACCCGCATTTTTACGCCAGAACGTTGTGAGTAAACCATTTTACCTTTCCTTAACTATAGTAGGGTGCAGTCTCTTTTTTTAGTCCCATGTGCATGTAGGACTGGTAAACGCTCATTCTGTTCTGCCTCTTGTTTTTCTCTGCCAACTGCCCCGACTGAAATGTGGTATTACTACATTTACAACACTATCTGTGGTATTACACTGGCCTTTCTATTACTCTTGTTAGCAGCGCCCATTCAGAGCTGATTCTGTATTGCAGCAAACCCCAGGCAGCATATTTCTTGTCCATTGGAGGACTTCTTTTAATTTCCTGTGGGCAGCATTTCTTACAGTCCTCGGGCAAGGTGCTTTGGCATTCTTCAAGAGGTCTTTCATTAACACTCCACAACACCGTTCCCTCTATAACTAACTGCGCCCGCTGTGTCCATGATCACATTGTCAGGTAATGGGATGTCTACCTTGAGAGATTATGGGAATACATTCAAGCGGGGGAGAAATGGATCAGCCGGCGTCCGCCAAATCCCAGGCGCTCCCAGCTTCTAATGGCACCCTGTTCCTGACCTAGATTTGGCTTCTGGACATGAAACTGAAAGGGATCTAATGAAATAGCTTGCTTTTTTTTTTTAAAAAAGGTGTCAATTGCAATGCAGGAAAGGAGGAAAGCTTGTATTCCTACCTGCTAGGCCCGACTGTTAAAATGGATAGATGGGACTGTAAAAGCTGGGTGAAATATTTTTAAATAAATATAACCCAGCAATAGGATTTTTTTAAAAAGAAGAAAGGTTAATAAAGAGGACATTAAGGGTGCAATCCTATGCATATTTGGACAGAGAGAAGTCCTACAACTCCCAGCATTTCCCCAGCCAATGCTAGAAAATGTAGGACTTCTGTTGATCTACACATGCATGGGATTGTGCCCTAAAAGGGTTAAGGTTGCAGGCTGCCAAAGCCTTCGATTTCATCGCTGTTGGAATTACCCACACGGAAATGGCCCCCGGTACTGTACCGAGAAGGTCACTCAAGGGATGCCCCATCAGCGGCTTACAATTTTGCCAACTTCGCAGCTGCCCACAGAGGTGCTGATGGAAACAGGATTAGAAGAATTGGTGTCCGCCTGGCTGCTGTTGGTGTCTCCCCCCCGGTCTTCGTCGTGGCCTCGAACTGCTGGGCTCACAAATGAGAGAAATGGAATAAAGTCAGAGAGGACGAGATGCGCCCGTGTTATTGGCATTAAGTCCGTCTTTGATGGAAATCATTCTGTGCAAACAAGATTTCTGACACATGTGATTATTGCTCTAGTTTGCTTTGCCATCCCCCCAAGGTGTTGTCTTGAACTTTTCTTGCTCCAGGATCCAAGAAACTCGTTTGCTTCCTGGTCTTTTCCAACTCTTTCCTCTTAGTTCAACAACACCAGGGTTTTGGGGAACAGATCCAAGCAGAAAGATACACCAACGTATCAAGTGGACCCTTTGGGAATTCACACATTCAAATCGACTCTTAAAGTGGCTCTTTTCTCCTGCCCCACCAACCTCAAATATCAGCAAGAACCCATCAACTATATATTAAAAAATAATAAAAATAATGTCTACCTAATGACCTATGTCTACCAGACAGCAATCTGCCTGAAAATGCTACCCTGTTTTCTCTTTATCTCATTATCTTCTTCCTCCATAAAGATCTCCTCTGGTTCTGGGTCTTGGTATGGGCTGACCCTGACCACAACATTGCTTTGTGTAGGACTATTCCACATCTAGAGAGAGATGGGGGCTGTTGGCACTGCCTCTGTCCTCAATCCCCGCTTTCCCCCTCCTGATGCTGAGGAGGAAATGCAAGGTTTCTGGACAGCCATCCGGGTCCCAGAGGTGCCCTCAGCCTCTTCCTGGTGGAAGGAGACCAATCGTTGGTCTCCTTCCACCAGGCTCCACCCCCAGGTTGGCCCTGGATTGGCTGCGGAGCGATGTTACACACCAGAAGCGCTGTGTTGATGTCACTCCCTTTGAAAAAGTCAGGGTAAATCCCCAACTTTTTCAAATTGAAGCACCGCGCAGAAGCCTTGCCATGGCTGCGAACCTGCGCTTGCATTGTCTAACAGTCGGGGCACAGATCCACAGCCACCCTGGGGCTTTCCCCACGTGAAGATAGCCCCATGGAAAGCATAGCTTGGCCAAATGCCTATCCGTTTCAAGTAATGTTTGTAAATGGTTGCTCTCAGAGAGGGGAAAAAAGAACTCTCTTATCTTCTGGGAACCAGTTTGGTATTTGCCTGCCTGGAAACATTCGTTAGAACAAGTGAAAGAGCTTGTGCATTAAGAAGGAAGAGTGATGAGGCAGGGAATAGGGATGTGGGTTTTTTCTCTGACCTTGAAAGTCCGATGCTTTGCTCCACCTGACGGGGGATTTCATTCTTGGCAGCTGAAAAAGGACAGAAATGAAACTGAATTCGGGATATGTGTTAGAATTCCCCGTAAAGCAGACACCTCCCACACTTCCCCCATGGTGAACGGTAACTCCATGCCTCTCGTTCATAGAGGCAAAGGGGTAAAAGAAGAAGTATCAAATATATGGCAACTCCCATGGTTGTTTTTAAAACTAACAGGGATTGCGTTCGCACGGACATAAGGACATTCCACTAGGTAACTCCAGGGGACAGACTGGACATGCTGGAATTTGGGGTTGCCCAATCCTAATGCTTGGCGGTAGGGTCAGGGCTGGCAGAACGAAGCATTTGCATAAGAACATCAGAAGGCCCCTGCTGGATCAGACGAAATGCCCATCTAGTCCAGCGCTCTGTTCACACAATGGCCAACCAGATGCTGCTGACAAACCCGGGAGTAGGACATGGGTGCAACAGCAACTGATATTGAGAGAGAGGCCTACTTTTGAAAGCTTTCCCTTGCTCACGCCATGCATCGTTATGTCATGCTGTTCCCTTGCCACAAGACGTGGTAGAGGCCACTAGCTTACAAATGGATCTGACAAATCCATGGAGAACAGGACAACCGACAGGTCGTGAGCCACAAAAAGTAAACAGGGCCCTTGTGTTCAGAGGGAGGATACCCGTGTGTGCTACTGCTGGTGAGAAATAACGGACAATGGGGGTTTTATATTTTGACGCAAGTGACTTCGTACAACTGATTAGAAATGGTATATAATTGCCTTCCCCAACCTGGTGTCCTCCAGATGTGCTGGCTAGGGGATTTTGGGAGATGTAGTCCAGTTGCTGGAGAACATGGGTGGGAGGGTGCTGTTGTACCATGTCCTGCTTGTTCATCCCTGGCCACTGTGTGAACAAAGTGCTGGACTAGATGGACCCTTGGTCTGATCCAGCAGGGCTCTTCTGACGTTCTTATGTTCTTACCAAATGCATGTTAATGCCAGCTTTGAACCTTGACATTCAGTCCATTGGAAGTCCTCTTGGCTAGGAGGCGTGCTAATGACATTGTCATGGTGCACCAGAAAGTCCTGCCCTCCACGCAGGCTGAGGCCTACTCTGGTGCCAGTGGACTACAGCAAAACCAAAGTCTGGTCTCCAAAAACAAGTCTCTAGATCTACCACTGGAATTCTGGGAATTCTATTAGCGGCATCTGTTTTCTGAACAGGGGCAATTTTGCTTCTGGTAGGAATGACACGACAGCAAGGCAGTAATGGCAGCAAGGAAAGTTTCCAGAAGGCGATAAATACAGGCAGAAAGAAACAGCCTCATTCTTCCACTGTCACTAAATCGTTGTTAGCAAAACTTTTGTAGAGTTTCCCAGTGTGGGAGAAGATCCAGTTACTCAGTCAATCAAGCAGAATCAAGGACTTCACGCACGTCTCCCCGTACACTTGAATGAGCAAAAGACGTGGCTTAATTTAACTCCGAATTAGGTAGCTAATTTTGCTCTGGATCTTGGCTGACTTAGTTTCTATTATTCTTCCCAGCCAATAGGAACTTTTCCATCAGCCTTCTGCTGTCCATCAGCTTTTCCATTTGCACTGGGCTTAAAGTATTGCTCCAATTTGCTATTTTTTGTTTGTTTGCTTGTTTGTTTTGGTGGGTACTCCTGCCACTATCAAGGAGGCAAAGAAATATGGGATTCCGATCACAACAGCTCTGCTGAATACAAAGATGACATTATTTAAAGCAGCCTTCCTCAACCTGGGGCGCTCCAGATGTGTTGGACTGCATCTCCCAGAATGTCCCAGCCAGCTGTCTGGGGCATTCTGGGAGTTGTAGTCCAACACATCTGGAGCGCCCCAGGTTGAGGAAGACTGATTTAAAGCATCCCACCCAAGCTGACAATTCTTCGTAGCGATGGTTGTTTTGATCAAGCCATGGCCACTGCTTAGAGACGTAGCAGAAGGTGAATATGAGCACTGGCTTGCTGTTAGATGCACCCAGGCTACATTTCTGCTGGTGGCAAGGACTAAAGGGTCCAGATCCGGGCCCGATTCAAAGTGCTGGTATTAACATTTAAAGCCCTAAACGGCTTGGGGCCAGGCTATCTGAAGGAACACCTCCTCTCATATGTACCTGCCCAGACCCTAAGGTCATCCTCAGGGGTCCTTCTCTGCGAGCCCCTGCCAAAGGAAGTGAGGCAGGCGGCTACCAGGAGGAGGGCCTTCTCTGCTGTGGCACCCAGCTGTGGAATGAGCTCCCTAAGGAGGTTCGCTTAGCACCTACATTATATGCTTTTAGACGCCAGGTGAAGTCCTTTTTATTCTCCCAGCATTTTAACAGTCCATAAATAAATTTTAACTCGGTGTTTTAAATTTGTAATTTTGCATTGCTGCTGTTTTTATCTGGTTGAGCTTTTATATTGTATTTTATATTATGGTTTTATACTGTTGTTTTATACTTTGAATGTTTTTAATTTTTGTGAACCACCCAGAGAGCTCCAGGTATTGGGCGGTATAGAAATGTAATAAATAAATAAATAAATAAATAAATAAGTAAATAAATAAATAAATAAATAAGTCAAAGATGAGCTTTGAGGAAGAGTAAAAGAGGTGGTTTTGCATAGGTGTTCTGGGAAGAGGTTCAGCAGGGTGAAGGGGTAGCCTCCTTTAGGGCAAAACTAGAGTTGGAGGAGCAAAGGGGAGAACCGTGCTAGATGCCAGAGAGAATGGGCATCTTCTCAGCTGAAAATTGACTCTTGAATGCAGTCTCCACGTAGCTGTCGATAATCGAACAGGGTTATTTCACAGGGTTATATACGGATCCCTAGTAGGGTTCTTAATGCAGGCCTGCCTCAGGGTTTCTCTAAGGCCATGAGAAGAGAGGAAGGGAAAGCATCTGGAGGCTTGATTAAGAATGTGAAACAAGGCCCCTTGAAGGGGGCAATGCACAGTGAACTCACCGTGCCTGGGGGCAGGAGACCGAGTGTTGCCTGGCAGTGAACAATCCCAACCCCTCCCACGGTGTAGCTGGATTAGACCAGGGGAGAGTGTGTTAGTATCCCCCTCTCCCCTTTCCCAGAACTATCCATTCCGTTTTCCATCCTTTTCTTTATGATCACATCATGTTCATCTCATTACCCAGGAGGCTCCAGACCCACGAAACAGCAGCAGAAGAAGACCCAAAAGTAACTCCAAAGAGCCACGGGGTTATCGAGGCGCAATTATTTCCTGACATCACAAAACTGACCCCCAAATAGTTTTTTTTAAAAAAGCAAGATCATGGTTGACTTCGGCCTGTAATATGATATTGGAAAGTACCGCCGAGAGGAGGAGTATGGGATGTGGAGGGAGGGAAGGAAGGTGAAGGGGCAGAATGGTCTCGCCTTCTAAATCATGCCCTCGAGGTTTGACCATAACCTCCAGCATAACCTTCCAGCCGTTTGAGCCAAGCCTTCGAACGTACCTGGATGCCCTTCAGGTTCATCCTTCTTCTGAACCGAGGCTGATCCATGACGAAGAACTTGCTGTCTTCAGGGGATTCCTCGGAGGTCGAGGAGTCGTCGGCCTCCTGGCCGTTGGTTTTGGGGCTGGGGATTTCGAAAGCCTGGGAAATCACCGTGAGGGGCAGATTCCTCGGTAAACTCTGGACGCAAAAGAAAGGAAGTCTTTGGCGAGATCAATGCAGCCTCCGAAGACGATGCTGGCATTTGGGCCAGTCACTAGTGGCCACCCCATAGCGAAGCCTAAATTTGTGTAACTGAAATAACACTCCCCCATCTTTATACCTGCTTTATTTCTCTTTCCTCCCTTTGTTACCTCCCTGTATTGATTAATAGATTTCAAGCAGCTCAGGGCAGAGAAGGAGGGCCTTCTCTGCTGTGGCACCCTGGCTGTGGAATGAGCTCCCTAAGGAGGTTCGCTTGGCACCTACATCATATGCTTTTAGACGCCAGCTGAAGACCTTTTTATTCTCCCAACATTTTAACAATCTATAAATACATTTTAACATGGTGTTTTAAATTTGTAATTTTGCATTGCTGCTGTTTTGATCTGGTTGAGCTTTTATGGTTTTATACTGTTGTTTTATACTTTGAATGGTTTTAATTTTTGTGAACCGCCCAGACAGCTCCGGCTATTGGGCAGTATAGAAATGTAATAAATAAATAAATAAATAAATAAATACTTTGTAAAAACACTGTTCCGGTGCTCCAATGGCTCTTTCCCTTTCTACCTTAATAACAGACCGCATCTCAGTTAAAGTTTTAATATTAGGACCAACTCATGATTAGTTACTCAGGCAAAGCCATGCCACAAATTGAAAGGATGTTCTAAAATAAGTGTGGACAACCCTTTTCTCACCCAAGCCTCCCAGCATTGCTGTTACCCCAAAGAGCGTGAGTGAAAAAGAAAGCCACACCACATCCTCTTCCAAAGGATGACTGGTTGACAGCACAGAGGGCTATTTCACATATTACATGGCTGCAAACCCAGGCTGGACACCCTCTGTGCTCTCCAAGGCAGGGCCGGCCCACCTATGAAGCAGCTTGAGGCAGTGGAATGGGAGGAGAGGTGATTTGCACTGCTCTGCTCTGTGCCCCCACCACCGCCTCCAGGAAATGTTCTCCACAGAGCAGTGGAGGTAAAGAGAGGCACAGGATGGGGAGAACTGGGGCAGGGCCTTCTCAACAGGGAGAAGCAGCCAATTCCAGCTCCTGACTATTTGGTATGATCCATGATGTTTGCAAATGCAGATCCGTTGCATTCACATGTTACAATTTTAGCTGTACACTTAAAAACGTCTTGGGGTGGTGGTGGCATGCTTAACTAAAAACAATAATACTGAATGAAGCAGCCCAGAGCTAGGGCTGGTGCAGGTGCCCCACTCCAGAGCCAACTGCCCCCCCCATATTGAGAGCTCCCTGTCCTCCCCACCATCAGTCCTGCACCACCACCACCATGCTGATGGCTGGGGCTAATGTCTCCCACCCCCCAAATGGGCCACTGGGCATTGCATTGTAGGACATTTAAAAATGGTGGCTGCCTGGTTGCCACCCAGTGAATCATGGGGGCATGGACAGAAAAGCAAGCTGGCAGCACCCCCAATAGATAACGCCACGGCGTTTGCCCGAACATGCTAGGTGTTGGCACGGGGCATGTCCAGAGTGAGGCAACAGAGTCATAAACCACCCCCACCCCAGTTCTACCTGGTCGCTGCAGCTGTCCTTAGAGAGACGCCTCAGTTTGCATTCCAGATTAATGATGCAGGCCTCCTTCCGGACCACCTCGATTCGGAGCTCGTCGTTTCTTTCCTCCAACTCCCGGATCTGCTTCCGATATTTGTCCTTTTCGATCAAGCACTGGGCATACTGGGTTTGTGCCTCGTCACGTGAATGGAAAGCCTCCAGAAGCAAAGCAAGACAGACCAACGTGTTTTAGCCATGCTACGGGGGCTTGTTTAAGCCATGGCGCAGGCCGAGAGTAAGTTGAATAATCATCGCTTGTCATGCTGTCCGAACCCGGATGGCATGGCTTATTTGAGAGTTAAGCGAGCCTCAAATAAAACAACAACAGACTATGGGTTATTTGAGGGTTGTTTAACCACACACCATGGGTTATTTGAGAGTTGTTTATCCCTCAAACAACCCCTGCTGCCACGGTTTGGATGCTAAACCACACAAGGGCAGTGATTATACAAATTGCACCAGGCACGCACCACAGCTTAAATAAGCCACTGTGGCTTGTTTAAGCCAAGGTGATTGTGCGAACCAGGCCATTGTGTGCCAGTGACCATCCTGGCTGAATTTCTTGAAAGCCCAAGAACCTATCAAACTGCATTCACAGTTGTCTACTGTCCTAGCTAGAGACAGATGCTCTATGAGTAGAAAGCAACAGACGTCCATCTCCTCTGCCAGTCGTGCCAAGAGAGGAAGCAGGTGATGCTGTGATTTTAGAGAGCAGCAGGTCACAAACTCAGAGCCAGGGAATATGAAGCAGGGATGTTATGGCCCTACTGGGTACCTGATAATAACCCATGTCCTCCTCCGAGTGCCTACTCCGAGGGAAGCTCGGAGGATGGAAACAAGGGAGAGGGCCTTCTTGGTGGTGGCCCCCCCAATTATGGAATGATCTCCCCGACGAGGCTCACCTGGAGCCAACGCTGTTATCTTTTCGGCACCAGGTCAAGACTTTTCTCTCCACCCAGGCATTTAACAGCATTTAACAACGCTAAGTTTGTTTGTTTTTAACGGATACCGTTGTTTTTATACTGTTGTTTTTATGTTTTTGATGGTTTTAAATTTTGTATATTTTTTAATGTTCACTGTTTTTAACTTTTGTAGACCACCCAGAGAGCTTCGGCTATGGGGTGGTATATAAATGTAATAAATAAATAAATAAATAAATAAATAAATAATAACAGGCCAGCAACGGCTACAGGGATTTCAAGCATAAAGTGTAGTTTGGTCTTTAGCCCCTGATCTTTCTTTCGTCTCCTTTGAATTCTTTCCTTTCCTCCCTCACCCCGCCTCCAACGCTTATGATTTCAGGTACCTGGTCTCTCTCCTTCTCTACTTCTTCCAGCTGTATCATCACAGTATTCATTCGATGTTTGTACATTTCGCAGTCTTTCCCCAGGGTCGAGCATTTTAACTCCAGTTCTTGTTTCTCCTCGAGGTACTGCAAATGAATCAATAAGCATAGTGCATCAAGGCGATTGATCAAGATCTAGCACTCTCCAAATGGCGGAGGCCCCGCTGAACTATATCCTCATGTCAGAACTTTGGCCCGGCTGTTCGTAAGGAGACACGTAGGGCTTGCAGGGCTGACGCATCCCTCCAAATCCATTTGCGAGTCCTTGTCGCAAAGTATTCTGACATCAGGGAAGAAGCGGTAATATGCACAGCTAAGGGTATCTTATACACGGTTGTAAAATGGGCATCAAAGACCATGAAATATATTGGATAGTTAATCAGAAATGGTAAATGGTTTACTATTGCAACAGGAATAATTAAGCATGTCCTCAGGATGATAGATGAAAAGTCAGATATTGGTATGCTGAGAGGCTTAGTGAGGGCAGAAGGTCAGGCAGCTGTTCGCTTTGCCTGCAGCCCCCCAGGCCTGCAGTTTTCCCACCCTTGCTGTAACAGTACACATATACACGGAGCACGATAAGTAGAATGATGCTGAATGGAATCTACTGCTTCAGAAGATGCAGATCCCCAAAATAATGGCGGCGAGTTAAGAGAACCCCAAATAAGTAGACCTTGAGTTTCTGTCCCCATCCCTTCCACCTCCCCAATTTCCACCTCACCTTGTCCCGGAGGTCTTCCGCATGGCGGATCTCTTCCTGGAGATTGAAGATCTTGTTGACCAATTCCTGGCGATCCTCCAGTGCTTCTTTACGGTCGTGTTCTAGAATATCTAGAATGGCTTTGTCGGAATCCGGCAGGCCCGGTTCCCCAGCCTGCTTTGCCCATGTAATTTATAGGGTTGTGTAGAGAGAAGAAAAAGACAGGGGGGGGGAACAGTCACAGAAAAACGGGGCAGGAGGAGAGAGAGGAAATGACAAAGATTAGTATTTTCCTTAGCTTTTAGATACTTTCAGGTGAGCAAAGGGTTTAAAAAAATCCTGTGCCAATATCTCAGATCAATTACAGCCACTTATATGGCTGTAATTTGCTAGATTTTAGAATATATCCTTTGAACAATGGCAGCCCGGCAGCCAATCTGGGAGGCATTTAGAAATTCGCACCACTAATGCTCCCATTCTTTTTAGTGCAGACTCTGGTGGTTTCTTCAGTTGCTGGAGAGGGAAACCCTCACCAAGTTTCTCGCCCTCATGGATGTGGAGAAAAATGAGCAGGAGCGGTGCGCGCATTTTCTAACAACTCTCAAGGAACAGTGGGCCTTGTACAGCGTTCCCCAACTGGGTGCCCTTCAGATGTGCAAGGTACATGCTGAGAATGATGGGAATTGTAGTCCAACACATCTGGAGGGCACTGGCTTGAGGAGAGCTGGCTTAGTAATAATAATAGTAGTAGTAGTATACTACTAGTAGTAGTATTCCTGCAGGCCTATCCAGTGGAATTTTAAGATGTTTTTAAGATGTTTTTAAAATGTTTTTAACAATGTACATTATGTTTTAATTGAGTACTATGTATTTTATCATTTATTGTTGTTCCCTGCCTCGATCAAAATGGAGAGGGGGGCAAGAAATAAATTTATTATTAATTATTATTATTATTATTAGATAATGGACTCAGGCTGAAATGACTTTCCTGTTTGAGAAGACCTTTGCCCTGCATGGTTTGGGTCCAGGTTACCTGCGGGATCGCCTTCTCCCATACAATCCGCCCCGCACACTCAGGTCCTCTGGGAAGAATTTACTCCAGCCAACAAAAACTAGGCTGACAACTATTACCCAGAGGACCTTCTCTTCTGCCACTCCCAGACTGTGGAATGGCCTGCCGGGAGAGATTCGTCAACATAACAGTCTTCCGGAATTTAAGAAGGCCATAAAGACTGATCTCTTCCGGCACGCCTCCCCAGTTGAATTTTAAGATGCCTTTTAATAATGTATTAGTTTTATATGTTTTTAATCAATTATATGTATTTTATGGTGTTTTGTATTTGTGTTGTACCCCGCCTCGATCCAGAGGGAAAGGAAGCTCCCTGTTGAGGAAGCTCGTAGCCTTGGTTTTATTTTTAATTCTTCACTTTCCTTTTCATCACATATCGAGGCTGTAGCTAAGTCTTGTCGTTTTTTCTTGTACAACATCACTAGAATTTGACCGTTCCTATCGGTCTCTTCCGCCAAGACCTTTGTTCATGCTTTGGTTATTTCTCGCCTGGATTATTGTAATCTTTAGTTGACCGGTCTTCCTCCTTCTCATTTGTCTCCACTGGTCTCCATTCATCATTCGGCGGCTAGGATTATTTTCTTGGCTCGTCGTTTTGATCATGTCACCCTGCTTTTAAAATCTCTCCACTGGCTTCCCATCTCTTATAGAATCCAATACAACCTCCTCCTCCTTCTTCTTCTTCTTCTTCTTCTTCTTCTTCTTCTTCTTCTTCTTCTTCTTCTTCTTCTTCTTCTTCTTCTTCTTCTTTAAAGACTGTCATGATCTGTCTCCTCCCTACCTTTCGTCCCTTATTTCACTTCATCGCCCTGCTCCTGCCCTCCGCTCCAACAACACCTTGTCTCTTACCTGCCCAAGAGTTTCCACATCTCTTGCTCGTCTTCGCCCGTTCTCGCTCGCTGCCCCCTATGCCTGGAATTCTCTTCCAGTGCATTTGCGGACCACAACGTCAATTTCTGTTTTTAAATCTCGCTTGAAAACATTTCTTTTCTCGAAAGCCTTTTAACCGTTGCGTGGTCATACTAGTTTATATTTAGTTTTAATGTCCCCTACCCCTATTGGTTTTTCCCCTCCCTCCCCTGTCTGTTACGGTGATTTTAGATTGTAAGCCATACGTCAGGTTGTCTTGTTTTGTTTTATTCTGTACAGTGCCATGAAAATTGATGGCACTTTATAAATAAATATTATTAATAATAAAAAAATAAATTATTATTACTATTATTATTATTATTATTATTATTCCCAGTTCCTACTCTCTGATAGCTCTTTCTCTTACTGCATGCATGCCAACCCTCTGGTTACTCTTTCCACATTTCCTTTTCAGCCTCCCTAGTTCCTGTTTTTAAAAAGCAGCCCCAGATTTTGCAATCGGGGAAGACAAAACTGCAAGAATTCAGCTAATCAGTTATTTGCAAGCTCACCCTAACTCAGCACTGAAAAGGTTGTACTTCTTTGAAGACACCCCCCCCACCTCCCGAAAAATTAGAACAAACTTCCCCAACCTGGCACTCTCCAGATGTGTTGAATTACAACTCCCAGCGTGCCCTGGTTCAATACATCTGGAGGGGACCAGGTGGGAAACAGCTGAGTTAGAACAATGCTATGAAATGATAACGTAGAATTACTTGGTGGCTGGACTCTGGAAATAACATTTTCTTAGCCATCCTGGGAGCATTTCTGCACATTTCTTTATGTATTTACATTTTAAATGGTGTCTGCCAATGAGCAACTGCCAAAACGAACACCACACTGTGAGCAGTAGGTTTGTCCCTACTCCTAGAAGAATCTCCAAACTCCCCTCCCCTCAAATTTTTATGCGTGCAAACAGGGTGGCGGGATTAGGCATGGATACGAATTTCGTTTCTGTTCGCAAATCAGGAGACCATGTCCTGTTCACAAACCCAAATGCAAACGCAAGGCATGTCTGCAAATCCCCGAATTTGCGATCGCATTCGGAAAATGCCTATTTTTTTTCTTTTAAACGGCACACTTGGAAATGTGCGTTTTAAAAGAAAAGAATACATATTTTCATGCTTCAGCGGACGGGAGAAAGGGCACGCTTTTGAAAAATATGAACAGAAACGGGCACTTACTCTGTATGAAATATGCACGTTTCCGTTCAAGCAAGCCGGAAAACGGGTTAACAATGAAAATGGGATTGAGCTACAGTCAATTTGAACGTCAAAGTGAATTTTGGAGAATTTTAGTGAGCTGAAAAATTCTTGGCTCTCCCCTGTCTAGGCAAGACGAATTTCGGTTCACAACTTGCAAATTGTGGTATGGTGGTGGAGGGGGAATAGGCCATTCTCCTGCATCTCCATCCTGGGAACTGGCTTTTCTCCCAATAAACATCTCAACCAAACCCCAGAAGTTTAGAACTCGCCCCATCCCCCGATCATATCTTTAGGCCTTTGTTTCTAAACCCAGCATGCAAACAAACTGCTTTTCACAGCATGTTTCCACAGAACCAAATTTGTTCTTTGCTTCCACTCCTCGGCCCTGTTCTACGGCAGAGACGTTCTTAAAACACGCACAGCCATTTCAGGGCAGCACGCCATGAATAATCGAAAAAAATCCATGCCTGGAGTCATCACTGCTGCCGACGAGAACAAATGTTTCCTTCGCAGAGGCGGCTAGAGCACTTCCCCGCCCCCCTCTGCCTTTAGGTAATAGGCTGTCCAAAAATAATCTCATAAATGTGGGAGTCAAAAGGTACAAATATATGACAAGCAGAGAAAGAAAGAAGGAAAGATTTGTGGAAACAAACACACAGGCCACCCTCCTCTATTCAATTTCAGATCCAAACCCCATGAATATCTTGATCCTACACACGATTATTCAAAGTTATGCCCCGCCGAGTTCAACAGGATTTACTCCGGCCTTGTAAATAAGCTCATGAAAGTTACTACTCTGCATACATTTTTAGTATCCTTCTGGATCTGGCAGAGAAGGGTTAAAATGCTGCTGGACTCGGTTTCTATATGAGGTGCTCAGGAGGGATGGAGCACTCTAGCCTTCCTCTGCTAGCCCACTCGCTCACTTGCATGGAATTTCTGGTCACCAGTGGTGACCAGGTGTGTGTTTGAATACATTCAGGAGGCACCAGTTAAAGACCCATCTCTTCTCTCGGGCTTTCCCTGAGTGAATGTGCTGCCCAAATGTTGAATGATGGTGTAGTATTGTCTTTCATGTTTTAATCAATGTTTTGTATAAAAGTTCCAGCCATTATTATATATTTTAACTGTATTTCAATGTGCATTGCAATGTAATTTTCTATATTTATATTCTCTTGTAAATTGCTTAGATATATATGTGGTAAGTGGTATAAGGGTGAAATCCTATTATTATTATTATTATTATTATTATTATTATTATTATTATTATTATTATTATTATTATCCTCCTTTATATACCGCCCCATAGCTGAAACTCTCTGGGCAGTTTACAAAAGTTTTAAACATCAAAGCTTTAAAAATTGATAAACAAAATTTAAAACCATAAAAAAGTAAAACAGACAGCATACAAAGACAACATACATTTAAAAATAACTCTGAGTTCTCAATGAAACCTAAAGATATGTCTAGGACTAATTCAAAACTCAACATTATGCTGCTAAATGCCTGGGAGAAGAGATAAATCTTGACCTGGTGCTGGAAAGATAACCATGTTGGCGCCAGGCGGGCCTCATCGGGGAGATCATTCCATAATTGGAGAAGGTCCCCTCCCTTGTTGCCATCCTCCGAACTTCCCTTGGAGCAGGCACTCAAAGGTGGAGGACCTTAGATGTTAGGGGTTGCACTTGTGTTAGATGGAAACATCTGAATTTGGAGGCTTCTGTGGATCCAAAACTCTGCAGAGCTACTGCCGGCAGGGCACGGGGAGTGACAGAGGCTATTTTCACCGTTTCATGCTCCTGCTGTTGTGTTTGTACTCTAGACAGGCCTCTGAGCCTTTTTAAAGGAGGCGCACTGGCCCGGGCAGAGCTGGGACTGGGGAGGCAATAGGATTCTTTGTATCCTGGCCTCTGCTGTCCCCTCCTCTCCCACTGGCACCTCCCCCCTTTCAGACCGCTCCGATGTCGCTTTTGCAAGCTTGAAAAGCAGACAGCACAGTTCTTTTCACAGCAGCTGCAGGTTAGGAGGGGGGGAAGGCCCAGATACCAGACTCTCCCTTCCGAGGTCATAGCAGTGTCTGCAGCCTTGGAGGGGAACCTCCAAAGAACACTATGGTACCTGCTACTTCTCCCGGAACCACGGGATTGCTCTCTAAATCAAATAAATAAACAGACGGAGAGTTGGTTAGGCTTACTCTCAAGGAAGCTTAAATCACTGTAGAGACACATTTCTACTTGCGCTCATGGTCTGGTTCCGATTAATTACAGCTCTATTTCTCAACTGCTTTATTTCCAACTTGTGATTAAGCTCAAGTTTAGTCATGCTGATTAACACTCTCAGCCTTCCAAATTATTATTTGCCTGGGAAGGGACCAGAGTAGGGAGCAGCACGTGTGTCTCCTTAGACTGCAAGGTGGAATAAACCTCAGCATTCAGCTAAGCTCCTGGATGAGCCCGGGGGCTGCTGGGGCTCAGAATGCTCTTAGATGAGCTTCTTTCCTCTCTGCAAGGAGAAATTTTGAGCCAGCCCAACATGGCAAGGAAATTATTCCAGTTCCGATGCGTTCTAGCAAACACTCCAGATCCAGAAAATTCTACACTGATGTGAAGTTGTGAGAGACTCCCTCACAGCTGGCGTAACATAGCGGTTCAGAGCAGGAGCTATGAGCCAGGTCTCCATTTCAGCCACAAACTCACTGGGCAGCCTCACCCAAGTCGCTTTTCATCTCTAACGCAGGGATAGTAATTTTAGCCTACCTTACGGGGTCACTGTAATGAAGACTCAATGAGCTCAAGAGACACTTCATAGAGCACTGAAGTTCTCCCTCTAACCCTGAAAATTGGTTTGGCAACCCCTTAGGGCAGGGACGTTGAACTTATTTCAGCCTGGCGCTTGAATTCCTCGGCAGAGATACTACGGAGGCCAGTTTGAAGCTTTTAGATTGGCCCTGATCCACTTCAGCCTGGATCCAATCCAAAGTGAGATTTGGATGTCCAAATTATTTGGACACCCACCCACCCCCTGTTTGCCCCGCCGAGCTGAGCAAAGCCACCTGCTCCTTACCTGAAATTGTAGCGAGCGCCGGCAACCGTCTGCACCTCTTCAAGGGAGTCGCCATTTTTAAAATAACGACATCTATTCCATAATAGAAATCCCCCAGAAATGGTGGCTGTAATGTTGCATACATGACTGCTTTATGGCTGCCATTTCCAGAGAAATAGATGTCACCATTTTTAAAAAGATGATTCCCTTGAAGAGCACAAAAGCAAGGAAACCATAAAATGATGGATAGTCATGGGAAAGGGGTTGGAGCCATTTGGGGAACCCCAGAGAGCCAGGTTAGGACCCAGACATGACAGATTTCCCCCCTGGGCCTGAGGTTCTCACCCGTGCCTTAGGGTGTCTGAGATTTCCTCATATCCAAACTCATCCAAGTTGCTGGCCATCTCTACACCTGGCCAGCCAGATTTATTTATTTATTTCATTTCATTTCTATACCGCCCAATAGCCAAAGCTCTCTGGGTGGTTCACAAAAATTAAAACCATGAAGAGCATAATAAAACAACCAACAATTTAAAAACACAAATACAAAATACAATATAAAAAGCACGATCAGGATAAAACCACACAGCAAAAATTGATATAGGTTAAAATATGAAATTAAAACAGCAGAGTTTAAATTTAAGTTAAATTAGGTGTTAAAATACTGAGAAAATAAAAAGGTGCCAGGCAAAAGCCTCTCCTTGCTCACCTGAATGATAGACTGTAACTCCTGAATCTTGGTCTTCAGCATCTCATTCTCCCGCTCCAGTTCCAGAACTTGTTCCTTCTTTGGTCGTTTTTCAATGTCATTCTTGAGCTTCAAAGACTGGTTCCTTTCCAGTTTACATTCCTCTTCCACTTTATTCAGCCAGTGTTTCAGCTGGTCGATCTAGTGAACCCCATATATGAGAGAGGGAGAAGCAAAGAGATCAATAAACTCCCATCAAACATCTAATAAGTGCAGTGTCCACAAAACTAATCTCCACTCCACTCCACAAACACTACATTCAGTGTTCTTGAGATGGTCTCCAACTCTCATATCCCAACCAACACTATGCGCTATTAAATCAGTATGAAGGGATCTCTAGAAGAACTAGATGCCCCCATTAAGCTACCACTGGGGGAAGAAGCGAAGTCATCCTATTGCTGCTTTAGACATTAGCAACAAGCAGTGCTAGAACGGATGCACAAGTGACCTCAACCCATGGCTATAGTAGCAAGCTGCCATCTTCCTGTGATGCACCCCACTCACCTCTAGCTGGAGGTCTCGGCTTCTCATCACCGCCATGTTCTTCTCTTCGCTCAGCTGGGCGTACCTCATTGCCAGGTTGTAGTTTTCATCCTTCACCTTGAGGAGCTCGTCGTTGTAGTTGTTCCGCTCATCCTTCATCTTGACGTACCTCTCCTGGAAGGTGAGCAGCTCTATCTTCTTGAGCTTCAGTTGCTTCAGCTCGTCCTCCATCTGACGGGATTTGGCCAAGAGCTCGCAGCGCTGGGCGTCCTTCGTCTTGACCTGTTGCTGCAGCTTGATGATCTCGTTCATCAGGAAGTGCGTGAGGCCTTCATGGCCCTCTTCTACTGAAACAAAAAGGAGACACAAACAGGGTGCCGCACCTACATGACTGGCCGCAAACACGTGGCAGTAAGGATGGAGCAGGTGAAGGTAGAGCCAGGATCCCCTGGTCCAGAGGGCCTTGAGTTCTTCTTGAGCGCCGAAAGGCAAGGAGCAGAAACCAAAATGGCGCGCCCCCAGACTGGCCAAGCACTAGATGGGCAGGCAAATTTTGCTCCCCTGAATCGATCCCTTATAGGTTGCACTGGTCCAATGTGACAGAGCTTTTCATATTACATGGGGATCCACCCCTTACATCCTCACACAAAACAGAACTGACTTGTGGAATTCACTGCCACAAGATGTGGGTGATGGCCAGCGGTGTTAAAGGAAGATTAGTCAACGTCATGGAGGGGAGGTCTGCCAGTGTGGATTAGCCCTGGTCGGTAAATGGAACCTCCATGTTCAGAGGAAGGATGCCACAGAATACCCATTGCTGGAGGGAGGCAGCAGGAGGAAGTGGCTCTTGCTTTTACGCTCCTCCTTCCGGGACGCATGCCACTGGCCACTGAGCCAAACAGGATACCTAACTGGACCAAGCCTTCCCTGACTTGGGTGCTTCCAGATGTTGAGGACTTTAACTCCCATCAACCACAGTCAGCATGGTCAATGGTCAGGAATTCTAGGAATTGTAGTCTAAAACATCTGGATGGCATTGGGTGGAGGGAGGCAATTCATAAGGTTCTAGTTCTGTTCCCATTTCTCCATCTTAAAAAAAGGAGCATTTTTATTTATGATTTCCCTTACATCGATTCTACTGATCAACCGAGTCCTGTAAGAGTGAACCCAACTTACCAACAATAGTGGAAAACCGTCGTGTCGGTTCCTTTCCTGTCACTAATTTGTAGAGTTCCGGGTAGTAAAATTCAAGGCTTTCTAAGAAAACCACATAGCCCCTCTCGCCTTTCGTGTGAAGGATGTCCAGCAGCCGACCTAAGAAGAGCCCAGGCACAAGACATGTAACACAGAGGAGGACTCGGATTTTGTTTGCTTATTTGCGGGGAGGGGGAAGAACGTATAAAACTGACGTAAAATGACTGACTGGGCTCCATAAACAAAGGCTCACATCAGTCCTAAATAAACCACCTACAAAGTGACTGGGTTTGCACAACATGCTAACTCACACTCGGTGGTTGAGTGTGGGTTGTCGTTGAGCCATGGGTTAGCGTGTTGTCTGAACCCAGGACATTTTACGTTGGGTAGCTTGTTATCCATCATCTCTTTTGACTAGCCAGCCAGGCTCCATGGCCATTGGGTGATGGTAGAGCCCACAGCAGCTTCTCAAATGTGCCTATGGGTCCAGAAAGGTTGGCGACCCCCAGCCTAAGGGAAGGGAGATGGCAGTGGCCACTGCTGGAGGCAGAGATTCCTGGGCGGGCAGGATAGGGCCAAGCCCTTCACATCTGTAACACTTAGAGCTCAATGATAGAGCACATGATTTGCACGCAAAGGGTCCCTCACGTCTTCAGGTTGGGAATGTTCCATGTCTGGAGCCCCGGACGGTGGCTGCAGATCAGAGTAGATCAGCCTGGCCCATCCTGGCGCCCTCCAGGTAGGTTGGACTACAACTCCCATCATCCCCAGCCAGCATGGTGGGAGTTGTAGCCCCACATATCTGGAAGCCATAAGGTTTGTTGTAGCCTGATATAAACCAAGAAGGGGCAGAAGGCAGATCTCCAGATGTTTGGGGTTTTCAGCTCCTGGGAGTCCCTGCCAGCACAGCCAATGGTCAGGAATGCTGGGAGTTGAAGTCCAAAACATCTGAAGATTGACTTTCTGCCCACCGCTGGTGTAGAGAATACTGAGCGAAATGAACCCATGGTCTGCCAATTAGGAGGCCTCCCACGTCCTTGTGTTTAAAGAAGTCTACACAGTCACTTCCTAGAGGATGTTTTACAACCCCAAAGCTCTCCCAGTGTACCCCGAATGAAGTTGTTGCGTCTTCATAACCAGCCTTTACTTTTGGAACTGCAGATAGTCCCAATCCATGGAGGCCGGTGGCTCTGCTTTCAGTAGGGCTGTGAATCTATTCCGGGTTTCAGTCAGAACCAGCCAGAACTCGAAAGAAGCTATCCAAGGTGCTGAACCTATGAGGTCCAGTGCTTTGAATAGCTCCTTTAGACTTCTGTCTGGTTCTGACTGAAATCTGGATAGGATTCACAGCCCTACTGAAACTGGAGCCACGAATCTCCACTGGTTGCAACATAATCATCACATGCCAATTCCCACCCCACTGCATCAGTCATTGATGGACAACAACTTTAGGTGTTTCCAGTTTGGGGCAATCAATATCTTTTCCCAACGACATTATATAACCAAGGATAACTCTCAACAACAGAGCATAAAGGGTCAATGCCCCCCTTCCTCTTGGCATAACCCTACATGGAACACTGAATGGGTTACAAGTGTTCAGACAGCAACATGGTCTCACCATAATGTCTGAATGAGTACTGCTGTAGCCACCTGGTCTTACCTGCTCGGTTGATTTTGGACAGCAGCATGGGCGAGTTGAGCACCTCATCCTCATCTTGCTCGTCAATGACTTTGCACTGGCGCAGGTACGGGGTCAGTTTGGCTGGGTTGATGTAACGGGTCAACATATGGCGGTTGCACTCCACATTCTCCCACAGGGCGTCCTCTTCATCCTTCAGGGTCTCCATGCAGTCTTCCATTTCTGGTTCTCCTCCCTCAAAGAAGATGGCGAGAGAAGGATGAACTGGTCATTTGTTCCAGAAAGGCTCTGCAACCTGTCTAGAGGGTGGATTCGCCGAAGGCCAGTGGCGTAGTGGAGGCAGGGCTCACTGGGGCAAAGCCCCAGGAGTTTATGATTAGCAGGGATGATGACATCATCTGCCACCCCCTTCAGACCTCCCTGTCCCCTCTGAGCTTAGTAGCTCAGGAAGAAATGGATTTTCCCAGCAACAGTATATTGTTGTGAGCGATCCCTGTGGTATTGCAAAATGTTTTGGGGTGGCTATGTCTTGGATGGGCAATTAACACCTATCAGCTTTAATAAGAGCTGCTCCTAGTCGGTGAAAAACTCCTAGAACTGGTTTGTTGATATGGATCAACACAGCCATCTTCTAGGGGGCGTGGCTCTTCTAGAGGGTGTGGCTATGGAGTTTACCACTACACCACTGGAGATGGTGGATATAAACTTCCTTCCGTTTACCAGGAATAGCTACCAGCTGCACAGTTGAAAACACACACGCAACCATCAACAAACCACGCAAGATGCTTTGGAAGAACGCAAACACAATAAACAACCAACTCGTAATTCAGGACAGTTTGAGGAGCATCGCTCACAAACGCCGAGTTCGCCTTGCATTCGAGCCATCCATCCAGAACGTCGCGCTACCCACAAGGGGGGGGGGGAACGTGACGGCTCGAAGAGGTACGTCCCAGGCATTGTTTACTAGATTGCTCTGGCTCTGAAATGATTGTTCTGCGCCAGCCCACCAGCTCTGCCGTTCTCTCACCGCAAGCCTGGCGATTCCTCTTCCAACGCTTTGCCCGTGGTGCAGGAGGCGAGGGCCCGCGTCCTCTGTGGAGTAATTGGCGGGGGGAGAAAGTGGGAATGGTCTCAGAGTGCAAACGCAAGGCTGCATCAGAGCTCTCACTTCTTCCCGATTTATCTCTGACACTCAGGCTCTTTCGTGCATTTGCGAGGCTCTTGTGTGTATGCAAAGTAGCCCGGGAAATGAACAGTCCAGTGACTAAGCCTGCAGTGAACATCACACTTCCTTTTACTCGGAGGTATTAGGATGCATCAAAGCCAGGGTTCTCGGTGATGAAGTGAATGGGTTCAAGGCCGCGTGTTCCCCTCCTCGAGAGCCATATATTCCCACCGTTTATGCAGCTGTGGTCACAACACTTTGCGGCTGTTGCTAAGCACTCTTCCTCTGGGATGTGGCCACCACAAAGGAGAAAATACTTGCAGGGCAGGTTAAAAATGAGACAGGGGGGAAATGCTGCGAAAAATGCCAGCAGGGAAATCGACCGTGAGGCCTTACAGCAGCCTTCCGCAACCTGGGGCGCTCCAGATGTGTTGGACTACAACTCCCAGAATGCCCCAGCAGGCTGGGGCATTCTGGGAGATGCAGTCCAACACATCTGGAGCGCCCACAGGTTGAGGAAGGCTGCCTTACAGATCCTTAACATCTTCGGGCAGTGTAGTGGCTACAAGCATGAACTGAAAAGTCCCTGGTTCAAACCTGGATGTCCTGAGCCCTTAAAGTCCTCAGCGAAACTGCTTGCCTCTCCACCTCCACCTGCACTATGGGACTAATATCACCAACCTACCTTGCAGGATCGTTGTTAGCATCACTGAGGCAACACGTGAGAAGAACTTGGAAAGCCTGTGTCTCAACGAAGCACAAGCTTATGCCTCAATGTGACTTTAAGGTTCCCCACGATGCTTTGATGTCGTACCATTCGTAGAGTTATGTAAATGCTACATTATTATTAGTTCTATTGCTCATCTTAACCTGATCTACCCTTTTGCTTTATTGCAGGCTCTGACTCTGCTTATCTCTTTCTCTCGTTCGTTCTTTTTCTGCCCCTCCAGTTCACAAAGGAGTTGCCTTCATTTCAAAGCAAGGCCACGAAAAAGAGATTCAAATAGCTGCGACACGGGTGTTTTTTTTATATATATATGACACTTGCTCCCTAACAGTATATTCTATAGCCCCTGATTTGAGTGCCACTTAAGGTAGAATGCGACACCTTGCGAAAACGGCTAGAATGCCATGGAAACGCCGCGGCGTCAGTCTCAAATCGCAGGTGCGAAGTCGCCAACGTGGCCTGACTGAAAACGAGGCAGCCGCTCCGCCGGTGCGCATTTTAAAGCAAGAGATTCCAAGAGCTGCGACGGGTCGGGGTTCGTTCACTGGTGGATATTTCGCCCCTCCCCAACATGCTTAGTATACGAAATAGCCTTTCCTTGACGGACGCTAATTCAGTTCCAGCACACGTAGGCTTTCAAAGTTCTCTGCAGCTTCAGCAAGCATGAAACAGACAGCTGCTTCGATTCATTCAAAGAAGCCGTCTCTCTCCCGCCTTGTCTCTCACAAGGACTCGCCGGCTTCTGGCTGTGCCGAAGGCACACGTACGCCTGATTAGGTATACTTCTGATGGAAGAAACCGCCTTGCAAGTAGCTGTCCTTTTCACCTGCTACAAGAAACTGATCAAGCAGGCAGAGAGGAAGATATTTGGAAGACAGCAACGTTGAGAGCTGTGTGAGGGAGCAGTTACAGTATTGGACTGGGACTCAGGAGGTCTTTGTTCTTGACCCCACTCGGCCATGAAGCTCACTGGCTGACTACGGGCCAGTCCTTGACTCTCAGACTAACCACCCCCACAGGGTTGTTGTGAGAATAAAATGAAGAGGAGGAAGACCATGTAAACCACCTTGGCTTCCTTGCCAGAGGAAAAAAAATGGTGACAGGGCCGGCCCTACCACGAGGCAAAGTGAAGCAGTTGCCTCAGGCAGTAGATGCTGGGATGTGGCAGCAAGGTGATGGGGGAGAGAGCTGAGGACCATGCGGTCTGCTCTGCATCCCTTAAGCTAGCCCATTATCAGTGTTGACGACAGATCCATATATGTCATGGCAGGGCCTCTGTGCTATTCCACGTAAAACAATGCCTGCAATTGTTTTTTGCACTTTATTTTAGGTGCATGCCACTTTAGGGTCTACTCACAAAGGGTTTCTTGGGAGGAAAGACTCACAGGCAGATGACTCAGGTACAATTGCCTGTTGCCTCTCCTTGCCTGGCACAATTAAATCGGAGAAGACTCCAGGTCATACCAAGAATGACAAGAGAAAACAGCAAGTGTAAGCAAAGAGAGAGCTACACAGAAGCTTGTGGGGATGATTTAATGACTAGAAAGCCAAATTGGAGATACTCCTGTATAGATCTTGGCAACGGATTTCATTCTATTGACTCCTCACCTAATAAATATGAATGCTTTATATCATTAGTTGGGAGAATGGCCTGAAAAACACATCCCTCCTAGATGCTGGTGAGAATTCACACGTGGCCTTATTAAAGAGAACAGCAACGTATTTCAGATCTAGCCTTATATTATTCAGAGTTTTACGTGAAGATCCTCCTCCACAGGAAACCACCCTGTGTGGCAAACTGAAGCAGACTGATGAAGACAGAAAAATGGCAGGAAATGATACCACAAGCTAATTTAATACACACCAGTAGCTTTTTTTAAGGCTTTGGGCACTCACCCAGACCCTTGATTTCTATACTATACTACCAGAGAGCAGAAACACTTAGCTTGCAAGTCAGCTTCGCTGACTCACAAAGACAGTGGGTACAATCTATACAAATCTATGGGGTGATCAAACTTAGAATACTGTGTACAGTTCTGGTCACCACACCTAAAAAAAGGATAGTATAGAGCTGGAAAAAGTGCAGAAAAGGGCAACTAAAATGATTAAGGGGCTGGAGCATCTCCCCTATGAAGGAAGGTTACATCAACTGGGATTGTTTAGCTTGGAGAAAAGGAGGCTGAAGGGAGACATGATAGAGGTGTACAAAATTATGCATGGTATGGAGAACGTGGATAGGGAGACATTTTTCTCCCTCTCTCAAAATACTAGAAACCAATGGGGTCATCTCATGAAGCTGATTGGTGGGAGATCCAGGACAAATAAAAGGAAGGACTTCTTCACACAGCGCATAATTACATTATGGAACTCACTACCACAAGATGTAGTGATGGCCACCAATCTGGATGGCTTCAAAAGGGGGTTGGATAAATTGCTGGAGGCAAAGGCTATCAATGGCCAGATCTACACGTGGTTGCGAAGACGCTTCCGTGCTCCTTTTTTAAAGACGTACCTAAAAGAAGCGCCTCTTTCTTTACTGTGCGTACTGTGAGCTAGGCAGCGCCGCCTGCGGAAGAATCTCTACCCCATTCAAAGACGCTGCTCTGCTCTGGCCACTTCAACCTCGCGTGTTCTTCCATTCGAATAAACCCCCCTCCCACCCGGCGGCTCTTCTGGCGCGTCCCGCCGCCGCCGCCTCCTCCTACAAAACACTTTTCTCCCTCGGTGTGTTTGTATTTGCGCTTGCGTGCGCGTGTGCGAGCACACACCAAAGAGAGTCCCGGGGAGATGACACCGCGGGGGAGAGCGAGAGGCAGGAACTTTGGTCTGATCCAGCATCAGGGCACTTCTGATGTTCTCATGGGTAGTTTCCAGTGTTAGTCCTATGTAGAGTAGACCCATTGAAATGAATGTGACTTAAGTTAGTCATGACTAACCTAAATCTCATTCATTTCAATGGGTCTACTCTACATAGGGCTAACACGGAATACTACTCTTTGCATGCTCACGCATTTGTATATCCATGTGTAACTTTCCTTGGTTGTTATACAAAATCTAGAAACTTATTTGAAGCCAAAGTAAGAATATAAGAATAGTCCTGCTGGATCAGGATGATGAAAATGTCAACCCCCAGTGTGTGGCTGCTGTGAAAAAGGCAAACTGCATGTTAAGCATAATTAGGAAAGGAACCGAGAATAAACCTGCCCTTATACAAATCTATGGTGTGACCACACTTAGAATTCTGTGTACAGTTCTGGTCACTGCACCTAAAAAAAGATACTGTATAATTGGAAAAATTGCAGAAAAGGACAACTAAAATGATCAAAGGGTTGCAGCATCTCCCCTATAGAAAAGGAAAGGAACCTCTCATGCAAGCACTTTCGCTGACGTTTTCTTGGCAGGCCTTATAGCGGGGTGGTTTGCCGTTGCCTTCCCCAGCCGTTATTACCTTTCCCCCAGCTAACTGGGTACTCATTTTACCGACCTCGGGAGGATGGAAGGCTGAGTCGACCCAAGCCGGCTGCCTGAAACCAGCTTCCGCTGGGATCGAACTCAGGCCGTGGGGAGTTGCTGGGATTGTTTAACTTGGAAAAAAGGAGGGTAAGGGGAGATGTGACAGAGGTGTACAAAACCATGCATGCTGTGGAGAAAGTGGATAGGCGGAAATTTTCTCCTCTCTCATAATTCAAGAACCCAACGGAATCATCTCATGAAGCTGAATGGTGGGAGATCCAGGACAGCTCAAAGGAAGGACTTCTTCACACAGCGCATCGTTAGACAATGGAATTCACTACCACAAGATGTAGTGATGGTCACCAATTTGGATGGCTTTAAAGGAAGATTAGACAAATTCCTGCAGGAGAAGACTATCAATCTCTAGTAGTCATGATGTCTCCACACTACCTCCAGTATCAGGGCAGTATGCCTATGCACACTAGTTGCTGGGGAACATGGGCAGGGGGTTGGTGTTTCACTCATGTCCTACTTCTGGGCTTCCCACAGGCAGCTGGTTGGCCACTGCATGAACAGAACACTGGACTAAATGGACGCTTGGTCTGATCCGGCATGGCTCTCCTTATATTCTTATCAGACCCTAACTCTTGTCTACTTCAGGATCTTCTTTCAGAACACAGCTTGTTATCTTTAAATAGCAGATAGACTTCCTTTGCACACGAACTGTCCTCATGTATATGTGTGGACGACAATTTGGAAATCAGTATAATAGAAATACAATTCATTTCATCATAGTGCGGAAGACCGAGTGAGCTGTGTGCCTCCTTAGTCTGCTCGTTGTGCTCACATAAGAACATCAGAAGAGCCCTGATGCTGGATCAGACCGAGGGTCCATCTAGTCCAGCACTCTGTTCACACAGTGGCCAACCAGCTGTTGACCATGGAACCACAAGTAGGACATGGTGCAACAGCACCCTGCCACCCATGTTCTCCAGCAACTGATGTACATAGGCTTACTGCCTCAGATACTGGAGGTAGCACATAACCATCAGGGCTAGTAGCCATTGATAGCCTTCTTCTCCAGGATTATCCGGGTGTTTCACTACAGTGTTGCATAGGTACAGAAGCTAAGCATGTATGGAAACAGCCATACAGGGGTTGTAAGAACATCAGAAGAGCCCTGCTGGATCAGACTGAGGGTCCATCTAGTCCAGCACTCTGTTCACACAGTGGCCAACCAGCTGTCGACCATGGAACCACAAGCAGGACATGGTGCAACAACACCCTCCCACCCATGTTCCCCAGCAATGGGTGCACACAGGCTTACTGCCTTGAATACTGGAGATAGCACACAACCATCAGGGCTAGTAGCCATGGATAGCCTTTGCCTCCAGGAATTGATCCAACCCCCTTTTGAAGCCATCCAGATTGGTGGCCATCACTACATTTTGTGGTAGTGAGTTCCATAATTTAACTATGCACTGTTTGAAGAAGTCCTTCCTTTTATTTGTCCTAGATCTCCCACCAATCAGTTTCATGGGCTGACTCCGGGTTCTAGTATTTTGAGAGCGTGTTCTCATGCTCTCCCATCTTCAGGCTCTTTATCTTTTAAACCCAACTTTGATTGGACAGCCTTGCAAATAGAAAACTGTCCTCTAAAACATAGAATCTATGACCACCCAAAGCCATGACATGGTGTCTGAGTTGGGTTTGTGGTGGACTGCTCGATTGCTTGTGGGCCCCTGGCTGATACAGCATGGCTATTATTATGTTCTTAAACTTCCCTTTCCTTCCCATGGCTGTTTTAGCTGGCAAGTCTCTACGCTGCTGAACATAACCTTGAGAAACCTCTTTGAAATTATCACAAAAGGCAATGGCAATTACACAGGCGACGTCTATTTCGCTCCGTGCCTCTTATTGTTACTTAGGAACAGCAGGTCATGGATAACTTATCTTATCCACGAGGAACAGGCCTGGTCCTGTTAATCCAATGGACACAAAACAGAAACAATCACCCTTTGCAAATCTAAATGGCCACATGCATTTGTGCCTTTGAAGAATGGGGCATTGCATTCTGAATTCTACAGGTTTACTCCAGTGCAATATGCATGACATTCAGTGTGGGATTTCAGTATCATACTGCCTTTATATAAATTTATAGTGTGACCACACGTAGAATACTGTGTACAGTTCTGGTCACCCCACCTTAAAAGAGATATTGTAGAGCTGGAAAAAGTGCAGGAAAAAAAAAGATATTCTAGAGTTAGAAAAAGTGCAGAAAAGGGCAACTAAAATGATCAAGGGGCTACAGCATCTCTCTTATGGGGGAAGGTTACATCAACTGAGTTGTTCAGTTTGGATAAAAGGAGGCTAAGGGGAGACATGATAGAGGTGGACAAAATTATGCATGGTGTGGAGAATGTGGATAGATCTCTAGATGGTTTGGATTTCAACTGCCAGAAGCCCCTGCCAGCGTGGAAGGGAGATCAGAGGGAGAAGCTGTAATGTGTTATGCTTTTCTTGCAGATGTTCCATGGCCATTTCCTGGCATCTCCATGTAGAGTTGGGGAAGTCCTCCCATCTGAAACCCTAGATTGGGGGTGGGTGGGTAGGTAGGTAGGCATAAAGTAGGTCTCCAGATGTTTTGGACTTCAGCTCCCAGCACACTTGAGCCTTGGGAGTTGAAGTCCAAAACATCTGGAGGCTTATCTTCTACTCACCCTGAGAGGCAATTCTTTGAAAATAAACCGTTCATGCTCCATTTCATCAATACTGTCTCAACCGGCATGTGTTGTGACGCATGCACAAACGTAGTAATTCCAATGCTCTAGCTAGCTACTTTTGCTGGCCGCTTCACGTTTTGCTCCGTCGGAGAGCAGAAGGACCCACATTTTAATTTAGAAGCCTTCCAAGTTTGCTTCTGATGGAAGAAAATGCGGCAACTCGCAAAGACGAGTAAACCACAACAGTGGTTGACTTCCAGTCTTCTCGCGGCTGAGTCAGAGGAGAGGGGGGAGTGCAAACACGAGGGAAGGCTAGTTCCATTGCTGTAACACTAAACCACGGTTTAGCGTCACGTCCGAACACAGCCAACGTGTGGAGATGTCTCGATTTTAGGGTTTTTATGTGAGCTCCCTGGAACCCTGTTCAGTCACTTCACTTGTATAAGGAATATACATGTTGCGTACGGGTCATGGCAGATTCACTCCGGTCTAGACCCTGCATGGCAGCACCCTACAGGCAAATTTCCGAACAAACGTGAGTCGGAGGGTGGTCCTTGCCTCTTTGACGCTTTCCTCCCTTCCCCTGCCATTACAATCGCTTTCCTTGGGCAACTTTGAACACGTAAATCAGAGAGGAGTGGGGAAATGGAATGACTCCGGAATGAGAAGGGGATTAGAAAGAGGCTGGGTAGGAAATGCAATCTGAGAGGACACCAACAGGCCAAAACCAAGAGGAAAAGGCGGGTGGGTGGGTGGGAGGGAAAGAGTGGGAATGAGGTCCCGAGATGGATCTCAGCATGTTCAAGATTAGTATTAGCTCAGAGCATGCAAATCAAACTAATGGCACAATAATTTTAATAATTTACCACAGGAATTTAGTGCATCTATTTAAAGGGATTTTAGAAGTCGCAAGCAAGGAGATGAAAGCCTGGCATTTAATGAAGGCTTTAATCTACACACACGCGCGCCCCGTGCTGTCTTGCATAATGATGAACGGGGTGCGGGGTGGGGTGAGGACAATGGTTATGGAGACAACGGAACGCAAACCCTTCTAAGCGCTCAGGCTCTCGGCGGTCCGAACTCTGCCTTCGCCTCTGGCGCATCTGTTTGTGTCTCGTTGTGAAGAGACCTACGAAGACAGCCTGCCTTGGGTTCGATTCGCCTCGTCTTCCTTAGAGCCTTTTGGCCAAAGGGCAGGAACTCCGGCTCCACGTTTGTGTTTTAAGCTGGTATTACATCAGGACTGTGCAGGCTAGTCAAGGGTTGGCCTGGTTGGGCATTTGCTGAGGACCCACGCCCTGGCGGGATCCCACGGACAAGAGCCTCCTGGAAGTCGCTTCTCCTCCTCTTCACCATCACAACCTGCTTGTTCACCTGCCTCGTGCTCTGGCCCAAACAACAGCGGTGGTGAAAGGGAGGAGCCAGAGATGCCATGGCCTGCATGCTCCCTGGCTCCCTGCCTCTCAAGCAAGCAAGTGGTAGTGATGATGAGGGAGAGGATGAGGCGCAAGAGCAGATGTTGACAAGGGCAGTGACGTTTTCTCAGAAAACTCCTGCTTTCGATAGGAGGCAAATGACTTAGGCCTGCTAAGTAATCCACAAAGCTTTTATTAAGCAATGAACATCTCTTCTACCTGAATAGAGTCTAACCTCTTGGAAATGTCCCCCTAGGCAAAACTATGCAAACTAAGCAAGACAATTGTCTGCTCAAGAAGACTAGGAAGCCACTTCCCAAATGCCCATAACTTCAGAGAGCCTGGTGCGGAGGCAGGTTTTGGCATAATCGAACCGACTTTCTCACACCTTCCTTCTGCCCCATGCATTTGAGCTTCTGGCAAACTCTAGCATCAGCTAGCTTGTTGGGATGCTCACCTCCGGAAGAAAGCTCATATCCCACCGAGTGTGTAGGATTTGGCCTTGAGGAGGTAAGCTCTGGAGAGGGCTGACTCCCAACTGGGGCATCGCCCGTGAGAGCTTCCTCCCCCACTGGTACAGGCTGGCTGGTGTCTGGCGCTGTGTCTTCTAGTTCTGAAACTGATTCTGATTGATTACCTGAAACATCTTCTCCCAAAACAGGGGCAGTAGGGTTAGCCATGACAGGTGGAGAGAAGATCTCACTGAAGAGCCAGCACTAGTGCAGATGTTCCTTGAGGGTAGACGGAACACCTGCATTGGGCATGGCGAGAGCAAGGCCATATAGTACACTGTGTGTACAAAACCTGCACACATACACACAATGTGTACACACATTGGGCGTTTACTTCTTTATTGATGCGTAAAGGTATTAATATATTGTGCACTGCCCAGAGAGCTTCGGCTGATGGGCACTATACAAATGTAATAAATAAATAAATAAATAAATAAATAAATAAATAAAAGAAATGATAAAATAAGTATGGCACTTTTCAAGTGGCCCTCACAAAATGGTTGCATTCAAAGTATATTGCAAAATTTGAAGGAGAACTAAGTTTTGGCTTCAAAAGTGGAACATTGTAGGCAGGCGCGCGTGAAAATGCAAACTGAACTAATTTCTGCACCCTCCCTATGTGCAAATGGCCACTCTCATGCCAGGCCTGTCTCTCTGGGAAGGGCATTCTAGAAATGGGACACTGTGACCTATACAAGTACTCTTCCATTGTCACCCCATAACTAACTTACTTCAGATGGGGGATATGAAGAAATGGAGGACCTCAGATGGTGACTGCAGAGTTCTAGTGGCCTTGGAAATAATTAACAAACACAGCAGGAGGTGTTCCTATGGATACGATGGACCCAAAGGCTTTGAAGCTCTCCAGCTGCACCTGGAAGTTAAGTAGCGGCTAGATTTTAGGGTCACAGTGGAAAATGTCCCTTCGTTTGACAGACGTATTTATCTGTCTAGTTATTATCTTGCATCTCGAAGCCTTCACACCCCACCACGCAATATGACTAGGCCAATACAAACACAACTAAAACACTGAGGAAAAAAACCTTTTTTAAAAAAAACAACTAGAATAATAACAAATGGATTGCAAAACCAAAACCAGCAAAAAGATTCCAGGAGGCCAGAGCAAACGGAGTAACTTAAAACAGTAGCGTGATCAAAGCCTTGTTGAAAATGACACACCTTCAAATGTCAGCAGAAGAGAAGTGACCTGGGAGCTGATCTGTGCTATGCAGAGCTAATAATTTATTTTGTTTTTTTAAAATATGGTTTGTCCCCCTTTCAGGGCAGGAGCCCTCTCAAGGCGGCGTATAGCAAAATGAATATAATACAAACGTAATAAAAACAGCAAAGACCGATGCAATAAACGCGGTAAAGTTCCTCTAAGGTAAGCTGGCATTATTTACCCCACTCTTGGGGGGACCCGGGTTTTGAACTGTCACCCTCAGGATCTCTGGCTGGACCCTGAGTTGGAGACTCAGGCCTTAGCTAGACCTACCTTTTATCCCGCGACGGAGGAGGGAAGATCTCATGTTGTGTTTAACGTGAGATCCCTCCTCCGCTTACACGCAACGACCTCAGAAGGAGACGCGTTGCGCCCGCCATTTTTTATTTTTAAAGGAGCAGCAGCGCATGAACGTTCATGCACAAAAGGTAAGCATTTTTTTTAAAAAATAATTAAATTTCCCTGCTCCTCCCACCCTACCCCCGATGGGTGCAGCGCTCCTGAGGAGTGCTGTGCCCCATGTGAGGAATTGTGTGGAGCCGGGTCAACCCACGGCGACGGGCCACACGTTCCACGGTCTAGGGCTTAGCTCGGGACCGCAGAAAAACCGGAGCCAAAGTGGAGGGCGAGATCCCTGGGCAAGGGAGGGATCATCCCTCCCTGATCCCGGGATCTCCTGTGCATCAGGTGGACGCACAGGGAGGATCCCGGGGTTCACCCTGGGATAAAGCCCCGTCCAGCTATGGCCTCAGAGGTGGAGTGGAGCCAGGCTGTGCAAGGATGGAGTGATGGCACTTTTGATGAGCATGTGCCTCTCGCCCCGCAGAATCCCGGGTTTCCTCTGAGCTTAGCTGCAGTGCAATCCTTATAGCAACTGAGGAGTGGGGTCTGGATTTTCTGAGCAGCATATATCGTTGTGAGCTACCCTTCTTGTGATGCATAGGATTTGGGGGCATCTAGGTCTTGGATGGACAATTAAGACCCATTCACTTTACAAAAGACCTGCTCCTGGAGGAGTTGGAAGGTGCTAGAACGTGTTTGTTGATATGGGTCAATGGAGCTGCCTGGGTTTTTGGAGACTCCCAGAGAACATAGTTATGAAGAGTGCCTGCGCTTCAGAGTTAATAGCTACAACATTGTGGAGAATACACACATTCTAGCTCGAGTTCCTGGCCCTGTTGCCCCCATAGGCCAAGCGAGAGCCAGGAGTCAAGTCAAAGATCAGTCAAGAGGGAGCCAGGGGTCAAGCCAATGTTCAGTGCTGGGATCAAGGAAGACGGCTGGACTTGGAGGACCCATGGCCTGATTCAGCAGGACTCTTCTTACATTCTCATGTTCCAATAGTCAGTAATGCTGGGAGCTGAAGGCCAAAATATCTGGAGGGCACCAGGATGGAGAAAGCTGGCCTAGGTCCTGGGGTATGCAACCTGGTGCCCACCCATATGGCCCTGATAGCAACCTATGACCTCGATGTCTCACTATATGGGGCCATTGTACACAGAGCAATTCTATCCTGGTTTGAGCCTCACCAGAGGAAGGTGCTATGGGTGAGAGAAAGCAGTTTGCATAAGTTCGCTAAAGCCGTTGGCTGAAATGCAGTGCAGTGGGACTTTCTGTCCCACAGCTGATGTTGGAGGCACTATACTGTGCGCTCTTCAAAGAGAGACAAGAGCATTCAGAGGCAGGGAGAACTGAACACTTTTTCTGGAGTTCCAGTTTTTCTGGGGCAGATGGGGAGACCCACCTACAAGCTACATAGGAGCTAAGTTAACTTCCGGGCCTACCTTAGAACCTCCCAAAGAGAGACAGAGATTCCTCTCCACACAGGACAACCTGAGAAGAACAAGGCTCTTTAAAACTCTTCAAGTCGCCGCTTCATCCAGCTGTCGGGCAGATTTCTTTCTTTTTCCTTTTCATCTCGGCCTGGCCGTCCTCCTGTCCTTCCTCTCACTCCGTTCGTGCCCCCCTTCAAAACACGGCTGTGGCAGAATGGTGCAGCGCGCTCCCGGAAGCACCCACCCACCCATGGCTGTCCTCTGCAAACCCAGAGCCTATATTTAGCAGGAAGGGAAGGGCCTCACTTCCCCTTCTCTTCTGCTCAGAGATGGGGGAGCAACTTTCAGCACGCTTCCTCTTACTGAGGGAAACCAGAAGGGAAGTTTTCTCCGGGAGTCAGAAAATCTGTTCCTCCTCCTAAAGAGGATGAAAGGATGGGGGCAGGGGTGGAGGTGGGCAGGTGGGGGAGCGGGAGGGAGAATGGGATGACCCACCACCGGAAAAATGGCCCTTGGAAAAAGAGCGACCCCAGGATCCTCTGAGCCATCAACCATCCCAATATTTTTATCTAAAAAGAGGGTGGAAAGCACACCAGAAAAAGAGTCCCTGACTCACTTTTAAACATTCAAGAGTCCTTGCTAGTTATTCTGTGCTGGAGAGGTTGTGGGGGAACATGATGAATGTGTCCTAATTTTAGTCAAATATTATGCCCCCCACTCAGCAGTGAAGGAGGCTGAAGCACAATGCAAGGAAGGTGAAGCCAGTCGCTTTAGACCATAGAAAGTTGTTCCTTTCTTTCCTTCTATTTATTTATTTTAAATATTTCTGAATAATTCTCATTCTACGTGATGAGTGAGCGAGGCCATTTACAATCAAGCCATCAACACAATAAAACAAAACAGTTTCGAGCCAAACTGATAAAACCATAACAATAGAACAGGGGGACATCCTACAATCAAAGAACAGTCTTTGGACCGCTTCAGACCAGACACTAAGCCACGGTTAGGCTGCTAACCCTTCTGCAGAAAATGGTTCGTGAGCGTATTTAAACTGTGGTTATGTAACCACCATGGTTAGGAATGGTTCACATGACACGCTAAGCCATAATGTTCAGCTTGAAATGCTTAACGACCATGGCTTGCCGTGTTATCTGAACAGGGTTATAATCAGTAAAAGTTCAACAGAACTGTATCGTTTTTACCAACCATATAAAGTCCTAGAAGAAATTGGTGTCTGAATGGAGCAGCAAGACGTTTTAAAGTGTTGACCCTAACAGAATATTGGGGGGGGTGGCATTTTGGTGCTCTGCTTCAGGCAGCAAAATATCTTGGGTTGGCCTTGTCAGTACAAAAGGTAAAGGCTCCAGAATGCCTCCGACCCCCTTTTCTCAAGTGCGTGCACCTATTTGCTCCTCTGTTACTCTCCGTAATTTGGCCTTCTGAGGATGCCTTGCGAAAATCTTGGTCGTGCAAATTGCTAGCGTTGTTACGAGGATGGGCACAAAAACTAGAGCTTTACAATACGCTTGTTTGCGAAACAGTTTCAAAATGAGAAAACGGCCCGAATCTTAGTATACACCAGTGTGTAGCTAAATGCTACACACGTTTCTTGGAAATACATCCTGATAAAACCAATGAGGTTTTAAATAATGGTTTTAGGAGCAAGGATGTTGCTAGGTGGACTGAAAACAGCATTGTATATCGGGACTCCTTTGTGTTAATATGCTTGGATTCCTGAGAGACCCTGACTCCAAAGACTCTCCTACCTATCATACATCTTAGTAGCTTTCTCCTAAACCAAGATGTGGTCAAAGGGCTCTAGCACAGTTATCTCTTTATGCCTTGCAACAGATGCAGAGCTGCAAGCATGTCTTCAGCGTGACCAAACCCGAGAATTCTGTGCAGAGATCATCCAAACCCTGTGCTCAGGCAAAGCTCCGTTCCACAGCCTGTACAAATCATACACATATGCAAATGTCCCCCCAGAATTTGCATAATTTATGCTGCTTTTGTTTACTATTTTGCATGATTCATCCTGGTTTTGCTCATCACGGAGAGGAGCAAGCTGTGGAGGACACAAAGATCCACCTACAACATCTGGAAACCTTCTTCAGCTTCTGTGGTTTCATCACCCACATGCTTTCTCACGTATCTTTGCAATCATATTGTTGTAGATCACAAGCCGAATATGAGCCAACAGTGCGATATGGCTGCAAGAAAGGCAAATCCTATTTTGGGCTGCATTAATAGAAGTATAGCTTCCAAATCACGGGAGGTACTGGTTCCTCTCTATTCGGCCCTGGTTAGGCCTCGTCTAGAGTATTGTATCCAGTTCTGGGCTCCACACTTCAGGAAGGACATAGACAAGCTGGAGCGTGTTCAGAGGAGGGCAACCAGGATGATCAGGGGTCTGGAAACAAAGCCCTATGAGGAGAGACTGAAAGAACTGGGCATGTTTAGCCTGGAGAAGAGAAGATGGATGGGAGACACGATAGCACTCTTCAAATATGTAAAAGGTTGACACACAGAGGAGGGCCAGGATCTCTTCTCGATCCTCCCAGAGTGCAGGATGCAGAATAATGGGCTCAAGTTAAAGGAAGCCAGATTCCAGCTGGACATCAGGAAAAACTTCTTGACTGTTAGAGCAGTACGACAATGGAATCAGTTACCCAGGGAGGTTGTGGGCTCTCCCACACTAGAGGCCTTCAAGAGGCAGCTGGACAACCATCTGTCAGGGATGCTTTAGGGTGGATTCCTGCATTGAGCAGGGGGTTGGACTCAATGGCCTTGTAGGCCCTTTCCAACTCTGCTATTCTATGATTCTATGATATGGTCTAGAAACTTGACCTTCCCACCACCCCATGACACAAGATTCTCCAGAAGTTGAATTTTGTGTCCAGCACCAAATTCTGTGGTTTTCTCTCCCTAGCGATATGCTTCCATCCCCCCCCAAACCCTCCATGGAAGCAGTTGACACTGATGTCTTGGGTAACACAGTGCACAGGCGATACAACGTTGTTGTTTCTTCTGCTGAAAAATTCATACGACGCAGGAATGAGGTGGGATTTCCGATGAGTTTTTCCGAGCGTCATTTCTCATTCTATTTAATCTTTCTCATGGAAGTCTTTATGTTTCCAGCTCTGCCTCGACTGCTGAGTCAGCTGCCTGAGCTCGGAGTCGTAAAAACCTATTTTAAAAGGGTCCGATGATTTTATTTTCCAATCATAAATATGGGATTTAATTAGCAGCTTGCTGCTAATGAAGTCACCGCGGAAGACAAGATGGGCGCTGAGATTTCAAGCACAAAACTAAAACAAAAAGGCACACTTCTGCCACAACTGGTTAACTCTTTGGAGGTCACCGTTAAAAGTCCGACTAATTTCCTAACAAGGATTCACCACCTTTCATAATATTCTCCTCCCGGATGAGAACCATCAGTGGAAGACTTGACATAGTGCAGCAGCTGCCATCAAGGGAAGGCATCTGCAAAGGGACTCCTGACAAGAGTTCCCTGGACTTGGAATTGTTGTAGATCACAATCTGAGTATGAGCCAACAGTGTGATGTAGCTGCAGAAAAAGCTAATGCTGTTTTGGGCTGCATTAATAGAAGTATAGCTTCCAAATCACGTGAGGTACTGGTTCCCCTCTATTCAGCACTGGTTAGGCCTCATCTTGAGTATTGCGTCCAGTTCTGGGCTCCACACTTCAAGAAGGATGCAGACAAGCTGGAGCGTGTTCAGAGGAGGGCAACCAGGATGATCAGGGGTCTGGAAACAAAGCCCTATGAAGAGAGACTGAAAGAACTGGGCATGTTTAGCCTGGAGAAGAGAAGGCTGAGGGGAGACATGATGGCACTCTTCAAATACTTAAAAGGTTGTCACACAGAGGAGGGCCAGGATCTCGTCTCGATCCTCCCAGAGTGCAGGATATGGAATCATGGGCTGAAGTGACAGGAAGCCAGATTCCGGCTGGAGATCAGGAAAAAATTCCTGACTGTCAGAGTAGCACGACAATGGAACCAATTACCTAGGGAGGTTGTGGGTTCTCCCACACTAGAGGCATTCATGAGGCAGCTGGACAGCCATCCCTCAGGGATGCTTTGAAGTGGATTCCTGCATTGAACTAGGGGCTGGACTCAATGGCCTTGTAGGCCCCTTCCAACTCTACTATTCTATGGTTCTGTGACTTGCGCCTTGTCTTCTCCATTGCAAACTGCTTGTTCACCTTCTCTGGCCCAGATCAAGGGCTGCAGCATCTCCCCTTTAAGGGAAGATGTCAACAGTTGGTTTCTTTAGCTTGGATAAAAGCAGAGTAAGGGGAGACATGATAGAGGTGTACAAAATCATGCATTGCATGGAGAATGTAGATGGGGAGGCATTTATCTCCCTTTTTCATAATACTAGAACCTTCTCCCTCTTTCATAATGCTAGAACCTTCATTAATCCACACTGAAAAGGAAATGTTACATAATTTAAGGATATATTTTTAAAAATGGTCTTGAATGCCCATGTTGCCTGGTTCATGCTGTGTCCTAGTTCCTATTAACCCAGTTATAGGAACTGGGTTACTAGGAACAGCCCACCCAGTTAGGCCGCTGAGCAAGCGAAAGAGATGATCCAGCCGTGTGTTCACTGGCATTGTTTAGCATGCAGCTTCGAAGAGACAGTCATATTGTCCTGTTTTCTGCTAGCAGCGGATAAACAATCTGTGTTAATACCTAGTTATTTTTCAGTCTTCCAGATATATGGAATTTGATTCCTGTCAAACTGTTAAATCACCACTGGGTTTCTCTAACCGGGATTGCCTTATTTAGATTCCTCTCCATGGGCGCCACAGCAGGATGGCGGAAGATCATGAATAACACACTACGGAACGGGGAAGGAAACAAAAGCACAATTTACCCCCAGATATGGGAGAAGATGATGGAAAATGAGTATGATAGTGACACATGATACGTTTAAGGGAGGAAGGCCAGACCTAGAGATGTTGGATTCAAATGAGTTTGCATTTCTACCTGCAGATTCTGCAGTGAGCTGGCTTTTTGCGAATCAAGCAGATTCTACAGACGTCTGGAACAGTTTTTCACTTTTGCAGGGGGATTTGCGTTAATCCGCATCAGCCATACTTTCCACCTGCGCAAATGCATAGTTGCGCAAATGCGCTAATCCATCCCACATGAGTTATTGCACAAATGCAAATTGGCGCAAGTAGAGTGAAAACCTGGTAAAAACAGAACAAAAACTGATTCCGGGAAACAAAGATGGAACAAATTGAATGAAAACTGTACATTCCTAGTTAGACCAATAACAGCAACGCTTGAAGCCTCTTACCGGTATACTCTTTCGTTTTACTCTGACCCCTGTCTGCGATTACTGTGAGGATTGCAGCTAAGTTCAAAGGGAATGGAGAACTTGGTGTGGTGGCAGCAGATGATCCAGGGTCCGTCCCTGCTAACCAAAGAGTTCTGGTGCTTCAACCCAGCAAGCACTGGTTCCTCTACACTAGTGGGCTTCAACTGGTCCAGACCCGAGATCCACCTTGGACTGCAACATGGAACCCACTTTCCTAATTTGAAGGAACGCCTCCTCCCATATGTACCTGCCCGGACCTTAAGATCATCTACAGGGGCCCTTCTCCGTGAGCCCCTGCCAAAGGAAGTGAGGCAGGTGGCTACTAGGAGGAGGGCTTTCTCCGCTGTGGCACCCCGGTTGTGGAATGAGCTCCCCAGAGAGGTCCGCCTGGCGCCTACACTGTACTCCTTTCGTCGCCAGCTGAAGACTTTTTTATTCACTCAGTATTTTAACACTTAATTTTAACTTAAATTTAAATTTTACTGTTTTAACTCTATATTTTAATTTTATATCAATTTTGTTACGTGTTTTTTTTTCGATTGTGCTTTTTATATTGTATTTTGTATTTGTGCTTTTAACCTGTTGGTTGTCTTACTATGGTTTTAATTTTTGTGAACCGCTCAGAGAACTTTGGCTATTGGGCGGTATAGAAATGTAATAAATAAATAAATAAAATAAATAATTTTCTTCATGGCCAACGTGGTGGCAACAGCTTTGCCACAAACCATCTGGACTGATCTCGTGACCCACTTTTGGGTCCCACCTCACCGGTTGTAGACCATTGCTGTAGACCACTGATAATGGCAGCCAGGGGTTCCTTCTGTCTTAAGACAAGGGTTTTCTCACTTTTTTTTCCATTTGCTGATACATCACAGAGTAAAGGTTACCAATACGCGAAACAGAACTAAATGAAACAAAACCTGCTTGACTTCAGGACAAGAACGGATGCTGCAAAGTTTCCACGTACGCTTTCACACTTCCCCTATTTGGGGAAACGTCGGTGCGACACTTTGAAGCTTGGCATGTTCACATCAGCACCCAAAAAATGACCCAGGGAGACAGTCCTCTGAAGCAAAAGTATTCCGGGGGTGGGGTGGGGAGAGAAGCGAGGTTCGGGTTGCCGGACTGGTTCGATGAAGAGCGGCGGCAGCAGGTGCAACAGAAATCATGACCACAGTCGTATGCATATTTACCTTGAAGTAAACCCACGGAGTTAAATGGGAGATAGTGGTGCACCTAATCCTGTGAATCAACTATTTGCTTTGAAATGTTACTTTCCCTCTTCACCCAACTCCTTTGCTCTTGCCAAATATTGCGGATGCTTTGTGTAAACGGAGAACGCCTTTCTGGATGGGACTCCGGGGACGAGGGATCCAAAGCACCTGTCAGTACAACGCCGTTCTCGCTTTACCCGGCTGGCCCGCCACTAGAAGCAACAGTTTACAAAGCTGCTTCGTAGCCCTCCTTAGACAATGCTATGTATATTTAACCTTTGCAACAAAAGCCCAGCAAACACGATTGGGCCGTGAGCCTCCAGCGGATTTACACTGGAGTAGTTCCAGGGAACTCGGCAGGACGCCTTTCAGAGCAATCGGCTTGAGGATTGCAGCCTCGGATTGACATTTCTGATAACCTTCTGGCAACGTCTGATCCCTTCCTCTTTGCCCGTCACGTTACTATGCAGCAGGGAGCGAAAGGATGCTTTTTTCTTTCTTTCCCTCTTTTTTGCACTCCATCTAACCCTCCACTCCTGTACTCTTTTATGGCGGCCTTCCCCTGCTTGGTGCCCTCCAGAGGTTTTGGACTACAACTCCCCTCAGCCCCAGCTAGCACAGCCTGTGGTCAGGAATGCTGGGAGTGGCTGTCCAAACATCTGGAGGGTGTCCAGTTGAGGAAGGGCTGTTTTACAGCAGCACAAAACTTGTAACGGAGGACGCCAACTGCTCCGTCTTGAACCTTGCATGGAACGTGGGTCTGCTTTCCACACATGGGCAGATCAGCACAATCGCCTGAGCATCAGGGCTGCTGCAAGAGGTACAGCTATGGCAGCCTGCTGGAAAAGCTGGCATCTTAACCCGCAACACCAACCTTTGGCCCAGAGAGCTCCGGCTATTGGGTGGTATAGAAATGCAACAAACAAACAAACAAACAAACCAGCCCTGGTAACATTGCAAAAAAATAAAATAAAATTGCCCCGTCGGTCTAAATAAGTGCAGCACTTCCTTCCCCAATCCAATGCCCTTCAGTTGGGTTGGACTACAGAAAGGAAAGGAAAGGAACCTCTCGTGCAAGCACTGAGTCGTTACTGACTCTTGGAGGGACGGCAGCTTTCACTGACGTTTTCTTGGCAGGCCTTATAGCGGGGTGGTTTGCCGTTGCCTTCCCCGGCCGTGATTACCTTTCCCCCAGCTAACTGGGTACTCATTTTACCGACCTCAGGAGGATGGAAGGCTGAGTCGACCCGAGCCGGCTGCCTGAAACCAGCTTCCGCTGGGATCGAACTCAGGCCGTGGGGAGAGTTTCAGCTGCAGAAACTGCTGCTTTACCGCTCTGCGCCACACGAGGCAGGACTACAACTCCCATATTATTTCCTGTATTGCGGGAGTTGCAGTCCGGCACATCTGGGCTTGGACTGGGATGGAAGACATTCTAGTCAAATTTACCCACTGATATTTTTGTGAACCTGGCAGGACTTTGACCCCATCGCCTCTGTTCTAAACCCCCGGTGCCAGGAATCATTCAGAGCTCAGATCCAACTGTGCAAAGCCGTTTTGTAAATCTCTCCACCGGCTTCCCAGGGCAGGATTCTACTCCACACCCAACAGGACCTCCTCGCACTTAGCTATGGGGGGGGGGCATAGGCAAAATGCCTTCAATGCCCCCCCCCTGCATTGGGCACACCTCCTCATTATTGCTGCCCAATCTCCTCACTCCCATCACTGCCTGCGTGCTCAGAGAGGGCATCAGAACGTCAGAAGAGCTCTGCTGGATCAGACCAAGGGTCTATCCAGTCCGGCGTTTTCTTTACATAGTGGCCAAACAGCTGCCCATGGGAAACCCACCAGCAGGCATGAGTGCAATAGCACTCATGGTGTACATAGGGATACTGCCTCTGATACTGAAGGTAGCATGGAGCCACCAGGACTAGCAGCCATGGATGGCCTTCTCCACCTCCAGGAATTTGTCCAATCCCCTTTGAAAGCCGTCCAAATTGGTAGCCATCACTACGTCTTAAATTGCATCATTTAAGTATGCACTGCGTGAAGGGCTGGTGAACAGGCAGCGGGAGCAAGCAGGGGGCCATGCAGCAGGAGGGCCAGGGGCTCGAGGTTTGGCAATGGACCTTCTGTCAGGGTGTGGGCCATGGCATATGCCCAGCGAGGCCGACCCCTGACATCACCTCTGCTTACCTGCAGCTTTTCCCCACCCTACATGCCTGCCCTGAATTCCTCTTACACGCCCTGCTGTTCATCTCTACCTTCCTTGCTGTCCCAAAGTCTCTTTTTTCCCTTGCTGGCCTGTATGTCCAGAAGTGAAATTCCATCCCAGAAATTCCATGGTGAACATTTGCATCTATTCTCTCTCTCTCTCTCTCTCTCTCTCTCTCTCTCTCTCTCTCTCTCTCTCTCTCTCTGCCATCCCCCCCTTCCAAAACTCGCTCAAACCCAACCTTTTCCACTGAATTTTGGTTGAAACTCGTTTTCACTCCCCTAGACCTTAAAATGCAAATGCTTTGGGAGATGGCCACAAAATGGATCAAATACATGAAATAACAGTTTCATGAGAACTGGCACCTTGCAACTCTTTTAAACAATTAGTCGGGTCTCCAAGGCAAGCTACAAGGCTATTATAAGCCTCCTCGAAAGAGGCCAGGCTAGGACGATGGATATCATGAAATGCAGTTGTCTTCATTTTTTCATGCTATAATGCAAAGGGGTGAATTTCTTTTTAAGAGGGGAGGGGAATCAAGGAGAAGAAAAAGTTTGCAGCCTGTGAAGTGGAGAGAAAGTCTTCTTCTTTTTTTTTACAACTCATTGGCTCTGTGCCACAGGTACCAATTACGCACCTGCAAGAGCAACCCATTATAACTCCAAAAGCCCATGAACAAATTGAAAACAGAAAGGCTAACTTCCCAAAAATGTTCACCCCCATTAAAACTATTGACCCGAGCTGGAGGGGAGAAAGCGTTCTGCGCGGGAGGGACGTTCAAGGCAGGCAAGAAAACTAGAAATTCACTTTTGGCATCTTGACTTGCAAGCATCCCATCAACAGGGCTGAAAATAAACTACCATGTGTTACAATAATAATAAAAAAAGTGTGGGGGGGAGGAGAGAAAGGATCAGAAAAAGCAGAAGAAAGAGAAAGAGGCACTTTAATGAACCCCAGCCAGACCAACCAAGGTCAACGCTAAACCTCCTAGCAACTAATAAAATAGTGCAAGGCTGTGAGCTATACAACTTGTTTACACGGTCCCAGGAAACGGGGCTATTGTCTATCAGTTATCCTGACGGAGTGCTTCATTATGGGCTTCAACACAGCGGGATGTAGGACAAGGAGCCCCAAGGGAACTCATGCATCAAGAAGGCAGGGTACGGCGTGGCAGGGGAGGGCAATGGGGCACCTTCTGCAACTGGCCCAGTGGCCCAGGTGTGCAGCTAGAAACCCCGGGGCAGCTGTGCATCAGCCTAAAGTCCCCCCCCCGAAGGAAATCAACCTGTGCAAATGCGCTGTGAGCTTCTCCCACCCTGCAACGCACTTTTACAGAGGACAGTCCTCTGTTTTAAGGGCAGCCTGAGGACTGTCCTCTGTTTGTCCTGTTCAATACAGGAAGCACTTGGACAACTGACTGAACAGGTAGGCACACAGCTCACCTGGTTGCAACCTTTTGCACTATGGTGAGATGGATTGTATTACTATTTAAATTATCGTGATTATTTCAAAATATTTATATATTTATGTATTTGATTTGTGCCCCATTTTTCTACCCAGATATGGCACCCAAGGTGGCTTACAAAACAATTTAGAATGGATTAAAACAATAAATGCGTTCAAATACAATACAAAAGTAACAATTACAGAATAAAAACAGCACTCAACCCATAGTCTCACTTACAGGCCAAAGGTTTTCTTGAATGAAGCGGTCTTTGCCTGCCAGCAGAAGGAAAACAGAGAGGGAGCAGACCTAGGCCTTTGCTAGACCTACCTGAAAGTCCGGGGCAGAGGAGGGGAGATCTCACATTGTGATTAATGTGAGATCTATGCTCCGTTTACACGTAAGGCCTGACGACCTCAGGAAGAGAGGAGTCGCACCTGCCATTTTTTATTTTTTAAAGAGGACGCAGCGCACGAATGCTCGTGTGCAAAAGGGAAGTCTTTTTAAAAATTTAATTTGGTTTCCCCGCTCCCCCCATCCTAACCCCGATGGGCACGGCTCCCAGCTCCACACGAGTAATTGTGCGGAGCGGGGTCAAGCCGCGGAAATGGGCCAGACGTTACGCAGTCTCGGGCTGAGCCCAGGACCGTGGAAAAACCGGGGCCAAAGTGGAGGGTGAGATCCTGGGGCAAGGGAGGGATAATCCCTCCCTGACCTCGGGATCCCCTGTGCATCATCTGGATGCACAGGGACGATCCCGGGATTCGTCCTGGGATATAACTTTGTCTAGCAGGTGGCTACTAGGAGGAGGGCTTTCTCCGCTGTGGCACCCCGGTTGTGGAACGAGCTCCCCAGAGAGGTCCGCTTGGCGCCTACACTATACTGCTTTCGTCGCCAGCTGAAGACCTTTTTATTCACTCAGTATTTTAACACTTAATTTTAACTTAAATTTAAATTTTACTGTTTTAACTCTGTATTTTAATCCTATATCAACTTTGCTGTGTGGTTTTATCCTGGTTGCGCTTTTTATACTGTATTTCGTAATTGTGTTTTAAACTGTTGGGTGTTTTACTGTGGTTTTAATTTTTGTGAACCGCCCAGAGAGCTTCGGCTATTGGGCGGTATAAAAATGTAATAAATAAATAAATAAATAAAATAAATAGCTAAGGCCCTAGCCTCTCCACAGCCTGGGTGTAGCCACCAAAAAGGCCCTGCCTCATATCACTACCAAACACACCTCCAAAGGTGGTGGGCTCGAAAGAAGGGCGTCTCCAGAAGAGCTTGGGACCAGGCAGACTCATATGAGAGAAGGCAGTCTTTCAGGTAGCCTGGTCCCAAGCCATATAGGAATTATAGGTCATAACCAGCACTGTTGAGTTCTGCCCTGAAACAGACTGGTAGCCATATGCAAAGTTTATGGAAATTACTGCCCTCTTGGCCTCTTTTTTTGATGATGCATTTTCTTTGGTGGGGAAGAAACCAGGTTGGAGAAGGTTGTCCTACTGTGCATCTAACTTCAATAATTGTGTGAGAGAGTTTGCCGAGGACACCAAATTATTTAGGGTGGTTAAAACAAACCAGGATTGTGAGGAGCTCCAAAAGGATCTCCAAACTGGGAGAATGGGCATCTGAATGGCAAATGCAGTGCAGCGTAAGTAAGTATGAAGTGATGCACGATTGGGGGGGGGGGGAATCCCAACTTCAACTACAACCCGATGGGATCTGAGCTGGTGGTGACCAACCAAGAAAGAGATCTTGGGGTTGTGGTGGACAGCTCAATGAAGATGTCAACCCAGATGGCAAACTCCATGTTAGGCGTAATTAGGAAAGGAACTGAGAATAAAACTGCCGATATCACACTGCCCTAATGCAAATCTATGGCACAACCACACTTGGAATAATGTGTACAGCTCTGGTGGTCACCACGCCTAAAAAAAGAGTTATTCTAGAGTTAGAAAAAGTGCAGGAAAGGGCAACTAAAATGATGAAGGGGCTGGAGAAACCGCTCTGTGAGGGAAGGTTACAACAGCTGAGATTGTTTAGCTTGGAAGAAAGGATGGTAAGGGGAGACCTGATAGAGGTGTACAGAATTATGCCTGGTGTGGAGAAAGTGGAGAGGGAGACATTTTTCTCCCTCTCTCAAAATACTAGAAACCAATGGGGTCATCCCATGAAGCTGATTGGTGGGATAGAATCATAGAATCATAGAATAGCAGAGTTGGAAGGGGCCTACAAGGCCATCGGGTCCAACCCCCTGCTCAATGCAGGAATCCACCCTAAAGCATCCCCGACAGATGCTTGTCCAGCTGCCTCTTGAAGGCCTCTAGTGTGGGAGATCCCACAACCTCCCTAGGTAACTGATTCCATTGTCATACTGCTCTAACAGTCAGGAAGTTTTTCCTGATGTCCAGCTGGAATCTGGCTTCCTTTAACTTGAGCCCATTATTCCGTGTCCTGCACTCTGGGAGGATCAAGAAGAGATCCTGGCCCTCCTCTGTGTGACAACCTTTTAAGTATTTGAAGAGTGCTCTCATGTCTCCCCTCCATCTTCTCTTCTCCAGGATAAACATGCCCAGTTCTTTCAGTCTCTCTTCATAGGGCTTTGTTTCCAGACCCCTGATCATCCTGGTTGCCCTCCTCTGAACACGCTCCAGCTTGTCTATTCAGGGCAGATAAAAGGAAGGACTGTGGAATTCACTACTTCTTGTCTATTCGCCCTGCCTCCAGTTCTCACCCCCACCTCTGTTCCTTCCCTAGTATCATTTTTTTAAAAAATTGTAAGCACCTTGGGGGCAGAGAGCTGTCCTTCCATTCTCTGTAAATATCTTGCCAGCTCTTCTATATATTGAGTGACTCCTGTTCAGAACACTTCAATGGACCTATCGCTACAAGGCATTCATATCAGTAGCAAAACCCCCTTTGCTTAAAAACAATCAAACTAACGGAAAAAAACCACCCGACTCTTTGATCTTCCTTTATTTATTACATCTATATCCTGCCATTCTTCCGCGGAACTCAAGGTGTACATGGGGGTTTCCCAGCAGTCACTCACCTTGGTAGAAACCAAACTCTGACTAGCTTACGTTCAGCAAGTTTCTTCCATCCTATTCCCTTGCAACAAGCATGGGTTTTATTGGCACAATTCTTACAAAGTATACAAATGCCCTTTCCATCTGCTGCTTTCTTGCAGTGTAACGTTGAAATGTATCTGAGAGCAGCCTTTGAACGCCCACGTTCAACCAAAGCAGTTAAAAGAAATAGGTGACCTGGTAACTCTACTCATTAGTGAACAAGATCTAGAATCTCTTTTCAAGGGCGTAACCCCAGCAGTAATAAGAGGAAGTGTCTCTGGTCATGGGCAGAGTGCCCCACCACCACCACTCACCTGTGTGTGTGTGATAAATGTATAATTGTTATCAACCAACAGTCTACCCCAGCCTTCCTCAACCTGGGGCGCTCCAGCTGGCTGGGGCATTCTGGGAGATGCAGTCCAACACATCTGGAGTGCCCCAGGTTGAGGAAGGCTAGTCTACCCTCTTCGCCCCAGGCCAGACAAAATGGTCATTTTCCTCTTTGTCGGTGAAAAAGGGGAAGAAGACAGGAGAAAGGGTAAAGCAGGCAGGGAGAAAAAAGCAAACGCGTGGGCCCCAGAGCAATCGTAGGCTAGGAGGAAACAGCAGCGAGAGTGCAAACGGAATATTATCGTACAGTGAGTGGCGATGGGTCTGCACCCAGCGAGAGTGTGATGCCGTGGGAAGGAAACGGGAGTGTGTAGGAGGCTGAAAAAGAAAGAAATGAAGAAAAGAAAAAAAAAAAGACCTTGAATGAGAAACATAAAAAGGAGCATTTATAAGGTAAGCATTATGTCACATTTCCTTTCCCGAAAGAGTTCACTGGGGTAGGGGGAAAGTGTATATGCACTGAGAGAGAGAGAGAGAGAGAGAGAGAGAGAAAGTGGTGCCCCAAAAAGGAGGGGGCAGTTTATCTAGTTTGCAGGCCTTTCGAAGACAACATTGTAAAGTAAACTGTGTTTTAATTATTTGCTTGTATTTTTTTTAAGAAGGAGTAGAGAAAAATTAGGGGGGTGCAGGTCCTCCCCAGTCACAGGTGTGTGTGTGTGTGTGTGTGTGTGTGTGTGTGTGTATTGCTTGGTCCAATCTAGTGCCGTCCAGATGCCAGCAAGCATGAGAATTGCACCCAACACATCTGGAAATATATATGATTACGTTTACAGCCTGCCTTTCCCCCCTTTTGCAGGCAACCCATGGCTGCTTACACGGTCTTCCTCCATCTCTCCATTTTTATCCTTACAATGACCCTGTGTGAGGTAGGTTAGGCTGAGAGTCAGAGACCGGCCCAAAGTCACCCAGTTGAGCTTCGTGGCTGAGTGGGGACTAGAACTCAGGTCTCCCCATCCGCAGTCCAACACCCGAACCACTACACCATGCTGGCTCTCCATTCACAAGGGTGTTGTAAGGCAGGAGTGGTCAGAAGGCAGATTGGGCTTGCTCTGCCAACATTTCTCTTCCAAGAAACATCTGAGCATTGCGAAGGGACCTGGGGGCCTGGTTTAGGGCAGATTCAACCAGAAGGTAGATCGGGATCTATCAGGGTAGATCTGCAATGGTTTACGACACCTAATTGTTTAACAATAAACAACAAGAAGAAAAAGGGTCTTCCAGCCTACACATGCCTACCCCCAAAATAGGCTTAGCACCTTGGATGGGTCCTTTAGAGTTCTGGCTGGTTCCGAATGGAACCCAGAATGGATTCACAGCACCCTTCACCTGAAAATGGAGTCACCAGCCTCCACTGCATGAATCTCTTCAGCCAGCAGCTGGTCTTACCTTGGAGGCCCAGTGATGAAACTGACTCCTTGTCAATATCCCTTTCTAGCAGTGGTAAGGCTCGCCATCCAGAGGGCCATGCCGAAAGACATCCTAGGACGCACCTGCTGCGCTGATCCGGCAGGCCGTGGTCTCTGGAAGCCGTGCAAAGGTCCCCGTGGTGGGGACGGCCGAGGGACTCAACTGAGACATTGCAGAGAGAGAGAGAGAGAGAGCAGGAGGGGTGGAGTGCAGGGGAAGAAGAAAAAGAAAAGAGAGAGAGAGAAAAAAACCAAACAACTAACAGGAAGCCAGGCTGGTGAAAAACTTCAAAAGTAGAAAAAAGGTTAAAAACAACAACAACACCCTTGATTTTTTTAAAAAAATGTAGTAGTATTGAGTGCGGATTGTGCGCAGAGATGCAGCCCAGGGGCACAAAGCATGCACAGACTGCCAGAAGCAAGGGGGCACAGGAGCAAGGGGAGGACAAAGGCCTCCCCAAACAAGGACCTCAGCAACCCACCTGTACCCCCCACCGTTGCTGGACTCCTGTCATTACTTGGAGGAAAGGCACTTTTCACATGTACAAGTGCATTCGTCTATTCACGGTTCGTAGCTCATCTGTAGTTCTTGAGCCTACAAAGGCTGTGTGTTTTGCAGCTACTGGGGGCAAAGGGGAAACACCTGACAGCCAGGGGAGAGAAGTAACTGAATTTATTATTTATATACGGGGTGCCTGATAGTAAGAAAAAGAAAAAAAAGAAAAGAATTCCGAACCACAAATTTATACCTTTCAGAATAAAAAAATAATTTCCCCTTCTGTGGTGTAGGCCTAAAGTAACCCTTTCCCCATTGATTTCAGAAATAATGTGTTTAGAACGGAAGTTTGAATGTGAAATACACCATTATTTTTCTTTCGGAGATCTTAACATATGGGACACATCTTATTTATTTTATTTATTTATTTATTTAACTTATATACTGCTCCCATAGCCAGGGCTCTCTGGGCGGTTTACAGAAATTCTAAAATTGAGGTAAAAACAAGTATACAAAATTTAAAACTCTAAACCACAGAACATACACACATAAAGCATTAAAAACCGATTAAAAACTAAACATGTGGGTAATTAGGATGTGCCGCCATATGCCTGGGCAAAGAGGAAAGTCTTAACCTGGCGCCGGAAAGATAGTAGCATTGGTGCCAGGCGAGCTTCATCAGGGAGATCATTCCACAGTCTGGGGGCCACCACCGAAAAGGCCCTGTCCCTCGTTGCCACACTCCGAGCCTCTCTCGGGGTAGGCACCCGAAGGAGGACCTTAGATGTTGAACGTAGTGACAGGGTATATTTACGTCGGGAGAGGCATTGTGGTCCCAAGCCGTGTAAGGCTTTATAGGTCAAAACCAGCACCTCGAATTGGGCTCGGAAACATACAGGCAGCCAGTGCAAGCGGACCAGAGCAGGTGTTATATGGTCAAACCTTCTGGTTCCCGAAATCAATCTGGCCGCTGCATTTTGCACGAGCTGCAGCTTCCGAACCGTCTTCAAAGGCAGCCCTACGTAGAGCGCATTGCCCACATAGAAATATACTTTGCCCTTTCTGTACTACACCCCATTTTTTCCCCTTCTGGTGCTGACACTGAGCCCAAGAACGCAAAACATGCACAGACTGCCCAGAACGGCTTATGGGGCATTTTGCCAGGGGAATCGTCTCATCCTCTTCAGGGGGTGTCAAGGAGACCCAGGCAGAAAAAATACTGTATAACTCTTGGCTTATTGCACTACCTCCCTGCTGATCAAGACTGTTTTGATCTATACTCTCCGCTCTTTGCATCTCCTCTTCATTTTGTGGCATCCTCTCGCTAATATTACCGACTACACAATCGATTTTATAGCTGCTTCTTCCCGACTCCTTCCCGAAGAGGAGTACATTTAACATCCACAAAAGTGAGGGCCGTATAACTAGATATAAACGATGGTTCTAATAAACACACAGCAATTGATTCCGCTTCTTTGGTGATGTTTTAAGCTGCTGCTATTTTATTGTTTGGGTCTATTTGCGATACGTTCACATTTACATCGCGAGCTGTCTTGAGCACACTTGGCGTGAAAAGGCAGGAATAATATTTCTTTTTTCTTTTTTTTAAAAAGAAATGTAATAAGCAACAAATAAGTCCTGCTTCCTACATGCCTGCTGGGCAGAACCCCTGAGACCCTGAAAACCTGACATCCATCAACTGGAGCCTGGTGCAAAAGTCACTGAATGAAAGAATGCTGAGCTCAGGGAGGAGTTCTGAGAACCAGAGCAGTGGAGTCTCTGATGTCCTTTAGAAGGTGAATCTACTCCAGTTTTTTCCAAGATTTTTTTTGCCTGATCTTCCCAGAGGGGGGTGCTTGACCCCTACTGGCCAACTTCAGCAGGCTCTAGCCCTCTCTGTACTCTGCTCCCCCCATTTTGAGGTTTCCCGGCCTTCTCCCACATGGTCCTAAAGGACTTGGAGTATTTCATAAAATCATAGAATAGTAGAGTTGGAAGGGGCCTATAAGGCCATCGAGTCCAACCCCCTGCTCAATGCAGGAATCCACCCTGACAGATGGTTGTCCAGCTGCCTCTTGAAGGCCTCTAGTGTGGGAGAGCCCACCACCTCCCTAGATAACTGGTTCCATTGTCGTACTGCTCTAACAGTCAGGAAGTTTTTCCTGCTGTCCAGCCGGAATCTGGCTTCCTGTAACTTGAGCCCGTTATTCCTTGTCCTGCACTCTGGGAGGATCGAGAAGAGATCCTGGCCCTCCTCTGTGTGACAACCTTTCAAGTATTTGAAGTATTTGCTAGGTCGATTCGAGTCTCTGGTCTCCATGTGCAGCAGAAAAAGTAGCTATGGAATGCTGAGGTTGTAGAGAGGACTGTACCACTTTAGGCTGCAAGTGGAATGAATGCATGTTTTAATGTGCCCCAATGTTTTAAAAACAAACACTCGCACAACCTGCCTGCAATGAAAGGATCAGCACAGCTCTCTGGCAGCCCTTCAAAAGAGAGGACTGTCCTCTATTTTGAAAAGCGTTGCTCTCCCCATGCTTGGTCCTGGAAGGAATATCTTGTAAGGGTTCTGAAAGGGAATTCCAGGCCTACATATGGGACCAGGGTCACCCTCTCCTGCCCTTCCTGGCCCTTGGCCAGGCTGGCTCTTACCAGAGAGGTCAATGTGGAAGGAAGCTGGGTTGCAGCAGCCTCTGAGCCCTTCCGTTTGGGAGAAACGTAAGAAGTGCCCTGATGCTGGATCAGACCAGGGGTCCATCTATTCCAGCACTCTGTTCACACAGTGGCCAGCCAGCCATCGGCCAGGGACCATCAAGGCAGGCCAGGGTGCAACAGCTCTGGCAGGGACTCTCCTTTCAGCACCCATCTGCTGTGCCTTATTCTTCCCCCTCTCCGCCCAGGAACGCCATCCCCCGCAGCCCATGCCCTCCTCTCCAAGAATACGACTCTTTATCAGCGGAACAGACTCAGCAGGCCCTCGGGCCCAGAAATAGCATTTCACAAACTATTGATCTGAGGATGAATCGCTTACATCCCCCCCGGATGTCACAGCTCCGTGGCTCTCCCTCCGTAGGCCTCGCAATAAACCATCTCTGCCGCTCAACATATTTTGAAAGCGGATGAGTGGCAGCACGAAACGCCGCCCTCATGTTTTATATATGCGGTGCCTCCTCCGAGATCATTAGCGTCAATGATTAGAGTGGCCCACATTCCATGATTTCCCCTTCTGGGGACGGATTTCCCTCCCCAGGCCCCCTTTCCCCGTTCAGCTCACCACCTGTGGGCGAGTAGCTGTTGGAGCAGCTGCCAGCCTCTCAGCGTTCGCATCAGAAACACACCCCTTGCTGTCAAACAGGGAGACGCACTGGAGCTTTCGGTGACATCTTGGAGGGTAATGGCTTCAAAAATCCAGGGGTGGCGGCGGTGATGTCCCCGCCCGTGAATTTACGAGGGAGATTCACGTAGCATCCCAATAGCCCAAGGGGGCTGAACGTTTCGAAACGCTTTGTGCATGTCTCTCTGGGGAACGGCGTCAACTTCCAATTGTTCTCTATGTGTTCATTCTGTCTCCCGTGACATCGCTGCATTTGATTCATTGACTCCCTATCACAATTTAACCTGAGATCTTCAGCACTCCATCAACCCGTCGTCATGCTTTCATCCATGTTCTGAAATAAAAGGAAGGAAAGGAAAGGAACCACTCGTGCAAGCGCTGAGTCATTACTGACTCTTGGAGGGACGGCAGCTTTCGCTGATGTTTTCTTGGCAGGCCTTATAGCGGGGTGGTTTGCTGTTGCCTTCCCCGGCCGTTATTACCTTTCCCCCAGCTAACTGGGTACTCATTTTACCGACCTCGGGAGGATGGAAGGCTGAGTCGACCTGAGGCGGCTACCTGAAACCAGCTTCCGCTGGGATCAAACTCAGGCCGTGGGGAGAGTTTCAGCTGCAGAAACTGCTGCTTTACCGCTCTGCGCCACACGAGGCTCAATCTGAAATAAAAAAGGGACTTCAAATTCCTCTTCGGTGGGCCACTTCACACATCACTTCTTTATATTACAAGGGGTACCCTACAGATCTAAAAATGGAGTGTATAATAATACTGGCTGCTTTCACACAGGGACATCCCACGATGAAGTCATGGGCGCCAAGGATTGATTGGCAGGTATCACACACAATCAATCAACACTTCCAGCTCGGATGCTGTTACCCAAACCCAGAAGGATTGATCAATAAATACAGCACATTGGGCAACACCAGTGAGTAAATATTGCATTCAAGCACATGACCTGCTTGCTTCCTGCAACTTTTCCATCACCATGTGGATTTCTCGAACACTGAATCCACACTTTTACGGGCAACGCATTTGGACGTGGCAATCTTCTGCGGTGTTTGAACCATTCCGTGTTACAGAGGGTGGAAACAATGATACAAAGGAAAGGAACTTCCTTCTCCAAGGTCTCCCAAGACAGCTGACGAATAGAATGGAAGAGCGCTCCCAGTTCCCAGCTCTGTGCAAAGTCACAAAGTCACCATTGTATGAAATGCAATTGACTGAAGCTGTGAAGCGCTCCAGGACGCTTCAAGATGGGTGTTCTGTCAAAACCCACCACCACCACCAAATGCAAAGCAGGAGATTTTCTTGTCTTCAGTGTATCTCCCCCCCCCCCACCAACATCATTTTGTTAAAATGTTTGAACTCAAGACCTTGCTATGTTTTTCATATGCCAATGTTTCTTCTTCTTTACGAGCAATTTAAATATATATTTTTAATGGGAACAAATTAAGCAAAATGAAATACCTGCACTGAAAGACAAGCCTTGGAACATGTTGGTGTGTGTCTTCCCATTGAAATTGCATAAAAGTTTGGGCTAAAAGGTCAGAAGGGAAGAGATGTTTTCTCAAGAGCTGCACACAGTGGGATTGGCGAAGCGGCAGTAAGAATCTTCATCATCACCGCTATCGTAATTAACATATGGCAAGTTATTTATAGTGACATCAAAACAATATTTTTAAGAAGAGAGAGAGAGAGAGAGAGAGAGAGAGAGAGAGAGAGAGAGAGCACAGTGTAGTGGAAGAAGTAGGTACTTCTAGAGAAATGGTTTTCAAACTTTCAGGGGCTCTAGAAAATATCCAGTCAGGGCGAGGGCCCCCTGCATGGTTCCATTCTTGGTTAGCTCTTATCATCAATGGGTTGTACCCAGTGTTATTACTACTTAAAGTATTGAATTGTATTGAAATAAATGAGACAAGGTCCCTATCTCTAAGTAGATTGCAAGCTGAATATCAGCCAGCAGTGCGATATGGCTGCAAGAAAGGCAAATGCTATTTTGGGCTGCATTAATAGAAGTATAGCTTCCAAATCACGTGAGGTACTGGTTCCTCTCTATTCGGCCCTGGTTAGGCCTCATCTAGAGTATTGCGTCCAGTTCTGGGCTCCACAATTCAAGAAGGACGCAGACAAGCTGGAGCGTGTTCAGAGGAGGGCAACCAGGATGATCAGGGGTCTGGAAACAAAGCCCTATGAAGAGAGACTGAAAGAACTGGGCATGTTTAGCCTGGAGAAGAGAAGATTGAGGGGAGACATGAGAGCACTCTTCAAATACTTGAAAGGTTGTCACACAGAGGAGGGCCAGGATCTCTTCTCGATCCTCCCAGAGTGCAGGAGACGGAATAACAGGCTCAAGTTAAAGGAAGCCAGACTCCGGCTGGACATCTAAATATCTAATAAAGAGGACTCTACTGGCAACTTGGTGATTAAAAGTTGTTTTGGGATTCTCCATTCCTGTGCATTGCTGCCCAGTGTCACCACCTGCTGGTAGGTTGGAGGAAGGGAAAAACCAGTTTGCTGGGAATTGGAGAAAATCCGTAGTTTTCTTCTCTTCGGCACATATTTCTTAAAACCCCAGGAATCCCAGCTGGGTGAAATCCAGTTAGAAGCAAGCAGACGTTTTCTTTTTAGATTTGATTTGGAGCCAAGCACCAACAGCAGAAAATGTGTGAGTTTTAATTTTTGTAAAAACATCATCGCTGGCAAGAAGTAGCACCCAAAAAAGAGAAAGAGAGAGGAGAGAGAAAAGTGAAACATTTCAGTAGCCGCGAAAGCAAAAAAACAACAGCAACAACGTAAAAATGCTTTGCTTTTAAAAGGTATTATGGAATACACAGGCCTGTTCTAAAACCTGATAATAGGAGAGTAGGCAAAGAGTTTGAACGAGGTTTGTTCATTTTATCCTCAGTTCTGCTGTGGATTCAGGATTTATTTAGAACAGCTGACCCTAATCAGGATCCCTCCATCCGCATGGGAATGACCAGAGCTTTAGGCCAGAACTTTGAGCACCTTTCTCTTTTAAACCAGCCTAAAACCTGTAGCGTAGATGCACCCTCTTTCATAAATGATTTTGAGGATAAATGGAATAAAAATCACATAACACGTCCCAGAAATTATCTATCTATCTATAACAAATTGAGAACATGTGGCCATCCAGATGTTGTTGGTCTGCAAGTTGCATCATCTATCACCACCGGCTGTGGAAATCATATCAACATCTGGATCCCCCAGCATCTGGATTCCCCTGCTCAAAGGTTCCATCCTTTCTCCAAAATGTTCAAGGCACCTAACAATCAAGATAATCAACAATTAAAAGTGTCCTTATAAAAAGAAACTTTCTATACAAATGAAAGGCCTACTTTTATTTTATTTATTAGTTACATTTCTATCCTACCTTTCCTTCAAGGAGACCAAGGTGTCATACATGATCCTCCTCCTCCTCTCCATTTTATCCTCACAACAGTCCTGTGAGGTAGTTTAGGCTGAGAGTTAGCAACTGGCCCAAAGAACATGGGGCGCCTGAGTCCTGGTCCAACACTCTAACCACTACACCACACTGACTGGAGCTTCCCTACAGAAAGGAATCAGAAACTGTAAGCCAGTTTTAAATCCATGGAATGCAAGGACAAAGTTTTCCCCTTCAACTTTACAGATGTCTTCAAATAAGACCTAGATTTTAACTGAGCAAAGAAGAAAGTAATGTTTGGAGATCATAGTTATAACGTTAGTATATTTGATTGCTTGATGATTTCTTGGCTATAAATGATTTGCCTATCATAGGCTCTATTTGTTCTCTCTGCGTTCTGCCGTTCGCTTTCTTTTTTTGGAAACAAAAGTAAACAGACTTTTGAAGAGAGTCTCAGGTTGCTTATAAATAGTGCTCATATTTCGCTGATAATTATAGTTCTGTGGGATTCAACCTGGATGCAAAATTATATGGCTGCTATTTATTAACCCATAAATGTCATACCTAGTGATGGGTTTTTTTGTTTTTGTTTTTAAATAGTCCTCTTTGGAACAAAAGGAAAGAGGGCGGAAAATCTATGCGTGCCAGTTTGGTGCCATGAAATTAAATGAGGTTTTATATGAATAGTGCCTTCATTTTGCCAGATCCCATTCATCTTTAGCTACTTTACAAAATTGCAGGCAGGTTACTACTGATCTCAGCTACAAATAGGGAAATCCTCCAGGTGGGAATGTAAAGTTGGAGCAAAGATGTCAAGCACTAAGTTCTTAGAGGTTCCAGTCCAGAGCAGGACCCAGAGAGGTATTTTAGGCCTGGGCAGGTGTGGCAAACGTACTGCTTAAGCAGAAAATAGTTCTGTTCCATGAATAGTTCATGGCAAGCCTAGATTCCAGCTCAAGTCAGACACCTGGCTCCCAGGACCAGTTGAGATAATGGGAAACCACGTATGTGTGTGTGTGTGTGTGTGTGTGTGTGTGTGTAAATAGCGTTGGCTCTCAGACCTGTAAGCACTTGCTACCCTCTTTTCATTCATTCCCATGAGAAGGAGAGGCTTTTCATTTTGAATAAATTAACCACAGTTCCCTGTGATGCCTCAACTTTTCCTTCTCCTTCCCCCTCGCCCCATTCTTCTCCTTCTCGTTGCCCTCCTCCTTGGTCTGCCTTTGTAAGGGGTTTAGAACGGCCAGGCTGATGCCACTTTCCGTCCCCGTTGCCAGCAGCGTAAACGAAACAGACGGCCAAAAACATCACCGGCTCATGGAAGCAGAACAAAGCGGCACCCAAACCCAACAAAGGCACAAACAGCTGTCCTTTGCGAAAGAAACTCTGGCTTGGTTTGGGGCTTTGCCTGCCGTTATCCAGCAGGCCGTTTCTGAAGAGCAACGTCAGATGCAGTTAGACGTCTCTGATGTCATTCAGGTTGCGGCTTAGAAGTGCCCTCTGTGAGGGCCAAGCTGGCGTTAAGGGAGGTGGTAGAGAATCTTAGAGCTTAAGGCTGCACTTTTCATCCCAGCGCCTTGATGTCAACAGCTGAAGATGGCAGCGAACGGCCAAGATTAAAATCTGAAGTACAGCGGGTAGATAGCACAGGCTTAGTCAACTGGGCAAGACGAGAAGGCCGGGCTCGTAGTCCTTTTATCAGGCCTAGCCAATCCATATGCTTTATACTGCCTACCAATCACAGGTGCAGCATCAGCCGCTGCGATTGGCAGGTAGCATGGCACTTCTGGATTGGCCAGGCCTGATAAAAGCCATAGGAAGCTGGCTTGCATTGAGTCACGCCATTGGTCCATCTAGATTGGTGTAATCTACACTAAGGATGCTGAACCTTTTTCAGCCTGTGGGCCGAATTCTATTTCGGAGAAGCTCTCGGGGGCCACATTCCAGGGGCGGGGTCCCAAACACCAGGAATACCAGCCTCTTTCAGCATAAAGCTCTTACTGCCACTAAGTCGGGAGAGGCCTTTTGACCTTTTAGAATGGGAGAAATGTGCGAAAACTGGGAAACCACTGAACAGTCAGTGGCTGAGAGAAAAGGGTGTGGTCAGGGAAAGGGGCGTGGTCAGGAGAAGGGGTGGGGCCATTTGGGGACCTCTAGAGGGCCAGAATGGAACCATGGCAGGACAGATTTGGCCCCTAAGGTCTAAGGTATTGCATCCCTGAGCTAGCAGCTCACCAACATTTCAGGCAGGGTTCTTTACCTGGTTAAATATGTGCTCTACCACTGAGCTACTGTCCTTCTGTAGCTTTACACCTCTCTGCAATTCCTGATGTTCTCTAAGCTCCGTTCTCCAATTCATTCAGCTTTCCATATCTCCATCACCACCTGGCAAAGTTTTGAGAGTACAGCTTCCTACCACTGAAGCCAGGCCATTACCCTCCTCTACAGCTAACATCAAGTGCAAATGGAGGTTGATCAGGTTACTCACAACCCACTAATGCTGCCTGGAAGCCAGGAGAACATTTGAGATGTGGCAAAGCAAAAAGCCAACTGGCCCACCAAAGCAAAACAAAACAGTATCATTTCAGGCCAAGAGTTCTGGTGATGCGCTAAGATTTAGCTTGGGTTGGAGGGTTCTTCTATGGATCAGGATCTCAAGCAGGGAGTCAGGTTTCTCAGGAAGCCAGGTGGAAAGAGATCAGAACCAGATGAAACTCCATATGGCACTGGGGCTGGAAGCCAGACAGAACTGTTTGTAAGTTACTCCAACAAAGAGCAGAGCAAGACTGAGGCTTAAATAGGAAGTGACTGGCTTCTAGGCTGGTTTGTTCCACCTCTACCCACTACTGAGGCTTTGACTCTTAAAGGGGCCTGGTCTCTTTTAACAGCCTCAGCGGATAGAGACATGGTTGTGGCCTACTAGTGTCTTCATGGCCCAAGTCCTCAGAGTCTGAGGGCTGTTATGGAACCTTCTGTGGACACAGGTGAGCCACCCCAAGGGTTCTTCTGTAGAACCTGCTCCTGGGGAGATAGAAGATTGATGATGCCTTACAATAGCTGAGTCTTCTCCTACTGAAAGCAATGTTTTAAGGTTCATGTATTTATTGTTTGTTTTTAACACGTGTTTATTGTGTGTGAAATGGTCTGAAGACTTATTCAATAAGCTTTTGATTGATTGATTGGTTGGTCTGAACATACAAGGAGGACAACTGAGTTGCTAGACTGAAAAACCTTGACCCAACGAACAAAAGCCGTAATGGGACCCTAATAATAATTATAATGATAATGATGATGATGATGATGATGATGTGTCGCCCTTTTGCTATTACTGCATGGTTTTTCTTCCTTACGATAGTACCTTCGATTTCTTTCAACGGGAAGCCACATTCTAGCAGCCTGAGATCAAACAAGGCAAAGAAGGTGGGGAGAAGAGAGAGAAAAGGAAGGGATCGCTAACAACGTGCTAACAAGGAAAAAGAAGCGAGAAGAGAGTCTGAGGGGACGATCGTAAAGCTGAAGGCTGTGGTTTCCTCCGTTTTGAGCCTACTCTGAAGTGACAGCTGTGCCTGGAAGCAAAGGCACAAGTGTTCGCAGGGGTGGCGGCGGGGGGATCGCACGTCCCTGTGGGTTTTCTCCCCCGCCCCCTTTTCAGACTTTTGCTGCGTTGAAAAGTGTCATTTCTCATTTCGCTTTTGCAGTTGCCAGAGAGGGTTACAGCTTCCCTCGCATGGGCTCACGAAAGCCCCGCAGAAAGCGGCCGGCACTGGAAAAGGCAAGAACTGTGTGGTTTATCGGTCCGTTGCAGAGTGCCGTGCTTGGAAACCCCCAAAAAGAGGGCCCCAGGCTCTGCTGTTCACACTTTGGCTCAGTGTTAAGCAGGATGAATCAGACCCTAGCAGGGGCATCTCTGTTTGGGCCCATGTAAATCATGGTGGGGTGGAGGGTGGGGGTCTGCGCTGCAGAAGCAGAGCGCCAATTCCTCTTTCAACAGGCCGAATAGGTCCAAACTGAACAAGCAGTGCTGGCTCTGATTTTTCGAGGGCTCTTGGGTAAGATGGCTTCAATGGGCCCCAACCCAGGAGTCTACCTTTTCGCTGTCACAGTCGCTGTTAATACTCCTTATCCTCTAACTAATCATTTATAGAGAGCCATTGAGCAAGTAGGTAGTGGCATCTACTTGGGGGTGTCCATATGGGAAGGAGGACTGGGCTCCTGTATCTTTTAACAGTTGCATAGAAAAGGGGATTTCCGCAGGTGTCTGTCATGTCCATGCAAACATCAAGGAGGACAGGAAGCCTGTTCCCAAATGCCTGTAACTTCAGAGAGCCTGGTGCGGAGGAAGGTTCTGACACAATCCTAGTCAGACCGACTTTCTCACACCTTCCTTCCACTCTGTGCGATTTAGCTTCCAGCGGACCCTAGCATCAGCTAGCTTGTTGGGACGCTCTCCTCCAGAAGAAAGCTCACTTCCCACTGAGTGTGTAGGATTTGGCCTTGAGGAGATAAGCTCTGGGGAGGGCCATGAGATTGCCCATGAGAGCTTCCTCCCCCACTGGTACAGGCTGGCTGGTGTCTGGTGCTGCCTCCTCTAGTTCCGAATCTGTTTCTGATTGATTACCTGAAACACCTTCTCCCAAAACAGGGGCAGTAGGTTTAGACATGACAGTGTTATTGTTATGCATGCAGCACCTGGCGAAATTCCCTCTTCATCACAACAGTTAAAGCTCTTTTATTGAATATTGGAAAAATAATTATGATAGAGAAATTGATATATATCCTTGTTTTACTATATAATAAAACATTGCTTGGGAGATTTGTGATATATTGATCTTATGTACTCTGTAATCTATTTATTTTAGTTTACATTTAATTTATTTTTGGATGTTTTGTGTGGTGTTATGAAAATTCTATCTATTTGATACTAAATTTACTTAATTTATGCTTAGATGTTAATATGTGTGTTATGCTGTCTGTTTTTGTTGAGAAGCTGAAATAATTGACAGTGTATAATGAATAGGATGTATAACAGTTCATTGTATATCTTTTTATTAAAATAAATAAAGCATTTTAAAAACAACACAGTTAAAGCTGCAGGAGCCCTGCCTAGCATGACCAGATACAACGATGATACGATCAAGCGCAAGCCAGAGTAACGTGCAACATAACAAAGAGGTCTGCATTAGTCTGTTTCCAATTTATATTCATTTACTTTGCAGCTTTTTTATTTTTTAATCCAAGCACTCTATTTGTATCTGCATTGTGCTGGCTTTGCTTTATGGATATGGTTTTGTGGCTGTGATTTTGGAATGGGAAAGGAATAGTGTTTCCTTGCTCTTTTGCTAAGACCGAGGGCCAAGAGGAATACATTGACTTATTCACTAGTAGCTACCGTTTTTAGGAGGAAAGTGGCAAGAGATGCCGCTGGAGGATCTTAGCGCTGTGGATGACAGAGCTGATTCTTTCTGGCGTATCCTTGAGAGTGAGAAAGGGACAAACCGCTTCGGTAAATTGATTCTTTTTGATGGCAGACAGATTTTCATTTGACCCTTTCTGGTTCTTTGCATAGAGGAGAGACTGTGGAGGTTCACGACCGACCTCTCTTGCTTTAACCCACCTTGGGTAGAAATCAGGGTGGAAGGCAGAAGCATCTGGGGCCAACTAGGCCATGAGCAAAAGTCCCTTTTGTGCAAAGGCCAGTTCATTCTATGACAAGGCAATAAAAAACCAAAGGAAAACAAACAAACAGAGAGACGTATAGGGAGAAAGGAAATCCGGGTGGGAAAAATGCCTTGCGTGCTGAAACAGCTCTTTGTTCCAAGAACACCAGCCGGGCTAGATTTCTGCAGATCTCAAAGGACAAAGCAGTCGCACCAACCCAGTCAAAAATAAGCCCATCCAGGTGCGCCTACAATTAGGGGAAACACATCATTCTACGTTGATGAGCTGGCGTTTTATTTTGCTTTGTTTCTTAAAGGCTTACAGATCTCGCTCTCTAAATTCACCATATGCCTTGTGGACACATATGTTCCCATCATTGGTCCCATCAGAGCCTCCCCCGCTGTGTGTGAACGTTTGATTATGTTGTATCTGAGAAATGCTTCCAAACGTTCCATTTCAAATGGCCGGTTTCTCCAGTCCTAAACTTTTGTCTCTAGCTTAACTGTTTTCCAGCTCCCAAATGAGTCCACTTCAGCTTCCACCCACCTGGCTGAGCACTGCTGGGATCAGGGCTGAGCTGCATCAGACGCCCAGGAACATGTGTTGACGCGGTTATGATGCTGCGAAAGCCATCTGTGAAAGAGATGATAAAAGCACAGAGCAGAGCCTTCTCAGTGGTGGCCTCACAGTTATGGAATGCTTTTCTATGGCCCCTTTTGCTTCTGTTGCGCTGTGTGCACATAACAGCATCCCAGCTGCAAGGATCCAAAGGAGAAATGGTTCTCATGCATAGTGGTGACTTTACCAGGACATCAAGATCTATAGGATCTGTGGTTGTGCCAAAAATCAAATGGAAGCCACACAGAAATCGGAGGCACCAGCCTCTCTTGACTCCAGCTCTTGAAGACAGGGTCCAATGGGAAGGGAACTGCTTTTAGCCATACATAATGGGACAGAGCTGAGGTTGTGATCCTTTGCGTGTGGAGAGGAGTTAACAAGTGCAAACGTCCCCATTTCTGTCTGTGAAACACTGACGGGTATGTAAAGAAATAAAGTCGGGTAACGATTTCTCCTCTGCATCCACCGGGGATAATGCAACAACATGCCAGGTCTCTTTATTCCAACCGTTAACCATTTTGAAAGCATTAAAAATGCACAGCCACAAAAATCACACCTCTGGATTGGAAAGAGTGATAAAAAAAGGGGGGGATAGATATGCTGATTTAAAACCCACCGTAAAAACTGCAGGCGCCAAAAATGTACGGAGGATTTCCAGTCGACGGAGACAGAGCAATATCCATTTAAATGCACCATAATTCATTTTGCAAATTTGTACATGGACTCGTGCAGTTCCATCCAGCTATAACAAATATTGCTGTTCCAATGAAGGATTCTTTTTCCCCAGCTCCACACAGCCTCTCCCTGACGCTGCAACGAAGAGAAAAATGGGGAGGTGGCAAACTCTCTATTCCTGCCCTTGTCCTTTAGTGGAATGAGACCTTCATCTGGCATTCAAGGCTCCTTCTCTGTGATTTAGCCTGGACTTGCAGAACTGATAAGGGAAACATATGCTTTGCCAAATGTATAGTGGGGGAAGCTACCTTCTAGATGATTAGATAATTAGGCAGGAAACAGCCAGATTCCTGTTGGACATCAGGAAAAACTTCCTGACTGTTAGAGCAGTACGACAACGGAATCAGTTGCCTGGTGAGGTGGTGGGGTCTCCTACACTAGAGGCCTTCAAGAGGCAGCTGGACAACCATCTGTCAGGGATGCTTTAGGGTGGATTCCTGCATTAAGCAGGGGGTTGGATTCGATGGCCTTGTAGGCCCCTTCCAACTCTGCTGTTCTATGATCCTGGATGATCCATAGCTCAATGGAAGAGTACATGCTTTGCATGCCGGAAGTATCAGGTTCAAATCCTCGCATCTCCAGCTAGGCTTGGGAAACAGACTTGTCTGCCCAATGTAGATCCCGGGTGAGCAACATATGGCCCTTCCACTCTCCCAGTTTAGCCCTCACCCACCCTCAAAATTCAGGAGTACCCCCCCCAAAACTCTTTAAAATAAATTTTGTTAAACAAAATGGCACCCAGAACTGCCACGGAACACCCAAAGCTAATTTGGACCCTTTGGGTGTGACTTAGAAGTTCTGGGCGCCATTTTCTTTTATTTTTGGGGAAACCTAAAAATGGGAAGGGTAGCTCTCATGGTGGGTGAAGAAATTACCATGAGGAAGAAGTATCCACCATGATCAGCAAAGTCTGGTGTCTCTGATGTCAGTGGGGCAGTGAATCTACTCCTGATTTCCACACCTTGGAGAGCTCCTTTAGAGTTCTGGCTGAAACATGGATTCAATGCCCCACTATCTGAGCCTCCATGCTCACATAAATACACATCTTCATGTTCAGAGACACTGTGCCACTGACTGCCATTTGTGGGAAGGCAACAGTGGTGGAGAGCTCTTGCCTTCAAGCCCTGCTTCTGGGCTTCCAAGAAGCATACAGCTAGTGACTGGATTTTGTAGCACCCATCAAGACTCTCCTATGTTGGGTGGGCCTTCCCAATTGGGAGGGTCTTCTCTTGATTCTGAGTAGCTCTTTTCCTGTTTCCCAGAACTCACAACTCCCCTGCAGGTATTTCATGAGCCACTAGGGGGCCTCAACCTACCAGCTGAGAACCGATGAATGAGATGTGATCTCTATCCCATCTAAGATTGGTCTTCGTCGGGCAGCTTCGCCAAATTCTCCTGGGACTTGTAATCTGGTTCATGTTATTGAGAGGAGGAACTTCATGACCACATTTGTGCTGGGCAATGTGGGATTTAATTTAAAAAAATAAATAAAAATGACCTAATTTTTTTTTAAAAAAAGCATGTTACTAGATCTCATTGTGTGTTTAGGGGAATCACATAGGTCCCACTGGCCTACTTTAAAAACCCAGCTGTGTATGCAAAGACCACGTTGGCGGAGGGCCATGGCTCATTGGTAAATCATAGAATCATAGAATAGCAGAGTTGGAAGGGGCCTACAAGGCCATCGAGTCCAACCCCCCGCTCAGTGCAGGAATCCGCCCTAAAGCATCCCTGACAGATGGTGGTCCAGCTGGCTCTTGAATGCCTCTGGTGTGGGAGAGCCCACAACCTTTCTAGGTAACTGGTTCCATTGTTGTGCTGCTCTAACAGTCAGGAAGTTTTTCCTGCTGTCCAGCCGGAATCTGGCTTCCTGTAACTTGAGCCCATTGTTCTGTGTCCTGCACTCTGGGAGGATCATAAATCATAGAATAGCAGAGTTGGAAGGGTCCTACAAGGCCATCGAGTCCAACACCATGCTCAATGAAGGAATCCACCCTAAAGCATCCCTGACAGGTGGTTGTCCAGCTGCCTCTTGAAGGCCTCCAGTGTGGGAGAGCCCACAACCTCCCTAGGTAACTGATTCCATTGTCGTACTGCTCTAACAGTCAGGAAGTTTCTTCAGATCAAAGGTCCCAGGTTCAGTCTCAACCATCTCCAGTTATGTGGTCTGGTAGCAGATGATGAGAAGGAACCCTGCTGGAGACGCCGGATTGCCATGGCAAGTCAGAGTGGATCATACTGGTGGTCTGACGTCCCGTAAGACAGCTTCATGTGTCCGCTTGGTGAGTCTCCCCAGTTCTGCTTGGCTTTCCGGAGGAGAAGCCAGGCACAGGAGCCACACCGCACGGCCTCCTGCACACGGACCTCATTACTTTCACAAAGTACGCTGCGGCACATTTTGCTAGTATGCCGCGAAGCCTGATGAATAATTAACGCTAAACTCCAACTTGTCAGAAATAAATGAACAAAGCCCATTTTGGCAATGCGGCATCCTTGATTTATTTTTTATCGCATTCACTTAGAGTACTTGTTCATTCGCAGTATCCAGCCATCCTGCATCGGCCTTGGAGTCATTTAATGTGAACGGGCGAAGTTCTGCCATCCACCATGACATCTTTGCAACGGGGCTCCGGGAGGAGAAGGAGCTTAGCAAAGGAGTGCAAGAAGAGAAAGGCATCTTTAGAAACGTGTCCTCGGAGGTCAAGCTCAAAGATGTAAAATTGCCCGTCCTGGTTAATTTCTTTAGGGGTAGATATTTATCTTATGTTTATTTCATTCCTGGGGTATCTTCTCAACAATCATATCTGTTGTTCTCCACCACTGTGCCGCTGGAGATTACAGCAAAGAAGAGCAAATATGGGAAGCACGATTAATAACCACCCACAATATAGGCAACATAAGTAATCACCTTCTACCATCAGAACGTAGATCCATCTGGCACAGTAGTGTCTACGCTGGTGGTGGAGAACCGCTTTCCTCTTGAGGACGATGATCCCCTGGGAACTGCATGCCAGCCAGTGAGAAGAATTTGCATCACTGCAGGATTCTATAGCATTGTCGCCCATAGTGTTGTTATTATTATTATTATTATTATTATTATTATTATTATTATTATTTATATAGCACCATCAGTGTACATGGTGCTGTACAGAGTAAAACAGTAAATAGCAAGGCCCTGCCGCATAGGCTTACAATCTAATAAAATCATAGTAAAACAATAAGGAGGGGAAGAGAATGCCAACAGGCACAGGGTAGGGTAAGCAGGCACAGGGTAGGGTAAAACTAACAGTATAAAGTGGGTACACTCGTTGCGTTATTACCTCTGGTAAGCAGGTTTCACAAGTTGTGTTTGTGTGTGTATATTTCTAAAATCTGCACAAACTGTTTAGCCAGAGATAGCAGAGGAACAAGGGAAATGGCAATTTCAACTCTTGGAAATTATTGTCTCAAAAATTATCTGTCTCTAGTCTTCATATGATTTATTAGGGAACCCTGGAAATGACCGTTTAATAAGAGGATCTAAGGATTTCTTACAGAAGTTTCTGTCCACCCCCATCAAATGACAGTTTCCGGGTTTATTTTGGAAAATATCCTCAGGGTCATGTTACTAAGCTGTCAGTTCCCAGAACAAATCACAATTCAGCCACAAATCGGCAAATGGCATTTCTTCAAGCCTCAGTGCTCCCATCTGTGATATGGGAACAATACGAGCCTACCTTACAGAACTAGTCTAAGAATCACCAAGGTAATTTTTACAAATTTATATGTGTGCCACAAATGGTAAGCATTTGTCTTGATCTATGGATCTTCTTTTCCTCATGCAAACTTCAGCAAAATAGGACCGGCATTGTTTGCTGCGAAACTTCTGCTTTGCAAGTTTTATTTGCACGTGTTGGCGCTCTGTGGTTATGATTGTCATGGGTTTCACAGCTATGTTTTGCGAGGCAGCTGTGCCAAGCCCTAGGAGAATATAAATATGCATATTGCTATACTGGTATTGCCAGAGACATTAAAGCATGTTGTCAGAAAGAAAAGCACAGTTCCTCTTTGGTTTTATTTTTGCATGAACCAGATTCTGCACTTGGATTCTGACAAAAACCCCAGTGCAGACCATCTTGTTACTTGTATTCTGATTCGCATTATTTGGAAAGGGAACAGCACGGCCACCATTATGCCTGGCAATGCAGTAATAATAATTTAAAAATAAAATTAAATAAAGAGTCTTGCCAAATCTCAAATTGTGATTAGCTGCAAGTGTGTTAGGGAAACATTATTACGTTACAGTAGGTTATTTATTTAATGTCTTTTGGAATCGCCCCATAACTCAATGAGTGCTTGAGATGATAAAGTGAATGAGCCATTTTGAACTGGCCAATATATATCTCAGCAGCTGTAGATGTATGAAATGGCAGTTCAGTGATATCTGGCTCTACATTGCACGGGTACTTGAGACAGCACTTCTATGCATATCTACTCAAAAGTAAGCCCTGTTGAGTTCATATATATATATATATATATATATATATATAGAGAGAGAGAGAGAGAGAGAGAGAGAGAGAGAGAGAGAGAGAAAGAGTTTTCAACAACAAAAAATAGAGTGAATGCAAAAACATTAATATTAAGCCCCATTGAGTTCAATGGAGCTTACTCCAAAGAATGAAGAAATAGAAGTCTTAGGCCTTAGCTAGACCAGGCTACATTTAGTTTATTTATTTATTACATTTTTATACCGCCCAATAACCAAAGCTCTCTGGGCGGTCCACATGACGCACAGGGGATCCCCAGATCAGGGAGGGATCGTCCCTCCCTTGCCCCGGGATACAGCCCTACACTTTGGGCCCTTTAGGGCTGCTTTTTCTGCGGTCTCGGGCTGAGCCTGAGACCGCATAGCGTGTGGCCCATTTCCGCGGGTTTACCCGGCTCCACGCCCATCCGGGTTAGGGTGGGGGGAGTGGGGAAATGAAATGAAATTTTTTTTAAAAAAACTTACCTTTGTGTACGACCGTTCGTGCGCTCCTCTCCCTTTAAGATTTTTTTTAAAATGGCGGGCGCGACGCCTCTCTTCCTGAGGTCATCGCGCCTTACGTGTAAACAAGGGCGAGATCTTGCGTTAATCACAACGTAAGGTCTCCCCTCCTCTTTCCCGGACTTTCAGGTAGGTCTAGCTAAGGCCTTAGTGTCCATGTGCATATATTGGCCAGGTACTCATGCCATAAGGGTGGCTCATAAGCCATGGTTAATAAGCCCCCCAGCAATTCTACAACAGACCCCATGTTGGAAAAGACTGGGACTAGGCCATTTTTCTTGCTGCATTCCTTCACAGTGAAGTAAGAGAACTGGCAGAATACAGTTTCTCCCTTGGCTTCTTTATTTATCTACTGCCGATGCCATTAATGACTCGGATTTAATTAATTTAACTGAGGGGTGGGCAGCATGCAGACCCCGGGCGACATGAAGCACGCGCTGTCCCTCTGTTCAGCCCCCGCTGCTCCCCGAAAGGAAGAAAAAAAAACCCTATGAAATGATGCAGCCTAGTGGCGTGGGTGGCAGAAAAAAGAAGAATCGTAGAATCATAGAGTTGGAAGGGGCCTACAAGGCCATCGAGTCCAACCCCCTGCTCAATGCAGGAATCCACCCTCAAGCATACCAGACAGATGGTTGTCCGGCAGCCTCTCGAAGGCCTCCAGTGTGAGAGAGCCCACGACCCCCCTGTCATTGGTTCCATTGTCATACTGCTCTAACAGTGAGGAAGTTTTTCCTGATGTCCAGCTGGAATCTGGCTTCCTTTAACTTGAGCCCGTTATTCCGCGTCCTGCACTCTGGGAGGATCGAGAAGAGATCCTGGCCCTCCTCTGTGTGACCACCTTTCAAGTATTTGAAGAGTACAATCATGTTCTCCCCTCAAGACAGGAGAAGCAGCAGAAGAGCAGGGGGGAGAGGAGGGAAAGGAAGTCCCAAGTGGAAGGAGAAGGAGGAGGAAGAGGGTCAAGAAAAGAGGGAATTCCCCCCAAATGTTAAGTGCAGTCGTGGGTCCAGGAAAAAAAAATCACAAATGTGTCCATGGACCTGAAAACTTTTCTTATCCCTGCTCTAGATCTGCCTTCCTTAACTTGTGCACTCTAGAAATGTTAGACTTGAACTCCCATTAGCCCCAGGCAGTGTGGCTCATGGTCCAGAATCCCGGGGGACACCTGGAGGGCCAACATTTGGCAAAAGTTGCTCTAGATCAGGGGACGGGAACTTGTGGCCATCCAGATGTCTTTGAACTTCATCTCCCATTCTCCCCAGCCAGCGTAGCTCCTCCAATCCATTAACAATTGGGGACATCACATGTTGCCCACCCCTCCTCTCGTTAGATCAAAAGCCCAATCCTATGCAGGGCCTGCTTCCAGGCACATGGGCATCAGTGGTGCCTGGCCTTGGAAGAGCTCAGAAGGTCCTCTAGCAATTCAGAGTGGAGTCTCTGCATAAGCCGCACTGAAAAGAACAAATCGGGACTGCTTCTCTTTGTTATTATTATTTATTATTATTTATTTATATAGCACCATCTTCACTCCAAGTATGGCTGCCATACGTAGTACATTTGCGCAATATCAGCTTATGAGAATATAGTTACTGAGTAGCAGAGCCTGTCTGGCATGCAACTGAGCACTGAAACTGTTATATTATTTCCCCCCAAACTTATATTTTCTCAGACTCTGGTTTCATCACTCTGCAACCTGGTTTTGTTTGTTTGTTTGTTTAGTTCATTTTTTTCCTTCTTCTTCAAAATTTGCCTTATTGAGTTTTAAGCCTCTATAAATAATGCAAGCTGAACATTTAACCAAGACGCAGCTGTAAACACACATACCCAATGGTTTTATACTCAGCGAGCGCATTAAGACCCAGAGCTTTAATGCAACCTCCAGCAAACGGAAGCGCTTTTGCTTTCTTGCGACGCGGACGATGCATTTTTCAAGCGTTGACAATCGTGGCACTTCATTTCTGCAATGTGTGGTTGATAAATCGTCCATATTAATTAATTGAAAGGCTTTTGATTGACTGAAGAGCTACCCCCAATTCACTGGGCAACATTATCTTTTGATAAACTATGCATGGGCAGAAGAGGCGTTCTCCCTTTTCTCACACACTCAGGATGGAACACCTCTTCTAAGATGGCACCTGCTGAGATACATACATACACCACACGAGTCCTGTAACTTGCAGACGAGGTTGCAGTATTCCAAACACATCTCACCGGGCAATCTGTGTGCCTGGCTCATCCTGCTGTCCAGGTGCTGTTGATGGACAACTTCAAGGCCCTTGATCTCCCTTCCGATGGCTCTTTCTCTTTAAATGTCTAGGACCTTCAAATAGAGGTTGGATGCCTTCAAAATAGAGGATAGTCTTCTGGCTGCCATTCAAAAAGAGCTGTCTGTTAAAGAGGACACATGGCCACCCTAGGAGGGGGTAGGAATCATTTTGTTTCTGCTGTTATTAAATACCAGAGATCAGAAATCAGTGGAGGCTGGTGGCTCCAATATCAGTGAGGTGGTGAATTCCTCTCTAGGGTTAAGAACATCAGAAGAGCCCTGCTGGATCAGACCAAGGGCCCATCTAGTCCAGCAGTCTGTTCACACAGTGGCCAACCAGCTGTTGACCAGGAACCCACAATCAGGACATGAGTGCAACAGCACCCTCCCACCCATGTTCCCCAGCAACTGTGGCTTACTGCCTCAGATACTGAAGGTAGCACATAACCATCAGGGCTAGTAGCCCTTGATAGCCTTCTCCTCCAGGGATTTATCCAACCCCCTTTTACAGCCATCCAAATCGGTGGCCATCCTAATACATCTTGTGGTTGTAAATTCCATAGTTTAACTATTCAGTCGGAACTCCAAAGAAGCAACTTCTATAGCTCCTTTAGAGTTCTGAGTGGTTCTAACTGAAACCCGGAGTGGATTCACCACCCCACTGACATCGTAGCTGCCAGCGCACACCGTCAGAACTCGTTGCTGACAGCAAATCATCCAGAGCCCGACGACCGGAATCCCCCCTTCTGTCAACCTCTTATTTCTGAAGGGCAATTCAGGGTCGGAGACTTGAAAACGTCTCTTTGGCTCTGACGGCGCTTCAAAATGTCAAAGGGATTCACTCCAGTCCTCCCCACTCCGCCCAATATAGATAAATAAGGAAGGGGAGGTGAGAAAATAGGAGCGAACCAGACCCGTCAGCGTAGCAATCACAGCTCTAAGAAATGCCAATTAATCAAGGTGTTCTCAGCCCACTGCAGGCTTCCTTCCTGTGGGACCTTTGCAGCGGGTTCTGCTTCTGCAGATATAAAACATCCCATAACTGGCAGCATTCAGCAACATGTTGGCTATCATTTATCTTGTTTTAATTTATTAGAAGCTGTCTCTACATCTCCATCCATCCTTTGAACAAAGAGGGTTTTTTTAAAACACACACACACACACAAATAAAACTAAATGTAGATTTAATTTATTTTTGCCCAGTGAAGAATCCAAGGGAAGAAGATGATGAAGAAAAATCAATTTTCATTTAGAAGGGGGAAACTGACAGGCTGGGAGCCACATTATTACATTATAGTACCTTTTAACATCCAGGTTTATGTGACATATGGCATCATTTCTTCCCTGTGATTCTATTACTTTCAGAAATCTGTGTTTAAAGAGCATTAAAAGGTCTCACTTAAACTGACGGAAGTCGGGAAATTCGACGCGAAGAGTGACAGCCTCTTTAGCGTGCCTTATTGCAGAAAAGGGAACGGCCGCCCCTCCGCCCCGGGGTACAACTGTAGAAGTAAAGAGCAATGTGTCAGCAATAAAACAGCTTTGCTGTACCTTTTGTCAAGTTACGGTGAACATTAACCGTTATGGAAAGAAACGCAGTTCCTCCTTTCTCGCGTCTGGGAGTTCTACGCCTGGAGGAAACAAGACTCCATTTCCCAGTCCTCACGGAGGCATAAAATTCTCAGTCAGATGAATGGCCGTTTCATTTCTCTTCTCGTTGTGGCTTATATATGGGCCAAATTAGATGTCATGCGGGAATAGAAAGCGTTCTTAAAGTGTTAATCAGGGCCAGGTTTTGGAGGGGCCCTGGGGGAGACCCCCTCCATGGCCCACCTCCCTCCGTGGGTCAACCGTCTCATCGCCACGGTCACCAGCTGCTCTTGGTCTTTCTCCTCTTTGCCATCGCTGCTGCCCTTTGCTTGCCCAACAGGCAGAGAGCCCGGGACCAGGTAGCCCATGGCATCTGCTCTTCAGCCTTCTCACCTCTGTCGTTGTCCGGGCCAGAATGAGAAGCAGGGTGAAGAAGCAGGGTTATTTCTTTCTTAAAACATTTGTATCCTGCCCTACATCACTGGGACCTCGGGGCAGCATACAGATAAAATCAGAACAGTGTAAAACAATTTAAAAAAAAAAAACACAGCTTAAAATGTATTAAATCGTTCACAAACTAAAACCAGTAGAAAAGTTTTAAAGCAATAAGTACAATTAAAGCAGTTAAAACTATGTGCAAGCTTGGAGAATTTCAGCCTTCAAAAGCTTTCATAAAAGGCCACGTTTTAACTTGGCGCAGAAATGAAGCCAGCCTCAGCTCCAGTCGGCCTCCAAGGGAGGAGTATTGCACAACCAGGATGCCACCACAGAGAAAGCCCTGTGGTGCAATGGGAAAGAGGTGGAAACTTTTGTCAATGGGCCCCTGCTGGGGTGTGGACTCTGGGCAGGTGCCCAACCATGCTTATCCTTGATGGAGGCTCTGATGTTAATAGCAGCCATGGAGGAGGGGTGGATTAGGACTGCCGTGCTGGGGACAGGGGTTACCTTGCGCCCTGACAAATCTTTTCCTCTGATGACAAGCGCTCTCGTCCAAAATGACCTCATAGGCGGAAATCATAGAATCACAGAATACCAGAGTTGGAAGGGGCCTACAAGGCCATCAAGTCCAACCCCCTGCTCAATGAAGGAATCCACCCTAAAGCATCCCTGACAGAGGGTTGTCCAGCTGCCTCTTGAAGGCCTCTAGTGTGGGAGAAGCCCACAACCTCACCAGGTAACTGATTCCATTGTCATACTGCTCTAACCATCAGGAAGTTTTTCCTGATGTCCAGCTGGAATCTGGCTTCCTGTCGCTTGAGCCCGTTATTCCGTGTCCTGCACTCTGGGAGGATTGAGAAGAGATCCTGGCCCTCCTCTGTGTGACAACCTTTTAAGTATTTGAAAAGTGCTATCATGTCTCCCCTCCATCTTCTCTTCTCCAGGCTAAACATGCCCAGTTCTTTCAGTCTCTCTTCATAGGGCTTTGTTTCCAGACCCCTGATCATCCTGGTTGCCCTCCTCTGAACACGCTCCAGCTTGTCTGCGTCCTTCTTGAATCATGGAGCCCAGAACTGGACACAATACTCTAGATGAGGCCTAACCAGGGCCGAATAGAGAGGAACCAGGACCTCCCGTGATTTGGAAGCTATACTTCTACTAATGCAGCCCAAAATAGCATTGGCCGTTCTTGCAGCCATATCGCACTGTTGGCTCATATTCAGCTTGTGATCTACAACAATTCCAAGATCCTTCTCTTATAAATATATGGCACCATCCAAGTGAAAGTGTTAGGGATTAGAGTGTTGGATTGGGACTGGAGACCAGGGCTCAATTCCCCCGCTCAGTCATGAAGCTCACTGGGTGACTTTAGGCCAGTCACTGACTTTCTGCCTACCTCATAGGGTTGTTGTGAATACAAAAATGGAGAGGAGGACAACGATGTGAGCTGCTTCAGGTTCCTTGAAGTGTTTAAAAGGCAGGATATAAATATAACAAATGAATAAAACAAAGTCAAAATCAAAATATCTGTTTGTTTTTTAAAAGATAAAATATGATACGATTTCATTGTGTATAGTGTTTTGTGTTTTGTCATACACATTTCATTGTGTATGACACAATGAAATGAAACGATTTCATTTTGTCAGATTACGGAAAAGAGACTTAAATGCAATCCTAGGCACTTTCACAAGTGTGAATTTGTGCAAGGGTGGACAACGGACACAAGCGGACGACGGAATGGCAGGCGTCTGAAAATCTGCGAAACGCAGACAGAATGGATGTGATAAAATCTGTGCCTTCCTACCCTAAACATATAACCCAGCCAAGGCTGAGAACTTTAAGAGACTCGTCAATTTCAATCTCTCCAAAATGTACTGAACTTTGGCCGGTCTCTTTCACCCAAGGCTTTTTGATGGAGACCTTTCATGCAGTCTGTGCAATCAGGACACAAACATGTGCAGAAGTAGCACTAGCGTCCTCATGTGCTAAACAGCTTCCATTCTGGGTCAGCCCACAGACCGGTGAAGGCTGGTGGCACCAATGTCAGTGGGGCTATGAATGCAGTCTGGGTTTCAATCAGAACTCTAAAGGAGCTACTCAAGTTGCTGAGTCTATTTTGGGGATTGGGTTCAGCACCTTGGATACCTCCACCACTGTCACAGACCCTTTCCCCATCCTTATTTTCCCAACTTTGATTCTCACCCTGTCTTCTTAATGGGTGGATGCAGTTGTCGTGATAGAAGGAAAAAAATGCTATTGTTTACATACCCCAAGTGTGCAGAAAGAGGAGGAAATGCAAGTTGCCTGTTGTTGTTTATTCGTTCAGTCGCTTCCGACTCTTTGTGACTTCATGGACCAGCCCACGCCAGAGCTTTCTGTCGGCTGTCGCCACCCCTAGGTCCCCCAAGGTCAAGTCTGTCACCTCCAGAATCTCATCCATCCATCTTGCCCTTGGTCGGCCCCTCTTCCTTTTGCCTTCCACTTTCCCTAGCATCAGCCTCTTCTCCAGGGTATCCTGTCTTCTCATTATGTGGCCAAAGTACTTCAGTTTTGCCTTTAATACCATTCCCTCAAGTGAGCAGTCTGGCTTTATTTCCTGGAGTATGGACTGGTTTGATCTTCTTGCAGTCCAAGGCACTCTCAGAATTCTCCTCCAACACCACAGTTCAAAAGCATCTATCTTCCTTTGCTCAGCTTTCCTTATGGTCCAGCTCTCGCAGCCATAGGTTACTACGGGGAATACCATTGCTTTAACTACACATTTAAAAAAGATTTTATTAACTTTCCAAAGACAAAGGAAAAGGAAAGAGGCAAGGAAAAAAGGCAATGACTTACATTCAGTTTAAGTCTAGCTGTTGACAGAGGGTAGTATGTTAAAAGTATTTTCCCCTTTATTTTACAGGCAAAAATATGGATGGAATCCATTGGGTCCTTAGAGATATTCTTTATAGCTCTTCACCATAGCAATTTATATTTTGTTTCTTTTAGACTTGGTACGTGGAGCTGTGGCAAACAGCCATGGCAGAAAAATGGACGTATCAACTTAAATTAGCCAAAGGCAACGTTAATGTAGCTGATGTTTATACAGTAGGGCAGAATTTTATTTCTTATTCTGATCAGGGAGATATGCAGCAACGTCTATCAAGGCCTTTCGTGAGATTATGAAAAAGACCCGATGCATTTTTTTAATTACTTAAATCTCAAGATTTCTAAACTGAATTTGGGGGTCATCATGATATTTTGAAATCTTGGGTGGGCAAGCCATTCAACCCACCATGCAGAGAAGAAGACCCAAAGGGTACTTTGCATGTAGACAGGATAAAAAAGGAAGCATTTCAGGGGCATGTCGGTGGCAGAGGAAGTGGATTCAATCAATTGTAGAGGAAATGTGAAACAAGCAAGCAAAGTGGAGTGGAAAAGGAACTAGAATCATAGAATAGTAGAGTTGGAAGGGGCCTACAAGGCCATCGAGTCCAACCCCCTGCTCAGTGCAGGAATCCACCCTAAAGCATCCCTGACCGATGGTTGTCCAGCTGCCTCTTGAAGGTCTCTAGTGTGGGAGAGCCCACAACCTCCCTAGGTAACTGGTTCCATTGTCATACTGCTCTAACCGTCAGGAAGTTTTTCCTGATGTCCAGCTGGAATCTGAGTTCCTGTAACTTGAGCCTGTTATTCTGTGTCCTGCACTCTGGTATGATCGAAATGAGATCCTAGCCCTCCTCTGTGTGACAACCTTTTAAGTATTTGAAGAGTGCTATCATGTCTCCCCTCAATCTTCTCTTCTCCAGGCTAAACATGCCCAGTTCTTTCAGTCTCTCTTCATAGGGCTTTGTTTCCAGATCCCTGATCATCCTGGTTGCCCTCCTCTGAACACGTTCCAGCTTGTCTGCGTCCTTCTTGAATTGTGAAGCCCAGAACTAGACGCAATACTCTAGATGAGGCCTAACCAGGGCCGAATAGAGAGGAACCAGTACCTCACGCGATTTGGAAGCTATACTTCTATTAATGTAGCGCAAAATAACATTTGCCTTCCTTGCAGCCATATCGCACTGTTGGCTCATATTCAGCTTGTGATCCACAACAATTCCAAGATCCTTCTCGTTTGTAGTATTGTTGAGCCAAGTATCCCCCATCTTGTAACAGGAGGTGGTAGTTTTTCTGCCATGGATTGTTCCTCATTGACTCTCATTGGGCAACTCTGCCTAGTTGGTTGTACACCACCCTAAAAACTTAAATAGAACGAATGCTGGTATAAAACTATTTTAAACAAACAAACATCACACAAATGTCATAAACAAAAATGAATACCTCTTGAAAAAAGTTGGGGGGAGGAACACTCAAAGTTAGCAGTCATGTGCATCAGGAACATACACAATATATGTGGCGTAATCAAAGGTGGCAGGCATGGTGTACTGGTGGTCCACTCAGTCTCAGCAAAGTTCTACCAAAGGCCCAGTTCCTGTCCGAGGAGCCGTGCCTGACCTGAGGCTTAACCCTAACCCTCCCGTTCCACTGAGACTTCCCTTCAGCCACTCAAAGTAAGTAAGCAAGCTGTCCTGGTGACCCGTCTGGCCCAGCTAAGTTCCACCAATGCCCTAGCATTCCTCTCCAACCCTAACCCTAACCTGAAGCTTCACCCTAACCCTCACATGCAACTGGGACCCCCCCCCCCCAGCCACTGAAAGACAGTTGGCGAGCCGTCCTGGTGGCCCAATCAGTGACCAGCCACCATATTTATCGGTATTTGGTTTTAAATTGAACAATTTCAATTTGCTGTTTTAATCTTTTGATCTTTTATCTTTTCGTTGCTCTGTTCCCCACTCCAAGATCTATTTTAGATCTGGAGCGGTATATCAATATTGTATATAAATAAATAATAAATAAAATTTACCAGATTCTCACGACTTCCTTTGGTTGAAAGAAACAGAGCGCTATCCTCTGTAAAGTTGGCCAGCCTAGGTAGAACGAACGTAAGATTTGGAATGCAGACCTAAGAGCTGTTGGCTTGCAGCAAACTGATCACAACAACAAGACAATGGAGCCAATTTCTGAGTTTCACCATGTCGCTGGAAATTTCACCATTTCCCCTTGTTTTTAAATTGGGAGTTTGCGTGATCTGTTCCCCCTCCCCTCCCCTCCCCTCCCCGCTAGCTTTTAACCCATTTTAAAACATTATTAGCTCTGCATCCTTGAACCGCTTTTCATTTGGTAATGTTTTTGCAAATCACATGCCTCAGCATGCTAAACTGGGGCAAAAAGGCTTTTTATATTTTGTTATGAACAATATACAGCTGATTGAAGAATAAATCTAAGCATGGCAGGATATTATCTCCAGCGTGTGCTTTATAAAATGTTGTGTTTTGAGAGAACCTTGGTAGTAGGATAATTTCCAGCTGGGGGAGGCATATTATTAAGAACAGGTGGGGAAATTTAAGTGTGTTTATGTAATAAATAACAGAGAACTGTGTGAATGATAGGTTTGTGATTCCAGCCTTGGGGAGGAGGCACAGGAGAGAGAGACACCAGAAAATACAGGCAATGTGCATCAAGCAGGCTGCATAATGGTGAGAGGAGGGCACAGCGAAAAGGATAGCCCCATCACTCTGAATAGTCCTTTAATTTTGTTTAATTAAGTATAGAGAGCCAGTGTTGGTGTAGTAGCTATGGTGGACTAGGAGTCAGGAGATCTGGGTTCTAGTCCCCACATGGCCATGGAAACCCACTGGGTGACTTTGGGCCAGTCACAGACTCTCAGCCCAGCCTACCTCACAGGGTTGTTGTTATGAGGATAAAACGGAGAGGAGGACGATTATGTAAGCCGCCTTGGGTTCCTTGGAGGAAAAAAGGTTGGATATAAATCTAATAAATAAAAATAAATAAGTAAATAAAAGGAATGGAATGGAAGAAGACTTGTGTGTGTTCAACCGTGCAGGTAGAAATCTTGAGCAGTATCCAGTACTGCTGCTGTGCTTTCATTTTATCCGTTGTGCAAGTGAAAACTACTGCTCTCACAACAGGTAGTCCCCACATCAAAAAAGTGAACCCCTGGAATGTTTATTTATTTATTTATTTTATTGCACTTTTATGCTGCCCAATAGCCGAAGCTCTCTGGGCGGTTTACAAAAATTAAAACCATAGAAACCATTCAAAATACAAAACGAACAGTATAAAAGCATAATATAAAATACAATATAAAAACACAGCCCGGATAAAATTGAGCAGCAGGGCAGAAATGAATACCGATTTAAGATACACATTTAAAACAGCAAAGTTGAAATTAATTTGATAGACTGATGCTGAGAGAATAAAAAGGGATTTAAAAGAGTATCGTGTAGGTGCCAGGTGAACCTCTTTAGGGAGCTCATTCCACTGTCGGGGTGCCACAGCAGAAAAGGCCCTGCTCCTCCTGGTGGCCACCTGCCTCACTTCCGGAAATGCTTCATTCCAGATCAGGACTGGTGGGCGGGACTTCGCTCTGCAAATGTTCTGCAAATGAGCATTTCTGTTCTGCAAAAGAGCATTTCCCCGCCTTTTGGCTGCTTTTAGAAGAGCTTAGCTGCCTCCTGCACTTGCAGTGGGGTGAGCAGGCATACTAGGATATTGCCCACGGCACAAATACAGCATCCCTTGGCAATGTTTTGCTCCCTCCAGGGTGTTGGGAATATTGAAACCTTGTCTGCAAATTACTGGAAGGGGGAAATGTTGCAGTTCATTGATTCATGGGAATTTAGGCCACAGCTAACTTTAGGACCACTGTTGCCCACAATGTGCTGTGATTTGTTGGCTTTGCTCCTCCCCTTTCTCTCCCCCCCTCTGACTTTCCTCCATTGCTTAGAGAATTGTGTTTGCACCCTTGACCCTGACAGGGATATAGAAGACATAATGGACTGAGCAAATGCTTTTTTGAAACTGTACACCGTACCTACATTTATTTATTTGCAAGAATATTGTCAGTAAGCTCAGAGGATGGCAACAAGGGAGAGGGCCTTTCAGTAGTGGCCCCCCAATTGTGGAAAGATCTCCCCGATGAGGCTCGTCTTGTGCCAACATTGTTATCTTTTCAGCTCCAGGTCAAGATCTTCCTCTTCTCCCAGGCATTTAAGAACATTTAACAACACATGCGAAGTTTTTTTTTTTAATGGACCTCAGAACTGTTGTTGCTTAAAATGGATACTGTTTATACTGTTGTTTTTATATATTTTTGATGGTTTTAAATGTTGTATACTTTAAAAAAAATGTCCACTGTTTTTAACTTTTGTAAACTGCCCACAAAGCTTCAGCTATGGGACGGTACATAAATTTAATAAATAAATAAAACTATTGTAACTTTTCCTCACTAAAGAAAAGGTATGGTCTTTTTAGCCTTGTGTGCACGTAGGGCTGGTAAAAGCTCATTCTGTTTGGGCTTTTGGGTTTTTTCTCTCTCTGCTAACTGACTTTCTAACAGGAGGCATCAATACTAAATCATTCCCATCACAAGGAATGGTGTCCATTTTAAAGTCTGCAGTTTTTGAAAGTCAGTGATGGAAGCAGTACAGAGTGTATGGTCCATATGTACATTGATGGTGCTATATAAATAAATAAATAAATAATAATAATAATAATAATAATTTGTTTAAAATCATAGTATACATACATACAATATGTATACATACATATAAGATTTACATATAAATCTTAAGATTTTAGCTATGTGATAAAAGCAAGAAGAAACTTGCTATCAGATGTAGATGGAGGCACAGTTTGAAAATAAATAAATAAATAAATAAATACACAGAAACACAGCAGGACAAAACTGAAGGGCAGTTACTCCCTACCATTATCTCAATGAGTCTGGGCATTCAGCCAAAATCCTATCTTGGAGAAAAGGAAAAGAAAGGAGAAAAGTGGTGTCATTTAAAACTGAGGTTTGAAAAGGGGGCGCTTCATAAATAAGTAATTAAAATGAGTTAAGAATAAAATGTTGTTTAATACAACATTTAAATAATAAGCAATATTCTTAAATACTTTCCTCCACCTTAAACTAAGGAAAAAATTGTAACTTTATAAACCGATATTAACTCCAGAAGTTCTGCAGCTCACATCTGCTCTCAGTTCAAATCTGTCTTTGTGTTAAAGTAGACACCAGGAATTCATGGATAAAAAGTTCCCAGTTTATATCTAACCTTGTATGTAAAAACAGCGACCACAATTTCATACCTTACTGTTCCAGGGAAATAATTCTATTTAGAAAGCTATTGATCCCACACTTGATGTTGTGCAGACTTCTACTGTTACTTTCTACTGTTAGTTTTTCCCTACCCTGTGCCTGCTTACCCTACCCTGTACCTGTTTGCATTCTCTTCCCCTCCTTATTGTTTTACTATGATTTTATTAGATTGTAAGCCTATGCAGCAGGGTCTTGCTATTTACTGTTTTACTCTGTACAGCACCATGTACATTGATGGTGCTATATAAATAAATAAATAAATAAATAAATAATAATAATAATAATAATAATAATAATAATAAGGGAGAGGCAGGTAAGAAATTATTATTATTATTATTATTATTATTATTATTATTATTATTTAACCTGCTTAGATTTTTAGTGAAAGTAGCTTCCTCCCTGCTCCACTGTGCCCGAGGGAAACTCAACTTCCAGACTATGGTTAAGATACTTTTGGTAATCTTTGTTTATTTATTAAATTGGTCTTGAACAAATAGATTTTCTTTGATGGTTCCTTATATGTCCTAAAATATTGTACATTTTGTATATGCTGGATCCGTTCTAAGTTTTCTAAACAAAGAATAGTCAAATGTACCGTAACTACTTGAGTTATGCCTTCTTCTATTTCTTGTGTATCCAAACCGATCTTTGATTACTGGATATCTTTCAACATCCTGTCTGGTGAGTGTGGCGTTACACCCCACAAGTCAGTTCCCAAATGTATGTCTGCAGTTTGTAAGTCTGTGGTGAGTTTAGAATGTTGGTCTGAGTGGGCGGAGTTAGAATGTCTTGGGAAGGGGAGGAGGGATATATAAGGGAAGGACTGAGGGGATTGGAGGGGACTTTTTAGGTCCTCTTAGAGTCTTTAGTGCTCTCTGTGTTTAGAGTACTTAAGTTCTGGGAAATTTGAGGTTCAGGGTAGAGAGTGGAGTCTTTGGAGTGTGGTGTGCACGTAGTTGATGTATATTAATCAATACAGATAATAAAGAAAGCTCAAGAGTGATTGTGTGAGAGAAAGGAAAGCGTGTATGTGAATGAGTGGAAGGATTGGATGAAAGATTTCAAAAAAGTTTTTAAATGTTTTATTTGAAACAAAACTTGTGAACTTTTAAAAATAAATTTTAATTATTTTGTTTTTAACTACCACAAAAATCCCACGTGTCTGTTTGGCATTTATCATCTGAGGTTTACACATTTAGCACCCACTCTGACAATCATTCACCTCAGCACATATAACTCACAGTGTGTTATTTTATATATTGGAATCCTTCTCCACTTAACCCCTTTCACCACATAGTTTGGAAGAAGGTGGTTTTTATCCCTCGCCTCAGGCATATCAAGCGGTGGTGCTTGGCTTGAGCAGGGATTAGCCACGGCCGGGCTTGGTGTTCAGAGCCTGTGTCGTGGCAGTGAGACACCACCGAATTTGTATAGCTAAGGTGAGGCGAAGGTGGTTGAGGGTCTAGTACAACTCATTGCGTCCTGTCGTTAGGCTCTTTGAAATCTATCTTCGGGTGAAAACCCTGCAACCTGTTTTCAGAAGCTACAGAAGTGTATATTTATTGTTTTATACTGTATAGTTTTATCTGTAAGCTGCCCTGAGATCCTAGTGATATAGGGCAGGATACAAATGTTTTAAATAAATAATAAATAAAAATAAGCCTGGACCAGAATGCACAGGCACGTTGATTTCCCCCTGAAATCACGCAAATTCGTTTGATGAATCCTCAGGTTCCTTATGGGAGCACTTCACTGGCCTTTGGCTTTTTATATGGTAAAATATTGCAGAAGTAATTTGGCTGCACTTCTTTTGACCGGCTGCTCGCTTTCTGTCATACGGCCCTCGTAGCATATGGTGTGTAAGAACTGCTGAAATAGAACCGCTTTTTTGTTTCGATACGGGATGCAATGTGACAAGCCTCAAAGGTAAAATCTCATAAACAACAATGTGTACTCCCCCCTCCTAACTGGTAGTTTTGGAGAATGAGATCCGCCTATTCCCACACTTCTGTGTTGCATATATGCTTAGAGTGCTGTCATTTCCACGCTGCAGTGCCTAAGTCCCCCTGGTGATGAAGGCCCGAAATAGGGTGACCATATAAAAAGGAGCTATACTAGAGTGACCAGATTTAAAAGAAGGCAGGGCTCCTGCAGCTTTAACTGGTGTGATGAAGAGGGGATTTCACCAGGTTCTCCATATATACAATGACATCTGCTGAAATACCCTTTTCAATGCAACTGTTAAAGATACAGGAGCCCTGTCCTCCTTTTCATAGGGTCACCCTAGCCAGAAATGTGTCTATGCTCACTGAGGGAGGAACTTCAAGTGAGAGGAGGGGAAAACCCACAAGGGGAAACCAGCTGCTCTTCCTCTTCATCCTCTTCCTTACCTTTGCGCCTACTTGCTTGTTTCGCAGGCAGAGAGCCAAGGAGCAAGCAGGCTGAGGCATCTCCTGCTTCTCCTTCTCACTACCACCATTGTCTGGGCCAGAGTGAGAGGCAGGTGAGCAAGCAGGTTGCAAGGGTGAAGAGGAGGAGCAACCCCAAGGGGCTCTTGTCACGGCCCCCTGGTGGGATGTGGGCTCCTGGCAGGAGCCCAACCAAGTCGACCCTGTCCTGCCTGTTGGATCTCAGCCAAAGGTCCATCTAGTCCAGCATTCTGATTCCAGTAGTGGCCAACCAGATGCTGGCATAGGAAGACATGAAGACAACAGCTCTCTCCTTATCATTCCCCACCCCCAAGGAGCTGGTATTCCAAAGCAGGGATGGGCGGAGGTGGAATTCATTCAATTCGCATTTCATATGTAATAGCGCACTTTCAAACCAGCACACAAACTGAAATCCAGTTATCTTTTGAAATCTGCACTTCTCCCAATTTTGCCATGGAATCCGCGATTAAAAAAAGTGTACCAAAATGTGCATATTAGGGAAAACAGCGTTCAAACATGCATTATATCAGGCAAATTGCTTGGGAGGGGGGGATGTGTGCATTGGGTAAAATTCGTGGAAAAGGAGAATTGCAAGTAAAACCAAGTACAATTTTTTAAGAATGATTGAGGAAATTCTCCATGTTTGGAAGGGTCTAAACTTAAGACTGGAAAAATTAGAAACTGACAGAAATGGAAATTGAACGATTTGACCATCCCTTTTCAGAAGACATATCTCTCTCTCTCTCTCTCTCTCTCTCTCTCTCTCTCTCTCTCTCAGCATAGGCTTTAAAACTTCCTGACTGTTAGAGCAGTACTACAATGGAATCAGTTACCTAGGGAGGTTGTGGGCTCTCCCACACTAGAGGCATTCAAGAGAGACAACCATCAGGACAACCCTCTGTCAGGGATGCTTTAGGGTGGATTCCTGCATTGAGCAGGGGGTTGGACTCGATGGCCTTGTAGGCCCCTTCCAACTCTTCTATTCTATGATTCTAAGGTAATGTGAATCTCTCTGTTGTTTTTTTCCTTGGGAAAGTTTGGCTGAAAAGGAAAGCAATTATGATTAGACGCTGAAGTTTGCAGAAGTATGTTGAGAGAGCCAGGGGAAGCCCGGCCTGACAATTCAGAAAAAGAGCTCCTTTACTACTTCCATCCCAGGCTGGATAAATATTAGCTCTGTGAGCTGGAATAAAAAAAAAGGGCTCTATTGTGTAAGAGGATGACAAGTTACAGCTGATAAGAGGGAGGTCAAGATCAATTTCGATTTACATTCAAATGAGGCAATGTTTCCTTCTCTGCACACAGTGAAAGGGTGTGGGGGAGGATAGTATCTCTAAGACGTGCCAAGCCCTTTCCAAAGCCATCCTGGTTCGATGCAGTGATCATTCTACCCAGTGGTGCAACAGTACATCTTGAAGTGCAGGAGCTCACCACGACAGGTCCCAAAGCCACACGCCCAAGGAGAACCTGCTCAGATTTGGAAGCACCTCATGGAAACATTCTTCAGAATATGATGGATTAATTGCTGGGGGGAGGAGAAATGGCTCAGTGGGTAATGACTGATCCCCTCCAATGAAAAGACATAAATATAGAGTCTTAGGAGCAAGGGACTTCATATTCAGTACCACCCTTTGAAGTCATCATTAAATTCAACAATGACCTTCAGAAGGTCCCTCGACTGAATTATCAGGGAAGACATCTAGAAGATGGTATATTGACAGACTAGCTGCTTCTGTTTTAAAACTAGTTTTTCTCTATATTAATAAATTAGCTTTATTGGATAAACTTTGTGCTGGTGATTAATTACACCTCTACTTCATTCCTGCCTGGTGACACTGGAAGGTCATCAGATAAATTTCCTTCATCAGAATCAGCTTCCATCAGGCACCTAGCCACCAAGGGCCCTGGCCGTGCCTCGCTCATGATCCGGACCCTCTCCCCGGGGTTCCTGTCAGCCTTGGGCTGCCCGCCCAGCTCACATGTGATTAGGCTGGGGCCTGGGCTCGCAGCAGGCGAGTGGCCTCCCTCCCAGCCACCAAGGGCCCCGGCCGCGCCTCACTCATGCTCCGGACTGTGGCACTGCCCCCTTCATGGGGGGGGGGGAGCCAAGAGGCAGAAAGGGGGGTAGGATTACCTTAGAAAGCCCGGAGGAGTCGGGCGAGGGGCTTAGCAACCTGTATCAGCTGACGTTACACGTTGTTACTGTTGCTTAGCAACCTGTATCAGCTGAAGCCTGTACGGAAACATACCTAAGCATTTTATATATATAGATTACATTTATATCCTGCCATATTTCCTCCAAGGAACCCAAGGTGGTGTACGTAATCCTCCTCCTCTCCATTTTGTCCTCACAACAACAACCCTGTGTGGTAGGTTGGGATAAGAGTCTGTGACTGGACCAAAGTCACCCAGTGAGTTTCCCTGGCCGAGTGGAGACTACAGCCCGGATCTCCCGACTCCCAGTCCAACACTCTAGCCACTACACCACACTGGCTCCATTCAACCTATTCAAATGTTGCCTTTGAAATGTGCCTTTGAAAAGAATTTCTCACAAACTCTTGTTGATGAACTTTAGTAACAGCTGCAGCAATAGCAAAATGCTAACATCACTACAATAAATGTCAATCTGTTAAGCTCAATACTTCTACATATGTTACCCTCCTCCCCCAAAAGAAATCCCTATCCAAAGTGAATTAATAATACATAGTTAAGCATACTTAAGTAAATCAATTCCAGGGGGCTTAAATGCACTTAATTCTGTGGATTATTGTCTTGAGATCTAGCAATATCTATAATCGTGGGGGAAATGGATGGGATCATATACATGCTCAAAAAACAGTAAGAATTGAGCATTTACCCACCACCTCATACACAAAACTCACCCCGCTCATTTCAGCTCTGTTCCCAGGCTTGCTTTCTCAAGCTGCGCTCTTCTATTTCTGATTTTGCTTTTCTAATACACCCCTGGTAGTTTCAACAGACCTCTACGAACGGCACTGAGACCTGAAATGGAAGGCACTCGTACTATTGCAGTGCCTGGTCCTTCCAGGGCACCAGTTGCTTCTTGCAGAAGACCCGCATGGGGTAGTTTTGTGATATGCCTGAACGATCCTGGTCATTTTCTTCCAGAGGTTCTCAGCACTTTTCATTTTGCCGACACCATCTCCTCTTTCTGCTGCAGAGGTTTTACCAGCAGTAAAGAAAGCAGAGAGGGAAGCAAGTAGATGGAAACCCCTGGAAACCCTCTGACATCTCCTTGGTGTTTATTGATCGTACTATAATGCCACCTCCCCCAGTTCAGCTGGTAGCAGTTTTCCCATCTTCATGCAAAAGACAAATAAATCCGGAGGCAGAGGAGGGAATTAGTCAGACGCCATATGGGTCCACCGAGAGCATCATCATCATCATCATCATCATCATCGAGGCTACACACCGGGGCATCAGAAAGCGATGCCTTCCCAAATTGATTTTTGCAAAAGGGATTTTAATATTTCAGAGGGTCCCTCCTAAATGTTTTAAGAGCTTTAAATTAGAAGCAGTAACCAGATAATAAATAAGAATCACCTCCCGCCAATGAGAAGAGGGGCAAAGTTATTTGTATGTTTATAATTCATTTCCGCTTCTCCACTGAGTTATCCTCCGGAGACCGTGCTTTCTCATTGCCAAGTGAATCCGAAATACAGGAAATGGCATTCTCGCTAAATACACCAACAGGACAGGGGTTATTTTGTTCCCACACGCCAGCATCTATCCAGAGAATATGAAACATTAAATATCAATAAATATGCCGGTGTCCACACAAGTGGAGCATCTAATTCTCACATCAGTATGCAGGTAGGTAGGTCGGAATATTTGGGTATGTACATCTAAAAATGGATTTCCAAGGGGAGAAAAGAAACCTCTCAGAGTCAGACAAAGAATTTTAACAGAATATGGAACAACGTTAATCTCGGTTCTTTTCTCTCTCGTTTCAGTCAGGATTCAAGGTCGGTCAGTTAATGTAGGATCATGTTCTGCGTTGTTATTCCACCATGGCCTTCACTAACAACTAGACAGTTCTCTCCTTGAGGCTTTGCTTGGTTTGCTTGTAATCTTCACATTATCAAGGATAACTCAAGAGGGAATTCCATAAGCAGGGGCCACCATTAAGAAGGCCCCATCCTCAGCACCCTCAGTCTTAGTGGTTGGCCTCTGAAGATAACCCTAAAGCAAGGACAGGTTCATGCAGGTGTAGGTGGTCCTTCAAATAACTTGGACCCAAATGAAGTAGGGCTTTAAGAGTCAAAACCAGCACTCTGAATTGGGTCAGGAAATGCACTGGCAACCAGAGCTGCTGGCAGAGAGTTGGTGGTAATATCATCTAGTTCCAAACAAGGACGGGAGCAGCTACATTCTGTATGTGCTGAAGTTGCAGCAGCATCTTCAAAGGAAGCCATACATAGAATGCATTACACTAGTCCAGTCCGAATGTATCTAGGAAATCCTTCACCCAACTTGGTACCATCCAGATCCCATCCCAGCATGGCCAATTAAAATGCTGTTTGGGTATGATAGGAATTATGGAGTATAAGGCTATCAATGGATACTAATTCTGTTGGTTATATGCTACCTGCAGTATCATAGGCAATATGCCAATGAACACCGGTTGCTGGGGAACATGGGCAGGAGGGTGCTGTTGCACTCATGTCCTGCTTGAGGGCTTCCCATGAGCAGCTGGTTAGCCACTGTCTGAATAGAATCCTGGACTAGATGGATTCTTGGTCTGATCCAGCATGGTTCTTCTTATGTTTTTAGGTTCTTATGAATTCATAGAATCATATAACTGGAAAAGCCCATTTAGTAGGCTTGTGCATCACTTTGGTTCCAGATCCCGAACTGAAGCAGGCAATTTGAACTGAATAATTTCCAGAAATGGCCCTTTACAGCCACTGTTGTGTTCAACATTAGATCTACAAAAATCCAGAGCCTCGATCTTCCGTAAAAATGGCAGCTCTTTTGGAGGACGGACTGCTGCCTGGGCACTCACATGGTGGGGGAAGCAGCTTGCCATGTTTGGAGGGTGATTGGGGTGGGGGTGGAGTCCACCTGACCCCCAGTTGACCTCATGCCCCAGTTTTTTGGGGGCCCAATGAACAGCTGCTCAGTGGGCACCCAGGAAATCTCACTTTCGATCTGGATGTGAAGTGGGTTGGATTGGGTCCAAAGCAAGCCGGGCAGATTGGGGCCAATGCAGAAACTCTGAACTGGACTCCGGAGTGGCTTAGGTGGTCCGGGCACAACCCTACCATTTCAACTATTGAGTCCAAACCCCTCCTGAGTGCAGGAATCCACTTTAAAGTATACCTGACAGATGGCTGCCAAGTCTCCTTGTAGTCCAACACAACTGCATGGCATCAGTTGGTGGAAGTCCAATGTAGGACATGCAAAACTGAGACTAGGCCCATTTTCCCTAGACAGGGATGCAGCTAACATACCGACCGAGGATGCTAAAAACCACTTTTGTGTACACACACAGCAATTCAGTGGGAAATCAGGATTCTTGATGGAGCTCTGCATTATGTGGGTGGTTTGCCTGTATGTAAACAAAAGGCTTGAGCACCATTGTGGTAGAGTCCATTATCACGGGAAAATGCTACAGCTCTTAGAATTACTATCAACATATAACTGTGAATGGCTCCATAAGGGCTGTTAGGAAGCTGCAGTTGCTGCTTTGCATGCTCCAAAATATTCCCAGAGCTGATGTTCCAACATCTTTGTTGTCATTCTTTATTTAACAGTCTCTTTGCTTCGCTCCCTATACAGGGAAACTCTACGATCCACCTTTTGTTTGAGAAACTGCTTCACTGACATAACCTCAACGCTGGAAGCCCAAGAGTGCCATCTAATGGGCCCTGGGTTGGTTTAGGAGATGTGTATATCAATCAGATAAGCTATATGGGGTGCAACCAAATGGGTCGGATGTCCTATTTTCATTTCTGCAGGTGATTTATCCAAATAGTTGGCATTTCATTAGTCATTCCGGAGGGCTGAGGTGCAGCCATTCCTCCGTGACTCCTTAAAATCTTTCGTAAACACGCATGTTGAAAGTGATAATGAGGTTAGAGCCATAAAGACTTACCTTATAATTAGAAATGTTAACAAGCGCCCCCCGCACAAACTTTGATACTCTAGTTGCTTTGGTTGAAGCTGCAGCTAGATTGTCAAATGGCTGTAATCTCAAACAGATTTCGCCCTGGGTTGCACGCCCATGCCCTCTTCTGTTTTGTTTCATCATGCTGATTTCTTTCATATTTATTACGGAGCTATTTGCATAGGGCAACTCAATTTAGCCAACATCATCAGCTTAGCAATGCAGCTCCGCTCTCAAGATAGGTTTGTGCCCTAAAAGACATAATGAAAAAAAAATATACGTGCTGGTGCTATGGAATAACATTAGCCACCATGATATAATTCATAGGAAGTACAAGAGAAAATAATTAGTTTAGCAAAGGAAAAAATACTATCCCAGCCCTCATAAAAGTGTACACTAATGCACTTAGCTGTCGAACAAAGGGGCTCTTTCAATTGATGGAGGATTTCGGAACAGAATAAAGAAATAAGAAGTATAAAATACAGATGACCGTTTGTTTTACGGAACATCCTTCATATTGCTGATCATGGATGGCTTTATAATCATCTGCGAAAGCAGGGCTCAGTGGGAAGGTTATATTTACATGCGCAACAAATCAAAATAAGTTAAGGCTACAGCCAGCTGGATGCTGGTAGCTATAATTTGGGTTGGTGCAGAGGGGCTAGTTTTAAAAGGATTAGAGATAGATTTAAAGAACAATTCAGAAAAGAGATGTACTTGGCTAACAAAGGGCTGCTTGCCAAGATCAGGAGAAGACAGGTGACAGGATGAGACACCCCTTAGAGTCACCATCTTACACTGCAGACCATGGCTCCTCCTCCTCCTCCTCCTTTCTGTTGTATCCTCACAACAACCCTATAAGGTAGGTTAGGCTGAGAGTCAGTGACTGCCCCCAAGTCACCCAGTGAACATTAAGGCCGAATGGGGACTAGAACCTGGATCTCCCAAGTCCCAGTCGATATTCTAACCCCTACACCACACTGCCTGTCAATTGCACATCTATTTTGATCTGGCAAATGCAGCTGTGAGGTCCACCTCCATTTAGGCTTCACATATTTCCCTCCTTGCTGCCAGACGCCACTAAATGCGTCGTTCAGCTTCCGAATTAAAACCCGAGCCCATTATTACAAAAGTCGCGTCGAACTGGCAAGCAAATTGCCAGTAGGGGACTGCTGCGATTCTAGCCTTAGCCAGGTAGGAGAGGCAGAGACAAACAGCAGGTCCCGTTAATGCTGTTTTGCCTTATTACTAGGGAGTGCCAATGTCATCCTCCTATATATGATGACTCAAAACAACCGCAGCTCGACAGATCATTCCAAGCCTCCTCCTGGTATAAATGGGAAAGAAAATGCTGGTCTCTGGCAATGCCAACGCCTCCTCTTTTGCCCTACGTTGCACGAGAAAGACGTCGTTTTCCTGACAGTCGGGAAATGTGTGCCTTACATCTCTAACTACAGCAGGGGGTGGGTGGGATCCTGTTCCGAAATGCATCATTGTAGGGGGGAAAGCGCTTTCCGCTGCAGGTGTCAGTAATTAACAGTAAATGAGTCAGTCGGATGTTTGCAGACGTAACCTTTCCAACTTCTTATTTAGGCATAAACTTCCATATCAATATGCAGAACTGGCTGTGTTTGGCCCATTTGTGTCTCAGCAGTAGCATCATCAGTCGACATAAATATTTAAAATAAGATCAATAAAGGTTACCTCCGGGGGGCGGTGCAGAATATCCCCCAAAATTCAAAAGTGGGGGAAAAAATCCATCTGATATTGAAATTTGTTGACAACTGGATGAGACAGGAGCAGGAAATGTTTTCTGCCGGCTTCTCCACCACCATCACCAAGCACTCCCATTTCCTATTCGCAGATAAATAATTCACCCACGATATCCCCCGTCCTGAGCAGAGGCTGAACGAAACGGGGAGAAAAGCCAAAGAGGGTTTGACGATATCTCTTGGCACTGCAAACAGCATTTAAAGAGGGGAGAACCTGCTTTATCTAGGTCAGCCTTCCTCAACCTGGGGCGCTCCAGATGTGTTGGACTACAACTCCCAGAATTGAGGGAGATGCAGTCCAACACATGTGGAGCGCCCCAGGTTGAGGAAGGCTGGTCTAGGTGTTCATTTCTTGTGTGACTCCATATGCTACGGTGGGCGGTGGGCGCTTTTGGTAACTTGCATAGCGACAGCACGATACTCAGAAGGCAGAGATCCAATTTTCTTATCGGTCTTGGTACGTTTGCCGGTGCAAAGGAGAGCATTAGGACAATGGAGCTCTCCTATTTTAAAGACATATGGAAGTCACCAAGACCCACAGCGATGAGTCTCTCAGTTCATGGCAGAAAAAAACATTGCTGACATGGGTGAGGAAAGACGGGATGGATGGGTGCTGAAGGCAGAAGGAAAGCATCAAAGTGGGATTTTTTGCTAGGAGCTATGAAGAGGGTAAAGAGTGAGGTTTTACATAAGTCCTGAAGGTCTCCAGGAGGAGCACCGCCATATTTGATTCTGCACAGCAGCGCGGCCAGCTTCAACAGTAGGCAGAGTGCTATTAGATTGCTATTATTGATTCAATTATACCCCTCCTATCTACAAGATACCCTAGTTGGGCACTTGCCAACGGCCCATACTCCAGACAGGCCCACTGACAAGACTCTCCCTGGAATTGCTCCCCCTCTTCACCATTGCTACCTGCTTAAGAACAGCCATGATGGATCAGACCAACGGTCCACCTAGTCCAGCGTTCTGTTCACACAGTGGCCAAACAGCTGTTGACCATGGAGCCACAAGCAGGACAGATCTGCAACAGCACCCTCCCACCCATGGTCCCCAACAACTGGTGCCTATCGGCTTACTGCATTTGATACTGGAGACTGCACATAACCATCATAGCAGCCATTTTGATGACTGGAGGGGGCGTGGAGTACAGACTCTGAGACAGCAGAGGCAAGAAGTTCAGAAGGACACCAGTGTGATACTGGTTCCACTGTCCAAGGTGCTGAACCTGTGTTGGGAGCTCGGGCTCCGCATGTTGGACAGCTCTTTTAGAGTTTTGGCTGGTTCTGACTGAACCCAGAATGGATTCCGAGCCTCACTGAAATTGGAGCCTCCAGCCTTCGCTTGCTGGCGTCTGCGCTGTTCATGGCCTGCCCTGAGAAATTGCTTCCAACTGAAGAAACCCAATGGCCTAGACAAAGTGATGTTTCAGCAGGCCAAGCCATTGAAGCAGCAGCTCCTAAAGCAATTACAGACGATCCTGGGACGTAACCTGGATATTTTCACTAAATGGTAGGAAAGCTTCTTTTGAAGAAGAAAAAAAACATACACATGTGCAGTTTCGAGAAACTCTTGTTAGCTCTCACAGAGGAAGGCAACGGAAAGTCCAAAAGATGGTGGCGGGCAGAGAGTATCACATTTCCCTTGTCTTGCTCAAAAAAGGTCTTGCTGGGTCACATGAAAAGGCCACCCAGCCCAGTAGTCTGCTAGCCACGGCCTCGAGTGACATTCAATTGAAAGGCAGGACATAAATCTTCTATGTAAGACATAAATATAAAGGGTTGGATCCAGATTTAGTCATACCTAAAGTAGACCCGTTAGAATGAATGGGCTTCAGTTAGTCATGACTAACTGAAATCCCATTGATTTCAATGGTTCTGCTCTGTATGATTAAGTCTGACTACAGCCCATTATAAGTTCTAGTCCAACTGGTGAGATTTTCAGATCCAGCTCCTCCTGCCAATCTGGATCATAACTGATAAGAACAGATCTTCTGGCTGCTCAAACTGGAATACAAGCCTAACCTGGGAGTTTTTATAGGAGTTTTGTTGTTGTTTATTCATTCAGTCACTTCTGGCTCTTCGTAACTTCATGGACCAGCCCACGCCAGAGCTTTCTGTCGGCCGTCGCCACCCCTAGCTCCCCCAAGGTCAAGTCTGTCACCTCCAGAATCTCATCCATCCATCTTGCCCTTGGTCGGCCCCTCTTCCTTTTGCCTTCCACTTTCCCTAGCATCAGCCTCTTCTCCAGGGTGTCCTGTCTTCTCATTATGTGGCCAAAATACTTCAGTTTTGCCTTTAATACCATTCCCTCAAGTGAGCAGTCTGGCTTTATTTCCTGGAGTATGGACTGGTTTGATCTTCTTGCAGTCCAAGGCACTCTCAGAATTTTCCTCCAAGGGAGTATCAAATGACCTGGGCTGGCCAATCAGTGTAAGGTAGGGGGTGAGCAATGTGGGACCCTCCACAAGTTTTAGCTTACAACAGTGGAGGCTGTTGGCTCCAATTTTGGTGGGGCTGTGAATCCATTCTGGGTTTCAGTCAGAAACAGCCAGAACTCTAAAGGCGCTTTCCAAGGTGAGTCTTGGGTAGCTCCTTTAAAGTTCTGGCTAGTTCTGACTGAAATCCAGAATAGATTCACAGCCCCACCAATATTGGAGCCAACAGCCTTCATTGACTTACAATTCCCATCAGTCCTAGTAGCTGGCATAGCCAATGGTGAAGGCTGATGGAAGTGGTGCCTTCCAGATGTTTTGGAGTGCAAGTTGCCTACCAGGGAGATAGCCTGCTGGTGTCACTGACATTGCTGCCTTTGGCGAGAGCTGGGTGGGGAATCCCTCAGGTCACCAGTTCAAGATCCAGTGAAGACTCCAGTCCTGATGGTTTTTTATTTCCTAGCAATGAGTTTGGGATTGGGGTAGAGTTTTCCTACACCCCAATGCCAACTCCCTATATAGAACATTTCTACAAGAGGCTTTTATTTCACGCTCGCGATTGTTCACTCACCAAAATCTGCAGGTCTTTTACATGACATCGTCAACCTCCAGAGCATCTTTTGCATTTTTTGAGCTTCATTCCACCTTTAAAAAGATCGGAGAGAAGCTGAAATAAAACTTAACGTGGCATATCGGCAGTGTGTAATGCCGGCTACAATAGAGCCAGTAGATGGCATCGTTTCACTGGCCATATAGAGCATATAAAGAAAGTTTTCGATTCAAGTCACGTGTCCGCTGTCTAAAAGAGCCCATTATAAACCCACAAAGAAACTGGAAGAAGAAAGCCCTGGTAAGGATGTAGGATTTCAGTCTGGTGTGATGAACCTCATACTGAACCACACTGGCTCCTATTTCACTGGAACATTAAATCCACTCTGGGTTTCAGTCAGAACACTAAAGGAGGTGTCCAAGGTGCTGAATCCATTTTGGGGGGTAGGGTTCAGCCCTTTGGAGCTCCTTTAGAGTTCTGACTGGTTCTGACTGAAACCCAGAGCGGATTCACAGCGCCCCCCCCCCAAAAAAAGGGTGCTGCCACCAGCCTCTAGTGTTGGGAACACAATAATTAAGCTCTTCTACTCCAGTTGCAAAATGTTGCCATCGCTTCTGTCATGGCTTCCAATTGCACAAGGTTGGCAGTACCCAATCCCGCTGTGGTGCTAGCAGACATGAATGCTAGCGCAACAGGGAGCAAGCGCTCGCTAGCACAACCGGCGACTAACCGAAATGAGTGCTTCCAGAAGGGTGCTCCGTTGACGTGTCCCATCCTGGAAGCATTTCAGTTTGGGCCGGTTTCACAGGTTGTGCTAGGAAGTCCTAGCTCATTTCCACTAGCGCAACGTGCTTCCCCCTGGCACATATTGTCCAAAGAGAAAAAGGAAATTGGGCGATAGTTCAGGTTCTTTCCAATTTCATGGGAAGGGGAGGGAACTTTCCCAGTGTGACAAGCTGTGGCAGCCCTACCAAAAGAAGAAGAAGCAAAAAAAAGCAAGGAAATCTCTTGCAGTCCTCAAGGTAAATGCCAGGTGTGCATGTGACTCATTCAGTATAGCATCACACCACCTGTGGAAGGTAGGATCCTCTTCCATTACATTGTGTAACAAGCACATGACAACCTGATCTGTGGGCAAGTCTCCCATTGCCGCTCCAGAATGCACTTTGGTTTCCAATAACTCCAGCCAAAATCTAATCTTATTACAATGCTCTTGGCGGCTGTTGCATTTTATGAAAATCCTCAATACGGTTGGCTTCTGCGTGGCAAAACGCGCCTTGTGTGTGTGTAGGGAAGAAGGTGATATTGTTTACCTGAGCAACGTTCTTTAGGGTGTTGCCAGCATCAATGGGTTTCTGTAATATATTTGGGGAGAGGGAACCATAGGAGCAGCACATGCTATGCAGGCCCAAGGTCACGGGTTCAATCCCTGGCAACACCAGGTAGAGTCAAGAAAGTCCCCTGATGCTTCTCGAGGGAAGGTAACAATCTAAAAGCATTGTGATGCTATGCTCTCTTTTTCTTCCTTAAGGACTTCTTTTTCTGGTAAAAAAGAAAGAAAAAAGACAAGAGAAGCCATGGAAAAATGTTGGACGGTCACAAATTGTTGACACCATTGTCCGAACCTCTTGAAAAATTAAATGGATGAGGCAGTGCAATTGCATAAATAAAAGCATCTGGCTGGATCCAGAATTTGTGAGAATAGACCCATTGAAATCAGTGGGACTTAGGTTTCTCAGACTGAGTCCCATGGATTTCAATGGGTCTAGTTTAACCATAAGAGCAAAAGAAGAGCCATGATGGATCAGAACAAGGGTCAATCTTGTCAACCAGGGACCCACAAGCATGACTAAATATGGAACCAACGGCTCATCTGGAAGCACTCTAAGGCCTTAACTAGACCTACCTGTTAGTCTCTCTGGAAAGCTCGATGCCTGTACACCTTCTGATCTTCAAATACTTAAAAGGTTGTCACACAGAGGAGGGCCAGGATCTCTTCTCGATCCTCCCAGAGTGCAGGACACGGAATAATGGACTCAAGTTAAAGGAAGCCAGATTCCAGCTGGACATCAGGAAAAACTTCCTGACTGTTAGAGCAGTGCGACAATGGAATCAGTTACCTAGGGAGGTTGTGGGCTCTCCCACACTAGAGGCCTTCAAGAGGCAGCTGGACAACCATCTGTCGGGGATGTTTTAGGGTGGATTCCTGCATTGAGCAGGGGGTTGGACTCGATGGCCTTGTAGGCCCCTTCCAACTCTGCTATTCTATGATTCTATGATTCTATTCTCACTACTTAGCCTAATCTCTGCTCTCTCCAACTCCTCATCTGGCCCAGGTCTTAAGACCAAGGGATCGCAGCAGTCAAGAAGCAAAGAAGACACAGCCAAAATGATCCACAATTAGCTCCCCTGGTGCTGCCTACTTGAGGCAGCCCTTAAACTCTCCGAATATTTAACCGAAATCAAGGAATTGCCCTCCGTCATTATCCCATAACAAACAGATCAGGTTAATAGCGGTTGCTGCCATTTTCGCAGAGCACTCTGTCATTAAGCGTTGTTAACTATGACAGCCTCGTACTCCGCCAACAGTGTGTCTGTATCTCTTGACAAAATAACAGCTGCTCTGTTTTATGCCATGGTTTGGGTTGGATGGAGGTTCCTTCTTCTCCCTCCCACCTTTTCTTCTTCCTTTTGCAGGCTTTTATAAGATTGAGAGTAATCGTGTTATTTAAGGTTTGGGTGGGAAGAGGAGGAGAAAGGGACAGGAGGGTCTGAGCATGAGTAGTCTTCATATTTTTCTTTCTTTCTACGCTTCTTACAGATTTTCTTGCCAACAGATGATGACATGCCTGGGGGGAAGGCTGAGCAGCCAATAAGCAATTTATTTATGGCAGGAACAAATGTCTCAAGCTACGAAATAGAACGAGACAAACCCACCCTCAAGAGGAGACGGGAAGAGGTGGGCGGTTGAGGATGCCTGCTGCCATCCGGTTTCCCCAAGGTTTGCCAGCCACCTGTTTTGCCTGGATGGGCAAGGCGGAAATTCTACCGGTGTGGCTTCCCCAGCAGTGCTTGTGGCATTAAACCACCACCCACCAAACATTCACCTCCAATGCAAAGATGCATTGAACATTGCACTTAATTTGGCCCTTCAGTTCTTGTCCGAAAGAGACAGAGGACAACCACCTCTTGCAGAAAGAAGCGGAGTAGTGGTTTTCGCTCTGGTTCGTTCCGTTTCCAAAAAAGGGCGTCCACTGCAGGAGACTGGCTCAAGTTCCATTCTGATGATTCCTTTTCTTTTTCACCCGAAGCAGCCTGGCCAGGAAACACTGTTTCTCCTCTCATTGTTTAGAAGCTCCAACAGAGAGGTGGCGGGGAGCGGCGAGACCCTGTAGCTTTCCCACATATCAGCCTGCCTGCACTTTAAGATCAGAAAGAGAGACCTTTCTCAACTGCTCACCCGCGAGAGCAATTAGGTGGGTGATCACGCATGATAGGGCCTTCTCTACACTGGCCTCACGCCTTTGGAACAAACGCCCATCGGAGGTCCGCCGTGCACCACCATCCTTGCAGGCTTTTAAGAAGGCCTTGAAAACAGATTGTTTTACCATGGCCTTCTCGTGGTACGGCTAACTGTCGTTGCTGCTAACGCCATCGTTGCTGGTTTTGTTGCTGGCTTTAATTGTTATTGTATTATGTTTCTGCTTTTATTTGTTTTAATATTGTGACTTTCTAAATGTATTTTATTGCTGTAAGCCACCTTGTGAAGTCTTCTGCTCTGAAAGATGGCCAAGAAAGGTTTTAAATAAATGAATAAAATTGTGGGAGGGCTTCTTTTGAGTCCAGCAATGGCCAGAGGAGAGAGAGGTTTTAGCCACCTCTCTGCTCAGCCTTCCTCTGTTCGGACTGGCAGCTTGCCCAGGCTGTTTTGAATTTAAAACCAACAACAACACAGAGTACACATTTTCAGGACTCTGCCTACCCGGGTGTCGTGTTTCTCAGAAAACTCCTGCTTTCGATGGGAGGCAAATGAGGAGGCCTGCAAAGTAATCCACAAAGCTTTTATTATGCAACAAACGTCTCTTCTACCTGAAGCAAGTCTAACCTCTTGGAAACATCCCCCTAGGCAAAACTATGCAAACTAAACAAGACAATTGTCAGCTCAAGAATAATAATAAACCACTTCCCAAATGCCCGTAACTTCAGGGAGCCTGGTGCGGAGGCAGGTTCAGGCATAATCGAACTGACTTTCTCACACTTTCCTTCCGCGCTGTGCATTTGAGCTTCCCGCAGACCCTAGCATCAGCTAGGTTGTCGGGACACTCACCTCCAGAACAAACCTCACTTCCCACGGAGTGTGTAGGATTTGGCCTTGAGGAGATAAGCCCTGGAGAGGGCTGACTCCCAGCTGGGGAATTGCCCGTGAGAGCTTCCTCCCCCACTGGTACAGGCTGGCTGGTGTTTGGCACTGCGTCTTCTACTTCTGAATCTGATTCTGATTGATTACCTGAAACATCTTCTCCCAAGACAGGGGCAGTAGGGTTAGACAAGACACCGGGTGCCTTTCTGTTCGATCCTCCCTCTCGTTCCCTTGCTCCCTCGCACCCTACAACTGCTCCTGGCTCCGCATGTCTCTCTGGCAAGCGCCTACAAATGAAACGTTCCCAACAGTTTTATCCATGTTTAAGCAAAGATAACATTTTAATGATTCAATTAACACACTTTAGGAAGGGGGAAAATATACCCGTCGTTGCGAAAGGGTGCACTGGGCATCCTGGGCTTTTGGTGTCTGTGGCGCTGCATTTGAATTGTGGGAAAGGAGAAGACGCCGTGGCTAGAATACCGTCTCCTCGCTCAGATCTGGAATCAAGGCCCTGGCGTCTGAGGCCTCTGGAGAGCCGGTGCCATCATGAGTTGCGCTTGTCCAAAAAGGGATCACCTGCCCCTGAAGCACCAGAAATAGTTTCTTCTTCTTCTTTCTGTTTCATTTCTCTCCTGCAGGGCAAACAACAAAGTAGATCTGGTCTTCTTTGGTCGATTAGCCTTGAAATCAAGCAGAAAAAAAGGATGCTGTTTTCCAAAGCCAATGCCAAAAAAAAGCGGCTCGTTTTTAACGTCTCCTCGTGACTTTCTGTGGTTGATTTGCCCTCTTGGAGCTCCTCAGTCAGAGTTTATTAACAGCTTATGCTCGTTGCTTTCCAATACATGTTCAGAACGGCGGCCGCGGAGGGTGGGGAGGAGGACGGGGGGGGGGGATTCCCACTTTCTTAATTGCCCTGACTGAATAATTTACTTATTAGAATTTAGATTTGTTTTTCCACTTCTACTTCCTCTCTTAACCCTGCTCTTCTCCACACACGCACATGCGCCCCGCGCTCGCTTCCCTGTGGATTAGTCTGTCTCAATAAATTCACTGCCCAATCACTCGATATTACTGACATGGAGCGTGCCGTAAAAGGCTCTCTTTTTTTCCAGGGCCTATACCTCTGGGATGTGGCTCTTCTAATTGCCCCCTTTCTACTCCTCTCCTCATTTCCAGAGAAGTCAGTCAGAATATTTTTCTTCCCGTAACCCGGACCGCCGCAGAATATGCACGCTGAATATGAAGGAAGTTGGGCGTTTGAAGGCAGGGGTACAGGGGGCAGAGGCAGATGGAGTGCCAGCTAATTAAAAACTGTCATCCATTCCAGAGGAGTTAAAGGCGCCCGAAGGCAGGCCGCCTGCCCACTCGCCCGCCTCAGAAGGAACAGCCTTACACTTCTGATGCAGCTTAAGAATGAGAGAGGCAGGCCTTTTCAGCTCAGAAAGGACACAAAGACAATAATAATAAAAAAACCCAACAACTTACAAACACACACAGAGACACATTCCGCCACAATTAGAATTTCAGTCTGTTGCAAGATAATCGCCGGTTTTGGCAGGGCTCTCGTTCTCTCAGACGTCGGCTGGCCTGTTCCGGAAAGGCCACGGCGGCTGTGCTCACTTGCAAGTGGGGGGCTTGGCGCCATTTCTGTACGGCCGCTCACAGCAGCCTGATAACTGTATCAGTGTCTCATTATCGCCACATGTCTCACGTCAGTGAGACGTTCCAGAAGGAAGAGGGGGAAGAGGAAGGGGTTTGAAACAAATGAATTCCACCCTTATTCTGAGTTTCTGTTACACCCAGCCAGAAGTTTAAAGGAGATATTTAGTTATTTAATTAAATATTTATATACCGCTCCCCATTCGAGGATTTTGGAGCAGTGAACGAATAGAATAAAAGAATAAAAACAGATCAAAATACATTTTTAAAAGGAAAAGAAGTGCAAATAAAACTGTGGCTGGTCATTCAGGGAAAGCTTCTTGGAACAGCAACATTTTGAGGAGAGGCTGGAAGGAATACAAGGTTGGTGCCTGATCGCCAAAGGCAGAGAATTTCATAGGATGGGGCCACCACAGTGAAGGCTCTTCTCCTGGTGGACTCCGATTGGACCATAGGCCCATGTGGAACCTATGAGCATGCCCTCAGATGACTTCAGTGACCAGGTAGGTTGATAGGGGAGAAGCAATCCAAGTCCTGTAGCCATGGGCGGGGTTGGATTCAACACCTTGGATGTCTCCTTTGGAGTTCTGGCTGGGTGTAACCCAGAATGGAATCTGCTCCCAACCGACATTGCAGCCATCAGCCTTCCCTGCTGGAACCTCATCCTACAGCTTCCAGGAACCATAAGATTTCAGCTTTAGTCAAGGATGTTGCTCCTTGCAGAGACAGTGCTGCAGCCCTCAGATCATTTGTGGGGGTGTCCCAATTCTTAAAGACGTTGTATTTAATCCCATTGTGCCTGGTACAAAGAGCTGGTCTCCGAACTCTGGAACGTTTTTGTATATTCCTTTTGGGGGCTGTTCCCCAACGTGTGCAAGTTATGGCCAGATTTGCAGACATTATGCAAATTGCAACCAAATTTCCATACGTTGCGCAAATTTCAGCCATCATCTGCATAAATTCGGCTGTAGTTTGTATGCGTTGCGGAATCTTCTAAAGAAGGCAGCACAACAAAGTTCCAGAGTTCGGAGAACAGCCTGCAGCTCGGTTCACCAATGCAAATGAAGTCATACACATGGCAAAGCTCCTTCGAGCCAAAAATGCATCCGATTTCCTAGAGGTAGACACCCCAAGTTTTCCAACTTCAACTGAACCTATTGACAGTATTCTGGATGCAGCCACATTTTATTTATCCATAAAATACATTGTAATCTCTTTTGAAGTGGTGTGTGTGTGTATGAACGTTTACAGCAGATTTGGGGAATCTGTGGTCCTCCAGATGTTGATGGCCTACAACAGTTACTGGGGAACATGGGTGGTAGGTTGCTGTTTATTTAAATTTATTTATTTAAAACTTTTATATCCCGCCCTATATCACTAAGATCTCAGGGTGGCATACAGATAAAAGCATACAGTATAAAACAATAAATATGCACAGTTAAAAACAAATTAAACCATGAACCAAGTTAAAACAATATATAATTTAAAAAGTTAAAACAGTTAAAACCATGTGCCATCTTAGTGAATTTAACCATCAAAGGCTTTGTTAAAAAGCCATGTTTTTACTTGGCGTTTAGCTGGGCCTCCAAGGGGAGGGCATTCCACAGTCGGGGGGCCACCACAGAGAAAGCCCTCTCCCTTGTCCCATCATAGCGTATATGTTGCATTGGTGGGATGCTGAGAAGGGCTCCTCCAACAGATCTAAGGTCTTGGGGAGGCATATATAAGGAGAGGCGCTCCCTCAAGTATCGAGGTCCCAAGCTGTTTAGGGCTTTAAACGTCATTACCAACACTTTTAATTCTGACCAGAAGCGTATAGGCAGCCAGTGCAATTCCTTTAAGACTGTTGCACCTGTGTCCTGCTTGTAGGTTCCTGGTCAACAGCTGGTTGGCCACTGTGTGAACTAGTCCTTGACTTGATGGACCCTTGGTCTGATCCAGCAAGGCTCGTTTTAACTTCCATCATTCCTGACCACTGGCCATGCTGGCAGGGACCGATATGTGTTGGAGTCCAAAAATATCTGGAGAATGACAGGTTCCCCACCCATCCTTTTTACAGAGACATCTGACCAGAGTAAACAGCATACCTGTAAAAGTTCTAGACTTGATTGGCAACTCTAAGTCCTTTCCCAGACATTGCTTACCACGCTGAAAATATCACTGAGGAAGAAATGCCACGCCCACCTGAAACATTATCCAAATTGAAACATTGTCAGACACAGTTCTTGTCCCAGTAATTGTGTTGTAATAAAAACTCCATCAGCATTTTTCCATTATAAACCTTGTTTAATTCAACGGTAAAAATGAGCTCAAGGCAGAGATTTGTAATATAAATTCAAAGCTTGGGAGCAATTTCCCATTTTTTTAAAAAAACCTTGCACATTTTGAAAATAAATTTGGCAATGTTTCAATTAGCTGAGAGCAACACCGGCCTCCCAGATGTTTCTCTATGACAGGTCTAGGGAGAGAGGTGTGTTTGCATGCCCTGATGAGATTATAATCCCATCCAACAACCTGTTTTGCACATGCTGTAAAATATCATACATTTCACTGGTTAGAAAACAAGGTTTCCCCCCTTCCTTTGCAGCTGCTACCCAGGAATCACATCCCACTGTAAAAACATGTAATTGGGCGTTCTACTGTCGCGAAGCCTCCAAAATCTTATTATCACCAAGCCAAACTGAAGCGCTCATGTGAATAGCATATCTAAGGCCACCCATGGGAAATGAATTCCCAGGTTACTAGGTCCATTGGATTGAATCTAGACAGAATCAGGCTTGTGGTGTCACGGCCATATTGCACCTGTCCTGAAAGATATGCAGTGGCTGCCAATTGCTTTCTGGTATCAAGTCAAGGTGTTGAATTAGGACCTGACTATCTAAGGGACCTGGGGGTGGTGTCAAGAGGAGGCACAGTTGGACACCTGCCAAGGGACCACACTCCATCAGAGGCCCACTAACAAGAACCTCCAGACTTTCTCCTCCTCCTCCTCCTCATCCCATCATTGCAAGCTGCACTTTCACCTGTCTCACTCTGGTGGGAAGATGGAGGAGCAAAATACGCCATGGCCTACTTGCTTCCTGGTTGTCTGCCACTCAAGCAAGGAAGGGGTAGCAGTGACGAGGATGAGGATCAAGAACAATAGCAGCTGCTGACGGTGGCCCCAAGAGAAGATGCCCATTGATGGAGGGGGCCCATTGAAGGTGTCTTGCCAAGGGTCATCAGAAATCTGAAGCTAGCACTGTTGGACCACCTGCCTCCTTCAGAGGTAGGCCCTGGTTCGAGAGAGAGGCACACACAGCACTCCAGTGCTTTACAGTCTGCAGCAAGCGCAGGTATCGGACAGATACACTACTCAGGGAGATAAAATTGGCTCTGTCTTCCTGACAAGTATATTCTTAGCTACAATTCTGGGCTTGTCCTGAGTAACGTCTAAGTTCCGACTCTCCTTGCTATGATGTTGCTTTTCCATAAATGTCTGGGTGTGGAATGAAAAAAAGAGGTGATGTCACAGCACTGAACAGAGCACCATATTATCCAACCTTGCCCTTTCCCATGGCCAAATGGCCTCTGTGATGTTCATTCACTGATAAGTCCCGTTCAGCCAAGATGAAACAGCTGTGACAGTTGTGCTTGCTGGGTAGCTAAGTATTTAGCTACCATATACTTTCAGATTCACCCTTTGATATTTTTGTCCCTTTATGAGTGCTTCTAGATGGAGAACAGGTACAAACTGACTTATTATTGCAGCTTACCAGCAAATCTGGTCTGGAGTCCTCCTGGAAAGGAGAGATTGGTTTTGTGATGAATGTGCAATGCCACCTGAAAACCAATAGTCCCATGTCTCTCCATACAAAACGTGAAATTATTATTCTTTGGCAGATTTGATGGGGATCTCCTGGGAGCATTAAATGTTGGGTAGCGCATCCTTGGAATTTTCTGCATCAAGTATTTAGCTACCATATACCTTCAGATTCACCCTTTGATATTTTTGGCCCTTTATGAGTGCTTTTAGATGGAGAACAGGTACAAACTGACTTATTATTGTGTATACAATTAAGAGAAGGGAAGAGACATCAGAAATCATTTCAAGTAACCTCAAAAGCAATGTCCAATTGTTATTTTAATATTGTATAAATTTTATATGTTTTTAATCAGTTTTATGCATTTTATGGTGATTTTGTATTTAATGTTCCTCGCCTCGATCCAGAGGGAGAGGAGGGTAAGAAATAAATATTGTGCTTTTTATATTGTATTTTGTATTTGTATTTTTAACTTGTTGGTTGTTTTATGATGATTTTAATTTTTGTGAACCGCCCAGAGAGCTTCGGCTATTGGGCGGTATAAAAATGTAATAAATAAATAAATAAATAAAATAAATATTCTATTCTATTCTATTCTATCCTATTCTATTCTATCAGTGAGGCTCTGGGTTTGCTCTGGGTTTCAGTCATAACCAATCATAACTCTAAAGGAGCTTCTTTAGCTATCCGGACCACTCCTTTAGAGTTCTGGTTGAAACCCGGAGTAGACAGTACATAAGCTCACATCCCTCTGGAACATCTGCCATCCATAACACATGCTAGAGATGCTCCAGTCTTAAACACAAAGCTCAGGTATGCAAACCCATACATGCCAATATTTGCGCCACCACAAGGGAGAAATGCATTGTCATACATTTTGCAAAGCTATTCTAACAATTGGATGTATAAAGCATATTACTGTGCTTCTCATTATCTAAGACTGTCATTCGCTCCAGTATTCTAAATGTAAAGTGCACCCAAGGGAGAACAGGTGATACAAGAATTGTTACAAAAAAGAGTGGGGGGGGGCGGCTTAACCCCACTTGCTTGAATAGTAGGAAGTTCTAGAGGTGGTTACAAGGTCTTTTTGTTGCAGTGAGATAGACTTTGTGGGGTGTTGTCGTGCATACGATGCTATCTGGTTTTAATGGTTGATTTTGATTTTATTTTGTTTTACTAGCAAATGGAACTGGCTTCACATGGGTTATTATTATTATTATTATTATTATTATTATTATTATTATTATTAATTTATATAGCACCATCAATGTGCATGGTGCTGTACAGATTATACACAGTAAATAGCAAGACCCTGCCACATAGGCTTACAATCACCATTATGGCCTGGTTCAGACAACACGCTAAACCATGCTGCTTAACCACAAAATGGTTCCTATGTGGTCTTAGGCAAGGCACACTCAGTCTCAGCTTCCCATCTGCAATATGGGAACAATAATACTAGCCTACCTTACAGGGCAGTTGTAATTATTACTGATATGATGGCTGTGGAGGCTTTGAACACTGAAAAGGTGCAGTGTAAACGTCAATCCCTACGTTGATCCTGGCCCAGCCTGTATTAGTCTAGTACATCTGGAGTGGGCCACCCTGCCCCATACATGTACAGTACTTATATTGTGTTACATTATGATAATTGACATAATTGCATATTCTTCTACTTGTTACCTCTGGGTCCTTTCCCCTACCTTCCCACTGTTGTCTGTCTTCTGCAGATATCTAGATTGTAAATCCCCCGTCCTCATTCTTTGCAAAGCACCGTGTATGTGAATGGTACCCAACAAATAATAAACAGGCACTATGGTTACTATTGCTGATGCAAAGAATCTAGGGGACAAAAATTATAGAAATAGCTCCCGGATAGGAATGTGAACTTATCTATTTAGTGAACACCCAAACAATCAAAGTGGGGTCTGGGTGTAGCTGTGCAGCAGCCTCCTCCAAATTGGTTATGCCGTTGCCGTCAGCCCTGAATCCATTGCACAGGGGACAACCCTCATTAACGTCCGATTAAAAATCCATTTTCAATCTGTGATGAATGAAACCTTTAATTGATCAAATCAGCGCAATTACTCTTTGCAAGCCCTAAACATTAAGGCTGCAGGTTAGATGTCTACATCTGAAATTGCAATATTTTAGCTTGTCTGTGTCATTAAGCAAGTGCCGTTACAGCTGCTGCCGTAAGGTGTCTGTCCAGCTCTTTGTGATGCAACTCATCCTTCGGAACCTTCCACTGAAAAACACTAATTTTGCCATCATCCTACCTAGATTTATGGGAATATTTCATAAGCTAGGAGTCGGAAAGACCTTTAAAAGGTCACTTTGTCCTTTTGATGACCTGCAGGATGTGCTCTTTCAAAGGAGCTATATGCCACGGCTTTTTATGTTGTGGTAATCGGAATGTCAGCCTGAGCCCCCTGCCTCCTTCCCTCCCTGTCTTGTTTGCTCTGCTCTGTCACAGTTTCCTTTCATCTGAAGGCTAAGCAAGTCAGATCTACTCTTAAAACACATGCAGGGATACTGCCTCCAGCCCTTCAGGTACTCTTCAACATCTGGGGCTCGTTCAGAAGACTGGGAGCCAGGCATAAACACTTCAACACCGAGCACCTGTAAGTAACCACACTGGGAGGTTGCTGTCTGGGTTGGCAGCATGGTGGTGGGACTTGGGTGGAGGTAGATCCAATCCCCAGCAAAAGACTTAAATCCGGGAGTCCACACAGGATGGAACCAGGAAACCAAGGCCTTAGCTAGGTGGGGCTTTATCCTGGGGGCGAACCCTGGGATTGTCCTTGTGCATCCACATGACGCACAGGGGATCCCGGGATCAGGGAAGGATGATCCCTCCCTCGCCCCGGGATCTCACCCTACACTTTGGCCCCGGTTTTTCCACGGTCTTGGGCTGAGCCTGAGACTGCGGAACGTGTGGCCCGTTGTTGCCGCGAGTTGACCCGTCTCCCAGGAGCTGTGCCCATCGAGGGTAGGGTGGGGGGAGCAGAGACAATAATTAACATTTTAAAAAAAGACTTACCTTTTGGGCACGAGTCTTAGTGCGCTCCGGTCACTTTAAAAATTAAAAAAAGGCAGGCGCGACGCCTCTCCTCCTGAGGTCATTGTGCCTCATGTGTAAACAGAGGAGGGATCTCACATTAAACACAACGTGAGATCTTCCCTCCTCCATCGCAGGATAGCAGGTAGGTGTAGCTCAGGCCCAAGTCATCCCAAGCCTCAACCTAAGAAACCTCATTGCAGCTGTGTATGTCAACAGACAAGCAAATATTATTATTATTATTATTTATTATATTTATTTGTATCCCGCCTTTTGCCCAATGCTGGGCCTCAAGGCAGCCTTACAAAGTTTAAAATATACATTGGGGTGGGGGGAGGGAAACAAAACCATAAACAATTTAAAAAAACACAACAAAATTATAAGACATTAACATAGATGGAGGGCCGGATTATTCTCCGAAGGCCTGCTTGAACAAAAAAGTTTTAGCCTGCTTCCGAAAGCCCATCAAGGAGGGAACCAGCCTAGCTTCCCTGGGAAGAGAGTTCCAGAGCACCGGAGCAGCCACCGAGAAGGCCCTCTCCCATGTTCCCACCAAATGCTTGTGAAGAAGGTGGGACTGAAAGAAGGGCTTCTCTGGAAGATCTCAAAGCACGGACAGGCTCATAAGGGAGAATACGTTCAGGATGATCCAGTAGGCTGGACAGGATAGCCAGGTGCATTTGGACAAGAAAGGGCAGAATAGAATAGGCAGGTGTTGGACAGGAATGCAAGGGTCGGGGTGGATAGCTGGAAAAAATGCAGTTAATGACAGGCAAGCTTCTCCCAACTCAACTTAAAATTTGATTTATTTTCCTGGCGTTTTCTGGAGAATTCTTAAAATAAAAACAAACACCTCAAATCTTGTTGATTTTTTCAAAGAATCTGTGGGCTGATGTAATCTGGTAAACATACAAAGTGTACCCCTTTCCCGCCTGGCGATACCACAATGCAACATTTTCGGCTGTGCGTGTGCAGCAGTCTTAAGCTTGCACGTCCCCTACCAATAATGGGAATTGGAGCCAAACATAGTGTTCCAAATGAGATCTCTCCACAGACACGACATCGGAACAAAACGTGTCTTCGAAAACACCGGAGTATGCAAAAAGAAACAACAACCAGAAAGGGAAAAAGAAAATAATAATAAAAAAACCTTGTCATATCTGGAAGTCCAGGGCCACGAAAACAGAATCAAATTAAAAGCAAAAACCATTCTTCCAGCGGACCAATTCTGAAAGGCAGATGCAGGCTTTATGTTACATTTTTGCTCTGGTACAACGTTTTGCAAGCGGCTGCCACAACGCCTCGCTGGTCAACAACTGAAAGGCCCTCATTAGCGATTAGCTAAACACGCAGCGGCCTTCGAGCCACTGTAAGGTGAAGGGATCAGATCTGAGAAATGAAGCAAGAAGGGCCCCTTCTTCCTATCGCTGCAAACAACAACAACAACAACGACAACAGCATGGTAGACTTAAAAGCTTCCAATTAGCAGGTCTCTCCTGAGCCTTCATCGCCAAGTGAAACCGGAGCCGAACTTGAGCGGAACGAAACTCCCGGGTCACATCGCACACTCTCTTCCTTCCTATCCAGCTGGAGACCTCACTCCGTGGGAAAAGCCGGAAATACAAACGAGAAACGAAAACAGAAAACGGAGCCTGAGCATCCTTCTCTTCTATGAATAGGCATCTCAAGCCTTGTTTGCTTTCCTGGAGAGATTACAGCTGGGAATTTTCCCTCGGAAGGTTGAACTCGATCGTGCTGCTGATAAACATCTGCAGAAGGTGTCTTTTGGGAAAGTGTGCATTTGAGGGTGTTTAACCTCATGTTGTGTGTCTCAGGGCTGGCGTCAAGAGTAGGCACGGTTGGGCTAGCATTGAAGGCCCACACCCCAGCAGAAGCCCAGTGAGAGGAGCCCTCTGGACTTGCTCTTCACCATTGCGAGCTGCTTCTTCACCTGCCTCTTGGTGGTGAGAAGGAGTAGCAGGTGATCCCATGGCCTCCTTGCTGCCAAGACAGCCAGTGGGAGCAACGACGAGAAAGAGAATGAAGAGCAATACCAGCTGGTGACAATGGCAGTGAGAACTTAGGCAGAGTTATTGATGGAGGTGGCCATTGAAGAACCAGCCCTGTGTGCCTGTGTTTAGTTCCATTATTAAAAAGTGATCGTGGCTATTACGCAAATGCAGTTCAGGCAGACTTAGGCCAGATCTACACGTCGTTGCGAAGGCGCCTTTTTTAAAGACGTCCCTAAAAGAAGCGCCTCTTTCTTTACTGTGCGTACTGTGAGCTAGGCAGCGCCGCCTGCGGAAGAATCTCGACCCCATTCAAAGACGCTGCTCGGGCCGCTTCCCCCTCGCGTGTTCTTCCATTCGAATAATCCCCCCGCCCACCCGGCGGGTCTTCTGGCGAGTCCCGGCGGCGGCGGCTCCTCCTGCAAAACACTTTTCTCCCTCGGTGTGTTTGTATTTGCGTTTGCGTGCGCGTGTGCGAGCACACACCGAAGAGAGTCCCAGGGAGATGAACACGGCGGGGGAGAGCGAGAGGCAGGAGCTAAACTCGTCCGCCGCGCGCACGCAAACGCAAATACAAACACACCGAGGGAGAAAAGTGTTTTGCAGGAGGAGCCGCCACCGGGACGTGCCAGAAGAGCCGCCGGGTGGGCGGGGGGATTATTCGAATGGAAGAACACGCGAGGGGGAAGCGGCCCGAGCAGCGTCTTTGAATGGGGTAGAGATTCTTCCGCAGGCGGCACTGCCTAGCTCACAGTACGCACAGTAAAGAAAGAGGCGCTTCTTTTAGGGACGTCTTTAAAAAAGGCGCCTTCGCAACGACGTGTAGATCTGGCCTTAGTGGGACATAACGGGGTCGAGCAAGGGATGGTGGTATGGCCCTTTTGCGGGAGAATAGTGGTAAGGAAAAAGCAAGGAGATTCATGAGGTGAAGGCAGATGAGACCTGCTTAGAGCAGTGAGCAAAACATGGTAACGCTGTTCACGTTCTCAGTATGGATTTTCTTTTCTTTTCGTTTCTTTTCTGGAGGGTAAGCGCTAGAGAAAACGATCCTGCAGGTTTGCAGCAGAAAAGTCCCCCAAACTCTGGAGCAGTTTGGGTTCAGGAAAAGCCTCAGTGTTCTTTGGATAATAAGGTAACCAATCTGAACATCAATATATGTAGTGCCCTTTTAAACCTTGGGAGTGGACAAGATTGCCAGCCGTGGTTACAAAATGCTTTACAGCCTGGAGAACTTTGGCAGAAAGTTGGATGGAAGATTAGACACCTGATCGGGATGGAAACCTGCAGGCTTTTCTTTCGCTGTGAATGACCAGGCTGAAACTCTCTTTCCCCTGTAATTGGGGCACTGATCTCCTCTGCCCTTATGCCTCCCAGATGCTAGGGGGAAATTAGCAGTCCCTGGAAATAGAGATAGATTTCTCTCCTTTTCCTGGTGTTTACCAAGGAGCCTCATGCTTTCAAGAGCAGCTGCATTGCAATAAATCAGGCCTTTATTGTTCCATTCATCATGCACGTCAACACCCAATTCTCTTCTTGATTAAGGCAGATCTTTCAGTGCAGCCCTTCTGATTTGCCCTTGTTTGTGCTTTTCCCCCTTCCTCATTTTTTTTTAAATGAAATTTGAAATTCTCAAGAATACCAACCTCAGCTTTTTCCACTCCATCACGGAATTGGGATTCCACATGTCTTCCTTGGGGTTTCCTGTGAGCAGTTGGTTGGCCACTGTGTGAACATCACACTGGACTAGGTGGAGCTTTGGTCTGATCCAGCATCAGGGCTCTTCTGATGTTCACCATGTTGCCTCTTCCCCAGCTGAGCGTCATGAGGTTGAGGGAAACAAAAGAAGACACCTGCCAACTGTCCTTTTTGATCAATTAACTATTTCATTTTGATTAGCAATTTATTTAATTTATCATTGCATTTATATCCCACCTTTTTTCCTCTAAGGAACCCAAGGTGGCAAACGTAAGCCTCCTCCTCTCCGGTTTATTCTCACAACAACAACTCTGTGAGGTGGGTTGGGCTGAGAGTCTGCGACTGGCCCAAAATCACCCAGTGAGCTTCCATGGCTGCATGGGGACTAGAACCCAGATCTCCCGGCTCCCAGTCCAACACTTTAGCCACTACGCCACACTGAGTTTTACCTTAGGGTTGAGAGCTGGGGTGGAGAGACGGACCATCCACACAACCGTATCCACCTTGAGGTCAACTTCAGGAGCTCTTTTCCATGTACCTCTTGAGATAAGGAGCATGATTACTGGAGAGGGCCTTTTCTCCACTGGCCCCTAACTATAGAACTCTCCCCCTAGACATGTTCCCCTGGTGTCATCTCTATTGTCTTTCATGTGCCTGGCAGGGGTTCTTCCCACTCCGCCACCTGAGGTGGGGGATTCACCCTGCCTCATGGAAGGGCCAGCCCTGAACTGAATGAATCTTGATTGTCGTTCTCTCACTACCGTGGGAAACTGCTTCATTTCAAATGCTACCACTGTCCATTTAACTCAGTATTGTCTACACCATTTCTGGCAGCAGCTCTTAAGGGGTCTTTCCTAGCTCTACCTGAAGATGCTAGGGATTGAAGCTGAGTCCCTTTGCATACAAAACAGGCTCTCCATCACCACTGAGCTATGGTCCTACCAAGTAACTACAGCCAGCTCACATGGTCCTGGGATTGGGTGAATGGGCTTCCTATGCAGCCAAAAAATGGTCTTGGGCTCATGAGCAAACCAAATCTGAGGGGCCAAACCTAGGGAAAAAACTCATAGAACCACCCCCACGCCACAACAGATTTCTCCAACATCCCTACTCTGAGCTCATGAATTTGTTTTCAGTACTACAATGGAGCTCACTGTCCTATCACTCAAAAACCCATCGTTGGTTTTCCACCCAAGTTTTATTTATTTCAGTAACCTCATAGAATCATAGAATCATAGAATAGCAGAGTTGGAAGGGGCCTACAAGGCCATTGAGTCCAACCCCCTGCTCAATGGACTTATTTAAGGGTGTGGAAGAAATGTCCCTCTTTTTTTTTTGGAAGTCTTGAACTAAAGTGCCCATCATGGCCAATACCCATTGTCGGGTGTGGGTGATGGGACCTGTGATCCAGCACATCTGGGGGACACCAGAATGGGAATGGCTGGGTCATTAAATGTTAAAGTAAGTAGGAGGACAGAGTTGAAACAAGAATGGAATGTTTTCGTTTGTCTTTTAGTAGGATTTTATCTCAGATTGGTTTGGTTTTAATGTTGTGTACACTGCCCTGGGAATGAAAGCCGGCTTATAAATTTTAGAAAGAAACAAAAATAAATAATTCTGGTTGGTTGACAGGTGGAAGAAGGGATTGGGAAGAGGCTGGGAAACTGAGGAGATTAGCTGGGTGGGAATTGGATTTAGAAGATTGCTAGTTCTCATCACAGTCTCATCCCAGGCTTTAGTTCACTGTGGATTTGTTTCCTCTGATCCTCCAATAAATACTCTGCTGTTAACCCTGGGTAATGGTCAGTGAAGCCCACACTTAAAAGGTTTGAACGTCTACCCTGATGCCTATTCCCACATTGCGTTGTTAGCCCAGTTAAACTGTGGCACGTAATTTTAATATCAAACCAATATGTTCGCGATGCAGCTTTGCCCTCGGGCGTTCGCGCTGCAAAAAAGGGGGTGCCTTCAAGGCTTTCCCGTGGAAAAGAACTGTACAAAAGCAGGCCACGTCTACAAATACATTTGTATCAATGCGCCACTGCCTCCACCGTTCAGTTGAAAGGGACAGTAATTGCATCCCGCTCTTCCTGCTGTGACCTCTCAATGGGTTATGTAGGTTAATTGCTCAAGGCTTTTTTTCACCCGTAAAGCTCTGAGCTGCTTCATGTTCAAGAAGTCCTTTCCACCTCCATGACCAGAATGGGGCCCCTTGGCTTTAAAATTTATGGGGCCAAGGAGAAACACGGCAGGTCCACATTTCCCCTGCTGTCATCTTCTTGATTGAGGTTTTCTGCAACCCAGGTGGTCTTGAACTCCTTATAGGGAAAGCCCAAATTATCTGTGCTTCAGGGGAAGAAGGTCATCCAAGTTAACTGCAGATGCTGGAGAAGACCCTCCAGCTTTTAGCCAACAAAAAGAGGACACTTCCATTGCGCTAACAGAGTTTCGGAGATGGCTTCCAGCAAAGGGTAGACAATGCTTCCTCCGAAGGAAATCCAAATGGTTATTTTAGATAGGCAATGGAGGCCCAGCGACTCCAACTACAGCCGCTCAACCACACTGATGTTCACCACCGCCATCGCAAGAGAAACTCTTTTTCTTCCAAATATCAACTCAGCTTCCCACAATACTGTTGGCATTTTCTTTGTCACTTTTGTAATGCCCTTAGGAGGCATTTCTGTTTGCTTGCTTGCTTGTTTTAAGCATTTTTACGCCACCCTTCCATGGGGAGGCTTCTAGAGTGAGTTGCATGCAATTAGGCTTACAATCAAAATGCACGACACAGAAGGAAAAAGCGACCGGGGGTGGGGGAAGGAGGCAAATTTAGGCACCAATTCGTAAAGTTAAATAGCGGCTTTTACCATGAGCAGCTGGAATAGAAGCAGTTCAATGACAGGAGCAGCCCAAGGGAGCTGATGGAATGGCCTTCCTTCCATTTCCCCTCTGTTGTAGCCTCTTGTATTGAATATCCACAGGCGAAGGGATTATAGGATTTGGCAAAAGAACCACACATAGTTAAACTATGGAATTTGCTCCTACAAGACGTAGTGATGGCCACCAATTTGGATGGCTTGGATAAATTCCTGGAGGAGAAGGCTATCAGTGGCTATTAGTCCTGATGGCTGTGCTTCCTCCAGGTTCAGAGGCAGTAAGCCTATGTACACGCGTTGCTGGGGAACATGGGCAGGAGGGGTCTGTTGCACTAGTGTCCTGTTTGTGGGTTCCCGGCCAACAGCTGGAATCTGCAATGAGAAGCCCCACCGCGAAATTCACCTGCAGTGACTTCTTGCTATGTGTGAACCAGATCTCTGAGTCTATTGGTCCATCCAATCTAGTATTGTCAGCACTGACTGGCAGCGACTCTTCAGGGTTTCAGGTATGATTGTTTCATCACCCTACCTGGAGATGCTGTGGGATCTAGGGTGACCCTATGAAAAGGAGGACAGGGCTCCTGTATCTTTAACAGCTGCATAGAGAAGGGAATTTCAGCAGGTGTCATTTGTATATATGGAGAACCTGGTGAAATTCCCTCTTCATCACAACAGTTAAAGCTGTAGGAGCTATACTAGAGTGACCAGATTTAAAAGCAGCTTTAACTGCTGTGATGAAGAGGGAATTTCACCAGGTTCTCCATATATACAAATGACACCTGCTGAAATTCCCTTTTCAATACAACTGTTAAAGATACAGGAGCCCTGTCCTCCTTTTCATATGGTCACCCTAGTGGGACTTTCTACATGCAAAGCTTTGTCCCTCATTCACTTGTTTTTGAGGTAAATTCTTTTTCATCTGTACTAGTTACTTAGCTGCTGTTGGGTGGTGTGCACTTCATTATGTGTTAATTACTAGCGGGATAAAGTTATCACCTTGTTAGGTTGTCAGACAGCATGTTAATTTAATTTAGATGTGGTTTTTTTTTAATTTCACTCAAGATAATTTCACATTCGCCACCTCTTGTTCTTGACAAATTGTCAGCTCAGCTTTTCTTTTGGAAGAGGAAAGGAATGCAACTGGAGGACTTCATGAATGGCACTGTGTTGGAGGTGGGCCATAAGGGTTTGCTATTTTATATTCATAGACTCAACAGCCCACTTAAGCAAATGTGCCATCCTGTTGTGGTCGTTTCAGATGGTGAGGGGATGAAAAGAAGAAAGAAAAGAAAAGAAAAATAGCAAATGAAGGACAGCAATATTCTCCCCAAAGCTGAAAGGCCCACATTTGAAGATATTCAAGATTAAATAGAGCACCGACATACCCAATATACCTAGTTGTACAGTGGTTGCTGTGGTTACTTGTTATGCTTCCTAATATAAGAAGATATAAGTGTTATTGCTACAAATTACTCACCATTACCCTCCCACCCCAATCAAAGAGATTTGCACCTTGAGGACTAGTGTAGTGTAACTAAGAACATGAGCTGCAAGCCCACTAGGGTCTCTGGTTCAAATCAGACCTACAAACTCACTAGGTAATTGCTGCCAAGCCACTATTTTGCTTTACCCTCCCATCTGCAATACGGGCAATAATATTTATTTTTATTTTTATTTATTTATTTATTTATTTATTTATTTATTAACATTTATATACCGTCCCAATAGCAGAACCGCTCTGGGCAGTTTACAGAAGTTAAAAACAGTGAACATTAAAAAGTATACAAAATTTAAAACCATTAATAATAATAATAATAATAATAATGACGAGTAGCCATATTGCCAGCAAGGAAAGAGCTTGCAGGCAACCCCAGGGAAGAAAACACAACATTTGGAAGGTGAGTCAGAGCATCACATGGTTCAGGATCAAAGATCCAGATGCCACAGGTGAAGGGGGAGAAAAGAGCAAAAGGGAAAAGTGCAATGTCATTGCCAGGTCCAACTTGAAAGCTGGCCGAAAGCGAGAGAAATCTATTGCTTTTATTGTTGCGTCAAAGAAAGGTCAGGTTGAAGGAGAGTGTCTTTAAAGGTTTCTAGAGAGACAAAAATGCGCCTTCTTTCCGCCATCCTGTTCTAAAAAAACAGAAACCCTGCAAACCGACGTGGAAATGGGACGGAACAAACTCAATCTTGGGAAAATGAGCTGGACATGACCGGTTCGTCCATCCCTTCACATAACTACTTCTAGAGTATAACTCAACAGTTCCAGACATCCCAGAACTCGATCCTGGAGGCCTGTTTCCCAGGCAAATCATTGACCAAAGAAGCAGCCACCTCCCAGAGCATCCTGTGAACATCGGTTCAGCATCATGCTCAGATGGAAGGTGCTATAAAAATGCAAAGGATTGTCCTTCTCAATCTCGCTGGCAGCTGTTCAGGCTCCAGCCATCTGCCATTGTTGTATGTTTTCATGGAAGATTGAGGATGACACATATATACTCCTCTTTTGTGACTAAACGGAGCTGGCTTTGGTTGGTTTTAGAGATCAGCCAACCTACTCTGTTATTTTAGAACATTTTTGGCTGTTGTCAGAGAATGCCTTCTCTTTTTTGGCACGGCTTAGCCCTCATCATCAGTGGTACAGCAGAACCAGGAGTTACAGGGACACAGTGCCAGCATGTTTTATTAACTGGGATGCCAACATCCCCTGCCACCCCCCCCCCCGCCCCTAGATTCCCCTGTTCCCTCTGAGCTTAGCTGCAATCTTCACATGTACATTGATGGTGCTAAATAAATAAATAATAGCTGAGGAGGAAATGGTTCTTTCCCAACAACAATATATTACTCCTCCTTCAAATGCAAAGTGGCTTGATCTTGAACCGGAAATTAGGGAACATTAGCTTTGCAAAAGACCTGCCCCTGGAAGAGATGAAAACTGCCAGGGCTGGTTTGTTGATATGGATCAACGCAGCTGCCCGGAGTTTTCAACTCTCCTTGTGGGTGTGGCTATGGGTGTCGTGTTTCCCCAAACCTCCCGCTTTATTGGGCGACAATAAAGAGGTCCGTCGCGTAACCCACAAAGCTTTATTCAGGCAATCCACATCTCTTCCCACCTGAAGAGATTCCAACCTCTAGGAACTCTTTTCTAGGCAAAACTACATGAACTAAGCGAGACAATTGTCTTTTCAAGAAGGATGCTTTAACTTCATGGAGACTGGTTCTGAAGAAGCCTTTGGCAAAAAGCTAGCCGGGGCAACTTCCTCTCACCTTCCTTTAGCTCCGCCTATTTTAGTCTGCGGCGTACTCTAGGATCAGCTAGCTTTTCAGTTCTCTCCCCTTTGTAAGAATACTGAGTTCCCACAGACTGTGTGTTGTTTAAACTTTCACTGAGAAGGTCTGGTGAAGGTTCATTCCCAGCTGGTGAAGAGCCCATGAGAGTCACCTCCCTACTCCCCATATAGGCTGGCATGTTTCTGGCGCCATTGCTTCTGCTTCAGAATCTGATTCTGATAGATCGCCTGAAACTCCTGCCCCCAACCCAAGAGTAACAGGAACCAGTTATCTAGGGAGGTTATGGGCTCTCCCACACTAGACGCCTTCAAGAGGCAGCTGGACAGCCATCTGTCAGGGATGCTTTAAGGTGGATTCCTGCATTGATAAGGGGGTTGGACTCGATGGCCTTGTAGGCCCCTTCCAACTCTACTATTCTATGATTCTATAGAAGGCCTAGTCATAACAATGGGGACTGGCATGAGGAGCGCCTGCACTTCCAAATTTACACTGCTGTGAATCACACATGACTTGTGTGCTGGGCACTCATGGGATGAGGCGGGAGTGGAGCTGTGCTTCTAGCTCCGCCCCCTATGTTGCATCCCTGGCCTAAACATACAGGCAGCCAGTCAAGGAAATTGCTGTCACTGTCAGCGCTAAGGCTAAGCACCCCATGGATCCATTGGCAATTTGGGATGCCTCAAGAAAAAACTCAACCAAATGCCCCCCCCCCCCTTTCCTATCTAAATGGGTCTGAGAAATAAAGGGTGCTGTTCAGGGTCTGCTCCTATTTCTTCATGAGTAAATGGATCTTGCACACTTCCCTGACCATTTCCCCTTATATATCTACATGTTAAAGAGCTATAGTTGGGCAGAGTTGTTTGTTTTTTTTTAAAAAAAGGGAGCAGAGCATTCTGGAATAAGGCCTGAAAGACCTTTTTGGGCTGGAGGGACAAGCCCTTATAGTCCTCCCGTAGCTACAGGCTGTTTAATCTGATGCACAGCAAAGCATTTCTTACATTCAGGCCCAAGTGCAGCTTGCAACTCCCGCACGAGAAGCAGCCCTGAGAAAAACACACTTTCCCTTTCATGGCTTTGCCTCTGCTCCATAAACATCCTGTAGCAATTCAGACCAAGCCCAAATCCATCACGTTAAAGCGCACTGCCTTCTTACGCTACCTAATGCAATGTCACCGTCCCCACCGCAACAAATGTAAATGGATTTCGGGTCGGGAATTTGCCACGAAGTCAAATGCGCGAGAACAAATCCCGAGGCGATGAGGAATGAAAGGGCCGCGCCGTTCGGCAGAAACCAAAGGGTGATTTGGTTTCTCCCCCCTGTCCAAATTATTATTACTTATGGCTGGGTTATTGTTCTGCGTCGGTAGCGGTGCTGTCTTTCAGCAGCTCGAGCAAAAACAAAAAAACAAACACCCGACTTGATTTATCCTTGTAAGTAATCTAAACGCTGCTCGGGTAATATATTAGAAATGCATCGTATTATAAGAAAAGAGAGCGAGCGCGGCAAGTCAGACATTGATCTCCAAATCTCAGACGGCTGAATCTCGCAAGTTAATATGATGAACGTTTACCGCTCATAGAGAGCCCTGCCTTCCTCAAGAGCTGTAACAAACATTAACTAATTAATTCTCATGAATTATGTATCACAGGAGTGGGGGGGGAGGGACGAAAATAGTAACTCTTGACATCTCATGACATCTCCGTGATTCGGATCTTGTTATTGAGCTCCGGATGCGAAGCTGCCGGCAAGCATCAACCGGCAGGAAGGTGCGCGTTGATGTAACAGGACGTTCGGCTGAGGCCGGGTTCCAGGGTCGGGAGGGGGCACGCACTTCTTGACAGGATATAAACGTCTGGTCTTGAAAAGGTTCAAGATGAAATTGCAAAACAAGACGCAACAACACACACACACACACTAATCCAGTGTGTTGTTATGCAGTTTTCTGGCAGCTCTGCAAGGCAAATTATTACTCAAGAGGTGACCGGCGTTCCGTTTGAGAATGACAGCAGTTTTATTTGTCAGTTCCAGGGATCAGCGGGTGATCACATTATTATTATTATTATTTATTTATATAGCACCATCAATGTACATGGTGCTGTACAGAGTAAAACAGTAAATAGCAAGACCCTGCCGCATAGGCTTACAATCTAATAAAATCATAGTAAAACAATAAGGAGGGGAAGAGAATGCAAACAGGTACAGGGAAGGGTAAGCAGGCACAGGGTAGGGAAAAACTAACAGTAGAAAGTAACAGTAGAAGTCTGCACAACATCAAGTTTTAAAAGCTTTAGGAAAAAGAAAGGTTTTTAGCTGAGCTTTAAAAGCTGCGGTTGAACTTGTAGTTCTCAAATGTTCTGGAAGAGCGTTCCAGGCGTAAGGGGCAGCAGACGAAAATGGACGAAGCCGAGCAAGGGAAGTAGAGGCCCTTGGGCAGGCGAGAAACATGGCATCAGAGGAGCGAAGAGCACGAGCGGGGCAATAGTGTGAGATGAGAGAGGAGAGATAGGAAGGAGCTAGATCGTGAAAAGCTTTGAAGGTTAACAGGAGAAGTTTATATTGGATTCTGAAGTGAATTGGAAGCCAATGAAGAGATTTCAGAAGCGGAGTAACATGGTCGGAGCGGCGAGCTAAGAAGATGATCTTTGCGGCAGAGTGGTGAACAGAAACCAACGGACTGATGTGAGAAGAAGGAAGGCCAGAGAGAAGAAGGTTGCAGTAGTCCAACCGTGAAATAACCAGTGCATGAACAAGCGTCTTGGCAGAAGAGACAGACAAAAATGATCGAATCCTGGCAATATTATACAGGAAAAATCGACAAGATTTAGCTACTGCCTCAATATGAGGAATAAAGGAGAGCGAGGAGTCGAAGATAAAGCCAAGGCTACGAGCTTCCTTGACCGGAGTAAGCGTAACATCATTGACAGTAAGAGAGAATGAGAGATGAGGAGAAGGTTTAGGAGGAAAAACAAGCAATTCAGTCTTTGCCATGTTAAGCTTCAAGCGACGATGAAGCAGCCAAGCTGAGATATCTGAAAGACATGCCGAGATACGATCGTGAACATCAGGAGAAAGTTCCGGAGATGACAGATATAGTTGTATATCTGTACATAGGAGAGGGCCTTCTCTGCAGTGGCCCCACACTTTTGGAACAAACTCCCATCAGAGGTCCACTGTACACTGTCCTTGCGAGTTTTTAAAGGAGATCTTGAAAACATTTTAATTTACGTGGCCTTCTCGTGATATGAGTACTATTATTGCTGCTATTGACATTGTTGTTCCTGCTGGATTTATTCTTGGCTTTTATTGTTTTATTGGTCCTCCATCTCTGCTTTAAACACTGGCCGTGTTCAGAAGACACCTTAAACCAGACTTTAACCACGGTGAATAAGGTGTCTTCTGAACCCGGCCATCTGCTTCAGTCAGCAGTCTTGTCTCCATTACTTCCCATCCAATAGTATACAGCTTCTCCTGCCCTTAAGTTCCAAGACATTTCTTCCAGGTATCTTCTCTAAATAGGCCCTTTTTACTTTATTTCCCCATTCCCTCTTCCCTTTCTCTCAAACAGGTACCCTTCCTCCACTTTCCTCTTTCTCAGTCTATTCTCTACTTTGCACCCTTCCTTCAGCAACTTTGCCTCTGGGGTAACCAACCATCCCTTAACTATCCTCCATCCCAGGACATCTTCCCTTGTCTTTCCCTGTGTGAGTTTATAATCCTAGCTGAACTGACAAGTTTCCCTTCCCTCGCAGGAGCTGGACAGCAACCCCCTTAGCTCCCTGAGCAGCTGAACATTCCATGCCACCACAGCAGCCCAGCCAATCAGCGCTAGAGGCTTTGCCGACACAAGCACGATACAACAGAGATTACTTTGCTGTCTCAGACATGTCCATGTCCGTGCAAAGCACTCACGTAAACGCTGCATGTTTACTTCTATTTTTATCTACACACTTCCCCACCTGCCATGTAAATGGCAAATGTTTGCCACTGGAGACTGGATGCAGCCCGCCATTCTACATTTGTTGCAAATTAAGCAGAGCAATTGACATTGTGTTCAGATACACCCGGATGCAAGTTAATCACAGGGATCTGCAGCCATTTATAAAGTGCTCCAGCTCTGATGACATCAGCATAGCACCTTCCTTTCAAAAGCAGGCTGGTATTCAGCCATATAAACCATGTATTATTCTAAACATACAAAAGGATGGCAGGCTGTATCTACACGCGTATTATTAACCCCAAAGAGGATATGTTCTTCCCGGTGCTATTCATGGAGGAAGAGGGCTGTTTTTAGGGGAGGAAATAAAAGGCAAAACCATAATAGAAAATAAACTAAGCACATCATGGATCAAAGGGCACTTTTCACTCATTAGTTTCGGAAGATCTGTTGCTTTCTTTGCAGAATGAATGGTTCCTGCTGCATGTTGCTTGCAACACAGGGGCTGCTCTTTCTGGAGGGGGTGGGGTTTGGGGGTGTGCATGCATCTTATGAGATATGTTTTTCTTTCCCCAGGCAGAATAAAATAACATTTGGGGGGGGGATAGGGAAAAAAGACAGGAAGAAAAGAAATAAGCCTGCAAGCTTAGCAAAGGCTTAAAGACAGCCAATGACAAAAAGAATTAGGTCAACAAGGGTTAAAGAGAGAGAGAAAGAGAAGGAAACCCAGACAATGAAAATTAGAAGAGATAAATGACAATAAGGAGAAGTTTGTGGATTGTCGGCCAGATTGTGAAGCTCTAATAAAGCTCTAATCATTTTTTAGCTCAGCGAAATCCATGCGGCATGTTGCTACACATACAGGCCTAAGAGCCTCCCTGACACACCGCAATATATTTTCCGCACTCATAGGGAATTTGCTTATTCTTGCCAATAACCACGCCAGCTCATAAAGACCATTGAGAAATCATTTGCCGTTCCATTGGAAGTGAGCAACAAGCCCGCACAAGGCTAATTCTGATTCACAGCGACTTCCTGTACGAAAAACACCACCCTGGAAATTCCCAAGTTTTATTATTGTTATTATTACTATATCCATGTGAATGATGCAAACAACATACTTGACACAGGCAGCTGCTACTTAGAAAGTCCTTATGGACATGACGGCGTTTTGTGTGTGTGTGTGTGTGTGTGTGTGTGTTTTAAGAGGATCTTGATTACCAGAGTGGAGGATCTTGATTTTTTTTCTTCTTTGTCACACATGGCTAGGAAGCTTTTCACAGCCATTAGACTTACTTAGCTCTTCAGAAATAATATGATCTTTTAAGAGCCCGAGGGCATAACTCTTGATAGATTTCAATAGCGTCCCTGCTTTCCAAATTTTGTGCAGTCAAGCAGCCCCACGCCCCACCAGCCTTCTGAAGGTGTCTTGTTTATTTATCTAATGGGCATAACAGCAGAAGTGGGGGTTGGAATCAATATCGTAATAATCTCTCTAAGCTGAAGGCAGGTGTAAACATAGGGAAAGAGGTGTATTTTACCATGAACAAACAACCAGTCCTGATAAAACGTCCTTGGAAACAGACATGTGGGCCACGTCAGTTAGGTGAACTCTTGTCATTCGTTCAAGTTTCAAAGAGGGTGACAGCGCAAACCTGGATGCATGCAAAACAGACTGTGAAAGGCTCATAGAAAGAGGCCCAGGATCCCAGTCAATTGTGGGCTGTACAGCCCTTCGTCAGAGAATCAGTGACTGGGTTCGCACAACACACTAATCCATACTCGGTGGTTGAGTGTGGGTTGTTGTTGAACTGTGGGTTGTTTGTTGAACCGTGGGTCGGTGTTGCGCAAAAATGTGCTAGCACAAAATTGCCACGAGCTAGTTGATGTTGCCCTAATTTGCGCCAATTCCCCGCCCCCCAGAACATAGTTGTACTCCGAAAGCAGTCACCATACAGAAGACCACAAGTACTATTGATTTCCTTTGTAAGTGACTGATACACTTGATATTACGCACATGAACTGGAATTATTGATTTCCTTTGCAATTTGGCGCATATAAATGATGGCGCCTTAATTGCTTATATACATGTCTTCAGATTATGATAAATTCTACTTTTTTCACACTATATACAGTATATTGGTAAATTGAAGCCCGGTATGATTCCCTGCATCTTGTGTGTTTTTATGGAATTCTATTTGGGGATCAAGTCCTTTTTGTTTCTTTGCCTGTATTACTGGCAACTGAGCCCCCCTATGGTTGCATTTTATTGAAATAAAAAAGTATTATTTCTGAAAATAAACAGTTCTTTTTAAAAAAGGAAAAGGCAACACATTTGCAGTGCTGGCTACACCCTTTAAAGATTCAGCGCAAGGGCGAAAGGACACAAATTTCCACATGCATGTGAATGTGTGTGTGTATGTGTGTATACATAATGGTACAGAGGCAGCATGGTGTAATGGTTAGAGAGTTGGACTGAGACTCAGTGGATCCGGGTTCTAGTCCCCACTCATTCATGAAGTTCACTGGGTGACTTCAGACCAATGACTGATTCTCTGCCTAACCTCCCTCACAGGGTTGTTGTGCGGAAAATATGAGCAGGGGAAGGGCTATGTGAGTTGTCTTGGCTTCTTTGTGTGAGAGAGAAAAAGGCAGGATAGACATTTAAGAAAAAAGTATAATAATTACACTCACATAAAATAGATATTACACATATGCTACAATTTATTTAGAGTTCACAAGGTCAGACAATCCATTTTTTCATCCAAACAATCTCAACTATAAAAGTCCTCCCTCCTTAACTTAATTGCCATGCAGGGGAGAATTGGGGGGGGTTGCAAAAAGGGGAGAGTTAATCCCTCCCTTCCGAGCTACAATCCCTCTTGAAAATTGCCCCCCTTCTTGGCAATTAAAGCGGAGCACAAAGCTTCCATTGGCGCCAATGAACACTCAGGGCTCTGCGGAATAGATCTGGGCCCTATGGAATAGATTCGGGGCTGGGGAACCATGAGCCCAGGCTTAGCAGCACCCCCTGATTGCCTGTAATTTCAGTGCAGTGGGGGCATAAACACACTGGGTATCCAAAGCCTTGGAAAGCGATGGAGAAGTGAGCTCCAGTAATCCTAGCCTTCCGCTCGAACGTCACGTCACGGCATAATTACACGTCCCAGCTCGCAGGTGGGTTCCAGAGACTGCAAACTGGAAGTGAGGGATGATATGCCATATCTATCACTTCTATGCCAGGGTGTCATCGTTTCCCTCTTTTCTGCGATCTATCCAAGCCTAATTAGATAACCCGAGGCTTCCGATTCTGGGAGGAAAGCCAGGGTTGGGAGGATGCTCTGTCTCTGCATGAAGAAGCTGGATGAGGTCAATGGCGTCATCAACTGTTTTCTCTTTGAGGGAGAGCAGGCAGGGTGAGTTTTTCTCCTCAGATATCCCAAAGCTGTAGAGGCTGGTGGCTCCGATGTTGGTGGGGTGGTGGATCCGCTCTAGGATTCAATCAGAACTCTGTAAGAGCTACTCCAGGTGCCGAGCACCTTAGAGTTCTGACTGACGAATTTGTTAACTGCAGCAAGGTTAATGATATCTAGGAATTGGAAGGTTCAAGGGGATTATCATATAGAAGATTGGTATAAAGAAATATGGGATATTGCTATTAGTGATAAATTAACATGTAATATAAAAGTTAGACGAGGAATGATAAAAACAAATGATTTTGAGGGAATATGGAAACAGTTCCTAGAATTTGTCTTATTTGTCTGGAGTGGGAAAGCACCTCCAGAAGAAACAATGAGATTTTGGAAACAGGAATAAGACCCCTGGTGGGGGGTGCACTTTTATGTTAAGTATGATTATGTTAATAGAATAAGTTAGAATATATGTTATCAAATGTTATCTAACAATTTATGTATTATGTAGTATTGTTTTTATTGTATTGATGTATGTTGAAGTATTAAATAATTTTTTTTTAAAAAAAAGAGTTCTGACTGACACCTTAGAGTTCTGATTCACTGCTCCACTCACATTGGAACCACCGGTGTCCACTGTCCAAAGATCTTTCAGTGCACCCAAGGGTTGAGAATACTTTAAAGGTTAAAACCCTTTTCTCTTCAAACAGCAGGCACCTCCTTGTCCCACTTCCAGCCCAGGCCATGTCATAAATTCCTTTTGAAAACTTCCTCAGTTTCAAAAGTGGTTGGCCATGAAACTTTACCGGTTGCTGTTCAGGCACGGGGCAAAACTCATCCACTCTGCTGAGACACCAGCTGCCTTTGGCTCCCCTTCCGTCCCTCATCTGTCACCTCGCAGTAGCCATTCCACCAGAACCATTTCCATTCCAGCTGATCAGTATAGGAACTGTAACTTTAAGAACTTTAAGCCTTGAATTTCCTCCCCCCTCCCTTTCTTGTTGTGGCACGCCTCTTAGATCATTAGCCTGTGGGCAGGGAATATCTTCTTGTTTCTTTATCTGTAAGCTGCTCCAAGTTCTCTTTGGGGCTGGAAAGGAGGCAAAGAGTAGTTTTTAAAGTAATTCTGAAAATGAATAGGTCAGTGTTAGAACACTCGCTTTGCAGGCAGAAGACCCCAAATCAGTTTCTGGCATCTCTGGTTGAAGAGGTCAGGTAAGAGGTGATGGGAAAAACCTCACTTTGAGGCACTGGAGACCATCAAAGCAGACAATACTGGGTCACACGCACACAGAGTCTTGTTTGGAATGAGGCAGGAACCTCTGTGGATGTACAGAACTAGTTGGGCAGTTCTTGGCATCCTGGATTGTGTATTCCAGTCATAGAGTTGCTGTTGGGACAGGCTTGGCAATCATCTAATCTGACCGCCCCTGAATTACTAAATAGGATACCCATCCAATGCAATCCTCCTTATTCAGAAGGAAATCCAGCCAGGTTCAAGAGAACTTCCTCTCTAGCAAGTGTGTTTAGGATTACAGCCGTAAACCAGCAATGACCCATGCATATGGCATAAGGCTATGAAAATCTGCGTTTGCCCCCAGCCTAGGGTGACCATATGCAAAGGAGGACCGGGCTCCTGTATCTTTAACAGTTGCATAGAAAAGGGAATTTCAGCAGGTGTCATTTGTATATATGGAGAACCTGGTGAAATTCCCTCTTCATCACAACAGTTAAAGCTGCAGGAGCTATACTAGAGTGACCAGATACAAAAGAGGGCAGGGCACCTGCAGCTTTAACTGTGGTGAGGAAGAGGGAATTTCACCAGGTTCTCCATATATACAAATGACACCTGCTGAAATTCCCTTTTCTATGCAACTGTTAAAGATACAGGAGCCCTGTCCTCCTTTTCATATGGTCACCCTACCCTTGCCTAATATACAACCCAAACCACGACTTCATTTTTTAAGAGAATGATTGGATAGCGGTGGTCTCTGCTAACATAAAATAGAGGGGGAGGCAGGGATGCCACTCCCTGAGCACCTTGGAATATAAAGGTTGGGTGGGATGAAGGTATCAGGTACAGGTGCTAGCTGGTGGCATTGGGCAGCCATTCTTTCAGTTCTTTACTTTTAAACTGGAATTGGACCAGAGAGCCCTTCAAACAGCAAATGCCTTCAAATCCAGGGGGGTTCTCTGGCAGCCCTTCAAATACTGTCCTCCTCTGCACCACTGATGAATCCACCATCACTGCTCTTTTGATTGAGGAACTTCAGATGAGCTTCCCAGGGGTCCTGCGATTTCCTGGAAGGCAGCTTCTAATGCATTGGGTTGGATCCAAAGGTGGTTTTCCTTGAGCAGGAGTTCTTTTGTGAGTGGAAGACTTCCAGAGGGCCAGACTGGGACCTCACAAGGTCCCTTGGGGTAGAACTTCCACATCCCTTGCTTTAAGGTACCACACGATTCTTCATTGCGTTTGACGCACAGCTACCCCTCCAGAAACAATTTTTTAAAATTAAAAACAACAACCCACACCTAAATAAATAAATACTGGGTGCAGACACTTACCCATGATGCTCTGCCACGTCCCCTTCTATCCCTTTGCGGTGAAATCACCAAAGATATAAATAAACTCATCCAAATAAATCTCAGCTTGACTGCAGCATTAGCCTGTCTGCTAATGTATGTGACTGTCAGCCAAAATAAATTAACCTGCGATAGAAGTCATTTTCGCGAAATTAATTATTCCCATGTCAGCTAAAATAGGCAGGTGCAACTGTCCCTGTTACTTCACTTGGACTCTTTTGATGAAGTTCTCAAGTTGGCAGCACTTAAGATGTGTTCTAGGACGCCTGGGTTGCTTACTGCTGCTCCTCGCCTCCCTACGCCCACACCCCCATCCTGGTTATGAAGTCATCTGTTCCTTAATTAAACCTGGCCGCCTGATGTTAAGACCAAAGAGCTTTCGAACCAGATGTTATTATTAACAGAAATGCAAAATATCCCTATATTCTGTCCGTGATTCACGAGCAGGGCAAATGGCTAGTCTCTCCTTTCACTTCTGTAGGCATTTAGGTCATCAATAAAACTGCCGTTGCGATTTCTGTCCACCGGCATGTTCCTCAAAGACCACCACGCAATATGCCATGGTTCCACTCTCTCCTCACCCATCAACACCCAGATCAGAAGAACGGCAAACAGAATTAGGCTCAGCTTTCGATGTTCTCAGCACATGCAGTGCGTACACACACCTGTATCAGATCCTGCATATGGGCGTACCCATGATCTGTCCGCTGTAGCATCAAGTGATGGTTTGCAAGTGTGACTGAGACAGCGGACATTAATCGTCACACATTTATCTATTTATTTAAAGCTCCTCAGCGCCCCCACCCCAAAGTGACTTGCAGATAATAAAAAGAAGATACTACCTGCCACAGATTTACAATTTAAAAAGGCACAACACAAAAGGAAAAACAGGAGGGAAGGGGGCGAAACAAACAAAGTGTAGTCTTTCAGAAATGCTGGTGGACTGGGACCACTTCCAAGCTCCTCTCTCTCTGCTTCAGCCTGCTGGAATGGCTGCTGCTGGTGACAATTGATTGACTGATTGATTGATGTAGCAATGCAATCCTATATACACTTTCCTGTGAATAAGCCCCATTTAACTCAATTGGCCCTACTTCTGAGTAGTAGACTCCCATGGGGCTGCTGGGACTTGTAGGACTTATTTCTGTCTAAACATGCATAGGAATGCACCTGTCCATAAGACATCTATATCCCTCCTTTCTATTCTAAACCCCCCCCAAAAAGCTTACAGGGTAGCTTACCTTGGGTTCAAAATAAATAAATAAATAAACAAACATTATCACAGCAAACTCAAACAAGGATGACTCAGCAAGAACATAAACAGCAATAACAGCACAGGTTGAATGCACCTTGAAAGTGAACGTTGTTAATTTGGGGAATTGTAAGTGTGCTGAGTTAGTCAATGGCACCCAGCGCCCTGTAACGTGGATTTATGATCATAGCATGCAGTTGGTAAGTGGTAAATGTTTTACATCGTTTATAGAAAATACGTTAAAGGAGAAGAAAGTGTCACTAAGCTATGGAAATTAAATCATTCCTTTGGGGAAGGATAAAAGTACATAGGAATACAGCAAGCGGCATTCCATTGAGTCAGACCCTTGGTCCATCTAGTCCAGTATTGTCGACACTGACTGGCAGCAGGGTTTCTTTCCTTGCCATACCTGCAGATGCTGAGGATTGAACTCAGGACCTCCTGCATTTGAAGCATAAGAACATAAGAAGAGCCATGCAGGATCAGACCAAGGGTCCATCTAGAACTCCATTCAGACAGTGACCGACCAGCTGTCAACTAGGGACCCTCAAGCAGGACATGGTGCAACAGCACCCTCCCACCCATTTTCCCCAGCAACTGCAGCTTTCTGCCCCTGATACTGGAGGTAGCACATAGCTATCAGGACTAGTAGCCATGGATGGCCTTCTCCTCCAGGAATAGCCTTCTCCTGAAAGACATGCTCTCCCACTGAACTATGGACCTCTTTATCAGCAAACTCTAGAAAGACCTACTGTTGTTCCTTAGAAGCTTGAGAAAACAGCAGTGGAGGCTGGTGGCTCTGAGGTCAGTGATGCCACTGACATTCGAGCCACCAGCCTCCACTGAAAAATAGGATGGACTTAGCCTGGTGCTGAAATAACAGCAATGGTGGTGCCAATGGAACTTTTCCTAAGGAGGGGATTCTGAAGCTCTGGTGCCACCACAGACAAGGCTCTCTGGAATGTGAAAGTCACATCCCCCCTCCATGCCTGCCTCAAACAGAGTGCTTTCTAATGGAGGCAGTTCACACATTTAGATGTACATGTATGAATGAATGAATTTTAAATCTGCTCCTTCCCCATTTTCTCTATTTGTCCCTCTGGCTTGCCATACTAGTACAGACCCCTTCTTTGCATGTGGTGGGGTCACCCTAGCTTCTTCATAGAATCATAGAATAGTAGAGTTGGAAGGGGCCTATAAGGCCATCGAGTCCAACCCCCTGCTCAATGCAGGAATCCACCCTAAAGCATCCCTGACAGATGGTTGTCCAGCTGCCTCTTGAATGCCTCTAATGTGGGACAGCCCACAACCTCCCTAGGTAACTGGTTCCATTGTCGTACTGCTCTAACAGTCAGGAAGTTTTTCCTGATGTCCAGCTGGAATCTGGCTTCCTGTCACTTGAGCCCGTTATTCTGTGTCCTGCACTATGGGAGGATCGAGAAGAGATCCTGGCCCTCCTCTGTGTGACAACCTTTTAAGTATTTGAAGAGTGCTCTCATGTCTCCCCTCCATCTTCTCTTCTCCAGGCTAAACATGCCCAGTTCTTTCAGTCTCTCTTCATAGGGCTTTGTTTCCAGACCCCTGATCATCCTGGTTGCCCTCCTCTGAACACGCTTCCATTTAGGCCAAGCACTGACCTAAATTTACTATGGCTGCCAGGTCACAACCCAGAGATTCTCCCCGTAATTGCTGCTGAACTAGGGGACGATGCAGTTTCTTATGCCCCTTCTCCTTCATCCTTTCATTCTGCCCCTGTCATCCGCCTGCTATGCGTCACACCTTGAGTTCAGCTTGATACAGGAGGCAGGAGAGAGGCAGAAACGGAGGGAGGGAACAGGGGGAATAAGTGGCAACTTTCTCCTCTTTTGGTTTCAGCAACAGATTTCAAGGCAAAGAAGGATAAATTACAGATAAATCTTAAGGAAAAGTAATTCTAAACATTTTTTTCTCCGTCTCTCTTCTTCCACTTATCTGGATTTCTACGCATTGCCAGCCTGAGGACTCAGAGCAGAGTACAAGTTTTTAAAACCTGCACAAAGAGACATGGATGTCCCCAAATCAATTCTAAACCATCATCCCTCCCATCCTTTACAGGGTTTATCTTGCAGCCTTCTCTGTCCAGAGTATTTCGTTCCATATCTGGTGTTTTTAACTGCCTTAAAACTATCCATTCTCCTAGGCGTGAAGCAATCTGTTGTTGTTGTTTTAAAGTCACACTTGGAGTGATAAATAACAACAATAAACGAGGTCTGCCCATATTAAAGAAAAGGTAAGTTTGGAGGTGACGCACCTATACTGTAGCATTTAGGACGATGGTTGATGGTGTTCTCAACCGGCCCCTCGTGCATAAACAGATGAGTAGGTAGAAAAATCATAGTGCTCAAGGCAAGACTCTCTCCCCCCACCCCCCCCCACGAGCAAAGAGTCATCTCCTTCTGTTCCGAAATGCAATGCCTCCCCCACAAAAGCACCCCATTCCAATCACCACATTCCAAGGGAGAACTGGAGCATATACTATTCAATTTTGCAAAGCTGTTGAATTGTGCACTGGAGGTGGTAAACACAGACAGCATGATAAACAGTCTGTTTTTATTCCAGCAACTACATTGGTCTTGGTGGTGGGAGGGGGAGACGATGTTTGTTTTTAAATGTGTGCGCGCATTCTGTCTCATATGAAGCATCCACACAACAGCTCTAGGGCATGACCCCTTTGCAATCAAGCTGTCAAGTTTCACACACACACACACACACACATACACACACACGAGAGAGAGAGAGAGAGAGAGAGAGAGAGAGGGAGGGAGGGAGGATCTTGTAATAAATAAATGAAGGATCGTGGTGACTTGAAAACAACGATATCTGCTATTTTTCACAGTTGTCGTTGCTGTTGTTTTAAATATCTTTGCTATTGCCATTTGCTTGAAGACATTTGGAAGATGTGATGTTCATTACCAGCAGCATCAACAAAACCATGCTTCAACCCCCACCCATTCATTCCTCCGCTGCCTGCTGTCTCCGGCAAATGCAGGGGCTAAAAAGGCTACCTGAACTGTCAGCTCAGAAAGGCTAGGGAGGGAGAGAGCCGCTGTCAATTTTTCTGAATTTTTACATTGTGCCAAACTTGACCTAAGGATACACTTTCATGTCAAGGGGCTGCATGCAGCCGCGTGTTTCAGTCTTTGCACAGTTTAAATAACTTGGTGGAGGCAAGCAGCTGAATCCCAATGGGTGTAAATTGAGTAGTTTTGCGCTCTGCAAGAGATTTGCATGGCAGCGATGGTGTAGATCAGGAGTAGGAAACTTCTGGCCAGCGGAGGCTGGTGGCTCTGACGTCGGTGGGGCAGTGAACCTGCTCCGGGTTTCAGTCAGACCTAGTCAGAACTCAAAAAGAGGCACAAAGCTATCCAGGAAATTTGCACTTGTGTTAATGTGTACTTGTGAACCATGAAAAATAACGCTAGAAACCCTAAAAAAACCCAGTTTAAAAGCCAAGTGAAAAGCTTTTTATATAAGGCCCACTGGAGCCTCTATTTGCTCTGCAGATCACCTGATTCCTCTGGGTTGACCAACTTCAGCTTCTCTTCCCACCATTATGAAGCGAGAGAAAAAGGAGGGGGTGGCGTTTTGCATTTCTGGTTCCGGTTGTGGGTCCGTCCGGGTCTGGGGGTCTGTAGGACAAGCCAGGGGGAAACAGCTACACCTAAGATGTCCCACCACTTGAAAGTCGTCGCCCGGACAGTGATGGTCCCTAACAGCAATGTAGAAGCCGCCTACAAAGTCCTCAACAGGATCCTAACCATGGACGGCATCATTGACGAGGCCAAGCCGCGGCGCTATTACGAGAAACCCTGCCGCCGGAGGCAGCGCGTGGCGTATGAGACATGCCGGAGGATCTACAACACCGAAATGGGGCGCAAGATCAACTTCCTCATGCGGAAGAATCGTGCGGATCCTTGGCTTGGCTGCTAAGCTTTGAAGGTTTCCCGGAGAGCAGACGTCTGCAAAATTGACTTTTGCGTTTTGTCCCATTTAGATGGCTTTCTGAACAAAGCTGGCTGGTGTAAGTGGAGGAGATGGCACTCCGGTTTTTCCCTTCAATGAGATCTCTAGGTCTGGTTACCCATCTTTTCTTTAGATTTGAAAATGGGTAAAGTCATTCAAAATAATTTCCTGCAGCATTTGTCAATAGCAAGCTTAATTCATAACCTCGTGACCCTGCATGTTCAGCAAAATCACTTCCTAGTCTATCCTGGATCAAACTATTTCTATTTGTTAGTGCTGAATGCTTCCTAAATTATTTTGTGAACCGCCCAGAGAGCTCCGGCTATTGGGCGGTATAGAAATGTAATAAATAAATAAAATAAATAAATAAATTATTTGGGTGATGCTGCAGAGCATCAAAGCTGAAGACGTCCAGTTTCCTCAACTTGCAAGCTGTCCTGGTGGCACAGAGAATGAGGCCTCTGGGCCTTGCTGTCTAGTCTCCTGTTTTTTGAACCCACCGGCACCTTACATGAACATGCTAGATAAGTTTATGGGTGATTACAAGCCCCACGCTGAGATGCGAGACAATACGGAGGTCTGCTGTGTAATCCACAAAGCTTCATTCACATCTCTTCACACCTGAAGGAAGTCAGAACACTAGGAGCTTTCGTCTAAGCTCAATCAGGCTAACTAACCTAGGCAGTTGCCCTTTCAACTAAAAGGGAGAGTTTCCCACACAGTCTGAGAGCTACTTTAGCTCAGGGAGGGTCTTTGGTGAGTGACTAGTATGGTAGACTGCCTCTCACCTGCTCACAACTGGTAGACTGCCTCTCACCTGCTTGACCCTGCGGCAGACTCTGAGATCTGTCAACTCTGAAGTCCCCTCCTCCTCCAACAGTGGCAGAGTTCTCAGCGGCCAGGGGAGGGTGGGCTCTGAGTTGTTAGCATTCTCTCCGATAAGCTCCTGGGAAGATCCCCCCTTGACTCCTGAAGAGTCTTGGGGAATCTCCTCCCCTGCTTCCTGACTTGGCTGGTAAATCTATAGTCCTCCTCCTCCTCCCCCTCCTCCTCCTCCTCCAGATTCTGAGTGACCTCCTGAAACCCCTTCCCCCAGACTAGGGAGAAAAGGCCTGATCCTGACACTGGGGGAGAAAAGTCTTGATGTTTTGGGGGGCACCTTTCACACGATGCATTCAGTAGGCCTATCCCCTCAGCTCTAAAAATTAGATTACATACAAAGGGCATAATCTAACCAACATCAACGTTTGTATCTATTGATATCAATGGGAAGGATGAGACCCATTTCCCCTAGCTTCCTCTTCTACCGGGACCTGTGTCCCAGATCACCTCCATGTCACCATCTCCCTTCTAACCTTTATGTTCCTCCAAAACTCACCTTTTCCGGGAAGCCTCTAGATTATCTCCCCAGTCCCTATACACCTTATTGTAGCCTTCTCCAACCAAGTGCCCTCCAGATGATTTGGACTACCACTCCCAGCATTCCGGATCCTTCGCCATTGCTGGCTGGGGCTGATGGGTGTTGAAGTCAAAACATCTAGAGGGTAGCACTTGGGGAAGGAATCACATTGGGGAACACACAAAATATAAGAACTCTAAAAGAAAAAGAACATTAAGAAGCATCTCTGAGAAGGTAAATCTTTCAGTGACATAGGCCTTAGCTAGACCAGCCTTTATCCCGGGGTGAACCCCAGGATCGTCCTTGTGCATCCAGATGACGCACAGGGGATCCTGGGATTAGGGAGGGATCAGCCCTCCCTGGCCCCGGGATACAGCCCTACACTTTGGGCCTGCTTTTTCTGCGGTACCGGGCTGAGCCCCAGACTGTGGAAGGTATGGCTCATTGCCGCGGCTCAAGCCAGCTCTGCGTGATTACTCATGCGAAGCCGGAAGCTGTGCCCATCGGGGCTAGGGTGGGGGGAGTGAGGAAATCAATTAAAAATAAAACAAAAACAAAAATCCTACCTTTCTGCTCAAGTGCTCGTGCGCTGCCGGCTCTTTAAGAAAATAAAACAAAATGGCGGGCACGACGCCTCTCTTCTTGAGGTCGTCGCGCCTTGTGTGTAAACGAGGGCGAGATCTCGCGTTATTCACAACGCGAGGTCTCCCCTCCTCTCCCCTGGAGTTTACTGTAGGTCTAGCTAAGGCCATAGTTACAAAACTTGCTGTATTCCAAAAAGGTTACACATGGTTACCAATGGATGATTCTCTTCCGGGGCAAATAGCAGGTTTGTAGGGGGGGATCAGTACTGGAGTGGGGGAGAATGGTTAAACCCCTCCCTGTGCATTGTGGCCCCAATCCGGTTCACAAGGCTTCCTAGGCAACTGCTAGTTTTTTTTAACGATACAGTTAACTGCGCTCATACAATTAACGGCTCCTCTCATTTGGCCTTCAGCGGTGCTTAACTTTGCTGAGATGGTACCCAAAGGATTATACATTCCACAGAACAATGATGATTTGCAAGACTGTGTAGACTAAAAAGTGACTGAAACCCAAACAGTGCGTGTTGGGTTACTGGCGCCATTGTCACTGGGAAGAAAACGGTGACAGTAATTAGCTGTAGGTTTCATCATGCAAAGGATGGGCTTGGAGCATCTGTCTTCCTGCAGAAAAGAAGGAAGACAAGGCCCTCTCATCTAAGCATCTGTGTCCTGTTAGACTTAGTGAGCGGCATTGGAATATATAGTCCTTTGACAGGGCATTCTATCATTCGGATGTTGTTATGGGAACCACAAAATTAGAGTCAAATCAGAGGTGGCATGGTTGGGCTATTTGCCCCTTCCAAACCTCCTTGGGTTGATCACTGTTCAGTCTGCAACTCTAAAAATCAACAGGGTAGCTGAAATAATTGAGGAGTATTTGGTCATGTTCACAGACTGGATTTGATATATATATATATATATTTAAAAAAAATACAGAACAGTCTTCAAAGCAAAAGCTCTGCGACATCTTATGTATTTTTGATCTAAGCGATCTTAAAGAAATATTGTAATTCTCTCATTCAGTTCAGTTCAGTTATTCTGCTTCCCCCCCCTTTTCTTTTTTTACTTCCACTCGTTAATCAGCTCATGTAGTCGGTGTCCAAATCGTATAATTTGCTGATTTAAAGGTGAGGGGGAGCGAAAGCGCACGCCTAAAATCTTGATTCACATGCGGCGTTTTTATGCTTGGAATAATTCCAACTGCTCTCGGAGGAGCCATGTGCGCTATTTAGTATTAGCAAGATCCTAGTCATTGTGACGGGCAAGATGTGTGCAAAGGGACGGCCTGTATACTGCAGGGACTTTGTGGTGGGGGAATGCAATATGCTGTATCCCCCTGGGGTGTTCCTTTTGACAGAGGCCAGGCCTATCAGCTTGTGATAGGTTCTGTCTCCAAATGTATTTGCAGGGCTGAATTTGCTTTCTCCCATAGGAGTGAGTGCAGAAGTATTAGAGATGGCAGGGAGCTGGGGAGGGGGGGCATGTGGCCTCTTTTACCAAGGACGATCCTCTGTTTGAAGGTGTCCTATGTTTGAAGAGCTGACCTGTCCAATTCCAGTGGAAGGTGGTGTCCCCGATGTCAGCGGGGGCTGTGAATTTGGACTGCGTTCAGCACCTTGGATACCTCCTTTAGACTTTTTGGAGGTGCATGTCCTCTTTTTTGGCAATCCACGGGGCAGCCCCACCCTCACCCACAAGAAACCAAAAGAAATGCTCTTAAAATAGATTGCTTTCAAAATATAATTCAGGCTGGTCTCCTATGCCTATTTACTTGGAGGCTGGTGGCTCTGATATCAGTGAGACTGTGAATATGGTCAGAACTATAAAGGAGCTATCCCAGGTGCTGAACCCAATCCCCAAACTAGGTTTAGCAACTGGGATAGGTCCTTTAGAGGTCTGGCTGCTGCTTTCTCTCCCTCTCATAGCCTCATGCAGATCCAGGCACGATGGAAGGAGGGTTAAAACACAATTTCAGGCCCAACAGGATGGTGGTGGAAAGGTGAGGAACAGCACATCGACCACACCTTGTGTGCTTCCGTGACCGAGGATTACTCCAGTTCAATCCTTCCGGCCACCTTCCCGCTGTAGAAAAGTGGTCCGCTGTGAACCATACGGCTTCTTTTATTCAGCTTATCTCTTCTTGGACAGCCTCTGCATGGTGCATTTCAGTCCTTCTTGTTCTCATCTCATAACGCATGTTAATTTGGATGGTGGCCATCCCCATTACTGTAACACTGAGCAGGCTGAGTGGCGAAGGCAGCTCTAGACAACCTTGCCAGCTAGGAGGTGGGGTGGAGGGTGGGGATTCCTACGGCCATCAGCAGGACAGCCCCAACTCACTGTATTCCCGACGATCAGTACTGAATTCCCACTGTCTCCCCATGCCATGCAGGTGGGTGGCGTACCCATTTGAGCACACCTGCTGATACTGGCGACGCACCATCCCCAAATCTGCTTTGGAATAAGTATTGATCAACAGGGCCAATTGGCAGCTCACTGGCTGATTCCTCCCCCTCACCCCAAAGCAGTTTTACTGATGGACCTGCTACATGTGCAGTGGTGCAGTTAGATCAATTGGAACTCTGGACTCCAAAAGTCTTCCTGGGAGCCCCATACTTTAGATGGAAATGTGTATTGAGTCTTACTTTAAAGTATGGTAAGCCGGACCTGGTGTGTGTGTGTGTGTGTGTGTGTGTGTGTGTGTGTGTGTGTGTGTGTGGTCCTCCTGCTCATTCTATAGAGTGGGGGGATCTAAAGGGGAGGGGAAAGAGAACGTAATCAAGCAAATTAGCCACCCATTTTAAAGTCCTTAATATCACAACGTTCTAATGATTCCTGGCTTGAACTGGAACAGGACGTTGTTTATGAACACTCAGCAGGGCTGGTGCTTTGGCCCCTCTTCCGGTTTCTCCCCCTGCTGCAACCCGCTTAGATGCCTGCTGCTACATGACAGTTGAGGGGGAGAAATGCCCAATGGAAAGGGACCATGGCTCAGTGGTAGAGCCCCTGCTTTGCATCCAGAAGGTCTCTGGTTCGATCCCCAGCATCTCCAGGTAGAGCTGGAAAAATTCCTGCCTGAAGCCCTGGAGAGCCATGGCTGCCAGACAGAGTTGACAATACTGGGCTATATGGATCCATGGTCTGACTCAGTCTAAGGCAGCTTCCTAGGTCCCTATTCAGAGAGGAGCCATAGCTCAGTGGTAGAGTCCCTGCTGTGCATGCAGAAGGTCCCAGGTTCGAGTCCTGGTTTCTCCACACAGGGCTGGGAAGGAATCCTACCTGAAACCCTAGAGTGCCATTGCTGCCAGTCAGTGTCGACAATCCTAGATGGGCCAAGGGGACTCAGTAAAAGGCAGCTTCTGATGTTCCTATTTAGACGTCTTTCAGCTCAAATTGGAGGTGAGGTGAATACGGGGACCCCAAATCAGGAGGGCCATTTCAAGGTGGAGCAGCAAAATTCAGCATGAGGTTTACCAGTAGCAGCGGTGGCACGTTTTCATTCATTCATTCATTCATTCATTCATTCATTCATTCATTCTTCTACCACTGCCACAGGTGGCAATGTTGATCCTGGTAGCAGAATTCCCAGGCCCAGAGTCCCCTGGATGTAGCACTGGTCCAGGGTATTTTATATCCAGGGAGTTTTGGGAGGGGAGTGGGGAGAGGCAGCAGCCAGGAGGCAGCTGTTAAGAGGGTGGCAGCGAAAAAAGAAAGAAAAAGGAAAAGGATTTTTAAAATTAAAGAAGCCACTGCTGCAGCTGCCACAATTGGCAAGCTCTCCACGAACCTGTCAGCTAATTTTGCTGTCCCTGACAAATTGCCACCTACAAAATTCTTTCATGAGGCACATTCAGCGCTCGGTGCGCGCACACCCCGACCAAACAATCAGCCCGCGCCATCCGAATGCATCTGCTCTGCACAAGCCCTTATTGCTAAGTGATGACAACTTCATTGCAGAGACTAGAATAATCAGCCATCAATGAAGGGGTCAGGATGGTCTGTCCCCACACTGGTGCCTGAAGAATACAGTTCTTCCAAGGATGCAGAAATGATCACGCCTAGTACAGATGGTTTTGCTTTGGTGCACGTTGCTTGGATCAGATTATCTTCACATTCCATTCATCTCTCCAAATCAAAGGGCCTTTCTGCACACTGTAATTTTTGGATGGATTTATTTATTGTTAACATTTATGGACCACGGTATTGTGAGAAAGCCATCAAGGCGATGCACAACCATTATGAATGAATATATCAAATAAAGCGCCCAACGTGTTTAAGATGTGTTGTGATTTAATCCATCTAATAAAGTGCCTAAAACTTTCTAAGCACTTTACAGAGACTAAAAGTTAAGACCGTCCCTGCCTCTAGGCTCACAGTCCAATAGACATGACATAAAAGGAAAAAAGGAATGGAGAGGGAAGAGGAAAGCAAGCGTCCGAACAGGACCATTTGGTCTTCCTCTTGCCATGATATTCCTCTTGGGAAATAGAGGCTGCAACTTCCCAGTGACCTTAGCTTCCTGGGCCAGAGGCAGAGGCCAGAGAGTGCCTCCTTTCAGCTCTGCTGTCCCTGGATAACAAGAAACTAAGCTGTTTTCTTTCCTTTTTTAATGTACACCTAATAATGTAAAATTATTTACAGGTGATGTTTGCCCTGTCCTGGACGGGGTTGCACTCTCCCTAAAGGATCGGGTCCGTAGTTTGGGGGTGCTCTTGGATCCAGATCTTGGATCCACTTGAGGCACAGGTGAACTCAGTGGCAAAGAGCACCTTTTATCAGCTTAGGTTGATATACCAACTACGCCCTTATCTGGACAGAGATAGCCTAGCTACAGTTATCCATGCTCTGATAACCTCTCGTTTGGATTACTGCAATGCGTTATATGTGGGGCTGCCTTTGAAAACGGTCCGGAAGCTTCAGCTGGTACAAAACAGGGCAGCCCGTTTACTAACAGGGACTGGCGGGTGAGATCACATTACGCCAGTCCTTTTACAACTTCATTGGCTGCCAGTCCAGGTCCGGGCCTGATTCAAAGTGCTGATATTGACATTCAAAGCCCTAAACGGTTTGGGGCCAGGCTATTTGAAGGAACGCCTCCTCCCATATGTACCTGCCCGGACCTTAAGATCATCTACAGGGGCCCTTCTCTGTGAGCCCCTGCCAAAGGAAGTGAGGCAGGTGGCTACTAGGAGGAGGGCTTTCTCTGCTTTGGCACCCCGGTTGTGGAATGTGCTCCCCAGAGAGGTCCGCCTGGCGCCTACACTGTACTCCTTTCGTCGCCAGCTGAAGACCTTTTTATTCTCTCAGTATTTTAACACTTAATTTTAACTTAAATTTAAATTTTACTGTTTTAACTCTGTATTTTAATTTTATATCAATTTTGCTGCGTGGTTTTATCCTGGTTGTGCTTTTTATACTGTATTTTGTAATTGTGCTTTTAACCTGTTGGTTGTTTTTTTATGGTTTTAATTTTTGTGAACCACCCAGAGAGCTTTGGCTATTGGGCGGTATAAAAATGTAATAAATAAATAAATAAATAAATAAATAAAATATAAACAGGACAAATGGTCAATGGAGGCTTGGGGCTCCAATTTTGGTGGGTTCCAGTCAGAATCAGCCAGAACGCTAAAGCAGCTGTCCAAAGTACTGAAACCCAATCCCCAAATAAGTTCGGTAACCTTGGATAGCTGTTTTAGAGTTCTGGCTGGTTCTGATGAAACCCAAAATGGATTCATAGTCCCACCAAAATCAGAGCCACCAGCCTCCACTACAAATGGCTGTTTAGAAGCATGTAAATGCCAAGAAGTTCTTATAAAAGACCTACTCTAACTAGGCATTTTCTAGACATCTGGCTAATGAGTATCCAGCAGAAAATTACAAGGAATGGCTCGTTTCTATGAAAACAATTTACTAACAAATGAGAGCCACAGATCACAGGCCACGCCTTGTACATCGCAATTGCTCCAGGAAAGGATGCTTATTTATCTCATATATTCAGCTGTCTTCTCAGCATCAAATTTCCCCACACACCTCTCTTTTATTCTAAAGTTGCACATTATAGATGCTCAGGAATTTAAATGGCCTGAACATAATGGGGTTAACATAGCTGAGTGCCAATAGATAATAACCTTTTAACTGAGACGTGCATAATGAAAGAAGGGGGGAACGCAATTGAATAAGAATCAAAGAAGAAGAAGAAAATCCACCTCCAATTTCAGTAGCAGTTAAGGAACTCTCATTGACTGGAAATTCTGATCAAAATTACACCCAGGGAACATGAGAAAGGGAAAATAGAGGGGAAGGAATAAATATAGAGAACAAGGAATGAAACGCAGACTTCCTCATCTAGATATTTCAGAGTTGCCTACAAAGTCGCCTGGAGCTGCACCGTGAGCTGCAGGGAGAATATTTGTGCAATGCTAACTATTAGACTGAGCTAGTATGCAGACAATTAGTGCCATAGTTTGGAGATATTTAACACCAATGGGTTTAGAGCCTAATGCAACATCAGCCACTTAACAGCTAATGTTACAAGTGTCAAATGCAGGGGTGACCTTTTCACCAATCCTGTGTTTAGGTACTGGGCATTGATGGCTACAACATGTTCCTTGAATAAACTATCATGGTTGGGGGCTGTTAGCCACTGGACACACCTATGGGCCCAGGTGGAGGCCAAGACTAGCATTCTCATTCTCTCTCTCTCTCTCTCTCTCTCTCTGTGTGTGTGTGTGTGTGTGTGTGTGTCAAGAAAGAATCATCAACATAGTCACAGTTGGGCAGTACCTTGGGACCATCCAAAATTCCATAAAAATGTGCACGCTTTTGCCTTCTCCAGACCTCTTCTTCAGGCTAAGTGGTACAAAAAGCAGGGGACTGAGGAAGAAACTCCAAACATTTGGCCAGGTGTTGAGGCCATGACATCTGCAGTCTCAAAATGGAGATTTTCATTATCGACGGAATTCATCATAGGTAGGTACAGCCCTTACAAGAACGCCGTTAATTATTACCCCCATTTTGCAGATGGGGGACTAAGGCTGAGAGACAGCGCATCTCACGGCTTCTGATGACTCAACTGCAAGTAGCAACCAGGACGCTGGCACAAAAAGAAAGGGGCCAGCTTGGAGTAGAGGGGCAGGGATATAAGCTGTGGAGTGCTGGACTCAGTCCCCAATACTGAGCCCAAATGTAACAACTTGGGACACCCTTAAGCCAGACAACCTGGAACTGTGACCTCCAGAGACAGCTATCCCTGGACTGGATTCTCCTTTTAGGCCAGCACCCTCAACACTGTCCCCCGTGCCCCCCAGTACACACTCACTGTTGCAGACAACACACCCAGCACTGGGTGGTGATGGAGTGGTAGATTGCAGGCAAGAGAACTTCTGCGCTACCCCAGAAGGGGATCAGAGTCTAGGTAGTTAGACCCAGGAAGGATATAAGTCCTAGGAACCACTTGTCTGCCTCTTGGGTGCTGCCCAGGATACTGATTGGCCTTGTCTTATACTGTTTAGTTCAGGGCTGGGATACAATTCCTGCTTTGTTTGAGATGAGATCTGAACCAGGAATTCTGTGGATTGCATCTTAGCCTCTTAGCCACAGCACTACATTAGTTCTGTGTACAACAGTGGCAGAATAATTATGAGATCCAAGGCGAATTTATTCCACAACCTTGGTTGTGTTTTATTGGGGTTGGGTCCAGATTTACACTGGATCAACTGCACTGATGGAAGTGGACTTCCCTGCTCCATCCTCCCTTTGGCAGCTCCCCTTCCCACCCCAGTTCCCAATTATGAGAATCAGGACATCCTACTGAATGGGTGAACTGTGGTGTGAGAGAAGAACCCCCAACGTCTGGCAGAGGGTCCTTCTAGGAGCAAAACCCTTCCTATCCCAGAATTTGGCTTCTTCCCGCAGCAGGCAGATCCCGGATCCAACCTCTGGTCTGCAAACTTTTGCACAGTTTACGTTTTCTTGGTGTTTGATTAATGTGACCCCCCATAAATATATTTTATAATTAAAGTTGTTTTGTTGCTTCAAGGAAGAGGCTGTAAGACTTTGCAGATATGACCAGTTTCATCTCCAAAGAATGACAGAGGATAAACAGCGTATTAAGCAATTTGAAAATCATTTGGAAAAAAAAAATGCTCCCCAGAACATAATTACAGCATTTGAAATTACTCAAATTGCTCATGCTGGTGTTCAGGAGGAGGCAGGGGACTCAACCCAACAGAACGCGCTGCACATTCTCCAATAGAAATTATTGACCCATTCTTGTAAAGTTAATCTAAGGCATGCAATTTGTCTTCAGGCTTTTGATAAGAGAGCAATCATTTAAAACCACGCTGGTCCCCAATAAGTAATAGTCAGTGAGCAATTTGATCCATTGATGGCTTCTTTCTAATATGTTCCCTGAGGTACTGTTTCCCTAAATCTATTAGACGTTTACAGTCTTTCTGGATGTGCTGCTTGATAAAGTCTATCACACTGTATTAACTTGACAAGGTAATATGCTTCTCTCTTATATTTTCATAGCAAGAACTATGGTTTGACCTTGAAAATACTAACAACATTTTATTGTCCCTGATCTTACTGAAGAGTGGTGGTGGAGTTCTGAAAGGACCATATGGTTTCCAAGGGTTTCCGGTCATGGCACCAAAACATCTTGCAACACTGATGCTGAGGATGTTATGATGTCATTGCACCTAGTCCCACAGATTAGTGATGGAAGTGCCCGTTTGGGGAACCAAGATCCTCTGTGGGGTCTCCTCCTCCTCCCCATCCCTCCTCCTCCTCCTCCTCCACCTCCACCTCCACCTCCTCCTCCTCCACCTCCTCCTCCCCATCCCTCCTCTTTCCGCTGCTATTCAGTTGCTTGCCTATCTGTTGAACTGACTTTATTTATTTATTTATTTATTTATTTATTTATTACATTTTTATACCGCCCAATAGCCGAAGCTCTCTGGGCGGTTCACAAAAATTAAAACCATAATAAAAACAACCAATATGTTAAAAGCACAAATACAAAATACAGTATAAAAAGCACAACCGGGATAAAAAATTTACCGTATAAAAAGCACAACCACGCAGCAAAATTGATATAAGATTAAAATACAGAGTTAAAACAGTAAAATTTAAATTTAAGTTAAAATTAAGTGTTAAAATACTGAGAGAATAAAAAGGTCTTCAGCTGGTGACGAAAGGAGTACAGTGTAGGCGCCAGGCGGACCTCTCTGGGGAGCTCATTCCACAACCGGGGTGCCACAGCGGAGAAAGCCCTCCTCCTAGTAGCCACCTGCCTCACTTCCTTTGGCAGGGGCTCACGGAGACTTCTCACGCCAGGCTCCTTGGACTGCCTTTGACCACTCTTCTTGCTAAATCCTTGTCAATCACTGTGCTTGCTTTGAAAACTTGATGGTACTGGTTCCCCTCTATTCGGCCCTGGTTAGGCCTCATCTTGAGTACTGCAACCAGTTCTGGGCACCACAGTTCAAGAAGGACGTATACAAGCTGGAGCATGTTCAGAGAAGGGCAACCAGGATGATCAGGGGTCTAGAAACAAAGCCCTATGAGGAGAGACTGAAAGAACTGGGCATGTTCAGCCTTGAGAAGAGAAGGCTGAGGGGAGACCTGATAGCACTCTTCAAATACTTGAAAGGTTGTCACACAGAGGAGGGCCAGGATCTCTTTTCGATCCTCCCAGAGTGCAGGACACGGAATCATGGGCTCAAGTTACAGGAAGCTAGATTCCAGCTGGACATAAGGAAAAACTTCCTGCTATAAAAGCAGTACAACAATGGAACCAATTATCTACGGAGGTCGTGGGCTCTCCCACACTAGAGGCCTTCAAGAGGCAGCCGGACAGCCAACTGCCAGGGATGCTTTAAGGTGGATTCCTGCATTGAGCAGGGGGATGGACTTGATGGCCTTAAATGACGCTTCCAACTCTACTATTCTATGATTCTATGACCTTGGACTGAGGAACTCGCTCCTTGCCTGAATTGGACTTTGGGGGCTTTCATCTTCAGACCATTACTTCCTATTTAAGCCTGGCCTCCTGTAAATAGGACGTTTGTCAAGACCTTTTGGTGGGGAGGTGAAAGAATGAGGGTGAAATTGCTCACCTTTCTTTGCCATTCATACTATTGAAAATTAGTTTTGCAGTAGCAACAGCAAGAAGACCTCTTCCCAGTGGCTGGCCATCACTATTTTCTTCCAAGGAGTCCCTGGAGGACAATATTACGCCATCAAGCAATATTATACCCAGATGATTTCTGAATGGAAAAATTGCTGAGAATGGGAGTGCTCGCTGTATGTCATGTCATGGAACAGGACCCAAACCCCTCATTCTCAGAGGATCCCAACTCCTTGTCCTCAGCAGAAGAAGCTCCAGAGTTAACAGTCCTAGGAGAGGACTTGGTCACAGAAAGGTGTCATGAGGCATCCACCTCACTAGGACCCAGTTCTTCAGAAAGATCATAGGGGTTGGCATCTTGGCATGCTGAAAAGGTAGCATTCCCATAAATGGACTCTGAGGACTCCAACTTGACAATCCTCACATGCCACAGCTATTCCCATGTCTTTGCAGCTTCAAACTGCCAAAACAGGTCAGGCCCCTTTAAAAGACAAACCCTCAGTCACAATGGAAGTGGGACTAACTAGCCTAGAGGAAGCCAAATTCCTACTTAAGTTCCAATCTTGATCTGCTCCTTGTTGGAGCAACTTCTAGCCCCAGTACTACTTAGAGCTTTCTGTGGTGCTGATCTATACCCGTCTGGTTTACCTGTGAACCCTGAGCAACCCAGACCCCTGCTAAAAATCTGACTCATAGTAGAACCTTGCAGCCCAAGGTACAGCAACACCCAGTGATGTGAAACCCTTGCCACAACTGAGAATAGCAAGGCATTGACCCAACCTATGGCCTGCAATGGTACACACCACCAGCAATCCATCCAGCTTTGCTCTCCCTCTCTCCAATATCACAAATGCACTCCTATTTCACTGCCTGCAAACGGTGCTATTTACTGTTTTACTCTGTACAGCACCATGTACATTGATGGTGCTATATAAATAAATAAATAAATAATAATAATAAAATGGAGCATTTCAGCTGGTTCCGACAGGTATTCTTGAGCAGCTCCTGTTCATTTCAATGGGGCTTGCACAAAAGAACTTTGCACTAATTGTTTCCCAATTTAATCAGCAAGATGGTGTGTGTGTGTGTTTGTTTGTGTGTGTGTGTTTGTGTGTGTGTGTGTGTAATTTCCAATTTCCCAAAATATCTTTATCCAGGCCTATACCCAGTATAATTGTGTAAGCGTCTCACCTGAGGACAAGTGTATTTATTCCATTTAGAAATCGCTTTTCTATCACAGCACCAGTGAGCTCACCCATTTCCCTCCCTAGACCTCTAAATTAGTTTTGTTTTGCAGTGTGAGACAAGATCATTTTTACAAGTTCAATATCTGTCTTACTGCACCTAAAACTGATGTTTCGAGAGAGAGGCCAGATAAACCAATAAACAAAACATTTCCCCAAATTTTAATCAATCAGTTATACTGTGGTGTTATGCAGAGGGGGGAAATCCTGCCTTTTGTCTTTTGATGTATGATGCTTTATACCACAGTTATATTGCAGTAGAATCTTTGCCCTGACTGCTGTGTTGATCAGTTCCTACACTGAATCATAAGCTGCTCTAACTTTTCCGTTGGCAGTCATAATGGCAAATGTTACTAGCCATAAAGTTCTCCTTCAGGATTTCACCCCTGTTTCTTTTGCAGTATCTTCTAGAAACGTAACTTCACATTACTCCAGAGGTGTGTGTGAAGATCTCAGAAGTGTAAACTCACCTTTGCATTGCCTTGGGAGAATACGTCTAATAGTAATAATCCAGGAATAAAAGTTATTCATTTATTGGTCTTTGCTCTTATAAACCCTTCAGTACAAATACATTAACCATACTTAACAATGTAGAAAGGCAGTGAGTATGGATGGACATTAAAAGGGAAGGTTTGATGTTCTCTTTTAATCACAGATTCTTTCCCATGCAAGTGCTTGGTCACCAAACCTGCAATGGCTTTGCCCATCCAAAATGATCCATCTTCTCTTCTTCGCTTAATTCTACCTTTTTTCAAGGGGAGAAATGTTGACACCTGTAATGTACATAATGTACAATCATAGAGATGGGCAGACGACATGTTTTCAGGATCAACTTGGTTTTGCTTGTTTACTAGAAACCCAGGATCCACCACCCAACACCTGGTACAAAAAGTATACACACTGCATAGCGTCCAACGAAGCCCCATTCATTTCAATGGGTCTACTCTAAGTAAGAGTTTGGTTGGATTTCAGGAATTTGTTTTCAGTACCAGAACTGAATAGAGCTCACATTCCACTCCTGTTTTTTTTCCTGAGCTTTCTTCATTTCAGCAGTATAAATTAGGGTGGTGGTGGTGATGGGGAATATATTTCTGCTATTGTTAAAGGACCGGGAGTCAGAAATTCTGTCGAACTGCTAAAAATCACCAGTAATTTCAAATCTGCCTTCTGCTCACCCCTGGTGTACAACAGGTTTGTTATAGAAAACATGATACCTTTGTCAGGAAGTAGTGAATGGATTTGCGATTGATACCAGCTTCCTGCCTATCTGGATGTGCTTAGCCAACACAGTTGGCCAACTGTGTTGGTTTGGGTAGCATAAGTTGCAGAGAAATATTTTTGTGTTCATGCTATTTTTTTAAAAAAACATTTGTATCCCACCCTATATCATTAGGATCTCAGGGTGGCGTACAGAGAGGCCTGTGATGAATATTTTTCAGTTTTAATTTTTAGGTTGGAAATAGCCGCTTTGATGTGGTGGAAATATTTTCCCCCAAATCACTTTGTGTGAATGTCCACTTTCCCCGTCTCCTTTTTCTGTGCTGTAGAACGGATCACATAGAATAATAGAATCATAGAATAGTAGAGTTGGAAGGGGACTAAAAGGCCATTGAGTCCAACCCCCTGCTCAATGCAGGAATCCATCCTACAGCATCCCTGACAGATGGTTGTCCAGCTGCCTCTTGAAGGCCTCTAGTGGGGGAGAGCCCACAACCTCCCTAGGTAACTGGTTCCATTGTCGTACTGCTCTAACAGTCAGGAAGTTTTTCCTGATGTCCAGCTGGAATCTGACTTCCTGTAACTTGAGCAGTGAACTGGACGACAGCCCATCTGATCTAGTTATGTGATGGCATCGCGGCGGACAATTTGAGTCAGTCCGGAGAGCAGTGGAGGGCAATGTAAAGGAACAGGTGGACCTTTTTGCAAGGAGTGCTGAAAATCATCAAACAAGGGAAGTATTTGGCTCAGTCCTGGCATATGTGTGTGTGTGTGTGTGTGTGTGTGAGTATGCAGCTCACATCAATCAAAAGAAAGGCAGGTCCTGCCGTCATGCTTACAAACTAAAAAGACAAGGCACACAAGGGAAGGAGAGTGGAGGGGAAAGGAGGAAGAGAGAAATCTGTCTTTCAAGGCCAGAACAAGGTGGTGAACTATACATTGGCATTTAAGTGTGACAGGCCAAGCTGATCCTCCCTTGCTGGCGTTCTTGCTTGAATAGCAATTGGTGGCTCTTGTTGCTTTGGCTGATGGATGGGCCAAAGCATCTGTTCCCTGTACCTCTGCAGTCCCAGCCGTGCAACTGTCAGCTAGAGATGAGTGTTCTTTCTGGCAGGGAGGGTGAATGGAGCTCCCTACAATGGCTCCTTCTCTTACCAATAGATGGGCCGGGTTGGTCTCCCACTTGGCTTGCTGCTATTCTTGGGAGCACAGAGGTTCATCAGATGAGCGTTTTATCGACCGCTTGCTACTGCCCACTTATGGGTGAGCGCACGTCCTTTAGATGACATTGTCTGCCTCTCGCATGCCTCCTGCTCGTTTTTCCGTCGCAAAACAGACCCCTTTTAATCCAACTTTTTTTAAAAAACAGAATGTGCTGTGATCTCCTGCTGTGTGCAGGAAAAGTGGCACAATATAAACAGCCGCTGAATGGGCCATGTGGTCTTTGTTTACTTCTTCTTTTCCCTCTGGGCAGAAAGAGGAAGTAATGAAGGACAAAAGCGGGGGCGGAGCAGCAATGGTAAAGAAACACAATTCCCCCTCGCCCGTGCTGTGATGATGCTCACAGACTACAGCCTCCCAGTGGCCTCAGGTTGATGGCAGAAACCAGAGTTTGCTTCCCTTCTTCTCTCCATTCCCAGGGGATATATATATATATATATCCATATATATATCTACATGCATGCAAACACACAGACACTGATGTTCCAATGGGTTAATTCAGGATTGAATTTGTGATATGTAAAAGCATCCCTCATTGTTCCCTGAAATGAATCAAACCCCATCAAGGTGCCAATGTTTTCGAAGCCATTTGCTTGGTCTAAAAAGAAATACAGGCACCACTAAAGTACAAGAGAATAAAATAAAAAAAAAATCAATTTGTAAAAATTTAATTACGAGTGAATGGAACAAGTCCCTGAGCATATGGTTCTGAATTTTGCCAGCATTCAGGTGCAATTTATTTTTTATTGATATATACTTGTAAGATGTCCAAGGCATTCTGTAGATCTCTTTCCTTTGGAGAAATGAAATACAGGAAACCTTTGAAATTTAAAAATAAAATATGCAGGTCTGTGTCATTGATCTTAAAAGACAGCAAGGAAGAAATGACTCACCTGCTACTACCAATTGCCTGAGTTGAAGAGAAGACTGGACAATGACATTTCATTTTTGTAATATCTAGTTTTTACAAACCTCATTTCATCTAGAGATTTTTTCTCATAAGGTTTAAATTCCAATTTCTTCTTTCACAGAGTTGCTCGGATCCCTTTGAACAAATGTATATGTATGTACACACACAATCGTATATACATATATATAATAAAGGGAAGCATAAATATGTATGGCTTCCTTCTCCACTTTGTTGTAGGTATTTGGATTAATATGTCTTCTTTTGTTTACTTTATAATTCCTTAGATTCGAAGAAAGGAACTTTGTCTTCTGGATAACTCCAAGGACAAATTGCGTGTGTGTGTGTGTGTGTGTGTGTGTGTGTGTGTGTGTCCAGCATCAAAAGCAGGTGTGGATGGGCACTTGCCCAGGGGCCACAAACCAGCAGGGGCCACTGAGAAGAGCCTTCTGGACGTGTTCCTCCTTTTCTCCATCACAACTTCCTTGTTCATTATCTGCCTCTTGCTCTGGCCCAGACAATGGTATTGTGGTGAGGAGGCACAGAGATGCCATGGCCTCCTTCCTCCCTGGCTGCAAAGCATGCAATGGTGAGAAAGATGATGAGGAGCATATGAAGTTGGTTACAATTATGGTGAAAAGCTTGACCCACTGAGGGAGGGATTCCATTGAGGGTGCTTTGCCCAAGAGCCTGCAAAAACCTGGAGCCATCTCTCTCTCTCTCTCTCTCTCTCTCTCTCTCTCTCTCTCTCTCTCTCTCTCTCTCTCTCTCTCTCTCTCTGTGTGTGTGTGTGTGTGTGTTTTTGGAACTAAACCCCCCCCACAATGATAAACAATTATTCCCGTAAGAGCTGTGTAGAAAACATAAACACCATTTTCATCTGGAAAATCGGGAAGCGGGACAGAATCCATCTCATAAATGGATACTTTTTTTTTTTAGTCTGTCTATGATTTTTTCCCCTATTGTTGTAAAGGAGATAAGAAAGTAAGAAGAGCCCTGCTGGATCAGACCAAGGCTCCATCTAGTCCAGGTTCACACAGTCACCAACCAGCTGTCGACCAGGGACCCACAAGTAGGACATGGTGCAACAGCAGATAATGTGATATTCTGTTGCTTCCTGATAATATGCACACCGAATGGTGTTACGATGGAAACGTGCTGAAAATGAGATACAGCACTGATTCTCAAACTGCTCCTTCTGGCTTCCAACTTCCCCGGTCCCTATGGATTGCAACAGCAGCCTTTTATGCGGTCAGTTTTATAGTGAGGACTGGAAGCTTAAGAGTGTTTTTTTGTTGAGAAGATGTTTAATGGAACTGGAAAGAGAGCTGGAGATGACCTTAATTACTCTGGACAGTATCTCCTTTGTTAGGGAAATTGCAGGTAAATAGCCCACATTGAATTTATTTATTTATTGCATTTCTATTCCGCCCAGTAGCTGAAGCTCTCTGGGTGGTTGAACAGGAAGTATCTGGAGACTGTTCTGGACGGTGGGAGCAATTTGGGGGAGGGTGTGTGTCTGTCTTACCCCCTCCCCTAACCTCACTAACTTCTTGGTAGGGAAGATGTAATCCAGATATCTCTGTGTGAGGAGAAACAGCAGTTTTGAGAAGGACTGAAGAACACAGATAGAGAGCTGAGTTTGGGCTTCATAAAATCATATTAGGGTGCTGGCTAGGCCCAGAGATCTAATATAGGAGAGGTGCATTTTAACTTTCTGTTGGTGTGTTTATTAATCATTTTATTTATTATATTTCTATACCACCTTTCAGGGATCCACCAAGACGATTTCCAAAAAGTTCAAAACATGAAAAAAACATAATCAAATAAAAACATAGGGAAACATTGAAAACAACATTAAAAACAACACAGCAGGGATTTTAATTGCTTATTATTATTATTATTATTATTATTATTATTATTATTATCATCATTATTTATTTATTTATTTATTTGTTACCCGCCTCTCCCTCTGGATCGAGGCGGGGTACAACACAAATAAAAACACCATAAAATACATACAACTAATTCAAACGTTTAAAACCAGTGCATCATTAAAAGCAGCACACCATTAAAAAAAGGCATCTTAAAATTCAACTGGGTAGGCCTGCCAGAAGAGATCAGTCTTTATGGCTTTCTTAAATTCCAGAAGACTGTTAAGTTGACGAATCTCTCCCAGCAAGCCATTCCACAAACTGGGAGCGGCAGAAGAAAAGGTCCTCTGGGTAATAGCTGTCAGCCTTGTTTTCGTTGGCTGGAGTAAATTCTTCCCAGAGGACCTGAGTGTGTGGGACGGATTGTACGGGAGAAGGCGATCCCGCAGGTAACCTGGACCCAAACCATGCAGGGCTTTAAACGTGATAACCAACACTTTATACTTCGCTCGGAAACTAATTGGCAGCCAGTGAAGAGATTTTAAGACTGGTGTAATCTGCACTTTCTAGCCTCTGGAGCAGTCACCATCCATCCATGGTCATTACAGAAACAATCAAGAAATACAAACGTCTAGAAAGGTTATCATTTCTTCACTGGACTTCCCCAAATGGTAATTTTCTTCTGCTAGTCACACTCGCCTTGATGGGACTTTTATAGGCAGAGGAGATTGGTTTCAAGAAGTAGTGCAGCTAGGCAATTTTAGACTCTGGACATACCGGTCTTCTGGGATGGGTGAGTTAGATGACCGTGTGTATTATTTAAGTGGTTGGATGTCCGTGTATATTATTTCAGTTGTGAAGCATACGACTAACATTTCTCCTCACTCGCCCACTTCCATTCTAACTGTTGCTCCTGCCTCTGCATTCCTAATATATAACAGCAAATCCCCATTGATGGGGAAAAATTGATGGAGAGCTTAAGGAAGTCTAGGGTGGCTGGCTCAAGGCCTGGAATTTCAACAATGACTCAGAAACAATGGGCAGTTTTCGGCAACACCCACTCAACTCCGGATCACTCATTTAAGTGTGTTTTGCTGTTATATATTTTGACTTTTTATACATGACGCCGCAGAATAATTATCCTGTTGGACAGTTTTTATTCATTCCAATAAGCCACACAAATAATTACAGTGGCGTGAACACCTTGGTCCCTCTAGGCCCATCAGTGTATCACTATGGAGCTCAATGGGCTTCCTCGGTTAAAGACAGTATTGTATGTTTTTCACTTTTGATCAAAAGTCAGAGTTTGGCCATTGGTACATCTAGCCAATATTGCCAGTACTGACTGGCAGCAGCTCTCCAGGGTTCAGGCAAGATTTGTCCAACCTGACCTGGAGATGCAAGAGATTGAAGCTGGGACTTTCTGCAGGCAGAGTACGCGTTCTGCCACTATGGAGAAAGGTCTGGAACTCCGGAGCTAGGCGAGAGAGGCCTGAGCCTAAAATGATTTGTTTCTTTTATGTGCAGTAACTGGTTGGTTGATGTTTCGTTTTTGGGTTTTTTAGAATTCTGGGGGAGGAAGGACTGCAGTTTGCATTGCACACGGCAAGGCAAAATGGGGGCATGACGTGATAGAGAAATTTGCTGCAATCCTCTGCAGAAGTATACATGGATAGACAAGAAAGCTGACCTCTTTGGAATGGATTTGCTTTTTCCTGCAGCCCATCAGCCAGTGGAACAGGCAAAACTGCTTCCTGTTTAAAACTTTTCAAAAGGTTCAGAATACATCTAATTGTGTTGTGAATGCACTTCCCACCAGCCTGTGGATGTGGCTACCATTGCAAGTGGGGCCCTGCAACATAATTGTGTGTGTGTGTGTGTGTGTGTGTGTGTGTGTGTGTGTGAGAGAGAGAGAGAGAGAGAGAGAGAGAGAGAGAGAGAGAGACTTCAAAGTTCTCCCTTAGGGAGACTTCAAAATTTTTCCTTACCAGGTTGCCTAGCTCTAGTGAACCTCCCCATGTCAGAACCAACATCTGAGCACCAACAACATGAATAGGGATGGCTGTCACTCTTCCTTCTCAGGCAGGAAAGTTGCCCAGAGTACAGCAGCTTGCTTGAGAAAGAATCGTAGTGCCCATATTCTCTGCCTCGTCCTTCCCCTTTTCCTCTCCCTTAACCCAGTGCCCCCTTCGAGTTTTGGAGGGCCCTTGGGCAAGGCTCCTTCAATGGGCCTCCTCTTCCAGCGAGTCCCTTCTTCTTCTCACCACCATTGTCACCTGCTGCCCTTGCTCCTGATCCCCTTTCTGAACGTTGCTCCCACTTTCCCGCTAGATGGGCAGGAAGCCAGTGAGCAAGTTGTCCATGGCATCTCCTTCTCGCCACCTCTATCGTCTGGCCAGAGCAAGAGGCAGGTGAAGAAGCAGGCTGCAAGGGTGAAGAGGAGGAACAAGTTCAGGGCACATTCGTCAGTGGGCCCCTATTGAGGGATGGGCCCTCGGCAAGTGCCCTACCATGCCTACCTTTGATGCTGGCTCTGCTCCAACCCCCTGGATAAAGACATACATGCATAGTCCCCCCCCCCTCTTGCTTTCTTTTTCTTTTGAATTTTTGTTTTATCCCTTCTGGGGTTTATTTTCTTGGGATATGGTTTTTTTGGGGGTACTGTGTTATGATTCTCATTGTCTTTAACAATCTTTCCTACACTATGGTACACATTAATATCTGGAAATAGAAAAAGAATATGACTGGCATACATTTTCATTACAGAACATTTCTATACCCTGCAACATTATATGACATAATGCTTAGAATAAATTAGGTATACTTAATAATGCATGACCGTCAGTTTTAACAACTCCTGTTTAAGAAATCTTTTTTAAAAAAAACTTCAGCATCAATCCTTCTATTTAATCTAATTTCATATGAAACTAGTGCAAAGTGCTACGACTGGCTATTTTTATTTATTTTATACCAATGGAGCTCTTTTCTTCAGGCAAAAGACACATGTTCAGAAACTTTTTCCTTCCCACTAAAACTGACAGTCTTTCTTAGAGTCAAGCATGTGCTACCAGATTACTTTTGTAACACATTTAAATAAAATCTCCAACCATACAATGAGACAACACAGAAGTGGCAAACCAGCCTCTAGGGAAATCATGTAACGTTCCTCTATAATGACAGTGGAAACGGAATCTAAGTTGTAATTAGGGTGTGTGAATAGTCCACGGTTCTGTATCGGGGCAGTGGGGTGGAGGCTTGTACCAGGTCTCCTAAAACAGGGGTGTGCAGGAAGTAGATCTTCAGATGGTTTGGACTTCAACTCCCAGCATTCTTAACCATTGGCCATACTGAGTTCAAATCTCAAACATCTGTAGATCTATCTAACTTCTACCTACTCCTGTGCTAAAGAGCAGCCAGGTGAAATTTTTAAACTAAGGTGCAATCATTACATATGTAGACAGAAAAAAGGCCTGCTACTCCCACCATGCCCTAACCAGCATGGGATTGTATCCTTAGTGTAATAACTTGGACTGAGTTACAATTTAAACAGTCACTTGAATAAAGTGGTAGAGCTCTACCCAGACTGTACCACCGGAGACTGCTTGAATGTTTGAACGATGCCCTGTGAAAGAAAAGAACGAGGGGTGAGAGAGTGAACTCCTTGCATTCATTTTCAAAATAATTTCTTCCCACTTTCCCCCTTGAGTGGAAATGTCCAAAGTGACCCATGTACATTGCACAGAAGCCGACCAGAGTAGCAACTGAAGCTTGCTTCAACACTCGTGACGGGTTTGCATCCTCACCACACCTGATAGTTAGTTTAGGGGGTTTAGGGCAGGACAAATATATTGCTAGTTGCTACTTAAGACTTCATGTTGGAACACATGTCCTCCCAACATCTTGCTGCCACTCTCCATCCATTCCCCACCATCTGCCATCAGAGGAGGAGACACTTTACTACACCTAATGGTAGAGCCGGCCCTGTTTGCACCACCTAATGGTAGAGCCGGCCCTGTTCCCATGTTTTCCTCAGGAAAAAACCCAAACACACAATGCCCCAGTATCGCCTACAGCTAAACGTGTACAGGCCAGGAACACTTTGCTACTTGATGATATAAAATGGCCTCTGTAAACAGTTGCATTCAGGAATAGAAAGAACTAGATAACCTGCTTGCTTTTGAGCACATTGCAGCTAGCCGGGGGGGGCGGGGGATCCGACCAGAAAAGCAGCAAAGGTGCAGATGAGATTCCAGCTAAATTATGGAGAGTCAGTTCACGGAAGGGGCAAGTTGAAATACATGAGGATGCAGCCAAGGAGAACAGTGGTGACAAATAAATTATTTTGGCGGATGCTGGAGGATAAGAACCGATCGGAGCATCCTTGCTGTGCCAAACGACTACGGAACGTAGAAAAGACTTTTTGGTTTTTTTTAATATCAAGATCCCACAACTTGTAAAAGACAACCGGCTGGCACATCGTTTCATCAGCTTTCATCCTGTGCCTTCATCTTCCTTGAGTCACATGATCTTGTCCAGGTTTGGTTTTTTTTGGGGGGAGGGGGGAGTTTTTCTTTTGCCACCTGGAGTTATGAGATCTGGAGGATGCTTTGAAAGGTTGGCTAATCTTTTGTGCCCATGAGTAGATCCATGCACAAAAGATTAGCCACTCAGCAGACTATCCTTACCGCACTTTATTTGCGTTAAAGCTGTCTGCTGAAATCAGCCTTACGACAAATTCCAGTGGATTCGAATTTCCACCTAAATCACTATTAATTAATACCTTTTTCTCATTTCCCTGAATGAAAAAAGAATTTACAGTTAAGTCAGGCGGCCTGTGCTGTAATAGCTTTAACCACCTTCTATGTGTGTTTTAAAACTTACTCCCTCATTTCATGATCTGTTTATTTTACAATGGGCAAACTGTAGACAATTACAGTAATAATACGGCCAGGGTGCTTGGTTTTTATCTCCTCTCAGTAAAATGCGATTGTTCAAGCCTTGTGGTAATTGTTTTCATCTGTCTCTCTGTTATCTCTTTATCACCTTGAGGTAAACATGATTTTTAAAAGAAGTTATTCTATTAGAAACATGTCAAGCAATTCAGAGGAAGGCAGTGAGGTAGTAATGGAATCAATGCATTCTTTTTTCTGGGGCATTTGTCATCTAAATTAATTACAGCACCTCACATGGATTCAAAATGCTTTTTTGCAAAATAGGTTATCTTTATATACCTTTATTTTCATTTAAAATGGGGGGGGCATAAACTCTGAAATAACAAAATTCCACCTGGTACCCTTCCTTGTGAATGGCAGTAGGAGTAGATTACATCACTAGAAGTGCTTTGAACATGTGTTGGCATCCCTGAAGACTGTTACCCCACAATCCATGTCTTGCTCTAACACAGATTGTCCCAACATGAAGCCTTATGCAACAACTTCAAGTGTATCTGTCCCTTGGTGCAGGGAACTGGCTTTAATAGGAAGCTCTGGAAGGAATTTATGGAGATGGATGGGGGGAATATTTTATCCCCAACTCTTTGGGAAACTTCAAACCCACAAGAACAAACTAACTCAATTATTTATTATATCCCACCTTTTCTCCCGTCTTGGAGATTAAGGCAGAGTACAGGAGGTTCCCAGGTGGTCTTCCATCCAAGCACTGACCAGACTACTTCAGCAGCACTGCTGCATCATGTTCTGTTATTCCAGAGCAGTCATCAATCTGTGGCCCTCTAGATATTATTGGACTCCAACTCCCATCAGCCCCAACCAGAATGGCCAGTCATGAGGGATAATGGGAGTTGTAGTCTAACATCAGGAGGGCCAGAGGTTCCCCAGACCCAACTTATACCAAGCTGAACATTCTGTTTCCAAGATCAACAAGCCAGGAGTGCCTCTGTTTGCTCATAGCCAGGGCATAAAGTTGATGGCCATCCTCTACCATGTTTGCCTCCACTATCTTGTTCTTAGACAGATACTCCTTCTTAGCATCATAGTTCCATACTGTTAGCATGTTTAGTAACTGTTGGACAGCTTATATCTTCTATGAATTAATGGAACTCTTTTGAAAAGCCATCTTAACTGGTGGTCAATGGAACGTTCCCTAATATTTTTCTAATGAAGGGCCATCCCAATATTTTTTTGGTTCACATACTGGCAGCCTAGCGACATATCCGTAATATGATGTATGCCACTCATTCTCATTGTACAACAAAAGGATCTTTTCTTGGTTGTACCCCAACTGTGGGATACCTTCCCTAGAGAGGGCAAACCAGACAGCTTCAGCTACTGGGCAGTAAAGAAATGAAATGAAATAATAAATAAATAAATAAATAAATAGCACCTACTCTAATATCCTTTCAGTGCCAGGCAAAGATCCTTTTCCCCATCACACTGATTTCAATGGAAGAGTCATACACAGATTTAAGTCTCTCCTGTTGATGTATGTGTGGACTTAAAAGTGATTGACCTTGGCTGGTTGATGCCTTGGAAGCATAGCCTTTTTATTTACCGTTAAAATCTGTTTTCAACAAGCAGTTTCAGGGAGCAATAAGTAGATTAATATCCAAAGTAGGTATTATGGTGGAAGAAATAGAACATGAAAATTTGAACTAGCCTATGAGTTTAGTCCAAGTCTGTAGTTACTCCTCCTGTGATGCCTTTTTTTTCATGGTGTGCTGCTTTTTATGATGCACTGGTTTAAAACGTTTGAATTAGTTGTATGCATATTATGGTGTTTTTATTAGTGTTGTACCCCACCTTGATCCAGAGGGAGAGGCGCGTAACAAATAAATTATTATTATTAATTTTATTTTTATTTTTATTATTATTATTATTCAATACAATTAAGTCGCCTGTGCTCAGGGCATCTTCAGAACCATGAAAAGATAATAATTTGGTCCCACTGTTAGATGTTAGGACCAACTGGTCTTTGAAGGCCATAGATCTTTCTCACCTGGGGGGTGGGTGGATCCGCACGTCGCTCCCAGAACGCTTCTATGCAACTCCAGTGCACCCCGAAAATGATAATCTGACTTCCCTGTAAAAGAAACAACGAAGAGCCGTCCATGCCGCCGCCGCTGAGGAGAGCTCTCTGCAGGCGAGGAGAGCTCGGCAAAAGAAGGCGGGGTGAAGAGCGGAAGAAGCTCTCTACCCCGCCTTCTTTTGCCGAGCTCTCCTCACCGGTGGAGAGCTCTCCTCGTCGTTACAGGGAAGTCAGACTATCATTTTCGGGGTGCACTGGAGTCGCATAGAAGCGCTCTGGGAGTGACGTGCGGATCCCCTCCTGCTCACTTATTTACTCCTCACTATCTAAATTCGTCTGGAGTAGTCTTCCACTTGCAGCCTCTAAGAATGTTTTCAAATGTCTAACATTTCAGAACATGTTGTCTTGATCCTTTATCTTACTTCCTCATTTACTCCACAAAACTAGCAGGACAAGGTGGCTAAGTCACTATAAATTTATCCTCGACAGTGAAATGGAACGAGCTGGTGTTAATGCTGGGTATAATACACAAGGTGGGATAACGGAAAAAAGTCATTTGTTTTATCCAGGGGAGCATCAGACTCTGTCTAAATCTACTCATCTGACTTTAGGAATATATTAAGCAGAGCTTTGATAAAAACACAACAAGCCCAGGTCTTAAATCCATAAAAGAAACAGAGCAGAAGGTTCAATCTTCTCTCTTTGCCTTCACTCTTACTGCTGTGCCTTAGTAATATAGCTGCTTTTACTTTCTATATAACCTTGTTACCATGTTGAGCTACAAGCTGAGGTTCTTTAAAACTCTGAATATTTTAGTAGCTGTAAATTAAAGTATTGCCTCCTCCCTACCTCACCCAGGACTGGAGCTTATTTCCTCTGCTTAATTTGCTTATTTTATGAAACAGTAAGAGGACCCCAATATGTCAATACACTAGTTAATTGATACCATACTGGAGACTTCTAAACCCACTAGAATTCTGTTTGGAGGCTCAGATTTCTTCTTGTGAATTGTTCCCAGCAGACGTGCGGAAGAGCCTTCCAGAAGAACGGTGAGGTCATTGTTTTAATGCTCCTCCCAGGATTTCAAGCTATGTAATGAGATATTTTTTCCATTCGCTATTACTGATGTAGAACACTGTAAAAGCAGAACAGCTGGCCTTTGGCCTCTGGGAATATCCCCTTGTCTAGGAAGCGTCCAGTGCCTTCAGATCACTTATACCACTCAGGTTGAATTAGAGAGGCAAGGAACAATCCTCTTTTAAAACAAACCAACTTCCTACTTACACTGCTGTTGTTTTTCTAAATCTCTGTCTCTAGAGAGAGGGGAAAGTGTCTGTTAATGGCAGTAATCAAGTCTTCTGGGACAACCATGTGATTAAGGTAATACTGTTGTTTGTCCTGCAAAATTTCATCAGCTGCTTTTTATTCACGCAAACCTGAAGTTTAGGAATAAACAGGAGGACTCAAAGGCTCAAGAAGCAAAATGTAGGCTATAGATATACAGAAAAAAAATGTTCATGCTTCCCCCCTTCATTAATTCAGAACTATTTTAAATATTAATATTAATTTGCCTTTCTATATGTTCTTAAAGCAACGTTAACCTGAGAGCATCGGCTATTGGGCGGTATAGAAATGTAATAAATAAATAAATAAATAAATAAATAAAAAGCACAACCATTTGCATTATACATTTTAATGCACATTTACTCAGAAGTAAGTCCACTGTGTATAAAGGGATTTATTTCTGAGTAAACATGCATAGGAGTGTGTGCATACTACCTTGAGATTAAGGTTGTAATCCTAAACATACTTCCTAGGGAGTAAAAGTGATTGGACATAGTGGGATTTACTTGAGTAAACATGTATAGGATTGATGTGTAAATTTCACTGAATTCAGCAGGACTTACTTTTGAGTAAGGATGCAGAGGAATGGACTGCGAATGATAACCAGAATCCCCAAAGCTACTTCAGTTAAATTATGCCTAGTGAGATTTTTTTTTAAAAAAAGAATTATTGTTTAGCCCTTTTCTTTTTCTTTTTAAAATTAATTTTGCAAATGAGAGTACAGAAAACAAACAGTACTTTGAGTACAATTAACAGAATAACATTGTCATAAGGCAGTTAATGTCGGCTTCATACAGCAAAAACTAAAGGTTTGTTGTCCTTTAAATGAAGTGGAAGTACTGATTTTGTTCAGGTAAATGTATTTTTCCAAAAAAGATGGTTGAGACCTACTTAGATTAGACCCATCAAAATGAATGGGACTTAAGTCTGATTAATATTGGATACTACCCCATGTTTCTATAACTTCATTTTGCTTTGCTAACAAATCTGCTATGATGGGTCAATGTTTTCCACCACATTCTACTGTGCCATCCTTGGATAGTATAACCTGATTGAGATATCCAGCATTTGTGAACTTCAAGATATGCTGCAGCTAACATGAACAGTACAAGCTTTATATGTAACTAGTGGACCTTCACGCCCTTTATCAGAAGCTACTTTTTGAAGAAAAAAACCCTGGCCAAATGGGAGGGTGGTCTTTCAGAAGTGCAGGTTCAAAGCTTCTTTTGGAGACTGAAACTAGAAGCATCTCAACATTAAGGGGAAATTGCATTGCTTACCTAGGGCTTTTGTGGTTCCTGTTATTTGGTGCAATTGTTATGGGCTGCATTACAGAGGCGGAGAGAGAATGCCACCTAGTGGCAGAAGATCCCGCTTCTTTCAGGATATTACCACTTTAAAAGTGGGTCTTTTCTTGGCGGAATTTCCAGGGGATACTGTGGGAGACATCTTGGTCATTGATGACTTCATGTAAAAGGCTCTCAAACTTTTGTGAAAGGCTAATCATGAGCATGCACTAAATCACTCATTTAGAGGAGCTATAGATGTGTGGTCCAATAAAAATAAACAAATTCCCCAGGCGTTAAGAGGTCGTGCACACTCTGCTCACGTCCCTGCTGGTAAGCTCTATTAGCTTGGCAGGCATATCAGACATGAGCTTTTCTGTAGTGGCTCCATCCTTGTGGAATGTTCTACCACAGAATATATGCTAAGCTTCCTTCACAACTATTTTTTAACCAGGCCCTTAATACCTGGATGTTCCAGCCTGCTTTTAAATTAATAGATGCCCACTTTTATTTTATAATCTTTATTGCTGCTATTTTGGATATTTTGTGCTGCTGTTTTAGCAGCAGCAATGTACAATCAAATCAATCAGCAACTAGGGGAAATTGTGAGAAAGGTGAGTCCTTACCTGTCACTGCAAAATAATCAAAGATGTCTCCTGGCAGAGCTCTCTGGAGAGAGTGTTTTGTGAGATAAGTAAGTGCCAACCTATCAGCTTATGGCATTACAAAGCTGACATCCTCTGCTCTTTGGTAACTGCTTCCTAGGATCCTCAAACTGACATCATAATAGAAAATATCATGTAATTTATTTTTATATTTATCGTATTTGGGATATCCAGTTGTCCAGATCTGAAGAACTCCAAGGGTGGTTTAAAATTAACATTTTTAAAGGGTGTTAAAACAGTATAGCAGCAAAATTTTCACAGCACAGAAACCAGAGCTAAAAGGTTTTAAAGGTCTAATAGGCGTGGCCAAATAAAAAAGGTATTCTACTGTGCTGGGGGAAAAAGAGTACCAGGTACACCTGGGATGGAGGTACAGTATCTCAAAGATGGGGTGCCACAATCCAAAAGGCCCTGTATCCAGTTGCCCCTTGCCTCACCTGATATAGCAGAAGCACCTAGAGAACAGCCTCAGACATTGATCCTAATAATGGGGCGTGTCTGGTTTGTTATATCAAGAGAGGCAGCAAACGGTGTACTGTGCAGGTAACACTACTTGGATGATACTAATCCCAGCTCAGGATTGCCTGGCTGTTGTTTTCAATCTCCCAAATCCTTATGGCTAATCATTGTTCAACACTCTGTTTCTCAGAACGCTGTAAAAACATTATCAAAAGAAGCAGATTGGTGGTGGTGGCGGTGGTGGAAATAATACCACCTGCAGGTGCAAAAATTAACGGACAGAAGACAAATGACTCAGTTTTAATTATATGGCTAAAATAAGCAACTGAAGTAAAGTGCTCTCCTGGTTTGGAAACTAGTTCCAGGTACAGCTGACAAGCTTGCAAATCATTAGTGCAAGTGGGAGAGCTTGATGAGAATAAGAAGGGATACAATTTTTGTTGCAAGGAAGGAGCATTTCCAATCAGCTCATTTCACAATAGCCCTCTCGATGGGAGTCTCGTTGGCTGAGGGTGGGTGGGGGAGAATTATAACAGTGGTGGCATTATTCAAAATAATTGCATGAGTCAGTACCAATTAGTCATTTATGACAAAGGCATAATTCTATTTATTTTTATATATCTCCAACCAAGACTTGTGAGTGATTTAGGCTGCAGTCCTAAACAGACTTACTAGGCGATAAGTTCCGCTAAACACAGTGGAACTTGTTTCCAAGTACACAAGAATAGAACTTCGCTGTTAGAACAGATTAAACATTTGAGTTATATTGGAGAAGGGACTGCAAAGTTTTGGCAGCAGCCCAGTTATACCACTGCTATGACAAATATGTTGACAGAAATGCCCAGATACACTGGTGGAACACTCCACTAATGAAACCATTCCATCCACCAGCAAAGTTACCCTGGCCGAACAGCCAAACAGGAAACAGTCATGGCTGGGATATGGGCAATACAACTTCACACCTGACCTGGATGACCTAGTACAAATTATTCCCCTTCCATTATATTCAACTGAGAAAGTTTGGGGGGGGGGGGGGAACCAAAGAAGTGAGGCAGGTGGCTACTAGGAGGAGGGCTTTCTCCGCTGTGGCACCCCGGTTGTGGAATGAGCTCCCCAGAGAGGTCCGCCTGGTGCCTACACTGTACTGCTTTCGTCGCCAGCTGAAGACCTTTTTATTCACTCAGTATTTTAACACTTAATTTTAACTTAAATTTAAATTTTACTGTTCTAACTCTGTATTTTAATCTTATATCAGTTTTGTTGCGTGGTTTTATCCTGGTTGTGCTTTTTATACTGTATTTTGTATTTGTGCTTTTAACCTGTTGGTTGTTTTATTATGGTTTTAATTTTTGTGAACCGCCCAGAGAGCTTCGGCTATTGGGCGGTATAAAAATGTAATAAATAAACAAATTCTCCAACTACGTTGACAATCACCCCACATTCATTGTCATGACACAGTATGCAATATAATGTAATTCAACACCCAACAGCAGAACACTATCACCAGTATATAAAGCCCACCAGGAGAGATCATAGCACTAGTTGTTGGGGAACATGGGTGGGAGGGTGCTGTTGCACCATGTCCTGCTTGTGGTTCCATGGTCGACAGCTGGTTGGCCACTATGTGAACAGAGTGCTGGACTAGATGGACCCTCGTTCTGATCCAGCAGGGCTCTTCTGATGTTCTTACAACCCCTGTATGGCTGTTTCCATACATGCTTAGCTTCTGCACCTATGCAACACTGTAGTGAAACACCCGGATAATCCTGGAGAAGAAGGCTATCAATGGCTACTAGCCCTGATGGTTATGTGCTACCTCCAGTATCTAAGGCAGTAAGCCTATGTACATCAGTTGCTGGAGAACATGGGTGGCAGGGTGCTGTTGCACCTACTTGTGGTTCCATGGTCAACAGCTGATTGGCCACTGTGTGAACAGAGTGCTGGACTAGATGGACCCTTGGTCTGATCCAGCAGGGCTCTTCTTAAGTCCTTAACTCAGATTACAGTGTATGGCATGGGGCTGTATCTCTCGGACCCCATGCCATGCCATGTACACTTTGAGCTCACAAGGGAGAACTCTGGTCATGGGAAAAAGGGAGGAAGGACGCTTTGCAGAAAACAGCCTTTCTCCAGAACACACAGGGGAAGTTGAGCACATTCCTTTCTGTCTAGAGCCCCAGCAGGTCTCAGGACTCTAGACACAAACACCCAACACCATACTCCACTCCACCAATTGGGGGTGCCAGGAGAAAGCACCTCACACAAGCAAGCAAGGGAAATGTATAACTGTTGCAACTTTCTCCCATTTCTCTCCATTTGCACTACCTTCATCGGAGCCAGTGTAGTGGTTAGAGTGTTGGACTGAAACGGAGGACACCCGTATTCTAGTCCCCAGTTGGCCTTGAAACTCACTGGGTGACCTTGGGCCAGTCACAGACTCTCAGCCTAACCTACCTCACAGGGTTGTTGGGAGGATAAAATGGAGAAGAGGAGGGGATCATGTGTGCTTCCTTGGGTTTCTTGGAGGAAAAGGCCTGATGTAAATATAACAAATAAATAAAAATGTGAATATGGTTTGTGCTGTATTGCTTTAACACTCTTCAGCCACCCACTCACCGGAAGCAGACAGGTTTGCTGTTGGCAAAGGCCAGGTACTCCATATCATGTCTCCACTGGAGTAATCCTCAGAGGAGGAGCTGGAGGTCCCAGAGAGAGAGAGAGAGAGAGAGAGAGAGAGAGAGAGAGAGAGAGAGAGAGAGAGAGAGAGAGAGAGAGAGAGAGAGAGAGAGAGAGAGAGAATTTTGAGGAACCACCCACATCAGGAGACTAGGGTGGGATATGACTGTGGATCCATCCCCGCAGGAGGAAAGCTGCACCAGTAAGCTGGAGACTAGATGACCACTTAGACACTGAGAGCATCACCTTCTCAAGAGGGAAACCAGTAGGGTTCTTTTGAGAAGTGCTCATTACAAGAGGAAAGGACTCCACATGAGCAAGGCACTCCTCATCAGTAGGACTGTCACCAGAGGGCTTGTAATGAAGTGCAGCTGAGCCTTGGGTGGGGCCCTGGAAGTTCAGGCTACAAAACTATTCAGATACCACTTGCTAGTTGCTGCCTGTTGAAAACAATGTCTTTCTACTAGCTTTCTACTAGTCTTTCTGCTGCTGATGGACTCTTGCTTGACTCTGCTTCTTGGATTGTGTTTTGCATCTGGCTGCTTATCTGTGTTTTGATCTTGGCTGCTGTTCCAACCTCTCTCTCTTGGAATGCTCCTCTTGTCTGGTAAAACTTTGTTTACTAACTTGCCTTTACATTGTCCCTTATGTTGCCCCAATGTTTAGTCTGACCCAGCCAAACCAGGATGGCACACATCTGCAGGAACAATGGTGTTAAGGCCATTACAGAGATGAGCAACTTTGCCTTTGAAGTGCCTTCCCACCAGGTCATGGTGAGATTCCATGGATTGTAAAGCCCCATTCATCCATGTAGGTGTTACCAAACTTTGAACCATATGGAATAGATCAGTTGGCTGGCTGCTAGAAGATGCAATGGAGGCAGCAATGCCAGCCTTCTTGGCTGCCAATGGAGGAGGGTTGCTGTGGTATTGTTCTGTTGCAATGCAGGGGACATGTACCCATCATCATCAGTTCATTGGCTCCCTCTGTGTGTACATGGACATTATTGCCCACACACTGTCTGATTGGTGGGTTGTGGCTGTCTGTTCCAAGGATACTGAGGCCTTGTCAGTCATTTTTGCATTTCCTAAATTGTGTGATTTCCCCTCTTAACCCCTATTAGTACAGATGTTTTCCTTTCTCATATAGTTCTTTTTTTCTGCCAGGGTCATGCCATTAACTCAAGTCTCTCCTTTTCTAGCCATATATGGCCTGGACTCAAAGCACTTTGCTACTAGTTCTGCATACTGAAAGGGAATTATTTGGGCTACTTTCTGGGAGCAGCATTTTACTGCTCCATGGGGCAAGCTATTTTTGAAAGATAGGCAAGTTTTAAAAACAGCTTGCAAGTTGGCGTTGATGCCTGTTGTTTGAAGCAATTTGGATTTGGATTTAAAAAAAAATTAAATCTCCTCCTGGTTGCTGATAAATCTTCAGGCTCACCTAAAATAACTTCTTGGATCTCAGCCTCTGTCTCCATATATGTCCTTAGTTATTTTTGAGATTGAGTTGTTGATGCTATCCTACAATGGGATGTACTTCTGGGTCATATTTCTGGGTCAACTTGATTAGGATTAGGCTGTACAACTTGCAATTCAAAATAAAGGATGTCTGGTAAATATAACAGTTAAACTAATGCCCAGAAGAATTAGAATACTCAAAATAATTTTCCAGTTGCTGTGTTTCCCTCATCCTTGCAAAGTGAATAAATGAGCTACTTACCTTTCTCATGTGCTATAAAGCAGTCGGTGCTTAGAAACACTGATAAACTTTACATGATGTTTTATTGACATGTTTTTAGTATGATTGTGTAATAATTATTTATTGTTCTTACTGTTTTTGGCGCTGTCTGAAATGGCCTTGCAAAATTCACCCTATTTCCAAGTAGTAAAATTTGGGGTACCATTTCATCAAATGTTATTCAGGGGGAGGATAAATTCTTTAACAGTGGGCAGAACTGCGCACAATAGCAGCATGGTATCTTTTTTCCCCCTTGTGGTTTTTTTTGTTGCTGTTATTGCAACACAGGTGACTGTGTGGGCAGTCTGGCCGCCATTTTGTATCTCACCTCGCAATACCTCAGACCTAATCTTGTTCTGTGGCATTGTGAGGGGAGAAAATGGTGGCCACAACAAAAGGGGTGGGGGAGTGGAAAGTATTCTGCAAAATGCCTTTTTAAAAAGAAATGAGTGGCAGTCCTTTTGTGAATGAGCAAGACCCTCTACAGGAGCCATTTTGTGAGAGTGCCCATGCCTCTCTCAAAATTCCAGACTGACCCAAAACTTTAGGGACGCCTGCTCCAAGTAAACTATTTATGTTGTTATAAGGCCAACTATAGTTTAATAATAATAATATTCTTGTATTAAATTTTGCTTATAAAAACAAAATCTTATGTGTTGCTTGGTCCTTCTACATTACCAGATAAATCTTACTTCCTTGTTACTTCTGTATTGGGTAGAGGAAAGCAAATAATTGTATTGGGTGTTGCCTTTAAACCAGAGTAAAACGGGCTGAAGCTTTGGGTGTCACTGAGGACAATTGATAAAAGCAGAGACAGAAGTCCTGAGGGTTTTCCCCAGTTCCAACAGATGGAAACTGGAGAGGCTATAACCCAGGGCAGGACCGTCATAACTAGCCTTGCTCTTTAACTCCAGCGGCCACACTGCCTATGTACTGTGCATGGTATGTCCATAGCACAACACACAGTTGCAGTCAAGCAAAGAAGCATTGACCAGTCTGTAGCACTGCACTGGGACACACCTGAAAACTGGCTGTAGGTCATGATCCACAGTTTAAGAAAGACTGTCTTAGGATGCAGGACCATGGCCCAGTCATGCCTACACAAAAATGTTTATGTAAAGTGCTTCCACTGTGACCTGACAGGAGCGCCATATATTCCTAAATTGCATGCAGTGTGAACCAGCCCAAATGAGTTCATAATACTTGGCTTTGTATTTGTTTTTTCTTTCTTTCACACAACTTTTCTTTATGGCTTTAAACAACTTTGCAGTGACTTTAGCTGCATCCTGCTTCTCCTTACTGGTTTAGGGCCTGAATTAGCACATGTTAGAAAAAGAGTACCCGGGTCCATAAGCCCTCAATTGACCTTGAAAACTTAAAACCTAGTTAGCAAGGAGATTTTTCTCCTGCCATACTCTTTGTTAGTAGTAATTAAAAACCCAATTAAGGGTGCTTTGCATTTCTAGCTAAGGTAAATTAAATCTTGCCTCCACCTCAAAAACCGTATGATAAAGGTAACTCTTCCCGGCTGCTGTGAATTAACTATTGGTAATTGTGCAGCCAAAGCTGTAAATACAGGCTCTTCCCTGGGGAATCAGTAGGCTGCACCATTCTGCTCAGTTTGTGTTAAAGCCAAAATAGATACCTGGGGCAGAACCCTATAATTTGTAACTATTACATATCCGTTATTGCATTAGGAAAGCGGATTACTTTCCCTTTCCCTTCCATATAACTATTCTTAGGAATCAATGTGAATTAAAAGTTTTGCTGGAAGTCTGTAAAAATGTTTTTGTCAGTATTTTTTTTCTTTTCCCTGGGGAAGTAGGTTTTCAACTTCCTCCTTCAGGATACTTTTTTTTTGCATATTGCCATGCCTTTCACAGCAGCTGTTGCATGTTGCAAAGGATTCAGAGACATCGTAGAACAGGGGTGGGAAACTTGTGGCTCTCCATAGAAGATTAGAGTTGGAAGGGGTCTCTAAGGCAATCGAGTCCAACCTCCTTCTCAATGCAGGAATCCACCTTAAAGCATCCCTGACAGATGGTTGTCCAGCTGCCTCTTGAATTCCTCTAGTGTAGGAGAGCCCACCACCTTCCTAGGTCATGGGTTCCATTGTTGTACTGCTCTAACAGTCAAGAGTTTTTCCTGGTGTCCAGCCGGAATCTGGCTTCCTGTAACTTGAGGCCATTAGTCTGTGTCCTGCACTCTGAGATAATCGAGAAAAGACTCTGGCCCTCCCGTGTGACAACTTTTCAACTATTTGAAGAGTACTATCATGTCTCCCCTCAGCCTTCTCTTCTCCAGGCTAAACATGCCCAGTTCTTTCAGCCTCTCCTCATAGGGCTTTGTTTCCAGAGCCCTGATCATCCTGGTTGCCCTCCTCTGAACTCCCTCCAGCTTGTCTGCATCTAAGTGTGGTGCCCAGAACTGGACACAATCCTCAAGAGGAGGCCTAACCAGTGCCGAATAGAGGGGAACGAGTACTTCAGGCGATTTGGAAGCTATGCTTCTATTAATGCATCCCAAAATAGCATTTGTGCTTTTTTTTGCAGCCACATCACACTATTTGCTCAGTTGTTGGACTGCATCTCCCATTTTTCACCAATAGTTTTATCCAACCACCTTTGGTTTTAGCATCTTCTTCTGAGACCTTCTTTAGGTTCTTTCTGAAGTAAGGGAGCTTGGGGATATGGTCTAAGCCACCGGTCCTTTCCCTTCACTTGAAGGTCACCTTTGTGACCTTGGAGAGGCAGCTGGTGAAGTTCTCTCCTTGCTGGCTGGGATGGGAGCTTAGACTCTTGGGTCCAGTTTGGAACGCTGTCTCCAATTCAGTCTGTCTAGGAGCCATGGGATTGCTCTCTTCATAGTATGCAGGGTGTTCTTTTATGATGGTTATCACACGCCTTCAGATACACAGAGAAGTTTTGACTCACAAAACGCTTTAAATAAATAAATAGCCAAGGTGCAGGGCACCTTATCCTGCTGGCCATCTGGTTCCCTTCAGCTTCGTGATGGAGGGGTGATAAAATAGAGCCAACAGACCAAATGTGGCACGGAAGATGGGAAGGGAAGAAACGTGTTCTTGGAGCGTAGACTGTAGAGGATGATGGTTGTGGAGACCTAGCAGCTGTTTGGCACTGGAAAAGAAGAAAATGGGCCCAGAACGACAGGTTGGCAAAGCAGGTGACATCCCTAGGGTGTGTGGGTACCGTTTATTCTGTAAGCTTCAGAGAGAAGTGGGTGTAGAGCAAGTGAGCGCACTGCTTTGATTTAAATGCCTCTCAAAACTCTCCGCCAAATCCTCTTAATGCCGCCCATTAATAATACACACACCAAAAAATGGAAGTGTGGAGGGAATTATACGGCGATGTGATCATTGGGCTCAGTTCCGCCGAACGACTTCTCCACGACGTACCTTGCCAAGGTATTTTTCCCCCCTTTATTTTATTTTAAAATCCCCTTGTGGGCAAAAGCTAAAGGCTTAAACTTCGCTTGGCCTATGGAATAAACCGACAGACCAAGCCTAGCGCTCGCTTAAGCATGGCCGAGGCCCTGCAGGCGATGCTACAGCAATAGCACATAGCAGGGGGAAGAAAGGAAGGAAAAAGATTTGCAAAAAAGCTTTTGACTCCCACTTCTAATTCTTCTAGGCTTTTGTCAGATTTTGCTTGTTGCAGGATTTAACGGCTGCAGGGTCCAACCAGACACAAAGGCAGGAAACGTGTGTAGCCTGGAGTCCCGTCGCAGCCTCCTCCCTGGTCTATTCTTCTTCTTATTATTCTGGTTTTTATTTTCCCTTATCAAGGGCGCGCCTCGCTTTGCAACATTCCCTGAGCGGCTGTTCCTGCTGCAGTGCCAACCTGCGAACCTATAGGGGGCGCAGTCCACGCGACAAGCTGGGGGAAGGAAAGCGGCAGCCAGGTTCAAAGCCGTCGATCAATCAGCCAGGACAAAAGCACAGAGGGAGCGAGTGCGCGTGCGCGCTTCCGTTGGCGTGCGCCCGGCCGTTAGACAGCAAAAAGAGCGCGCAGGAGCCTCCTTTTCCCGCTCCTCCTTCACCTCTCCTCCCCCGTCCCCCCGCCCTCTTTCGCCTCACGCGCCATCCTGACCAATCGCCGAGCGGCAAGGCGGTGGCTTGGAGGAGCTCGAGCCGTCATGACGGCGGGGGGCGGGGCGAGTGATCCATGCGGCCGCGAGCGGGCGAGGAGCCGCCAGTCAGCGACTGGCGCTGAGGGGAAGAGACGTGTCTCCGCCGTTTCCTCTCGAAGGGCTGGCGGCAGAAAGTGTGTGAATGTATAAAACTCCCCTATTCCGTATTATAAACTACACAACCTCGCCGTTTCCATTTAGGACACATTTGAACTCTTCCCCCCCCACCTCCCTCATGAGTCAAGAAGCTTCCCTAACACTGAGGGAAGTAATAGGGAACTATTGCTATGGGCTCAAGTCGACTCTGAGGATAAAAATCCAACCTAAGCCCTACTCAGAGTAGACCCATTGAAATGAATGGGGTGGCGAACCAATCTCATTCATTTCAATGGGCCTACTCTGAGTAGGGTTTAGGTTGGATTTTATCCTCAGAGGTTAGGCTTCATCTAGAGTATTGCGTCCAGTTCTGGGCTCCACAATTCAAGAAGGACGCAGACAAGCTGGAGCGTGTTCAGAGGAGGGCACCCAGGATGATCAGGGGTCTGGAAACAAAGCCCTATGAAGAGAGACTGAAAGAACTGGGCATGTTTAGCCTGGAGAAGAGAAGGCTGAGGGGAGACATGATAGCACTCTTCAAATACTTAAAAGGTTGTCACACAGAGGAGGGCCGGGATCAATTCTTGATCCTCCCAGAGTGCAGGACACGGAATAACGGGCTCAAGTTAAAGGAAACCAGATTCCGGCTGGACATCAGGAAAAACTTCCTGACTGTTAGAGCAGTACGACGGTGGAATCAGTTACCTAGGGAGGTGGTGGGCTCTCCCACATTAGAGACCTTCAAGAGGCAGCTGGACAGCCATCTGTCAGGGATGCTTTAGGGTGGATTCCTGCATTGAGCGGGGGGTTGGACTCGATGGCCTTGTAGGCCCCTTCCAACTCTGCTATTCTATGATTCTATGACTTGAGCCCATAGTTTATTGGACTTAGTCTTTGGGTGGCACCTTAAAGAATGGCGTTTCTTAGCTTAGCTTCTTAGCTGTTGGGATAAATTTGGTGTTGAAGGTGGTACCAAGAGACTAAACCTCTCATGGGAGTAATTAGTTGTGTGAGGGGAAACAATTACCTTAGTTTATAAACAGTAATATAGCTCCTTTTTTGTCTCTCCCTTCAAGGAACTCAGGACAGCGTGCGTGGGGTCATTTTGTTACATAATTCCATTTTTCTCCTCACAACAATCCTGTGAAGTAGGGTCGAGTGAGAAAAAGGGAGCTTAATGGCAAACCAGCTTTGAGGGAGAGGGAAGTAGAGACCTCAGGAAGCTTGGAAAGGCCTGATAAAGCTTGCAGGGAAATGGGAAGGATCTCCAAGGAGTAAGGGGAGATGGTGGTGTGGATGGAACAGATGGAAGGGGGTAAATTTATGGGGTGGATGGAAAAGTTAGGTTGGGAGTAGGGAGAGAAACAGAAATTGAGGCTGCCCTTCTAAGCATAGTGAAATAGAAATAAGACCCTTTTAATTCTATGGGGCTGAGTTGCAGACGGTTGTAATCCAAAAGCATACTTCCTCAGAAGTAACCCCCCTTTAAAACCAATGGGACTTTTACATGTAAGTAAGATAGTTGAGAGAAGATTCAGGCCTCACTATGTGGGGTGGGAGAGATTGAGAGTAATATCCACTGTTACTCTTACTTAGACCCATTGAAATGAATGGAACATGGACTAGTCAGGAGTAAGAAGTCCCATTCATTTCAATGGATCTACTCTAAGTAAGAGTAACAATGGCCCTTTGAGTTAGGCCCATTGAAATGAAGGCTAAATATGATTAACAAATCCCATTCATTTCAAATGGTCTTCTCTAAGTAAAAGTAACAATGGCCCTCCGAGTAGGCCCATTGAAATGAAGGCTAATCATGATTAACAAGTCCCATTCATTTCAATGGATCTACTCTAAGTAAGAGTAACAATGGCCCTTTGAAATGAAGGCTAAATATGATTAACAAGTCCCATTCATTTCAACGGGTCTTCTCTAAGTAAGAGTAACAATGGCCCTCCGAGTAGGCCCATTGAAATGAGGGCTAATCATGATTAACAAGTCCCATTCATTTCAATGGGTCTTCTCTAAGTAAGTGTAACAATGGCCCTCTGAGTTAGGCTCATTGAAATGAACGCTAAATATGATTAACAAGTCCCATTCATTTCAACGGGTCTTCTCTATGTAAGAGTAACAATGGCTCTTTGAGTTAGGCCCATTGAAATGAAGGCTACTCATGATTAACTCCCATTCATTTCAATGGGTCTACTCTCAGTAAGTAACAATGGCCCTCTGAGTAGGCCCATTGAAATGAAGGCAAGTCATGATCAATAAGTTCCAATCATTTCAATGGGTCTACTCTAAGTAGAACAGTGGATGCTACCCTCAGAGGCGGCCCATTGAAATGAAAGAGGCATGGGTTTAAGCCCCATTCTGCGGGTTTACTCTAGGGTTAACAGTGGCTGCTAACCCTGACTATGCAGCCCGCCTCCGTTGCGTGCTTACTCAGAAGTAAGCCCCTCCGACTGCAACGAGGCTTGCACACAGGTGGCGTGGTTTAAGGATTGCAGCCTTAAGTTCTCACGAGCTGTTGCAAGCTGCAATGAGAGGATGCCAGGGGCACGTTGTTTGTTTACACGTCCTTCTTCGATGCTTCCCCCGGTATTGACGCACAGCCCAGGCGAATCCCAGAAGTCAGCTTTGCGCCGCCTAGAAAGGGTTAAAAATAAATATTGAAAGCGCGGGGATGGGGTGGGGATTCCCATTTTAAAAGAGGACACAGAAGAGCAGCCCTTTCCCCCTCGGCTTGCATGCTGCAGATGCAGCCTTAAAAAGCACTTTTAAATGACTCGGATGCTGATGTTGGGGATGTTTTGGTTCTGCTGCTGGGAACAGCATTCCCAGCTCCTCTCTCCTTTCCTTGTGTTTACAGCCTCTGCGTGAGACGGAGGTAGACGGAGGTGCACGGAGATCTCCCGGGCTTGTGCAACAAGGGAGTCCAGCTAAGCACAAGATCTCACTTTGTTGCTGATTCTTCTGGCGATCTCCTACCTCTCCTCCTCTTCGTCACTTGAAACCCTCCTCCGTTTGTGGGCTTTCTGTCTCTGGCGATCTCTGCAATTGACCTGGAGGAGGAAGCTTTCTTGGTTTTTGTTTTGGACATGGCTCAGAGGTGAGCTTATACTGTTTCCTCTTTTCCAGCCCCTTCTCGCTTGGGAGGGAAATCTGATCAGGTTTCCCCCACCTTTGCAAGAGAGTTCAAGAGAGGGAGAGAGAGAGGAGACCCATTCATCCCTCCTTCCCTCCCATTGGCGGGGAACGTTGCAAATCTCGCTGGAAGAGCAGCAGCCAGCAAAAAGGGTTCCGTTTACCTGACTGTGGATCTTTCCAGCCTGTCTGAAACTGAAAGCCACTGATGCCCAAGGCGAAGCTGTTCATCTCTGAAGGAGGGCGAGGCAAGAAGAGATCGGATTAATCCTAACCGTTTCTGGTGCTCTCCAAAGGGTTGGGGAGCGGTCCATTTGGAGAACCGAAACCTGTCAGCGCGCGCCTGGCTGGTCTTTTGGAAAGGGTACGGAATGACTCCTTGAGTGTCAGGGTCTCTCTTCGTCCCCGGCTGTTCCGAGATTTAATGACTTCGCTAAGAATTTAGAACTTCACTTGCAGGGTCTTTGCTGCGGGGAGAAAGCAGCGAAGAGGATGAAGGCGGGCGGCGCAGAAACCTTCGCGGTGCCGAATCGCCAGGGGGACCAGTTTCCGTCATCTTTGCGGTATGGAAGGTGCTCTCCAGCTTGTCTGCCGGTGCTTGGCTGAGATGGATCCGTCTCCTCCTCATTCCGTGGCGTGTGTGTCTTTTAAGAGCGAGGTGATGGAGAACCCCAGTCTGCTGAAATACTGAAGCCAGCTGGAATCCTGAAGCCAGTAAACTTAATAATACACACACACATACACACTCTGCCTCTTACCCTTTCTCTCTGTCTCTTTCTGTGTGTGTGTCTCTTGTGAAGGCATCGGCGGTGACGGAGTCCGGAGGAAACATGTGTTTTACATTTCTGCCTGCTTGTTTTGGTGCAATGAGTTCCTCCACGAGACACATTGATTCGGGCGGCGATTGCCATACAGTCATGCACCGGGAATGCTGTTGCCTTGGGTGGGTATGCAAAGTGAGCACAAACGGCAGAGACCTCCAGGCGGGGTTTCGTGCGCCCCGAAAACTTCAGGAGGGGCGTCGTGGGCGACCTCCCCGACCCGCCCATGGGGACACGGCCTCTCTGAGGGGTGGAGTGAGTTCCCACCCAAGCATCAGCCAAAGCGTCGGACCCTCGGATGGCCTGGAGGGGGTCGGGGAGGAAATAGCGGGCCGGAGAAGGGTGAATGGAGACGTTACCCCGCAGAGGAATAGCTGGCGAGATCGAGCGATGATCAAGTTAAACTTCTGTTTCTTCTTCTGCCGGGGATGGTGGGCGTTTCTCTTGCTTCAGCTCCACATGTTGCAAGCTCTGGCACAAGGTAAGGCTGCTTGGAGGCGTTTCCCCCCCTTCCCTTTGCTTATAGAGATGCTCCCCCTGCCTCTCATGCATAAAACCCGTCAAACATTCTGCTACTCAGGGGGACTGATAGATCCAGCCCTGCCGGCTTGATGTTCCACATCAGAGAGACAGCCCTGTCATTGCAGCCTTTCTCTTGAACAATGGGCTTTGTATCAAAAAGGCTGTGTCTCCATAAACATCTTAGCATCCTTTCCGCAGAGATATGTCTCCCCCCTCCCTTCCTCTCCCCCTTTGGTGTAATCCTATCTGAGCTTCTCCACTAATCTTCACCTTTAGCTGCTTGGGGATGAATCTGCAATTTAATACTTCCAGGCAAGGGAAGAGTTAACTTCTGGATATATGTGTGTGTATGTACACACGCACACACACCGAGCTATGCTGTCAAGAGAAACGGACCCATAAATCTGCCAGCTAGGGCTAAATCAGGCATGGTTAAAAGAGAGAGAAAATGAATACCATTGTACGTTTGAGCTTTGGTTCGAGCACTATTCATTCAGGTTGCCAGCAACAAGGATTTAACACAGACAAACGGTGCAATTGATTCGTGTCTCTGCATTTCCACATCAAGGACCTTTATAGCTGAATGATGGGTCATGTAGCAAAGGGAAGGAAGAACAGACTTCAGAGATCCACTTAGAATCTCATCTCTCTCTCTCGTGTGTGTGTGTGACTGACTGACTGACTGTGGAGTTTTAATGGCTTAATCTGCCAATTCTTAATACTTTTGATGGAGTGAAAAAAAATCTATATTAAAATATGGGCTCTAGTGTTATAGTTGGTTGTGCAGAACAACCTGATGAACAAGAGCTGCTTTTACTTTTTGTGTGTGCCTGTGTGTGTGTGTGTGTGTACACTCCTGTTGTGAGTGATTTGTCCGCCTATTGTCTTGCTGGGTCAAATGCTGTGTTGGGCACTCTCCTGGTCTATAGCGGGAAGCATGTAGAAGTTACTCATGCTCGGGAAAGTGGGCGTCCATTCTGCCCAGGCATTTCCTTATCATAAACAAAGCGTTTTCCTGGTTATATTTCCCCCAGCTGTCAGGTTAGATTTATCTACCAGTGTTTTTTGTTTTTGTTTTAGACTGATCACAGTCCTCTAACGATTCAAAGAATTAATGAGAAACAAATGTTTTTCTCCCTTCCCCCACGTAGTAAAAGTCTTCCTGAAGCTTGATCATACTGCTGCCAAAAGAAGTTTTCAGAATTTCCTTACCCCACCTCCTCCCTGTCTTATTTGGAGTAGAATTTCCTAGGGAAGAGCACTGCGCTAGTAATTGGACAGTTTGAGCGGGGAGGGGAGGGGCCTTGTCAGCTTTTACTTTTTCACTCTGAAGTTTTCCATCCGGGTATAAACCAGGGCTAAAATGTTCTGTGCTAATTGCCTTAAACCCCATCACCGTGTTTCTTCTGTCCCATTGTGTATGTTTTCAGCCCCTCCTTATCCTGAATTATTTGAGTACTGGGCCCTGTAAACCTTTGTAGAAATATTGTTACGTTTATACCAAATACTCCTGTAATCCTCTTGCAAGTTAAACTTCACATTTTTGTGTACTCCCTTTCCCCCTCTTTTCCTTTTGGCTAAATATCATGGTGACCTTTTGCCAGACAAATATTTGAACAGCTATTTAAGTTGGATCTCCTGAAGTCTGCAGAGAAGCCAGTTTCACATGCATATGCCTAAATCAATTAAAGTGACCTTTTAAAATAATATATTGTTTTGTATGGATGAATAGTGAAAGTAACCTTCAACTTGTGTGGAAAGTGCTTATCAGTTAATATCACGATGGATGATTTGTGTGCATTCAGCACAAAAAAGACCACAGTCTTGTGCACACTTACTTGTGAGTAAGCCCCATTGAATTCAGTCATGCCTAGGATCTGGATGTCCTGTTAATTTTGTAGAAGATTTATACATCTTAACTTTTAAAATATTATGTACCTTTAACAGAAGCATTAATACCATTTCACTATTATTTAAAATGTCCAGATAGTAGTGCTAATGGACTAGAAAAACAAATGACCTTGTGAAGGAAGCCAAGGCCACTATTTTTAAACTCTTAAGGTGTTCAGTGTGCAGTGAAATCCAAAATACATTTACTCAGAAGTAAATCCCATTGAGCTCAATGGAACTTACTCTCAAGTAACTGTGTTTAAGATTGCCCTTGAAGCAAGTAGAAGAAAACTGCTGAGTACTGGTGATTCAACTATGCTACATTGTGACTGTTGTTCAAGTGATTCGGTGAAGTATGAACCCCTCACTTCAGGAAGTAAGAAGAAGTGTGTTCTTGTTATAAAATATTCCTTTTGTAGCCCTTTGAAAAATATTATTTATAGAAAACCCCATGTTGTATTGCAGTGAACTTAACTTGAGGTTTCAATTCTGACAGACTACATTTCATTGTCCTCTGAGTTGATTTGTGTTCCATTGCTTTTTATATTGTATTATAAATTAATATTTCAAAATAAAGGTGTCATACTTTAATGGAGGCTTATCTTGAAAATGAAAGATCTGGAACTTCTATTGATACATCAAATGGATTGATGAAGTGGTTAGGCGCACAGGAGTATTTTGTATCTCTTTTATCAACTCAAAACAAATGAAACAACAAAATGTAAACTTTCCGCAAACCAAGAATAACAATAATAAAGTACACCATTTAAAATGTGGAGGTGGTGACTATTAAAACCTATCTATAAATCTTATAATATAACACTACAGCTTTACATAAATTATTTCTTTCAATTATTATTCTTGCAATGAAGCAGGCATACAACATAGATACTATTAAGTTGATTGCTCAGACAAAATTTTTCTTACTCTAGTTAGTGAAAACTGTTTTGCATTTTAAACAATAGATTATCAGTGGTCAACCGTTTTTCAGACAGTGTACAGATTGCAATCTGAAATAGCCCATCATGGAAAGATGACAAGAATCCAAAATGTTCATGCCAGTTACTTTTGGTTTAGGTAACAGATTTTCCTGTCTGTTTAGCTCATAAGTTATTGTTGATTACATATTGTGTTGCTGATATTTATCAGTGGATTAAATCAGCATCACAATGAGAAGTTATAAGTACTAGAGTGAAGTGTTGCCTTTATTATTGGACATACCAGAACAGTTTTTTCACCTGTAGTATGATCCACCAATATATCATCATCTAGTTTCTAAGGCCAACATTTGAGAGTAAGCTATTAATTATACACATTTTAAAATGGTTATACTGCTCTGCCCCCTCTGCATGCTTGGACACATGGGTATGCTGCTAGTCTACAAATAGAGGCTAGGATCCTTTAGTGCTTATATACACCCAGTAGGACTTTTAATTTGAACATCTTTGAACATCAAATATCCTTGCCATATCCCAATCTGCTTTTGAAACATCTCTCAATTTCAAAAGTAGTTTGCTGTCCAACATAGCAGTTTCTGTTGAAAACAAATATAAAAGTACACCATCACTCCTCTTGGGGGTCTGAAACTAGCCCTGTGCCTCTCCAGGTTCTAATTGGTCATAATCATAATGTTAAAGTCGGTAATCCATACTCTTTGTAATGGCTAATGGAGTTAATTTGGGATTTGTGTTAATTTCCTCTTATTTAATATCAGGAAGGGTCTTTGAAATCAGTGGGAGAAAAACTTATCTGTCAGAAACAGTACGTTTTCTCCATTTGAATTACGTCTTTGACTATGCATAGAAGTTTCCTTTACTTCCACATGTGCTATATAAACATATTACAGAATTTATATTTCCCAGGAGATGTCCCAGCCCTTTCCTACTAGTGAATGTGATTTCAGATATCCACTAGGGCAGTGTTTCTCTAACTTTTTGAACTTGCCCTCCCCTTCTGAACTTACTCTGCCTTTTGGTCCCCTGCCTAGTCCAAGACCAATAGTTTGTTTCAAAGGAGATTCTCATACATGTGGCCTACTGCAATATCCAAACATCTATGGGTTGGGGTGACACTGCCATTAGAACACTAGGTTGTCTGTAAAACATTCCTAAAACCACACACACAGAATAGCTTTTCTGGAGCTGCCTTCTTGAATCTTCCTGAAAGCTTATTTTGAAGATACAGTATATACAAACTGAAGGTCACATCTTACAGTAGAAGCTGGTACACAGTAATAATTTAGCATAGGCTAATTATGGGTCCCTGCAGTGTATTTCTGCTGTGTACATAAACTAAAGTGTATAATGGTATATAGCTACAGAACACATTACATATGCATTCACACTAAATATTGAATGTAAACTTGTTGATTAGCTCAAAATTCTCTTAAATAGCTATGGGCAACCTCCTAGCAGTTCCATAGCTGATTAATGGACTTCTATATCACCTCTTCAGAAGAAAATCATTTGAAGCAGTTTACAAAATTTAGAAGAAAAAATTAAAAATTGATCACTAGTGATAATTGATAATGAAACCAAGATAGAAGTTCTACATTTTCTGTTTTTAGATAGCTTTTCTTATTCTCCCCTTGAGCTCAGAATTGTTAGACTACATCATATCACCTTATTCTCACAACTACCCTTTGAGGCAGGTTAGGCTCAGCTCAGAGGAGGACCTTTGCCCAAAGCCAACGTTATGGTTGACATTAAAATTTCATAGAATCATAGAATAGTAGAGTTGGAAGGGGCCTATAAGGCCATCACGTCCAACCCCCTGCTCAATGCAGGAATCTACCCTAAAGCATACCTGACAGATGGTTGTCCAGCTGCCTCTTGAAGGCCTCTAGTGTGGGAGAGACCACAACCTCCCTAGGTAATTGGTTTCATTGTCGTACTGCTCTAACAGGAAGTTTTTCTTGATGTCCAGCTGGAATCTGGCTTCCTGTAACTTGAGCCTGTTATTCCATGTCCTGCACTCTGGGATGATTGAGAAGAGATCCTGATTTTCTCTAGCCCACGCACAACACTGTCTTTCATTATTGTTTATTTATCTTATAATGGACATTATATAGCCAGAGTACTGACAGTCATACATAATCATGTTTTAATTTTTTAATTTTGTCCATCGAAATGCTAGGAATAATTTCTGAGCCCTACATTGCCTTGGTATGCAGGCTCATGCGAAGTCACTTCAACTTCCTGGCCCTTGTTTTCCAATATCTCTTGTGAAAGGAAGCAGGACAAGACTCCTGGCATGCTAGTCAACAGCCTTGCTTAGCGTGTTTGTGCCTCATTGCTTTTCATTTTTTTGTTCTTTCTCTTTGCCTTGCTATGCTTTGAAATTCTCTGAACCTATAAGGTGTTCTATGCGGTCTATTTGCCCTTTACTTTCTCTTTATCCAGTTAGCTCTGATACTGGAGAACCTGGGAGCTAGAAACAAAGGTACTAGTTGCCATCCAATAGATTAATTGGTAAATAGTCTAGGTGCCCTACCTGATGAATTAACCAAGGGGTTCCTTACAAAGCAATTGCTCTAGCATCTCTACAGGTGATTGAAAATCTAAATTATTTAGAATAGCTGTTGGTTGCCCCGTCTTTGACTTTGATCCTAACCTAATGTAAGCCATGCTATAAATCGGTACCTTCTGATTCTTTTACTTGGGTAAAAGACAATTGAGGTCAATTATTTTGGATCTTTATATATGACCAATTACAGAAAAAGGATGATTTGAGGATGCTAGATATAGACAATTGTGGCTGTCTATTTTCCCAATGGAAATCAGAGAGTCATATATCTAATTCTTCTAATATAGCATATTGTTTTGAATGTATAGAATATGGTTTTGAATGTACAATAATAACCCTTGTGGGTGATATAGTTACTTCAGATTCAAACGGCTGAAACCATGGTTGGTAATCTTGCTATCAGAGCCATCTCATTGTCTACTGTTAGTTTTATTCAAGTTACTTATGCAAAATATGGAACATAATGGGATGAGTACTGTATTGCTGTGATTTGAGTACTCTGGCATAAGGCTCTAGTTTGATAACAAGATTCTCATGATTGCAGACACCTTTCATCAATGTGGAGGACAACATGTGAAGTGCATTGCAGAGTTGGGACTGAATATAATAATATCTTTAGTGTGTACAAAGTCTCTTGAAAGACTGGCAGATATATTAATATATTACAAAGCTTTTGAACTAGATTTGAATGGAAATGATCATAGTTGAGCTGGCACCTACTTAAAAGAGAGAATTCTTAGAAGCAAAGAAATACTTTAGGAAAAGATTTTCAATATTGAGAAGTTTCTTTGTAAGCATTGAAATGCAAGCTAGATATATTATTTTCTTTGGCACTTAGAGCACTAGCTAGGGTTTGTTTTTTAAAGGTACAATCTTATGCCTGTTTAGACAGAAAAAAGTCTTAAAACTCCTAGGATGCTGAGAGTTATAGAATTTTTTTTCTGTCTAAAAATGTATAGGATTGTGCCCTAAGGGAGATAAAAACCCAGTGCATAGCTTTAAGCATTCTTTAATGAGAAAATGTACTTTAATGTTTAAAGAAAGAGAACCTGTCTATTTTTCTTCGGTTAAAAGAGACGATAGTGTGGTTTTTTTATGTCATCAAATCTATAATGTAAAATTGGAAATAGTACTTAATAGTACATATTTGGAAATAGTACTTGATTTACAAATAAACTCAGACTTGTTATCATGAAAAGACAAATATCTTTGAGATGTCAATAACTGCAGAGCAGAGGATATCATAACCTTTAAGTAATCGCGTGTGATTTCAATTTTTACAGAGACTTAAAATCTTCATATCAGAACCTATTTACAGCATTTATTTGTTGCCATTCCCAACTTATACTATTTCCTCAGTGATACATTTTGGATAGTTGCCAGTGAAAAGCAGGATATAAAGACCCCCTACTGCAGTCTATTATGGTCCCCGTGTTGCTTGAGTGTCTTGCTACTCTTCAGGCAATAGTCATTTGGAAAACTGTCTCTCCTAAAGATCGCTGTTTCTGTCTGAAATTAGGGCAGCATCATATTGTAGATGTCAGCGTACACACAAAAGTGTAATTGCTGTTACGCCAGTGTTTCCCTCAGCAAACACATAAAGCACGGGTGGGACAACTCCATCACCCTTCCGATGCTTTGTCCTACAACTCCCACCAACCCTAGCCAACATAGCCAATTATGAGGGATGATGGGAGTTGTAGGCCAAAACATTTGGATGGCCACAAGTTTCCCACCCTTAACATACAGCATGGGCAACATACAGTCATTTACATATATTTTAAAACCTGTGTCTCAGAACACAAGTTCTCCATAATACACAGATGTATTATGACCACAGTTCATGTGTTCGTGGTTTACCAGAGTTAAGTTGGAGCTGCCCTTACTTATGTTCAAATCCTGTAAGCTGGAAGTGTCTTTCTTCTGGAGTGTCTTTCTTCATCCCTGTATCTTGGTACTTTCAGGATGGTAAAATGAATTAAAATGAATGTTGTGTCATTTTTATCACTTGGACTACACCAGCCAGTTTAAACCAACTCTTGTACTTACCTGTAACTTAAAAGATTGCATATCCTACATATGTGTATGTATATACACATATAAAAAATACCCTTGATGTTAGTCTCCCTACCAAGCACCAATTACTCTTGTACATTGCCCTGATCTTTAATCTCTGTTGCCCTAGAAAGCTGCTGCCAGTCAGTGTCAACAACACTGAACTAGATGGACCAAGGGTCTGACAGTATAAGGCAGCTTCCTGTGTGATGTTCAGGTTGTGCTTTATATCTCTGTTGTTGTTGCCAGACTACCCTACCATAGGAGTTCTTTGTTATCCTTTCCCCCCACTTTCCACCTATAATTTCTAGATAGACATCCTACTTCTGTCTATTTAAGCTCCATAATGCCTGTACAATGGCACACTGATCTTAATCTTCACTTGTATACAAGTAATAAAAGTGGACTCTGAAATACACATGATATGAGTACTAGTGGCACAGATAAGGGTCAGCCCTGTCTGATAACTGTATTAAAAATAAGAGATAGTGTGATATGATTTGCTATACCAATAATGCAGGAATCTTTTGAAGTTTCTACATAATAGAAAAAATGCATCTCTGCAGATTACGCAGGTAGCCTGAATTCCCCCCCCAAAAGAATTTATACAGTAGTTGAAATTGTTTTGAAAGAAATAAGTGATATTGACTTGTTTTTGAAGAATTGCTTTGTTTCTACACAAATGCTATTTAAAATAGTTATTTATTGTTTTTGACAGCTGCATATCTTTCATAGCCCAGGCCTGAGGCAATATCACATAACCTACATGGCAAATAATACTGTTTGTGATGTGACCAAATAGAGATTAGTTTGGTACTTGGGCTCAAAGAGTATGGTTATGGAGTTTAGAAAGACAACCATTGCAAGGTGGTTATGTTCCAAAGGTTTTGAGCAAAACTGAAGAGTTCACTTCACTGTATTCAAATATAACAGATTGTTCTCCATTATGCTAGTTCAGAATGTTGTGGCTTTGACAACAAACCATTTTAATACTCTATATGTGCTGCCAATCCATCTGTTAACAGAACAGACATAGTTATCGTTTATCCTAGTGTACATGGCCAGCTCCATGTACTCTGAATCCGTGGAGAGTGCTTCCAATGGAATGACTCTAGGGATGAGCATGTGGGATATTGTTTAGGATTAATGGCCTTGAGGATTAAAGTGAAGACAATACGGTATAGGAAAAAGGAATGTTAGAGATAAGGGCAAATATTCCCCTATCTGCTGGTTTTAATACCTTTCAAGTATGATAATGGTTCTGGCTCTGTTCTGTTACACTCTATTCTGGGATGCAGTGACCTAATTAACTTAATTCATCCACTTGTGATTCCGGTGCTCTATCCTCTCCAACAGTGCTTGTCCACCCATGTAACATCTTGGCAGGATCTCCTCCTTGTCTATTTAGGTTCTGGCAATGCAGGTAGTCAGGTCGGAGATAGAATTAGCTCCATCTGTTCCCTCCATTTCTCCCTTAACTTTCATGCACATAAAACACTGACATCACAATAAGAATAGTGTTTGCTTTTGCTTTTTTTAAACAACCTGCTCTATTAAAAAATATGAGCTCACCTGAGTGCTCCCTCCCTCTGTAACTGTGTCCCACCATGCACTCAGGGGATTCAACAGTCTGGGAAGTAATTCCTTAGCAGCACTTTAGGCTGGTGAGCACATCTGTCTATACGAAGGCAGCTTCCAGTGGAAAATGTAGCCAGCTACGGTAGCACCTAAAGAGGGAAGTGAAGGGGAAAAGGTAAAGTATGACAGGGTAAATATTTGCTTTAATGATGGACACACCAAAGAGCTGTAGCATAAAGAGACACAAGCCAATAAGAGAGCAGTACTATGCCCCCTAGACAGAGTCTCACTGAGAATAACTCGTGGATGCTCTGAACAGTCCCACCAGCTGTTCTCTTCCTGCAGCCAATGCCACACTGGGAGAGCAGCTGGTGGGTCTCTCTCAGGGCACCTGCTGGGGGTGGTGGCCACGGACCCTTGTGGCTGGGCTGGGGGAATATTCATTCTTGTAATACATCTGTAATGACCTTAACTGAAACAAGGATTTTATTTGGTTGGAACATTTTTTCACATATGGATAATCACTGGGAGTGTTTTGTGATGGACTGCCCCAGACATAATTTTTCAGAAATATAAGATGACACCAAGATATTAAAGAGCTAGAACATCTTCTAGATCCCCATCTTACTGGCTACAATTTAGATAATTGCTGCTCTTTTATAAGAAAGCAGAAGTTATTTATATATGAAGTTGTTAAAGGGAATAATGAGTTGTTAATTTTGGTGGCATTTCGCATACATGTCAATAGAGTGAACAATCTGTTGTATACAAACATAGCACAATACCCTTCTCCTAAAATTAGCTGTACCCTCCTTCCCCCAGTTTACAAGCTGTTCTTAAATAAGTACAATTTGGTCTTTATAACATCAGTTTTCACTACAACAATGGATCTTCATCAGGTACTATATATACACTTGCCCATTGCTGGATACTGTGCAACTTGTTCGAACACTGAATGTAGTACTTTACAGACAGACAGTTCCAGTTGCTACAACAGAGGTTTTAAAGCAGTCATGGGAAACCTCCAGCCTGCAAGCCTAATCTGCCTTTGAGGCTCTCCAATCTGTCCCGAGAAGCTCTCTGTTGGCACACCCTTTCTCATCACCATACCCCCTTGCCTTTTATCCTTTTTTCAAAGTTTTTAGTTTTGTTACTGTGAGTTGTTGGAACGTAGTATATATTTTCCTCATCTGCTCCAGCTTCCTCCTGGCCTCCTCTTGACCTTCTCTTGATTTCTGGAGCACTTCAGAGTTCTTTGGCAATCTCTGGAGTGATTTGGCAATCCTTGCTACTTTCTGGGTGGCTTCAGAGTTCTTTGCGGCAATCTCCAGAGTGGCGTTTCCAGTTGCATTGGGGCTCTGCATTTCTTCATGGAGCAGCCACTGGTGCTTCCCACTCGGAGATGACTTACCAACATTGGCAGTTGTTTGTAGACATATTAACTTTTCCAACTTCTTTTGTAAAACATGGGGGGGGGGGAGCGTTGAATTAAAATGGGAGGGTAAAAAGAAGCTTGTATTATCATCATGAAATGTATACAATTTTATTCTGTCACTGTTTAGAGGACCAAAGGTTATGCTGTACCAGCTAATCACATTTTTTTCCTGTTTCTACAAATCTGTTCAACTATTCACACTGAGTATGACAATATACACTAAAATATGCAGCTGATTCTTATAGAAGTTCATTGTTATTGTTTTTAAGTTATTGATTAAAGAAATATTTAAACAGCTGCTTCCTTTGACTGGATGCCATATATCTCATTGTATGAAATCCATGTAAATATTTGTCTTCACCTTTTATTCGAAATATAATTCTATCTAAACCAGCATTTTACATTTAGTCTGTTTGGCTTTTCCTCCACAATTACTTTTAAGTACAATCAAATTGCAGTTGTAACCCATTTATTGTGAAATTTCCAGGTTTCTTCCCTTGAAGTTGTACTTCTGTTGCAAGCATGTCTTATTTTGTATATGGGAAGAATGGGAGAATTCAATACTTTCCCCTAACGCTGGTGCATATGCTGAATAAAAAGTGGTTGCAGAGGTATTGCACTGGCCAGGGTCCAGGTTTGTGTCCACCCTTTAGCTAGGATGGAACACACCACCTATTTACTTGCAGCATGTATAGGTCACCCTATATCAAAAGGGTTTCAGTGCAGCCTATAACATAAAAACAAGTTAAGCATTCAGTAACAATAAAGTACATTGCAGCATAAAACTTGGTTGTGGAAATTGGCTACTGATGGACTTGTGCCCACCTGTCAATGGGGAAATGTCATTGGACTACAGATTTAAGGCACTTGTATCTCCCCTTCTGTTTCAGTTCAACTGTCAATTCAAGAAATGGAGGACCATTTGAGATTATTAGCAGGTCACTTAAGGTTGAGAAGGATTTTTTCTCCTTCCCTGATAGGCCAAAGGGTACTTTTCTCACCCTAGACTGCTGGGAAAATATGTCAGAAAGGTTGATTTGGGGCCAATAGGTAGATTACAATGTGTAGCTTCAGCAGGTTTCAGCTCAATTTGTCTTGGTGACTCGCCTGGCCAGTGACCAAGCTAAGGTCTGTGTCAGCATCTGGTTTGCCTGAAAGCAGGTCCATTTTTTTGTCCATTTTTGAGGTGGCCTGAAATCTTTGTCCATTTTTGAGGTGGCTTCCAGGACACTTTCTTGTTGGTTCTGAAGGCCTCCCTTTCCTCCAGTCTCCACATTATCTGACATGGTTTGAATTCATTTTAGCATTTGAGGGCTGTGGCATTTCCAATACTCTATAACAGTTCTTTGAAACTGCCCTCTTCTCCTAGTCTGCTTGCACTTTGCACTTTTAGTCTTCTAGTCTGCTTGCACCTTGCACTTTTAAAGGCAGTGTTTGAGCTCTTATTCCCATCTTTTTATCATCTCCACCCAGCTGAGGCTCATTCAGCCTGCTCCCAGGTGGAGCTGCCTCTTCTCCACAGGTGTCAGTTACACCTGAAGAAATCTCTAGTTGATGCTGTTGCTCTACACTTAGTCCCTCATTAGCTAGATTGTGTAGTGTGGATGAGGACAGACTAGTAGGGGAATAGGTGCATAAGAGCCATGCTGGATCAGATTTAGGATCCATCCTGACTGAAACATTGGAGAGCCACTGGCAGTCATGCTCTGTATGTCCCTTTTTGCAATGGATAGCTTTTCTGTGTTATCGCTCTGAGGATATCATCATCATATTTTGTGTGGCTGAGTGGCTTCCCACCACTGTTTTGCAGACATGAATTCTCTTTGGCTTGGTAGTTGTTCCTGGAACAGGAGAGTTGTTTACATTTATATACCACCCCTTAGCCAAAGCTCTCTGGGCAGTTTGCAAAGATTAAAAACATTGAACATTTGAGAAAAACAGAATGTGAGTCAAAATGGCTGTGTGAACCCACTCTGCCCTTTGCACTAATTACTTTCAAGTTCATGCGCCTCAGTTTCTCCTTTCTGTGGTATGGGTTGGTGGCTGATGGGGATTCAAAAGACTGCGCTGCCTCTGCTGACTCATCCACCGCCCCACCAGTCAGATTGGCCACAGCTTCCACGGCTCATCAGTGGGTTTGTATCCTCCTGGAGGGAGTCTTGAGTGGAGTGCTCCTTGGCCTGGATAAGGGTGTAGATGGGCTGCTTATCAAATTTACATGTGATGCAAAGCTAGGAGGTATAGCCAGCGTCACAGAGGACAGAATCAGGATTCAAATGAATCTCTAATCTTTCTCCTGGTTTGTTGCTAGCAATGTGGAACTGTTCCCCACTCCAGCTGCATCAAGTAACTCAACGTGGCGCAGTGTACCACCTCCTTCAGTTTGCACAGTGCAAACAAAACACTATCATCTCTGATGGCTGAGCAAGACGCAAATATATGTCACCCTTAATTCATGATAAGTCTGCTTCAAAAAAAACTCAATTCCGTTAAAAGCTGTTCTGACGCAGACGTCCTGGCTCATGCAATAAATTGCAGTGGTTGGTTTTCATAGACTTCTTACATGGAAACAGAAAAAAGTTCAGATATGTGTAACTAGTCCAGATTTTTTTATAAAGAAATAGAAAATAATAAATTACCTTATTTTAGAAACATGAAACTTTTGGGTGGGAGGGAACTTGGCTATCCCCTTAAACACTGTACACATACTAAACATTTCAAGAGCTGGAATGAGTGTACAAGCAAGTGATTACTTGCGGTAGCAATATTTTAAGTGTGCCAGCAAAGCAGCATGTCATCTCCTGGCATCTCCCCACCAGTATCTTCTGTGATAGTTCAGGGTGTACCTCTTGGATTCCTTGCTCCAGCTCCTTGAGGTAGCAAAATGTTTTGGGCCGGCTCTGTGTAGTTCTGTTGCTAACATTTTTATTTTAAGTCTTCCTCAACCTTGTATGTCACATTCACTCTGCACTGTATAAAAATAGTTTATACACTCACTATGGTGGAATAACTTCTGGCTGTCATTCATTTTGGATTAATGGCATGTTATGTTTACTTCGGAATCATTGCAGTATAAAACAAATAGGCATTACTGCTTTGGAAATTATGACATACTCCAGCCTTTATTTCCCCAGCTGTCAGCTTATACTGGTGCTGGGCACAGTTAGGCTATCCAGCTGTCAGTCGCATTTGAATATTGAGTTTGCTGTTACCTACCGAAGATTCATATATAGGACTGCTTTCTATCACCTATGAGTGTTTAAAGAAAGCAAATTAGCTCTCGAGATGCAAAGATAATAGATATTCTCTAACTAGGGGAATAGAAACTTCCTTTAATTCTTTTTCATCCAGGCCCCAAACTAAAGTTACTTTTGGTAGAAAAGCCATAAATGACAAAACAAATTTCTCCATAGTTTATCAAATTTATTTAACTTTTTTTTTAAAATAATAACATGCAATATGAGAATATCTGAAGCATCTTTGCTCAATTTTTTTTTAATGGATTGAAAGATACTTTCTTTCACTTGGGGTCAGAAGTAACTTTATTTTTCTTCTAGCACTTTTTGTCATATGTCTGCTCAAAAGGAAAGTGTAGGTTGGGAAATACACTTCCAAAGATAACATCTTGTATTTGTTCCCCACAAAAAAATTAAACTTGACGCAGCTAGCACTGAGAGAAGTAACTGGGGAACTGGCTGAAATTGCTTGGAGCAAGGAAGACAAAAATAACCAATAAGCTAAGATGCTGAAAATGATATTTGCAACATCCTGAAGTGTGCACTGTGTGCGCTGTTAACAAAGGCTTTCTAGCAAAGATTTCAGTTTTCATAGTATTAACTTTGACGACATCCTCTTCTCTCTGTTTATCTCCATTTTGCTCAAGAATTGCTCAGAATCAAGATGCAGCAAGCAATAGTTTTGAAACTCATAGCCTCTGTCATGGATAATTACTGGCCTAATCTACACCAAGTAGGATATTGCACTATGAAAGTAGTATGAAAGCAGTATATAAAAGGCAGGAGCCACACTACTGCTTTATAGTGGTATTGAAGTACACTGACAACTGTTGGGGCCCATTGACACATACCATATACCGCTATATCTTGCTTGGTGTGGCTTCTGCCTTTTATATACCACTTTCATACCGCTTTCATAGTGCAATATCCTGCTTGGTGTTGATTAGGCTACTGTTACTACTTGAAAGATAATTTGATGGTGGTCATATCCTATGAGTTAGCAGCTCATAGGATCTGGTATAAACTCTCTACTGCCATCAGTGGGAGACTTGAGCTGGCAGGCTGACTTATTTATTTATTTTCATTTCTATACTGCCCCATAGCTGAAGCTCTCTGGGCAGTTTATAACATTTCATAAAAATACAAATTACAACATAACAAAAATAGTTAAAACTTTTAGCATAGAAAAATTAAAACAATGTAGACAGCTAAAATCAACTTTACATGTTTTAAAACGGCAGACATAGATGACATCATATACCATTAAATGCTTGAGAGTAGAGGATGGTCTTTATCTTGAGCTGAAAAGATGGCAGTGTCGGCATCAGGCAGGCCTTGGTGGGGAGCTCATTCCATTTCTGGGGAACCGCCAGTGAGATGGCCCACTCCCTTGTTACCACCTTCTGACCCTATCATGGAGGTGTCACTCAGAGGGGCCCCCAGATGTTGATTGTAGTGTCCAGGTCTGTTCAGATCAGGAGAGGAGAGGCGTTCCATCAGGTATTGCAGTCCCAAGCTTTATAGGTTAAAACCAGCAACTTGAATTGTGCTTGGAAACATACAGGCAGTCAATGCAAGTGGGCTAGCCTTTGCCTGGCATAGCAGAGACAGTGTCCTTGTGCCCCAAGGAAGATATGTGTGTCAGTACAAATGCACACAAATTGATGAAGGAGAGTATAGGTGTTGCCTGCAGGGACAGCATCAGCACCTGACACCCTTAGGCGGTTGCCATGTCCCAAGGCAGGACCCACTGGTGCTTGTGGTATGTTATGGTTCTTTAAGGGTAAGAGGGAGAATAGGAAGGAGGGGTGGAGTTCTATAAAGAAGGGGCTATGTCATCTGGGAGAGGTACTTCAGTTTTTAATTCACCATGGTTGTAGGTCTTTTTTTATACTCTCGACATTATTGATAGTGGTCCCACGGCCCACCTGTTTCCCTGGGCATAGGTTTATTTGGTGGAAATAGTTGAGTTTATGTAGTTGCCTGACATTGAATTTCCAACAGTACCCTGGAACAATGTGAGAAATTTAAAAAAAGCAGGGAGCTGGAACAGCTGCCTTACTTCCTGCCACCCACTGCCACTGGAAAGCCTGCTGGGGCCAGGGCGAAGATGTCTGGGGGTTCAATAGACAGCACTTGGCCAGACGTCTCCTCATGCCCTGAATACCTGACAAGCAAGCTAGAATCAGATAGCTCTTCTCTACTTCCAAAGCACTGGATCATACATCAGCTACAGTAGCTCACATAATTGCTTGCACACTAGCAGCTTAAATCAATCCATAGAATTGGGAAATCTAAGATACCAATCAATGGTAGACAGAGTAGATGATTCAAATCTGTGTTGAAATTGATTTTTTCTAAAATCCATCTGTTAGTATTTTCCTTTTTAAAAAATTATGTCATGCCTGCTTTGTAGAAACTAAGAAATTCCACCATTGTTTCACTTTTCAATGTTGTTTCTGCTATTGCTCACATATATACAGTACATACATACAAACCCTCTTTTTTCTCATTAGGTAAATGAAATCATGTTAAGGAGAAATTATACAGAAGTAAATCGCTTAAAATTATGACCAGTATAACCAATGATTTTTCAAATTATTATAGCCTGTATTGTTTTCAGATCAGTTTCTAATAGCCCAGTAGCTTAATTTAATTATTATACTGCGTGCCTTATTGGAGGTACCACTAAATTTTAATGATCCATGTTTATGTTGTACTAAATGTCAAATTTTGAGAGTTTATATTATATATGAGAATTCATTTGACTGTGGTATAAAATGTACACACACCTCTTGCAATGAAAAAAGAAAAGAAAACCCAACTTAAATTATTCTTGATTATCAGCAAGAATAATAATCCAATTGAGAATTACCTATACTGTCTGCCCACTGTATGTGAATTTACAAACAAATCTTGTGAGTTATGAAAGAAAACTGAGTCATGAACAAAAATTACACAAAGGATAAGTTTATTGCAACTCCACCATGTTACTGAATTTTAAGTAACAACTGCCATGCTCTTTGAAGATGCATCCATTTTTAATTTTAATTCTAATATTACTTACCAAATACATGGTATTAATTCAGGTGTCACAAAATCAAATTTGTATGCCATTGTTATCTTACTATTTTATGGCTCATTGAAAATTTACTGAACTCTCATTGCACTATTCATATTTTAATATAATAGAAATTCTTAGTATATTTTATTAGGGAATTCTGAAAGCATGTTTTTGGCTGCAATACAGTATCTAAGCGCTTCATTTTTGTATAGATAATTAATGTGTAGAGCAAGGCCTACTAATAAGTATTGCTGAAGTTATAAGAATTAATCCCATTCCTTAATATATCAATGTGTAAATTGTCCTGCTTTTATTACTCTTGCTCTGACATTTCTTGTATAGATATAAATTCATTTTTTGTGTATGAAAGAAATAGTTCAATATGCTTCAAGAATGGAACAGATGTAGTTATCTAGTGGTAATTTATAACATGACATAATTCCTTTTCTAAATTTAAGGAATTACTGATCTGTTGGTTGATCGATTTGCATAATTAGCAAGTGGATTTTTGTTTTGTTATTTGGAAAAGGGTTTGTGACTGTTCAATCAGACCACAAAATAGTTAACTTGAAAATCCAGGCCCTAAAATTATAATGCATGTTACTGTAGCGAATTTAGGACACAATTCTGTGGTCCCTGGACAGCATCCCATGGACCACAAGACTTTTTAAATTCCCCTTCGCAAAGCTGTAGACATTGGTATGACTTTGGGAGCAGGACTTCGAGACCAGTTCCCTCCCCCCTCACAGCTGCTGCAGAAAGAGCTATGTTGCCTGCTTTTTGAGGTCGGAAAAGTGGTCTTGGATGATCTCGGAGAGGTCAGAAAGGGGCTTTCTAGTGGGCAGGGAGGGGAGGCTTGGATACACAAAAGCGTATGGTCTGTCCAACCCAATACCCCAACAGCACACTCCCCTAAATAGGCTCAGAGGCCCTCTAGAGAGTCACAGAAAGGCAGATGGAGAGGCAAAATACTGTTGCTCCTTTTGCCCTGCTGGAAACAGCCTAGCAGGCTGTAGGATACCGAGAAGCCTCAGAGATGGAAGGCTTCTATCTAACAGGTATCAATCCAACAAGGTGGTTAATGAACTAGGATATCAAATCATAGTTAGATCCCAGGTTTGTTTTAACTGACCATAGTTAGAATAAACCTTTGACCAGTCTTTATCAACAATCCTCTCCCTTTAACTTTGCCTAAAGGTGAATTTCTGTCCAAGACACCATTCCTGGATAAGATTATTTACTTATTTAACTGAATTTACAGCCACTCCTCCTGTTGTAATGCAATACTCAGGGCAGCTAGTGACAATGTTCAAAAAAATTACAAGTTCAATGTTTGACTGACTTCTGAACATTAAGTGCCACGTGTTACTTGTGAATGCTCTTACTTTTGGAATGGAGGTGATTGGTCAGTGTAAGAGGGGAAAGCTAAGTGCCTGTATTGCAAAGTTGAGTAGAACCACTGGGGGAGGATGCTTGCAGAACTTGAGAGTTCATGGGAAAGAATCCATAGAACCATGACATTTATATGTGAATTCACAAAGCTTAACCTTACCAAGTAGAATAGTAGCCTTTTTATAAAACACACTCTCTTCTTATTTTCTTTTCTTTATGAACCAGAAGACCTAAGAGGGACCACTATTTTTGAATATGCTGTTGAGATTTTGCTTAATGTCCTTCTAGACAGTCTACTTTTGAGGTTTGAGAGAGGATGTTTTACTTTATTGGGGTTTTCAGTAGATCGTAAGTCTGGGTCCTGTGACACCAGAGTGTGGCAGTTGATCATAGGACCATTGCTACAGGTAAGTTAGCTCCAGCTGCTGGTGGGAGGTGATATTCTTCAGTGCCATCTTAATTCCCTCAATCTGTACATGAAATCATTAGACGAGTTTGTGCAGAGTTTGAAGTGATATGACATTGTATTCATGATCATTTCATACATTAGTTTTATCTGACCCTGGTTTTGTGGTCATTTTTACTTATTTTAACATTACCAATCAGTTCTGAAAAATACCTTAACCATTTATGGTGTAATTCTATGATTCCTGGGATGGTATTTGAGAGGCCATACAATATCACAGACCTCTCTCTTCATGGGCCAGAGAGGGAGGTCCATGGGTGCAGAAAGAGGTGCACCTCTGGTGGCCTCCTTGTTGCAGTGGCAGAAGGTTCAGCTGCCATCCCTCTTCTACCATTGGTCAGGGGTGGATCAGAGGCAGATTGAGGGATTTAATCTACAAAAGCAAAGCCTTCCCATTTCCCTGACAAGGGAGGGAAAATATGCCAGCCTTGGAGTTGGCATACTTATTTTCCTCTAGCCTCCCCAACCTTTGGACTGACTGGCACAAGGCCAGCAGGGTTTTGGAAGCTGTGGTTTCTCTACCACATATTTTCCCTCTCCACACCCCATAGGACTTCTGTGCTAATGTAGCTTAGTGAAAACAAGGTGATTTTTTTCATGTTAAAACCTAAGGTTTTGTGTGAAATATTTTCTCTCTGGTCCATGCTATTCCAAATGTACTCCTCCCTACAGAAAGCATGCATATGGTGTAGAAGTTGGAAATCAAGATAAACTTTGCTTCCTTCTTTTCATTGTTCCATCATGGTTTGAAGAAAAAACAGCCGCTGTATTACTACGCTGGATATTAGCAATGTAGTTGGTGTTTAACCATCCATTGGAGCCACTCATCAAATATGAGTCTGCTAAAAGTGCTGATGGCTCAGCAGTGTAATAGTAACAGCTGAACATACTGTACATTTACACACCTGGTGTTAATTACAGTTTTTATATTCACAGCATCAGTAATATAGACCTGACTGAGATAGAGTTGCCCCAACTCTATAACATATGAGTCGTTGGTTCTGAGTCCAAAGATGGAATTGGTCCCACAGGGAGCATAGAAAACTGGGAAGCTGCTATCAAAAAGTTTAGAACAGAACACATAATTTCTGAATTCTTATTGGAAACTCTGACAGAGGACCCATTGGCAAGCCTCTCCATCTAAATCTATTTTTAACCAAATTGTGGTGGCTCCGTGATCCTTAATAATGGCTTAACCTTGTTTCAGTCTCTCCATCATTACCACAAATAAATTAGCAGCGGCATTATTTTTATTGATAATTGAGTATTCTAAGAGAGTCACAGCAGGTTAATGCTTATGGGCCATTTCTCAAAATTTGGAACTAAAGTATAGGGCTAATTCTAAAGGGATCCCCCCCTTTCCTCTTCACCTGAAAGTAAGTAAGCCTGTGTGCACCAGTTGCTGGGGAACATGGGTGAGAGGCTGCTGTTGCACCATGTGCTGCTTGTTCATCCCTGGCTGATGGCTGGTGGGCCACTATGTGAACAGAGTGCTGGACTAGATGGACCCTTGGTCTGATCCAGCAGGGCACTTCCTACGTTCTTAAATAGAAGTTGCAACACGCACTAGTTCTCATCTGCTTGACTGGGCTTCAGCCCAGGGAAATGTACATTGCACTTGGAGGTTCTTCGTACAAATTGTACCCTCCTCCCACTCTCTGTGTATGCTACATATGCTTCAAACCTCAGGAGACTCCTTCCAGTGGTCTTGAAAACTTCAGTGAGTGGATACCAGAATAGCCAGGGCATGATCCCACACTTCCCTTTAGAACAGATTTTCTTCAACCTGCTCTTACTGCCCCACTCCAGATCTCCATTTCCAGCCCTGCACACTCCTCCCCTTTGGCTTCCATAAGTACTCCTACTTCCCCAAACCTTTCATCTTTGATTTATCACCAGAGCATACTCCTTCCGTATCAATTCAAGCAGCATACCGATATCTCTTTTAGGCCTAGAGCCTAGTTTCAGCGAGAATGCAGCTACGTTCCCCATCAAGGTATAATTCTTAATGAAGGCTGGAGCATCCCCGACTGGTGTGATGGTTAACTAATCCATTTGCTCAGTTAATTCTCCATAAATCGTTAAATGCGCCATTGTGTTGTTATCCTCTTCAACCATGTCTGAGTATGGATCTCTTTGAGTGGGAATTGCCTTTTTAGTCACAAGATGCTCTATTTGCCAGTGCCTAAAGTTTCCTTTGAAGTGTGTGTGGGTTTCATTGGAACATGTGTGAATTTGTACATGGGCTTAACATGAGCACATCACATATTACCTTATTATTAAAACATAATAATTGAAAACATATTAGAGTGCTTGTAGTTAGCTTTATACCATTTCACATTGACTCACAGTCCACCCTCATGACTCCTCATCACAAAAAATTCTGGCAATGAGCCTTCTGAAAAACACAAGGTTATTGTACTTAATTCTTATGCAGGGAGCTGGCTGCCAGAAATTCAACCTAATACATATATTTACACTAGCATGGGATTTCTTTTTCAAGATACTTTAATATTGATGTAGAACCAGGATACTGCAATATGTTTTTGCCTAAAGCAATATTATGAAGCATATGTGCAATTTTCAGCAAAGTTTTATTTTAAATTAATAAATGTTCTCTTGACTGGTGTAGACATTTTCATGACAACATTGTATACAATAGTCATATCTGTGAGTTTTCCCAAACTGTACAAAGCATTGTCTCAAGTACCCCTGTAGAACCACTGACATTCCATTTGATTTTTGATTTTAAATATAAAGTTTTTACTACATTGATTACACTTTGAATTCAAAAGCAGTATTTTTTTGGCTGCAAGGGTCTTTTGGGCTTATTTCTTAGGGTCTTTTAGGCACAAAGAATATTGATTTAAGCTTTATCCCTACCATTTTTTTATAATGGAAGTTTTTATAATAAAGGTTTGTACACATTGAAAGTGATATGTCAGGCTATATCAGGAAACACAGAATTCCTGAAGAAGTGACTTTTCTCTGCCTTTTCTACTTTTATGTCAGGGTTGAACTGTGAGGTGGGTTTTATGGGGAAAAAATAACTGGAAAATATTCTGATGCAAATCAGGTTAATTTGCATAGCATCATTTGCATAGGACCATTTTTAGTTTATTTCAGAAAGTGTTTTGATGCCCTATAGAAGGCAGGGGCAACTTGTGGCCCTCCAGATGTTTTGGCTTTCAACTCCTCTCACCATTGGCTATGTTGGCTAGAGCTAATGGGAACCATAGGCCAAAAACCTAGAAGGCCACAATTGCTCACTCCTGCCCTAGACTGTTCTAATTCAGCATGTTTATTTTACTTGTATTTATTTATTTATTTATTTATTGCATTTTTATACTGCCCAACAGCTGAAGCTCCCTGGGTGGAGCTTGTAAACATTTAATCTAAAAAAAGTACTTTGTGTTAATTTTTTTTGTTCCAATACTCAAATATTTGATCTGAAATATTTGAGGGGTGAAATTAAAGCACAGTTATAGTGATGTAAATGTTATACTGTGCAGGCATTGTTTTGTTTTTTTAAATACTAGTAAAAATTAAAAACAATGGCATGTACTTCATTCACATTGCTTACAATTAAGAAAAATCAAACAAATGTACTAAAAACTGTTGCCACAAACTTGGAAACTGCCAAGCTAATATTGTTTTTGCGATTAGCATACATTCATTTTTACTTGCGAACTTGTGAAATGGAAAGTTTTCAACCCCCAAAATATAAATAAAGCTCACCTGCCCCACATCACTAACTTGAACACTTCAGTACAGGGAACTGATTTGTCAAGTTAGAATCAAATGTTGTGCCAACAGAATGCCCCCTCATAAGTGTTCTTAGAATCCCTTCCTTGAGTAGCACCCATCAACTGTTGATTTTGAAAAGACTGGCTCTCTAGGGAGAAGAGCCAGATACAAAATCTGTTAAGTCATGGGCATAACTGGAACCACAAAATAGTACTACCAAGAAAATCGATCCAGTTCAGCATAATCTTAACTAGATGCATGCTCATACATTTTCACATTTGTCTGTTCAGAATGATTTGCAGGAGCTGCATACTCAAGACTATTGCTCTGATAAAAGGGAAATCTAAGTTTCTATCAACAGCCAGTGGTGGGAAATCCATACACTCAGCTACACTTAACTGATGTTGGGCAAAATAAACCATATAAAGAACATGTTCTGTAGCAGTCCAGTAGAGGGAGTCTGAATTCAATGAGGAAGGAGAAAGCCAGCTAAAACTACCTCTATAGGGTAAAATGAGCAAGTTTGAGAGGTTAATAAAATCTTAAGTTTGCAACCATATGCACACTTACTTGGGAGTAAGTTTAATTTAATGCAATGGAACTTACTTCTGAGTAGATTTTTCTGTTTTATATGAAAAGCTCGTTCTTTCTATTCTGCCCCCTCCAAGGAATGGATGAAAGTTTGTTTATGTTCATGGTATCTCCTTAATTCACTCTTGTAAAATTCAATCTTTCAAAATATTGGCTCCATATTGTTAACTTAGATTAAGGCCTGTTCGCTAGCCAGATATTTCAAATGAATATAAATAGCTGAAGACAACATTTCAGAACTTTAATATAATTCTATAAATCTACAGCTATTTCAGGAATTGGATTACTGTTAGTGTTGCTTCTTTGGTGTTTACAGAATATTCTTGTAAGTTAAGTTAACTCAGCTGTTTTGTGGCTCTCTTTTTCCTTTTTATGAAATTTTAGTGGAGATTTCTTTTTTGGACTATATAATTGGTGCTGCTTCTATGTCCATTTGAATGAGTTAATTGTAAGTGTGTATGTGGCTCTAGTGTTCTGATCCTTGTGCTGTCCTGTTGCATACCTGAGTTCAAAAGTCAGCCCTGATGTACTGGCATCTATCACTTCCCTAGAGCTGTCTTATTGCAGATGTCTTTACTACAGCATTGCTGAGAGTTCCTTTAAGGGCTCATATCTCCTGTGTTAGTTTCATTCTCGGCAAATCATGCAATGTTGCAGTACCCTTAAATCGTGATATTTATTTATTTAAAACATTTGTATCTCGTCCTGTATCATTAAGACCTCAGGTTGGCGTACAGATAAAAGCATACAGTATAAAAAATAAATATACACTGCTAAAAACAAATTAAACCATGAACCAAGTTAAAACAATATATAATTTAAAAGCAGTAAAAACAATTGAAACAGTTAAAACAATGTGCCATCTCAGTGAATTTAACCATTAAAGTCTTCATTAAAAAGCCATGTTTTCACTTGGCGCCAGAATAAAATCAGCGTTGGCACCAGTCGGGCCTCCAAGGGGAGGGCATTCCACAGTCGGGGTGCCACCGCAGAGAAAGCCCTCTCCCTTGTCCCATCATAGTGTATGTGTTGTGCTGGTGGAATGCAGAGAAGGGCTCCTCCAACAGATCTCAAGTCTCGGGCAGGCATATATAAGGAGAGGCACTCCTTCAAGTATCAAGGTCCCAAGCCATTTAAGGCTTTAAACATCATTACCAGCACCTTGAATTCTGACCGGAAGCATATAGGCAGCCAGTGCAATTCCTTTAAGACCGGTGTTATGTGGTCTCTGTAAGATGTACCCGCCAGCAGTCTAGCTGCTACATTTTGCACTAGCTGCAACTTCCGAGTCGTCTTCAAAGGCAGGTCCACGTAGAGTGCATCGCAGTAGTGTAATCGGGAAGTTTCCAGTGCATGCACTACTGTGGCTAGGTTGTGATATAGGGTGACAGTTCCATGGATTTAACTTCATGCATAAACAGATGTGACATGTATGACCCAAAAGAACCAATTTACATGGAACAACTTGTCGCCGCATATTCATAGGACCAGTAGACCAGGAGCCCTGCATGTCTATTGGTCTTGTTAAAGTTTCATAGATTCATTTAGTTCAAGTGCCTTTTTATCCTACTTGAATGCGCTGATCAATAATAATTTTAAAAAGCATCCATGGACTTTAAGCTGGCGGTTTATATTGATGATACCTCTTTAATTTACTCTTGTAAATTAATGTTGCAGAATGGTACAATGTGAGCACGTGGTTTCTTGCAGGGTGAACAAAAGGCATGGTTGAAAGGAAGTCTCACTAAGATTGACAGAATTGCATGGCTGGATCAATTGATCCAGCATTTTGCCTCCTATGGTGGCCAGCCAGCTGCCCCTAAGGAGCTCACAAGCTGAAGGGGGTGATGCTATTGGCCACCTCTTATTGCTTGCTTCTTGCATCTGGTAATTAAATGTATACTGCTTCTAAACAAGGGTGCTCTATTTCAGGTGTCCATTGCTATTGTTCCTAAATTTGTTTTAATAGGATTTTGTTTTTGTCCATTAATGCCATGCATTTTTTTTCCAATTGCACTTATTTCCACATAAGTGCTTTTGGATCAGGATATCAGTGTCTTTGTCTTGATTGCCAATGTTAAAATTGCATAGAATTCTATATATAGCTTAAAGCGCTTCAGAAACTGTGTCCAGATGGCAGCATCCCTCATGGCTCATTTAGTACTGTAGCACTAAACTGGAAGTAGGGAAATAGCTACCTCAAGGAGGAAGTGCCAACGAAAGTGGGGGCTTTGCATTAGAGTAAATAGAATTTATAGGTATTATGTGGAGCAATTCTAAATAATAAAGCATGACAGGGAATAGGTGGCAGTGGTGTAAAACATTTGCAATATTTCTAAGGGAAAAAAAGTAAAGAGAAAGAATAATTGTCTAGCGTGGCCTTCTGGTTTCGAACTAAGTGTAATCAAAGAAAATTGGACATTAAAATGTGAGAAATCAATAGTGAAGTATTTCATCCTATGAAATAATCTCCCCAGGACAGTAGCAAAAGCCTAGAATGATTAATTTAAACCCAAGCTGCAGCAAAGTACAATAGAGAGAGCAATCCTACACTGCTTTGAGATTGACAAGGTGACCCAGTGGCTCTCCCACCTGTCATTGCTATTCCTTTAGTCTAAAATTAGGTCTGCAATAATTCATGTAAAAGAGAAGAGAGAGAGAGAATTCTAAGCTGCTGCTTCTCTCTATGAATACACCAATATACTTCAAAGGGCAACAATTGAAGGGGGATACAGAACTGGAATTCATCAATATGCTGGTTGTATCACCCAGAGCCTGAAAAGGTATATGTATGGACCTTGCTGTGCAACAAGTAAACTATCTCTCATTCGTAACCTATTTGGTGCCTCAAGACTTATCATGTGCTGGTATATCAGTAATAATGAGTTTTCAATTTTATTTATCCCCCAGAGTATCTCAATCTTCGAATGACCTTCTCAGTTAGCTTCATGCATCTGATGAAGTTGCCTGTTGCATACAGAGTACGTCTTGCATTCTGCAATAAACTGGTTTATAAAGTGACACAGGATATTTACTGCCTCTTGCAGAGACTCCTGTGCATTGTCAGAGTTCTCAAGGAAGCAGAACTTTTTGCCATTCTCTTCTATAACAAATAGCGTTCTGTGTCCAGATACTGACTGAAATGAACAGGATAGATTTCCCTCAAGCCCAAGTTAAGTTTGTGCATCAGTGCTCCAATGAACATAGATTCAAGACTTTTGTCTTCTGTTAAAAAATAGTATGGTTAAATAGTTGACTAGAATCACAGGGTTAGAAGGAGCTCAAATCTCATTCCCAGCCCTCTTCATCCCCGATCTCTTCCCCATCATTCAAAAACATTGGTTGGCAGTCTGTAGAAACAAAAGGAAGTATTACTTCACACAGCATGTAATTATGGAATTCATTGCCGCAGGGTGTTGTGATAGCTGCTAACATGTGTGGCTTTTTAAAAGCTTAGACAAATTAAGGGAAGATGCTCTGTTAATGGCTATTAGCCATAAATAAATAATAGCTAAGGAGGTACTCATATTCCGTAGGAGTACATTTCCGATCATTCATGCTAGTGATAAAAAAATCTCCAGAGCTCCACAAATTCAGTCACCGATCAGAAATGTAATTCTGGAGACCAGAAGAGAAAGCCTCCAGTGTGTTCTGCCCCAGGAGTAACTTTAAAAAAAAGTGCCAGCAACACAAGTTTATCTCTTTCAGAATGGCGCCAACCTGTATCACGTATTGCCTCGGATGAAGCATCAGGTCTTGGGGAAGGAAGAGGACTGTGGAAACAAATTATCTTTTATTGAACTATATTTATATCCTGCGTTTCCATATATGTCCAAGGCAGCCAACGAAAAAACCAACCAACCAAATAATATGAAACCATGTAAACCATCACATAAGAGAACATAAAAATATAAAAATAGCCAGTTGAAAATTCATTAACTTAAAATAGACATTAAAACACAGTAGCATATTTTGCCAGGGTTGGAGAAGGTTGGTTACTTAAGTTTTTGTCCAACCGTTGGTATGTAAAATGTCACTGAAACGCTTTCAAAAGTCATTTATTTTTTATGTATTTAAAATTAGTTTCAGGCCACCTTTAATGACACTCAAGGCAGTGTTTCAGATAAAAATCACACAAAGTGAATACAATAAAAACAGAACTGTCTGTGCAGTTTGTCTCTGCTTGCACTGTACTCTTTAGGGTGACCATATGAAAAGGAGGACAGGGCTCCTGTATCTTTAACAGTTTCATAGAAAAGGGAATTTCAGCAGGTTTCATTTGTATATATGGAGAACCTGGGGAAATTTCCTCTTCATCGCAACAGTTAAAGCTGCAGGAGCTATAGTAGAGTGACCAGATTTAAAAACGGGCACGGCACCTGCAGCTTTAACTGGTGTGATGAAGAGGAAATTTCCCCAGGTTCCCCATATATACAAATGACACCTGCTGAAATTTCCTTTTCAATACAACTGTTAAAGATACAGGAGCCCTGTCCTCCTTTTCATATGGTCACCCTAGTACTCTTGTCTTTAACTTCACAATTTGGGAGACCCACATTCAAGAGGTTTTATCCCACAAATTATGAGGCGTTTCTTCAGCAGTTCCTTGGCTTTCTTTTCCACTGTCTATGCTTCAAAATTAGAGTCCTTCATGTTGGTGTTCCTTGGCTCCCCATGCCACCCCCAGCACTCTACATCAAGTAGGTAGGTGGCTTTGCTCAGGACTAGCTGCACTACCAACAGCAGAAGTACAATGGCTCCTGGAGGAGGTGGTCCAGCTTTTTCCATGCATACATGAAATTTTGTGCTCTCTCTTCCAACATAGGAAGTATGAGACAAATATGGTATTCAAGACAGTTGGACAAATGGTTCAGTGTAGGTTGTGCCAATGAAAAGGGACAGATAATAAAATGTTAAGTCCCCAGGGATAGAAAAATATCTGTCCATCTCATCTTGTAAAAGACTCTGTTTTTCAAACAATTGAAATCATTTTTTTTTCTAAATATTTTTTGGGTTCTGTGCAATCTCTTACAAAGATGCAATGCTTTACTATCTTTGGAAACTTTGATATACAGTATTAAGAACATGTGGTTGTATAGGTAATGAGATGTGAAGAAAAGAGACTTTGCCTCTGGACAAGTATGTAACAACTGCAACATCATGAAGAACCTAGCGTATATTTAACAGACATGATTCATAGATTTGTAACAAAATGCATTTAGGTAGTAGAAGAAATGCATCTGTGCTCACTTAAATCTTGCAGTGTTTGTTAATAACAGCTGATATGCTTTACAGAGATGAAAGCTTGGGCTGTTGACTGCCAAGAGATATTTGCAGGCACTACCTCAAATTATCAAAATAATTGCTGATTGTTTCAGACTTTAATCTTGTGATAAAAATAATTAAAAGACAAAACTCCCTGATATTCAGTAAAGGCTTTATTCTGAAACAAGTATGTATATGACTTGGATGTGGATTTTTTTTTAAAAAAAATTATATACATGACTCAGTGGTAGAGCACATGATTTGCATGCAGAAGGTCCCAGGTTCAAACTCCAGCAGGTAGAATCAGCCCCAAATCCTGGAGAGCCACTGCCAGTCAGTTTGAACAATACTGGGCCCATACTTTCGTTAGTATTTAAACTTTTAAGCCACTTTTGTACCACAAGCGTTGTCAAAGCAGCTTACAATAAAATACTGACATATGGTTAGAAGTAGGGATGTGCTCCGCTCCGATTAGGAGCGTAGAAGCAGTAGCGGATTGGCCTGCTCCGCCTTACCCAGAGGCGGAGTAGGAGCGGACCGCGGACCCCCTAGAAGCAAGGCGAAGAGAAGCGACCATTTTTCGGAGCTCCGAGTTCAGTCGGAGCGCTCCGGTCGCCATCTTGAAAACATTTCGCCATAGGATTGCATTGCGGCAAATAATCGCGCATAACTACATTGTTTTTGAAGCTATCGTTCTGGAAATTCTTGTGCACAGAGAGTCGTGGATGGGGGTCATTTTGAGACCACTCTCACCTCTCTGCGTGCTGTGGTTCACGTGCAATAATTTTTTAAAAATCGGGTCAACCGCGGGGCTCAAACGGCGTTTCGGCTTTTCGCCCATAGGATTGCATTGAGGGAAAGAATCGGGGATAACTGGGGGGGGGGTTTAAGCTATCGTTCTGAAAATTCTTGTGCACAGAGAGTCGTGGATGGGGGTCATTTTGAGACCACTCTCAACTTTCTGCGTGCTGTGGTTCACGTGCAATATTTTTTTAAAAATCGGGTCAACCGCGGGGCTCAAACGGCGTTTCGGCTTTTCGCCCATAGGATTGCATTGAGGGAAAGAATCGGGGATAACTGGGGGGGGGTTTAAGCTATCGTTCTGAAAATTCTTGTGCACAGAGAGTCGTGGATGGGGGTCATTTTGAGACCACTCTCAACTTTCTGCATCGTACGGGTCGCGGGCTAGAAGTTTTTAAAAAATCGGCGGGAAAAATACCTTTTTCAAAGGGCTGAGGGGCAGAGTCAGCTCCCGGTCATGATGATCCCAAAGTTGGAGGAGGGCATAGGCAAAACAGGTAACTTGGGATTCTGGGAAACTTCTCTTTCTTCATCTGAACGGGCTTTTCCCCGTGTTTTTTAACACAGTAGCCCCACCAAATGCACAAACACAACCTGAAATCATATACTAAGCCAAGAATAAGAGATAGAAAACACAGCACTGCTCCCCACCCTAACCTTGGTGAACAACTGAATCGATGTGGTGCAAGGGGATGAGCTCCCCTAGGGCATCTCATCGTGGACGTGCCCCCACTCTCTCCTGCACTGGAAGGCCATAGAGCCTTCCAAAGAGAGTAAAACGGTGGAGCAATGCCTATCATGAGTTGAAGTGAATGGTCACTTTTCAGTGGTGGAGCAATGCCTGTTATGAGTTGAAGTGAGCGTTTTACTTCTTCTCAGAGCTGTTGGTGGCTGTCTTGAACTGGCAGCTACTTCCCCCTCCCCCGGGCACGTCCCCCTATTGCTGGTAAAAGACAGATATAGCCTTTTTTTTTTAATTCTTCTTGCTGTTTATTGAGCAACACTGCTGCTTTTAATTCCACCCCTCCTTTGTTTATTGATTGATTTATTCCATTTTATATGCATTACTGGCTTATCCTTGGCTCCCTTCCTTATGCCCCCAGAAATGCCAGCTGCATGCCTGCCTGCCTTCCCTCCCTCCTCCCCTGCCCACCTCGCAGGGATGTTGTGTGTGGGGTGCCCGATTTTCAAAAATTCGCCAAAAATCAGGGGATGATGGGATTGCCTTGAAACTTGGCGTGTGTGTGTATACGCCCATGAGGTGTCATGGTGCCAAACGTGAGGTTTCTAACTTCAACGGAAAAAAAGTTGTTTACTTTTTTAGCTTTCAATGCAACCCTATGGGGGGGCAAAAACGGAGCTCCGGATCCGGATCCGGAGCTCCGAGCGGAGCGGAGCGGAAGTGGGCGGAGCGGGGGCGGGGCGGAGCGACCCGCTCCGAAAAATGGCGGATCTGCAAGTGAAGCGGAGCGGGGGGTCCGTGCACACCCCTAGTTAGAAGACAACTTTGTGTATGAATTCATTGAACACGTTCAATGAAGTAGAATGCATAGCTGCTTTTATTTATCTATGTTATGTTCCATTTTTGAAGTTCTGTTTCTTCCTTGTGTCACTCTCCAGTAAGCAGACGTTTTGCCTGATACATGCCTGATAATTTTGCCCAGCCTATGTCTTTAGGGAGGATAGTTTTGAAATCTATCATTTTAAAATATTCTTATTTCCTTCTTGGTAAGATGTGGGCAAGTGAAGGATGATTCCCCCCCCCCTCTTCCCTGCCCTCCTTTGGACACACTCAGCAGTGCATCAGGACTGAGAGTAATAGGCAGGATCTACACTATTCATTACACCGTTGTTTAAGTGCATTGTTGCGTCCTCCCTTACTACGTTACAAAATGCAACTTGAGCCCAGTCAATCGAAATACTTTTTCTTCTATCGTTTTACCCCGGCACACTCTTCTTTAGAACGTTCTTCATTATGCTCATACCGGCTCTGAAGTAAACCTCCTTCTTCCGGTGACTCTGAGCTAGACCTGCCGGGATAAGCCGGCAGGGAGGCGGGGCGACGCGTAGGGACGAGGGAAGCCCTGCAGCGTCTTAAAGGGGCCACGTGCGCCCCGAAAGATAAGCAGTTTTTTAAAAAAATTAAGCCTCTGTCCCCTCTTTCACTGCCCTCCCTCCCCCTCCCCTCCCCCTCATCGCGTTGTGCCAGCTCTCCCTCCCCTCGTCTAGAAAAGCCCTCACTTGTCCTAATCAGGAAGCAAAGACCATGGTCACGAGACATGACTTTGAAAGACGGCATTGAAAACAACGAAAGGTTGGGGCACATTGTTAGTTTTAAAACGATTTTAACAGAAAGTGGAACGGTTTTAAAAGTCGGAAGAAACGTAACAACAACAGCATCACGTGACTGCTGACGTCATCTCTGCCAACTTGTTACGTTTCATCTAGACAAGTGTAGACGAGCCCCTAGTCTTTGGGAATGGGAGCCTTCCTTCTCTTGCTGCTCCTCCTGCTGCTGCCACCAATTTCTGCATTCCCTATATAAAGAAAAAGAAGGGTGGGAAGAGTGATTTGGGGGTTGGGGAATGGCTGTAGAATGTCTTCCCCAGAGAATCTTGCCTGGCGCCTACCTTGTCATTTTGGTAGCAGGTTGAATTTGCTTATTTTCCAAGGACTTTTAATCTGCCTTAGAACCTCAAGCAGTTTTTACTCTCTGTGACTGTTACCCCCACCTCCCTATTTTTATACTTTAATTGTATTTTATATATATATATATATATATATATATATATATATATATATTGTGAGCCACTCCGACAGTTTTGTTATTTCTCTATAAATATTTTAATTAAGGTAACTAAAGAAAATAAATAAATATTATAACGTTAAGTTTTAGTATTAGCTCCCTTGGAGGCAGTGACTGGGTTTGATGATTGCGTGAGGGGAAGGAGCCAAAATGTAAATCCCCTCGACTTCCATAGGGCTACTCCCAAATAAGTGTATATAAAAACTCCCATACTCTAGAAGTCTTTTTTGTTGCTGTGTCACCTTCCTGCTAAAGAAAGGGTAGGCAGCCTCTTTGGGCCATGGGCACATCTGGCAATTTGCCTACCCTTGTTCTACAGCCTGCTGTTTGTTCCAACTTAAAAATAACACGCTATATTTTAACATGCAGCCTTGGATTTCTGTGCTGTTGTTGTTTTGCTTCTTTTTAAATTTTGTTTTAACTGTTTTATTCTGTTTTTATTTTCATTTTACCTTGTACACCGCTCCGAAATTTTTTCAATGAGGAGCGGTATATAAATATTCTAAATAAATATATAAATAAATAAATATAAAAAGAAACCCCAAACCCCAAGTTACGCTGGCCAGAAGACTTTAAAAGCGTAAAACATTAATCATAGTTTTGATCTAGATTTTCTTTGCAACACTTGCTGTATGGTATCTTGGAGAACTACTTGTAGATTTGAAATGCAAACATTTTCTAAGGCAGATTTAAGTTGACTCTTTAAACTAATGAAATAATGATATCGCAAACAAAAATGTAAATTAAAAAAAACCCTTTCTATTAAGACATTCAATAATTTTTCTTCAGGCTGTTAAACCATCATTAGTAACCAACTTGGAAGCTATTTTACTATGGATTTTCACACTGCTTGCATTACAAATCACATTATCTTTTAGGAGAATAGCCTGCCCACAAATACAAGCCTTGTGAATGCCATTTATAATTAAAACATGTTAAAATACATTTCACAGTTTATTGATAGTGAAAATGAGCATCTTCTGTTAACCTATTCCAGGAGGGAATTAGCCAGCATCTTGGACTGGATAGAGCTTTATGAAATGAAAATACATTGGCAAAGCTTCAAGCAATTTGGAGGTTTTGTTTCTATTATTTTCTAAAGCCCCCATTGGTAGGTGATTTGAAAGCTGTACAAATTTAAAGCAATTAAATAAAATGAGGCCCAATGGCCCAGAAAAGCAGATACACTAATAAACAACAAAATAAATATTCCAACTGTTACAGCTTCAAAGCAGCTCTTAGAGAAGACAGTGTAGATACAAATAACAAAAGCAGACATACAGGTGCCAAACTGTAAGAAGGACCACAATGATGATTTTTAATGGCAGTTGTTCATACGTTATTATTTATTTATTTGAAATTATCTTAGGCCACATATTTTCATATTCTCTCTGGCCTCATTATCAACACTGCCTGTCATGTGTTTCAATAAAAAGTATATTACTAAAGCTCCCCGAACAACATTGCTGCTTTTCTCTTTAATATGTCCCAGTCAGTACACCTTTGCAAAGAATATGCTCACCTGAGTAGCTTGTGCCTTTTCTAATTATGGAAGGGAAGACTTGATATCATGGAAGTCCAATTATCCAATGTAACATAATATATCATTTTTGTAGCATGCCTCATTAAATGAGGTTCTTGCTAATCCTTCTCTCTATTTCTCTATTTAGTATATTCATATGCTGTTTCTCTGCAGTAAACTGTACCCTAAATGGCTCACAATAAATACTGACCTGACTTTCATGACACAGCAACCCAAGGTGGGTTGTCCTTCTTTGTTTTAGAATGGCTTGTAGTGTTGTCTGAACCTGGCATGACAGCTAAGCATGGGTTAACCTTGACCAAGCTACCATGAGAACCCATGGCTTGTTATTGGGTTATTCAGGGTGGCTTGTTGCGATGTGCAAACCCAGCAGCACGAGTTCTGCATGGCGTGTTTGAAAGCGTTACAAAGATGTTTGGCAAGAGTGGCAAAAAACTTTACTGCTCCTCACCTTAATGCATTCCATTAACCATTTTGTGGTTGAGCAGCATGGTTTAGCATGTTGTCTGAACGGGGCCAGAGTCTTCCTTCTCCAGTTGGGCATGCCATTTCACAGTCACTGGCTTTATCCCCTTATGAGCCAAGCTAGCACAGCTAAGTGTGTGTGAGAGACTTACCTCTGGCTAAGCATATGCAGCCCCAATTCAGAACCTGTCAATTCGGGAGGCGGGATTTAAGCTTTCCCCCTCCTGTGTTCATGCTGAAATCACTGCCTCCATGGTGGGTTGTTCTTTTAAAAAATGTCTCAGCTAGAGTCTCTTTTGACTTCCAAATTATAGCTTTTAAAATCATGTATTTATACGTGTCTCTTTGCCTAATGACACCTCTTGTATTGTACTTGATGATGTAACTGCCAATATATGCAAAATGTAGTTTTTCTTTTTCTTTTTTTCTTTTTTTAAAAAGTATATAAATATTTTTTCTATTATAAGTAGTTTAGGTTGAATGTTCTTTAATATTGTAAGCCTTTTTAAAATCCAATCTTTCTTAAAAGCTTTGTAGACATTTTAGGGTGGGGGAAAGGAGCTTTCGCCATTGTATATTACTTTGTAAATCAATCTGTATCAGTCTTTGTGGATAACTATTACTGGAAAATTCCATAGTATAATGTAAGCAAACAGAACCTTAAAACTTTTTCAAGTATTTATGTAACAGCTGCAGGAGCAATATAAAATAAATCTGCAGTGGGGCCGTATAAATTCAAATGAAAGTTATCAGTCAAATTATTGCCTATGCGTAGTAAATTTTGATATTTCCAAGCATATTTCATGGCATTTTGAGTTTTGTAACTATTCAGTGTGGTCCAAACTGGATTACATTGACATCTGAGACAGAATTTGTATCAGATCTGTAGGCAGATTGCATTGAACTTACCAGTAAGAAAGAATTAGGCAAGATTACAATAGGTTGGCATTTGTGGTTGATATGACCATGATGTTTAATAAAACAAATATACTTCAAAAACAGTTGGGCATGGTATTTCATAGGAGATGAAGTTTGTATTCCAAATAATTTTAGAAATTAAAGTGCTATTACCAATAGTCTCACTTCAACCTTTTTATCAGTTGTTAAAGAGCTGTTATTATAAAAAGATGTACAGGGGTAACTTTGTAATTTTTTTCTTATTCCTTTGGTTAAAAAGACATTAAAGGCATGTAATATGACTTTTAATTACTTATTATTGGTATTGACTAGATTAAGATGAAATATACTTCTTGACCTATCATCTAATAAATTACTTATTGTTTCAGGAAGCTTAAAAATATGCCATTTCCCCAAAACAGTCACAAATCTATGCACCCAAGAAAAATGATTTCCCTCAGGCTAATTATACAAATTATTCCAGTCCTAAAAGGTTAATGACTACAGAGCACTGTTGATGCATAGAACACATTAAAATCTAGTACCATCTGAATAATTTGCATAGCCAGAAGCGTTTATTGGACAAATGGGTGTGACCTAAAGGACAAATAGCAAAATTTAGCTGGTTTCATGTTTGTGATAAAGATTTTCAGTTTTCTTGATAACATTTAAATTAAACAGTTCTGAGAGGGGAGAGCAGAAAGGATTAAATCTGGCTTCACATTCCTGGTCTCACAGAAGTAATAGGTGCTAATCAGAATCTCAAACCTGGGAAACACTTCTGTAAAAACAAAAAAACCCCAAAAAACCATTGGTTTAAAGTAGCAACCAGAATATGGTAGTGTAAGACTTATTACCTGAGCTCTACCATACTGATTTTGCTCATTTTTGTTTCAAACTGAAGCTTGAGCAATGTAGACATGCAGAAAATTTTGAAACTTTCAAGCCAAACTTGAGCTTTGGGCAACTCAGAAAGGGAGAGGGATGAGATAAAGGGAAGGTTAAAGCATATGCCCCACACTGTGCATGATGTGGGGCATGTAACATGTGTGTGTGTGCATGAGTAATAATGCTTACTCCTGTGAGGTCAGAGTTCTGGCCCAGTGAAAGTCTAGCCACAGAATGTTGGGAAATGGGCTGAAGAAAAGTCAGTTGGTGATTAGTTAGAGTAGAAGGAAGAGAAGGAGGGGAGAAAGAGCTGAAGGGACACAGATGAAAAAGAGAGAGAAAACTCTTAATCATGTGATTTCGACCTCTAACTTCAAGAAATGGTAAAACAATCTTATAAAGAACATCTTTTTTTGTTTTCACCTTTGCTGATTTATTTGTAGTACATTTATTTTAAAAGTGTGAAGTTGTTCAAGTCGCAAGAGAAATGGGCAAACATATTTTTGTCCAATCTTTCGCAGACTACAAGCCCCCATGATGACATGGGATTTGCACTAGAAGCTTAACAAATACTAACATTTACTTTAAAAGTTATAAAGCTAAAATTACTAAAACCTGCTGTGCTGTGACAGTCCTTTTTGGGTGAGTTTCCATAACTGTTCTCACCATTGAGAGTATCTCTCATTTGCCTTTTTTCTGCTGTTAGGGGTAATGTAAGTTAGTGATCTCTTCAGCTGACCTTGTTGGTTCGTATAGAAAGATGTATTCCCTGAGATGGACAGGACCCAAGCCATTTAAGATTTTTTTTTAAAAAAATTGCCATTAGCATTGTGAATCAAACTTGGAAGCCAGTGCAAATGTTGGCATGGCCTTATGTTCTCTTTGAGTTACCACTGTCAGAAGGCGGAGTGTTGCATTCTGCACTAAGTGAAGCTTCTGAATGTCCTTTCCAGGGCACCCCTAGAAAGTGCATTGCAGTATATGATCATCAAGGTGCTTAAGACATGGCTTGAAGATTTCTGTCCTTTCCAATAGAAAAGCCGTTTCACCAGATGTGATTCTGAGAGACATTCTTCCTAGCCCCTTTTTGGGTGCTCTATAGGGTGACCATATTTTGGAAACCAAAAAGGAGGACAACATGGCCACCCCAAGGGGGCTTGCTCTCCAACATGCCCAGCCCCCACCCAAAATGAGGCCTACCAAAATACAAGCACACCAACATCCAAAAAGCTGTAATACATAAAACATGTTCAATAGTCAGGGAATTTCTGAATCAGTAAAAGACACCATCACTTGGCAAAGCCCATCATGTTCACCTACGAAAACCACCGCGAGCAAGAAAAGAGAGATAAATAATGATAATAATAACAATAATGGCAACCCTCTTAATTTTTAAATGATTTTTTAAGAAGGATGGACAATTATCAGCAATTTTTACAAAATATACGTCATGCGAATTATATCAAACAAATTGGATAGTAAGGTCTATGGGTAAAAATGCATTATTTAATAAGAATATCACCTCCAAATCATCATCCCAACACGCAGAAAACATCGGCCCTCCCACACACACACTGCCAGCATACATACTGCCAACACACACACACACACACACACACACACACACACCCATTCAACCAGGCACCCTATTCACCCATACACTTTCACTCCCACACACACCTTTGTCTTACCTTCTACTTGCTACTTCTCTTGCTGCTGCTGCTTCCTCTTCTGCTTCCTCAACATGGGGGGAGGGGCACACTGGAGGATGTGTTCCCAGAAGTGTGGGAGCATGGCCCCCAGCCCATCACCTCGCATCGATCTGGAGCTCTCCCTGGTTGCTGCAGTGATGACACTGCAGCAACCAGGGAGAGCCCAGCCGGATGGAAGCAGGGGCGGTCCTTAAGCTGCGCGTCTCAGAAGTGCATGGCTTAAGGACCGGCCCCCGCTTCCATCCGGGGCTCTCCCTGGTTGCTGCGGTGATGTCACTGCAGCGACCAGGGAGAGCCCCGCCAGATGGAAGCGGGGGGCGGTCCTTAAGCTGTGCGTCTCGGAAGCGCGCGGCTTAAGGACCGCCCCCCGCTTCCATCCAGGGCTCTCCTTGGTCGCTGCAATGACGTCACAGATGGATGTGGGGGCCATCGTGCCTGCCCAGCTTAATCCTAGAGCAGCGCTGGCTCTGGGAGGGCTGCTCCAGGGCGCATGCATCCTAGAGCGGCTCCCGGAAGTCTGAGAACACGTGCGCCGTGGAGCGCCCCCCCCAGCATCGCTGTAGGCTTCGGCTGAGTGGGCGCCATTGCGCCTGCCCAGCTGAATCCTAGAATGGCTCTGGGAGGGCTGCTCCAGGGCGCACACATTCCCAGAAGTCTGAGAACGCATGCCCCAACCCCTTTTTGCCCGGACAAAATCAGAAAAATGGGGATTTCCACCCAGACCATGTTTTGGGCCCCCATTTCCGGTCATGTCTGAGCAAAACCGGACGTATGGTCACCCAAGTGCTCTTAGCTGGAAAAGGTGGAGGGCACAAAATGAGAGTTCTCCCATGCTGCGTCTCGCTGCACATATTGTATTCCATGCAAAGTGATGATGCAGATAAAGTAGTGTGTGTGTGTGTGGCGTGCCAGGTTTCTCCCCTCCTCCCAATATTTGACTTTGTCACCCTCTGAAACTGGCCCTGGTCAGAGACCTTCAAGGACAGGCAGGTCTCTCCACTCAGCAGATTCACATAGAACCGCTGAGACATTTTGTTATGTTCAGTGGTATATAAATGTTACAAATAAATAGTAAAGGTTTCTACCAATGGGTAGCAACTCTGGAGGGGCCTGTTTCACGTTGAACACATTTTATGTTAAAAGGCCCTATACAGTCTGCCTTTTTGTGAGGATTTTTCTCCTTGTTGCTGCTAAAAAGGGTTTGTATCTATGCACAAGGTAGTGAGCCTTGGCACATGCCTGATGCATACAGGGCTGCCTCCTCCTTGGTGGACAACAGCGTGGACCCCTTATGTGTCACACTGGCTGCCAAGTCACAGAAGGACCCTTCCAATCATTATCACTAATGTTGAATCAACCTCAGACTGTTAGCTTTCAGTAGCCCCCCTCCTGTGGAATTCCCTGCCTCTGGATGTCAGGCCAGCGCCAACTTTGTATTCCTTTCGGCACCTCCTGAAAACGTCATTATTCCAGGAAGCCTTTCCTTAATAACCAGCCACAGTTCACTGTACATTTTGCTTCTTTTAAAATTCATTTTAAAGTGTTTACTGTTTTTTATTTTATTTTGTACACCACTCCAAAATTTTGAATGGGGAGCGGCATATAAATATTGTAAATAAATAAATAAAATAAATCATGTCTGTCTTCACAGCCAGACACTGGTTAAGTTCTGGGACTGCCAAGCTTGGTTTACACATTATTTAACACTGTAAGCCAAGAGAATCCTTAATAGATTCTGTAACTTTTCCAGCATGCATATTCAGTCTTTCTTTTTTAAAGCAAAGAACTTTTATTAGCACACACAAAAAAGATTAAGTAATTTGTAAAATGGAATTGTCTTGCAGAGACAGGGTTTTAATTATGATTTGGAATTTGATACTGAAAAGTCAGATTGCTGTTATCAAAACTAGATCTTCTAGCTTATATTTCCCATAGTATTGAGGATTTTTTCATCCTTTTACATTACTTAACGATTTATAACAGAAACTTTCATATTTGTGTTTCATTCTAATAGGTTGTCAGATTGATAAATCCTTGGTGTTCATTAACTTCATGTTGTAATGAAGCATCTAATATAATGTATGTGATTTTGTCATTCACAGCTTTATCCAGTGTCTGGCTCTTTATTCAGCTGTGCATGAATCGTACAATTAAACATTTGGTATACCCCTCATTTAGGAAAATTGGTCTTTTAGGGACCTGTGATTGAACAAATTTCTAATTTTCCGTTCAAAGGGCTTGGCTGGCAAGAGAGGTCTTTTATTTGTCTTTCATGCAAAATAAAGAAGGGCTAATGTTAATTCGTTTTCTTTTTCTGATGGGGGATGTAATTAGCCTGCAAATATGTAAAACTAATAAACATAGTATAATGGATGAGAAAAGGCCGTACATGTTAAATGGACATTAAAAAGTGGGTTTGGGGGTACACAATTCTAATATCTATTTAAAGCCCTTTTCTCCTACTCTTTGGCAAAAAAGCTCCCAGAGTTGCTTAAAAATATAACTCGTAAGATAGTACCTGCTCTCAATTTTCAATCTAAAAGACATATATTTACTATTATGGCCAGTGGATACTTTTTTGGGGAGGAGTGGTGATAAAATTAAGGTTCCTTGCCTTTCTCTTGAGGTTGCTTACATACATAAGCTTTACAAGATTAGTAGAACACACACACACAAACCAATAAAACTGAAAATCAATTTTAAAACAACAAACAATCAAATCACAAAATCAATCCGAGCAGCAGAAACTAGCCTCATAGTACCATAAAAGTAGAGATTTTCTGTACTTATATAAACATCCCATCAACATTGACAGAGAAACCTGTTCTTTTGTACAGATTACATGAAACGTCATGATTTTAACGTTCACATCTTTATCCCTAATGTTACTTTAAGTCTTTGTCTCTTGGCTTCTTCTGGTCTGGCTTTTGTTAAAAGTGTATTTCAAGCTCTGCAGCTCCTGTTAATTACTTATAACCTTGTGATTCTCAGACTTTCTTCCCTCCTTCAGGTTTAATTTTTCAACACTGGTTATGTTTCACATGTGGAAAAGAGAAATTCCTTTGCAAACTTATGTACTTTCTTCATTGTCTTGTGCAACTTAGCCTCGCCAGTTCTAAAGGCTGCATACTTCCAATTTTACTATTTGTGTTCTAAGGCATCCAATGATGGGCCTTTTTAAACTCCTGCTATAGATACATTGAGACTTCCTAGCTGTGAATATTATCTTTCAAGTGTGTGTGTGTGTCCATCTAAAGCAGGTAGATCCAAAATGTCTTGCTGGGTTGCCTTCTGCAATAAGCAAGTCAGACTTACCTGGACTGAAATTCCATTTATTCAACCTCATCCAGTCTATTACTGACTCCAAGCAGACTCGCAGGGATCTAACTGCTAGCCTGGATCTAATATAAAGGGAAAATAGATCTGAGCTGTCAGACTATATTGATGCAACATCTCAACCAATCTCTCCAATACGTTAAATGGGTGAAAGAACAGAACCCTGTAAGACTCTGCAACAACGCTACCACTGAATCAGAGTCGGTAAGCCCCCAGCACCATCTACTGAAATTTCCTGGTAAGGAGTGGAATACAGCAAAGTAGCACCTTGAATGCCAGTAGATGATTAGAAAGATACATAGATCAATTGTCTAGGTCCTTTTTTTCAAGTTGTGTATGGAAGAACAAATGGGAGCCAAGGCCACTAACTGTGCAGCCTAGTTCCAAAGACTAGTTACCAAATGCATCATTATGTTTTTTCTATGGATATTTGTCCTCTTTGAACTTAACTCATTCTAAGCAGTTATTTAGAGAATGGGTTCACAATGTTTCATTCAATCCCTCCAGACAAGCCCCATTTCCTGGAAGGTTGTACACCAGGGTATAGTTTTTATTTGTTTGTTTGTTTATTTATTAGTCACTTCATAATTTACAATTCTCTAAGAGATGTACACAATATAAAACCAGATTAATACAATAGTAATACAACAACTGACAAGATCCAAATCCAACATAAAAAGATAAAACAAGTGCCAGGAGCAGTAAAAGTCAATCACACAAAAGAACTAAACCAACTTACTAAGAGTGAAAAACAATTACCATCCTCAATAGAGTCTTTAATAAAATTATGTTAACATGGTATGAAAAAGGCCTAGAAGAATGGAACTGTTTTAGCCTGGTGCTCAAAGGATGTTAGAGTAGGAGACATGTGAGTTTCCGTCAAGAGAACATTTAATAAAGGGGCTACAGTTGAAAAGGACTTCTCCCTCATGGCCACTTTCTAGACTTCAGTTGAGGAGAGCCCTCAAACAAGGGCTTCCACTGATGATCTTGGGGGTAGGTGTCAGACGGAAGTGATAATCAGTTCCCAAACCTATGTAGGGCTTTAGAAGGCAAAACTAGTACTTTGAACTGGGCATAGAAATGAATCAGAACCCAGTGTAGGCAAGAAAGTCTGGCCCTAGTTAACAATCTCACTGCTAGGTTTTGCAACAGCTGCAGTTTCCAGTTTCTTCAAAAGCAACCCCCATGCTGGCAAAACAGCCATTGTGTTTCTTCCTCTCACCTCCATAATGTCTATTGGAATTTAATTTTTTGACGGGCTGTCACAACATTCTGCAAACTTGAAGAAAGATGTATTTAACTTATGACTAATGTAAGAGCAAAAGGAACTAATCTCTATGAGGATACTAATTTTATCTTTAATAATTTTAATCAAATAAACATTCAGCAGTTAAGTAGTTTGTAGCCATTAATATAAATGTACTTATCTTAAATCTGCCATTTGAATGTTCAGACTTTTAAACTAGCTATCTGCAATACTGGATGTTTTAATCCTTTGTTTGAAGTAATAATTACACTTCTTTTGCCTCAGGCTCTTAGCTGGATATTGGCAACACCCAATCTGCTTCAGTATATTGAAAATGCACTATTGGTAGTCAGAAATTCTTTAAGGTGGGTATTAAGGGGACTTCAAAAAATAGTTTAATACAGCCCTGTTGAAAATACTTACTGAAAGTAATTCAGTATTTATACCTTGTTTTTATTTAATTATGTAAATAGAGAATTCACATTGCCATCTTTGTGTATCTGTTGTAAGTATATAAAAGACAAGTGCTTCTAAGACTCTTACTCTGGGTTGTCTTCTTTCAGTCAGATTATCTTTGAACTAATGGACTTTGAAAAAAAATGCTCAGAGCTAGTGACTTAATATTCTGTGAAGTGTTAATAATATTAAATAGTGTTCTGGAGGGCATAGAAACCTAGAAAACTCAACGGAGGTTCCTATGCATCCCCCAATTATTTATAGATACCTATGTCCTATTAAATATGGACCCTGTACATGTGTAACTGTGGTTTGGATTGCAGCCATTATTTATCAAACTGTAGTCATTTATGTTATAAGAAATCTATGATTTTCCTGCAGCTTAAATATGTTACTTATATATTTTATTGACTTTTAATTTGATTCTCTTAGCCAAGTTTAATCTCTTTTATGAGAGAAAGGTGAGAAAACTAATTTAATTAACTAATTCCATCTTTAATATGATGCAACTATATCTAAATATCATTGATATTATTATTCCACTATATTATAATACCCATATTGTTTTTAGTTGGATCTAAGTAGCATGTCATATATTTGTAAATGGAATTAAATCCAACCAATGAGTCATATGGTGACATCTTTGATTGTAGACAAATTAATTGAGGGGTCTATTTTTAGAGATAGCTTAATGATATTGCTCAACATTTGTACAGTACTTTCAAATGTTAAAAGTGCTTGAGATGCATTAACTAATTGTAATCCTTATAACAACTCTTTTAAGTTGTCAGTATTATTATCCCCCATATGACAGATGTGGGGATTGAAGCTAAGAGAGTGAACCCATGGTAGAGGCAAGATTCAAACTTGGGGACTTCCTGAACATACGGACTCCCCAACTCATGGACGTTCTGAGCCAGAACTCTCCAAGGATAAAGTGGAGAGGAAGAGGAATATGTGAGCTGCCTTGGGTTCCATGCAAGAGGAAAAAAGACCAGATATAAAAGCAATAGTAAATGAGTCACTTTCATTGGTCCTAGGACCAATTCCCATCAACCCACAAGGGGGATGCACCCACTCCCCGCTGTTGAAATTTGGCAGCAGCTAAAAAAGGGGCACTTTCAAATAAGGTGTGTGGGAAGTGTGTGCGCCTTATTTTAATGCATAGTTGGGCTTCCAAAAGCCCATCTCTCCCACCTCCAACTGCAATGTGAACCGCCCAGAGAGCTTCGGCTATGGGGCGGTATACAAATGCAATAAATAAATAATAGAAATAATAATGGCCAAGGGAAGTGTGGAGCAGGAAGAGGAGAGAGGCTAGTCCCTGCAGCCTCCAATGCTAATTAGTAAAACAAAAGCTGCAGGATATCTTAGGTCTAGTTTGATCTTAATGGTTGAGCAGATTTGTTTTCTATGTGGACACACCATTCTGTTTCATTCACTTTGCTTACGCATACTTGGTAGCTAGAATAGTTCTTTTGTTTGTAAAGAAGCTTCTCTGTTTACCCACCAGAGCTGTCTCATCTTTTGGAAACATTGTAACATTGTTATTTCTTTCTAATTTGGCTAGTTTGCTAGAACTAATGTTTATGATGTGACCTTTTATTTGTTTAATTCATTTTGTTTATATTTTATCAATTTATTAAAATATTGATAAATCACTTTTATAATATGCTACTTTAAAGAACGGTATATTTCCCATAGCAGCAGCAGCTTCTTCTTCTTCTTCTTCTTCTTCTTCTTCTTCTTCTTCTTCTTCTTCTTCTTCTTCTTCTTCTTCTTCTTTTTCTTGTTCTTCTTCTTCTTCATGAGGTTTCCTACATGATTTAATATTTGTTGCCTGCCCTGACATTTTTGCGATGGAACACTAGACATCAAAATACATCTATTTTGCTATTTGTTTTGTCTAGAGGTACATTCCCTGTTTTCGTTTCAGTTCTAACCCTGCTCTTATTTTAAGGTGAATGGACTCTTTTTGCATTTTTATCCCACTTTTCAGACAATTGTCTCCCAAAGCTGCTCACATCAATGATAGAGAGAGAGAGAGAGGGAGACCCTGCCATAAGTCTAACAAACTGCAAAGATAAGACACTCAAGGGGAGGGGAGGGAAAAGGAAGAGGAGGAGGATCAGTTTTCCAAAGCCAGAGCTACAACTGGGTATTTGTGAATTTACTTCAGGCCAGGGTGATGTTACTTTGCTGCTTTTCTTGCTTGAAAAGCACTTGGTGCCTCTTGTTCCTTCTATTTAAACTACTCTTGGCCAGGCAGCCATGAAAGATTCTGATGGGCCTCAGTTTAAGTATTTGTTTGGTACTAAAGTTGTTGTAATAAAACCATGCTCTCCTTAGATCATTTTTCTGTATTTTCCCGTGTCCCTGAAGAATCTTCTAGAATTCAGAGAGTGATAGCACTTTTTTTCAGCTTGCCTATCTTAGGCTGTCAACCTGTATATGCTTTTGGGAGCAAGTTTCATCGAGCTCTGCAAAACTTCTGAATAAATGTACAAAGGGCTGGGATGTTAACTTCATAAAGTGAGTTTTCATTCATTATCTAATCTGTTGTAAAATGATACAGACTGAGGTTAACAAATAGTTCAATGCTTATCAAAACGCAGAAAAATGGGCCACTTAAACAAGTCTCTAGAAGCCAAGAGGATATACTACATTTGAAAACATAGTTGCTGTCAATGTCTGTCTTTCTTTTTTAAAAAACAGATAAGCCGTGTGCTTAAAAAGATAAATGTTATGTTAAAATGCTGGGAAACAGATCGCGATGTACTCTTCTGAATTCAAAATATGAGGAACAAGTGAAATTCTTTGCACCAGATGGAACTGAATCCATAAAACTCTTAAAGTAATTGTGTAGGACGTGCAAACAGCTGACAAACTATAAGCCAAACACTCATGATTTATGGAATGAATATTCATTAATGCTTGTCTTTTAATGAGAACAGTTCAACCAATGTTTAATTTGAAGCCTACAGTTCCTTTTAATTTCTCTTGTGATATTCCAATTTATGTCTCCGTTATGTTCATCACTTTTATAACAAGAGTCTTCTCAGAACCCCGTAAGTGCTGTTTATCATTGCTGAAACCCTGAGCCTTTATGGAGTTATATAAGTTGGATAATATTGGTGTTTTTCACTCCATTTCTTCCTCCGCAATTTTTGCCTTTTGTGTCTAGCATAACACTTAACATGTGCAAAGCACATTTCTTTTGTAACGGTAGTTTGACACTATTCTGCTTAAAGTATACTTAATTCTTTATTTTAGAAAATGTTGCTATTATAAAGAATAGAAAACTTGTACGGTGTGAAAATTGCTTGTTATGCATGAAGAAACATGACAAACTAGTGGGGTTACACCTAGTCCATAACTGTCCGTGTAACTGGGGGCCTTTTCTTTTAGCATTGATTTCTGCATACGCCCTATCCAGGTGTTTCCCTGAACAAAAAAACAGCTAAAGTAGGGAGCAAATACACGTGTGTGGTTCCAGATCACTGGAGTTCTCTAAGAGCTTTATCACACCAGCATTATACTGTGCAATCACTGCGAATTGTGTGCAAAGGACTCCAAAGTTTTCCAGTTTATAATCTGCTTTTATTGTGAAGTACTCCCATGCATCCTGCTTTAATTGCGCTTCTTAACCAAAAGAAGTGCAATATTTTGCTACTAGTTTTCGAGCGTATCATTTGTTGTTTTCCGAGCGGCCACTGGGGTGCAGGAGCAGGATTTGAAGAAAAATTAAACAAATGCTTACATCTGCGTAAGCTTTAAAGATAAAGACATCAAAATTGGCACAGTAATAGATATTAAGGAGCGCTTTAGGCATATGAAATTTGAATCAGATTGGGTCATCCGTTGATTTTATTATTATTTTTTTACATTTCCCCCCTTAAACCCATTTCCTGGTATGCAAAGGATCTAGCCGCCCGGTAGCAACAACAGCGACAGCTTAGCACTGTAGGGGATAATTCGAGGGAAACAGGTACGTGGGATGAAGCTCTAAGTGCATTCAGCCAAATGGACCTACAGAACCCTTTGCAGTTCTTCATGCTGAAAATAGTAGAGCTCTGGAAGGCAGACAGGTTCATGGAGGCTCGCATGCCCCTCCTTACTTTACCTCTACTCATGTGAAAACAATTGGGATTCATTGATCAGTTTTGCCAGTGATGGGAGCTGCTGTGGCAATTGTTTAAGCAATTCTTTCAGGTTGTCGCTGAAATACCTAGTCTTGATTGTTCGGTGTAACAAATAGTTCCATAAAATAGTGTTGTTGTATCTTTAAAGGATAGCTTCCTGTGTGTTGAGAGAGGACAGATTTTGTAATTCTTCTTCAACAATTGCCATTGGTATCTAATAGTTAGCAACATGACTGTCAGGAAACTGGCCACTATGTACTAATTAATCCCCCCCCCTCAATATTTATTTAAATAATTTATACCCTGCCATCTTGTGCCCAAACACCAGGAGCTTAAGATGGCTTTCAGCCAAATATCAATAATGATATTAAAAGTATACATTAATCAAACAACAATATAACAAACAGAAGTAAAAATAACAAATACAACCTTGCAGTGGAAACCCCCCATAAACCTCAAAGAAGCAGTCCATGGTGATTTGCATTTGTGTTGTACCCCACCTCAATCCAGAGAGAGGGGGGGTAATAAATAGATTTATTATTATTATTATTATTATTATTATTATTATTATTATTATTATTATTTGCCCTCTGAAATAAAAATAATTCTTACTTCCTGCTGGAAGGCAAGCAGTGACGGAGCAGATTATATTTCTCTGAGGAAGGCATTCCAAAGCTTTGACACCTCTGTGGAAAATGTAGTTTACTGGATAATCTGTCATTCCTCAAACAACCACAGAACATGAAGCCGATTTTAATGAATGGGTAGGGAAAGGGAGATCCTTCAAGTACCCTGGGATCCAATCTATTTAGAGCTTTATAGTAAATAGTTAACACTTTAATTGGACCTGGAAACATACTGAGCTCAAGTGCAGTTGTTTCAGAACTGGAATCCTATGCTCTCTGTGTCTGCTCCAGTCAACAACCTGGTTATATTTTGTACCAGCTGTAGTTTTTGTACCTGCAGCCTCAGATAGAGTGCATTATAGCAATCAGATCTAGCTGTGTTTAAGGCATAAATATTTGTTTTGAAATGTTTCTGTCCTGTTTTGCCATAAAAATGCTCAAGGTTGCTCATGCAATGGGCCAGTTCGCATAATCAACGAAGCCGTGGTGGACTGCACAAGCAGGCAGACATTATGAATATTCAGGTTGCAGCTGCAGCTTTTCATGTTATCTGAACCCAGGTGACAGTTAAATAATCCTTGCACAACCCATGGCCTGTTCTGAAGCAGCCATGATGAGCTGCCGTGATTACGCAAGCTGTATTATTAACTGTGGCTAGGTCAGTTGCTCCTTTTGAGAACACTTCCTCATGATACTTATTATAGATATACCATCTACAGATTCTACACTACATCTAAAGGTTTGCTAAAGATCACCAAGAAGGAGATGCCTATATGTCTGCATAACTCTACCAGTGAGGAAATGATTAATTTAAAAGTTTGTGGTTCTGGTAGCCCTGTGTTCCTGCTGATGCAAACACAAGATTTTGGCACTTCCTTACTGACCCTAATACTGAACCTCAATTCCTGAAAACGCCTATAACTTTTTAACATTCAAATCTCACCTTCTCTGGGTCTTAGAGTAAAATAAATAATAAAAATTTAGCAAGCCCCTTAGAAAAAATTATAGTCAGTCAACTAACACATTAAGTCTCAATACAGATGTGAAAAAATAACACAAATCAGCAAATCTAAGCTTTAACGTTCTGCTCAAATTTGTAAAATTCTTTCAGAAACCTTGCAGATTTCTACTAAAGTGGACTTCACTAGGTAGAGTTCTTCATAAAGAGGGGCCCAGTACTGAATGTGCTTCAGCATGTGCCATAACAAATGGAAATTGTTGCATGGAGATAACTCTTTCTACAGCAGTTCCAAACTATTATACAGACTCATTATGAGGACAGATTTCCTAAAGTTCATCTGATATAACCAAAAGATCCTCTAGCTTTAGCTAAGCCTCATGGAGCAAAGCTTTGCTTCAGAGATGACTGACAGGTTGCCTTGGTGCTACCTTTCCCCCAATATCAATTTCCACCTACAGAGTTTTCTGCAGAAGGATTAAGAGAACCAAAGAATCCAGTTCAATTCCTGTATCTATCAGGCAAAAAAGTCTCTGACATAGACTAGGCACCTTTGAATTGTCATGTGATAAAGGAAAAAAATAAGAGCAACCTCGGTCCAACCTTCTCAAACCTCTCGAGTTCCAAGTTGAACAAGATGCTGTGGTGTGTTTTTTCTTTTGACACAGAGACAAATTAATTCTGGCCAAGAAGTTAAATATAGATAAATTTCCAGGGAAAAGGTACTTTGAAGTCTGTGAGTGCTCAGAAATGCATTTAAGATATCAAGCTAAGCTGGTTCACTAAATCAATGCCTCCCACTGTAGTGATCCCATTCTCTTCCAAGCAGTCCCTTAGGCTATTAATTCAGATTCTTCAATGTCAACCGCTTCTCATCCTTCAGTATCAACACTGACGACTATGATGGTGGAATTTCATCACAGTAGATTCTCCATCAAGAGCATTGCAACTGCTAGTCACTCATACAGTTGTAGATAATATTTTTAAGGAGAATTGGAAGAATGCTGTGCACTTCTATTGCACAGGCACCGATCCAGCATCTACTGGATGACAATTTTACACATTAAGATAAACTGATGATGACTTTGATGTAAGGGAGAGAGGCTCATTGTGGGAGGTCTCCTCTCCTCTCCTTTTCATGGGGAGTGAAACTGACTAGATGTAAAATGATTAAGTTGTTTCTCGGTGAGGCAATGTTGCTACAGAAAGTGTTACTGCCACACCACCACCTCATACACCAGACTTTGACACGCACACCTCCCCTAGTCTAAGCACCACCACTTAAATACCTGAGGAAGGGGTAAGAAGAAACCCATAACCTTTCCCTTATAGCAGAGGAAAAAGGTAAGGAGGTCTGGACAAGGCTCTTCTGTGAATATAGCGGGCTGAAGGTTTAATGTAATGTGTTTATTTATGAACCAATAGAGCAGGAGACACAGCTAAACTGACACGTGGTTTTGTGGTAGCAAAATAAAGAAAATGTTTATTGTTGTTTACAGTTCTTAGTTCCTTCAAATTCTATTCAGATCCTGCCTATTCTTAAGAATTCTAGTAATAACAATTCCAATAATAACAATCCTTATTCCCTTGGATCTTATTTCCACTCATTCCTCACACAATTCCTGACAAGAACACACACAGCTAAACACATCTACCCTCCAAAACCCAACCACCAACTGAACAACTCAAACCACTCAGCTCCCGCATATATAGACTCCTCCCCCTTCCACAGCATCACCAGCCACACCCACTCAGTCCAACATTCCGTACTCTCTAGACATACTCACTCAGATATACCTAAGGGAATAGAAATGTGGGTAACACCACAATTACCATTGTTTGTGTTGTTCCGTGCTTTTACAGTGTGACATGCTTGCTCTTGCTGCATTGTGAAAATGGCTCACTCTGGAAAAGGCCCCCAAGAATTACATATGACAAGAATTGTGAATTAGATCAGGGTGGTGGCAGCTTCCTTTCACTAATGTTTAAGCACTGTGTGTAGTTGCTAATTGGAGAGGTGGGGAAATTTGAACCATCCAGAGGCCCTCACCTATTGGGCGGTATAAACATGTAATAAATAAATACAGGTTTAACCAGCAATTTCCAGTCTGTCTCTGGATGCCATTTTTTTTTAAAAAAACACAGTTTTTTAAACTGGAAATGTGACCTGGAGGGCAGTTGCCTGTATCCATTGCAATCAAAAAGTTGTGGCAATAACCACACCTCTAGAAAACAGAAGAAATATCTGTACATGGCTTCAGATATGTCACCTTTTTTTTTTAGTTGATCTTATTGTTAGCACCAATGATAACTGAAGGGATTCTCTGCTGGCACAAATGTCCTTCAGGTTGGATTTCATATTCTCCTAAGAGCCCATTTCTTTGGTTCTAAGAGTCAGGGGGGGAGCGAGGAACCCCCCTTTTTAATAACACCTTACCTTTATTGTTGGCGCTCTCCTGCACACATGGCCCTTTAAAACTTTAAAAAATGGTGGATGCGACGGGTCCTACCTGCAGCCCGTCGCGTCTTACGTGTAGACAGGGGCGACGGCCTGCACTACTTGTAGCACGGGCTCACCCCTCCTCCTGCATGGATTCCAAGGTAGGTCTAGCAAAGCCCATAGTTGTAAAAACTTCAATCCTGTTCTAATAACTTAGGGTTCCCAGTGGTCTGGGTGTTACTTAAAAGTGATAAATACATTAAAATGGCCATGCAAAAAAATAGTAAGGTTTTTTTTAATTCTAAAGTAAGTGAAAAGTAATGTCTTGTCAAGTACAGCATACTTTTGACCCCACCTCCTTTGAATCCATTATAAACTCCCTTGAGTTTTGAATGTGACTTGTTAGACAGTGTATGTGAATACTGTTTGATGGATAAAGAGAAAATCAAAACCTTTGCTTGGAAGCATGGGATTTCTTGTTTTAAAAAACAACTCTCTAGATTGTGTCCTATGAGAGTAATGCTGTTTTGTCAATAGGAATACATTTATTCTGTTCCTCAAAGATTAAATAGTATTATATGTGTTTAAAATATATAGTTAGATAAGAATGATCCTGGCATTATTCCCAGCCATTATGTTTAAATCCTAACATTATATCCTTGTAGGACAAATTGTAGTCTAATGGGTCAGCATTTGTTTCCTCTTTATACAGGTCACTGCAGAAAGGTAAAACATCACAGGCATTTTTTCCCATCTTGATGCCCCCTGATGGTCTTTGAGCAATTTTGCACCCAGTAAACATGTTTCTCTACTTTCTTATGAGCTAATCCCTGTAGATGTTGTGTGAAAAACCCACATCAGCAGCTGCAGGTCCTCCTGTAAACATTAAAAAAGGCAAAAATGCTGTGCCCGCAGGCTTTAGCTTGAGGCAATAATAGCAGAGTCGGTATATTTTAATTGTGCTGATTCGGCAGGAACTAAACAACTTCAGCTTTATTGATAAAGTGAGCGTGTTTTGAGGGGCTAAATTTAAGGGACATAGGGTGTTTGTTTTAAAATGGGAATCTGTTTTCACTGGCACCGTAGAAGGGATGTTTATCATCCAAAACATACACAGCATAGCAAGTGTGTGTGTGTGTGTGTGTGCGCATTAAAATGCAAGAGATTCTTAAAAACACCATCTAATATTTCTGGAAGTAGTTCAGCATCTAAGTGAATTAATATTTCGGAAGTTATATAATATTTAAGATTCCTGTATATGGGTAGCTAAATTTAGAAACCTAAGTCAATTCAAAAATAAACAATGTTTTTACTGGCATCACATTTATCAGTATTTGACTCTGAAAAGAGGGCGACCCCAGAATATTCACTAATAAGGGAAACACTTTTTAACAGTGAATTCATGAGACATGTTTTATATATAGTTAGTTATATATATTGGAGGAGATGTTGATTATCTAATGATTTAACATCTCTGTGATAACCAGAAGGTCAGATGATGATGATGATGATGATGATGATTACAGCATATTAAGAAAGAAGTCTACAGCATATTAGAAAAATGTAATTCTATTATTCTACTGTGTTTACCTCTTAGAGATAATATCCAGAAAGGTAGTCATGTTGGTCTGTTACCTCAAAAGCAACAAAGAATCTTGTGGCACCTAAACAAACCCTACCACATTTATTATGCCATAAGCTTTTATGGACACTGTCCCACTGCATCTGATGAGGTGGGCAATGCCCATGAAAACTTATGCCCTAATAAATTTGTTAGTAGTTTAGGTGCCACAAGGGACTTGGTTGTTAATAATAGTTAGCTTGAAATCAAAAGGGTAGTGATATTTGGCATCCACAGTCACAACTGGTAATGTCCATTTCTCAAGCATCTTTTTCAGTTTTCTGAGTTTCACTTTATAGTTTTAAGTCTATGCATCAGAAGTTTTAAGAGAATACTGAAAAATGTGAGTGCCAGTCATATTGTGCCATAAAGGTGCACTCTGCTGAAAGCTGTGATTGTGTGTGGCTGTTAAATGTACACTTGGTAGCAAAGCTGGCTTTGTACCCACTAATGTGATATACACTTAAGCTATATGGATAAGTAACTGGTTCCGGCTCATTACAGCTCCTACAGAAGAGGCAGTTGAGTTCCATAACTTTTGATTTGGTATATGTCTAGTCCCTAATAGGATATGTGTTTTATTAGTTCAAACTAAAGATACACATAGAGAGCCAGTGTGGTGTAGTGGCTAAAGTGTTGGACTGGGAGTCAGGAGATCTGGGTTCTAGTCCCCACTCGGCCATGGAAACCCACTGGGTGACTTTGGGCCAGTCACAGACTCTCAGCCCAACCTACCTCACAGGGTTATTGTGAGGATAAAATGGAGAGGAGACGGCTTATGTACGCTGCCTTAGGTTCCTTGGAGGAAAAAAGTGGGATATAAATTCAAATTCAAATAATAATAATAATAATAATAATAATAATAATTTAAAAAGAGAGAGAATTAAAATGTTACTGTGTGAATTTCTTGGAAAGTACTGATTTCATGGGAAGGGACAGATTGGAATCATGGCCCATGAAGACATGGCGGGAGATAGTTATTAAACCGAAATTTTGTTATTTCCTGAGGAAATTATCTTTAAAAAAAGATAGGGCACCAGTGCAAAGAGGTTCATCAGATGAGTATTTTATTGCACGCTCGCTACTGCCCACTTACGGATGTGCATGTGTCCTTTAGGCGATGTCATCCACCCCCCATGTGCCTCCTGCTCCTTTTGCTCATTTTTCTGTCACAAAATTGACCCCTTTTAATCTGACTATTTTTAAAAGATGGAATGTGCCACAATCTCCTGCTATGTGCAGGAAAAAACGATGAGATTAAAATGCCCCCTGAATGGGCCATGTGGTCTTTTCTTTTCCCCCTCCAGGCAGAAGAGGAAGGAATGAGGGACAAACGTGGGGGTGGAGAAGCAACAGTAAGGAAACATGATTTCCTCCCATGTGATGATGCTATTAGTTTGTCTCTTTGGCCTATTTTAGAGCTGGAGAACAAATGGGGGAAAAGCAGAGTATCAGAATATGCAATATACCACAGTCAGAATACTGCATTTAGTGGGATTTTTATCTCCCACCCACCCCTTTGAACAGCAGCCCCCCCTCAATGCTATATTACTAATGTCTTTTGAAATTTCTTTTAGTTTCAAAAGCAATTTGAGTGCAGAATGGGTGTGGAGTTTGAGAAATGCACTTCAAAAGCTGTCATGTATATGGAGCTAGTTGATTCTTTGGATCATGTCTCAGAGGGATCATGCCATAAACTTTTCTTTTTGTAGAATCATGTACACTCTGGTGCAAACTGCTTGTTTGCGTGATCGATGTTGTAAAGAAAGTCCTTACAAATAATTGAAATGATGGTGGCCAGTATAACCCATTTGGCTGAAGTAAGAAAATAGAGATTTGTGATTTATATAAAGCTAGGCTTTGGGTGCAAGGTTCTGTAGGGCAGCATGGAAAATGGAATAATATATTATAATGCACACTCTTCTAAGTTAAATTTCCTCCAGTATACATTAGATGGTTTTAATGGTAAGCAATCTGCTGAGCCTAGATTTTTAGATGTTTTTAATGATAATTTAGCATATTAGCTCTTATAACAGATGTGGAGTGCTATATTGTTGTGTTCCAAGCACTTTATATTGGTGGTAGCATAAAAAGAGAAATTCTAATTCCTCACTCCAAAAGAAATTCTGCCATCCATTGCAAATTATAATGGAGGTAGATGGCATTCTATTACTTTTCTAGTAAAGCATTTCACCGATCATACTTCTGTAGTCTGCATATTCTCAGCTTATCATTAACTGCTTGTAAATATTCAATTCTACGGAATGCTAAATAAAATCTTCAGAGCTTGGGGATTTTCATATATCAATTTGTCTATCAGTTCCTAAATTGGGATACAAATCAGTTCAAGGAATGAAGAGTTCTAAACATTTTTGTCTCACTTCTTCTTTACTTCAAAACCCACATTTATTATCCAATAAAGTGTTCTAATATTACTTTATGTAACTGTGTAGGGGGGAAATTGGTTTTGTCTTAGAAATATTACTTTCTGTTGGAAAAAAAAGGTGTGCTCAATTTTCCCAGACGAAAGAACTCTGGCTATCATAAGTGTTTGTTACAAGCGAAGATAGCTCCTGTGGTGACAGCAAGTGACAGACTTAATAACACTCCCGACTTTAAAGTTACCATTTTAACTTTGTATAGCTCAGGCTTTTGAAAACTGACAAAGCTCCAGCTCTTTCCTTGATGTAATTTTCAAGAGGAACCTTGACTGCGACCTGTGGTTTCAACGTTAGGAATAGATCAGTAGGCAGCAAATGCACACAATTGCTTTCTACGAACTAGCAAAATTAAACTGCCCAATCTGTGGGGTAAACCAATTTAGCAGGTGAAGAACCTACTATTGTTAATAAGGATGTTTAGAGCCCAATAATGCAGTGAAGGGCTTGAAAAGCATAGTTTGCAAAGGAAAAGTAGGCCTCTTCAATACTGAAGGTTTTTTTAAACACTCTATTGAATACACCAAGAGAATTGAATAAAAATGTTCCTTTTTGCAATGAAAATTCTTTGAGAAATGGGATTATGAAATGTTGTTGTAGAGATACCTAAATTTTCTTAACAATGGCTGGGATCCAGAGCCCTTTAGGTGTCTCTAAGAGGTTCAGTGTGGCAGCGGGAATTTTGAAAACCGTTGGCTGGGTTGGTAAGTTAAGGGGGAAATTGTAGATGCTCTGGAGTTGGATCCAATCTTTGTCATTGTTAGAGCAACCCATTCACAACAATGGGACTTAAGTTAGTCACTATTAAGTGATAATTCATTGATGTCAGAGGATCTTCTCTGTGTTTGACCAAGTTTGGCTCCAACTCCAGGTATTCACTTAACCTACTAACCCAGCCAATGATTACCAATTACCCTTTCCCTCCTCAGGTTTGCTGCACATGCTAGATAATTCAGTGAATGAGGGCCTCTCATTCAGTAATGAGCTTTGAAGAAGGAGGAAAAAAAAATCACTTGTACTCTCTCTGCCTGCTCTAAAGCTCAGCGTGTCATGAAAAATCTGCCCCCCTTCCCTAGTTCAGTAGTAGTAGTAGTAGTAGGAAATTTCTTACATTGTACTGGGCTTTGGAGCCGGAATCTGATGATACTCAGAGAATGGTACCATTCATTTAAATTGTCAATCATTCTCTTCAGCATGTGCTGTTCAAATTATTAACTGTTAGGGTAAAGTTCTCTTAGAGTTGTTTCTGTAAAGTTCCTTACTCATCATCCTTTCTGAAGCTGTGCTAGGAAGTGCCCTGTATAGCTAATATGTAGCTGTTCCATCTGATCAAGGCCTGAAGACATTGGTTTATCTGTGCTTCTGCTAGATTCATTTATTAATCTGAATTATATTATTCTAAATTATATCTAAATATGCTTGAGAGTTCCTATGTTTTAGTATACTCATAGGAAATCCTGAATAATATTGTGACCTTCTGTTCCACAAGTTCCCTTCCAAATGAAATTGGCAGCAAGATTTTTCTGGATATTTTAAGACCCCATCATTGTAGAGTAGCTTCTCTAAGGAGGACAATTAAGTTTCCTGGTGATGGTTTCTTACATGGCTTGAGAAGGCAATGTTGGTTTCATACTGATCTCATAAGTTATTTCATATGAATCTTACCTGATGTCCTCATTTTCTATAGTCCTGAGAAATATACGTTCAACAAGCTGGAGCAACAGCCAGAAAATGCTTTATACCCTTCTATATAGTAGCATAGATTCTTTTTGGATTGGTAGTAATGCTGCCGTGCTGCAATTCTGTATCAATTGAAGATACTACTCATGTACTGCTAGAATGCTCTGTGTATAATGATCTCAGAACCAAATACATTCATCCGTTGTTAAGATCGTTCAAGGGAAGGCCATCCCTTGTTAAGACTTGTTTCCTATTATCTGATGCTGAAAAGTATGTATCCTTTAGAACTGCCAAATTCCTTGTCAATGCTCTACAAATATGTGCTACGAAGTCAAAAGCTGTATGAAAAACTATTCAACTCTTAATGGTTTGTTGGTGGAGTTTTAAATTGTATAGTGTTTTATTCTGTGTTTGTGTATAATGGCAATTTGCTAAGACACAATAATGAACTTCTGGCTGGATTAGTGAAACTTTGGAAAATGGAAAAGGTGGTTTTCAGTGGTTGTGAAAAACTTCCCAAAATCTTCTGTGTAGTGAAACAGAAGAGTGTCGGTGATAGACACAGGTCCCTCCTGCCCCATCAAAATTTACACATGCATTTGCGCACTCCCATTTCTGGAGTGTTTTTTTCCATCGGGGTCCTTCCTCAGAATAAGGCATTAAATAAAACTGGTTTGGGTAGTTATTGAACCTTTTATTAATTTATTACATGTCTATACCACCCAATAGCTGAAGCTCTCTCACTATGGAAATATTTTCAAATGCAGGTAGCTTTTTTTTTTGGTAATGTCTTCGAGGTCTGAGCAAGTGTGATTCTCTGATAAAAATGATGCAGTGCGAAACTATTGACAATGAAAGTCATCAACCTCAGTTGTATTACCTGTTTTATGTATTACCCAAAGCATCAGATGAAATAAAATAAAATAACAAAAACCTTACATTCTACAGATAATTCCAAAAGGTTCCAGAGAAACTGGTGCTAAAATATTGGGCTATGTCTTTAAAATTACCATTTAAATAGGAAATTCTGATCTACAGCAAAGTATTTATTCTGGACTTCATTTAGCAGGACAGCCTCATTCTTTTTTAAAAGGGTTTTCATGAAAAAGGATTGTTCATGCTATTTTATTTAGGAAATGGTGGCTCTTATTAGGATTTAGAGTCAGTCCTAATAAGTGATTTATAAAAAGAAAAAAAAAAGAAAGAAATGGATTCATGAAGTCAGAAGATGGCCCCTCTCTGAGTGTATGGTATGTTTTTCAAAGACTATGTGTCAATATTCTAAGAAATGAGAAAGTGAATTGGAATCTGGTATGATAATGCTATGTGGCACATAGCATACGATACTACATGTCATCTGCAGAAGGGGGTGAGGGGGGAGCATAACCTGTGCATCCTCTCTCCTCTCCTCAAAAGATTGCATATTTTGATTGTTGACTAACTGTAAAAAAGAAAGAAAGAAAAAACCCCAAAGCTATTACCAATGACAGGGTATTTATTTAATATGATAGCTGAAGCTACTGGAGGCTTATTTCCTCCACTGCACATTCCAGTTTGGCTTTCCATAATTACCCTCATTGGTGTGGCTTGCCATGTGGTGCAAAGCCATGGCAACAAGCCACCCTAGAACCCTGTAATTTATTTATTTATTTATTTATTTATTACATTTTTATACCGCCCAATAGCTGAAGCTCTCTGGGCGGTTCACAAAAGAGGGCTAATGTGGAGAAGTGGCTAGAATGTTACAGTTACAAATGGAGAAATACACCACTTTTCCATTGACCAAAGAATAACCTGTTTTCAGTAGGAAGCTGGGGGTGACCTCACCTTCATGAAGCCTGAGTGGGTGGGGGTTGTGAGAATATGTATTGAGAAATCTCGAAGCTATATTTAATATTCATATTTTATCCTTGGACTTCAACAGATTGGACTTTTAAGAGCAGTACGGGGAAATATCTGGAATCCAGATAATGGGTTACTATCGGGGGTTGATCCGGCCCTGTCCTTACAGGGATTTAGGATGCGAAACCCTCCTTGTTTACTTTGACCTTCCTCTGATTATGTTTTCTGGTAGGTTTTTTTTAGTACTGTTTAGGTCAGTTTTTTTTTATTGGTGGTATTTGTTGTTTTTATGGAATTTGTGCTGTTTTATTAGTGTATTGGTAAATTTTGTTGTTTTAAGCTATCTTGGGAAGGCTTCTGCCATGAACAACAATCTACAAATCTTTTAAACAAAGGTGCAATCTTATGCATGCTTAGACAGAAAAAGGCCTGTAACTCCCAGCATGGAGTTGTAGGTCCTTTTTTCTGTGTAAACATGCATAAGATGGTGCCCTAAATATACCAAAAGTACTCAATGCCTTTCTATTTGTTTGCTTTTTATATGGTGAGCAGCAGTGAGTGGAATATATCTGGGCTGGAAAGAGATGATAGAATACTAAATGATGTATTTTTCTGCCTTTTATTGAATGGAGGAGGTTTTTATGTTAGTCCTTCTATATTAATCTTACAGATAAAATACTTGATTGTCCAATTACTGCATTTGTCCTGTTCTGTGATTAGTTACATTCTTTTATCCAGTGAACAAGTCAGTCATTAAGCAGCAGGTAGCAAAAGGGATCAATTACGTGAAATGAGGATAGTCATTTGAAGGGCTAACATTTTACGGGTGATGTGACATGAAGAAAGGGGAGAGATTCTTAGTCAATATGGCTATGAATTGGTTGATCCAAGCTCCTGAAGTTTGTCTTCCTTATATGAAGCAATTTTATTTAAGAAATACTGGTAAATGTTTCTAAACTACAGTGAGATCTGTTTTCTCCCTATAAAGCTCAAAACATGTCATCTAGCAGGAACAGTGTCCAACAACATACTTATGTTGTATTTTCTAAGACTAACATGGCAGTGGCAGTCCACACTGAACAAATCACTCTTGGGTGTTTTGCATTGTAAAGCAGATTGAATAGGTGAAACATGCATAACATCATGTGCCTTAAATTAGCTCTGAGCTGCAGTAAAAATTAAAGAGGAAGTAAGGTACAATCTCATTGAAATCTCATCCCTGCCCCCCTCAAAAAGACACCAGACTTGTTGTTCCTCTACTTCAGTCTCTGAACTGTGAGAGCTAAAGAGTTAACAGCTATGTGGGATTTCCTCTGTTTTCACTCAAAAGTAAGCACAAAGAACCTGATTCAGATTGGGATGCTTTGCTCTTTACAATAGTACTGATCCAGATTGCCCTCATGCCTGCAATTTATATTTAGCCAAAGTGTTCCATTTGTGATAAAGGATAATTTTTTGGCAATGTAAATTACAAGCATGGAGAATGGGTACTGATCTAGACTGGGACAACAGCAAGGGTAAAAGCCCCTTCTGCTATGCCAGGGTGCCAATCTGGGTTAGGTCCTCTATGCTTGCTTTTTAAGTAAAAGAAGAAGAAAGATGCAGTTGCTAGCTACATCTTTAAAAGAATATTAGTTTGTCCCTTAGGTAGCTAAAAAGGAATCCTTTTAAAAGGAATTAGGCACATTTCAGTGTTGCTCCAAACACTGATCAGCTAATACCCCCCCCCCCTAAACAAATCAAAGGATGGTTAAAGTCAATGAATTTAGCATAGGGTTGGTAATTTGTGGATCTTTACATGGTTATTGATCATGTCAGGAAACTGTAGAGTAGCAGCATGTTCTTCACAAAACTAACCAACATCAGCCTCTTATTTTCAGACTGCAGGAGTTTAATTAGCTCTCGTGCTGCTAAAACAGGCCAGGCCCTTTAAGAGGCCAACCTTCAGTATGGAGGTGGGGCCAACCTGCCCAAAGGCTTCCGCATTTCTATTTAAGTCGTCTTGTTCTAATCTTTGTTAGAGCAACATACAGACAACCCTGTCTAGCTACCAGCCACCATCATTTGGAGCTTTCCATGGTGCTGATCTCTTTTTGACTTGCACCAAGAAAAACCTAGTTCTTCTATATAGAATATATGAACCATATCAAGACATTAAAATATAGTATGATAGTTTGAATGCTAGACCTACAGGCTAAAATAGGTGCAAGCCATTTTTAGGGAATCTGCCTCAAGAAAGTCTGCTCTGGCATTTGAGAATAACGCACATGGCGAGGTTGTTGCTCCCATCAGCTTTGACATCTTTCGCAAAACGTTGCAACAAGATATTTCCAACAATATCAGCCTACTGTGTCAGCCTTCATGTTACAGCACAGTATTGCTTTCACAGGACTCTAATTTTCTTAGTAAGCAGAATATGCAATCATATAGAACAACTGTTAAAATAAAGACATGAAATGTTCAGATTCTTGCTAGTCATGTCTGGGTCCAGTGACTGATCAATGCAATGCCACCCACCTGGCATCAGATGTGGACACAAATTGTGTGTTAGAGAGCATTGAATGGTTAGTAGAGCACAATGTTTTGGTGCTGGGTGACTTGAGCATAATCTGAAATTGCCTTGAGTGATCCTTTAGGAATGCACATTTGCATCCATATTAACTAAAATGGAGCACTTCTGGCTTTCTAGAGAGGGTTAGGGTGCTGGAAGGATAAAAGCAATGGCCTTGCAATGCTATTTTGGGTACATTGTTTCAAAGTCCACTTCTGGATTGATAGAATTAATGAGTGCTTCATGGCTAGTGACACTGGTCAGTGTGGTGATGTACCATAATGGTTTTGAAGCAAAAGGAGAATCACTGAGTATCCTGTGAATGGATATGTTGTGTAGAAAATCCTGTCTGTGTCTTAACCATTTATCATTCATTCTTTTACATTAATTTTTTCTGACTAGCCAATAGTTTTTATTTTGTTCTTTCATCCAGAGTATAATCAATACACAAATGCTCACTGGAGATTGAACAAAAGATGGATGTCTTCCAGAAATAGATTTAATCAAGCAATATTATATATATATATATATATATATATATATATATATAGTATAGTGGGAATGGCAGTTTTATTATTACTTAGCCATTCTGACTGACAGGTTAGTGTGAGAAAATGACATTACAGCTGAATTTTTGTAAAATTTGAGTATTGCTTGATTGAAAGCTTTATCAGGATTTAAATTAACCATTGTGAATGGCTAAATAAGTCTGTTGTCCTGCTTCAGAGTTTTCATTTTTGTTTTAGCATATACACTTAAATCCATATGTATAAACCAGTGAATTTGTAGGACTGGAATATAACTGTTTCCAGAAAAATAGATTTTAAAATTTAATGATGTAATTTGTAATATAAAGATAATAAGCCATCTGATCAGTGTCTGATTTAAAGACTAGAATGAAGCTATAAAGTCATGCTCCGAGTGTAATATCCACTTGGCCATCTAACATTTTAATTATGTGAAGAAGTGAAGCAGTTGTTTAAATCACATTTTGATGTCTCCAAAGAGCATATGTGTATTCATGAAATATATATACTGTCCTTCAGTGAGTCTCTCATACAGGGACTCCATTAGGAAAACGGGGGAATCCGCACGTCATTCCGCGATCGCTTCTAAGCGACCCCTGTGCGGCGTGAAAGTGATCGTGTAACTGGCCTTTGGAAGAGCCGACGAAGAGACGTCCTTGCCGCTGCCGCCACCCACAGACCTCCTCGCCGACCAGCGAGGAGAGCTCAGCTGAAGAAGGCGGGGTTGAGAGCGGAAGAAGCTCTCCACCCCGCCTTCTTCCCCCAAGCTCTCTGTCCCAGCCGGCGAGGAGGTCTGTGGGTGGTGGCAGCGGCGGCGGTGGGAAGGACGTCTCTTCGTCGGCTCTTCCAAAGGTCAGTTACACGATCGCTTTCACGCCGCACTGGGGTCGCTTAGAAGCGATCTCGGAACGATGTGCGGATTCCCCCCAGGTGCTACTATTTTTCTTTGGTTGGGTTTTCCTAACATCATAAAATGTGATGCAGCAAACCCAAGCATTGTTTCTTTCGAAAGGGATACTCTCCTAAAGTTTCACTTTTAGAAACATTAACTTCTTCATGGTCTCTGTGCATCACACATATGGGGCTCTGCACATGTGTGGAGCCTCGATTCAGGAAACTTTTATAGCTGAGGAATGTTTTGGTAGGAGCGGTATAAAGTATTTATACAGCATAAAAATGTAATAAATAAATAAATAAATGCACCCACACAATGCATTAGAATGTGGAGAAGGAGTTGGACTACAACTAGGACTTGGAAGGGTGAGGTTTAAATCCTTGTTCAGCCATGTAGCTTACTGGGTATCCTTAGGCCAGTTATGATTTCACAGTGTTGTTGTGTGGATAAAAAAGGGAGGGAGGAAGAATGTAAGCTGCCTTGAGCTCCTTGAAGGAGCCAGGAAAAGGATATAAACAGTGCTGTCTCCAGGTGTTTGAGGGCCCTTAGGGCCAGACAACTTTCAATGGGCCCCCTCCCTCAGTGAGTCTAGCTTCTCACTGCCATTGTCACCAGCTTCCTCATGGCTTCCTCATCATTGCCACCACTTGCTTGCTTCTGAAGGAGGAGCAGTAGATACCACTGCCTCCTTGTTTCTACTTCCCACCACCACTTATGTCTGTGCTAGAAGAAGCAGGTTGCAGTGGTGAAGAGGAGCAGCAAGTCCAGGGGGCTCTTGTTAGGGGTCCATGCTGGGATGAGGCCCTTGAAAAGAAAGGGGAAGGATCCACCAACACTCCTAAAGTTAAGTGCACTATGCCTGGGAAGCCCAGTGCATTGTATAAATACCAAAAGCCTCAATATGATTTATCTAAACTGGAAAAGTTAACACTCATATAATAAATATTTAATAGACATTTGGCAAACATTTAATGAACATTTAAAGAACAATGATCACAAGGTTACAGATATGTGCTTGGATGCAAATATCTCACAGCTGTGGGACCATAATCCTCCGGTCTCTAAGTCACAGAAATGTACATCACCACATAATTGGCAACCATAACATACATGCACAAATAGGAGTTTAGAGAGTTACTGGTGATTAACAAGTACAAGAACGTGTCATAGACACGAGAGGTTATAAACAAGAGAAAACGTATAAATATTATATTAAACGATGATTCCGGACTGTATACACCGTTTCCACTTTGTCAGTAATGAATGTTTTCAATTTACAAATTTAGGAATTCACCATAACATAAACATATAGGCTTGGTATAATGGCTGTGAGTTCTAACCCCTGTGGGATGAGGCCCTTGACAGGTGCCAACTCAATGATGCCTACTCTTGATGCCAGCTCTGGATATAAATGTAACAAATAATGTGTAGCATGTGCTCTGAACATATATACATACAGTTGTGCTTGTGATTCTCCTGCTCTGCTTTTCTTCCATCGTGTTGTTGAGGTATTTAATTTTTAAAAACCTCTTGTCTGTAGGACCCATGCCCAATGCAGTTACTAGTTATATCAAAGTAGCTTTGCAATTAATGATTTTAGTGAATGACTTTTTTTTGACCTTTTTGAAGATTTTGGATTCTCTATTCTGCTGTATGATGACTTATGGATTCACTGAGGAAGTTGCTCGAAGGCTGTTTTTTCTTCTAGCCATTTGCATAAAAATGTATCTGAGGCCTCTTTGATCTTCTGAAAATGTTAACTACAAGAATTTTTTTAAGCTAGTTGGCAATTATTTTCTAATGAAATTGGAAGCTCTTAAGTTTTCAATTCAGGTGAGGTGAGGTCTCTTTTCCCTTTAAAAATAAAAGTATCAGAAAAAGGTATCTTCATATAGCTAGTTATGATTAACTTGTTGTATATTGTTTTAAGCTCTACCATGCAAAATATAATAGTGATTATGAAGTTACAGTTAATACTGAATGCCTATTTTTTGTTAGATAAGAAAAAAAACCATACACGAATGAAATATTATTTTCACATTTCTTTGCACAAAAATTCAGGCTGTGTTAAAGCCTTCCCAATGTTGCAGCAAATGTGGACCCCAGATCCCCCCAAAATTATCCCAACCATGGAAACACAAGAGAGAGGAGCAATTTTATACTTTCTTTTGCTGCTGAATGCCTCCCCCAAATTCAAGCCAAATGTTTACTCTTTTGAAAGTTTGGCCCACCCCTAAAAAAGTAATACAGAGTACTGGAACATGAAAATGGCTCTGGCAGTCGACACAGTTGACTCTATTATTTATTATTTATTTATTTATTTATCATACTTATACCCCGCTCCTCAGCCAAAAAGGCTCTCAGAGCGGCTTACACTTAGGAAAAAAAGACAGTCCCTGCCCTCAGGCTTACAATCTAATAAAGACATGACACACAAGGAACAGGAGTCAAGGAGGGAGGGAGGGAGGAGAGAGAAAGAAAGAGAGAGAGAGAGAGAGTCCAGCAGGAGCAGGCCCCGATGTTACTTCTGCCTGCTCCTGTCCCCTCGGTCCTTCTTCTTCCCCACAGGGCCAAGATGGCAGTTTGCCCTGTGGGGGGGGGGGGAAGAGTCCAGCAGGAGCAGGCCCCGATGTTACTTCTGCCTGCTCCTGTCCCCTCGGTCCTTCTTCTTCCTCACAGGGCCAAGATGACTCTAGATGCCCTCTCCCACTGGAGACAGTTTGTTCAGCTCCCTGGTTTACAAGAACGCTGAGGGCAATGGAACAGTTAGGCTAATGGCTTGAATGCATATGTAGGAGACCTTGAAGAGAGCACAAATGGACACAAGCTATAGCTCATTTTAATCTGTGCTTGGTTGTTGTTGGTGAAGCTGTACCACCACAGTGGAGGTGCTCTGAGTAGTGAGGTTACTTTCCCACATGAGCTCTCAAGACATATTTTCTGAATCTTCTGTGACTTATTTTCAATGCATTTTCTGGTCAAAACCACCTAAGGTTTAATATCGTTTAATATCATTCTATTTGCAGTTCAAATACAGGATGTTTCCATGGATTGGTCCAGTTACTTGCACTTGAATAGATTTCAGTTATTGCAGCCTGTGGAAGTTGACAGGTGGGTGGTGGCAAATTGCATCTAGCTTGTGTGAAAGTGTTCAGAGAGGTCCAGGGGACAATTAATGCTTCATTGTCTGGTGGCAGGGAGTGGTACCTGCCATCTGGAAGGGAGATGGATATAAAACTGCTCTTGAAGAAAACTTCCCTGGACCCAGACATTTCCCCCAGTCATAAATATCTCTTTTTTTGGTCAGGGAGAGAGTTCAGCACCTCCACCTGATTTTTGGCACTTCAGTTTGCTTTAAAGTGCATCCCACCCTACTCTTGACATGAATGCTAAAGACCCATGTCATATGTACCTTTGGTACTTATTGCGGTATAAGCTTTTGTAGATGACCTTAGTTATATGGCTGAAGTGCCATCAGTTGGCAGACATGGACTCAAGTAGTAGAATGTTATTTTGTAACCATAGGTAACAACATGAAAGTACCATTGGTAAAATAACACAAATTTCAAAGTGGATGAATTTGTACAATTTGTTCTTGTACAAATAATATCCATTAAAATAATTTAAACGAAGAGGCAATTATACATGTAAAACTGAAAGTGGGACTTTTTCAGTATTGTTATTGTATGAATCCTCCTGCCCAAGTCCCTCCAAATCCTAAAGGCTTCTAATTGCCGTTCAGTCATTAGTTCTTTTCAGAAGCTTCTATTTTCTGTCCCAATTGTAAATTAAAACAACTGATGTTCCAAAGGCATTTTCTCCAATTGTTGTACCCAAAATTAATTTCTCATCCCCAGACATATCTCCTTTTTATTGTTGTACACAGCCTCACTTATTTTATGTTGGCCTATCATTTTAAATTGTTCATTAAACAGTGATTTTAGCAATATTCCAGCATTAATTTTTCAGTGAGATCTGCTCTTACTTATTTTCCCTACAATAATACAACATTATTGTATACTAGAAAAATGTTATGGCTATCATTATAGAGTATTAGAGTTTATTTTAATTGTGGTACATTATAACTTTTATTGTCCTTAGTTGTAGTAACACAACAATGTTGGTTTTATGTTCAAGTAGTTATCAATTATTCAATCATGAGAAAAATGAGTGAAGTCCAAGTGTCCTATTAATTCATTTCAGCCTGGAAAATTTCTTATAATTGGCTTGGCAAGAAGAATGAGTGAGATTAGTTGCTAATGAGAAGATAAGTATAGTAATTTCTGCATGATGTAAAGCTGTGATTGTCAGTAGGTAGTAATAGGAATTCAGATTATTTTTCATGGGACTTTGCTTCTTTGTGTGAGATCATTAACATCATCTGATATTGTAAATTGAGTTATTTCACACCTGTATTTTTAACACTAGGCGTTAACCCTCCAGCCACAAATACTGATAAGTCTTGCTAATTAGGGAGTCATTAATGTAGTTAGGGATATGAGCAATCAATTATGACTTGGTCTGGTAAGCTAAACAAAAACTTAATTGCATAAATTTATCTTGTACTTTGAATCTTTATCATGATACTTATGAAATGCAGCAAAAATGCCTATGTTTTTGCGAGCAGCAAACCTTTACAGTACTAAATTGCAAATGATTTTACTTGTTCTATGAAGTGATGGATTCAGCTTGTGGAAATCCAATGGTTTTAGTAAACAAGATGTCACTTTTTACCCTGCTTTGACATCCATGAGTTTATTATTATTACAATACACTAGTGGGACATGCAACAAATTATTGCAGTCTATTTCTACTTCCTAGCAAGAATGTGTCTGTTCAAGATTCCATTCCTCTCCTCTCCCCACGTTTTCCAGCTTTCTCTCCGAGTAGGCACTCAGCATTCTATTTCTGTTGAGGGTGATCAGTCCTCCTTGGATTACTTCAGTTTTTGATCCTTAGGGGTTTTAAAAACATTTTGGGGTGGGGCTGGGGACCTGGAGTTTTTCTCCAAACCTCAGGATTCTTCTGACCATGCTGATATCTCTTTCTAGTTTCTCAGTGTGCCTCTTTTGGCTCCATTTCTGTCAGACTCACCACCTGAGTTTGCTGTGCATGGTTATGCATGATTATTAATAATATCACTGAAGCAACATTTGCCACTTCAACTAACTCCACCCCAGCCCAGTATTCAAGTCTCACGCCCTCCCTCTTTCCTCCTAAGAGGACATTCAGCTTCTCAGTTGTAATGCTGGTGTATTTCCACCATGTATTCCCAGTCCAGCCAGCAGAAGAGAGGAAATAATTGCAGATTGTACCACTACTATGTTCAGGTCTCTTTACCATTCTTCTCTAAACTCCAAGTGCTTGATTTTCAACTTTTACTTCATTTGCCTGTGTTTCCATGGGAGTGGTTCAATAGCAGTAGAGGAAGGAGGGTAAATCTTGCTAGGTCTTTAGCAGGTGTTTCTCAATAAATCTTTGCCGGGATCTGGCATCGGTTTTGAGAGTTAAATATGCTCATTCAAAACACTTCTGCTAGTAATGGGTCCTGTTTAAACTTCTGTAACAAATACAATGCAATGCTTAAGAATGTAGCACCTCTAATGAGTAGGCAGTGCTCTATTTTCATCACTGCTTAGTTTTTATACTGTATCTTACCGCTGTTTTGAGAAGGATCTAAATGTTTACTGATGTGGTGGCTTGCAGTGTTTTAATAATGGTTATGTCTTTGACCCAATCCCAAATCCCCAAGGAACAAAAGGGTTACACAGTGCACTATATCACTTAAAAATAAGTTTAGGCTCTTTTTCTCTCACATTATTTCTCCCCCTGCATTCTCTCTTCTTTTTCTCTTTAGCTAAGTCATTTCCCTAAACCCTCTTTATGTCATGTAAAAAATGAGCTGGTTAGCCTGGAGGAGACATGTATCACTGAAGACAGTTCTGTGTGGCTGCTTGCGCTGGATATACCAAGCTTAATTAAAATAGCCCCAATTGTTTGGTAGCATGACACATCCTTGGTAAAGTATCTTAACATGGAAAACAAATTAAAAACATTAACTTCAAAACATGACATTTGAAAGCTACTTCTTGGCAAGTCAATTATACGTCATTAACAGAAGATTCTTTACATATGGAATCAGAAATAAAGAATAATCATGAGATCAGAAAAGTGCAACATGCTTAGCATCTAGGACAGCAGTGGGGAACCATATTTGGTCCAAGGGCTGGATTGCTGCCCAGAGGCCAGATGAAACTTTGCTTGCCCCGTGCCTTCCTCCATTGGTGTGTGTATGTGTATGTAAACACTTAGCATGCTACCCACTCTCCCAAATGGTAAGGGGAATTCCCTCCATCTCCTCCATATCCCTGGTAGTGGAGGAGGACCTGTGGGCGTGGCAGGCTAAACTGGCCCACAAGCCAGAGTTTCCCCATCACTGATCTAGAGTTTGGCAGCCATTATGTTAGCAAATGATTGGCCTAATCTTCCTCACTGGATAAAATGCAGATGAAGCATCCGTCTTTCCTCCCCCAAATATACCTGGGAATGATACTTCATCATGACTTTTCCAGAGGGTGGGTGCCTCTACAAGCCTTCTCTGTAGTGGCACTCACCCTCTGGAAAATCCTCCCCTGTGCACCTCGGAGTGTAACATCTTTTGAACACCTCCTGAAAACACCTTTTCACACAGGTTTTCCCTGGGCTGGAGCTGTTCCTGGGTTTTACGTGGCACTTAAAAACATTTTAAAGTTTTATATTGTGTCTTGTCATGTTGTATTTTATGGTTTTAATTGTGAACTGCCCACAGAGCCTTGGCTATTGGGTAGTATAAAATGTAATAAAATAAATAAATAAATGACTTAGCATTGTTGCCATGGCAAGATTAGAATGCAAAACTGCTATCTACCTGTTGAAACACAGGTGAAGATTGTTTTTCTGTTAAAAAAAGAGGAGGAGGAGGGGGAAGAAGAAGAAGAGGAGAAGCTTTTTTAAAAGTGAGCCCATCCCTCACCCCAGGATCCTGAGATTCTCATCCCTGAAGATTAATCCAATTCCATCCCCGCCCCATCCCCCTCATAGCGAAAAATGTCTGGGCCAAATATTTGGCCTACCGCTAATTAAAATATTATAAATCGGTTGACAGTATAGACATACAATAGTTAATAGGAATTCACAAGATTTTAAAACTGTTGCTTTCTCTTTTGTGCATGTAGAGAAGTTATAAGAATTATGCGTGGTTGGTAGTCATCTAGGTGAAATTATTCCTCTTGACATCTAGTACTGATTTAAGTAGGAAAACCATCATAGAAATTGTCAAAAACCACTTATCCTGTAAATATGTCACACAATGGATTTCACATTTAAAAGGCTCTTAGCCTGTGTGCCTACATACACAGGCACTATTTGCATGCTTGCTTAGCTTTATGAGAGCCAGCTGATGGCTGTATTGGCATGTAAAGACTACTGGGACATGAATAAGCACATAGGCTAAGAACCTTTTGAAAGTGACATCTTCCACGTGAAATGGGTACATGAACCAGGGGTTTTGAGTGGTTTCCATATAGCAACTATCAAATATAAATTGATTCTAAGATGCCTATTAACTGAAAAGAAACCTTTCTTTTGGTGTGTCTCCAGTATAGTGTAGTGTAACGTTTGCCAAACATAGGATTTGCTGTTCATTTTATAGCTGCCATGGTTTTTTAGTTCGTATGTTAGTAATTTAAGAAACAGTAGTGGGCTATTGAATTATTTTTGAAATGAATAATAGGTTAAATTATTTTAAACATGCTTAGGTTAATAGTTCTTACTGTGAATGAGAATTAAAGCTGAAGAAATAATTTATTTTTCACCTGATAGTCCTAGAAAAGCTGGTTTTCTTTGCTGAGAGGGTAAAACCCCTTTCTAAGCATTGAAGATGACACATTCTCAATTGAGACAACATGGTTTATTACTTGTTAACAAAGGTGTTGTTGAACTTTCCTCTGTTTTCTGTACCATAAAGATGAGCTTTTTGTAGTACTCTATCCAGGTGTTAACTGTTTTGCTCCAGAATACTGACACCAATTTTACAGTAATTGACTTTAATCCTAGAGAGTTCAGTTTTTTCTGTATAGAATTTCCCATCTGCTTTTTTTAAATGTTAAAATACAAAGTTACAAATGATTGAAGAGCTCTTCTAAGAAGATAAACCAAATTAGGACTATTACGTATGACAAAAACCACAGTGTGTCATCATGGGGAACAGACTGTATGACAGAAATTGAGGGTAGCTCTGCTTGTCTTCAGAAGCTCATTTACTTTCTGACAGATATAGTCTCAGACAGAAGTGGAAGTATAATTCAAGTGAAGGATCCAAAGACAGACGAAATGTGTGTGCCTGTGTATATACATTATATATAAAATATAAACGAAAGGAAAGGCTTATTTCCACTCTTTAATATGTCCTGGTGGGGTTCCAAATGTCACTGTATCTCAATTAACTTTGTATCATTGCCTGAACTATTTATTTTTTTAAATCCTGCCGCATCTCCCACCTAAATGAGCAACCCTAGAGTCAGTATGACATTAATAAAGCCAGGGCAAATGACACCTGTAAAACCCCACTGGCATAATTAGATAGCATTCCAGTCCTTGAATAAAATAATTCTGTGGATGGATGAGAAGAAATAGAAGTCAGCAAACAATTTCTGTGCAATTTCTCGAACATGGCAAAAATGTATTAAAAACATTTGTAATAAAATCACTAGTTTTTCTGTTTTTTTTTGTGTGTGTGTTTTTTGGTGGTAATATATTCCACCCCGGCCCCACCCTGCCTGAGTTTTTCAAGAATTGAATAAGAGGGGGATAATTAAGATGGGTGGAGACATATGTTGAAATCTGATGATGACTGAGAAGTTGCAATTTGGGTTATGAGTAAGTACACTAGAGCAGTGGTTCCCAAACTTTTTCAGGTAACCGCCCCCTTGGGCATAATTGATGAACTTGATCCAGTGATATCATCTTTTCGAAGTCTGATAATCATTTAGCAAGAATATTAGATATCACATTTAGTAACTAGGTAGAGTACTTCACTATTCTGTAAATTCTTAATGTGATGGATGGGCTTGATGAAGTGATACCAATTTTCCAATGTCTGGTTTAAAGTCACTTAACATAAGTCTTAAATCACCATGTTTAGTAATCTGGAGTCGATTTCTTTGCTTGGAGAGAAGTAGGCAGACCACACTAAAACCACATTCCACCAAATATGATATTGGAAATGCAACCAGGAGCTTCTGAACCACTCTCCGTAGTGCAGGATAGCGACCAGAAATTTCCTTCTGTAACCAAAACTCCTGGTATGGAAAAGACCACCTTGAGCGCCCCCCTGCCGTCCCCTTGCCTCTTAACGCCCCTCTCCCACTGCCACCAAGGGGGCGGTACCGCCCACTTTGGGAACTACAGCACTAGAGTAATGGAATTGGAAAGTAAAAGTTAGACCTGTAACAAACTGTTGCAGTGTGTCTGAGCCTGTGCAAACATAGCACCATCATGGCTACAGAAAGGAACTTGCTTCTGCACCTGCCTCTGGGGTTGGGGTTGGGGTGGACTTTGGCCCTAAGGCCCAGCCCTAGTTGCACCACTGAATACTAAGGCTATACAGGTAGAAAGGTGTGTGTGTGTGTCTGTGTGTGTGTGTATAGGTTGTAACAATTTATAACAAAAGAACATACAGATATTAAAACAAATAAGTAAAAACAATTGGATAAAACAAGGTTCAGACAAGCACTGTCAACAATTCATCAAACTTATTTGCTGATTGGCGATATCTACACAAAAAGACACCTTGAATTATTAATTAATCTGTTTATAAGTGCAAAGTAATAATGATTGATTATCACCTTGACAATCAACAGGATGGTCTTTTAGAAATGTTTCTTTACAGTCATGGAGCACATATATGAAAGCTGTCACCTTGTTAATAACAGAGCCATTTTTTTCCCTAGTTTTAATTTTTAAAATCACCAACAGCCTAGAGCATATTATGCCCATTTTGGAACAGCTGTACTGGTTACTGATACATTTCCAAGTGCTGGTTATTGCCTATAAAGCCCTGAAATGGCTTGGGTCCAAGGTATTTAAAGGACCACATTCTCCCATACCATCTGCCGCATCCTAAGATCTCATGGAGTGGTCCTTCATTAGCTGATAAGGCCCAGATTGTTTCACAAAAGGCTTTTATTTGTGCAGAAAAGGCTTTTACCCTGCCTCACTCATGGAATTTTAGGGTTGTGTGTGTCCAGATGACATGGGGTTCATCTACACCAAGCAGGATATTCCACTATGAAAGCAGTATGAAAGTGGTATATAAAAGGCTGGAGCCATACTACAGCTTTATAGAAGTATTGAAGTGCATTGCAGGATTTACACTACTGCTTTATAGTGGTACTGAAGTGCACTGACAATTGTTGCGGCCCATGACACATTTACACCAAGCAGTATAAAAGTGGTATATGGTATGTGTCATGGCCCCCAACATTTGTCAGTGCACTTCAATACTGCTATAAAGCAGTAGTGTGGCTCCTACCTCTTATATACTGCTTTCATAATGGAATATCCTGCTTTGTGTAGATGAGCCCATAGTCTTGTCTTTAACCATTCTGTGTTTTCCCAAAGTTTCTTCCATGTTTTTCCCCCTTACAAGAGAAAATCTGTTAAGGAAGGATAGAAAAGCTGCAAGATCTCTTTTAACTGGTAGTGCTAGGAGCTGTCCATCTGAAAGTACCACAGTTCTATGGCTCAAATTACTTTTGGCATTAGCATGTGGATTTCTGGCTTCAGTGTTAAACTGGAAAGGGTCCCATCTGTGAACCGCCCAGGGAGCTTCGGCTATTGGGCAGTATAAAAATGCAACAAATAAATAAATAATAAATAGAAAGTGTTTGAGTTTACCACCATGTGTGGGCAGTGCAGATATATGTATCGGATGTGGGTAGATATTAAGGCCACCTTGTGTAAAACAACAGCAACAAAATCCTTGAGATTGTCTGTTGACTACAATTAACAGAATCAATCACCTGCTTTTGTTGTTCAGACCAGGAAACTGTATTTTGCATTTGAATACCTTAGCATTTTATTTGAATAAGTTGTTCTATTTTAGTGGTTAGTAGACTTAGTGTTTTTATAGTGGCTTGTAAACACTAAGACAGTAGATCTACTATGATTTATACTTAAACTGTTCTCAGTACAATAGCCCTCCAAAGCAGGTAGTAAATTATTTAGGCCTGTTCTGGATAATGAAAGCAGTGTAATTTCATCAGAATACAACCATAAAGGAATTCTTGTAGAGGGCAATTTAGGAGAGTGCGACTCAAGGACACAGAGGTTTGAAGCCAGGTTGTTAAGAAGCACACTAAAAAGTAGAGGGGCAAATACTGGATTTGACCTCTGGCTGAGGGATGCTGGGAGTTCTAGAACTTTTTTCCTCTCTAAACATGCATAAGATTGTGCCCTTAAAGACTTCTTATTAGAAACAGGAGATTAGAAAGAGAGTATTAGGATACAAATACCGGCCACAGAGAGCTTCTGCTATGGGGCGGTATATAAATTAAATAAATAAATAAATAAATAAATTTCCAGTATCAAAGTTAATTTCTGGAAATGCTTGCATTTATATAAACAGGGCACCATGCGGGAATGATTATTAATCTCTATTAAGTTGTTACTAGTGCTTTGTTCAGGAATTGTTTTTATGTTAACTCACCTGCAGATGGTATGGTATCAGTTTCCCATAGAAGCTACTGTGGACATCAGTAGTGATGTTCATTGTTTTATTTGATCGAATATTGTATATTAGTCTGGTTACAAGGATACAGATATTCTACACAAGGAGAATGGGAAGCTTTGTGTAGCTAGAGATAATTTTGCCCCAGTCTTTCAGCTTTATTCTGTTTGCTCTCCTTAGTAGTATTACATTATCTGCTTGTACAGATATAGTCAGGTACACATTTATTAAAGGCCTGAATGAAAATTCAAAAGATTTAGTTGAGCTTTTGATGGGATTATTTTGATTGATTTGAGACATGACAGAATTCCTACCCCCCTCCCAAAGTAGTAAAAAATACTTTGAAATAATAAAAGGAAAGTTCTTATGTTCCAGCTCTATAAGATTATGAAATAATGAAAGAAGGTAATCTGCAGTGCAAAAATGACACTGAATCAAAATTGTACCTTGTGTAGTCTTTCAAAAATATGAACCAGCGATTTGAAGGATAGGAATGTTAAAGGGTTGTCGAAACTAATTCCTGAGAGTTCTATGACATTAACTCTAGATCTATATTAGAAAGGTTGTTTAACCCTCTGCAACACAGTGCCAGGTTCGGACATCACAATTAACAACCTAGGGTGTTTGTGGATTGTTTCCCCAAAGCCGAAGCAGCTAGTCGTTGGGAGACAGCATGCTCGTTCATGTGCGACTGCAAAAATTAATGACTTAAGCAACCCACGAATTGTTGATATGTGAAAACTGGGCCTTCTTTCAACCAGTACTTAAACCAGAAAACAGAGGGAAAGAAGTAGGTTTGCTTCCATTAGGCTAGCTTTACTGATCTAAGTAACTGTGTGTTCCTTGGAGGGGTGTTCAGCTCTGCTTTGAGATGGAAATCGCAGTACAAAACAGGGTGGGTGTACTAGCTGCAAAACTGAATACAACTGCTTAAGCAAATATGTCCAAAGACCCACTGAGACAAACAAAAAAAGTTAAATACTATCCATTTGTTAAAAAAACCACACAAATAAAACAAAACCTATTACTCATTATATTGTGGGGCAGTGGTCCAGATCCAGATAACGTTAGTCACCCTTAAGTCTCTGTGTTTAAATCAATGGAATTTAAACACAACTAACCTTTTCTGGATTGAGGCAAATATGTTTAAATGCAGCTTTTCTTCCAATTTTAAGTTTTTAGCTCAGTTGTTAAAACCTTAATGTTCTGTTTCCATAACGTTTCAGATACATTTTATTCCTCCCATGCACACTATTAAGTGCTTGGCATTTGCTGACTTGCTGTGATTAAGATAAAATTATCCAGAGAGCTCATTTTTTGACAGACTAAAATGTGGTCCAATAAATGTGTGCTAATTTGAATGAAACCTTTTGCTTTTGAATTAGCTAATGAGAGCCAGGTCCTCTACATTACATTTTTGGTATACAAATGCCTGAAGACAATGAAAGCACTATAATTTTCTCCTTATTCTTATTGGAGGATTTTGTAAAGTACAAATAGAACTCATTTGCCTGTTCCGTATAAAACACTTAACACTAATGGAAAGTCAGCTTTCATTGGGCAATCTATTCAGTGTAAATTATATGAAGTATTCCAGTCAAATGATGTTTGAATATTTGGTAAGTGTTTCTGGAATAAAATATTTCATTATTGTCACTTAGGCTATTTAAACAGTGCTAATACTACTAATTCGAAACTACTTTTTGAGGGGAAAGTGATTCTGTTTGTCCTGACTTCAGGAAGGAAATAATAATATCTAACCTGCCTTCAGGAAGAAATGTGTCTTAAAGTTTTAAAGCAAATATCCATAACAAATTCTGAAGTTTGGAGGTAATGAAAGAAAGTAGATGTTCACAAAACCTTTCTTGAAAGTACCCTTGTTTGTTTTATCGTTGTAAGTAGCTTTAAAGGCATATCCAACCTGCTAGCACTTTATCCCCCACCCCCAGGGATGTATGATCTATCACTATCTATAATAACTCTCGTTTTATAACTATAGAAATCATAGCTGCTTTGTGATGAAAGAAATTCCTAATAGCCACTGCTGTTCTAAAGTGAGTTTCTGAAACAGCAGGAGTGACATGATTTTCGCAAATTGCAATATAATATTAGATATGAAAAAGACTGAACCTGTAATGTCTGTCCCCTCCCAGAAATGACATTTAATTATAGTACTAGCTATACCAGATAACTGGTATTCAGGATGATGTATTTTAAGATTATGCAATTTGTGGGAAAGTGCATAAAAGCATTTTTAAAGGTGTGTGTGGGGTGGGTGGGGTTTAAATACATTTAGTTTAATGAAGACCATTAGAAACCCGTAGAGTCTTTCAGTACAGCACCCTTGCTTTGATGTACCTTATTTCCTCATGAAAGTTTAAAAAATAATAATTTGACAAATACTGTCAAACATGGTAACCCCTTCACTGCACATCTTAATCCCTGATGGAACATTCTCAAATAGATGGGCTGTGAGGTTAGGGAGTTTTCAGATGTGATGCCTCTGCAGTCGTCTCCCACTGACAGATGCAGTGACCTTATCATGCAGACAGCTCTATACAGCGTGACAGCCCAGCCATCTGGCTTGTATTGATCATAATTGATTTAAGGAAACTGATCCTCCAAAGCTTGATGCTGTTAAACCCCACAGCTAAACTTGACATACTTTTTATTTGGAGATTTGAACTGCCAGGGTTGTCCAATCTCCCACTCTTTGTTTCAGAATAATTTGTAAACAACAATTTTGGATTGTGTATATTTACAAAGAGGACAGTCTTCCTGTATTTTTTTCTCGATGGTAAATTGGAGAGTCTCTGTATGGTCACATTTCAGTCTCCAGAGAAGTGACAGCAGAACTGGAACTTGGTACTACTGAGAATAAAACAACTGCTCATTGTTCTTAGCAATGACAGGAGCTTTTTGTGTTTTCTTACAAATGAGGTTGAATATTTTATCCAGTTCAGTGGCTTAAGGCTTCCATGCATATCATCCTAAAGATTTGAAGGGCCCGGAAAAAACAATCAAAGAAATACCCTCACAAGTTTTCCTTTTGGGCCTTTGTATTTTTATTCTGTTCAACACTACTCATATTTTATTATATTAATGGACTGTAGGATTATAATTGGGTTTTTGTTTTTATCTTAAAGGCTTTTTGTTTCATTTACCATTGCCTGTCTGTCTACCTAAAGCTTGGGTTCTCAAAGTGGAAGAGAGGATTGAACTAGTTAGATTTGATCTCCTTACTGGTGACCATTGCTGCCCAAAATTCAGATTTTGTATATATCTCATTTAGGATAGGAAACAAACTGGAACCTGCCTCCTTTGTTTCATATCACAGAGGTAACAACATTTAAATGGGCGGTTTAATTGTTGTGAACCGCCCAGAGAGCTTCGGCTGGGGGGCGGTATATAAATGTAATAAAATAAAATAAAATAAAATAAATAAATTCATGTCTTACTACTATAGCATCCAACTCAAAATCTTGTTGTCATCTTATACTTTACTTTATTAGAATAAGCTACTGAGATTGACTTGAACTGATCTGGGTGCACTCAGATGTCTTATGTTAGTATTTGTGATATACCTGAAGCCATTGTTTAACTCAGTCATCATTTCATGATCAACTTTGCCATCTGTCAACAGAAAGGTGTTTTTATGATGTCAGTGTTTTGTTCAGCTGTCTTTATTCACTACAGAATAGTTAATGTCATTTTTCATTTCACACATTGTATGGAAGATTGTCTTCTGACCCAGAAATACAATTAGCTGTTGGAGTGTCAGTAACATGCAGTTTCAGTGACTGAAATGAAAAGTATGCCAGTTTGGGCTGTGTACATGTGTGTATGCTAGAGCAATCGTGTGTGTATGCTAGAGCAATCATGAAGCAAAAGGACAGTATGAGGTGCAAAAGATGGCAACAAATGAAAATAATATATTGGATTTACAATTGCTGTAAATTTTGGTGGTTAGGAGGGATTTCCCTTCCATTGTCAGATTGGATAAGATTCTTTGTTGTTGTTTTACTTTAATAGAAATAGTGTAATATGGACCCTATCTTCTGAGGTTGTTTTAACCAACTTATTCTTTGTCATACTGGTACTTTTTGCATATTGGGTAAAGTTGGCAAGTACCATGGACAGGGCCTTTTTGAGGATAGCTCAAAATGTTGTAGAATTTCCTTTTGCAAGAACTCCATCAGGCTGCTCTTCCTTTCTTTAAACTAGCATTGAAACTTAAAAAACCCCCAACCTTCACGTCTTTTTATTTCTGTGCTGGCTTTTATACAATTGAGGTTCCCCTTCAAATTGGCTTTACATATACAACATAGCAAGATTCGCTTCAGTTTATTAGCCCTCATCCAAGTCATAAATGCATCCGGGTTCCAATAGAGACTGTGCACGGCTTCTCCCAATCCAGATGTAATAGAGCTGGGTGTTGTCAGCATACTGATGACACCTTAGCCCAACTGCAACTTGCTGTCTTAACAGTTATCCGGTGACTGAGGGCCAGTATGATTTCACCTCAAAGTTGAGGCTTTAAAAGCCTCAGGTCCTGTGTTTGCCTCCTCAGTCTAGCAACTTATCTTTCAAAGAGAAGACCAAGCTGCAGTGAAATAATAGTTTAGTTTACCTGTCTGCCTCCCTGGCCATAGCTAGATGGGGTGAAATCCCGGGGCGATCCTCGGGATCATCCTTGTGCGTTCACATGATGCACAGGGGATTCCGGGTTCAGGGAGGTATGATCCCTCCCTTGCCCTGGGATCTCGCCCTACCCTTTAGGCCCAGTTTTTCCATGTGGCTGGCCGCCGCTGTTTGTCCCAGCTCCTCATGATTCCTCGTGAGGAGCCGGGACCCGCGCAAGGGGCGCAGTGCTCCTTAGGAGCTTTGCACCCATTGGGGGTGGGGTGGGGGAGCGGGGAAAAAAATTATTTTAAAAAAATTCACTTACCTTTTGCGCATGAGTGTTTGTGTGCTGCTGTCTTTTAAACCCCCCCAAAAAAAACAATATGATGGGCGCAACGCCTCTCCATCTGAGGTTGTCGCGCTTCATGTGTGAACTGAGGGGGAGATCTCACTATGAAAAAATCATGAGATCTTCTCCCCTCCATCCTGCTAGACCGCTAGGTCTAGCTGAGGCCACTGTTTTATTTACCACCTTCAGCCCATTTATTGGCAGTCCATTTTTGGTGACTCTAGACTACACATGATATAAGTGTAGGGTCATGAATAATTTCTGTAATTTTGACCTGAAGTTAAGACCTCTAGAATAGTAAAATTGTCATTTTACAGTAGCAGCCCATTTCTGTCCCAATATCTTACTTGCTTCTCAAAGCTATATGGGGCCATGGATCCTGCCAGAGGCTGGTGTTTCAGCACTGCTGGGGGAAAGGGAGTGTTTCTCAAGTGATATCAACACAACAGAAAAGTGATTCCCTTGTGGTTTGGGAGCTCTGATCTAGATCTATCCATAACTGACATATTGTCTGAAATGCATTAAGAAGTAAAGCAACAAAGCTGTTTTCATGTTCCTTGTCAGCAGGGCTTGTGTGGCAATCAGAAGGACACTACAAAAATATCCATTGAAAGCAAGGTTACCAATTCAAATGCTATAAATTATTTAGATATTACAAATTAAGTGCAAGGAAAGGGAAAAAAAGAAAAGAAAGCAAAACCACATTTCATTTTGGAGCTGACCCTTACTGCTGCTGATGCACTCTTTCAAAACTCATAATACCCTTTTACAACATGGATTGTGTTCTAATAGGATTTGTGCAAATCATGGTGTTGTAAATATGTCCTAGGGGACATCTAAGCACATCAACAAGTGTCTGCTTTTCTGTGGAGATCTGATTACCATGTTGAAATTACAAGCAGCATTTTAGACACGGTTACAATAATGGTTACAAGCACTCTTTGGATCTGAAATTTCATTTTGGAGCAAAAGGTCCCCAAGGGCTGGTTACATTTATTTAATTATGCTGTACAAGACTTGGGTAATAGTTTTAGATCAAAGTATAAAAATCCACTTTGAGGCAAATTTGTAACAATTCAAAGTGGTAGATTACTCAGCTTTTCAACATTTGTTCATCAGACAGAATGATATAAAGATAAACACTGAATCAAAAACATATAGATTCCAATATTGTATTAGGACAATATATAAACAGAAACTACCACTGATTTAATTTTAACTACAGCAGAAAATGGGCTTACAAAGTTAACTGTGAAGCATGACCCACAAAGACTTTTCTCTTTGCCGCAATCAGGAATCTTGCGGCTTGTTGTTTTTATTATGGCTGAACATGTATTCTGGCAAATTGATCCTATTACCTATAAATGATTTTGTTTTATTAAAGTTACTCCTGTTGTTTAATCTTTTCATAAGACAGACTCTTGCGCTGCAATCCTGTGCATACTTACCTAGAAGTAAGCCCCATTTAAAACAATGGAACTTACTTGTATACTGGGATTATTGGCTAAACTACTATGGATGCAATCCTATGAGATGCACCCTTGATGATCATAAGCCCCTGAACAGTCATCCAATGCAGGGCAGGAGGAGTGGTAGAAGTGATGTTCGCCTCCCTGTCCTCCCACCCTGTATTTTTTCACTAGACAGGTTTTTTTGCCTGTCTAAATGGGGCACTTCAGAGAAGGATGGAAGGAGGCTGGCGAGGCCTCAGGATAACTCATATCCTGGCCTCCTCAGTCTCCTCCCCTCCCCACCCATTGAAATGCTCCCTTCTCTGAGAGAGCAGCTAGTGTGGTTCGTTTGGTGCCAGCAGGGTCAAAGCTCCGATTCCCCCCTCTGAGGTCAAAGCACTGTCTCCAAGCTCAGACTGGGGAATCCGAAATACCCTGTGGCCATGCAGACATTGTCGAGTGGCCATAGAATTACTCCTTATATATCTGCATTGGCTTCAGAAGATTTTAAATCTTTAGTCACTCTTACTAACATTCCGCTTTTGTACTTCCAACATCGTTGTACAGAGAAGCAATGGTGGTGATGGGTGAACTCAATTCAAGGTAATATGATCCTAGGTGCAGATTTTGAAGAATCTGGATTTTACTTGTATTGGGATGAGCCATTTCAAAGCGGGGGGTGGGGAGGGTTCAAATTCCATCCAGCTTCTGGATGTCTAGAAATTGGGCTCCAAAGCAGACTCCCATTATTTACGTCCAAGGCAAAGTGAAAGAAATGGCAGGTCTGCCTCTCAGTTTTCTGCACACAGGACACCCACTTGAATAATAGGGAGAGTTAATATAACAAGCCAAAGCTATGGAACATTGCTGGAGAACAAACAGCAGGTTTCCAGTGCTCTGCAGACCAGCTTCAGTTGTCAAGATAATAACCTTTTAAATCCCAAAGAAAGCCATGTAAGAATGCCATACTCTGTTTCGGATTTATAATACGTACATTTTAATATGCCTATCAAAAATAAATGAGAGTCTAAGCAAACATTCAGCTACTGAAATTATTGCAGATTGAATAAACCCCCATCAAGGAAATGAATGTCGGACAAACCCCATGAATTTAACCTAATAACACTGATTCAACACTTTTAACGTTTTTAAAGCAACAGATTCATTATGTTAAAAAGGCTTAAAGTTAAAGAAATCAGATTTTAAATATTACAATAAATTCATTAAGAAAGCTGAGAAGATGATCATTACTGACCGTAAATAATATTTACGCTAGGACAAAATTAGTGGACTTATATGTCTAGAATGATATGTCCTGAATGTGACACATATTTTTATATAATGTGTAAACACAGTCCATCTTTATCACTTTGAGCATTCTTTTTTAATTAACATTTTACTGAAGACTTTTCATTGGCTTTACAACATACCAGTGAATTCACACACATGCACACACAATTCACAGTGCCTGGTACAAATTTATTGTTGACAATAAGGAATGATTTATTGCAGAATGCAATGATGGTGATCATATCAAACTGCCCAGAGAGTTTCAGCTAATGGTCGATATAGAAATGTAATAAATAAATAATAACGTTAAGGCAATAAAGTTCTAGAGGGACATAAATGACCCCCTCGCCCCATATTACATAATGAAAGAAAAACATACAGTGAAGGAAGTACATGTCCTTTAGAAAATGCCTTTTTTGGTAGTGATCCCATCATATTTTGTAATTTTCTTGCTAAGTTACAAATCTAACATTAGAAATTCAGACAGATTAAAGTATTCTGTTATTACAATGGTTTTTTAAAATTGTCTTTGAATTTTTGTGCATCGTGGGAATAATGACGTAACGTGTCACAATGCCTCTTTCTCTGATTGCCCATTATCACACACACGCACACTGTTCATAGCGGAAAACTGATGTGTATGCACAGAAAGTATAAATTAGCTCATAATCTCAGTTTGAATTACAAAAATAGTAACATTTGTTGGAACGAAATCAGCGTTCGATATGCATTTTACTTATGAACCTACTAGATTTGACTTTGTTATGAGCTGACTAATTTTGAATTTCAGCAGAAATTAATTAAAACGCACAAATATGCAGCTCCCAGGGCCGGTGCTACCATAGAGGCTGCTCAGGCGGCCGCCTAGAGCGCCAAGCTAAGAGGGGCGCCAGGCGCAGCGCAGCACTCACGGGCCGGGTTGGCCTGAGGATTCAGCTGGGCCCAGCCAAAGCGAAGCCAGGGACGCTGGGGTGGGGGTGGGGCGGCTCCACGTTCGGACTTCCGGAATGCGCCCAGAAGCGAGAGAGAGAGAGAGAATGTGTGGGTGAATGGGGTGCATGGGGTCTTTGAGTGAATGTATGTGTTCATGCGTGTGTTTGTTTGGAGTGAGTGATGCTGAGTGTGTGTGTGCGCACGCACGTGTGTGAGTTGGGGGGGATGATTTGGAGGTGGTATTCCTATTAAATAATGCATTTTAGACCCATAGACGTTCCTTTCCAATTTGTTTGCTATAATTGGCATGACGTATTTTTTGCACTTCAAAATAAATTTAGCATTTTCAAGTTTTGTGCTTTTTATTTTTTCCAGAAAACATCTGTTCTTAAAAATCAAAGTTGGCATTTTTGGGATGGGGGGTGGGGGTGAAAGTAGTTCACCTTGCCTAGGGCGCAAAATAGTCTGGCACCAGCCCTGGCAGCTCCATAGTTAAGGAAACAAGAAGACTGACAACATCATGTGTCTTTATTTTCTAGGGACACTTCCTATTTTTTGTATCTTCTGCTGGTAAACCACTGCCCCTGTTTTAGCCCTAGTTTTTGCCCTTGCTGAGGCCTTGTTAGAGTGAATTGCTAAGAGATTTCATTCTTCAAGAGTTCAGCGCCCTCCCTAGAGCCCATAAAAGCTAAAATACAGAATGGAGAGTGGATGCATCATCTCTATTGTCACTATATGCACATGAACAATAAGGTACCATGTAGTTCAGAGTCTGCTTTTTCACACACTGCAACTGCTGAAGGACATTTTGGGACATTGTAAAGTAATTATGTTTTTCTGGGGTATCTTCATCTAAAAGAACACTCTCCTGTCTTTTAAATCAGTGGAAGACAAGCCTATTGCAGAGGACATGAATATATCTCACCACACAGATGGCAAAGCAGAGCATTTAGCATTTTGTGATTGTGGTAGTGGGTGGGTGGGCAGAAAGGTTCATATCCTTAGTATGAAAATTGAGTTGTTATAAGCATTCCATATTTTCATTTGTATGATTTTAAGGGCAGGTATGCTATTAATGGCATGTTATTACATTTTTATTACTTTTAAGAAAACTGGCAGGAAATGAATGTTCATGTAACTTGGGAAGACTTGTTGTAACCCTTAGCAACTCTACAACGAGATAGTCCTCTTATAATGAAATTCAACAAAAGACTTGTGCCGAGCACTTATTTGAATAAGTTGCCCTGCTGGGATTATTATATTTTCATTCTTCGCTATGTGCACATTCATGCTATATTTTAATTTGAGACTATTTATCTTGATGAAGAGCTATCTTTCCACATTTTCATTCTATAGTGCCCCCCCAGATGTTGCTGGGCAGCAGCTCCCATCATCCCTCAATGATGGGAGTTGCAGTCCAACATCTGGAGGACCACACATTCCTCACCCCTGCTATTGGACTCTTAACTCTTTCATTTTATTTACCTTGCTATCTTTACATCTTTAAGTCATGTTTCCAGATATTCTGTCATTTGGTAATTGAATTGTTTTCAGAGAAAATGTCTTAAACAGATGCAGTCTGGTTTTCTTTATCTTCTCTCTCTTGTATTTGGTGAGCTGCTAAACCATAATGATACTTCACTGACATTACTGTTTATTTATTATATCTAATGGAGCAGTTTCTTGCCGTGCCAGAAAGAATGGAGCTGAATAGTACTTTTGATGCTTAAGGTTAGAATGCTTTAGCTCTTTTAAGATGCCACACAGATGTCATAAATATAGTTTATGTCTTTCAATAAGCCACTCTTTTGCTTCCTTAAGTTCACACTCATTTATTAGATCAGGTTCCTTGCAAACTTTGTGGGAAAAGCAAACAAACTCTGGGATATATTGAATTGGTTCTATTGAATTATGTCCTAATTGTTTTAAAATACTTTGAATAAGGGGGAAAGCCTACATTTTAATTTTTATTATTATGTTTATGTGGAGTATCAATCAGGAATAATATCACATCAATTAAACATAATTCTGTTGTCAGGAGTTAGCAGAGTGAGGCATCTGCTGAATCGCCGCTTAATTTTTTAAAACACACACAGACACACCCACCCACCCCTTGCCTTTTGCTCCTGAAGCTACAGATCAGACATGGGAAGAACGGTCTTGTTTCAGACCAGTTATTGCACAGGAGCAGACAGCCAGGCTCCTTTTATCCCAGGTGGGCAAGCTGGGTGGCTCCATCTTCAGGCTGTGAGCTCCATCCTTTCCAGTAGGATGTATGGGCAGGCAGGCAAGTGCAAAGGTTCTGCTGAGAAGGCCAAGAGAGCCTGTCTGAGCTCAGTGCTTGCTCAGCCTGCCACAATCTCTATTAATGGCATCAGGGGCAGACTCCCAAGACTACCTCAGCAATCCCCCCACTCACATGCCTGCCTTCCCAAAGTGTTCTGGCATAGCAAGCTTTTTATACTCTGCTAGCACAAATTGGCTGTTTAGGCTTTCAGCTGTGCATGTGCATGAGCACCAGACGTGTGGGAAAGGGGGAAATATGAGAAGTCTCTTGTTCAGGCCCACCAAAATCTGGAGACAGCCTTTATTAAAACCATTGATAGTGTAATTGAAAAGTATTGTCTTAAATGTCTCAAAATGTACTTGATGATCCAGCAAATTGGATGTCACAGTAAAACAGCTGGGAGAGCTTTCTCAGAACCGAACCTTTTTAGTAACTGCTGAGCCATGATGAACACCGTTGGTCCATGCAACTTTTTGTAAAGTTGGCCATTTGGCGGGGGGGGGGGGGAGAATATTTATTTATTTATTACATTTATTTACTGCCCCATAGCTGAAGTTCTCTGGGCGGTTTACAGACATTAAAACACTGAACATTAAAACCGATATACAAAATTTAAAACCATAAAAAGCATAAAAACAGATTAGATAATATCCATGAAAACAACTATTCTGAGTCAGTTAAAACTCAACAAATGCTGTTAGATGCCTAGGAGAAGAGAAAAGAAGAGAAATGTCCATATCTTTGCTGAATAGGGAAAGGTAAAGCTTATGAGATCATATCTCTTTCTGATATGTGCGGTGTAGGGTAATGTAAAGCTCTGATTAAGAGATATCCTCTGCCAGGATAAATACAATCACTTTGGAATGGTATTCTTATGTACTCCCCAATTCCCCAAGCAGTGAGAAGCTCCAGGGCAATGCTACCGGATTTAGTTTTCTTTGGATGAGAGAGAACAGGAGACTTGTGGTGTCTCTATAATGCTGGCTTTATTTAGAAATATGCAAGCAGCACAGTAGTGGAGGCCAATGAGCAGTCTTACAAAGCTGGTCCCTAGAGAACAACTTCAGCCCCATATCAGGCGTCACCTCATTTTCTGCTAATTCCAGTTGAAAACTCCGAGGTCTCTTCTTTGCTTTGTCCATTTCTACTGCAAACTGGCACAGCTGCTTTTTTCACATGCACATCTTGCATTTGAAAAGTGCAAATAATGATTCAGTCACAAAATATGCAGAGATTCCCCACTATTACCAAAAAGCTCCTGAAAGAAAATCAGCAATCATCCTTGCTGAGCGATCTACCTACAAAGGAATGGCCAGTCAATAGTAATAATAGTACTTTACATCTCTCTTTTCTCCATGAAAATGTCATTACAGGAAATCTGTGATCCTTTGAGCAATGCACCCATGGGTTCTGTCTAAACTCTCTCACTTGGTTTATGTGTAATGAGAAGCCACCACCGATGAATTTTCCTGTGGGGCTTCTCATCACAGCCTCTGCCATTTTGAATGTTCCAACCAGGGCTGGGGTGTACCGTAGCTTGTGGTGACATTTCATCCCAATGACATTGGGTTTCTGGGGTGGTTAACATGGGTGGCTTGTTAACCATCCCAACAACCCACCCTTGCTGTGTTCATAAGTAACGACAAGCTACAATGCACCCCTGCCACAGCTCAAATATTCAAAATGTCGGCCACCACCACAACAAGAAGCCTCATGTTGTTTTGTTCTGTGCTTCCCTGTGAAAGGATTCTTTGTGAAAAAATGCATATTATGAAAAGATAAGGCTATGGGTGTGTCTACAAAACATCAAGAAGGCTGAGTTGTATTTGAATATATTTGGAAAGAAAGCAATTATATTGAACATGCTTGCAATATGGAACATGATCTGTGTTTCTATTCTAAAGACTGACTTTTCATTTCTTAAAAGTTTTATAAATGTTCCTATTTCAAACTGAAATTACTGGTATAGCTTGATAGTAATTTCTATATCTAACTATAAAAGGTATATGGAGGAGGGCAATATATTTTGCCAGTAAAAAGTCACAAAAATGGGTATTACCTGAACCTTGTAAAATACCAAATATTTAAATCTTTAGAAGTATTTGTGCCTTTTCAATAGAGTTGTGTTAATTTTAGTGTTTTGATGGAATTAGTTTTTAAAAAACTCCAATGCTCAGATGCAATTTTCTTTTAACTAAGTTTCAATAAAGAGTGTCTCAATTTATGTTGGAAAATGCAAGTCCTATGTAAACCGCCCAGAGAGCTTTGGCTATGGGGCGGTATACAAATGTAATAAATAAATAAATAATAATTAATAAAAAGTCTTTAACAGCTGTGTTATAATGGGTGTTACAAATGAGAGAGGGTAATTCAGGGACATAATGAAATCATATATATATATATTTTATTATTATTATTATTATTATTATTTAGAATATTTATATACTGCTCCCCATTGAAAAATTTCAGAGCGGTGTACAAGGTAAAATGAAAATAAAAACAGAATAAAACAGTTAAAACAAAATTTAAAAGAAGCAAAAACAGAAATCCAAGGCTGCATGTTAAAGAAAGGCTTCTTGGAATAAAGATGTTTTCAGGAGGCGCTGAAAGGAGTACAAAGTTGGCTCCTGCCCGACCTCCAGAGGCAGGGAATTCCACAGGAGGGGCGCCACCTCGCTGAAGGCTCTTCCCCTGGTGGATTCCAATCGGAGGATGGATCTATGTGGAACCACCAGGAGCAGGCCCTTGGATGACCTCAGTGACCGGGCAGGTTGGTAAGGGAGAAGGCGCTCTCTCAGGTATCCTGGTCCCAAGTTGTTTAGGGCTTTGTACACAAGTACAAGAACCTTCAACCTGGCCCGGTAGCAAATAGGCAGCCAGTACAGTTCCCTCAGCAGAGGAGTTCCATGCTGGAAAGGGGCAGCTCCAGACAACAGCCGAGCTGCAGCATTCTGCACTAGCTCCAGCTTCCGGAGCAGCTTCAAGGGCAGCCCCACATAGAGCACATTACAGTAATCCAATCTTGAGGTTACCAATGCCTATACCACTGTGGCCAAGCTATCCCTGTCCAGGAGAGGCCGTAGTTGGCGAACCAACCGAAGATGGTAAAAGGCACTCCGAGCTGTGGCGGCTACTTGAGCCACCAACGACAGAAATAGGTCTAAGAGTACCCCCAAACTACGAACCTGTTCTTTCAGAGGCAGTGCAACCCCATCCAGAACAGGCAATGAGCCTGTCTCCTGGACTCGGGAACCACTCACCCACAGGGCTTCTGTCTTGCCAGGATTCAGTCTCAGTTTATTGGCCCTCATCCAGCCCATTACTGAGTCCAGGACCTGCACAGCCTCACCTGATTCAGTTGTTACAGGGAGATAGAGCTGCGTATCATCAGCGTATTGATGGCATTTAGCTCCAAGTCCCCTAATGGCCACTCCCAACGGCTTCATATAGATGTTAAATAACATTGGGGACAAGATGGTGCCCTGCGGCACTCCATAGCTCAATTGCCAAGAGGCCGAGGACTGGTCATCCAATGCTACTCTCTGAAAACGACCCCATAGGTAGGACCAGAACCACTGTAACACAGTGCCTCCGATGCCCATCCCACAGAGTCGATCCAGGAGGATACCATGGTCAATGGTATCAAAAGCCGCCGAGAGATCGAGCAGGATTAACAGGGTTGCATTCCCCCTGTCCCTCTCTCGATAAAGGTCATCCATCAGGGCGACCAAGGCTGATTCAGTCCCGTAACCAGATCGGAACCCAGACTGGAATGGATCTAGATAATCAGTATCCTCCAAGAGTGCCTGCAGTTTAGTTTTAGGGATGGACCACTACTTTGCCTACACCTTTCTCAGACCATAAATCCTTTGTTTAAGGCACTCTATGACTTGGATTGTGTTGGTCCATCCCAGGGATGGGGGAATCTGATCCTGAGTTAGAAGGTTCAGAATGGGGGAGGTGAACTAAATGGCCATTTGGATCCATCCAGTCCTTGGTCTATATTGTGTGATGAAATAAACCAGTCAGTCATGGACAAACCCAAATTAAGGTGCCTATTCAGTGCATACACAGAAAAGCATAAGAACATAAGAGTCCTGTTCGATCGGATTGAAGACATATCTAGTCTAGCAATCTGTTTTCTCAGAGGCACATCAGATGCTCATGGAAAGCCCAGAAACAGGACAAATTCTATAGTACCCTTCTGCTCATGTTTCCCAGCAACTGGAGTTCAGATGCATACCACCACATCTAATACTGGAGGGAAATATATAGCCATCATGACTAGTAGCAATTGATAGCCTTATCCTCCATTAATGTATCACCCCCCTTTAAATTTGTTCAACTTGGTGGCCATCACTACATTATGTTGTATTAATTTCCACAGTTCAACTATGTGCTGTGTAGAAAAGTACTTTTATCTGTCCTGAATCTCCCACTATTCGGATTTTTTGGATGACCCCTGCACTCTGGTATTATGAAGGAGGGAGAAATACTAAATACTAAGGTTGCACATGCATTCTTTGCAGTAAAAACCTTGTTTGCAATGGAGTACTAACCCTAAATCTTAATCTTCAATTGGGCTTTCAGGGAGCAGAACAGTGTGTTGCCACTTTGTCAGTAGTCGAACCATAGTAATGACCTTCCATATTGTGTTTGCTTATAGTTCTCAGAGCCTTGAAAATGCTGGGCAAAGGAAGTGGGAAATGTAGCCAACAACAATAATTTGCTTCTTATTTTTATAGTACAACTATAGAGCATACAGCCCTATTGTGGAATATTGTGCTGGCCACGGATACCAGAGTTGTTGGCATGGGAACAGGCCAAACCCAATCTTGAAAATGCATGCATCTTTTATGCAAATTGTGTTGACTTGAGTGGGAAGTTGTGTCTACTTCTTCTATATTCTAAACAAGATTTTTAGAACAGGATGTGCCAGGATGTTCTTTCTTAACAAAATATTGTATGGATCTGTTTTTAACATGGTGGATCATTGATGGAAGGCCAAGTTCACTGCAATACAGCTTTCTCCATAAAGCTAAATAGTCTCTTTTCCATATATTGTGATGGCAAAACATCTGTAAGGAATAATGAAGCTTCTATTAGGAGCTTTTACCTATATTAGTTTTTTAATAGAATTTTGATTTATTCCCCAGACATTCCAATAGTTTTAAGCTCTTGTGATTTCAAGGCGTCTGCATTTCCCTCATTTAAACTGTTTTTCTATCATTTCAATTCTCCTTGATAAAAAGGTGTTTCTATAAACATAGTTGACAGTAACTTTATAAGATCAATTTCATTTTTAAATCTCTCTTGAGAGGTACTTAACATTTTCTAGCATGGCTTCCAAAGAACGCATCATCTTAGAAATTTAAAGACCGTATCTATCCATTTTTAGTTCCAATAGTTGTAGTTGCCAGAACACATTTACATTAAATTATTTTTGAATGGCACCCACACTGAAGACTCTTGCAGTGGATTCAGGAGTGATAGTTGTAGTCCTGCAAAACATCACGGGTGCAAGATTGGTGGAGTCTAAAAAGATCAGCACCGCTATTCTAAAAATCATTTTTAGAGATTGTAGGGGCTATTTGTTGGCATCAGGCAAATGAACCATGAACAATATACTGTAAGAGAGTCATTGAGTAGCCTATGGATTGGCTTTAGCCCAGTCCTGCAAATATGGCTAGCATTTGAGTACAATTTGTTTGTGGAATTCAAGCAAAGAAGACGAGCAAGGTCAACAGAGTGTCTAAGATGATACTTTACTGTTTACAATGCTTACCATGGTGCAGTTCAGCAGGTTTGAATGATTGCCTCAGTCCACCATGCCTTATTTAACCCACAGTGGTTTGTAGTGTGTACCGGTGAATATTCAAGCTTTGCTAGGTGGTCGCCATGGCTTATTGCGTCATCCAAACCTGAAGGTGCGATGCTGGCATGGTTAACAAACCACTCACAGTTCATAGGATGTTTTAGGCTTGTAGCTGAGTTGTTGACCATAGCAATAACTATGGTTAACAACCAGCTTCAGATGACACGAAAATTCAAAATGTCCACCAGCATTCTCCTGAATCCACTAGGGCAATCCAGTGTGGCTGCAGTGGTCATGTGAACTGAGAGTTTTAAGTTCTCTTGATCTGCATCCTTTGTGCACAGTGCAGATGCTTGCATTTCAATTTTATAAATAGGTTGTTATATCCAAAATAAAAGTACTATAATTGTTTCTTCAAACTGTTTCTGGTCTAAAGGTACTAGGTTACATGTTGGATTCAAACCTACAATTATACAAAATTGTTCTCGCTCCTTGGGATCTAAAGAAACTACTTTAAGTGTGTCCAAAGGGCCTGTTCACCTTCTGTGGCATACTAATGCAGGGATTTGTCAAGAACAACTCCTGCCAGACAAATCTAATTTCATTTTTCGATCAGGTAACTTCTTTAGTAGATCGTGGAAATGCTGTGGACATAATATAGCTTGATTTCAGGCATCCGTAGCTGTCTGGAGAATCATACTCAAAGGTAGTATCCAATAGGGGGCATACATATGTGGCCAACTCCGCCGGGCCCTGGTCCGTGTGTACCCAGCCCTGCCAGCCTAGATCCACGTGCTGCCATGATACAGGGCTTTCAGGGGAAAGCCCCTCCACCCACAAGCAAAAATGCTGTTATCTGGAAAGGGCAGGTCACACTCCTTCCAGAAACCAGTGTTTTCATTCACATGTGGGCTTCCCTGGATGTGTTATATCATGGCCATGTGTGGTAAAAAACTACATTACTTGGAATAAGTCCATAAAATATATTTTAAGCCATCTTTTCAACTACACTTTCAACTATTATTCTGTCAAAATTTCATGCTAATTATTAGCACAGCATTTTTGGTAAACGCCATAAAGAGATATTTTTTTTACAGATATTTTTGTTTATATGACTATATTATCTACAAAAAAACACTATTCCTCTAATATTTCTTTTTCTTCAACATGCCACTAATTTAGACAAAGTTGAATTTCATATTTATCATCCAGGATGCATTACAACTATGTAAATGAGGATATTGAAGCCAGATGCTGTAAGCTATTGAGAAATGCATGTAAAAAAAATCTGTAATACATATTAATTTAATGTGTGTTGCTTTAATTGAAGATCTGTCTGTTTTGTTGTTAGCCTTCTGAATTGGCTTTTGTCCAGTAAGTGTTTTCTGTAATCATGAAACATGCTAATTTAATCTATTTGCACCTGAAACCAATTTCAGAATTAGCACCTGTTAAGCATTGCCTGAGGATGTTAAGCAAACAACACAAAATGCAACTAATTTGCTTTTTAATGAGTAAATAAAAGTATGCTATTGTTTGAGTTCATCTTACATCAGTCAAAGGTTTGCTGTTAAGTGTGTATTGTCAATGATATGTGTAAATACAGAGAGAGTCTCAATATTATTCACTGAATGTGAATGTAATCAAATGTAAAGTTCAGTGAATTCTTCTCAAACTCCAGAAGTGTATATGTATATTGCAGAGCTGTAATACACAGCTGTAAATATTAGATAGTGTCAGTTGGAAATGGATAAGGAGAAAGAATACGAGACGCAGTGCTGCTCCTAACCTCTGAAACTCTTTGCCTGTAGAATTCTGCTAGGTCTAGATGTCTTCTGAACAGTGCTGGCTCCAGGTTTTGGAGGGGCCCTTGGGAAAGACATCCTTAGTGAATGTGTACCTCAGTGGTGAGTCTACCTACTCAACAGCATTGTCGCTTACTGCTGCTCCTCCTTGCTATCACCTGCTTCCTTGCCAAGAAGACGGCCAATGGCCATGCAGGCATTGGCATCTACTCCTCCTCCTTCACACAATCCTTGGTCCAGAACAAGAGGTATACAAGCAGATTGCAATAGTGAAGAGATGGAGCAGGTTCAGGGACTCCTGCCCTCTGCTACAGCTTGGGCCCTCAGCAGATGCCCAATCATGTTGACCCTTGATGCCAGCCCTGCTACTAAAAACAAGACAAGCCATTTAGGGAGAGACCATAGCTAAGTAGCACTAAGAGAGCTTCGTCTATTGGGCACTACAGAAATGTAATTCATTAATAAATAGTACAGCACCTGCTTTGCATGCAGGTCTCAGATTCATTTCTTGGCATCGTGAGTGAACAGGATCTCCAGTAGCAGGGCTGGAGAGAAAAAACCTCTAAGACCCCGATGCTTTGCTGAAAGTCAGAATATGCAATACCCTGCTCATAAAGCAGCTTTATAAGGAATGGTTGGAGTTTTTTTTAATTTGCATTTTAGCTAGTTGTGTTATATATTTTATTATATTTGAAGCTGTTTTTTAAAAGAATGTAATCTGCATATTTTATTATCTTTTCAGTTGCCACATATTTACAGAATGGTGCATTTATATTTTCTGCATTGTTGTTTTGGTGTTTTGTTGAAATATTATATGATTGATTAAAAACCGTTAGTTGCCTTGAGCAAATAGGTAATATTTAAGTGCAGTTATAAATATACTTTTTTAAAAAAATGTTAAGAATAAAAATGTATTCTAGTTTGGCTATGACTATTTTCCTTTGCATAGTATTTTTATTTATTAATGCCTTTTCACTTGCCCAAATAAACTGACTGATAATTAATCATTTGTATTTTAAAATTCAATGGCTGTTGTTTAGCATTACAAGAACAAGCCTCGCCTCTAGTCTCTATGGTTTGAAGTTGGCTTGTTTCCACTATCCATAGTTAAGGTCACATAGTAAGCTGTGATTATTACTTTTTTTAAAAAAAATGGAGTGTGGCCATTGTGAAGCAAAGAGCATGCGAACCCTGGGGGACACAAAGCTCATTCTCATAATGCTAAACTATGTTTCAACATTATGTCTGCAGCAGCTCACTAGTACTTGCCCTAAGCCTAGTGTGAAGAAGTCAGCTTAGAAAGAACCATTACTTAAAAGTAAGAGTTCCATTCTACTCTGGTGGTCAGACCTCACCTTGACTACTGTGTCCAATTCTGGATACCAAACTTTAAGAAGATGAATTGGAATGATTTCAGAAAAGGAAAACAAAGATGCTCAGGGGCCTAGAAATGAAGTTCTATGAGGAAAAGATTGAAGGAACTGGGTATGTTTAGCCTTGAGAAGGGAAGACTGAGGGAGGTTGAATAGCACTATTCAAATACCTGTGTTGTCACACAGAAGAAGGCCCGTTCTCTATCATCCAAGACCTTAGGACACGAAAGAACAGGCTTAAGTTACAGGAAGGCAGATTTTGGTTGAGCATCAGGAAAAAAATCCTAATGGTCAGATGTAAAGAACTGTCTAAGGAGATGGAGAACTCTCCGGGTTTGGAGGTATTCGAGCAGAGACTGGGCAACCATCTGTAAGGGATGCTTTAAACTGGAACCCTGCACCGAGCAGGGGATTAGATTCAATGAACTAAATGATCTCTTCCAGATCTATGCTTTTATGAAATTTGAACAAATACATATGTTCAGCTTATCTCTTGTGCTTATATTACATTGTTTCCTTCCAAAACAGCATTATCCTACATGCTTGCTTGAAAGAAATATTCAGGTTAGTTCAGACTATAGGGAAGCAAGCCTAATGTATGTGTGTTACTTAGTGCTTTGCCCAGAGGGCTGTACAAGGTAAGTGGCTGCTCTCTGTATCATAAGGCATAAACAGATAACGTTGCTTTTCAATGAGGTTAGCAACAAATATCTCGCAAGACTCTTCAAATCGGAGTCAACTGATACTTATTGGAAAATGTTATTTTTCCTCATTTCTGTTGTTGCTTAGCTTTTGCCCAAGGGCTGGATTCTATTCTATTGCTATAATTTCACTGCTCTTAACACGAAACACATTATTTTGTTTTGATTGGCATCAGTGTTCCTTCCATGAAATAACCTGTCTGCATGCTTCGGGTGTGGGGAGGAAGTAGATGTAATAGTGACAGAAGACATGTGGCGGGTGATATGATACTGGTAAAATGGGTTGTCTTTTTTCTATTTTGTGACATGTGCTTGTTAAAAGAAGTACAACAGACATGCCATTAGGATATATTTCAGAATATCTCTGTTTTTCTGATCAGGAGGAGGGTGATGAGAGTGACCCCAGGTTCACAAAGAGCTGTAACACAGTGCAATTTAAAATGGAACATGCAACCATTCTCCCACTTAGTTTTCCAAGAACACTATTTAGATTATTAATAGCTTTGCTCTTAGGAAACATCCTTGTGGTTTTGGGTTACACATCCATCTGGTCCAATTTCTGAATTGTCATTTAAATGATGTATCATGCAGCAGAAACAGATGACTAGAGGCACTTGCAAGATGCAGCAGAGAGTTTAAAAAATGAGCAGTAGAAATGATTGTTTCCTGTAGAGCAATTTTGCTGAATTTGAGTTCACAAGCTCAACGGGACACAGAAATTCCTCTGGAGTCAATACTAAGAGTTTATTAAGTGTTGCTTCTGTTTGGACATGCACTCCAGCTGTTATGAGGTACGGATGAAGTATGAATGATGGTGAATGGAGTAGTTTGATATTGTGCGATGGGTAGCTTGTACTGGACTGGGCAAAGGTCTCAGCGAGTGGAAAAGGTCTAATAGATATTACTGTCTTGCATTTTCTCCATCCTTTTGTAAAATGTTCCTTAATAGACAGCAAGTTCTTCAGAATGGACAGGCTAAATATAGCTTAATTGAAATGGGGGTAAATACATACACAGAAATGAAGAAAACAAATGAAACAAGAAAAAGAGAGGCAAGTCTCAAGCCGAGAGAGAGTTTATTCCAACAGAATGGTGATCATAAGAAGCTTGACCGCAGAGAAGATTTTTAAAATAAAAACTCTTCGCGTGCCTTATAAATTTTATTTTGTCACAATGTACTTTTTCTTTCAGCTTGAGGTGTGTTTTATTAAAGCAATCAGATTTAAAACTGGAAAGTTGTATTTTGAAAGTTTGATTTTAACTGAGGATACGACTAGGTCTGTATTGCTTTCTGTTTTCTACCAAGTCAACACGCAAAGCTACATCGGAGGAATCACAAAGGAATTTCTGCACTCCATAGCAAATTCTCAAGCTTCCTTAGGGCATATCCCCCTCAAAAAATTTCTCAGACTTTCCTGTGTGGAAAGGGGCTTCTCAGTTCATAGTTCGGATTGCACCTTTTATTAGAAAATATTCTGTTATGATGAAGCGGATTAGTGCAGGTCTGGTGATATAATTCTTCTGTGCCCCTTAGTAATTGAAAGACCTTTCTAATCTGATGTTGGAGCATGTACTGTGGCATCTAATCCCTCTGGAGAACTCAGAATCATTTGCCAAACTCAGCTAGTCTATTTACTGAAGGGTCTTGGAAAAGCATGTTGAATCTTATCAAAAGGAGATTTGACTGTCTGTCCATTTCACCACCTTTCCCCAAATTGCTTTCCTTTCCTCTGCTTCCAGAGCAACACATGCAAGTCAAAGTGCTTTTGAAGGTTTCCTGCTCTTAATTAACAGCATGATTGAAAGTGTGCTGGGAAACGGATAGCATATTACTTTGTAATTTTGTAATAATGTGTATTAGACTCTGCTACAAAGAGAGTAATTAAGTACTGTATTGGCTTGTATATAATCTTCTCTTTGTTATTGAGGGAAGTTCTTGATTCAAATAAACTTTTTGTCATACTTCTCCACACTGCAGATTTAGCCAGGTAATACGGGAATTTGCATTTGATTTGTTTGGAGTGGGACAATTTATTTCTGGAAGTCTATACCTCAAAGCTGTAAAGGTAACTGAGCAAGATGAAAAAGCTTTATTCTGTCTGATTACTTGCAGTAGGTTCATTAATGATACAATCAGCAATAATAACTAGGGAGTTCAGGAATTACTTCAGGATCAAGAGAGCGGAAAGATTTTTTAAAAAATGCTCGCCTACCCCACCCTAGAGTCTTAGTGATAGAATTTTTTTAAAAAAATCTTTTAGTTTTTCAAAGTTGCCTATTAGAACTCTATTTTGGACTCCTGATTTTGTGGACAGCAATTCTACAGCTTCTTATCCCTATTTCTCCATTAAATCCAAGTACCAAGTTTGTTGCTTACACCTAAACACTTGAGACTGGCTTAGAGCAGGTATTAGCAACCTGTAGGCCAATGTCTTCATCCTCACCATTGGCTATTATGACTTGGACTGATGGCCAAAACATCTAGAGGGCCACAAGTTGCCCACTCATGCATTAGAGTTTGTAACTGAGCACCATGTGAACTTGTCGTATGGGCATACATCAATTGGCTATGTTAGTTTCCAAGTACAGATCTCTACTGCAGAATATGAGGCACACTTCTTTATAGCTTAAGCAGGACTGCACTTGTTTGAAAAGTTCTCATTTTAGAAGACTTCTTAGAGGTTCTCTTATGCCCCCAAAGGTGTCTCTCCTTTAAATCTTTGAGACAGGAAGAGAGTTCATGGATTCCCAAGGAATAGAAGAATATACTGATTATGCATCTAGAGAACGCCATACTTTTCATGTTCTCCTTCCTAGTTCCTTGCAGTTGTGCTACATTTCAGCACTGTACTCACCTTTACTCAAGTTTAATGTCATTTAATGGATTCATCAAGAGAATCCACCCATCAGATTATTAGTGAGTGATTCTGTAGAGTGACTTTGTGTCTTTTTCCAGCATAGACATGAAGGAAATATTGGGCATGATCCAATGATCTACAGCTCATAAGCAGGTGTGGATAGTTTTCTGATCTCTTATTGGGGATCTTCTGTACTTTCAGGGTACACTGGACCTGCAAGTATAGCTGTCTTTGTTCTTGTAAACAGTTACTTGACAGAATCAGGTTTATCTATGCGCAGGACATAGTGTGTAGATTACTATTTGGAAAATGACAATATTCCTAGCCATCTTTTGTCACTGCTATTGCAATTCAGCTTCTGCTACTGCTTCATGAGTTAATATTCAATATAACTAACAGCTAAATTTGAATTCTATACAGCCATGTTGCCCTCCTCACTCTGTATACCCATTTTGAGTAACACTTATTATGAATCTCAGCTGTATGACTGCCTGCTAAAGAAAGAAGTTCAAGTGAAATGCTAAAGCTGACAGAAAAAAATCCTCTTGAGAATGGTTCCACAAAGACAGTGTATTCTGTCTGCTAGTGATGAGATGGTTACACCACAATGGGAAGACAGATGGAAATAAATCTTTAAACCATATATGTTTCTTATTTTAGCACATGCCTTTGTTCCTACTTCTTTGGTAGGTGCTGACAGTTAAAATGAGAGTGAATACAATCTCAAAGCTAGTGCAGCTAAAAATGAGCAAAGCTTGTTATAGATATTTCCACAGATTTGTGGTGATGATCTAAACATGAGGTCAGTTGCATCTGTGTACCACACAGGGAAGTTTGGACTTGTGTTTGTTGAATGTCAACACCCTTTGCTACTTGGCAAGGGAAGATTTTTCAAAATGCCTGGGGAAAGACAATGGCCCATTTTGGACAATCAAGTACTGGCTTAATAGCCCAAAATATACACGATCCTCTTGCACCAATATGCAGTTGCTTTGCATGAGTGGTGAAGCAAGCCAAGAAGGCACAGTTAACCATAATTTGCTGTTATATCCAAACTTGGAAACCATGATTAATGACTTCTAAACAAGGCAGAATATGAAGCCATGGATTAAAGTTGGCTTCCATATTGTTGCTTCCCCCCCCCTTTATTTTTGAGGGGGGATATCTATTAACCATAGTTTCTGGTAATGTGAAGCTGTATTTAACTGCAGCTTCCTAATTTGTTCCCTTGCAGAAACAGGCATGTTACTCATGTATAGGACTGATTATTAAGCCAAAATTTTTATCATATAGACACAGCCAATAGGTTTAGTCCCCATTGAGTTAAAGGCTTTGTGAAAGAAGGTTCACTTCTCAAACTGTGTATACTTACACCACTTTTACCTCTAGTATGCAGGTTTTGCTACTTTTATATGCTTCTATATTATTTCAACCCACCCACCCACTCCATAGTGACTATAGGCAATAATGCGGAAAAGTAAATTGGAAGAGGAATGTTTGGAGGAGGAAGTACATGACAAGGCTAAACCATGGTTTAGTGTTACTTTTGAACTTAGCCGGTGGGAGGTGATACTCCTTTTAAACCACTTTCAACTCTTTTAAAAACTATCTGTTTCCAGCTAAAATAAACAATCCCATTGGGTGAATTTGGATCCTCCATGAATAGAGAATGGGGGTATTTAGAAAGGGGGTAGTTTTCTGCTGTGTGTTCTGGTCTGTCTGAGGCCTTGGTTGGCTATCACTAATGTCTAGGTTCAAGAGAAAGTATTCCTATGACAATCAAGCAATTCTAAACTAAATTGAAGTTTCTGCTTGGGAATTAAAAACCATTACTAGTGTAGTGTGTCTGCTATTCCATGTGCCAACATTTCATCTCCTGCAATTCCTACCTGGGGAAACGGTAGAAATGTTCCCTACCAAACACTTCTGTTGATTAATGTTGCTGTTTTGCCTCCAGAGGTAAAGGTAACATATCTACAAAGGAAAGTTAGATTATTTATAAACTGTCAATAGGCATCGGAAGAATAGGAATTCAGAATTGTTATGGCTAATATACAACCCTTTCAGGATGAAATCTTGTTCAGTATTTCATTTGTTGCAAACAAATATCAGTGTGTTCTGATTAGTTGGTGTAACTTATAAACTAATGATTTATGCTTAATATAAAAATCAAAGTTGAAGGGTTTAAATTTCTTAGTTTAAAATAAATCTTACAGAACATCAGGGTATTCTGTAAACCACTGTTTATTCTTTTAAGAATACTCTAGTAGGTCTATTAAACTTTAGTTCCTAAGAAGATTGAATTTTGATGATAATTTTCTTTCAGTGCCTCTTGAATTATAGAAGTTAGTCCCTAAAAGCTCAGATCAGGAGTGGGCAGGTTATGCCCTCCAGATGTTTTTAGTTTCCAACTCTTGTCAACATCTTCCAGCATAGCCAATGATGATGGGAGCTGGACTCCAAGAACAGCTGGATGGCTGCAGGTTATCTACCCTGGCTTAGATTATTGGGATAGTGAGTCAGCTAGAGAATTGCCAGATGTCCCTATATCAGGGACAGGCCAAGCTCATGGGTGGACATACTTCAATCTAGTCATGCGAAGATCACGAAAGGCCATACTTGAATCAGCTCAGGATCCCTGAGGCTGGTGGCTTGAACTGCAGATTTGTACTTGAGTGGCTTTCTTGACTGGGGAAAGGCAGAAGCTAAGGCTCATAGGATTTGTACTGGTCTGGCCAATCAAGAGACTTCATACAGTGGTAGCCTGCCAATTGCAGGAATTGATGTTCCACAGGAGTCAATTTCCTTCTCACCCTCTGAGGCCTGAGCACTACAAAATTCATGTGAGGTCACCGAGCTAAATTATAATCTCAGACCACAAAATTTTCAGTTCAATTACTTGAGCACCTGAAAACTCTTAATAGTGGAGGATATCTCCATGTTTCAGCACCGTAGAATATAATGGAAGTCCTTTATATTCAGACACCACAGTTTAGAGAACAATCCTAAGGATTGCCTCTTGATGCAAAGAAGGCTCCTAGATTAGAGCCTTCTGTTTATCCTATGATCTGCTGGCAGGAGTCAAGCAGGGTGGAAGGAGGACAGATGCCTCCTGTACTTTAACGCTAGTTTTAGCTACAGGACTCTTGGCTCATCTAACTGAGCAACATTGTTGAGGCCAATGAGAAGTGGCGAGGCTTTACGATCCTGTGGGTCCTGACCTCTACTACTCACCCCCCATCTCACCCCCCCCATTTCCCTCTGCCCTAGTTTTTCCAACATCACTATTGTGACCTTAGAAGAAGAACGACTGCTGCACTGCAGGGGGCTGGTGGGGGGACTGATCCGATGTTGGATTTCCTTTCCTGAAGTCATAGCAGTGTCTACAGCTTTGGGAGGGGAGATCCACCGTATCCTACGGTCCCTGGGATACTCTCTTTTGGACCATAAGATTGCTCTGTTAGCCTCCTTTATTTCTTAGGCTTTTAAAAAACTCATCTGTTGAGAGTTAAATATACCCAAAGTTGTTAGCAACAGCTTTGAAACATATAAGAATTATTGGGCAGGGGGCAGTAAAATAAGATGGGGAAATGTTTATGCCAGAAAGAAACAGCAAGAAAATGTCCCCCGAGTACTATCAACTTTCTTTTAACTTGGGTGTTGATGCAAACTAATGAAAATGGGTACAAAGAAGTAATTAGGATAAATATTTGTTTTGTAGACATCAGTTTCATTGGTCGACTCTGCTCGAAAGTTTCCTAAGGAAAAAAAAGTGGGCTAGTGGATTTATTCCACAACTGCCTTTTAGATATGCTGGTAATTTTCAGTGATTTGAGAGCACCCTGGGGCAAACTTTACTTACTTGCTTATGGGCTATAGCATGCAAACTGTTCATAATTAAGTTATATAAAACTTTTATGACCTTTTCTCCATAGTTCTGAAACATACTACTGTATGTGTGTGGGTTTTAAAACACACACACACACACACACACACACACACTATTCTGATAGTTTTAAAGAAAAATGTTAGAGCCAGAACTTATTTGATATCAGTGGAAATTTTGCCACAGGCTTCAGTGAAGCCAGACTTCTATTACTGAGTGCACTAAGCCTGTAGCATCTACTATTTTCCACTCAGTACCTGCATGCTGCCTTCTATTTCAAAGAGAGTACTTAAAAATTCCAGACTGTCTACCCCAACCTTCAAATTCTTACAATTGCTGCATCCCCCTCTTAGATCTTGACCGGACCACTACTTCCCTCAGGAATCACTCTGCCAGGGTCCCAAGAAGTTTACATCTCATTAACTCTCTTGGGCTTTGGTCCCTCCTCAACTGAAGCTTCTGCTGTCTCTCCACAGGCCTGGTGGTGGAGACAGATAAGTACTTGAATCATTCTAGTCAGCAGAATTCTCTGCTTCAGAGGTGGGTAAACGTTTTGCCCTGTATGGTTGTATGTGCCAATGGGGATTGCACCCATGTGTGTGCACACATGGATCTATGCACATGCAGTCATACGTACGCATGCACACACACTTACTGGGATGGCAGTATGGATACCTGAGATGGGCTGCACAAGAGGGCTTGAAGGCCTGTGGATTACCCCAGGTGACTTGCTGAAACCGACCGTGTGTAGGGCATATGGAAACTCAGTGTGAGCACAATTCTGCATGCTCTTTCTCATCTCAGATGAGTGCTTCCGATGTGAGATGGCACATGACTAGTATGAATAAGCAGCTACCATGCCTGGAATGGACATGTGCAAACGCATGTCTCTTGAGGGACAGCCCTACTGTAGTGGAACAATAACTCAGTACAAGCTTATTCAATGCCCACTTGCCTGTTCACCCTGGCAAGTAAGGAAGGGCCAAACTATTATTAAATTTATTATTTATTTATTAAAACATTTGTAACCCGCCCTGTATCACAAGGATCTCAGGCCGGCGTACAGGTAAAATTATTACGAACAATATAAAACAGTAAATATACACAGCTAAAAACAAATTAAACCATTGCTAAGCTAAAACCAGTATAGAATTTAAAAACAGTAAAACCAATTAAAACAATTAAAACTATGTACAGGCTTGGTGAAACTACATATGTAAATTCTGAGATTGCGTTTAGTGTGTCTAGTTTCTTCTAAATAACAGCTGCAGGATGAGAGGCAATTGTAGGACTGAAATTGCCTACAATTTCAGGGAATTAAAAAATACTAGATGGAAGCAACAAGGATTTGAGAGGGGTTTTGTTGTGTTTTGTGTTCAAATCGCGTGAAGTACTGATTCTTCTCTATTCGGGGCTGGTTAGGCCTCATCTAGAGTATTGCGTCCAGTTCTGGGCTCCACAATTCAAGAAGGGCGCAGACAAGCTGAAGCGTGTTCAGAGGAGGGCAACCAGGATGATCAGGGGTCTGGAAACAAAGCCCTGTGAGGAGAGGCTGAAACAGTTGGGCATGTTTAGCTGGAGAAGAGAAGATTGAGGGGAGACATGATAGCACTCTTCAAATACTTAAAAGGTTGTCACGCAGAGGAAGGCTGGGATCTCTTCTCGATCCTCCCAGAGTGCAGGACACGGAATAACGGGCTGAAGTAACAGGAAGTCAGATTCCGGCTGGACATCAGGAAAAACTTCCTGACTGTTAGAGGAGAACGACAATGGAATCAGTTACCTAGGGAGGTTGTGGGCTCTCCCACACTAGAGGCCTTCAAGAGGCAGCTGGACAACCATCTGTCAGGGATGCTTTAGGGCGGATTCCTGCATTGAGCCTTTTAGGCCCCTTCCAACTCTGCGATTCTATGATTTATACCACCACCTGAAAATAATGGACATGCCATTCCCTTTATAGTCTGCAAATGGAGCTACCAAAAAAAAGTAAAAAAAAGTGTGGGGGGGGATGCATTTCTGCCATGTTTTTCTTACTTCTTGTGCTTTGTTTTCAAAATAGCCAGTTGCATTGCATCTATGGTCAGTGTTTAGGTTACACTGCTGAAAATGTACAATTGGGAGACTGTAAATAAATCTTTCGTGACATTTCTCCCTGTTTTTTGGGAGGGAATCCTCACTCTCTGGAGAACAAAGTGGTGGTGCTTATGTTATCACTGGAATGTTAAGTTTGTTTCTGTTCCTTTACTGCTTTGCATTTAAAAAAAAACAACAACCTGAGAATTTGACCCAGAAACAGATAGGCAACCAATACATTTCTTTTAGGATCTGTGCTATATGATCCAAGACAGCTCTCTCTGCCAGCATCCTGAGAGCTGCATTTTGCACCCATTGTACTTTCCACATAAAGCACATTACGATAATCCAAACCAGAAGTTTCTAGAGCCTGAGACATTGCTGGCTAAATTGTGTCTCTCCAGGAATAGCCATAGGTGGCACATCAGCAAAGCTAATCAAAGGCTCTCTAGGCCTTCGGTGACAAAGCTGGATCAAGGAATATCCCCAAAGTAGGCACCTACTCTTTCAGGGGCGGGGGTGCATTCCCATTAGGAACAGGTTTCCTACCCAATTTCCATATGAGAGAATTGCCCACCCACAAGATTTCTGCCTTGTCAGTATTACTGCCTCTCATCCAACCCATTACTGCCTCCAGGCAGTGGTTCAGTGCCTGTACAGATGGCCCTACCTAGAGTGGCAAGAAGAAATAAAGCTGTGTGTCTTTAGCCTGACACCTCACCCCAAATTCCAAATATTCAGTACTCATATATATGATGAAATTGTTAATATATTAAGCAGTTACAAAATAATATGCAGTGTTTTTAATCATGCACTCTTTTCTTATGAATTGCAAAGATGTGCTTTGTATTTTAATGAAAAATGTGTTAATATTGATGCAATTTTATTAAATGTTTTATTGGAGAAATGTTATCATCTGCACATACTACATACATATTTCTAGGATTATTAGTAGTACCAAAAGCAAGGCAAGACTCTGTAAGAAGAACTGAGGATGGAGAAACCTATAGCAAGATCTAAATACTTTATACAGCATTATAGCTTCCAGTGTTCCTTGGGGAGAAGGAATGTCTACTGAACTAGTTTAAAAGTTATTGAGGATTGTAGTGTAAATGTGCCCCAAAATCAGGAATAAAGACTACAATCAAGTGAACTCCTTTTGATGCTTTTAAAGCATTTTATGTGACTGCTTCATTGATTTTGAAAGGTTCGTGTATAACTATTCTGTATTCTTATGTCTCTTCTTTATTATTTACAACATTTGTATGCTACCCCATAACATAAAGTCCTTTAGGCAGTTTACAATAAACATAAAAACAATTTAAATTCAAAATGAGACATAAAACTATAAAATCAAAAGCAACATAAAATATGACAATAAAACAAAAATTACAGACACAGTTTTATAATTGCAATTACTTCAATTCACTCTTTGTGGGGAGTTGCTGATTCTGCGAAATGTGGCAGCCAGGTTGATAACAAGGACAAGGAGGCCTGATCATCGAATACCGATTCTGGCCACTTGCCTGTATGTTTCTGAGCCTGATTCAAGGCGTTGGTTTTGACCAATGAAGCCTTACATGGCTCAGGATTGCAATACCTGATAGAACGCCTCTCCCAGCATGAACCTATCCATACCGTATGCTAATCTTCTTTGGTCCTCTTCCAGATGCCTCCTCTGAGGGACTCTCGGAAGGTGACTTGAGAGAAGGCCTTCTTAGTGGCTGCCCCCACCCCCAATTATTTATTTATTTATTTATTTATTACACTTATATACCGCCCCCATAGTCAGAGCTCTCTGGGCGGTTTACAGAAATTCTAAAATTGAGATAAAAACAAGTATACAAAATTTAAAATTTAAAACACAGAACATACACACATAAAACATTAAAATTATGAAATGAACTCCCCAACAAGGCCCACTTGATGCCAACATTGTTACCTTTTCTGCAACAGGTTAAGACCTTCTGCTACTCTCAGACATTTGGCAACATATGATAGTTTTTAAATCAGGTCATGGGGTATTGATGTTCGTGTTCTCTGCTTATATGTTTGTTGCTAAACTGTATTTTAATGCATAATACTGTATTTTAATGTTTATAATCTTTGTAAACTATCCAGAGAGCTTTGGCTATTGGATGGTATAGAAATGTAATAAATGAAATGGAATATAGTGTTTCATTTTAACAGGTTCAGATGGTTTTAGATTTTGTATGGGATGATTGACATTGCAATTGTAGGAGGGACTTGACCAGATCACTCATAAAGTTGTCTAGATCCTATTCCTATTGATGTGTAAGGAATTGTGACAGGGTATAGTGTGAATAAATATTGTCATTGGATTTTTTTTCTCCCTGCCAAAGCTGAGACTTTTTTATGAGTGAATCTACAGTTCCTGCTTGTGCTTTCCTATCATGGAATCTTGTTAGCAATTTTGATCCACAGGCTGATGATAGTTTCAAAACTATATCTGACACTTGCACACTATTAAAAACTCTCTCATTCAAACCCCAAAGCGGGTTTTTTTTAAATGTAATTTTAAGACCGTCTGGTTAAAGACAATGTTGAAAGGCACATTAATCTTGCTGTTCTGGAGGATGTTTTGTTCAAAGCTGCTATCAAAATTCTTCATTTATCCTGAGACATGTCCTGCTGTGATAATCATTTCATCCAGGCTTACTTTTCTAACTTTCTAAAGAGAATTTAATGAACTGGATTTAATTCTTGTGAATGTAAGAAGCAGAAATGCCTAGCACCAAATATTATACCACAGGGTATATGGCGCAACTATATTTCAGGTTTGAATTTCAAATACAATAAAGTGTAAAAAAATGTTGAGTAGACTTTGGGATGAGAACCATATATTCTCATCGTGAGTATATTGCTTTTACTAGAATACACACAGGGCTCTTGGTGGTCATCTCCTACTGCAAGCATCCTTACCACAGAACTGTAGCATTTTTGTTTCCTGACTGTCCTTGAAGTTGCTCAAGCTGGAATTCACCTGGACAAAACCACCTGAAGCCAGCACATGAAGTTGGGCTAGGGATCTAGTGTGGTTCTAGTGCTAATTCTCATATTTATAAACCATGGTAGTGCATGAAGCAAGGATTGTTACCTCCAAACCAGTCCTATTTGTTCCATCATACTGGCTTTAATATATGTTTGAATAATTAGATGGTTTCCAATGAAAACAGAGCAATTCCATAACTTTACCTCCTAGTTTTGACCATTTCCCCCCTATCATATTTCAGATGATGTTGCACCGTATTTCAAGACAGAACCGGGTTTGCCTCAGGTTCATCTGGAAGGGAACCGTCTGGTGCTCACGTGCTTGGCAGAAGGAAGCTGGCCTTTGGAATTTAAGTGGCTGCATAATGACATGGAAACCACTGCCTTCTCCAGTGAATACAAGTAAATGGCTTTTAGCATGTAGATTCAATTATATTTTTTGGTATTGTATGGAGAGGAGATTCTCATTCTTGAACCATTGTAATATAAGAGAATGAAACAAGGGCAAACATGCTATATAATGAAAACCTATATTGCAACGTATATAATGGGCCCTCTTAGGAATATTTTAAATAAATAAAATATCTCAATTGCTGACTCCTAACCCAATATAGGCATCATTTTATTATTGGAAGTTTTTATTGTTACGTTGCCATATATCAAGGATGAGCAAGGCATGGCCCCTCTTCTCCCCGTTGCCCCCCTCAAATGGGAGGTGGGGGTAGAAAAAAATCTCCCTGTGGCTCTGATCTAGATTGACCTCCCCACCCCATCCCAAAGCCAATATTAGATACTGAGGGGGAAACATGAGGGATTAAATATCCATGTCCACATGTTTTCTTCTCCATGGGTAATGGCAGCTCCTGGAGTGCATCATTTAGATTAGGATATTTCATGCTATTGGAGAAAGACACCCCCCTCACACTGTACCAGAGCTGTGATTGCCACAGTTTTCCTTACAAGAAAGAAAATCACAGGGGGACCACAAACATGGTGCTCCAAGGAAAAACCAGTTTTATTTTTAAAACCTAAGTTGTCAGGAACGAGCGAGTGTGGTAGTCACCATGGGTTAATCACTACCGCTTAGTGCTAGCAGGAGTGGCAAAACAACCCAGGGGTGCAAACCATGTGGTGGGTGCTAGGATGGGGGAAAGGAACATGGAAGCAGAATGATAAGGCTGTGTGCTCAGGGATGCCTAAAAGAAGGCTTATCACTTTGGAATACAAGATGTGGTTATGCACTACTGTAAGCATTACCTCGTAACTGGATTCACACTTTCCCCCTCTGTACCATAGGGCATTTTGCCTCTCCTATAACCAATCCACATATAAGAGAGTGGTGTTTTTTGCGCATTATTGCATTGCGGAGAGAGGCTTTCCCAGTGTGATCCATTTAGTTGGGTATGATGCTGTCCATGTAGTAATGTGGTCAAGGAATTCCATGACAAATAATTTGCAAGGGAACCTTCTCTTCCCACAATATTATGGAGATCTGAATTATGAATTCAAGCCATGAATTCACCAAGTGACCTTGGATAAGCTAATTTCTCTCAGGTCTGCATATTGCAGTATGCAGATAATACATACCTTATAGGGTTATTGTAAGGAATGCTGAGTAAGCAATGTCATAGATTAGCAACCAGAGGCTCCCAGGTGCTCCAGATCTAGCCGCCAGCATAGACCCCTAACCCAAGGACATCTCTCCATTATGCTCTTACTCTCTGAAGCCTTAGCTAGACCTAAGGTTTATCCCAGGGTCATCCCTGTTCATGTAAATGACACACAGGATATCCCGGGAGCAGGCGGACGATCCCGGGATGATCCCAGGATAAACCTTAGGTCTAGCTAAGGCCTGAGACACATACAAAGGGCTATTTCACCCTCTCCTTGAACAAGAGAAACTGCTCAGATTTCAGTTGTTCCTTGTAAGCATCTCTATTCTTGCTGAGGGAGGAGAGAAAGGCCATGCCTTGTCATGGCTTGCATAGGAATGATTCAGTTGGCAGAGCCATTGTCACTGACCCATAAATAAATATGCCCCCATTGCTAATGAGTTGCTGGTGTCTGTGATGTGCTTTGAACACTCAAAAGGCCCTTATTATCATTTGTACGCTACAAAATGTATGGAACTGAGATTTAAAATACTATTTAAAGGGAAGCTAGCTTGATTAACTACAGAAGAAAGCAGGCATGTCATTTTGAGTCAACACAGTAGTAGGTTTGATCAACGGGTGTGTCTTGCTGCAGTCCGTCAGAGTAGCAAAAAAAATCAACGCTCAGTGGAAACTAACAATACTAAGAGAACTGAGGTGTAATGGAACAGTTTGGAAGGGCAGGTCCCAGGAGAACCGGAGTTACAGAAAGGTAGAAAGGCAAAAATGAGGACACAGAGAGATGTTTTCTATTTTAAGAATAGAATGCAAATCATTAGAAATTCAGGACCTTGCACAGCGTATTATAATATGATTGTTGTAATATAAAAACAAGCAGTGTATTCTTGCATGTTTCCACTATAGGGATATGTTGAAGAACCATACATTTAATACTTTTGCTTGAACAAAGTATAATACATAGGTTTCTTGGGTCATGATGAAAGGCATATTTATTTTGTTTAGGGTTTGATTAACTTGTTTCAAAGCCTTGAAGCATTTATCTTTCACACAGAATGTGCAAGGAAGGCTAATCAAAATTCACAATAAAGTTTGAATAAATATGTTACTATGAATATTTCAGGTCTATTATTTATTTTTAATTGCTTGCCACAAACCAAGATGCACTTGGCATGTTTTTGAATTTATATGCAGGGAATTTCATTTATTCATTAGGATGAAATTATTTCAAACAAAAGTATATTTGTTTTTCATTGAAGAATGTTGGGCTAAATTTGACCTTAGTCTCATCTTGTTGGCAAGCAGCATGGTAAAATATCTGGGGGATTTCTACATAAATATTGGCTGGTATAAACTATACCTAAAATCCAGCTCAGTTAAAATCAATAGCAATAATGTGATTTGCATACCAAATCAGTAACTAATACATGTGATGTTGCAGGTTATCCATAACATGTTTTTTGTGAATTCAGATTATGATTGCTAATAGGGGTGAATTAATTCAATAATTGATACAGCAAACTCAGGGGGCAGCTGAGAGTTTGGGGAGAAAATAATTGGAGTCTATACAGAGTTTTGCCTCGGTGTTGCACATCATAAATCATGCATTAATTTGTGGCCCATCAAGCTGGATATTGAGCATAAACCAAGTATTGTGACCAGCCCTGTGCTTGAAAGAAGAGGTTTATCAACCCATTGGAGGGCTGTCATCAACTGAGTGGGCCTTATGTGTCGCAAATGTGCAATAAATTAATATTGTGCGTTATCCAGGTCAGAAAGCTTTTCTTTGTATCAGGATGTCAACTTTTATATGTGCATCCTGGTTAATTTAATAACTCTGCATGCATTACCTTATTTTTTTGTAGAGGAATAAAGAAAAACTTTCCCTAGAGGTTGGTAAATTCATGTTGCAATGAAAATAAATCAATAATAGGTGGTTGAAATAAAAGTGTTATCTAGTGCTCTTTAAGAATGTGCCAATTTTGTGGCTTTCTCCTCCCAACCTCCTGTGTAGCTTCCAACATTTCACAGATGAGAAAAGGACATGCCACTGTCGCCACAATTATCATTCCAAGGTTCTCTACCTCCTCCCTTGTGCACATTGCTGAAGGCACTAGTCCACCTCCTGACAGCTTGTCCTCCACCTGTTTAGAAGCCAAGAATGTCTTTGCTCTGTAGGTTAAAGATATGCTAGGAGAATGTAATTGTCCCCACAATCTTATCATGAGTTCAAAATGAGCCTCATCAGATTCCCCCACCTTTTTTTCTTTTCAACCATGCTTCATTTTTATATATAGTCAAAATAAATTTAAATTTGGAGGGAATTTGGTGGTATGAAAGAGCGCTTTGACTTTTGGGATGATTGCTGCTGAATTGGCAAAAGGATTGAGAGGGGAAGATCATGGCTAGCAATGAGGAATTCCAGCAATTTGCTGCAGATCTATGCCTATGGTGGCTTTCCTATCATTTCCTATGAATAAGGAAATGCTCAGCAAATGCAGGAGGATGTTTCTTCCATAGAGGAAAATGGGAAGTCACTGCTGTCAGGTTTCAATGTTTAAACGTAGCTTTGTACTGTTACGAACGCTGGACACACCATGCCAGACACATCTTTTGTTAGGAAAACTACAGATTAATGAGCTCAGGATGGTGGTTAGAGTTTCTTTAATGGGAAATTGGAAACAAATTGTTCAGAAGTTTTTTTTTTTTTTTTTAAAAAAACATTCTTAGAAAGTGAGAGCTGTTTATGGAGGGTGACTCCTACATAGCCTTCTGTCCCGGCTTGCAATTTCAGCTAAAGGTAGTACTAAAAGTTTCTGTGTGAAATAACTGAAGTTTGGGAGAGACAGAGAAAGAAAGAGAACTAGCTGTGGGTTCTGAAGACATCTTGGGGGGCAGGTGCTCCTTTCTGGACTTTGATGTGTGGCACGAGATATTTCTAGTTTGCTTATGCTGTTTGCCTCTATCTATGCCATGTCTGTAAATTGTGATACTCCCTAATCACCAGTGGTCTCTCCTAAAAAAGGAAGCCAAATTTGGTAGCACTGCTCCCTGGATCCTCACACTGCTCAGAGAAATAGGAAGCACATAACAATACAGCTCACCAAGTTGGAATGTAGTTTCCCTTTAAAGGACACATCTCCAGTTTAAATGTTACCAAATTGATTGAAAATTCAAGAGTATTGCCACAGCCTCTACACTTTCAGTCCATGCTGTTGGACTATGATACCCACGGAAGAGCTCTGCACCAGCAGAGGTTGACACATTCTTCCCTCCCCCGCCCCACCTCATACTTAGGATTTCAAGCATGGAATATTCGCTAGCATTGGAGTTGCTAGATCAAGCCATAGTTCAGTAGCCATAGTTCACATGCTCCAGGTCTTGGTCCAATTCCTGGCATCTCCAGTTCAATGGTCATGTAGCAGGCTATCTTAAAAACCTCTGCCAGGGACCCAAGAGAGGAGAGCTGCTGCCAGTCAGAGTAGGCTACACTGGCTGGCTCGTCTGACTCGGTATAAAGCAATTTCATGTTGTTCTTCTTGTTGTTGTTGTTATTATAAAATTCATACTGGAGGTGCCATGTACAAATATAAAATGTGTTCCAGCTTGGAGATCTTTTTAAGACCCAATTTTGAATGTGGACACTTAAGAGATGGCAGCCTTACTCTAGAGCTTGAGTTCAGGAACCAAAAGACTTACATGGTTTTTTCATTGATATTTTCATTTATTGTTGTACTATCCATCTTCTGTCTTAGGCTTTCTTAAGTAGCCAGTTTCTTCTGGGCTACTCCACTCCAAACAAACTGTCATTTCCCCTAAATTACTTGCTCATATCTCCAGAAAGTTTAAGTGCCCTTCTGGCATGCAGACAATAAAAATGCCTCCCTCTCTTTTGCATGCAGAATGATTCTTCTGTCACTAGGATAGAAAGATGGTTAGCTTTTGGGGATAAGCTAGTGTTTAATACTTAGAACAATCTTTTTCTTGTCATTTTCAAAGATATTGATACAATAGCAGTACAAGACTTCTTGTGCCCAGACAATGGGACAAGAACCTATGAAGCTGTTACATTGTTATCACTGAGCATGGATTGCCACATGAGGCGCTTTGAGCTTTCCAAGAGCAGAATTTGTGGAATTTATTAATTTAGGGTGACCATATGAAAAGGAGGACAGGGCTCCTCTATCTTCAACAGTTGTATTGAAAAGGGAATTTCAGCAGGTGTCATTTGTATATATGGAGAACCTGGTGAAATTCCCTCTTCATCACAACAGTTAAAGCTTCAGGTGCCCTGCCCTCTGTTAAATCTGGTCACTCTAATATAGCTCCTGCAGCTTTAACTTTAGTGATGAAGAGGGGATTCCACCAGGTTCTCCATATATACAAATGACACCTGCTGAAATTCCCTTTTCTATGCAACTGTTAAAGATACAGGAGCCCTGTCCTCCTTTTCATATGGTTACCCTAATTAATTAATATTGAAAATGTGTGAACTGTCCAGAAAGCTTCAGCTATTGGACAGCATAAACTGCAATCAATCAGTCAATATTCCTGAGTTGTACCACTGAGCGATATTAATGGTTTCTTTGAGCACTGTTTTCATGCCTCTACTGGAACTTTCTGGCTGAGATAGCTCAAGGAATTGGCTGATCCTTTGCACATTGAGGGAGGTTGGTTTTTTTGTTTTTTGTTTTAGTATAATCTTTCTTCTATTGACCAAGTGAGGGAACTACCCATTGTTTGGAGTGGAGATTGCACCCAGGAGGAAAAGGAGACTGATGGGAAATGTGCCAATTCATCATACTGTTTGCAGTTTTTAATTTGTTTTATATATGGGAAGCCTTTTCTTCCAGCCTAATAAACATTAAAGATCACAATTCAGTATTATTCTCTACTGCCTTGCCTTTTTATTAAGAGATTTGTTAATCCTGTTATAAGCTCTCCAGAAGGTGACTGGAGGGAATTTGCCTTTATTTTTCTTTAATGTTTGTTGAATGATTAACAAGTTTGTTCAAATATTGTGTTCACTTTGAACTTGCCCCTTTCAACTAATTTCCAGATTGTCTAATCAGATACAATGTAATGAAAGAAATGGAACAATTAATAGGCTAAGCGACATTTAAGCAGAATATATAGCAGTGGTGGCCAAACTCAGGAGCCACATGCTCCCACATACCTGGCTGTTGAGATTGTCATCTGAGAGCCTTTTCTGGGTGTTTTACCCAGGGCTGGTATCAACACCAGCCATGGCCTGGTACCTGCCAAGGGCCCAAACCCCAGCAGGAGCCATTGACATCATGGGCCACCTGGACTTGCCCATCCGCTTCACCATTGCAACCCACTTCTTCCCCTGCCTCTTCCTCTGGCCCAGGAAACAGTGGCCTTAGCTAGACCTACCTTTTATCACACGACGGAGGAGGGAAGATCTCACATTGTGTTTAATACAAGATCCCTCCTCCATTTACACGCGATGACCTCAGGAGGAGAGGCGTCATGCCTGCCATTTAAAAATTTTTCTTAAAGTGACGGGAGTGCATGAACGCTCGTGAGCAAAAGGTAAGTGGTTTTTAAAATTAAATTAATTTCCCTGCTCCCCCCACCCTACCCCCGATGGGCGCAGCGAGGCTCCTGGCTCCATGCAAGGAATCACGCAGAGCTGGGTCAACCTGCGGCAGCGGGCCACATGTTCCGCGGTCTCAGCCCAAGACCATGGAAAAAATGGGCCCAAAGTGTAGGGCTCTATCCCGGGGCAAGGGAGAGATGATCCCTCCCTGATCTTGGGATCCCCAGTGCGTCATGTAGACACACAGGGACAATCCCGGGGTTCGCCCCAGGATAAAGCCCTGTCTAGCTAAGGCCAGCGATGGAGAGGAGGAGCAGTAGATGTCACTTTCTACTTACTCGCTTTCTGCCACCCAAGCAATCAAATAGTAGCAATGGGGAGAAAGAGCATGGAGGTATTATTATTATTATTATTATTATTATTATTATTTATTTATTTATTTATTTATATAGCACCATCAATGTACATGGTGCTGTACAGAGTAAAACAGTAAATAGCAAGACTCTGCCGCATAGGCTTACAATGACTCACTAAGGGAGGGGGGGGGCACTGGTGATGCCCTGCCCAAGAGCCCTCAAAAACCCAGAGCAGGCACAGTTCCTACCATCAGAGGTGAGGTAGGTACCTTCACAGCCATGCTATCTCCAGTGACACTCATTACCAAATCAAATGAATTCTAGTTTCCAGGCAAAGTTCTTTTTATCTTCCCTAGCCTTTTAAATTATTAGCTTTGTATTTTCTGCTTCTGCTTGTTCAGCTGTGCTCAGGTTTTTTTAAAAAAATCCGCAGTTCATCTACTGGATTTTTTTTTTTAAAACACTTTAAGGATTTTTTTTCAAAACATACGTTTTACTGCCATGGAAATTCATGGAATTGAAAAGTGTGGTAGGAATGTCTGCAAATAAATAAACCAGTTCCTGACTTGTTCATGTGTGGCTTTGAAGCAATTAATGAAAGGAACTACATATTAACAAATAAACCTAGCATGTGTATGTTTGCTAGGGCTGCTCTGGGTCCATCCTTTGATTTATTAAAACAAAAGGCAGAATTCAAAACCATTCCTAAAAGTGCTGTGGATATGGGAAGAATGTGATACTTATAACCTGGGTTTATGACAACCGTACCAGAATGTATTATTGCAGAAGACCTTGGGTATTCTTCTGACTTTTGAGCTTTTCCAGGGCACAGATTGAAGTGTCATAAAAGCCTGCAAATTGGTTTAACCAGAGATCATGGCAGGATGCAAAAATTAAAGATGAGTACTGATAATGATGGCTCTAGAAAACTGCCTTCAGCTCGCTGAAAATCTTTTTGCAGTCTTTGAGAAGGGAGGAAAAAAGCAGGAGAAAGAAGAAGGCAGAATCCCTGCGATATGCAATGCACCTTATCTTTTTCAGTACATTTATGAGTTCAGTCGATTACACAATGCACTTTTTTTAAAAAAAAATGACTTCAGAAGTAGAGTTTTGATGTTGCTGAACACCTTTTCCAATATCACCACTTAGATTTCTGTTCTGCTTTTTGTTACCATAGGGCAAGAAATTAACTTTCCTGCTTTATAGATGAAGGAATGTTGAGTGGTAGAAAATGCTGAAACGTGTCAATATAATTTTAGGCTAACTGTGGAATTCAATCTATTCATAAATTGTTCTTCAAGCTGAAATGCTATAGTATTCATCTTAGTATTCTTGCATATACCAATTGATATAGCACAGTTTAGAATCATACAAAAACTGAGGAGTGATAATCATTGGGATAGGAAGCAATGTGAAAATTGTCTTTAAAAGATTGTGAAAAGTCTTTAAAATGAGCATCATTATGAGAAGCTGAGATATATTTCCCTTGAGGCTCGAACTGGTTTTGAGAACAAATACTGAAATCGAGTATATGTTATAACTCCTGTGTCTCTTTCTGTCTTACAGATATGTTATCCCATCCTTGCAAAGATCTGATGCTGGTTTTTATCAGTGTGTTGTGAGGAACAGAATGGGTGCACTCTTGCAAAGAAAATCAGAAGTCCAAGTGGCATGTATGTGTGAAAGGCATTTATTCAAATGTTTCTTAATAAAATCCCAAACTCATTTGTGCAGATAACAATATTATAGCCATTATTCTGCCCATTTGTGTAGACCTGTCCTATTGTCTCTGAAAGGACGAAGGTGGCACTACCTCCAGACTCTAGAGCAGTGGTTAGCAACCTAATGTCCTCCAGATTCTTTGGGCTACAACTCCCATGAGGTCCAGCCCATCACACCCAATGTCAGGAATGAAGGGAGTTGCCATCCAACACAACTGTAGGGTACCAGGTTGCCTACCCTTGCAGAGTATTCTCACAGTAGACTTACCTAGTCATCTTTCCACTTTCCAAAAATATATAATGGGCAATGCAGACAATTCTTAACATCTATAGTTTTGAAGCTGAAGACCACCAAGGATGAGTAGGCACCCTTTAGTGTGAATGAGGTTGGGAAGGTGCTAAACATACAGTACAAAGCACAAAACAGAGGTCCATTTTAAAATCAGCATACTCACACCTAGAAATTAAAGGTTTGGTTGACAAATACCCCCACAAGTCACACTTTGAGACAGGTCTGCTACATCCAAAGTTACAACTGTAGAAACTGTCAAGTTTGACCTTGGATTAAATCCTTGACTTTCGCTAGGATGTACGTGTAGATTTTCTTAATTGCAGTTGCCAAATTGTGTGACTTAAGTTGTAAAATACATCTGTTCTCAAAATCAGCGGTTCTTAGTTTTTTAAAAAAATATAGTCTTGAAGACTATATTTTAATATGGTCTTGGTGAAGAATTCTTCCTGTGGAACTGAGACACCTTCAGTTTAGTTAAGTCTGTTTTACCATTCTGTTGGTGGGAAGCTCTACCCACCTGTTCCATATCATTGTCCGCCTGTGGAGAAGACAAGTAGAAATCTCACAAGTAAGATGAAGTTTCACCATTTGTTTATACTCTACACGTCTCTGTCTGAGACTTTGATTATTGTTCCTCAGGGCACTTAACTGGAAGGTCAGCAACAGTGGCTGTCATTTGATAAATGGCAGGAAGATGAAGTGGGTGAATGGAATTCTTTATTAGACATGACCATTTACAAGGAAGTGATTAAATGGAGAAGAGAGGTATCATCAGGGAAAATGTGCTGAATTTATTTTTCCTGCAGCTTAATATTAACATCAAGAATAATAGTGTGTAATGCTCTGCAAATTGGCCAAGCAGCCATTAACTCTTCCAGCTAACCATTATCTAATATCTGCTTTGCAGATATCATGCAACACAGACTGCTTTAAAAAGTTGTTGGAACTGTGAAGTGTTTTAAGGTTTTAAATGATTTCACCAATATGAAGCAGGGTTTGTACAGACATTGGTGGAGAGCTTCCCAGTCTGCCTTCCTTTAGAAGCATGAATTCCCTTTGCCCTTAATCTCAGTTAAGCAATATATGGGTGGACCAATGTTACCCATTGACAATAGGTTTCCCCTTAACCAAGATTTGAAGCCAACTTCAAAGCGTGCTCCTGTTCTCTTAACCCCCAATAATAGATCTCCACTAAGCAGTAACTGTGATCAAGACAGCCATTCTCCTGCCATTACAGCAGTTTTTGCATTAGAAGGAAAGCATTTTACTGCTTTCATATGATTTATTGAGAATGAGACTACAGGAGACTGTACTAACTAAGCCAATGTTAATTTTGAGCACAAGGAATTATGCAAGGTAGACCATTTTAAACGTAACATCTAAGGGATCAATAAGCCAAATTAGGCATGTGGTTTAGAAACAACTAAGAGTGAAGCATGCTCATATTTGTTAACCCATGAAATTTGCCAAGCAACAGCTCCATGGTATTTTGGTTTTGGCACACAACAATGTTTACATAAAAGAATGTAAAACTGCTTTGAGCTTTACAACCCCACGTTCCCTAATAAGCATAAATTAAGAACAGCGTTACTTCTGTTAGAAACATGGTTTTGGAATCTCATTGTGATCCAGAGATTTAATTATAGAGATAAGAGACGATAGCTAAAATTCCACTGTTCTTACTAATTGTGCCAAAATCAGTGAAAAGAAAATTAGTGGGGCAATCCTATACTCACAGTGTGCCAGGAGTGGAGATATGCCAGTTAAACCACCATCATATCCAATGGGAGAGAAGGGGCAAAATACAGAACCAAAAAAATAAAAAATGGCATAAAAATGACAGGCACACCCATAACCCACCAGTAAAAGACTGACCCAGCAATGACCACGTGCTATCCACACACAGAGGCAGACCATGAAGTCATGACTATGGACACACCCACACCCACACCCACACCCACACCCACACACCACAGAAGCCAGCCCCACAACCAGCTTTAGTAGCACAGCCAGTAACAATTCCAATATTACCCAAGCATCCCTCCAGGAAGGCTTTTAATCCCCTGTGCTCCTCACAGCTACTGTTTTATGAACACAACACAGACAGAGAAAGTGGGGAGTAAGGAGAAGATCAACAAACAGCACCCATATAGCTCCTTGGGCAAAGAATACCTGCAGAGAGCACATACAGCCCTCCTGGGACAAGGGTTCAAGACTTACCCAGGAGGAAAAGACTGCTTAGGCAGGCATCCAAGGAGAGTGGCCAAGACAAGCCTTAAGGGCAGCCCAAGACACACACTCTGCACACCATGACACCTCACCATGGGATATATAACCTCAAACCCAACCTAGACACCAACCCTAAACCCAAACCCTCCCCACATGCCACTGAGACTTCCCCCCAGCCACGGAAAGTCAGTACACAACCAATCAATGTCACAGCCTTTACTGAACGGCGCCTGGATGGAGGCGATCCTGAAAGGGAGAGACACATGTGTGGGGTTGCCAGGCAGTCAGCACAGTGAGGCTCCTGTGCCTTGCACAATGGCTGTATAGATAGCAGTCAAGTAGGTGCAGCCCAGTGCCCGGACCATGTGGGGTTCTCCATCCTAGCACCCCCAGAACCTGTGGAGCTCCCTGCCCTGTTCCCCTCAGAGTCCTTTCTTGGAGCCAGTTGTTGGAGTGGAATAGAGTTTGTTGTTGTGTGTTTGTGCCTGGGTTCCCAAGACAGAATATCTGTTAGGGCTCTAGGCAGACAGGAACATTATCAATATGCTCCTCTTCCTATTATTATTATTATTATTATTATTATTATTATTATTATTATTATTATTATTATTTATTTATATAGCACCATCAATGTACATGGTTCTGTACAGAGTAAAACAGTAAATAGCAGGACCCTGCTGCATAGGCTTACATTCTATTAAAATCATAGTAAAGCGATAAGGAGGGGAAGAGAATGCAAACAGGCACTGGGTAGGGTAAACAGGCACAGGGTAGGGTAAAACTAACAGTATAAAGTCCAAACAGCATCAGGTTTTAAAAGCTTTAGGAAAAAGAAAAGTTTTTAGCTGAGCTTTAAAAGCTGTGGTTGAACTTGTAGTTCTCAAATGTTCTGGAAGAGCGTTCCAGGCATAAGGGGCAGCAGAAGAAAATGGACGAAGCCGAGCAAGGGAAGTAGAGACCCTTGGGCAGGCGAGAAACATGGCATCAGAGGAGCGAAGAGCACGAGTGGGGCAATAGTGTGAGATGAGAGAGGAGAGATAGGAAGGAGCTAGACTGTGAAAAGCTTTGAAGGTCAACAGGAGAAGTTTATATTGGTTTCTGAAGTGAACTGGAAGCCAATGAAGAGATTTCAGAAGTGGAGTAACATGGTCAGAGCGGCGAGCCAAGAAGATGATCTTAGCGGCAGAGTGGTGGACAGAAACCAACGGACTGATGTTAGAAGAAGGAAGGCCAGTGAGAAGAAGGTTGCAGTAGTCCAACCGAGAAATAACCAGTGCATGAACAAGCATCTTGGCAGAAGAGACAGACAGAAATGATCGAATCCTGGCAATATTATACAGGAAAAAATGACAGGATTTAGCTACTGCCTCAGTATGAGGAATAAAGGAGAGCGAGGAATCAAATATAAAGCCAAGACTACGAGCTTCCTTGACCGGAGTGTGTGTGTGTGGGTTGGAGACAGGCTGTTTCATGCAAAGTTCCCTTTCTCACTGTTTCCCATCACCAGAGTTCCCCTTCATGCGTTCTACATGACATGGCATGGGGTATGGGGCCCAAGCAGTACAGCCCTATGCTGCAGTCCCTGTTATTGAAATGATTTGGTCTCTCTGTGTGGAGAGAGTTGCTGGTGGTGATCTCCTATGATTGGATGTTGAATTACTCAATACTGTCTGCCCTGTTGTGGCAATGCAAGCAGGATGGAAGTCAATGGGAGAAATGTTCTTTGTGCCAGGTTCAGGGCTGGTGTAAAGTTGTGTGTGAGTGTTGCTGCAGGGTAGGATTTGGCATAAATGATATCCTCCCCTGTGCCTCCTCCGTCTCACCCAGGACTCTACTCCATTTTACGTGTTCCATTGGTAAATGTTTGCCAGTGGAACCGCTGATGATCTGCCATCATAGCAGGGCTTCTATGATGCCAACTGAGAGGCCAACTTTGCCTCTCAGTTGGCATCTCTTCAGTATAGGATGGCATCCTAAACATTCAGAGCTCTGTTTATGTAGAAAGTACCTTATACTCCATTTAAAAAACCAACAAATTACAAATCCAGAACAATTTCCAAAATTAAATAAGAGCCATGCTGGATCAGACCAGCCATGCTGGCTCACCCAGCACTCTCCCGCCTATGTTCTCCAGCAACTAGCATACATAGGAATACCAATGTACATAGGCATACTGCCCCTGATACTAGCCATCAGAACTAGTAGCCATTGATAACTACCATACAATGAATTATATGTAAAAATTAGTCTTCAAATACGGAATGTACATGGGAAAGGATCATAAACTTTCATTTGTAGATAACATTTATGGTAAAGAAAAGCATTGTGCAAAAGAAATAACTAGTTGAATTGAAAATTCAAACAGAAGTGCATAGGAAGAAATTCTTAATTAGAAAATGCCTAAATTGTGAAAGCTAAACTGATCATGTAACAACAAGGTTAATTAGAACTACTTGCATGGTTCAATACTTCTTTTTAAGTAGGTAATCTGATTAGAGTGGTAAACAAAAAATATGGACTTTTGTGACCTATACAGTGTTAATTATTTTAGTTGGAAAAGTCATGTTGATGATTAAAGCCCATTTCAAAATACTGGCTTGATTTTCCATGGCTAGGCTGGTCAGTTCCTTTGCAGGTCCATCAGTTTCTCTTTTATTTTGCAGCTCAGTCATGTAGTAGAGTAGACATTTTAATTCTGATGTTTTAACACTGATGGTACTATATAAATAAATAAATAATAATAATAATAATAATAATAATAATAATTCTCCCCATCCATTTCCCTTTTGTCTATTACACAAAACACTATTTTGAAAACATGTGTGGCTTCTTCAAAATGGATCATAATCAAGCCTCTGAACCTTAAACTGCTGCCTTCTTTACTTGTTCGTGCCCACTTAGTTCACACTCTTACTTATGCATATCTGGCTCCTGTTCCTAGCCCCTTTATGCGTAATTTACAGTGTAATCCTACATATGGATACTCAGAAATAAATAATAGTGAATTCAATGGGGATTACCTCTTGGAAAACAGGTATAGGATTGAAGCCCTTGCCCGGTTTTCTAGCCTAATGTCCTTGCCCTACTGTACTTCCCAACCTCTGATGACCTTCAGTGGATTTCCCTAAGTTTAGATGAGTGTCTACAGCACAAAGAGACTTTTTGGTGGTGGCACCTCATCTTTGGAATTCTCTTCACAGGGAGATTCACTATTATCATTCAGAAACCAGCTAAGTCCATCCTATTAACTCTAACCCCTATAATTAACATGGATGGTTTTTATTGGTTTTATTCCACCTTTTTTATTCTGCATAGCTGGTTATATTGGCACTGCCATTTTGCTTTGAAACTGATTATTTTTGGATTATATTTTGGATTTTAATTTCAGTTTAAACTTCTTTGAAAAAGGTGGGATGGATTAAAATAAAAATGAAAACGATCCAGGTATGCCCTTAATTGCTCAAGTCCCAAATAGAAGATCCACCTTACAATTTCAGTATAAAGTTATCTATTTACATGTGCCTTAGGATGTTTTTATATATTGTAAAATTAAGTGTCAGAAGTTCATCTGCTATGAAATATGCCAATTTCAATTGCAGGAAAAAGTCAATTGCCTACTCAAGGAAATGCAAACATGCAGCAGTGCTGACTGAGGCATTTCTCGGATGTCCTAGAGTCACTGGGCTTTGCCTCATGCCTCGCTACACACCCACAAACCTGCACTCATCAGCACTACCATAAGATCTGTTACATCTTGCTGCTTAATTATGGCAATGGCAATGACTGCTATAAAACATAATTATTATTCTCTGTGACCCCTAAAAAGTAACGACATGGCATGGAAGAAGAAACTTCTGGGTTTCTTAGTCTAACTTTTCGTTGCAGACATGGGGGATTTCCAAGATGTGGACCAAAGGAAAACTGTATCTCAAGGGCAAGCCACCGTTCTAAACTTCCCAGATATCACAAGCTACCCCAGACCACAAGTGACTTGGTTTAGAGATGGGCACAAGATTATACCAAGCAGCAGAATGTAAGTCAAAATCAATTATTGCTTGAAATATGATTAACTGCACTTGTTAATGTAGCTTACATTTTAAGCACCCAATTAAGGTTTAAAGACAATAAAGCAAGTCAATGCACTCCCTTGCTTGAGATAGATGGCTGCTTTAAGGTTGGTTCTAAAATCTTTCAGCAAAATAACTTTTTTTGATGATAATATTTTGATCTCCCCTTACAGTATCAGCCTGATCCCTGGCATACTTTTAGAAAGACCCATACGTATCCAAGAAATGATCTATAATTGAATGTGCAAACTTTATGATTTCTGTTATTTACTTATAAATGGGAAATTTTCTTGACAATGAAATGGCAATTAGTGTTTATTTGTTTTATACCCCTTTACCCTGCAATGACAGTTTTCTTTCTTCTGGTCTAATTAACAGTTCACCCATTCATAGAGAAATGGCTGCTCTCTGCTACCTAAGCATTCTCTTTAGGTGTACCAGTTCTATAATTGTAAATCATATCTAAAATGCCAATCTGATTTTAACTCAAGCTTTACCCTTTCTCTTAATTAGGATATTTTAAGACCATATTTTCTTCTTCCAACAGTCCCCTTATGTAATTTTGTAAGCAATTAGTGGATGATCAAGGTTTGTGTGTACGCGTGTGGGGGCAAGAATGTCAGACGGAGCAATGCACATAGATACATCCACAGATCCAGTGAAGGTTGTTGATTATGAAGAGCTTACAATGCTAGTGGAAACTGGTTTTGTTATTTAGTGGATGGAAGAAACTGTGTAATTTTCTTTTGTAGCCTGATAGACACATTTCCTGTATGAAAAGTTATTGGCGCCCCGTGATTTGTGGACAGTGTATCAACATGAGTTGGCAAAAGTGTATGTGTTCACATCTCCTAGATCTACTTCTGATAAATATTATAGTTTATGATCCTGCACTAACCTTGGAGAGAATTGGAAGTCTGTTTCCCTGTCTTTTTCATCTGTGCTCACTTGCCTATAAGAATACCTTCACCACATTCCCTATTGCCCATCCTGCACTGCTTCTTCCACCCATTTCATCCAGTCCATCCCACCTCAACCTAAAGCCCTACTTGGGTCCCAAACAGCAGCAGCAATTTTGTGCAAATCCTGCTGTTTATGGACACCATTTTGCACAAATCACAATTTTCATGCACACACATGGAATAATCTGCAACCGGATTCCTCTGGTATTCCTAGCAGCAAGTGGCTCACCTTGTCTGGTCATCAGCCAGCCTTGTGGAGGAAGTACTTAGTTGTTCTGCACAGGAAGAGATGTCATGCCAACACCATCGATGGGATATGCTAATCTTTCCTATTGGTTACTCAGCATCAACACTGAGCAAAGCTGATCCTCAGCTCCTGGGCAGCTTACATGAAAAACAGGTTTTCCACTTTTATGCTTCCTTACTGGTGTTCTTCTATGGATTCTTGTTAGTTTCTCCCATTAGTTAAAGCTAAACTCTGTGTGAATTTGGTGAGTAAACACCTGCCTTTTCAAAGCCTATCTGCGAGTTCGCCTGTTGTGTATTTCTATAAATGACAGACCATTGTTTGACTTTTCCTTAATTGTGCCTTCATTACCACATCGACATATTGCTCTGTGGAGGCAAAGTGAGGGATACGCAGGCTGCAAATCAAGCCTCTGAACTAATTTATTAGACTTTGCGTTAAACTATTTTGGAGTACTTATAATTAATTATGCCATCAAGTGCTTTGGTGGTCATTTCTCTAGGAACATATCTCTCATAGGAACTCCTTAAGCGTCCTTTTAATGTATGCTGTGCTTAAAACGTTGTTCCTAAATACTCCCTTGGTGCTTGCTCGGGCAGTGCTGTGAGGAACAGAGCTCAAAATCATCTCAATAGTTTATCCAGAAGGTGCTTGTATGTCTGCGGTTTCTATGAAGAAGTATAATGTCTACCATTCTCCGGGTTTATCTATCTACAGTAAATATTCTGCACGCTTTTATCAGCTTGGTGCTTGCTGGGTCTTTTGTTTGTTTAGGTTTTCCTGATACACCAGCTGTTGCAAACACCACCCCTGCTCAGCTGTGATATGGAGCTGTACAATTTTTGTGCCAGGAATGTAGCAATCCAATTTACCGCTAATTTTGATCTCTTCATTACGTGTTATCGTGTTATGCTATTTGAACTGATTCAGCATCTTTTGGTTTTACTTAAAATGTCTCACTCCTGTTGCTGTGCTGGTTTAAAGAAAAAGCCTACCTTGCTAGGTACATGCTTTTTTATTTGCGAGTTACGCTATTATTTGCATTTGATTTACAGTCCCCAGTATTTTTTTAAAAAAATGCCCACTGATTTTTTTAAGCAGTTATTCTGTTCGATTTCTTTTGGATATGGAACAAAAGTCAGTATAGGATTCCAGCATTCTAGGATGGAATGGTTTCTAGGCATTACCCTTAAAGGAACAATGCTCTGCCTGGTAGGCTTGCACCTTCCAAGGCTGTTTCTCTCTGGGATCTGTATTTGATGTTTTTGCATTTGGATCTGAAGCTCTAACCCTTAACTTTGCTGGGCTCTGATAGGCCCTATGTGTGTGAGAGAGGTCTGCCTCCTTCTTCCTATTTTTTATATTAATAACATTGTGATAAGGTTTATTCAACCATCTAGACGGATGCCTCTCAACCCAAGCCAGACAAGTGGTTTAGGAGGAAATTATGGTTAAGGGTACAGAGTGCAACTGAGGGTTCTAATTAGTAAGTTCACATTCCTTTTCCCATTGCAGATCATCCATCAGGGTGATCAAAGCAATTTTTGTTCTAAAAATCAGGCCAGAAAGCCGACTTGCATAGATCCAATCAATACTTAAGAATGCTTGGAGCTGCCCTGCCATCACTATCTTGTTACCAAAAATAGTACATCAGAGGCCAGCCTATTGTTCCTTATGAGGTGAATCTAATGAAGGGTTTTCCCTTCCTTAAGAAGAGATGGAGCTATCCTTTTGCGGAGGGATCCAATGACCACCAAACTGCCCAGAATGCTTAATTTCTCACAGCTAGATCGTATTAGTCAAGAAGAACAAGGATTGAGTATACATGTGATCCACTGGACATTTCTGAGCAATTTTTCTGCATTCTTGGGAGAAACACTCATGTCATGTTCACCCTAGACATGCTTGCTTGAAATGAAATCATATTGCATTCAGTAGAGCTTTTTTCAAAATGAAGAAGTTTAGGATTGAACTTGCATATGCATTTATCATGTCTGACTGGCCTCCTGTCCCAATAGTTCTCTATCTTTCAACACATTACCATTCATATCTATATCCATGCATTTCAATTTCAGGAGCCTTTGCATGTTTGTCTTAGTGTATTACACATACACAAAGAAAAGAAAAGAAAAATATTTTAGTGTTATTTTTTTCCAAGTAGCTGCTATTTATATTTTTATGGCTTTATGTAAGCTGTCTTGAGCATCAGATGATGATAAGGCTGGGTACACATGCCTAAAATAAAACAATAAGAAAATAAAAAATGGCAGATTTATACATGGTGAGTGCAAATCTGTAACCATGCTTAATCTGCATAGTAAAACTGCAAGAAGAGTAGCAGAGCAAATTATCTTCACCTTACCTTCTGTTTCATAAAAGATTACTATCTTTTTGTTTTCCTTGAGAAATTGTACGATCTACTAGAATCGGTCTGAGGACTTTTATCCCACTGAAAACAAAAACTGAAGGTGCTTATCAGCACAGCAAAACATGTTTTACTTACTGCCAGATTTCTACTTAATTACTGGTACTTCCCACAAGTGTGCATCCATTAGCCTGCCAGGCAAGAATATTGGTGTCTGTTTACTCTTATATGTTGTCGTCTTTATATGATGTCCAATGAAATTACAGCTAAAGCTTCTCAAATCTGTTGCATTATTATGCTAGCTTGTGGAATAATATCAGCTGTCACCATAAGTGGTTAGCTCTTCCCACGAAATGCAATCTAGTACGTTATTAAATACCAGAACATCCATCAACTATTAAACTTCTTAGCTGTTATCCCATGTACTGTGTATAGTATCCTTTAGAATTAAAAGAATACATCCCAATGACATAATTTAATCTTCCTTAATCGTTTTTTTTTAAAGATCCAGAGATTTGTTTCTACCATATTAGGTATGATTTCCGTTGTTCTCTCAGGCAAATATGCATGCATAATATACATGTTGTTCAGATGTTTCAGTGCTTGTGCGCTACCCACCTCAGAGGATTGCATTACTCTTGCTAAACAAGCCTATTAGGATGAGGCTATTTACTATCTGGTGCATGGAACCCAAGTAACTGGTCCATTTCACATATCCTATAAAATTCAGAGCAATCAATGGAGTTGTCAGTGAAATGTAAATTACAACAGTAATGACAGAGGGAGGCTAGGTTAATAACTTTGAAATACTACTAACATCGAATACTGAAATAATTTGTTGATATCCAAGCATGTTTTAGGGCATGGGTGGCCAGAAATGGAGTGAAACTGGCCTAAAATCGTTCTGATCTTCCAGATTCAGGAAATGCTTCTGAAGGAGTCTTACCACTGCCTCTTTCAGGTTGCATGGTTCAACCCCCCACCGCTTGTAAGGAAACGTTTATCATCTTCCTGGCCCAATCACCTGATTTTCCTGCTGGATTTCACCAGCTGTGAAGGGCAAGGCTCCAACATGCAAGTGGACACACATCCTTTTCCAAGCATCTTGTCCACATCCTCGAGCTGGACTAACTGAAACTCATCCAATAATATTGGAACCAGACAGCGCTCTGGACAGCTTATGAAACTGATCCGCTAAAACATATAATATGGCCTCCAAATCTCAGGAAATTGCCCATCCTTGTTTTAGGGTGATCAGTAGATACCATAAAGTGTTAAAAGTAAACTCTGTTGTTTTAAGCATTAGTTCATCATCAGTGAGGTTTAAGACAATAGTTGTAAGATTGCTCATTTTCATGCCTTTGCCAAGAGCTCATCAATTGGCTATAGGGATGCCACTCTTCTATTATCCCCATCTATACAATATGGTGATAATAAAGGGTTGACTGCAAAGATTTTTGAGATAATGTGAAGTTCTTTAGGAATATAGGAAGCTGCTTCTACTGAGTCTGACCATTGGTCCATCTAGTCCAGTACTGTTGACACTAACTGGCAGCAATGGCTTTCCAGGGTTTCAGGCAGGAGTTTTTCCTGCCCTACCTGGAGATGCCGGGGAATCAAACCAGAGACTTTCTGCGTGCAAAGCAGGGACTCTACCACTGAGCCACACTTTGAACTTGGAAGTGCTATATACATTCTAAGGAAAAAGGAAAGGAACCTCTCGTGAAAACACTTGAGTCATTGCTGACTCCTAGAGGGACGCCTGCTTTCGCTGACGTTTTCTTGGCAGACTTTGTAGCGGGGTGGTTCGCCATTGCCTTCCCCAGTCGCAGTTCCCTTTCCCCCAGCTAGCTGGGTACTCATTTTACCGACCTCGGAAGGATGGAAGGCTGAATCGACATGAGCAGGCTGCCTGAGAACCAGCTTCCGCTGGGATCGAACTCAGGCCGTGGGGAGAGTTTCGGCTGCAGTAACTGCCGCTTAACACTCTGCCCCACACGAGGCTCTATATATACATTCTAAACGTTATAATAATCCTTCAATTTCTTGTATTTGTTATCTCACTGTAATCAAACTATATTATTTGTGAGGGAGCGACTTGAAAGGTTTGCAGCTTTACATAATTAAAAGAATAAACATTTTATATGTGAGGAGTGTTTGTCAAGCTAGATATGGTGGAACCAATGCTGAGCTGTTGGCCTCATCCTTGGTGGAGAACCTTAACAAGGAAATTCCTAAACTCATCATGACCGTAAAATTGTTCTATTGAAATCTTCAGAAATGTAGTTTTATGCATTTAAAGTTGCTTGGGGTATTGTTCCTTTTCATTGCTCAGTTAGTAAAGATTTTAATGGCATAATGTATAACAGTATAGCTATAGCCAGTTACCTCTATGTGGACAGCAAAACAAATAGAATAAAATAAAATAAAATTCTGAAAAGTATCTGTTAGGTAATGAATTAGGTTCCCAGTTTTTGCTTTGATAGCAATTAATGTTTCATGTACTGATTTTTCACTTGAAAACAAACACATATTATTGTACATGTACTGAACCAATACCGGTGCTACATTTCTCTGCAAATATTAGCCTGCCTTACAGCTTATGCTAGTTGCACATAATTGCATTTCACATACACCAGATAATACTTTAATTAAAATTGTGATAATTAGCATGTATTTTTAATGAACAATAAATTCTGAGGTTGCCAAGTCAGTGGTGCATTTGCTGAATAATGCTGCTTCTTTTTTATTTAAAAGAAATAGCTTCTAAAGCTGCAAGGGTTGGTTTTTGAATGTCAGTATTTATCTATACTAACATTAAAACTCACAGATCTGTATATGTTGCTCTCATAGGTTATGTTTATAGATTTGTTTCCCTCCCATGGATAAGGTTTAATTTGGTGAAGGCCTACAAACATTTTCTTTTTAAGCATCTTGCAATTTGTTGGGACCTTTCTTAGGGATGGGCATCAAATTTGGCCAAATCCCAAATCGAATTGGGCTGCTTCAGAGAGACTCAGAAGTTCCCTGAGTTAAAGTAAGAACCCCTGCTAAGTAACCAAAACTGAGGCTGGGCCACCCTAAACTTTTGCATGCATTTTGGTGGGCTACAGAAAAACGGAGTCTGCAAAAAATAATAATATCTACTTTGGTTATCCATATATGGAAATTGCCAAGGTGGAGCGGGATTGGGGTTGGGAGAAGAGTTGACTGACTTACAACCTATCTTCTAATCATGGGCCCTTCCACATGCCGTACTGAAGGCGCATGCATGCACCCCAAGTACGACCCCAAAACGATAGTGTGCACTACAGCCAGAAGAGACGAAGGAGGAGGAGGCTGGGGAATCCGGGCGCGTCCTTGCCGCCACCTCCCCGCCAGCCTCCTGCTGCCGGGGTAAGAGCAACCTGGGTCGGAGAGCTCGGCGGAGGCAGAAGCCGAGCTCTCCGACCCGGGTCGCTCTTACCCAGGCAGCAGGAGGCCGGCGGGGAGGCGGCGGCGGCAAGGACGCACCCGGATTCCCCAGCCTCCTCCTCCTCCGTCTCTTCTGGCTGTAGTGCACACTATCGTTTTGGGGTCGTACTTGGGGCGCATGCATGCGCCTTCAGTACGGCATGTGGAAGGGCCCAGGGAATGGTTTACCAGGAGGCTCCTCAATTTCTGTGCTGCTCTCTATTCCTTTTGCTATTTCTTCTGGGCTAAGAGCACTAATATATTGAAGAGGTTTGTGTAGAGAAATTATTGGGCTGGCTTCAGTACTTACATCTTCTTGAATCCGTATCCTTCCAATTCCAACTGATTCTCCTTATTCCACAATAATACACCTAGACATCACAAGTAGGAAAAGAACAAGGCATGCCATCTACCTATAAGTGGAAGGTCTTTAGGGCATATTTAAACAACAGTTTTATTCCAGTTTAATTGCCATGGCTTCATCAGTTTAAGAGCATCCTCAGATGGGTGGATTTTTGCGTTTCCCTACCGTTGCTATGGCCTCCTACTGCTGTCCCACAATGACGACAGTCTCTTTACACAGGGAGAGAAAGAGGAAGTAGCAACGACCACGTAGCCCATACTGGGGCTGTTCATATTGTGCTGCTTTTCCGGCACACAGCAGGAAATGGCGGCACATTCAGTTCAAAAAAATGAAGAAGAAAAAGACAGAATAAAAGGGCTCTATTTTGCGATAGAAGCTGAGGGAGTGGGAGACATGTGGGAGGCAGATGTCGTCTAATGGATGCACGGAAATCCATAGGTAGGCAGCGAGCATGTGATAAAATGCTCATCTGATGATGTTCTAAGTCTGTGGCAAAGCTATCCTTTATCTTGTGGTGAGAAAGTAAAACTAGGAAGATCAGAAGCAGGCAATGTGGTTACAGACAGATTCTGAAATCTGGGTGACTGAAAAGAGACAATACTGACATCAAAGGTTAAAAAACCAATCGCTGTCATCTCTATGCCTAACACAAGTGACAGTTCCAATGGCTGTAAAATAATCTGGGATGGTGTGGTGGCTGGTCACTATGCTAAGGGCCTTCCTAGACAAGGCCTTAGTGCGCTTTGAGACCCGGTTTCCCTGCTGTGCGTCCAGATGACGCACAGGGGAATCCGAGCCCAGGCCGCACTGAGGCCTCCTCTAACGCCCCATAAGCAAAGTTGCTTATGGTGCGCCTTTTTCGCAGCCCCGGCCTGAGGCTGCGGCTGCGAAACGTCTAGAAAGGGCTGTGGCTTTTTGCGGCTACTCGAGTAGCCACGAAAAGCCACGGACCTGGCACAGTGCTCTTACGAGCGCTGTGTCCATTGGCCGGGGGGGGGGGAAGAGAGGGGCAGGAGGAAGGCTGGACCCGGCAGGACGGGGGGGAGGGAGAGCAGGCATCGGGGATGGCAAGGGGGGGGCTTTGCCCGGGCAAGCGCCGGGCGCTGCCACCTGACCAAACAGGCAACTGGCGCTGCCAGGGCAAGGCTGGGGGCAGGGAGGGGGGCTTTGCCCGGGCAAGCGCCGGGCGCCGCCGCCTGAACAAACAGGCGACCGGCGCTGCCAGGGCAAGGCCGGGGGCAGGGAGGGGGGGCTTCGGTTTTTTTTAAAAACGGACTTACCTGGTCCAGAGTCTTCGGGTCACACGTGGCCCCTTTAACCAAAAAAAACCCATGGCCGACGCTGCAGGGCTTGTGTCGTCCCTACGCGTCGGCCGTCTAGGAGGCTGGGCAGCGCGCTTTAAAGTTAGCGCGCCATCGCCCCGCCTCCCTGCCGGCTTATCCCGGCAGGTCTAGCAAAGCCGTAAGAGTTCCCATGTGCAAAGCTGATCACATCTTCTAATTTCCCCCTCATATCAATAGCATTGGCACTGAGAACATGTGTTTACATGTTGATATTGCTTGTCAAAAGTTATACCATCAGAGATAAACAGAAATCACTGAGTAGATTGTAAAGTTCCTTGGCCAGTCATGTAAAGTATTGCTATGGATTTTTTGCGTTACGTTTTAAAAAGCTTTTCGCATTTGAAAGCTTTATTCATGAATCAGTAAACAAAACAACAAGAAAATCTTTGCATGTTTGGGATGCGGTTTGGCTTTTGCAGCCCCTTCGTAGCAGGTCAACTGTGCTGAACAAAACTCAGCTTGTATTTGAAGAATTTGGTCCATGGCAAAGAATGTGAAGCCAACTTTGCATTAATTAATGCTGGAGAGAAAGGAAGAAACTGGCAGCCTGCCCATGGCTTATCTATGATCCTTCACTGTGAGTGGAATCTCTAACAGTTTTGTGTCTGGCCTTCACCGAACAGATTGCAAATTCATTTAAATAAATTGTAAATGACCCGCCTGAAATTTCATGGCCGCCTTTGATGTGCATTAGAAGCATGGCTCCTGGTTGCAGCAGAACCTTTGGTAACAGGTGTGCAATTAAAAATGGATGGTATGTGCGTGTATTTAAATAACCCAGTCCAAAAATATCTTTACAGAAACGGATTTCTGGAATAAGTTTAAAAAAATGGAATCTCTTTTTGTGAACATGTCACTACTCAGTTCAATGTGTGTGACATATATTATCTTTTAAAATACACATAGTCTGCTGTGGAGTTAAAACATTTATATAGGCCACGCAGGTCAGCCTCTAAGCAAAACAATAAAGAGACAGAAAGCGGACTTAGAAATGGAAATACTCAAGAGTCAGTGGGAAGCATTTTAATCTTCCAGGACATCCTGTAGCAGACTTTAGAGTTGCCATAGCTTAAGGGAAGCAATGTTTCAGAGGGAGATTACAGTGAGAAGTTAGCAAATGGGAGTTCTTTAGGAAATGTAACACCATAGAACTCAGTCTCAATGAGCCCTGGAATTGCATAGTTCAAAGCAGGAAGCAATTCTCCTGCTTAAATGGTTTATTTGTATCACTGCTGTGGGTTCTGAATTTTATATTGTATTTCCTGATGGCTGTATTGGTTTTTGTTTTGTGTTTGTAATATCCTCCAGGATTGAAATGATAAATTATTATCACTGTTGATCTTGCCTGCCCATCACAAACGGCTGGAAGTGGAGTAAGTCACATCCATGTTGCTTGAATCCTGTATTCATTTGCCTGGATTCTCTATATTCAGCTGGGCTCTGTATTTGTTCAGGTGCTTGACCTTAGGGCTTTACTTGGAAAAATATATTTTCTTGTCTCTGAACTCAGCGTATCTAGCTGTTCTCGTAATGGCGCCATGCATCTGATGACGTGAGCTCTGGACCGCAAAAGTTTACCACACCACCCATTCATTTGTCTTTAAAATGTCAAAACCACAAAGACCTTTGTTCATGCTACAATAGATTGACACAGCTACTTCTCTGGAATGTGTTGCTGGAGTCAATGGCCATAGTTACTGCCTCAACTCCGTTTCAGAGAGGGTTTGTCATAATCATAGTTAGTTGATTTATATACTGTATGTTCTGCAAATATATTGTGTTCAAAGCAGTTCACACAATAGACTATTTAAACACAACAACACAATATCCATAACAAATACACTATAACATACCACTGACATATCAACAATTATGATTCAAGTTTAAATGAGTATGAAACATACTAGTAGGTCAGTTAACAATATCCAATAATATCATTGTTATACTCACATCCAACAATTTATTCAGAAGTCCCTGCAAAAGATAAGGATGCTCTGTTGAGTTTTTTTTAATAATAATAATAATAATGGAAAAAATAGATGCAAATTGTGGTAGGGAATCCATACATTTCTGGGTGTGGTGCATTCTGCAAAAGAAATATAAATGTTTTCGACAACATGTGCACATTTGAGACATGTGCAAATAGTACAGTGTACATTTCTAAAATGCACAAAAGCATGCTTTAGTTAATGGGGGCATGTATTCAAATGGCTCCTGCCTGCTAAGGCCAACACTTAAAATGTCTTGCTACACCGTTCAGACATCAGTTCACTCTGTTATACCACAGGGTCATTGTGGTGATTCCATCAGATGTTGGGCCCTATGGACATTTCATGAACTTCTAAGCTAGAATAGTTGGATCTTTAAAGTGTTGCCATAGCTTAAGGGAAGGATGATGATGATGATGATGATGATGATGATGATGACGATGACGATTCCCACTCAGGATACCTATAGCAAATAATTGCTAATATATGCTTCAGGGCCCTTTCCAACACAGCATACCTAAACAATAAGATATGCAGAAATCTTCCAGAAGTTGTAATTCTAAGAAGATTAATTTCAGTGTTTTAATTTATTTATTTATTACATTTATATACCGCCCCACAGCCGAAGCTCTCTGGGTGGTTTATAACAGTTAAAAATAGTAAACATTAAAAAGTATGCAAGATTTAAAAAACCATCAGAAACATAAAAACAGTATAAAAAACAGTATCCATTTAAAAAACAATTCTGGGGTCCATTAAAAATAAACTTAACGTTGTTAAATGCTGTTAAAATGTTAAAATGCCTGGGAGAAGAGAAAAGTCTTGACTTGGCGCCAAAAAGATAACAACGTTGGCGCCAGGCGAGCCTCATCAGGGAGATCATTCCACAGTCAGGGGGCCACCACCGAGAAGGCCCTCTCCCTTGTTGCCATCCTCCCAGCTTCCCTTGGAGTAGGCACTCGGAGGAGGACCTTAGATGTGGAGCGCAGTGTACGGGTAGGTTCATGTCAGGAGAGGCATTCCATCAGGTATTGCGGTCCCAAGCCAAGTAGGGCTTTATAGGTTAAAACCAGCACCTTGAATTGTGCTCTGAAACGTATAAGCCAATGCAAGCAGGCCAGAATTGGTGTTATATGCTCAAACCTCCCTGTTCCAGCTATCAATCTGGCTGCCGCATTCTGCACAAGCTGCAGCTTCCGAACCGTCTTCAAAGGCTGCCCCATGTAGAGGCATTGCAGTCATCTAATTTGGAGGTTTCCAGAGTATGGACAACTGAAGCTAAGTTATCCCTGTCCAGATAGGGGCATGGGCCACCAACCGGAGTTGGTACAAGGCACTCCGTGCCACCGAGGCCGCCTGACCCTCAAGTGACAGAGATGGTTCTAGGAGAACCCCCAAGCTATGAACCTGCTCCTTCAGGGGGTGTGCAACCCCATCCAGAACCGGTTGAACACCCCCCATCCGATCAGAAGAACCACCCACCAGCAGCATCTCAGTCTTGTCTGGATTGAGTTTCAGTTTGTTAGCCTTCATCCAGTCCATTGTCGCAGCCAGGCATATATATACAAGTGTGTGAGCATCTCCCTGAAGTTCATAGGTTTGGCAATTTAAATGGGCACACAGAGAAGGAAACCCTCAAAGACTGATGGAACTGAAGACCATGGACTATGTTTAACAGCACAAGGAGAGAGGGTGAGGGAAACATTACTTTAGCATTGATTCCAGAATGACAAACCTGGATTTCTCTCAGCAAACAGCGGGAAGAGTTGCAAACTTCTACATCATTAGAAAGTTGTGTGCAGAAATACAGAGGAGGCAGAAGCCAGATCTGGCAGTGGCTAGAATTGGCCCAGGATTTCCTATTGTTTTTCAACTGAGTAAAGAAAAGCAGTTCTCTCCAAATTCCAGCTGTTGTCTGTGCCCACTAATTACAATCAGAACAGCCATCCAGTAGAGCGCTGCACTGAGTAAACCTTAGATACACTTCTTTCAGTGTGATACCCTCCATGTATTTTGGACTACAACTTCTCAATCCCTGACTGTTGACTGTGCTGTCTGGGGCTGATGGGAGTTGTAGTCCCAAATGTTGGGGAAGTCTTAGGCCATCAGTTTTATGTCTCCTATAAATCAAGGCGTATTTGGTTACCTTGGATATTTTTTTTTGAGTGATTCTAAATCACATTATAAAATATTGTTATGCTCCCCCATTTTTCCAAGTTGTGAGAAGTTCCAGGTCACAGTGCGAACCCAGATTTGTTTTCCTTTGGAATGGGGTCATAGGAGGCTTATGGCGTTTTACAATATTGTAGTTTATTCACAAATCCATAGGTTGAGCATAGGTGGAGGTAAAGCTCCAACAGGTAGTCAAAGTCCCCTGCTCCCACATCAGACCTCCAGGGAAAGACATCCTCCTAATGCAATTATCTTACATGGCCAGACTTTCTTCCTCTGTTAGGCTACAGTCTTACACACACTAAGTGTAGGACTGTAGGGCACTAATTGGGGTAAGTCCAATTACAATTGATAGAACCTATAACTGAACAGATATGCACAGGATTGCACTATTGGTTTGTGTCTCCAAACCTTTCTAATCTCTGACTCAAAACTACAGTCTGTAGTTCTCCGCTCACAGCTAGTGTATTCCTTTACCCTTGTCGGTTCAGGAGGATAAAGATGAAGTCATCTCCTAACCTTCTTGGGCATCTGCCTGTAATTTTTATAACAGAAGGGTATGTCTGTCAACTTGGCCTGTTGGTTATTAAGAAACATTTGCAGTCCATTCTTGCAATATGTATACTGCCCTTGCAGTACCAAATTTCAGATTGTGTGTCATTGGTTAATCTGAACAGAAAACCAAAGCACAAAAGTATATTTCTGTTGTGAACTATTTTCATGCATGATTGGGGCCTCCCAATAATATGTATGAAACAAATCTGTATGCCTGAAACAAATTACATACCAGAAATGTCTCATCTTCCTCGTCTATAGTGTATTCTTCAACAATTTGTCTTGTTTAGTGCTAAATGACATTTGCCAAAGTTCTAAAAACTCAGTTTCTTGCTTCCAGCCACCATTTATTCTTGTCCTTCTTTTCCTTTAGGAATACTCCTATGCTAGACACAGAATGTGAGATGCTCTTAATAATAATCACTGCTTCAAAACTCTGATTATTTTAAAACTTCAGGTCACATTTTTGGACAATCCATCATCTGTTTCCATGGTAACAGAATGGTAACAAAATGGGAGTGAGCATCCAAAAGCAGAGTTTATTGGGGAGCTTGTAAATTTCAGTTCTGGCAAGTATCCAACTACAAATGCCTTTTTTAGTGTTTGCAGATACTGGAACAAGCCCAATTCTGAATCCCAGTACAGAATACTTTTGGAACTATATTAATTAAAACTTGTGAATCAGACAGAAACCTTTCTCTTAGTTTCCTCCTGGACAAACACACGCGCAGAGCACTGATGTGTTGAGAACTGAGGCTGACAAGGAGATGAATACAGGTGCACATATTTAATCATTAATGATTACAGACTCGCAATGCTTTGCCAGTTTTTTTCTTGTCCACTTTTTAAATGGTGACTATTAAATTATTATGTCACTGTAGCTGCTCATGCAGCGATATGGCTTTACATTGGAAAAATGGAGACAAACATAACAACAGTGCTTATATTGTTTGGTTATTCCTTTTGAGCAGGGGTGGGAATGGTTTGGGGCTGGGGGCTGGATGACCCTCTGCTTGATATCAGAGGGTAGGGGCACACCCCCTGGTGTAATTTGGTCTCTGGCTGAAGCTAGCCCATAGTGGGCCTATTCACACAATCAAGCAGCCCACTGTGGCTTGTTTAAGCCATCCTGGGCTGTGGTGCACACGGGAAGCAATTTCGAATATCCGAGTTGCGACTACAGCTTGTTGTGTCATCCAAACCTGCCAAGGGAGTTTTGTTGGCATGGTGAACAAACCACCCATAACCCTAAAACAGCCCATGAGTTCTGGTTGGTTTGTTAACCGTGCCAACAACTCACCTTCACCACTACACCTTCACTCACCTCTGATGACACTACAAACTGTGGTTGCGGCTTGAATAATCAAAAGTTGCCCAGCACACGCCACAACCCACTGTGGCTTAAATAACTGCAAAACCAGTCAGTGAAGTTGCCCCGACCGAGAGCTCTCCCTCTAGTTGGCGTGGCTTCACCTGTCCTTCGCCTTCTCCCATTGGGGAGGATGTAGGGTGGGCAAAGCTAGCAGTTAGAGAAATCTCCACTGTTTTCAGTGCTCAGAGATAACAGCGGAGAACATCTCTGTGTGCCACTCCCTGATCCCGTTGTCCCTCAATATCTTCTCCATGTCGTTAAAAGAGGCACCAAGCCACTGAGAATATTAAGCTTATTTCTGAATGCTTTGAAAGGGCATGGGCATGGTATGAGAGCCAGCATGGTTGAGTCTTGGACTGGGGCTCAGGAGACTCGGGTTCTAGTCCCCATGTAGCCATGAAGCTCACTGCATGACTTTGGGCCAGTCACTGACTCTAAGCCTAACTTATCTCTGAGGGTTGTTGTGAGGATGAGGTGGAGAGGAAGAGGATCATGTATGCCCTCTTGGGCATACAAATAAATAAATAATCTTTTTTAAAAAAGAATTGTATAGTATTTAAAGAACTGTATAGTATCAAATCCAACCTTAAAATTATCTGCCACGTGTTTGTTATTGATATAGATAACCACCACCAAGTTCTTCGTAGAATCACATGATTGCAAGCCCCAGTAATGTTGTGCCACTTCACCATCTTCTTATTCTCCCTCTCATACTTCGGGGTGTTTTCTCATCGAAATAAGTGTGTATGTCTCTGTGTGCAATGCAGATCAGACAGATTTTTGTATTGAGAGAGGGGAGTAGTAACATTGTAGAAGGAAGCCAAGGGAAAGAAGAATGAGGTGCCCACAGGTGGTGCAATTATGCCAGCAGAAGGGGGGTCAATCTGACTTCCCGAAAGCCTCAAGATACAAGTAATCAGACAAATATAAAGTATTCCATTTTATCTGCCAGTTGCCAGTATCCCTTTTCTATCCATTTCAGGCCAGGGTCTGGTGCAGAGCTTGAACTTGTTTCTTTAATCATTGAACATGGGAGCAGGAAAGCACAGTCACACTCCTTGGGTTAAAATTCTATCAGACCCTTCCTTTGACCATATATCTCTATTGTATCCAAAAGCCAGGAAGTAGTAGTAGTGAATCAGGAGGGAATTCATTGTGAATTCAGCTTTCAATTGGGCTGCAATGCTGCACACACTTAAATATGCATCAGGCAGTCCATGCCTGGAATGTATATTGAGGAGTGAAATGGCATACTGGCTTATTTAAGGGCTGGTTGAACTTTCTGAGAGTTTCTGTGTATGCGCCTCAGAAGCATAATGGGGTGACAGTACTTGTAGGCAGGTTACACTCATGTGGAAGTGCTTTGTGTGTGAACTGGAACTACATTAGCAGCTGTGAAGCAGCTGGCCGGCGAGACCACATTACGCCAGTCCTTTTACAACTTCATTGGCTGCCAGTCCAGGTCCGGGCCCAATTCAAAGTGCTGGTATTGACATTTAAAGCCCTAAACGGTTTGGGGCCAGGTTATCTGAAGGAACGCCTCCTCCCATATGTACCTACCCGGACCTTAAGATCATCTACAGGGGCCCTTCTCCGTGAGCCCCTGCCAAAGGAAGTGAGGCAGGTGGCTACTAGGAGGAGGGCTTTCTCCGCTGTGGCACCCCGGTTGTGGAACGAGCTCCCCAGAGAGGTCCGCCTGGCGCCTACACTGTACTGCTTTCATCGCCAGCTGAAGACCTTTTTATTCACTCAGTATTTTAACACTTAATTTTAACTTAAATTTAAATTTTACTGTTTTAACTCTGTATTTTAATCTTATATCAACTTTGCTGTGTGGTTTTATCCTGGTTGCGCTTTTTATATTGTATTTCGTAATTGTGTTTTAACCTGTTGGGTGTTTTACTGTGGTTTTAATTTTTGTGAACCGCCCAGAGAGCTTCGGCTATTGGGCGGTATAAAAATGTAATAAATAAATAAATAAATAAATACTGCAATTTGGTGAGCTAAAAAAAATGGCATCAGAATCTCAGAACTTTTCAGTGGCCAAATACGTTGTCCCTGTGAGTGGGGCCTTTAGCAAGTGTGGATTACCCCTAAGTCCCTGGTGCGACATGGCATTTAATGTTGGGGAAAGAAGAGGAAATGCCATGCTATCATTTTGAGTATGTGATTTGAGTGGGAGGGGTCTCATAACCTCTGGATGCCCTAGAGCTATAAATTTAGAATCCTGTTCTACACATGATTTAGAATCATGTTTCAGAGGAGAGTATGTTCCACTCTTTGTTTAAGATCCTGTTTGGATTAGTGGGTGGATATATGACCTTGTAAATAGTGTATTCCTGACATGGTGGTGATTTAGACTTCCATTAACAGAGTAAAACTGATATATCATTGATAATGTAATGGGTTGGTGGTTTGCAAAGAAAATGTTTTTACGGAAGTAAAAAAAGAAATGAAGGCTTAATAGTTTAATGCCTGATAGCTTTTAATCTATAGCTGTCAGTGTTAATTCCATTTTATTTTTTTTCTTTGAGGAAGGTTCATTGCTCAGAGGTTTTGCTAATCAAGATTCATAAAGGTAAAATATCACTTGTCACCTTCTTGCAGTACATGATAAACCAATTTAATTCAGAAGAAACTCCATGAGGATTTAGAGTAGAGGAGAAAAAACCAATATATAGAATTGAGAACTGTACTTTTACCTTTTAAAAAATATATGGATTTCTCTAATGCAAAGCATCATACCACTTTTGATAATGTGTAATGGACAACTCATGGTTAGCTCTAGCTATTGATTAGCAAACTCTTTAGAGTTCTTTTACTGTTCACTGAAATATGTTAATAAATTATGAGCCTTTGTGGGTTATGTTATAAACCTTGTAGCTCTGACTTCCCAATAGGATTTTCCCTTAATCTTTTCAAATGAATTGCAGTATGTACTAGAAGGTGTTAGATTTTAATAATCACTAGAGCTAAATATATGTGCTCATTTATTATTTAACATTATTCTTTTTTATTTTTCGTTGGGTACATTTCTGCTGGTTAATGACAGGCAGGAGTTGCACTACGGAACGTTATGGGAACAAGGACCATCCTATGTTCTAAAGGTTCCTTCTTTAATTTTAAAGATCCCTTGGGTTATGCCCAAGGTGGGTGTATTATTTTACAATGATGAAATAATGTAACTGTTGGGTTGAATGGTCGAAACAAACAGCGAGGCATCGATGCCGATATTTTTTTAAAACTATTTGTCCCTAAAATTTCATTCATTGGTGTGAAATGGTATTGATACAATTAATAACGTGAAGAATAATAAAAGGAAGTAGATATTTGCTCCTCGCTTGAAAAAAAAATGGAGTTCCTTGATTCAGTTTCGTGAAATAGTTGAATTTTTCCTTTATCCCTCCTCTAAAGGGATTTATCAAAAATGATATAATAGGCAAGCTCTTGACCTCTGTTAATAATTTCTGCAGTATTTCCCACCGCTGCCTTAAATAACGCATCATAGTATCTAAACTCAAAACCTGTCTATTGTTCCCCTTTCTGTCAGGAAACATTAAGCTGCTTTAGCACTTTATCTGGAGCAGCCTCATCTGCTCTAAAACAGTTTGGCATGACTTCAAACAGGAAAGTATTTATGAGAGAAGTGGAAAGGGTAAGCATCAAGAGGCTTTGTATAATCTTATCCTTGGTAAAACAAAGAGGTTCCCTTTGCCCTGGGTCCAAATCTGGGAGTTCTATGATTAGGTATCTCACTTGCCCGCATAGCCAGTACACCTATCAGCTAACTTTTAAATATGATGACACAGCAAGCTGATGGTGGAACTCCGACTGCATTTGTATGTAATGCTAAACTATATTTTAGAATTATGGGAATGAGGCTCAGCAAACCTTAGTCTCATGCTCTCCTCCACCACCACCCCTGCCCTCCTCAGCCATAGCTGCAATGAGATCAGAAACGTCCACTTCAGTTTTAGATTAAACACAGTTTAGCGTGTTGTCCGAATACTAAACTGTGGTCCATTTTAACTATGGTACTTTTAAACAGCCCAGCTTTATAAGCTATGGTTTGAGGTTGGTGTATTTCAACCAAGCATAATTAAGACTAAAGACAATTTGTCTAGGTTCAGACAACATGGCAATCTATGATTAATCTAAAACTCCTCTTCAAGGCTGCCCTGGAGGGGGAAGGGGACCCCATGAGCTCAATGTTTGCTACTGTTCATTCTTGTAATGTTAAACACAGTGGTTTAACGTTACATTTGACCCATTGTGTAAAAGCAGAGGTGCTACAATCAACTGCTTGTGTTTCACAACCTCTCCAGTTCCTTCTGTATTATGTCTCTTAGATGTTAAGCTTGCAGTCAGGGACTGAACAGTGTCTAGAAATGTTAAAAACTGGCCCTTTAATCAACCTCTATGACTTTCTTTAATGTACAAGTTTTGCACAAATGTCATACCATGACCTTAGTGTGTACCTTTCTGCTTTGGTGAGGTAACCACCAAGGGTCCATCTTGTCCAGCACTCCGTTCACAAAATTGTTGGTCTTCAGATGAGTAGAGGGACAGGTTGAGCACCTCTGACGCACTTTTCTCTCTACAGTCATAAAGTGACTCTTTTTGTATTGCTCATTCTTGCTAATGTTTCTAACAGTCAGTGTATAATTTATAAGAATTTTGAAGGGAAAATACCCTTTTTATTTTCATACTTTGTTTTGGAATATTCCCTCCACCTGCCGCAAGGCTTGGTTACATACTGTCCTGGATGTAGCCTTAAAACCCCCCACATATTCAGATATTACAATAGTTAGGACCATTCTAAGCTAGATAAGGCTATTCAGAAATATAAAAGCATAGTGGAGACACATTAGTATGACATTATCAAGTCATGGGGGTACAAGGAGTAATTTAAAAGTTTATAATGATTCTAAATACTTCTTGCTCAACCTGTGGAGTTCTCTGCCTTGGGAGGTCTTTGAATTAAAAGCTGAAACTGGATATAAAAACACGACTGGAACCTTTTACGGCCTCTAATAGCACCCGTTTCTGTGAAAGCTAAAATAATGATAAAGCCGATCAAGGTCCATGCTTCAAGGCATATGTTAATACTTACAAACCTGCCTCATAGGAGTGTTGTGAAGTTTAATTAATGTCTGCCGTGAATGGTGTTATGTTAAATGCTGACTGTTACTTCATGCCAGTCATTTGTCAAGCTCTGAAATAATTTTTCGCTTTAGCACAATGCGAAAGCAGTGAAAAGACAAAGGAAAGCTTTTGGGGAGTGGGGGTTATCTATCTCCTTAGGGGGCCACTGGCAGTGATCATTTTTCCAAATTAGTAATTATAGAGTGCTGTGTTAGCAGCTGCTCTTATATAGCCATATGTATTGTTATATCCAGCAGTGTGTATTCCTTTGCTATCAAGTTCTGTAATTCTCAGAAACTGTGTCACATGGCCAACTCAATGCCCAGTGACCCATCTATCACTGAATCCCCTCTTGCCCCCTTGCTGGGAGATGATAAAGTTAGTGCCGTGCCTGAGCTCTTTCTGAGGATACTGTAGTGGAAGATGAGCTATCATCAATGAGGGGTGTTACACAGCCAACATTATTTAATTTCATAAGCCTCTTGGTGTATTTCTCCAGCAATTAGTAGCCAGAGATTTCCTTTTACGATTAGCTTCAAGCATTTGTTTGATAACCCTATTGGGCAATTCTATGGCGATTGCAACCAATGCACACAACGGAAAACAGTCTGAAGAAACAGCATCAGCTAATTGGTCTTGCTTTTGAAATAACTGAGTTTGATATGTAAGATTAATAGATAGTCCTTATCTTTTCATGCATGGCTGGTTGAGAGATGCTGGGGATTGTAGGACTTTTTTTCCTGCCTAAACAGGCATAGGATTGCATCCTTGGGGAGTCTTCTGAAACCCTAATTCTAAAGGATTTCATTCACGGCAAGCTGTGCAAATAGGTTTGCCATTCTGTTTTCAAAGAACTTCTCAATGGTGAGGAATAGAATCTGAGGGGCTTTTAAAATTAAATTTTGGGACAAGCCCAACATCAATCAAAACTTGGCAAAGTCAACCATCACCAATCAGAGCCCACAAAATTGCCACCTTAACTCTTTTAAAATTTTAATTATTTTTGTGAGCACCTGTCTTTTTTTCTTCTCAGCCAGCCCCATCTCATCGTTGCTATGGCAGAAAGCCAAATGCAAGCTTGTGCTCACTTTCTGTTTCTCACACAACCTGGTGACAATACCGTGAGACCTTCCATCCTGGCTCTGGTACTCTGTGGCCTGCACTTGCTCACTGTACTTGCCCGTCAGGCAGAACTAAGACAGAATCCCTTGCAGGTGCAATGCAATAGCCACTGATGGAGATGTGATAGTGAGGAAATATGGAAGGGAGAAGAAGAGTCCCAGAAGGGTTTGCAGGGATGTGTAGAGGAATCCTGTTTCGCCCAGGGCCTATAAAAACCTGTTTGGGATTTTCAGGGTTCTAACAAAATCCACATAAATGTATCTTAATGTTACCCTTCCCTAATTGCTTTAAAAGAACTGTTTAATTTTTTTTTGGGGGGGGGAACCCCTCACCTGTTATTGCCAGATATCCCACTGCCTTAAGAAATACTCGTTATTTTAAAATATTTCCCAAGGGCACCAGCAGAACATGAAAGATGGGCTTTCTTTCAGATTCCAAAGCCCTGGAACATTTCTGAATTAGTCAAGACTCTCACAGCGATGGTGGAGAGGTGGTGCCACCAGACGTGGCTTTTTTGGGGTGTGTGGGTGGTGCCTCTTGGAATGTTCTGACACATATCTGTACAGCACCATGTACATTGATGGTGCTATATAAATAAATAAATAATAATAATAATAATAATAATACATTGGTAAAATGTGTCAAAATAATGTTTTATCACTTTGAGCCCACATTTTTAAGGTTTCCTGGGAAGATAAGCTGTTATCTCAACACCAATGAAAAAAAGATATCATGGATCAGTTTCATGTTTGGAATGGAGAGCTCAAATTTGAAGGGGGAAATCGTGTTATATCTCCAAATGTTAGTGGGTGGTAGATCTGAATATCATAAAGCGAGTTCCCAGACAAAAGTTTAAGAGCTCAAGCATTTTGCAAGGCAAATGAACGGTGCAAACAAAGAAGCCACTGAAGTCCATGTTTAGATAGCAAGCCCAGGTGGAGAATGACCAAGAGAAGACAATGAGTGAAACGGGAATATAAACTCTACCAGTTAGCATATCCTTCTTCCCTTTGAATCCTTTGAAACTTTTTCTTGAAGTCATGGTGTTACCTTACCACGGTTTGCTTTTCAATGAAATGCTGACAGGAGTTAGTCTGTCATTAGTGCATGACGGCACTTTGCAGCAATGGATTGATTCACATCTACTATGAGATGCATTGTGGCAGTTTTGTTCTTGTTTTTGCTATCTGTGATTTCTTTCTTTCTTTCTTTCTTTCTTTCTTTCTTTCTTTCTTTCTTTCTACTACGGTAGGCAATATCTTCCCTTTCTCACCCACCCTTTGTCCCTACAGTGAGCTAAAAGGGTTATCATCCCCCACAAAGCATCTGTTCTTGCCTCCACTTCCTGCTGCTTTGTGTATTCTCTCACTGGTATATTCACTTAATTATATGGCAGCCAATAACTGCACTCTGAGGGAACAAAAACAACTTGTAGGTTCGTTTTTAAATTATATTGTATTGCTCCGTTCTAAGCTTCCCTTCAAAACAAATGTTGAGGGTAGAACTATTGATGGTTTTTTTTTTTTAATCTTTACATTTCACTTAGTTCAGATAATTTTTAATGGTCCTTCAGCAAGAATAAATCAATTTTTGTACCATATAACTTTCAATTACAGTCTTTGGAATGAAATAACAGCATGTTTGAAGGAGCTTAAAAGGGTCTCAGCAAGATTTTCTTACATAGTCTGTCTGTCTGAAATCTGCCAGAGGAATTTTTTTCCCTCTCAAGGAAATCCCATCTAGTTAGAGGTTTTGCAGCCTTATAATGCAAGGCAATTGGAATTTTTTAAAAAATTTGAGAAACGCTTTAAATACCAATGAAACACCTTATGTTTAATATACCCCAAAGAAAGTACCTGTCATATGACTCTACTTTTTTCCTCTTCCGTAAGGATCTTTTCATGTGGATGATGACAAAAAGGAGAGGGGAGAAAGAGTCCCTAGTGGTACATATAGTTATGAGATGATTGGGACTCTTCCAGACCTCAAGCTGCAGGCGGGAATAAATTTGCTCCATCCCCAGGGTCAGGATTCCAAGCCCTCCCACTGAAATTTGAGGAAACAGAGAGTTATTGTGTTATTCACAAAGTCTTTGACTTTGTGGCTTGGGACCACAATACCTGATGGAATGCCTCTCCCGACATGAACCTACCGTACACTGCGCTCAACATCTAAGGTCCTCCTCCGAGTGCCTACTCCAAGGGAAGCTCGGAGGATGGCAACAAGGGAGAGGGCCTTTTCAGTGGTGGCCCCCAAATTATGGAATGATCTCCCCGATGAGGCTCGCCTGGCGCCCACATTGTTATCTGTTCAGCGCCAGGTCAAGACTTTTCTCTTCTCCCAGGCACTTAACAGCATTTAACAATGTTTGTTTGTTTTTAGTGGACCCCAGAACTGTTGTTGATTAAATGGATACTGTTGTTTTATACTGTTGTTTTTATATTTTTGATGGTTTTAAATCTTGTATACTTTTTAATGTTCACTGTTTTTAACTTTTGTAAACTGCCCAGAGAGCTTCAGCTATGGGGTGGTATATAAATTTAATAAATAAATAAAATAAATACATTTGTTCAGTTAAAAACACACACACTTCTTCACACGTGTAGAGTCTGCGAAGGCTAAGATCTGTCCTCTAAACCGAATTAGCCAAACAAAACAAGGTAGTTGCCTATCAATGAAGTAGATGGTTTCCTGCCCTGCCTGTCAGGCTTCAACTAGACTTTGTGGAGTTTCCTCTTGACCCAACATCTGACGTGCAGCCGGACTGGTGTAGCACCTCCCAGCCCTCTCAACTCTACCTGCTTAACTGTGCAGTGGATATGGAGTTTGTCATTTCTGTGCTCCCTCCCCCTCTGACAAAGGCTTACTTCCCAAAGGGGATAGAGGGGGAAGAAGGTCTCTGAATCTGGGAAGATTCACCCTTTACTCCCGGGAAGATTCTTCCCTTACTCTTGGAGAGTCTTGGGGAATTTCCTCCCCCACGCTCTGTCTTGACTGAGCTTTTCTAGCTCTGCCTCCAGGAAGCCTTCCTGTAATGACCAGTCCCAGTTTTATTTGCACTTTGTTTCTTTTAAAAATGTACTTTTAATTATAGGGCAGTTTTATACGTCCATATGTTTTCCATGCCATATGGGTAATGACAGAAGTGCTCCTCCTACATGGCCCAGAACTTCTCATGTTACGAAACAACATGGGAAGATCTCATATTGTAGTCAGTGATTCTTACACCCCAAACCTAATGTTGGAAGGGCCTCTTATACCTCTGAATGTTGCCATGTGGGAAGGTCAAGCAAAAATTAAATGAAATACAAATATTGTGAAAAATTAATTTCGGCATCCAAAAGATGTGCCCTGCCACAAATCTATGACCTCGCTGAGGTGTTGTACTACTGTATGTACCTGAATATTCTTAATTAGTCATAGAATAAACATTGAGGCTACCTTTTTAGATGACTATATTGAGTAGATGCATATAATAATATTGAAGAAATGAGCTTCATTGCTGATTTTTTGTTCTTCGTGGTTTTATTTTTCTTTCAGTAACAGGAATGGTTAAGGACTGCATTCCACAAGGGTACATAATATCTTATGACATCCAGCTTAAGGAGAACTCATAACTCATGAATGTCATAGCTGTAAAACAGCTGAGTTAAAGGGCCATTTTTAACCTGGGCTAATAAATTGTGCACCAAGACTTCACTTACTGTATTAAAAGGGCACCTTATAGCACTAGACAATGAAGATATGATGTTGTTGTGCATTCAGCTGTATTAATATAACTCAGGCTGCCTGTCTATGCCTTCAAAACACAGCCTCTTTCATTTCTCACAAATCACACATGTTTCAGTATTGCAGAATGAACCAAACATAGCACGAAAACAACAGCAACACATTTATACATCTAATTTAAAAACTAAAATGAGAATACACATGTGCACTCACAGAGTGGAACTAACTAATAATCTGCTGTTTTTTGTGCATAGTATATCTTGCCAATTAAAACCATGAGATCTGGTCAGCTTTTCATGTTTATTCTAAGCTCTTATTAGAAGCCTTTTGTGTGGTTAGTCCTTAGGAAATAAATTTCCAAACTGCCGGTTTGGGAACACATGTGGAAGATGAAAGGTGCATGCAAGGTTCTTATACCTTTCTGGTCCTTCTTTAGCACCACCACATTGTATATGAGTAAATGGGTGGGATAGGAAGAGGCAATACAGAGGTGGAAAAAGATTTTTTTTAACATGGTAGGTAAAATATATTACTCTCTGGAATGGAAGCTCAAATAGAGAACTGGCAGGCAAACAAACCAGGGACACTTATCTTAGGACATCCAGTACTTGCTGACTCTGTAAGAACTATTCAATGCAGGCTACTCTTAAGAATTTTCCGAAGTCCGCAGAATAGTCCATTGCTTGAGCAAATGTAAAGCAAATTCAGTGCAAGAAATGAGGGATTTCAAAGTGGTCTGACAGCAATCAGATGAACAATAGCAACAAAAGAAATTGGAATTTATAAAAGATTAGACAACTGCAATGATATATTTTTAAATGGATGTCAATGAGAGTTCAAAGGTTTTGAATTCTAGACATTTGCCCAAGCTATTACTCTACATGGTTGCAGTGCTAAATTGGATGGAGAAGACCAAGGCCCTGGCTACACCAGGCCCATATCCCAGGATTGTCCCGGGATCATCCCTGTGCATCCAAATGACACACAGGGGATCCCTGGAGCAGGCGGGGATGACCCTTCCATTTGCCTAGGATAATACTTAGGTCTAGCTAAGGCCCAAGTAACACTGGAACTTGATCATTCTAGTCCCCACCACCACCAAGTGCTATTTAAACTAACATGGATCAACAAAGCTTCTGTTCATAAATGTCAGTGCATCTGACACCCTAAAAGCCTCCATCTGGAAGCATTCTGAGAAGTTACCCATATATGTAGCAGGGGTAGAAATGCATAGCCTGTCTCTAGCAGCACTGCATATGTGCTTTGTGGAGGTTTCACCTTCCAAGCTCTTAAGATCAGTCTCATGAAATGTGCAAGCATTGAAATCCACAGAAACAGTTTTGTGCTTAAAGATAAAACTTTAACATAGGAGTATTCTGGATAAGATTAAACTTTTCAGCCCTTGCTCTTTCTGCTATGTTATGCTTAAAGCCATTGATGGCTTTCTGCTCCTTTTACTCTCAGCTTTGCACTTTTCGAATGTTACCTTGTATTAAAAAGATCCCTCCAAAGGCAGCCCACTTCTTGTCTTTGAAGCATTGCCTATCTGCAAATCCCCCACTCCCTTCTCAGACCACAGAGGCATGCTTGGTAGATGTTGCCTTCATAATTCTCTATCACTACTGGAGATGTTTTCTGCAAGCTTATTCTATGTTACGTTCTATGCAAATATGCCTTTCAAGTTTACGTAAAAGTACTATATGCAGCAGTAGTAATTGCCATAGCTGCATTTTTTATTATTATTAAACGTGAATACCCCTGAAAACACACATTCTCTCTCTCTCTCTCTCTTCTGACCGACTTCCCAAGGGAACCAGAAGTAGTGGCACAGTCCTTGAAAGCAATCCTTTCGATAACATAATCAGATGAAAATTGCTTACATTATGACAAGAAGTTACTGTACCTTTGTGCTTGACATTGTGATGTGTCTTGACAGGTGTTATTGCAGCACAACATTTGCTTTGCTGCAGCTTACTAGTTATAGGTTCTGCAGTTAATTCTATTGTGTCAGTAGCTTCAGTCTTAATTGCATGGCTGATGATAATAAAGGACCCATTAATTTTAAGAATCTGAGTGTTGACTAAAATAAAACACTGACATATTAAAGAGCTATGCAACCCATTCTGAGGAGTTTGGTAGCAAGTTGTATCCAAAGTGTGATGATGATGATATTTATTTATTTCCTGCCTTTTGATCAATACTGGGCCTATGTGATATATTTCTTTATAGCTCTAAGAACCGTCTTTCAATTTATAACATCCTACCAGAATTTTTGTGGCTTTTCAAAATACGTTAGGAATTTAAACAGTTAATATTTATTATTTGTGATACTTCTATGCCACTTAATATAAGAAAATCCTTCTACCATAAGATGTCATAGTTATGTTTTATTAGGTTGGTAGGCACCCAGATCTTTATGGACTCCACATATTTGGATCATAATACCAAATATAGTTCTCTTTTTACCTTGGCATGACTGTTAGTGCTCTGATTCTGCATGGCTTTCAATTTTGTCTCATGGGCACATTTAGTGAAGACAATTATGAACCCTTGAATCTTTACTGTGAGAAGACCTTTAAGTATTTCTCCTGAAGCCACAGTATAGTTCATCCTTGTGTGATGATGATGATGATGATGGTGATGATGATAATGATTTAAGAGTAGAATACAAACCCTTTTTCACTAGGGTGCCAGTATCTCTAAGTGTCTGTAATAGACCTATTTATTAACCAGGTTTTTTTATGTCTTGGATACAGTTATGTGTGTTTTGGGGTTTTGAATATCCATTAAGATATTGAAGACTCGATTAAAGTCACTAGCAAATATTATTTCCCCTTCAATTTTGGAATCTGTCTTATCTATCATATTCTGTTAGAAATTCATCTGTTGGTTGCTTGGTGCATACAAGCTACCCAGAGTCACAACTTTGTTTTCAATGTTGCATTTAAAGAGGAAAAAGTATTTATTTAAAATATTTAAAAGTAGCCTTTTAGAATAAAACCCCTCCCAAGCTGGCTTCCCAAAAAATTCATGTGCAATATAGATAAATATCTCCCTTCATGCTCTTCAATAGTTTCTGATGTTTAGATTGGGAAGGCTGCTCTTCTTTCCTAGAAGAGAGTCTTCTAAGTTGTGTGTATGATTTCCACACTTGCATTTGCTATGGGAAACCCCAGTGAAAGCAGTTTGCAATTTTCCCCTCCAAAATATGTCTGAAATTGCCATAAACTCATTTTTTGAACTCCACCCACAAGGTTTAGCGAACTAAAAAGAATTCACACTAACATGCCTTGTATAATAGGGTGACGTTTCCTCCTTGTGACTGAAGAAACATTGAACGGTAGACTGAGTAGAGCTTAGTAATATGAAGTAATTATACAATCTTTGCCTTTTAGTGTTATGACATATTGGAAAAAACACTGTCTGGCCAAATCCAATGCAGAACAATTGTATTGATTTCTTTCTCTTTTTCACAGTGACCTTTTCATTTTAGTCCAAGTAGGAATGTGCTTCAGTTAATATTCTCCCTAGTTAGGCTTATACTCTTGAAAATTTAGAGAACATATAAAAAACTAATTTAGTGCCTCACCATCAAAACAAGGCATACAAATTCAGAAGTTCACATTTAATAATAATTCCTATGCTGATAATAGTATCGAACTGCAAGTATTTCACACTACTTCACAGCCCTAAGCATTGTATGGGTTTCAAAGATACAGGCAACCAATAGAATTTATGTGGGTTTCCCCCCCTCCCCCCAGATTATCTTGAGTGCCACTCTGCAAGGTGGGTTATTATACTCAGGCCATTAAGAAGCAGAGTTTATAACAAAATTGTTTGGACACTGCCCTTGAGAACACCAAACTCTTTTCTGCAGGCTCTTAGACATAGTAGGCATTTGTTTCTCTCAGCGGGCCTCAAGCCCTGGAGACAAAGAAGGCTTATTCGGATCACCTCAAGAGAGCTTTGTAAGGGTAAAGGGGAATTTCACCAGGTGCTGCATGCATACAAATGAACACCTGCTGAAATTCCCCTTTCAATACAACTGTTAAAAATATAGGAGCCTTGTCCTCCTTTTCATATGGTCACCCTACCTAATAGCAGGCAGGTAGGATCTCATGGCCTCCCTGAAGATGCCTTTACTCCCTTTGCATGTTGCATTCTGTCCAGTCCAGCTGTTCTCACCATTACACCTTAGATCTGGAGAAATCACACCATGCCAGTGTGGGAAGATGAATAGCAGCCAGGCATAGACCAGATATAGTTGGCAGGGTTTTTTAGAATCCATCTTTGTGTGACATGATTTCAACCAGGTGTCCCCTGAAACTCTGCCAACAGCAGCTGTTTCAGGGTCTTTGAGCACATCAGCACATGATCAGGTCTCAGTACTCTTTTTCAAAAAATGACATTCATGTTTTTACAGGAAAAGTGGCATTCTTTGTGAATTGGAGCCTTAGGAGTGCAGAACAGGCTCTATAATCTGCCAATCCCTTTATGAAGAGGAAATTGAGGTCTTCTTGGGGGAAGACCTGAAAGAGCATACCTTTTCCCCAAATGCAAGAAAAAGAAATGAAAGAAGACAATCTCTCTTTACTGCCTTACAGAAGAGAAAGAGAGACTGTTTGTCATCTCCTTGGTTTAAACCTTGTCATGAGTCAGTAAAAAACCCAAAAACTTAAACTAGCTGCTACAGAAACATTCCCCATGGCAAAAGTGTCAGGATTTGCCCACAAGCATTAACAAGAACATCATCCCAAAATAAACAAAACCTCATCGGTATATGCATAATTTAAAACATGTTTCTCACCCTCATTTACAATTCTAGCCTGTAAATTGTGTGCATTCATACTCACAACATGCAATGTGTGAAGCAGCCATGGCATCTTGTAACGTGCACTCTCTTATGTCCTAACAACTCTGAGAAACATTCTCCTTTTAAAAAGACCATTGGAGGAATTGAGAACAGTTTCTTGGCTGCTGTGAAGTACAAAATCCTGATAGATAACTGCATTGATATTACTAATTGGCTTTCTAAATGGAATATTGAATTTGGAATGAGCATTTAATTGCAAATAAACTATTACCAGTAAAAGAAGCCTTCCAGTATTTTACAATGTTAAATGCTAAAGATGGATTATGATGTTAAAGAAATCTTATATAAGGAGTACAAGCTATGCTGTCCTATCATGCAAGACTCTCTGGGCATGGTTATTGATACAGTCACTGACGAAGTAGTATGCTCTCTTTTGTAGAAGGCACGTTGGAATGAAATTCATGCTTATTTGCTTGGGATGAGGACAGAAAAACCAGGTTGATTTTGGTTTGAGCAGTGGAAAAGTATGCTTGCAAGAGGAAAGTACAGTAGCAGTTTTTGAAGGTTTGTGACAGAGGAATACCTGATTTGGATTTTGAAAAGGTTCCTCTTTGCCTCTTGCTTTGCATTTTTCTTTGTGAGGTTAGAAACGGGAATGTGTCAGAGAAATGCATCTCACACTTCCTCTCCCTTTTTTTGTGTTTACTGTAGTATTAGAAAGGTCATTTTTGTAATGACCTTGGATAAGAGGGGATCAGCTGAATATATTCTACTATAATTCTTGCCTCCACATGAAAAATAACAGTGAGGAGTCTGTGTGACTCCATAGTTTCAGAATTTTCCCATCTGCTAATTATGAGAAAAGTCAATATATTGAGATCAGTATGACTATAATTGTTAGTGCTTTCTCAGCAGAATGCAATTTACAGTACTTTGGAGGAATGTCAGTTGCCAAATTGGTTTTCTGCTTTGTGATTTGCTATCAGGTTATTCTATAGAAAATGAGCCTTGTGTGGCGCAGAGCGGTAAAGCAGCAGTTACTGCAGCCGAAACTCTCCCCACGGCCTGAGTTCGATCCCAGCGGAAGCTGGTTTCAGGCAGCTGGCTCGGGTCGACTCAGCCTTCCATTCTCCCGAGGTCGGTAAAATGAGTACCCATTTAGCTGGGGGAAAGGTAATCACGGCCGGGGAAGGCAACGGCAAACCACCCCGCTATAAGGCCTGCCAAGAAAATGTCAGCGAAAGCTGGCATCCCTCCAGGAGTCAGTAATGACTCAGTGCTTGCATGAGAGGTTCCTTTCCTTCCTAGTCTATAGAAAGCTAAGATCCTCTTGCCCATCTGCGTACAATGTTTTAAAATGTTTGGGAGAAAGTAGAATTATGTTGTCTAATGTTATAATGTGGGACGAGGGCTGTTGTAGTTGTGCACTTACAGGTATGAGAGGAGGTCTTTAAAAACTTGTAGGGTGACCATATGAAAAGGAGGACAGGGCTCCTGTATCTTGACCAGTTGCATAGAAAAAGGAATTTCAGCAGGTGTCACTTGTATATATGGAGAACCTAGTAAAATTCCCTCTTCATCACAACAAAGCTGCAGGAGCTATATTAGAGTGACCATTTTAAGAGAGGGCAGGGCACCAGCAGCTTTAACTGGTGTGATGAAGAGGGAATTTCAGCAGGTTCTCCATATATACAAATGATACCTGCAGAAAATCCCTTTTCTATGCAACTGTTAAAGATACAGGAGCCCTATCCTCCTTTTCATATGGTCACTCTACTTATATATATAGGATGCAAGTGAATCTAACTAGGTAGCTGAGTGAGTTAAAGAGGAAACTTCCGTGGAGAAATGAGGTGCTTAGCAGAACCAGTGAGATAGGAATACAGTCACTTTTGAAGTGAGATTGTAACGAATTTGAAGATCACTTGCAACGTGAAAATGCACTCTGCTTGAAAACTGAGTGGAAAGTCTTTGAGCTTTACAAATTGTATGTGAATGTAAAGTTGGGAAGGCTGCAGTATTTGAGGAGGAAACTTTCACGATCACATTTTTTAATATTACAGATTACTTACTTAATCTAAAATAAATGGTATTCTTGGGTCGATGTTTAACAGATTATTTTCCATTAAATGAATGTTAAGGCCATGGAAATCAGGATTTTGGTGAGAGGAGATTTGGAAGTGATCTCAAGCAGTGAGCTTTACAACATGTTCATTCACATTAAATAGTTAAAGCAGGAAGGATCACAGAGTATATTTTTCCCATTCTCTCAATTTATGCTTGTGGGAGTGTCAGTGTCCCTATGGCCTTGTGTTTTTATATCTCTGCTTTTATAAATTCTGGATTAATCAAGTTTATTTAATGTGGAATCATTAACTCAATTTAACCACTAAGTTGTTCAGACAACTCTGGTAGATTATAGTGAAGGAATGAGTTTTTGTTACACGTTTTCAAATAATGTTTTGTGGATCATTCTCAAATGTGTTTAATTCATTTCTTTCTCCATTTACTGATGTTTTATCATAATTACTAATGTATATTAAAAACATTCCTATTCAAAAGCCCTTGTGCTGTTCTTTTAAACACTGATCATGTAAACTAATGGATAGTGCAAGTGTATTAAGAGCAATCAATAAAATATCATTGCAAATGCCCCTTTGAAATGTTCTTACTTTGGCCCCAATGCATTGGCTTCCTCAAATGAAACAAAAAAAGCAAAGGTAGCCATGTTGACCATAAGAAAATTTCTAAAAACGATGTTGCTGCAAATACCTTTATTAGGACAACCAATAGTACCAAAAAATAAAATAAAAAATGTGTATGCTTTTGAGGTCCCCAGATTTCTTCATCATGCAAGATGTTATAAAAGGCAGGTTGGGGAGAAGGTGACTAGACGGTGAAGTCACGTTGTCTGCAAGTTCAAACTAGTCCCAAGATGCATTGTGGGAGGTAACGACAGGTTGTACGTTGCTTACAGGAGGCCTTCTGCTCCTGGTTATGCTGAGAGAAAAAGGACGAGTGAATGTGGAATCCTCCATTTTGGGGAATATAAAATCCAGGTATTCTCAAAAATGTTTTCCATCCTGGTCGAAGCAGGCTCCTTTTGTCTGGTAAATCACAGAGAGAAATTATGCAGTTTTTATTTTCACAAAACAGGAGATAATTTGAGGTTCTGTTCTAGGTAATCAAAGTCAATTGAAGCCAAATTGGGTAGCATTACCTGGGAGGTAGGATTGAGAAATTGTAAGAGAACGAAGTCCCCAGTTTCTGATGGTATAAAATCTTGCTCTTCCATTGTAGAGTCCTGCTTTTTGGTGCTCTTTACTTGATGCAGAGACCATACACTCTGCTCTTTGTTAGTAAAAGTTAGACTTTATATCTTTGTTTGTTTGTTCCTTTGAAGTGTGGAAACAGGTCAATGACAGCAAAGAAAAAATGGCTTGTCTAGTGTGAATTCAGAAGCAGACATGGTAAGGATTGACTGGCTAGTTTCTGCTTTTCCAAAAAGGCCAACAGAATAAGACCAGAATGTAAGTCTTGGAAGCCAAACTCCATATAAATTCCCAGACATTAAAACTAAATTGAGAGAGAAGAGGTTACAATTCATTGTCCTTAAACACACACACACACACACACACACACACACACACACACACACACTAATAGCATTTGCAGGCAGTAAGCAAGTTGACACCATAAATGTAGAACAATGGGAAAGTTGCTGGGTTTCCATATGAGGTTCTTTGAACTATTATTATTATTATTATTTATTTATATAGCACCATCAACGTACATGGTGCTGTACAGAGTAAAACAGTAAATAGCAAGACTCTGCCGCATAGGCTTACAATCTAATAAAATCATAGTAAAACAATAAGGAGGGGAAGAGAATCCAAACAGGCACAGGGTAGGGTAAGCAGGCACAGGGTAGGATAAAACTAACAGTATAAAGTCTGCACAACATCAAGTTTTAAAAGCTTTAGGAAAAAGAAAAGTTTTTAGCTGAGCTTTAAAAGCTGCAATTGAACTTGTAGTTCTCAAATGTTCTGGAAGAGCGTTCCAGGCGTAAGGGGCAGCAGAAGAAAATGGACGGAGCCGAGCAAGGGAAGTAGAGGCCCTTGGGCAGGCGAGAAACATGGCATCAGAGGAGCGAAGAGCACGAGCGGGGCAATAGTGTGAGATGAGAGAGGAGAGATAGGAAGGAGCTAGACCGTGAAAAGCTTTGAAGGTTAACAGGAGAAGTTTATAGTGGATTCTGAAGTGAATTGGAAGCCAATGAAGAGTCTACTCCTTCCGCCCCACCTGCTTTCAGCACATAGGCTAGATACCTTCCACAGATCCTGTATGAAATGGAATCCCAGCCTGAGACACAAAAAGAAAGTTGTCTTATTTTCTTTTATCCATATTTTCTTATTTTATGGCTCTAAACTTCAAATAAGAAGGCGACAAAGATATGTTTCACATTTTCCTCCAGTCCCCAAAGTCACGTTAGTAGTCCTATTCCCATAATCAGGGCAAGAGGGATTGTTGGAAAGGACATCTAGGCTTTACATCCCAGAACATGGAATTTTGGGGCTAGGGTTGACTGTAGATGGTTTGGATTTAGATCCCCAGCATTTCCATACTGGCAGGAGCTGATGGGAATTTACAGCCAAGACATCCGGAGGACACCAGGCAGGGGAGACAATACTGCAATACTGAATGAATTTATATTTTATTTCTATCTTAATCTTGTTATAGCACTACAATTAACTGTAATCTAATCTAATTCAGTTGGGAAAAGCATTCACTGCATAATCTCTCTCTCGCTCCCTCTCTCGCTCTTTCTCTCTCTGTGTGTGGGGATGATGATGATGATGATATTTAAGGCATAGTTGAAGGGCCCGTAAAAAATGTCAGTCCAGTTCTGCTACTACTCTTTTTTGCTCTTGTCAGATATGCCAAAATAAAAGACTGATTTAATCAGCAATCTCCAAACTTTCACTTTGATGGAAAATAAAGATGGGATTCTAGATATCAGGATATTCTTATTCTTCTGTTATGATCTTACCTCTGTATGTAAACTTCTATGAGTGTGAAAATCTTTCTTCAAAATTTCCCCCCTAGTGTGACCTTCCATGCTACAATATCAAAATCTTATTAAATCAAAATAGATGGAGAATGATGTTAGGAAACCCCAAGCCTCTCAATTAGCTCAAATTTCCAAGTGATGGCTTGAGGACTCATATTGAATGCTAAGGCAGCCTGTCTTATAGCTCCCTGTGATCCAGAATAATTGCACATATCATTAGCATTCAATTAACATGAGTTAAATTTCTCTAAGTACTGCTAACTGTGAAGACCCCATTTATTGATGTACTGCAACAGATTCCCCTAATTTGATGACTACCAATGATAGGCATCTATGCTGTTTTAACTGGCCTCTAGAAATGAAATTAAAATTTCTATTCCCTGTCTATCAACTCTCCAATGGATGCAAGAATGAGGCATATTTTACCATATTTAGAATTAGACCCCTCTCACAAAAAACACAAATTATCTCCTGGTTGTTAAATTTAAGATCCTTTCATTTTAATTTATTTGATCTCTATGCTGCTTCAACAGTGCTGACAACCACATTTCTTTCCTCTACCAATTAGATTTCAGGAACTTACTTTACCTTCCTCCTGCTGTACAGTTTCCCATAATGCTTCATTCTCACCCCCCCAGGCCACCTCCTGCTCTCTCTGAACTTGGGGCCACGTTTTGAGTCCCATTTTTTGTGGGTACATGTGAAACAGAGTACGCATTTAAAAAATGCATGTGTAATGCATATACAAGTAAATGTGCCAGGGTCATCAAAGTGTTGGTTGGACTGGGCTCTGGAACCCATTGTGGATTTCCTCTGCCCCCTGTTATTTCTCTCCAATCTGCCTCCGGTTCTTGTTTAGCTTCCAAGCCACCATTAGTAAAACAGCATTCAATACTTTCCTTAGGGTGCTTCCATTTTATGCTATGCTTTACTTTTACTATTGAAATAATTACCAGTGTATCACAGGTGGGCCGTCCTCCTTCCTCCTCCCTCCTGCAAAAGCCCGTCCTGCCCCCACCCCCCAGCCATGCCAGCAGGGTGGGAAAGGGACTTTCTGAAAAATGCCAGTCAAGAGCAGATCAATTTCACTGGCAGACAGATAATTAAAGCATACTTACCTGGCAGGGGAGACAACTTGATCATAATTAAAGCTTTGGTTTTATTTATCCAATCGCTTGATCAAATTATTCACAAGGTATTATTAATTCTGACTGAATTCAGGACTACTCAAGAGTAAGTATTTAGGCGATTGTGACCTTGTATAATGGAAGCAGAAAGAATTACATATTTCGCCAAGCAATATTTAACACTATGCTGGAAAAATAATCCGGATGGAAATCTCTTCTCTTGATGGGCATTCCTTGGAATAAAGCATTTTGTCAACAAAGAGGGCAGTATAGCTCTGCAAAGAACCCACAACAGGTCATTTGTTAGTGTTTTTTCAGACACTTAGGGTGCAATCCTATGCATGTTTAGACAGAAAGAAGTTTTACAACCGCCAGCATGCCCCAGCCAATATGGGGCATGCTCAGAGTTGTAGGATGTTTTTCTGTCTAAACATACAGAGGATTGAGCCCTTAATGGTTCCCTTTCATGACAGTAGCTGATTTTCCCCCTTTCTTTTTCTAATCATAAATAGACAACTGTGAAAGACATAGCGCTCAGTGACTGTTTACATGGCAGAAAGAGAATCCAGTTACTTTTAGTTTAAAAGGCAGCCTTGTTGCTTCATTGATTTTATCTGACTCCTGTTTGTTTGTGTCGAGTGATCTAATGTCGAATCAGAAGTGCTAAACGGGAAAGACGGCAAGTGCCTTATCTCTTAGTTTGAAATGACAGCAAAGCTAGGGTTTATTTTGAAACCCCCCCCCCCAAAATGCTTTATCCTTTCTGAATTGCCCACTAAAAGCGTCATCACTTTCTAGGGACTCATGGGATCACTATGTGACACAGTTGCGGGTGGGGTGGGGATATTAACAATGGGTGGGATCCTGTGAATTCTCAAGACCATTATCTGATGTAGTAAATGACTTTTGTCATCACGCTGCAGTGAATTTATACAACTTACCCCCAAGAAATTGTTGAGGCAAACATCATCTTGTGATGACTGTGTGTTCCTAATCATCTTGTGATCACTGGTTATCCAGGAGTTACTTTTCCAGGAGTGCCTCTTTGAGGGAGGGTTGAAGGTGGTGGACCAGGACTCCCTCCCCCTGCCCCTAGCTGGATAACTAGCAAACCTTGGTGCTACAACTCCACTCTGTCACTCCAAATGACAGCTCAGATAGATGTGATGGCCAGGAGTGCCTACTATCAGCTTCAGCTGATACGCCAGCTGCGCCCCTTCCTAGAGTTGGAAGACCTAAAGACAGTAGTGCACACGCTAGTAACTTCAAGGCTCAACTTCTGCAATGTGCTCTACATAGGGCTACCTTTGTGCCTAGTCTGGAAACTTCAACTACTGTATTTCTTCGATTGTAAGTTGCCATCGATTGTAAGACGCACACTAATTTCAGTACCACCAACAGAACAAAAAAAACCCCTAAGACACACCTGCGATTCTAAGACGCACCCCATTTTTAGAGATGTTTATATGGGGAAAAAAGTGCGTCTTAGAATTGAAGAAACAGTACTTCAAAATATGGCAGCCAGGCTGGTCACCGGTACATCTAGGGGTGACCACATTACACCAGTTTTAAAATCTCTTCACTGGCTGACAATTAGTTTCTGGGTGAAGTATAAAGTGTTGGTTATCACCTTTAAAGCCCTACATGGTTTGGGTCCAGGTTACCTGCGGGAACACCTTCTCACGTACAATCCGCCCCGCACACTCAGGTCCTCTGGGAAGAATGTAGTCCAGTCAACAAAAGCAAGGCTGACAACTATTACCCAGTGGACCTTTTCTTCTGCCGCTCCCAGTTTGTGGAATGGGTTGCCGGGAGAGATTCGTCAACTTAACAGTCTTCCGGAATTTAAGGAAGCCATAAAGACTGATTTCTTCCAGCAGCCCTACTCAGTTGAATTTTAAATTTGCCTTTTAATAATGTGCTGCTTTTAATAATGTATTAGTTTTAAATGTTTTAATCAGTTATATGATGTTTGCATTTGTGTTGTACCTCGCCTCGATCCAGAGGGAGAGGCGGGTAACTATTATTATTATTATTATTATTATTATTATTATTATTATTATTATATGAATTTTACTTATTTTGTGAGATTTATATCTTGCCTTTCCATTGGCATGCTCGACCAGGCTGATAGCCATTGCACAAAAACACTTCAATCTAAAATCATAGCAAACATAAAAATAAATACATGGAAGATGAGTGTTGATGGAAGCTTGGAGAGAAGAATGTAGCTGCTCCCTTGGCTATTATCAAGGGAGCAGCAGGAATTACGTGGGCTGTTTTCTTTTTATCATTATTACTATCAATCGAGCAATTTCTAGTCAATGTCACTTCAACTATCTTTTGTCCATGACATATGGATGGGCACCTGTGACTTTACTGAAGTGATTCAAAGTGGCTTAGTTAATAAGCCGTAATTTCTCTGAATTTTCCATGTGCCTTCTAGAAAATTAAGACTACAACCATTTTAGGGCTTTGCATCTGCACAGAGTATTTATAGTTTCTATGAAGAGTGAAAAAGCAAAGGTCTCTTTGCTGGAGTGTCCAAAAGACAGCTTGTGGGAAGGAAGACAGGATGTTTGCTCCTCCTCCAGTGGGGCTGGTTATTTGTTTTAGCGTGTGGTTGTTCATGTATCCATTGTTGTAAGCTGCTTTGTGGACTCTAGTCAAAAAGTGAAATATCAATTTATTGAATAAATAACTGAATAATTGAACAAATACACAATAAATAAGCCAGGGTGATTGTCAAGAAAAATCAACTGGTATGAAACTTGCTTTTTACATGATAGTAGTGGTAAAAAAAACAAAAACCATCCCATGGCATGCTGTAGCACTTGCTGAGTCTTAAGTTGGGTACTGTTGTTTCACAATATAACAAAGTGAGGCTCTGTGTTTAAAGGGCTAACGTAGTCTGGAAATGCCACGTAGCCAAACCAGTCTCTCTAGTGGCTCTTCTGAGGGTGCCCCCTTTCTTTCCAGTGCACGTTGAAACTAGTCTGCAAGGAAGATGGATGGACTGGTCTGCAACTACTCGGGGGACTTAGAATTCTGGCTTGGGTTGTGAAATTGATTGATCATAAACACTATGGGTTCATTATGTAATGTGACATATTTTATTTAGAATCCAGACTCTGGGACTGTAAACACAGCTGGTCTTTTCCAGCTGGCTGATTTATCTCCATTGTTTGCAAAGGAGGTGTTTTCTTTTGGATTTTCAATAGAAAAGCGAAGGCAAAAAAACATACCCAGAAAGCAAGCCACATAGGTGGTCCCGGGATTCTGGGTCTCGGACCTTCTAACATGGTGAGAAAACAGCACAGATGAACACAGCTTTAATGTATACATGCTGGGTGGGGGAGACAGCAGTGGCTGACAGTATACTCATACAGAGAATGATTAAGCAGTGCGAGTGATTTCACGTGGTAAGGGGAACATAAGAAGAGCCCAGATGGATGAGACCATCCAGTGTTTCCTTCAGGATGGGTAGGCCTCTGGGAAGCTTCGTGAAGGCTACAGCCTTCCCTGGTTGTTGTCCCCTGCCTCTGTATGCGGAGGTTCTATCATGGCTAATAGCTGTCACTAGACCTACATAATATAACCTTTGCTTCTCAATATACTGAGTGTTCTTAATGGTTGACAGATTTTTTAGTATGACCAAGAATTTCAACAGAAAAAAGAGATAAAACACAAAACATCTGTAGAAACTATGACTTACTGAACTCCAGAGCAGTGGTATGCAACTTCAGGAGGTTTGGAGGCTATTTCCACTGCCCCTAGGCCCCTCCTGCCAGTGCTGAAAATCAGTATGTATATGGGGAGGGGGGAGATAATTTAAAAAGATAGCAACAAAATGGTGACTGGAGCAGCTATGAAGCACCAAACTGGTCAAATTAGAGTCTAGAGGTTTTAGACCTGAGCATTAGGTCTAAAAACCCAGCCAAGTAAGCGGGTCAGCTTCATAACTAATTGTTGTAGATATAATGTGTAAGCTACTCATAGCTCAAATGGATAAAGGCCACTCAAATTATTGTCTCTGCACTGTATTATATTGGAAGGAAAGTAATTCAGCCCTTCTTTTGTCTGAAATATCTGCAATTGGGGGGGGGGCTTTAGGGATGGAGGTGTTTGGGGTACCTATTTTAAAAACAAAGAAGAAATAAGTTGCATTCTAGAGATCTGTTTTTTACCCTCACCTGGAGTTCCCCATTCAGGTAATGAGGGACTAAGATGAAAACGTCACAAGGCTGATTATGGAGTTGCCACGGATTACTTTTGTTAAACTGTGCTTCTTTGCTTGTCTATGATAGCTTATTTTGTAGTGTTTATTGTAGTTTTGTTTAATGCCTTCTTCTCCTCTGCTTGCTATTATAGAGCCATGGTATAAAATGCCTACTCTGTACATCTTGGTGTTCTTTTGATGACAGGCCTGCTTTCATGGTCTTGTATATGTTGGCACATTCATGAGGCTGTTTTTTTGTGCTTGAGTACAGGGTATATTTTAATTTGTTCTGTAATTGAGATTCACCTCACTGTGCATCTTCACAAGGGGAGTTAAGTAGATAAAAATTTCCATCTTTTTGTCAACCTGTCATCTCACTTAGAATGAGATGATAGAAGCCACAGGAATATAAACACCACCATAATTTCATGTTTTCAAATGAGCAAAGGAAGAGAAGGCGAAGATTCAGACAGGCAAATAAAACCTTCCTGGTAATTTGTCTTTTGGGATCACATTACAGTCAGGATCAATCCAGAGTAAAAGAGGAAGAAAAAAGGGTGAGATTAAGGGATTTTAAACAAGGTGATCAATTGCTCTGCAGCATGAGACTTTGTCTAGATTGAGGAAATATGTTTTTTCCCCTTCCTCTTTATAATAAGAGTTGAAATTATTAGGTATTAGTTATTACCTTGTTATGCTTGCTTTTACAAGGACAATGTAAACCACAAACAGTGTGGTGTAGTGGCTAGAATGTTGGACTGGGAGTCAAGAGATCTGGGTTCTAGTCTCCACTCAGCCATGGAAGCTCACTATGGGTGACTTTGGGTCAGTCACATACTCTCAGCCCAACCTACCTCACAGGGTTGTTGTTGTGAGGATAAAATGGAGAGGAGGAGAAGGATTATGTTCCTTGGTGGAAAAAAGCAGGGTATGAATGTAATAAATAAATAATAGAAGAGGACATCTTTGACACGTTCTTCCCTTTTGTCCCGAAATCACCCTTCTCCCTCCTCTCTTCCTGCTAACACGTGACTCAATTCCCACCCTCCTTACCTTCTTTTTCCTACCTTTACTCATATAATATTATTGTAAAAGGAAAACAAATGGCAGAGGGCACAGGAACCAAATGGTGTGGTGCACAGGGGGGAAGGTACTGAACTGGGCCATGTACATGGCACAGTACTGTTAAGAATTGCCAATGATGCAACTGCTGATGTGTTGGCTCACAGATAAATTGTATTTATTTGAATGGCACTTACATTTCAAGCAAGTGTGCTGACACTTTGAACAAATCAGTGACGGATCCAGGATTTTGTGGCCCCTTGGGCAAGATACCTCTCACCACCCTTGGTGACACCAGCTTCAATTGATCCTCGTTCTCTTTCTCATCATTACCACCACTTGCTGGCTTGACAGGTAGTAGCATCTACTACTGCTCTGTCTCACCACCACTGCTATCTAAGCCACAATAAGAGGCAGATGTACAAGCAGGTTGCAATGGTGAAGAAGATAAGCAACTCTAGGGGGGACTTGTCAGGAGCTTCTTGGTAGTGTTTGGGCTGTCGCCTGGTGCTCAACCAGGCCTACCTATGGTACTACCCTTGACCCAATGTGAGCATTCACATCCCATTTACATGCAGGGCCTTGCTAGACCTACTGGATAATCCGGGCGGGAGTCGGGGCGACGGCGCGCTACAGCTAGCGCGCACCGTCGCCCTTTTTCACACGTAAGACGCGACGGGGCAAGGGAAAGCCCCGTTGCGTCCGCCATTTTTGTTTTGAATTAAAGGGCCATGTGCGCAGGAGCGCACCGCCGGAGAAGGTAGGTGTTTTTAAAAATAAATATAGAGTCCCCACTCCCCCTGCCCCTGATTCCCCCCCACAATGCCTGATGCCCCCCTGCCCGCTTGCTCGCCCGTCCTCCCCCTGTCCGCCATGCCCTGTCCCCCGTCCTTCTTTCCCCGTCCTCCCCAATACTCTGTCCCCATCCTTCTTTTTCCCCTCCCCGATGCCCTGTCTCCCGTCCTTCTTTCCCCCCTCCCCGATGCCCTGTCCCCCATCTTTCTTCCCCCCTCCCTGATGCCCTGTCCCCCGTCCTTCTTCCCCCATCCCCCGTCCGCTATGCTTGTGCCCGTCCTTCTTCCCACCCTCTCCTGCCAGGTCCAGCCTTTCCCCTGGCCCCTATCTCCCCCCCCCCCGTGATTCTCCCCCCCCCTGGCCCAATGGGCACAGTGCTCCTATGAGCGCTGTGCCCAGTCCGTGGCTTCTCCCGGCTACTCGTGAGGTGAGCAGCTGGGAAAAGCCACGGAAGTCACTAGACTTTCCACAGCCGCAGCCTCAGGCCGGGGCTGCGGAAAAGCCGGGCCATAAGTGAATCCGCTTATCCCAGTTTAAGGGAGGCGTTAGCCCGGCCTGACCCCGGAATCCCCTGTGCGTCATCTGGATGCACAGGAGGGAGACCAGGCCTCACACCGCACTAACGCCTCATCTAACAATGGCCACAGTGTCTATTTTTCATTTTCATTCCCCAAGGAGTGGTTGCTAAGTTTGGGAAATCTCTTTAAAACACTGTTTGATGCAAAATAAGCCTGGGTTCAGTGTTTTACCTCAACAGCCGAGAGAAGCAAGTTTTCAAAATTAAGTGCAACATTTTATTTCATGGCATTAATATTTTCACTCTCAAATAATTAACCACAAACCCCTCAAAATATGAAGAAATTTAATATTGTGATCCCATATTCATATGATGGGATGGTGTAGACATTTTCTTGAAAACCAGATTTTTTATTATTATTACTTTAGATAATTGCATATGTATTATTATACAATTTTTATTTTAAATAAAATTCAAACTCTTTTTCCTCCTGTGTTTTGCAAACTAGGAATCAATTACATTGCATTTAAACTTTATTTTCTTCCTAGTAAGCATTAAACCTTTAAACATGTTTTGCTATTTTGCACCAATTTGTTCAGTATTTTCTGCTGAGCAAGATCTTAGTGGCTGAATGCTTCACTAGTGTTCTTGAAACTTTATCGGTTGGGGGAACCACCATGTGAGTACTCGCTGTCTTGCTCTGAAGATGAACTACTCTCGTAAGCATCCCAATGGCTTTATTTCCATTTAATTGAATGGCAGTCAAAGAAGCATGGCAACTCTTCGAATATGGGCCATTCTTAGCAAAAACGGGTGTAGTATAAAAACAATGAAAGATAGGAATACAGAAACTGAGGTATTTCTGAATGTTTAATGGTAGCAGAAGGCTCATTACGCCTGCTTTCTGTTGCAAACATAAAATAAAAGATACCATATTGTATTGCACAACCATGTTTTTATTTTTATCTGCTTTGAAGGTCATTCATTCAAGATCTGGCTGGATGTTGGACAATAAATGAATTAGGGTTTATATCCTTCTCTAGTATTCTGAATTGCAAAGCTTCTGTAATGCTTATTGAGGAAGTGATGATGATGAAAGAGGGGCCTTACATCAAACTTTAAAACCTTGAATCGCTTTAGCGAAAATAAAATAATATGGCAGTGATTGTAGTAGTTTGTCTGATTGGCTCTGCTTCAACATTTGAGTTCTGTACAAGAAAGTTACAAGGAGTTTTACCTGGAAGGCAGGTTGGTTTCCAGATCTTGTTTTCTATCTGATTGAGGCTTACTCTGATATGTGCAAACACCTCTCATTGAGAAGTGTGGATCATTGGGCACATTTCTTCCTATGCAGCAGAAACCAACGCACAATGTCTTCAGAGGATACAAGGCGGCATTTGGTTTTCGGCTTGTCCAAGGTGGCATTTGGTTTTGTACTTGAGGCCACCTGCAGCAGGGATTAGAACATTCTACTTCCCATAGCTTCCAACATCTGTCTGCAGCTTTGAAGATACATGCAGCTTGGCAGGTACAATCTCGTTCCAACTTGTATATGCATTTCAACATATTCTCCTTTCAAGTCAATTTCCATCCCTTAAATCATATCAACATCAACAAGGAAAATAGCTGTGAATTCTTACTTTTGAGAGCAGAAGCTCATAAGCGGACTGCTCAGCTCTCATTCAATGCATGAGAAAATCATTCAAGCTCGAAGCCTTTTTAAGGAGGTTAAAAAGGCAAAATAAATGTGCTTCCCTGTATTGGAAAATCCTTTAAATGGATGCTTTTAGATGGATCTTCCTCTTCCAAGACCAATTTCTTGCTCCAAAAGGTTTGGATTAGGCTGGCTAATAGTCACCAAGTTGGAGAGGAATAAAAGGCTGTAATTAGGGATGTCGCAGAACTCTGTCCAAATCTAGCTCAGAAACTTACTTTGGGATTTGCCCCCAAGAAGAGGCAACCTTTTAAGGATCCCCTCTACCCTCTTTTTCCCCCAGCCCTCAAGGACCTCCCTACCTTTCCTTCAAGCAGGGGAGATGGTAGTAATAGCAGTAAGAACAAGGAAAAGGGTTTTATTGTTTCTTTTCTCCTCCATACTCCTGATGGGCTGCAGAGCATGTCAGGAAAGAGAGCAGTGGCCCTTGGGAATTGGAGTCTACTCAAAAGCCACAACTATTGTGGTAGCCTTTGAAGTCTTCAACCCCTGTGTGCCACCACCCAGCACTCTCCTTCCTTATGTACTGTGGAGTTCAATGCTCATTTTTCACCCATATGGTGTTGGTTTTAACTTAACAGCTCAAGTTGTAGCCTTGATATGCATAACTCTTTGACGGTTCTGTGCTGACTCCTATCCCCTCCTTTGCTACACTGTGGTCACAAATGACTGAGAAAACCTTGATTGCATCTGAGGATCTCGTGTGTGCATCCAGCTGAGGCCTCTGGATTGCGGCCAAAGACACAATGCTATTCCAATATCCTTCACACTTGGGAACCAGTAATGAAAAAACATAAGGTCATCTCTATTTGGCCCTTTAAGATTAACAAGTATAATTACAAAGTTGTTTATCTCAGCCTAAAGTCCAATAAACCTGCCTTCATTGTCTAATTTAATGCTAAGGACATTAACATTTAAGGTTTTATGTCCTGGGGTCACATGGCCCCGGGTCTTGGAGTTGAAGATGTTATTGAAAGAGGAGCCTACCCAGTTTGTGTCCATATATATATATATATATATATATATATATATATATATATATATATATATGCATATATATATACTTTTTAATAGGGTTATTAAGACCCTTCACATTCAGAGAAGCACTTAATTGTTTGAGTCATCATTATTCTTCTATCCCTTTATGTGCTGTTAGGCCTGTTCACATGATGTTTAAGTGAGAGCAATATATCTAGGTGAAAGATGGCATGTATGTTAAAGCAATGCAAAGTGTGTAGGTTGGACGCTGTTACTATTTCGGTAACATCAGCTGCACAGGCCTAAGAAAGCCTTAATCTTAAGGTTATCTAAGTGAGCCTATTAGGCCCAATGGCAATGAATCATTGTTTTATAACAGAAAACTTTTATAGAGTGAAAAACTTTAACATACTCTGCTGCTCTTGCAAAGGTTTAAGGAAACCTGAACTGACATAACTAGATGTGAAAGGATGTTGCGCTTGTCTCAGGAAGAATCACACACATACACCATCCATTTCTAAATCAGATTGATAAGAGTATAATATCTGACAAGGATGGGAGGATGTCAGACTGCAACAAGGATAGGCTCTAGGCTGTTGGGTTCTGGAACTTGGGAGCAGGTTGTCAATGTGGGTCAGAAGAAGGGGCATGGTCCAAAACAAGTAGAACGCAGATTGCATAGCAGGCAAACAAGGATCAGTAGTGGATGAATAATCAACTCAAATCTTGAAATCAAAATTTAAGTCATTAAGAACATAAGAAGTGTCGTGCTGGATCAAACCAAGGGTCCATCTCGTCCAGCCCGCTCTTCACACATAGTGGCCAACCAGCTTTTGACCAGGGACCAACAAAGCAGGACATGATGCATCTGCACCCTCCCACCCATGTTCCCCAGCAACTGATGCACACAGGCTTACTGCTTCAGGTATCGGAGGTAACAAAGGATCAGGAGGGCTGGAAGTAGATACATAAACAAAAACAAGGCAGGGATCAAGATCCAAAGGAGCTGGAGTGAAGTAGAGTCTTCACACTAGAGATGGCCTGCTCAGACTGAGGAGCAAACTTTGAGAGCAAGGCATGATAGGGCCTGGTGGACTGGAATGGTCGCTTAGTGGTCAGCTGACAATGCTCAGGCGGGCTGGCACTGCAGCCTCGATGGCTTTTGCAAAGCACAGACCCTCAGCTTGCATTAAGATAGCTACCTGTGAATCACTGCATAAAAGTATACCTATTTGTATAAATCCATATATACTGATTTATATGTGTAGATGCAAATTTAGAAATACTTATTATAATTTAAATCGAAATGCAGTACATCTCACCAGAGTGTGGAAGACTGACCCGGTGACCTTTGTGCTTCGCTCCATCCACTGGCCAGGTGTTGCTGATGGGTACCTTCAGGGCCCAACTCTTCCTCCAGATGGTTCTTTATCTTTAAACTGGACAGCCTTTCAAACAGAGGATGCCTTCAAAATAGAGAACAGTCCTCTGGCTGTCCTTCACATAAAAGAGGACAAATAGTCACCCGCAGTAGAAACCAGGTGTTCATGGTGTGAGAGATAAAGCATCAGAATCTGATTGCCGAACGATCCAGTTTGAGATTCATAGACAATAGCATCTTATAGAGCCATCCCTCTACACATCCGAAGACGATAGTAGGAAGTAAAGCATAATACAAATGGCTTATTTGGACTGTGTGAATGTGTGTTTCATTATTAGGCTTGTTAGTTTGTATACAGTTAATTCTGGAGCTGAAGGACAGAGGCAGCCTGTCAAATGGATAACAATTTTGACTACACAGAGACGTGATGAAATAAAATCTGTCACTGAATATTCTCTCCAGTTACAAATTATGCGTAGGAATCTTGTGGAAGCAAAAGCAATAGGTAATTAAACAATAATGCCATGTTGGTTTTAGGCTATGAGTGTAAATAGCTGCAGACGGCATTGCTTTTGAGAAGTGTGTAGTGTTTATGCTGATTACTCTAAGTACCCCTGCTGAAATTGCCTGCTCTGCAGAGAAATGTTATGTCATGAGGGTTTTCTCAGCTCCTGTAGAAGGGACAGATGACAGCCATCTCCCAGTGACAGTTTTTCAGAATGAAATGCCGGAAGCCATGCACATTCATTTAATAAACTCTGAATAAACTAAAAACTAAAAACTCTGTTTGGCCACTTCGCATCTAATCAAGTGATGCATCAAGAACAGTGTGACAGTGAATAATCTGCTTATGGCTGTTATTCTCCCACCCCATTATGTCTCTCCAAGCATATGTCCAAGTGGTTGCATTTATGCAACTTTCATTCATCACTGTGACTGTTGGTTTCTTTTTGGCTTGGGAAACAAGTATTAGACCTTCTGTTTTGTATAAGCAGCACAGTGTATGCTAAAGACTTTGAAATCAGGGAGGAGGGGAAATGAGAGAGAAAACAGGAAACCTTCCAATCCTGTGTTTAGAATCTGCTGGCTTGGGAAATCTGCTGTACAAATTTTATACGCTATGCATTGTTTTGTTAAGGGATTCCCACATGATCTGGAGAATCATGTGGCATCCTGGTCTTCCTGCGATAGTGCCATTTCAGGGTTCAGGTGGGGGAATAGTTTGCTCTAATGTTTTTGCAAGTAAAAAAGAAGAAGCTTCATGCTCATGGGAAGAGTTCTGGACATGACTCAGCTTTGCCCCAATGTTCTAGTTTTCCATGCTCAGGGAGTGATTTGTGGGCACCTATGCAATTTGCTAGCTGCTTTCTGAAGTTACACTTTTTCAGGGCAGCTGGCTCGAATGACTCTTCAGCTATCATATTCTTCAGGACAACTGTGCTGCTCCATGGAAAGAAAAATCCCCCAATCTGCACATTTGGACAATACCGCATTATAGTACTCATCTACGTTATTCTGCATTTGGTTGGGATTCATAACATTACTCTCTGCTGGCCCTTGGTCTTTCTCAGCCAAGAATGTCGATATCAGGCTTTAGGGTTGGCATTCAGCACCTTTGAGTCTCTCCAGTCTGATGCCTCTATCTATCCAGTCTGCCTTGATTGCTATGAAAATAAACTCCCAGCCCATCTTGCCCAACGCCACCCCACCCCACCTCACGCCACTTCTTGGGTGACTAGCTGTGAAGAAGGACTTAGATGCAGGCATGGGACCTCTGAGCTCTCTTACATGCTGGTACCATTGCTGACCTCACCTTGCCTCTTGGAAAAGGTTAGGTAAAACATCACTCTAGGCACGTCTTACCAGCTGTAAGGCTACAATTCTACAATTTCCTTGTGGCCTGATCAATAAAGCATCTTCTTTTCCTTCAGAACTATCTGTTTTATGAATAAACAGATGTAAGAAAATTCAACTACTTAATCAGCTAATCAACTAAAGTTCATTTGATTTAACTGAGTAGAATTTATTGAATCAGGTGGCAGCTCTCCTTCTTCTCCAGTTGAATTTTGAGCACGTCCTCAGTGGATGCTTGAATCTTGCTGTGCATTTTCTCCCACCCTGCAATCCCTCTCCATAATTTGAAATGGCAGCTTTGCTTTGGAACCCAGTCCTATCTTTAGTAATATTATTCCTTTTTAGCCTTTCATAGCAGATGCTATCAGTTGGGCAGGTAATACATTTTCTTGGAGGTTACCACTGCAACCCCTTGGTATAACATGTGATAAAGACAATTCCCTTCCCCCCCCCCCGCACAAACAAAGTATCTTCAAATAGAAACAAGTGGTAAAACTAACGGTTCTTCTGTTTTTTATTTGTAGCATTCATAAAAGCTGGTTTACTGCTCTTTCGGCTGCATGCTGTGCTTGCAGTTTAAGTTTGGTGTCTTTCATTGCTGAAAAAACTTAATGGCATCAGTGACACCATGATCCTGTCACAAGATTTATTACCTTGGAAATGAGAGACACAACAAAACTTAATGCAGAAGGAAACAAAATGGGTAATGAGAATATTTTATAGACCATAGTTTCATTATTCTACACCTCGTGGCTTAATCAGATGGTTTAATGTAAAATTGTGTTGCAGAAGGTCAGATGAAAAGGACATCTAACATTTGAAATAAGGACAGCAAAGAGGTCAAAATATAAAAAGGGCCAGTCATGTTTTAAAAGGAAACTGATAGGTATCCTCAGGATTAGAAGGCTATTTCCTCCATTTTTTATTAAGAATTTTCTTTTAGTGTGATTTTTTTTAAAAAAAATCAGTGCAAAGAACTCAAAAAGATGTGTCAGACATGGCTGGATTCAGGTGGAAACACAGCAGAGGTACCAAAAAAAGTCTGTGAAAGAGGTGTTAATTGCATTCCAGAAGATGAGAGAAAAAGTTAAACTTTCAAACTTTCCAATATCTACAGCTTGCGCATTTTTGAGGAGAAGTGCTACTGCTTTTCACAAATTATAGTAGTAGTAGTAATAATAATAATAATAATAATAATAATAATAATAATAATAATAATAATAATACATTTATTACCTGCCTCTCCCTCTGGATCGAGGCGGGGAACAGCACTAAATAAAATATAATACATACAAATAGCAATCACAGCATCTTAAAGGCAAAGCCACTATTAGATACCAACTGCACACATTTTTTGTTGCAGTCATGGGTATAATGTGAAATGGCCTCTGGTTTGCTTAAAACCAGAGGCCAATAAACAGTGTTTATTGGAGAGCATGATAGATTTCCATAGGGTGATGAGAGGGCTGTTAGGGATGGCATACTTGTCACAAAAAACTCTTCTTGTGTTCCTCTTGGTGGTGGTAGGAAGCAAACAGCCAGCCCATCTTTCTGCCTGTGATAAAAGCACCACTTCTGGAGGCAATAGTTGTCTTGTTCAAAATGATCCCCTTTAACTTTTGGTCTGACTCCCTTCTCTTCTCAAATTCAGAACAAGAAGAATTTTCCCATTGAACAATTTGCTTTCCTTTGCTTTACCTTTAAGGAAAACTTGGGCATTACTTTCTTGCGTTAGGGAGAAAGCAATCTCAGAACTCTCAACTATTGTGAAGCCTTTTTTTACAGCAATTATATTGCTTTAATTAACTTTGTCCTTTGTCTTGGTTCTTCTTTCCTGTAGAGTGAACTTGTCAATGGCTCTCTACTTTGAAACTGCAATGCTGTCACAAATGATATCACAAGTCTCACGCCTACAGAATAGCAGGTTATTTATGATGAAGGGTGTCCATTCTAGCATAGAGTTGATTAAGCAGCCACCCTTGAAAGAAACTTTGGATTCTAGAGAAGCTAATTTTACCTCCATACAAAGCCAGACTTAGAAATAGGGAGAGTGAGGTAGCCTGCCTCAGCCAGGAAATTAGGGGTACATTTCAATTGTAGGAAATTGTCAACAATTTAGTCCATTACTAGAATTGTACCAGAGCTGGCAAGAAACTTTGCTTCCTGAAGCAGAGCACCAAAGCACTGGGATTGGAGAGCGAGCCTTGGTGATTAGAAGTTAGAGCTGCTAGTCCCAAAACTACAACCCCTTCCTCTCCCTCTCTTCTCACCTTCATGTTTTCCTTATATGGAGAATTTGGGAGGGGTATCAATTTGGGTCTCTATGGTGGAGCTGTGTTTTGATTTGGGTATCTCCTGAGTCTGAACTGGTCCAATTTGGTTCTGAATTTGGAACCAATTCACCCCCCCCCACACACACACCACACACTAATCAATTTACTTAATGCAAATTATATAGCATGTACAAAGAAAAACACATATGGATGAATCTATAGATTTGCTCTGCAAAAGGAAAACCCAAAAATCTTTGGTGTCCTTAGGTAGAGCGAACTTATCCAGTTTATTGCTTGGAGTCTTTAGCATGTATAGGGCATTTCTATTCTCCTTGTACGTTGTTATTGATAGGGTTTATGAGGCAGTTTACAAGTACCTCATGGTTGAAGGGCTAAAATTGACTTCAGTAAGTTGCCTCCCACAACACTTATTCTGTGTTGTGTTGGGCTGTAAATTTTTACAATCAATTTACTTAATTAATTTAGTAGATCAATTTACTTCTTTTGGTGATTGTATTCCATCAAAATGGTTTTAAGTTTCTTTGGGGAGGAGTCTTTCATTGATCAGATATTTATTTACAGGACTTGTTGTTTCTTTCTCGGTGCTACCCATCTGTACATGTTCGTCATGGACTGGGCTGACAGGACAAGAGAGCTCCCTGCTTGTTGGGAGAAAGGCTCAGGATCTACCCAGGTAGTCAGGATCTGCTCCTGCCAGCAAGCAAATCCAGCTGCCAAGGGCAGCCAGCATTGACGAAGTTGCAGCTGTTAGGATCTGATGGCACTGTAGTCTGGGCAGACCCCACGAAGGCAGAGGGCAAGAAATTCCAGCAAAAGGCAATAGGTGAAGTAGCTGTGAAGAAGAAAATTCAGATGGGTTGAAAACAAATCATCATCAGTGTGTGTCTGTGTGTGTGTGGGGTGATCTTTGGGTGAAATAAGGGGCTGGATGTTTTGGGGGAGTTGGGGGCTGGTGTCAGAGATTGACATTGCTGGCCACTTGCTGAGACCCATTCTCATGGACAGCACCCCACCCCCTCGAGCCTTGGACCATGCTGTTACCTCCCTTTCTGTTCCTTTCTGTTCACTTGCCCTCTCTGAGTAAGCAGGAACTGCACTCTGTTGCACCAACATAGCTGCGTTCTGTGCCTTTGTTAGCAGCCCTGTATGCTGCCAAAAGAAACCGCTGGGGAACGTGCTCAACCGTTACTGTCAGAGCCTCTGACAATGCCTCTGGATGAGAACTAAGCCCTCCTGCCTTGTTTTTAGAGCAGCCCACCCATCTTGCCTCAAACAAACCAACAAAGCATATTGGGCTACATAACGTAGGGCCGAAGTACGTGTTGTGTTGTTACTGCAGACGCTGACTGCAGCCGGGAAATCAGAAGACGTTGACTTCTTGGGAGGAGAGCAATGACAAATCTTGACAAAATAGTTAAGAGCAGAGACACCACACTGACAACAAAGGTTAAAGCAATGGCGTTCCCCGTAGTAACCTATGGCTGCGAGAGCTGGACCACAAGGAAGGCTGAGCGAAGGAAGATAGATGCTTTTGAACTGTGGTGCTGGAGGAGAATTCTGAGAGTGCCTTGGACTGCAAGAAGAGCAAACCAGTCCATACTCCAGGAAATAAAGCCAGACTGCTCACTTGAGGGAATGGCATTAAAGGCAAAACTGAAGTACTTTGGCCACATAATGAGAAGACAGGATACCCTGGAGAAGAGGCTGATGCTAGGGAAAGTGGAAGGCAAAAGGAAGAGGGGCCGACCAAGGGCAAGATGGATGGAGGATATTCTGGAGGTGACAGACTTGACCTTGGGGGAGCTGGGGGTGGCGACAGCCGACAGAAAGCTCTGGCATGGGCTGGTCCATGAAGTCACGAAGAGTCGGAAGCGACTGAACGAATAAACAACAACAAAAGCATGCTTAAACTGGGCACTTCATTTTTTATTTTAATTTTTGTAAAGAAAAAGTATCTATGGATTCCAATCTGGATCTGTGGTGCACAGCAGTTTCTTGCTGAATGCTATTTACCCCGATGGTGTTGTATGCAGTAAACAGCACTTGGTGGGTAGGGAGCAAATAGCCACTGGAAGAGGTAGAAGTTAGGGAGGAGAATGGCAAGGGCTCCTGATCTGGAATAATAGTGTCTTCCAGAGTGGGGACCGTGGCTGTTCCCCCACCCCTTCAAAAATAAAAGGGAGCACTTTTCCTTTTAAAAAAATGCATGAATAATGTAACATGTAGTTTGGCCCCAAGTTTGGTGCGGAGTGCCCACCCTGCTTTCCCAAGGACTCAAGGTTTTAATCTGAAGACCAGCTCTTCTTCCTTGTCTGCCTCGGTCTCTTTCTTTCCTCCTGCTCCACATGCACGCATGATAGATTAAAGTTTTCATATATCACTAGTTTTAAACATTCAAGGCTTGGCTTCCTTATGGATCTAGCTCAGTATTTCAAGGGCTGCCTCATGATCTGGCTGCTACAATAAATCATTTAGAAGAACACCTCTTTCAGCTGTTACCTGAGAGGACTGTATTACAAATGTTACAAAGTGTCATTGTGAAGAGTGAGGCGTTCTCTGGAGTATTTGCTTGTATATGCATAGAACTTTGTACTGGTGGTATGGACAGCCAAGACTGCATAAATAAACAGGCCTGTCTGGAAATTCAATCATTTTCGGGGGCAGAAATGACAAGCAGAACTCCAACATGCTATGTCACCATCATCGTTCTGTCTCTAATAGCAAATGCAGTCTGATCTTATTTCCATCTAGTAAAGCACAATTACCTAACTTCCAGTTCTACTAGGATAATGAAAAAGACTCAGGTTTCCCAAAAGAAAAGAATTTGCTATAAATACATTTATTCCCAAAGCAAAATATTTTTTTAAAACTTTTGTTTCAAAGTACTAGAAGGAAAAGATACAGTTTAGTAGAGTTAGGGGTCTGTGTGTGTGTGTGTGTGCATGCATGCATGTGCTTTCACACATCATTCTTTTGGTAGCACATTCAGTCTTTTCTATAAAGCTTTTAATACACACACACACACACCTTGGCAGGGAAATACAGTGGTTGTTTCGGAACATGAGTTTCTGAATAGCCATCAGTAATGCATTACATGATCTATGAAAGCTGTGCTGAAAGAGATCTCTTTTTATTCAACTGAACTGAAACATACTTGAAGGCAAACGTATTACTTTTAAGCAATTGTCTTGCTTCTGTACACTCTAGGGATTTGTGTATAGTTCACAATTGAATATTGAACGTTTTGTGTTACTGGATATCAAATGCATTGCTTGCATCCTGCAGCAAATTTTGTTCTATTTCTCCTTCTGAATAACTTTCAAACTACCATCAAGCAATTTAGCACATATAAATATTTTCCCTTACCATGTACTTAAAGATGCGTAGGCCTCACTAATTCTCCCATGCGGTTATTCTGACAGTAGAGCCTTAGCTAGACCTAAGGTTTAACCCGGGGTCGTCCCTGCCTGCTCCCGGGATATCCTGTGTGTCATTTACATGAACAGGGATGACCCCAGGACGATCCTAGGATAAACCTTAGGTCTAGCTAAGGCCTTAGTCAAGCCATACCTCTGAAAAAATATGGGAATGTTGGAGTTCTTCTTTGCTCACTATAATACAATATAATTCTTAGATTGGAGGATTGGAGATTTTCAGTTCTCTATCTATCATCTATCTAACATTGATGGAATTCCTTTTGGCTTAAAAAAGCCCACAGGGTGGCTTACAAAAGACCATCAATAAAACCCAAATAAAAATAAAATAAAAACCTAAACAAATGCCATTGAAAATACCACATGAACAAATGAAACAGCAGATAAAAGCATATTAAATAACCATTAAAAGGACTGGAGAACAAAACAGACTTCTCCTGGTCCCTGAATATAGAATGAAGGCACCAGGCCAACATGCCCAGGGAGAAATTTCTGAAGTTGGGGCACCACCAAAGAAAAAAGCTCTCCACTAAAAACTGCCTGCCTAACCTTGAAAGGTGGGGACATACAGAGATGACCTCAATTGATGGACAAAATAAAATTTAAAAAACCCAAATTCATGTTAATGTATGAAAACAAGAGAGAGGTTCATTTTGTCAGGAAATAGGGACGAATTCAAGGGGAGCAAAACCTTCAAGAAGCGAGCGGCGCCATGTCCTTTTCTTCCAAATCTTCGAGAAAAGGACCAGTGAACTACATTCAGAGTTACAGTTTGAATGTAGCTGGGCATCAGTCATAGCAAGAAAGTACTTGATGTCCTGACCTAAAAGAATGAGTGACGGTGGCCATCAGCGATCCCCCTTCCCCCCAGAACGTCTTGCTCCCTGTTACGGTGGCTCACCGTTCACTTTGCACGCTCTGGCTTATAGGCTGGACGGTTTCAGTTGGCTTCTGGATTCAAGCCATAGCTCATTTATTGTAATTCCTCAGGGAGAAGCTGAAGAGCCTATAACAATTCCCCTGCTCCATTGCCCTGTTTCCAAACATTTGCCCTCTCCTAAAGCATTGGGTTATTCAGGGAGCAGTGCAGCTATATCAGCATGACCTGGTTTCCAAGTAACCCAAAAAACACACACAAAAAAACCCTTTTGTCAGCTGTAACAATACACAATGAATAACTCCAGGATGATAAAAGCAAGAGATGCTCGTTAGACAAGATAGCACCTGTTTCCCTGTGAACAGCAAGTGTTGAAATAATGATGGGATATGGCAGGGGAATACAACAGGTTCAAAAGGCTTTTTTTTAAAAAAAAACTTTCAAAGCGAATTGCAGCACAGGGAGCCATCCCAACTTTCCTCTTTAGACATCAGTGCTTATGCCTGCTATTTATTTGGTGGCACATTTCTGTGATTTTATTTCTGCCCCTAATCGCTTTTGGCATTACTGCAAAGAGTAGCAGTCGAAAACATTGATGGTCACTTTTCTGTGAAGCGACTGGATTTCCGCTACTAAGGATGCATCTAAATGTATATGAATTGTTGCAAAGCCCACAAATGGGGGTCTGACTGGGTGGGTGGAGGCATCCAGGTTGCCAGCCAACTACCATGATGGGTGTGTGGTTGTGTGAGAAACTATCTTGTGAGATAAGGAAGGAAAATTCTGAACCAAAGCTGCAGTCCTATAGACACTTTCCTTGGCATCAGTTTCCTCAAGTTACAGGAAGTCAGATTCCGGCTGGACATCAGGAACATTTTCCTGACTGCTAGAGCAGTATGTCAATGGAACCAGTTACCTAGGGAGGTTGTGGTCTCTCCCACACTAAGAGGCAGCTGGACAACCATCTGTCAGGGATGCTTTAAGGTGGATTCTTGCATCGAGCAGGGGGTTGGACTCGATGGCCTTATAGGCCCCTTTCAATTCTACTATTCTATGAGTGCAGGGGGAAAGCAAGAGGAAGGTGAGATTTCAACCTCCCCACAATCTCCCCTTGCTACTCAAATGATTTGCAGGAGATAAAAGAGAAGTGGGGAAAATGAAGACTCAACGGGGCTGGGACAAGATGGTGATTCAGGAAGACGGCTCTCTTTCTGCATCACCAACTCACTTGGATACCTTGCTGGGCACTGAGAAAATGATCCCCATTCTCAGCACACAGATAGGAAGCCAACGCAATGAGCTGGGGATGCAGGAAGGGAGCAATTTTCTTCATGCATCATCAGCTCATACTGCCTTCTCAGCCCTGAGAATGTGGGGAGAGAAAGGGTGAGGGACAGGAGGATGAGCAGAGAAAAGGTAGGTTGGTAGATGGATGGATGGAGGGAGGGATGAGAGAGAATGGGACAAATAAAGAGAAGGGGAGGAGAGAAGGGACAGATCATATAACACTGCTTTGATCCCACTCACTTGTGGCTTTCACCCTGCCCATCACTGGTATGCACCCACCACCACCAGACAGTCACACACAAGCGGATGCTGCATTTGGGCTGAAAAGGATTCCCCACTCTGATTTAACAGCATTTGGTACTATTTGCAAGATGCATCACTTTCTATAAGTATAAGTACCTAAAAATGAGAACATTTTATGTTGAAACTATATATTTAAAATGCATTAAATACATAAAATGTGGGTTTTTAAGGCAGCTCCAAATCCTGTTAAGTTATCTAGCAAAAACTGTGAATTCCCCCCCCCCCACAGTTTGTTATATTGAAGTTCACATATTTCCATGGATTGTTGTACCTGACAGCGTATCACAATTTTCAAAGACAGGATCTAACATTTTGCATTTGAAGAGTGGCTTCCTGAATCTTATGAAATGTGCTACTCTTTGCTTACCATGTCTGGGGAACACTATAGCAGTATGTAATATGATCAGATCTTCTGTCTTTGTGTTTCATGTAAAATATGCAAACTAATTCTCCATCCATCTCAGTCTGAATGCTCTGTGAATTCATGCCTCAGTAATCAGATCCATTTTAGACATACAGTCCAAATATCATTACCTGCGAACAACATGTGCTCCCATTCCTTGAACCTGTTGTAGATGAAAGATTTATGACTAGCGATTTCAGCTGTAGCATCAATAGATGGGATGGGAGGGATATTATCTGAGTTCCGTATAGATCTCCCCTCCTATCAAGTGCAGCTGATGGGAAAAGAGCTCTGTCTTCTTCATTGCATCGTATAATTTGTAGCAAGGACCTTTTTCAGATAAACAGAAGCTTTTTTGGCCCACACCTTCCACATCTCATAGTAGAAATGGAACCATGGAAAGAATTTTGATTTCGTTTGAGGCCAGTGCTGTTAGCCGCACCCCACTTTGCTCAAAATATCAGCTTCTTGTGCTGCATCATCTCAACACTCAGAAGCGTCATATAATTCAATTGTGGATTTGACCCACAATTTAGTATCCCTTTCTGGCACTTCCTTCTAGTCATCAGGGTTGGGACACCTGCTGATTTCTTCCATGATCACCACCAGAGTCCTCTGATTGCTCTCATCATCTCAGTTGTGGAGGGGAGCACATTAAGATCATCCCCTCCCCCTCCCTGGCCTCTAGCAGTGAATCACAGACATGAGCTGCTGCTTTATTGGTCTCCCAACCCTTGTGCCCTATATGCTACAGCATGGTCTTATGGGAGGCTCCTCTCCTCGTGTGAAATATTTTATTTATTTATTTATTTATTTCTTACATTTCTATACCGCCCAATAGCTGGAGCTCTCTGGGCGGTTCACAAAAATTAAAACCATTCAAAATATAAAACAACAGTATAAAACCATAATATAAAATACAATATAAAAGCTCAACCAGATAAAAACAAAACAGCAGCAATGCAAAATTACAAATTTAAAACCATGTTATTTAAAATTTATAGATTGTTAAAATATTGGGAGAATAAAAAGGTCTTCACCTGGCGTCTAAAAGCATATAATGTAGGTGCCAAGCGAACCTCCTTAGGGAGCTCATTCCACAGCCGGGGTGCCACAGCAGAGAAGGCCCTCCTCCTGGTAGCCACCTGCCTCACCTCCTTTGGCAGGGGCTCATGGAGAAGGACCCCTGAAGATGACCTTAGGGTCCGGGCAGGTACATATCCATATGTAAACTCCATATGCAAACATTGAAATATCCAAGGATATGGCTTGCAGCCTCACTTGTTGGTTCTTTAAAGGGGCCACCCTGCTTGCCTGGCTCTTGCAAGCAGGGCTGGATTTCTTGTCATAGGGGATTTGTCTAAGAGTAGCCATTTCTATATCTGGTTTTTCTACTTAAGAGTTTATTGCACGCTCATTACTGGCCACTCACAGTTTCTCGCGGGTCCTTTGACAATGCCGTCCAACTCCCACGCGTCTCCCACTCCTTCTGATCTTCTTTCCGTGACAAAATAAGGCCCAGGTAAATCCAGTTTTTGGGGGGAAGCAAAACATGCTGCCATTTCCTGCTGTGCTGTCACCCAGAGGACCTTCTCTTCTGCTGCTCCCAGTCTGTGGAATGGCCTGCCGGAGGAGATTCGTCAACTTGACAGTCTTTTAGAATTTAAAAAAGCAATAAAGACTGATCTATTCCGGCAGGCCTATCCAGTGAAAGTTTAGAATGTTTTTAGGATGTTTTAAAGATGTTTTAATCATGCATGGTATGTTTTTAATCAGTTTTGAATGTGTATTTTATATCGTGTTTTTATACTGTTTGTTTTATACTTTGAATGGTTTTAGTTTTTTGTGAACTGCCCAGGGAGCTTCGGCTATTGGGGAACATTACTCGGCCCCGTGGACTCTCAAGTATGGGGTCCCGCAGGGGTCAGTTTTGTCCCCCATGTTGTTTAACATTTACATGAAGCCGCTGGGTGTGGTCATCCGGAGCTTTGGAGTGTGCTGTCATCAGTATGCTGACGACACGCAGCTCTATTTCTCCTTTTCATCTTCAGCAGGAGAGGCTGTGGATGTGTTGAACTGGTGCCTGGCTGCGACAATGGACTGGATGAGGGCTAATAAACTGAGGCTCAATCCAGACAAGACTGAGATGCTGTTAGTAGGTGATTCCGCTGACAGGATGGGAGGAGGGGTTTCTACCGGTTCTGGATGGGATTGCACTCACCCTGAAGGAGCAGGTTCGTAGCTTGGGGGTTCTTTTAGACCCATCATTGTCACTGGAGGCTCAGGTGACCTCAGTGGCACGGAGTGCCTTCTACAAACTCCGGTTGGTGGCCCAGCTACACCCCTATCTAGACAGGGATTACCTGGCTTCAGTTGTCCATGCTCTGGTAACCTCCAAGTTAGATTACTGCAATGCGCTCTACGTAGGGCTGCCTTTGAAGACGGTTCGGAAGCTGCAGCTCATGCAAAATGCAGCGGCCAGATTGATTTTGGGAACCAGAAGGTTTGACCATATAACACCTGCTCTGGTCTGCTTGCACTGGCTGCCTGTATGTTTCCGAGCCCAATTCAAGGTGCTGGTTTTGACCTATAAAGCCTTACATGGCTTGGGACCACAATACCTGATGGAACGCCTCTCCCGACATGAACCTACCCGTACACTGCGCTCAATATCTAAGGTCCTCCTCCGGGTGCCTACTCCAAGAGAGGTTCGGAGTGTGGCAACGAGGGATAGGGCCTTTTCAGTGGTGGCCCCCAGACTGTGGAATGATCTCCCTGATGAGGCTCGCCTGGCACCAACGCTGCTATCTTTCCAGCGCCAGGTTAAGACTTTCCTCTTTGCCCAGGCATATGGCGGCACATCCTAATTACCCACATGTTTAGTTTTTAATCAGTTTTTAATGCTTCATGTGTGTATGTTCTGTGTTTTAGAGTTTAAAATTTTGTATACTTGTTTTTACGACAATTTTAAAATTTCTGTAAACCGCCTAGAGAGTCCTGGCTATGGGAGCGGTATATAAGTGTAATAAATAAAATAATAAATAAATAAATAAATATTGGGTGGTATAAAATGCAATAAATAAATAAATAAATAAAAGCAGCGTGATAAAAACACCCACTGAATGGGCCAAGTGGTCATTGTTTACTTCCTCCTCCTTCCCCATGTGAAGGAAGAGGGAGTTATGTGGGACAGAAGTGGGAGGAGGGAGCGACAGTAGGGAAACACAACTTCCCCTCCATCGGATGATACTCTAAGTAGACAATGCATTTTGCTATGTGGGAAAATAAGTGTGTGTGTGTGTGTGTGTGTAGGCATGTATGAATTCAGCAGAATTCAGTAATTAGAAATTATGCAATGGATTGTAATTACTGGTCTAAACGGTACATTGTTTTGCCCTTTTAAACTCCCATTCAGCTGAACACATCTTGTTTTAAGCATGATCCTCCTCAATTGACTTTGTTAGATTTTGTTCCTTGTTTGATCCTGGTCCTTCCTGTCACTCCCCAAAACTTATTGAAACACCAGTCATTATTTCTCGGTGCTGATATAAATTGATCTACGTAGTGATCAGTGAAAAATATATGTGTTGGATTTATATCCATTCAGTATCTTCCCAAGGTGGTCTACTGAAATATTGAAAATGTTATATTTATTATTAAAAGTTGCCATTGCCCTGTGGCAATGACTCAGATCATTTTCAGCACCCTTGTAAATGTTGACCTACTCCCTCTATTGTAGCTTGCAACTTTCAACCTGTCTTGTCTCTTTGAAGCTGATACCATATTTACATAGAGTATAAATCTCTGTGCATACAGTATTATTATTCATAAGTAGAAGAACTGCTCTCTGGATAATAGATGAAGCTGAGTGTCTGTGGGGATATGATTTGCCGTAGTGACACTCCTGTTTTTGCAGGTTGTTAGCACAGAGATTACTGGAAGCATGTAGATTAAAACCAAGAAAAATAAAACAAACTCACACTAGAACAAAATATCATATCCCACAAACCTGGTTGGGCAAGCGTTCTCCCTTTAGAATTAAATCATCAATATTATCTGCTCTGGAGGGACATCGTAGGCACTATTTGAAATCTTCTTATAAGGAAGACAGTTTTTAGAATAAACATGAAGACAAGTGACTTTGTGAAGGATTTACCATCTATGTTTATATTAGAGTTGAGGTATTGGGGCATAGGCAATGTTTGCAGGATCAGTTAGGGGGTTTATTGGCAGAAACAATCAGTGAGCATTCCAAGAAGTGAGTGAAATGTCATCCAGGAAGAACAGATTGGTAGAGGGATCCATATTGGATGGCAAATGTATGCAAAAGGATTGTATACAAGAGGGTTGTATAGAAACGTATGGGTGACAGTTCAAGGCTGGGATAATAAGAGAGAAACGTAAGTGAGGGAGACAGAGGGGAAGGTAGCTTAGAAATAATTTTAGATAGATAAATAAATAAATAAATAGCCTGTATCCATTACTTTTCTTAACTCATGATATCCTAACCATGGAAGGTAATTGCATTCCATTTATCTTTTAATTCAGCATATGATAGAAATCTTCTATTTATTATACAATATCAGGGAGCTAAATATTCATGCACCAAAAGTTTTATAACATCCCTTTCAAGTTAATACATAAAAGGAGATATCTTTACTTCCACACCTTGCTTGGGAGCTTGAGCTTCCCAGGGGCATCTGCCTGACGTGTGTTGTACATGGGATTCTGAACAAAATAGACCACTGTTTTGATCCAGCATGATAGTTTTTAGGTTCTTAACAATCAAGGAAAGAAGTCTTTAAAAAAAGGAAAGAAAGAAAACATTTCTAAATTAATAAATTTGTTCAGAATGCAGTTGAGAGAAACACTTTGAAACCACATTTCGGACCACAATTACAGCTTAAATGGAATGGACGGAATTCAAAAATATCTAATGCAAACTGTATAAGGTTAAAGTGCCCTTTGGGGCTCATTATTTCAGTGCGTTTCAGTGATTCTATTTGATAGCCAAAATATTGCCTGTGAAACACTATTCAGTTGGGATGCTTGCTGACAGCGTTAGAAAGTAGCTAAATGGTCTTAGACTAAGGGATGTGTTAGTTTTGTAGGTTTAACATCCTTGACACTTAATAGGATTTGGATTTTCATTTTACCAGCTGCTTTTATTATGTGACACTTTAATTGAATGCCTGTGAGTAAAAATGAAATTAACGAAGACGGTGCTCAATTATTGATGTTCCCTTTTCTTCTCTTCCGACAAAGCACTCTGTGGGTTTTCCTTTCTTGCAGTACGTTTTCCCTTGTATTGATTGATATGAAAATAAACATACAATCTGTCTGAGTGTATACTATGGAGAAATCCCACGTAAATTGTCAAAAATTCAGAATACTGTGGTTGCAGAGCTGAAGTTTGCCAAGTTGTCTGTCTAAAGCGGTGGAAGTCAATTACATTAGAACTGCAGTGATTTGGAAATAGCTTGCAATAAATCGCAGTTTATGAGTGGGGGTAACACTGCAAGCAAATCTGTTGTTTGCCATACGATACTCTGAATTACAAATTAGAGCAAGTGGGGAATGACAAGGAAAGGAGCAAGAACTATAACTCCTGTTTCTTGAAATAATGAAAATTGATACAGAGGAAATGTTGTTTCCTCTGTGTGAGGGACCTTAGCTTTTGACAAAACACATGAATTTTTGTATGCAGAAGGTCTCCAGTTCCATCCCTGATAGTTTAATCCCAGTGAGGAAGATCAGGTAGAAGAGAATGTGAAAAACCTCTGCATGAGACCTTGGAGTCAGAGTTGCAGGGCAGGTGAGGATCACACACAGCTCGGTCCCCCTTGCCAGGCCTGTTTTCATGTTTTCAGCAGTCTAGTTCAGATAGAGGGGAGCCTTTTTCTTTTTAATTATTTAGAAAAAGGGGAGTTAGAAACCTTTGCCAATCTACTGCAAATCACCCAGTAATCTACTAGTATATACCCACCTTCTATAGCATGGCCAGCTCTGCTTGATTGAGGACATTGGTTAGTGCTTTTTCTGGGGAAACAAAACTTATCACAGACCAGTGCAAATTCCCCCAGTGAAGTGAGTAAGTTCTTGATGGAAAAGTGATGAGTGTGCCTTCAAAAATGTCAGCAAAAGTGGGAGGAAGGGAAGAGTTCTAACATGTTTGCAGTATAAATCAGTAATTTAACATTCAACTTCTTGCTATTCAACTTATTTTCTGTACTTCTAAAACTTCTGCAGTGCAAATGAGTAATTTTAGTATTCAATGTATTGAGTATTCAGCTTATTTTCAACATGTTATGCAGGGAAATTATAATGGCTTTTAAAATTACATTTCAGCAAAATGTCACTGCATTTTGGTGACATACAACAATGAGAGGCGTAAGGTCTGGATGGGTAGACTTGGCCAGGGATGCCTTGGTTCAAACTCCCAAAACATCCTGGACCTCGTGGATGGACTTGAATCACTTACCCATTCTCCGCTTCAGTTTAGCATCTCTAAAATGAAAATTATAGCCACCCATTTCTTAGGATTGTTCTGAGGGTGTGAAATAAAATTGCAAAACCATTTTGCACATTCATTGTTTACAGAAATTGTTATTAACCACAGTGGTAGTCATTAATAATGGCCATTCACAAAGCAGTTGTTTGTGATAACACAAACATCTCGGCATTGGGTTTAACAGGTGTAACTTTATCACGCTTCAAACTCCAGGAGTTAGAATTGAATCTCTTGATGAACTGTAACTTGTCAACCTCTTGATGAATTGTCTCTCGTCCTAATCTCCCTTTGAAGTTTATTTGCTCACTAATGGCCACTTTAAGGTCAAGGCAGAGCATCTTGGAGGCTGAAGTATCTCATTGATGATATGTTTGAGAGGTTTTATAAGAATAGAACACCATTTACAGTCACCTACAGCTCCCAGCTAAAACCACTCAAACATATCACTGAGATAGAGCCCTTCCTGAACAATGCCATTTCCCTTTCACTGGCTTGGATGGTAGGCCTGTACTTGATTACGACAGTGCCCCCCTCCTAAAACAGTTACATACGAGCAACAACAGACCATGTATCAAGGATACAAATACAGCAACCAGACCCTGCAACAAACTGAAATGCTACCAGATCTACTCTGCTGACATGATTACAGGAACTAATAATGTCACCCATGACATGTGCCAGGACACAATCCCATAGACTGCACTGTCGCCACTCGGAAGCCCTCAAACTTGGGTGCTTTCGAGATTCCTATGCCGGCTGGGCTGAAGCCAACAAGGTGGCAGCAGCAGCAGCAGAGGCAATCTTTGCTTCCCCGCCCTTCACTCTCCTGTATTTTCGCTAGGTGTGTGATATGTGGATGTATGTACTTTTAAGAGGCCTGTTGCAGCTAGTCTCCAGGTCCTTATCGAAGGCCTGGGCCCCTATGCCTGAGGGATACTACAAGGTGGGCTGTAGTATACGAAAGCTTATGCCATGATATACCTGTTAGTCTTTCAAGTGCCACAAAACATTATGTTGTCTTCCTGTTACATTGCTACCCCTCTGGGGTTGATGACGATAATGATAATGATACAATATTTTGTTGTTGTTGTTAAAATGTATATAGTACTGCTCATAACACGTCACAAAGCAGTTTACAAATAACGTAGCAATACGAAACACAAGCAATACGACGTACAAGAAATAATAATAAAAAAAAATATTATTTCAACTCTAAAATGCCATCAAACATTTGTAATTCTAAACAATTAAGAATTATAACCAGCTGTTTCTGGACATTCTGTTTAGCCTATTTGAGGGACCACCCCACTCCATATTAGGGATGTAGGAAAACTTCATTTCAGTTAGCAAATCGCTTGAAAATGCCCCATTGACAACCCTGAATGTGAACAGGAGCGCATGTTGTCTGGAAATGTTTGTGAACACCTGAATTTTCATTTGCATTCACAAAATGTGACCTTCAAAAGAATGCACCTGGTGACTCTGGCTGCCTGTCTGGTAGAACTGGCCTAGAAACCATTGCATTTTCCAAATACAAAGGAGCATAGCATGAGTAACACTGGATCATTTGGGTAAAGGAGTGCCCTTGTAAGATACTTGGAGGAGCAACAGAGATGAGATCAGAACTTTTTCCAGAAATTGAATTTTATTGAAAAAGAATTGTGAAGTCTTTCTCAGAGACAAACAGGGGATGAGAATGTGCTAAAAACATGATGCTGCAGTAAGGCTGAACAGTGGATTTGTTTAAGCTTCTGCGAAGGGGAAAGGAGATGGGAATTGCAGCTAGGAATTGTGAAGCTGTGAGAAAAAAAGCAGGAGAGAGGAAGTTATACTTCTCCTTCCTATCATTTTGAAATGCATGGGGAGGTATGGGGGTTCATAGTGTCAGGGCAAATTTTAAAAGGAGAGAGGGAGAGAGAGAGTGTGTTTTCTCAGCCCTGGCAAGGTCTTAACAAGCTGAGACTAGGGGAGAGCAGAAAAAAGAACGCTCATATCCAAGAGATCAGGATAGGTCAGGCTGAATTTATTCCAGCGATACCTCTGCTGAAATCACCTTGAGTTTAGACCATCAATGGTGGCTCCCAGGCGGAGGTTCCCAGGGCTAACCAGGCAGAGTATCTTCCAGTAAGCCTGCACTGAGATCACACTGCTTATGTGAGCTTGTAGGGTCTCTTCGTGAATCTCACTGGACTCTATGGATCTATGACCAGATATATAGTCTTAAAAAGAAAGGTTACCTAGGGTGGACCTGGAAGGGCAGCCTGTGAGTGTATAAGAAGAGGTTGTGGTTGTTTTCCTGTTTAACGAATGAAGCCAAGACTTTAGATGCACTTTATAGTACTTCCTGTAAAGGTTATTTGACAGCTCCAGGCTCTTGCTAGCCAAAGAATCACAGACCTATGGCCCTCCCTGCAAAGTGAACAATCTCAACAAAACACGAAACATATATTCACAAGCATTTTATTTAATTGTTTCCTTCTTTAGGGCAGGTGGGGGGTGACATTTTTAAGTGCTTGATGGCCTCTACTTCCCTTGCTTGGCTCCGTCAATTTTCTTCTGCTGCCCCTTACGCCTGGAACGCTCTTCCAGAACACTTGAGAACTACAAGTTCAATCGCAGCTTTTAAAGCTCAACTAAAAACTTTTCTTTTTCCTAAAGCTTTTAAAACTTGATGTTGTGCAGACGTTATACTGTTAGTTTTACCCTACCCTGTGCCTGCTTACCCTACCCTGTGCCTGTTTGCATTCTCTTCCCCTCCTTATTGTTTCATTATGATTTTATTAGAATGTAAGCCTATGCGGCAGGGTCTTGCTATTTACTGTTTTACTCTGTACAGCACCATGTACATTGATGGTGCTATATAAATTAATAATAATAATAATAATAATGATGATGATGATGATGATGAGAGAGAGAGAGAGACCAGCCACCAATGTGTTGAGTATTTATTTATTTATTTATTTATTACATTTCTATACCGCCCAATAGCCGGAGCTCTCTGGGCGGTTCACAAAAATTAAAACCATTCAACGTATAAAACAACAGTACAAAACCATAATATAAAATACAATATAAAAGCTCAACCAGATAAAAACAGCAGCAATGCAAAATTACAAATTTAAAACCATGTTATTTAAAATTTATAGATTGTTAAAATGTTGGGAGAATGAAAAGGTCTTCACCTGGCGTCTAAAAGCATATAATGTAGGTGCCAAGCGAACCTCCTTAGGGAGCTCATTCCACAGCCAGGGTGCCACAGCAGAGAAGGCCCTGCTCCTGGTAGCCACCTGCCTCACTTCCTTTGGCAGGGGCTCAAAGAACCCTTTTTCTTGATGTGCTGGTTTTCTATTTGCAGAGATATTATTCATGATTTATTTTGAATTGGGAAGCATTCACATTGCTTCTGAAGGATCTTTGCTCCCACATGAAACTGCCCCTGGATTGTAATCTTCAGGTGCCTTTCCCCGGGTTCCCCCACTATCTGAGGGGAGCTGGGTGGAGATTGGGGACAGGGACAAATTGGTTGTAGCACCCCATTTGTGGAATTAACACCCCACGGGAGGTTTGCCAGACACCATCACTGTTATCCATTTAGACTAGGGCAAAGACCTCGCCCCTCTACCTGCTTCCAGGACTTTGAAACATCTTTTACTATTCTTTCCAATCTCTTTTATGATTATGATTTTTTAATGCAACTCTATAATCACTTACCTGGGAGTAAGCCCTGTTGAACGGAATGGGATTTACTTCTGAATATACCCATATAGGATTGCATTGTAAGAAACAGAGCTGTGAAACCGGGAGTCCTCACTTGAAGATAATGTAGTGTTACTAATGTAGATAGGGCACTTTAAACACCATATGGCACTAAATAAATGTTAAGTAATATATTCTGCAGGAAAATAAGAGGAGGGCGGAAAAAATAGGATACACTGAACGTGATCTTTGTCCACTCTTATTTTTCTTTTAGGTAGAAATTGCTTGTTTGCTTTGCTGAATTCAAGGTCACCATTCTAACAACAAAACCCTTCCCATAGCCAGTAAGATATTTTCCTCTCTCTACAACAAGCTCACTGCAGCAATCAAACTTTCCTTATTAATTTAACACTTCTGTGAGCTTTCTCTTTAACATGCTATAGTGTATGGCTTCCTGTCAACTTCCTCCCTGCAGAAGATCCCCAATGATGGGCCCTGAGTGCTTTGGGGGCTATAATGTTCCAAGAAGTGTGCAAGAATCTTTTGTCATCCATTACTCTCTGGCTGTCTTGCTGCAGTTGTTAGCTCTAATCAGAAGTAATAGCCCTTTTGGGGAAAAGTTTGTGCAGGCATCTTCCCCCCCGCCCCCTTACATAAGAATTTAGTCTCCTGTAGAATCACTGTGGTTCAGTTTCAGGCATTCTGAATCCCCCTAGATGATTTTGCTGAGTAATTTAATTATTTATAATTGTAATTTAGCATTACATTAATGGCCCTAAATAGCAAAGGTGTGAAGAAAATTGTATTACTTTGGAACGTAAATTACATCTTTCCATTCTCATTTGCATGATAATCTGCTATGGCTAAATATTTGTTTAGGCTGGAATCCTATACACATAGATTAAGACCCAGTAAACTCAATGGGATTTCTGAGTAAGATTGCACTATAATATCAATCCAAAATCTATAACTGGCAATGCACTTGGTTCCTTGAGTTTTTCTACACGAGGCTGTTAATCAGCTGTTAATCTGCTGTATCTACTTCAGTTTTGTTGCAGAACTGCGATCTGAGCACTATACAAGGAGTGTTTCCTTTCCTGCTTTTTGTCTACATAACCTCTAAGTGGCATTGTTGTACAGTGGAATAGCACAAGTACACAAGCAAAAAAAGGTTTTCTTTGGCTTTTACAAATGAATGCTGCATTTTCCCTGTTCTAAAAAACTTGCTAAAAGTGTTCTTTAGATGAAGAAGCAGAACTGGAGGGTCACAACTCCATCTAACAAACCTGTAAACAACTGGTTTAACTTTTGTAAACTGCTCAGAGAGCTTCAGCTATGGGGCGGTATATAAATGTAATAAATAAATAAATAGGATAAATGCCTCATGTAGAAAAGCCATAATATGTTTTACATATTACTAAGAAACTAAACTGGGTTTTTGCTAATATAGTTTCACAAAGCTGCTGTTTTTTTGTTTTGTTTTCTGGGTCATGGGAATTTATCTTTAAATATATGATCACTGCAGGCCACTGTGATTTATTTAAGCCAGGGTGGGTTGCGGCACATGCTGGCACATGCTGGGTGATTTTTGTGTATTCACACCACGACTGTGGTTTCTGTTATGTGAGCCTGGCAATCCTGGGTTGTTGCCATCATTAACATCCTTAAAACAGCCCATGGATGGTTTGTTAACAATCTGAACTTTGCTGGGTTTGCACAACACAAACCACTTGAATGTCCAAAATGTCCACCTGCTAAGCCCCAGGGATGAATTAACCCACCATGCAAACCAGAGTGAAGATGAAGGAACCATGGCTGGTCCCATCTTTCCTTCCATGCTTCCTCCCTTGTTTCTCTACTTACCTCCCATCCTTTCAGTTGCAAGGACTCTCCACACCACCATTTCCTGGGCAGCGGTGGCTACTTCAGTTTCTGCTTTATCAGTGCATTGGAAGATAAACCTTCATCTTGGAGATCATGGTTGTAATACCATATTTGATTTCATTTTTAATCCCTTCTCTTTAGTTGCCATCTCTCAGTACAGTTCAGAGTCTTAAAATGCAGATCCCCCCAGTTCATTTGTATGAAGTAGAGATAGCTATAGCAAAAATTAGCATAGGAAGAAAAATTAACATGACCTTTAAGAAGAGCTAAGGATGGTTACCTAATACAGTTGTGATTTGCAGGCAAAGTAAAATGTGGAGTTTAAAAGGTGTTGTTTAAGGAACATTATTGTCCTTTCAGTACCAGGCACAGATCTTTATATTTTCCCAAACTTTTTAGATTCAGTTTTAATCCTGCGCTCAAGCGTTTCATGCCGATTTTAGCATTTTGGTTTTTAGCTTATTTTTGTCTCTGTGTTTACATTTTAAATATTCTATTCTTTTTTGTTTGTAAAGTACTCTTAGGAGTGGTATGCAAATACTTATAATAAATTAATGTACAGAAGGAAAGGCACAGAGTTTAAAACAGGCAGGGCTCATAGCTTGGCAGTTAATACCATGTTTTCAGTTTAGCATATGAAATCTACACAGACCATACTCCTGATAAAATGCCGGCTCTTTTATTGAAACAAATAGGAGAAATCATTTCCCCCCTCTGGAGACTGCTCAAACAACTTAGAAATAAAGATAAATAATGAAAATCACAACACTTATATTATTTGACAGGGAAGTGGCCAAACACAGATGCAATGTAAGTCATCCAGTGTTCAAAGCTTTGCTAAAACGGTTTAATTTCCCTTGTGAAGAAAGTTTGACTGCAATCCTTTTAGCAGCTCATGTGAGAACACAGGCAACTTAATTTGAAGGGGCTTCCTCTTGTGGACGTTAGCAATAGGATAGTCACAATTCCCACAGTGCTCTGTATTCCGCTTGACAACAGGTTTCATTTCTTGTTTAGATTTTCAAACATTTTATTAAAAGATCTAGATGCTTGTACAACAACGCTAAATCATCATGGTGTGTTCTACCAAGACAGAATGAGGAGTCATATAAGAGAACTGTTCCATATAAACGAGTTAGCAATAAGGAAGGCATCTTCATTTGAGGGTTACAGTATTAAACAAGATTATAGAAGGATCAACTGTGTTGCATGCCTAGGCAAAGTTATAAAGCCCATTCCGTGTTGCGGACAAGTTCAGCACCTTGTGTCTGTAGCACTGATGGTGTCAGCATGCATGCACCATTGCCTTTCCAAGTATTGAATTGGTTCTGCTCAGCTGTGTCAGCTAACAGCTAATCAAGATGTTTCCTTTACAAGCGTTTGTATTTAGCATGTTGCTTTGACAAACATGTCATTGGGCTGGTGCGGCCTTAATGCTGCCGATTGCTTCACCACGGTTAAGCACTCAAGAGCCGGCTGCCGGATTGCTCCCAACTTTCCTCCCTCCCTTCAGCCTGTCTCTTCTGGAACGTGAATTCCTGATGCCAGCCTTAAGTGCAGTTAAATGTTACATCAGCCACGATGTTAACTTCACCTAACATCCATCCAATTCTTTAACAATTTAAGACCCCGCTCAGCAACTAACTTTTTAATAGTGGCTGTATTTTCAATTGAGCAAGGGCTGAAGGGACAGCAGCATTGGCTTTTCCCATTGATTCCTTCCCAGAAGAAGCCAAGATGCAGAAGATGTGCTCTTTAGTTGCTACTTGCACCAGTATGAACAGTGAGGGCATTCCCCTGCCCCAGGATCCTTCCTTGATGCTTCTGTCGCAGGGACCAAGCATTGCCGGGCAGGGTCAGGGAGGTATTTATAGAAACAAATTTCCAGATCTTGTAAGATAAGGGTAGCATTCTGAATAGTGAGGGGGTTGCCCTTCTCTAGAAAAGAGTGTAAGTCCTTGTTCTGTGGAACTATGAGTTGTAGTTTGCGAGGCGGAGAATGTGTCGTGGGCCCCAACAGTTGTCAATACTGTTATAAACCATTTTAAGGCAGTAGTGTAGATCCTGCCCTGTGTTGGCTCTTCTCACCCTAGGTTGGGTGTTTCGCTTGCCGCCTCTGTCATTTCTCCTCCCTAAGAGATCTCTGGGATTAGAGGCTGGGATAGAGGCCAAGTGGGGAGTTTCTGGGAGCAGGATTTGGCCTGTGCATTTTGAGTCACTTTATCCATACTTTACAGTTGTATGCTAGTAGCTTAACATTTCTTTCCTTTCGTATGGCGTTTGTGCTTCCTCTCCTGGTAGGCGGAAGCAATTGTGTGACTGAGTATCAGATAGGTTAAATCCGGAAAGGTTACCTAGTTTATTTATTTATTTATTACATTTATATCCTGTCTTTTTCCTCCAAGGAACCCAAGGCAGCATACATAATCCTCCTCTCCATGTTATCCTCACAACAACAATCCTGTGAGGTAGGTTGGGCTGAGAGTCTGTGACTGGCCCAAAGTCACTCAGTGGGTTTTCATGGCCGAGTGCGGACTAGAACCCAGATCTCCCAACTCCCAGTCCAACACCTTAGCCACTACACCATACCTAGTTAAATGTGTTGCTTTATTGGATTGGTCAGACATGTTTGTCCCTGTCGCCTTTTGCTCACTTTGGGGTACGATCATACAGACAGTAAGTTCCCAAGCTTGTAATGGTGCTATCTAGAAGAAATCCATAAAGGGAGTGAACATGTTCCTGTCTCACTTAAAATCTAATTTAACCCTTCTTTTCTCGTACTAGTGGCAGGAATAATAAAATCAGTCTTTTGACACTGGCAAAGTTTAGTTAAGAAGCAAAACATGTTTATTTGGTTATTTTAAACTGGAAATCAATTCCCCTGCTTATGTTGATATTCCTGCAGCGAAGTGATAAGGATATTTTTAATGTTTCCCAGCATCTGCTTGTACATTTCAGTGTGCTGCAGGATTAGTGGATAGCTGATGCTGCTGTTACATAAATGTGAGCAAGTAAAGTGAGATCCTCATTACAGAGTGAAGTGGATAATATGAGTCAGTAACTGAGGGTGATGGAACTATGTATACTGTCCATTAACTCAGTAATAGTGCCTCTTCTTCTCCAGACGAGGGGATTCGCAGGCACCAGCATTTTGCTGTGTTACATGAGCAAATCCCCAAAGCCTCAGCAGCAGAAATGTCTGCAAGTTGAGAGATAAATATGTGAAGACAGATGCAGTGAAGACTGTGTTGGAATTACAGGCATTCAGTTCTTGGCATGGCTATTATCAAAGTCCCTGGCAAGGTGAGGAGCATCAGCATTCTGTTCACAGCTCCAAAACAGGATGGCACGTTGCTAACTTGCAGGCAATGCTCATATTTAGTCTAGTTTGCAAGAGCTTTATCCTTGTATCTTACATGTCTTCAGTGCTGCATAGATGGGTAAAAGTTGTCTGTATTTACTTCCCAGAGTTCAGTGTTACATTTTGACTGTCGAGTGGGTTATCAGTAACCAAGAGATAATCCCATCAGCTTTAGCCACAGAATAATCAAGCCCAAGCAGAGCATTTGATTAATTTCTGAGATCTCTATTTCTCCAGGAGCAAATATTTTTGTTTAGATAGAGAAGAGGAAGGGGGGCATGAACCATTATTAAGAAATCAGACTAGCTCAAGTATTCAATAGCAATTCTTACTCCTTCAATTATAATGGCGTTCAGAATTTGTTTCTTTCATGGTGACATGTGAGAAATATTTAGTTTAGTGAAGTATTGGGGGTGGGGGTTCGGGTAACAGGGTCCTCTGAAGACTGACATTATTCATAGTGAAATCTTCAGCTTGAATCATGAGTAGCCCATAACCAGGGTTTGCAAACTCTCTTCAAATCCTCATTTCAAACTGTGGCAATTCCGGTTAGTGCTAACCATGACCAGCGCTGATGGACACACAATTCTACACCATTGTTCAAAGCATGAGAAGGTGGGGCAGGGGAAGAGGGAGGGAGAGGAAGTGGCTGTTGCCCTTCTGATCAATCCATGCTTAAGAATCATAGAATCATAGAATAGCAGAGTTGGAAGGGGCCTATAAGGCCATCAAGTCCAACCCTCTGCTCAATGCAGGAATCCACCCTAAACATTAATCCACCTGACAGATGGTTGTCCAGCTGCCTCTTGAATACCTCAAGTGTGGGAGAGCCTACAACCTCCCTAGGTCACTGGTTCCATTGTTGTACTGCTCTAACATTTTTCCTGATGTCCAACCGGAATCTGGTTTCCTGTAACTTGAGCCCATTATTCCGTGTCCTGCACTCTGGGAGGATCGAGAAGAGATCCTGGCCCTCCTCTGTGTGACAACCTTTCAAGCATTTGAAGAGTGCTATCATGTCTCCCCTCAATCTTCTCTTCTCCAGGCTAAACATGCCCGGTTCTTTCAGTCTCTCTTCATAGGGCTTTGTTTCCAGACCCCTGATCATCCTCGTTGCCCTCCTCTGAACACCCTCCAGAGATCGAGGACATTGTTTGCACTGCAACATTGTTCTGTGCACGTAGGGAAGGGAATTTGAATGCTGCTAGTGTGTGTTGGCTCAATATACTGAGGGACACGGTAAGTATTAAATCAAGGATAAGCAGTAACGAACTATTCTTATAATCTGTGGTCTGCATACTAGGGCATGGTGTTGTGAGCTTCGGCTATTGAGCAGCATAAAAATGTAATAAATAAGTATGTAGTAAACCTTGTTACTTGATTGTAAGTTCTCCAAGACAAATAAGGGTCTACCTGCCCATTTCTTTGTTTGTGTTTACAAACAATGGATATTTTTGGTCCTACATACTATCGTTTTTGTACCCTGTGTGAACCTTTCCCCTCTTTTTGTACAATATCATTAAAAATAATATTCCCAATAGTAGGAAATGGGGAGAAACATTGTAAAGGAACAGAAAGCATACCTTTGAATAATGTTACCAAGCTGCTTATTTGAAAATCCAACTGTGATGTTATTGAACAGGATATCAAAAATAACTTCCTAAAAGTGCTGTTTATTTTCTTAACATGGCAAAGCATCTTCTAATATTTGCTTATTAAGATTTTAAATAGTTTCTTGGTGCCCTAGTTCTTGTGAATATCTTTGTATTGCACTCTTTGGATTTTAAATGATAGGTGTTATTTCTACTTACATTTCACATTATCTTGAGCTTATAGAAATCTGCGGCTAATGATATTTAAGCTGTACCTTCTCATTACATTTTATAACCAGGATATTGTAGGTGGATAGATGTTTAATTGATTGATCCTGGGCTGGCTTTTTATTTAATAGAGATTTATTATAAATTTGACATAGCAGTTGTACAGAAATGACTGCAGAGAATAGGCGTGTTCCAGAGAAGCTCACTCTCAGTGCCTTGTGTTCAATGATGGGACTGAGTCTCTATTGGCACCTGCCTGACCTCCAGGGGCAGGGAGTTCCAAAGAGAAGGGCCCATCACACTAAAGGCTCTTCTCCTGGTGGACTCCAGTCGGGCCATAGGTCCATGTGGAACCACCAGGAGCTTGCCCTCTAATGACCCCAGTGACTAGGCAGGTCGGTGAGGGAGAAGGCACTTTTCCCGGTATCCTGGTCCCAAGTTGATTAGGGCATTGTGCACTAGTGCCAAAACCTTAAACCTGGCCTGGTAGCCAGTAGGCAGCTAGTGCAGTTCCCTCAGCAAAGGAGTTACATGCTGAAAAGAGGGAGCTCTTGACAAAGCCAAGCTGCTGCATTCTGCACTTGCTCCAGGTTCCAGAGCAGCCTTAAGGGCAGCCCCACATAGAATGCATTGCAGTCATCCAGTCTTAAGATTACTAATGCTTCTACCACAGTGGCAAAGCTATCCCTGTCTAGGTGAGGCTGTAAAATTGCATGTAATTAGGCTTTATTCAATAATGCATGGGGGCTCAGATGCTGGGCAAAAGACTTTCTTCTCCACTTCTCCCTTTTCCTTTAACCAAACCCTGTCTGACTCTGGCCTTAGCTAGACCTAAGGATGATCCCAGGCAAATGGAGGGGTCGTCCCTGCCTGCTCCTGGGATCCCTTGTGTGTCATTTGGATGTACAGGGATGATCCCAGGATGTTCCCGGGATACAGGCCTCTCTCTGTCTCTCTCTCTGTCTCTCTCTCTCTCTCTCTCACACACACACACACACACACACACACACACACACACGATTAAAGGGAGAAAGTTCTGACAAGAGAGGAAAATTGTCCTGCAAACTATCCAAAGCAGAAGCAGCACTGAAAAACGTTTCTCTCAACATCTTTTCATAAGTACTATTTGAGGATGGCACATTCTCAGTCCCAGAAGTTCCTGAAGAGATGTATTTGACAGGATATTGGATAAAAATTATGAGGACTTTAGGACTAGAATTGTGAGGACTCGGCAAAACCCCCAGCTTTCTTGCACTTCCCTTTAAAATAGAAAAGTACCTTCTGGCAGAACACAGAAACGTTTGGGAAACCGATGGCACTGAAAGGCAAAGTCCCACAATACTTCCCGCAGCAGAAAGCTCAGGCTGATGCTGCATCCTGAAGGCGCAGAAATTGAGCGTTAATCAGAGAGTGTCAGACATATTTACCAGGGAGTCTTGTATCTATGCTCAACCAGGGGCCTCCTTTGGTAGCCTGGGGAAAATCTCTTTGACTAACCTCTGAGCTGTTATGAGGATAATATGGCATAGTCCCCCTGCACACTGTGCTCAGGTTTTGGAGAAGGCCAAGTTACAAGCACAATAAATATTATTCCCCAAATAATAGTACTTTTTGCTCTTCAAAGTGCACATTGCAAAAGCACATTAGAGAAATGGTTGCCTCTATGTAGGAGGAGGGAGGTGCAGAAATATTCTAAAAGCTGGATTTTCTATCCATCTAAAATTTCTAGGCTATCTTTAAGGATGAATATTACTGTTACATGCCTTACAGGGGTAGGAAACATGTGGCTGACCAGATGTTGTTGGACTACAGCTTCCATCAGCCCCTGCCAGCATGGCAGTAGTCAGGGAGTTGCAATCCAACATATGGAGGGTACATGAAACATTTCTTGGGTCTCTCTTATTATTCCTTTTTTTGACAGGGTGATACTGCAGAAAGAGAATATACATGTTGATGCTATATTACGCCTTCCACTGGTTTTAGGATAAGGATGTTATGGGGTTGAAGTATATTTTATTAGGGTGAAATCCTATGCATGTTTAGACTGTAAAAAGTCTTATAACTCCCAGCATTCCCATGCTAGCTGGGAAATGCTCTGAGTTATAGGACTTTTTTCTGTTTAAATATATGTAGGATTTCATCCTTAATGATTTGGTGCCTTACTTTCATCATGAGTAACACTTTTATGGATCTTGCTGTTCAAATTTGATTTCTGCATGTTATAAATTAGTCTTAAAATCTTATTTATTTTGTTACGCTTTTGCTTAACTGCAGATATTTATGGTTTTAAGCCATTCCAGTGTGTCGTATTTAAGAAACATGGAATTGATTGACGAACTTGAAAATAACACGGAGAAAACATTTCAGGGAAGACATGATTATTTGGAGACAAAGATAAACATGCCCATTACAGTTTGTGTCTACATTTCATGCAAAATGTGTGGATTCAAGGGACATGGGGATTGTGATTTGTAACGTATTCCAACACAAAGCGTTGTTGAGAAAACTAGTGTATGAAGCAGAAATACCCACCCACCCACTGTGTGTAATCCAAGTGCTATTAAAGGAATTGAAAATGAACAGGCAAGTAGCAGTTGTCTATTCCCTGCAGTCATAACAGAATGTCTGTCAGGCATACAAAAAAGCATTAGGCAGAAGTAGGGGAAATTAAACTATAATAGTAATAATACTAAGAATTGAGAGAATCTTTTTTTTTTTGTACAACTTTTTAGTTCTTCAAAACTTTTAACTGTTTAGTCACTGATACATACTCTTAAAACAAAATGCCTTCTGCCATATACTTTGACACTGAGATAGGCAGGAAGGAGCATGCATCCAGAGGGATTTTGTAATGGGGAGCATTCACAGGAACTGTTGTGGTGACTGGTAATTCCTGAGGGCTCCCGTCTTTGAGCCCCACGGCCTGGCTGGAAGACAAGGGCTACCGCTGAGGCCAACCTTTCTCACCCACCCATAGCCCTGCGACATGAGTTGGGGGTGACACTGGAAGGTCTCCCTACCCCAAAAGGTACGGCCAGTGGGAGGGCGAATTGTACAGCGCCAACCCATGGGCCATGAATGGTTTGCCCTACTCAGAAAGGTCTGTACCAGGCCAGACTGGATGCTCTATAGGTTCACCCTTTGCAGATCTTTAATAAATGTGGCCCTGTTTAAACCCAAAGTTTTGCTTGTCATCTCTTTATTTACTGACCTCTGTCTTGCAAGAAATTTGATTTGAGTGAATATTGACTCCTCCTCCAAAGCAGAACTGTGCATGAAGGACTTTTAAACTTGGGGCAGGTTGGAAGATTTCTTTGTCCAGTCCTGATGTGCTTCTTTGTCTCCTGGAAGATGGAAGACAGCTTTACAGTATCTAGGAACACAGTTTCTCTGATCCTAAAGCATGGTATGTGCATGGTATCCACTGTGACAAACAGCTGTAATTGCCATCTTATTTTCCTTTTTTTAAGGGGACAGGTGCCATTAAGTGTAAGTGTGGATTTTTTGTTTGTTTGATAGATAAATGCTCTGAGTATCTAGAGGGAGAGGAAATCCCCCTGTCGTGATTTCCTGAGAATGTCATCCTGGAAGAGCACTCTGTAGTTTTCTCTTCTGTGATAGTATTCTAAACCAGGGATGGTTAGACTCTATTCTCCAACAAGGTGACTATTCTCCAAAGAGTTTCCCAGGGGCTAGAAATGGTTTGCCACAGAAGCTGACCTCTTTCAAGAAAAATACATGTGTTGAAAAATTGGTCTTCTGAGTGAAAGTATGAAACATTTTAACCATAGCCTTGATTCAAATTTCATAGAGTTATCTCAGGCTGTTAGTTGGCCATCCTTGATCCAGAGCATCCTAGGTCTGCAATTATATTCATAATTAAGCAGGTGTTTGGCAGAGAGGATATTGGGTCAAGCCAAATGCAAATGGAAGGTCTGGTCATCAACCCCCCCCCCCCCCCAGCATAAACAAATCCCAATTAGCTATGTTACACACCGTGCTTACTTTACCTTGTGTCATTAGGACCACAGAACTGCAACGTCTTATGTCAGAGCACGATTTCAACTCTTAAGATAACAAGCCCATCAGAACTAAGAAGCAAATGCAGCAGCACTGTGCTCTAATGCAGCAGCATAAACAGCAGTGGGACAAGCAAGCTTGGCAGTGTTAAAGCTTTTCTCAATTTATGGACTAAAACAATTGCTCTGTCATTAAAAATTCATCTCTGTCATTGTCACCTCATTCACCATCTGCTCACTAGGTTGCCCTATGACAAAGGATGTGTGTGTGTGTGTGTGTGTGTGTGTGCGTACTTCATTGCTAATTTGCTTTTTGCTCAGTGCAGTATTTTCAAGTGGGCTTGCCCGTGTAACCGTAGGGGAAAAAAAAACATCAATCACTTCCACAGAGGGCTCAATAAAAATTGAATACATCCATAGCATAGCAGGCTCTCATCATATATCTGAAAGCTAGCTCCTATTTTAATAACATAAGAGATTCTTTCCTTATAATAAAGGAGAAAGATTCTCTGTGAAGAAAGAATGTCACCTCATGATGGGAAAATAAGCTCACAGTTATTTGTATTTGAATACTGGTCACCAAAACTCCAAATACATATTGACTTTGTGTTCTTCTCTCATTTAGGCTGTTCCCTTTGAAAAACAGTGGTTTGGGAATAGTTTCAATAGCCAAATTGTGTACAAACATTCCTTATATATTTAACTAATTCTTACTCTTCTCCTCCCCAATGACTGCTAGATATGCCCTAAGTATGGTAGCAGTTGGGGGACACAAATACACTATACCACGTCCTAGAAACACAGGAGGCCTTAGGCAGGCTGCAACTCCTGGATAGTACCTTCATTAGGACCAACCAAGAACTCCTTTGTAATATGGATGTTATAGCAAAGGGCGATAATGCATACACACACACTTTCAAAATTAAAATAGCACTTCTTTCATGACACTTTAAATTGTATGTTTGGGATGGGATTGTGATGTGTGTAGAAGAGGAGGCCTGTGTTGTAAGTTTGCACTGGGACCCCAAAAAATCACATTTGGGTCCTGGCTATGTCCAGCTATGTCCAGGTATTTAGAGGAGTAAAATGAGTTGGATGTATATGGTCACTCAAAAAAACCACAGAAAATAGGTTCTGTTGAAATATAAGCCCCTTGGCCTCAGTAAGCTTTTTCCTTTGAATAGAAAATAGATTTTTTCCCCTGATGTTCCCATTGTTGGCAGTGTTTTGTATTTTATCTTTTAAAGGGTGCATTTGGAAGCTGCTGTGATTGTAAATAACAGAACATCCCCAGAGTGTGGATAACACTTGAGAGCTTGAATTCAAGTATGGCCATTATGAGTATTTTTGTCTCTTGGTCCGACTATTTGTCTCTTAGTATTTTAAAAATAAAATGAATAAAAGACTGGATTTTGGGTGATAATTATGCTCTTTTGGAATGGCGGCAAACTTGTAGCATAATGAAAATGCAACCATTTCATTTCATATCATTTTTGGCATCTCCCTTCCTTATTATGAAAAGTGCTTGTTTCTGAATAGCTTTTCTTGCTCAGTAAGTTGTTTATCCTTCATCAGGATCTTGTAATATGCCTGAAGCACTGCCGTTCCCTTGGCTGGCTGACACACACAGGTTCTGTTTTCATTGATCAGGAACAGAAGATGATCTGGTACTTCACTATAAAGAGAGGGAGAGAGAGAGACTAATTAGCTATGAGTTCTGGGTCTCAAGACCATGTGGATACTCCTTTATTGAAACTAATTTTAACTCCCCCTTCCTTCTGCAATTTGAGAGAGATTCAAGCTAGGGCAGAAATTGTGAAACCCTGTTTTGCTCCTGAAGCAAAGCTGAAATCCCCCTTTCTATGTAATATTTATCTTTGGGAGAATAGAATACCTCCTGGGTAATGCATACTACAAAGGGCACATCTGAAGGAACGTGACACAGCAACCTTGCTGAGGCTCAGAAAGTCTGGGGTGGTTCAGTGCTAGGATTAGAGATTAAAGACAGATTTTCATCCATGAATTTATCAATGGCTGTTAGACATGGTGGCTACATCCAGTCTTCAGGATCACAGAATGTATGTCTTTGAGTACCAGATGCTGGAGAATAACAATGGGAGGTCACTGTCTTCATGTCCTTCTTGTGAGCTTCCTGGAGATATCTGATTTCCACTGTGAGAAACAGGATTCTGGATTAAATGGACCTTTTGTCTGATCCCTTAGGGCTCTCCTTATTTTCTAGTCTAGGAATGCTATGTATACAATGGGAAAATGTGAATAAACAAATATTACCCAATAATACAACACACCTAAGAGTCAGGAACTCTTTTGCAACTTAATTTAGTATTTTATTTTTATTTTTAATACATAAAAGGAAAGGTGCATAAATACGTGTCCACATATATGAAGGGCAAATGCCATTCTTCAAAAGGTGTGGGATGTGTGGGTGGAAAGCTGCCAGAGCTTCGGCTATTGGGTGGTATAAAAATGTAATAAATAAATAAATAAAAATGAATAAATAATATTTTCCCCAGCCCTTAAAAAAAGTGCAAAGTTTCCCTTGGCACCAACTAGACCAGAATTAACTTGCAAGCCGGGCTAGTCAATTTCACCACTCTGTTGACATATATAAGAGTAGAGGAGGCAGGTTCAATTAAGAAAAGAGACCAACTGTCTCTGCTCATCCATTAGATTGTACATCTATCAAGCGTTATGCAGCATGATGAGGCAGAACTATGTTTGGTTAGTGCCTCGGTAGGAGGCCACCTGGAACCCTTATGTATGCCACCTGGAATTCCCTGGAAGAAAAGTGAGATACAGATGTAATAATGAAATGGAATTGGCCTCTCCCTCAATTTCCCTTTTTCTAGAACAGGAAGTTCCAACCTGACAGTAAACAACTAAGCTTTGCAGAAACCATACCAAGTTGTACTTTAATAACGTTGCATAACTGTACATTGGCTCTTCATGTGTTAAAAAGTGGTCGATCCTTGATCCTTAACATTTCCATGTTGTAAATATTCTACCATCTCATTATTGAGTTGCTTACTCCTTTCCCAACCTTGCCATGCCCTAACACCAGACATTATTTATTTTGCCTGGTTCTCTCCGGATAACTCCTGCACGACTTATTTTTGGTTGTCTCTCTCTTCCTTGTTTTTGGGCTATGCTGTAAAAGGTCAAAAAATCCTGATCGCTGTGCTTTCCCACTACGGTTGAATTCTGGATTTGACAATGAGCCATGCTTCTGTTCTAGTTTTGCACTGATGGATGAATGTCAAATAGCAGCATCGTTGCAAACATCTCTCCAGGTTGACAGTCCCAGTGGAAGATGGCTGTCATGAAAATTCGAGTTCATAATGGATGAGTGCGTGTTTCAGGAAATTTAGAGCAGTCCCATAGTGGGTTCTGGAGGTGAAGATTGAAATCAGCAGGACAATCCAGCGAAAGTGAAGCATTTTTAAGTCCCCTTGATTTCAGTGGCAAGTTGCCCATTGGTTTCAGTTTAAGCAATCTTTCTGCTGAGATCAATGAGATTTTAGCTGGATTTTGCCCAGCATTTTTGATTAAAAGTCAGCAAATAACGGGATAGTGGTTAGAAGCATCTTGTCCTGAACTTTTAAAGAGAACAATATATATTTGAATTCAAGATGACACAGAAATCAGCTGAGGCAGGGGCCTGAGATGGTCTTTCCCTGCCTGCCTGCCTGCCTCTCTCTTCTCTCTTCTGTGCATGAAGTGAAATATACCCACACAGGGCCAGTCCAAGACATTTTGCTGTGGGACAATATCATCCACTGCACCTGAGTTACAGCAGACTGCCTCAGGGGTGCAGGACGGGCCCCGTGAGACACATGGCTCTGTTCTCCAATACCTTGCCCTCACTCCTTTCCCAACACCATTTGCAATGTGAGGTAGCTGCCTCACTTTGCCTAACGGTAGGGCCAACCCTGTACACACGACACTGCAGAGGACTGTCTTTTAGAGAAGCTTGTCTGCCATTAGTTGTTTTCTCCTTCAGTGACCCTTGATATGCATCTAACTGATCCCCAGAACATAGTTAAAAACAAGTGCTTTATAAGGGATAGTGTGATACAAAGCTGTACTGGACTTACTTTTAAAAAGCCTTTAAGGGGGGAAATATTTAAATGAAAACGCAATGGATAATTAGTGACAAGTATATTTTTGTGACAAGCTCATGTCAGAAAGTCTTTGTCAGTGGATGACAATCCTGTTGGGAATCCATGAGTAATTACATTGTCGTTGCCCCATAATCTCCTCATTTCTTAGTAAAATCACTCTCCCTGAGTCGCCTAAGTCCTTGTGTAGAAGGATCAGCGCCAGTTAGACATGATATAAACTGAAGTTTTTATAAGGCACAGAGACTTTTTCTCTCATACACTGGCATTTGGTATTGCACAAAGACAAGCTTCATAGCTGTATTAGCTGTGTGGCACCACTGGAAAAGGGGCTTTATCTAGGCCTTTTCACACACACAAAAAGAATGCACTTTGGCTCCTAAGCAGATGGCTCTGTCATAAGTATAGGCTAAATCAGGTTATGCTATGGCTTGGAGTTTATTGTGCTATGATACAGTAATCCGGCATTATCTGTTTATCATGCAGTCACTAAAAAGCTAGCAAATGTTTAATTCTCCAGGAGTTGGTCTCTTGGATTAAAAAAAAAAAAAAAAAAAAGCATGGGGGAAATCAATAATAAGGAAACTCTGAACTCTCAACTTCCTCTAGAATTGAATTATGGGAAAGAAATGTAAGGAACGTTCTCTAACTCCTCTCCTTCAGCGTTCATATAAAATCTAGTAGTAGCTGGGATGGAGATGGAGGACAACGGTTCACTCAAGAACAATAGTTTTACTGCTTTTAAATTATATATTGTTTTAACTTGGTTTATGGTTTAATTTGCTTTTAGCTGTGTATATTTACTGTTTTTATACTGTATGCTTTTATCTGTATGCTGCCCTGAGATCTTATTGATAAAGGATGGGATAGAAATGTTTTAAATAAATAAATAAATTATTTGAGAAATCTTGGGTTAAATCTAGTGGGGCCTCCCCTTGTTTTCCACTCCTCCGTGCGCCTTGCAAGCATGCTCAGGAGGTGGGCTGCAGGGTGGCAGGGGGAAATTGTTTCACCTGTGATACCTGTTCTGCTGGTGGACAGACAGGTTTGGATACAACCTCTTTTCTTGTTTTATACAAAACTCCTTTTAAAAAAAAGCCGAAACGAGCATCCTCGTTTTAGGAATAATAGGATATTCTATGGTTATTCATACAGAGGATTGTGTTAGCATAACTGTGAAGTTCCGCTGGTATATTTTTGATATCAATAAATATGGTGGTGGCCATTGTTAATTTGTATATGAATCCCCCCCTCCGGAAATTAACATGTTTGGCTTAAAATTTAATTCAGTCTGTGGCTTGTGAGCAGCAGCTCTTTTATAGTTATTAGTTAAAATTAATAATGGGTCATCAACATTGCAGCTTATTAAGATCTTCTGGAAGATAATAATCACCTAATCTGAATTTATATTTAATGCTTGCTCACTCATAGCTTGCTCACATATATGTTTGATCACAGATTCATTAATGTCAAGGAAAGAAAATTCTTTTCATGGTACTTCATATATTTAAATCTGACCAGAACAGAGTTGAGGTTCATTTTTGGCATTTTGATATTTTAGGAAGGATACAATTAAAAATATCAGGCAGACGGTGATGGAAAAGACATATCAGGCAGATGGTGATGGAAAGTCATATACTTGAGTCCCTGATTAGCCACTGCCAATGAGTCTAGACTAGTGGACTTCAACTGGTGGGTCGCAAGATCATTCAAGATGGGTTATGGCAAAGCTGTTGCCGCCATGTTAGGCATGGAGAAAATTGTGAAATGGGTCCCATGTTGTAGGTTTGGAGTCCAAGGTGGGTCCTGGTCCTGGACCAGTTGGAGATTGCTGGTATAGACAATAATGGGCTAAAAGTACAAATCAGCTAATCTGTTGTAAGGCATATTTTAGAGAATAAAAATGTGAAGCATGCTTATTTAAAGAAAAAACTAACTAGTGTCAATATCTTGTCTCAAAGTGCATCGGCATGTCTGGTTTTTTCCTTATTTCTGATAGAATTACTTGCTTTGTTTTTCCTGCTGTGATTAACATAGTTTTAATGTTAAAAAGCAGTAGAATTTACTATTATATTGGACTGATGCTCTGTTAGTATTTCAATAATGCATGTGAGGCCAGGTGTGCCATCTGGCAGGAAGCAAGCAAGTATTATTCCCCCCCCCCCCCCGTATGAGAGACATTGTTTTCGTTTTCCTCTCCACCTTCCATTAGATCCAGGGGCTCTGTTTCAAACCATCCTTGGAGGTTTATTTCACCTTCACCTTTGTTTTCCTGAAGACTCAACGTGTTGACGTATTCATTGGCATGCTGGTTTTTCTATTAGGCACACTTTTGCTTTTAAACACATCATACTTCTTTGCCAGTATTATCCTTTTATGCCACAGGTAAATTACTGACAGATTAAAACCAGTCTTTTATCCTCTTCTCCTCCAAAAAAGTCAAATAAGCTTAGCATCCTAGAATCAGGCTTTTGGTTAGAAAACTAGGGCGCTGGCATGAGTCAAAAGAGAAAACTGAAAATGGAAACTATCCCTTTGTCAAAATTAATGGTCATTTTTCAAAAACAATCTCATCACAGTCAAGGAAAAAAGTGTGCTTTTTCTAAGCAGTTTAATTTTAATCTTGCAAATGGGAACCACAACTGAGAAAGCTGTTTTAGGCCCATTTTGGGGAGTACTTATTTATTTATTTATTTATTTATTACATTTTTATACCGCCCAATAGCCGAAGCTCTCTGGGCGGTTCACAAAAGTTAAAACCATAATAAAACAACCAACATGTACTTCCGATTTTTCATCAATGAGCAGCATATTACAAACTTTGGCTAGATCTACACAGCTGCTTTTTAGCAGTATTGAAGTGGACGGATAACTGGTGGAGCACAATCCATACGCCATATACCACTTTCATCGTGTTAGATCCTTTTTATTTCACATTTGTAATAATTTGACACAAGATGTAGATCTGGCCTTTCTCCCTACAACTAAACTCTTGTCCACGTGCTAGTATATGCTAGGCTGCAATCAGATTAATCAGTTAGATTAATCCGTTTTATTTTTTTCAATGCAAGTGCTTATAAAAAGGCAGATAGTAAATACCATCTGAAAAGGCATTCCCCCTTCATCTCATGCTGGCAGGAACTGTCAGGAATGGCTGATCATTGCTCCATGTGGCAAGCCATGACACTTCATCTTCCCAGTGAAGAACAGTCTAGCTTGGCCATTGGCTCTTCCTGAACAAGAAGGAGTATAAGAGGGCTTCCTGTCTCAGTGGAACTTTGACTCAGGCCATAGCTAGACCTAAGGTTTATCCCTCGATCATCCAGGGGTCAAACCTGTTCATCTAGGTGACACACAGGGGATCCAGTGCTCAGGCAGGGGCGAACCCTGGATGATCCCAGGATAAACCTTAGGTCTAGCTGTGGCCCCAGTAACAAAAACTACCCGAGGCTCTTGTGCTTCTAGGCTTGCTCTTTGGTCCTGACTCGAAAGAACATAAGAGATGTGCTGGATCAGACCAAGGGTCCATCTAGTCCAGAATTCTGTTCACACAGTGGCCAACCAGCTGCCCACAGGTGCAACCACATCTTCCCAGCTTGTTCTTTGGTCCTGCTTTCTGGTTCGCCCTCCAATCCTGATTGCTTTTCAGCCCTGGCGTGCTCCACAGCACTGCTCACCACACAGCCCTGACACATGCACAGGAGAGATGCCTCTTCTAAGGTGATGCCTGCTACAACCCATGTGGGCATCATCTAAAGAGAATGCAGCTAGTCTTCTTGTTTCAGAATTATTGGTTTTTTAAAATCCATTTGCAAATTTAATGAATAGATCAATCATTTGATCAACTAAAATAGATATGACTATTTCTAGTCATGATGGCTATATATTATCCATCCTGTGGGCTTCATATTGGAGCATCTGGTTAGCTACTGTAGGAACAGAACTCTGGACTAGATAGGTCCTTGGTCTCATCCAGCATGTCTCTTCTTTTGTTCTTATGTAGGTTGCAGCCTGAGTAAATTCATGTCTCAATCGCTGCAATCTCTTCATTAATTACATTCCCTCCTTCCATTTCTCCCCATGTGAAGTACTTCAGCAAGCCCTGGCTGAATCTTCACGCCTTGTCATTTAATACCTGCAGTGGGTTTCTTTAATTTTCATATCAGTTTTATGGCTTTTGCCCTTAGATTTTAAGCCTTTAACCTTTCTCCCCTGACCTTGTTTCCCCAACTTCTAGCTAAGCAAGACATTAACATGTCCAGTTGGACACGAATCTTGCTCCGAACTTATTCTTCCACTCTCTGCACTCTGCTTTTTGAAGACGTGTGTTGGCAGTATGGAAATCTCTACTGCAAGATTTGGATTTGTTCAACAATGGGCGTAGATCTTAATTTTAAACTGGATGCTGATTGCTGACTAAATGTGGAACATTGTCTAGTATTACAGGCAAGAACAGAAATAGAGCAATTTTACAAGGGAAGTTTATAGTAGCATTTGTTAGAAGAAAAGCTAAACTTATGATAGACTTTGGTATTTACTGAATCCTCTGAGATGATTCCACCACTGACCTATGAGGTGGTCCAATTATAGCTGTCAATTAGTGACAGTTTGGCTCCCCCTACCCCTTGCATGACTTCTCAGCTGAGCATGCTAATTAGCCATTTGTACCACTTCGGTATATGAAACTGAGATAACTGCACAGGCCATAAATAGGGAATGTTTACCTCCTGAGATTCTTTTGCCTTTGATTTCTGTCTACACATCCTTCCCAAGCTGCCCTCCAACCCCGTGAGCTAACTGTGTGTTTAAATGCTAGCTTTTCCATAAAATTGTATTTACTGAGAGGAATGGCCTTAATTGTATTAATTAAAAGTTACAACTTGATGGTATCAAACTGCACAAGATGCAAGAAATGTGAGATAGGATTCACCAAAGATTTTATTTTTACCTTAGCTGTTGGGTAGGGTGACCATAGTTGGGAACCAAAAAGGAGGACAACATGGTCGCCCCCAAGGGGGCGTGTCCAGTACCAAGGGGGCGTGCCCACCCGAACATAGCCTTGGTCACGTCTGATTTTACAGCACACATTTAAGACAAATCTGTTCTACGTAACATCTTAATGTTAAAATCACTGAAATAAAGAACAAGTGAGAGATTCAATGTATCTGAAGTTAACGTCACTCACTCCTACTTTTGTAGGTTTTGCTGTACTTTGAAGCTTTTGCTATACTCTGTGTGTTACATTCTTCCCTTCCCTCAAATATATTTTCTGACTGTATCTTCACTCATCGCAAGCTGCTGTTGTTGTTAACAGGGTTTGCTACTGGCCCCAGATCTGTTTCAAATTTGGTATGGCTAAAGCTCTACCTAAATCCTATCATGGTACAAAGTTTCAGCTCTTTATCTTTAAAAATGACGATTTTAAGAATAATAATTTTAAAACCTCGATTTTAAAAAAAATCCTAAAAAATCAATGGATGAACAGATCTGTTTCAAATTTGGTGTGGCTAAAGCTCTACCTACATCCTATCATGGTACAAAGTTTCATCTCTTTAACTTTAAAAATGACGATTTTAAAAATAATAATTTTAAAACCTCAATTTTTAAAAAATTCCTAAAAAATCAATGGAAGAACGGAACTGTTTCAAATTTGGTGTGGCTAAAGCGCTACCCAAATCCTTTTATAGTGCAAAGTTTCATCTCTTTGGCTTTAAAAATGACGATTTTAAAAATAATAATTTTAAAACCTCAATTTTTAAAAAAATCTTAAAAAATCAATGGATGAACGGATCTGTTTCAAATTTGGTATGACTAAAGCCCTTCCTAAGAGCTACCATTGTGCCAAGTTTCATGTCTTTATCTTAAAAAATGATGGAGTTATAAGCATTTTTGTTAATTCCCATTAGAGCTGCTCTTTGGGGGGGAAACCCGGATTTCCCCTCCCCCTCCCGGATTTGCCATCCGGTCATATGGTCACCCTACTGTTGGGCTTCTATTTTTGTTTGGACAAGTGGTGATGGAGGGAAAGGTTAACCCCCTTTTCCTCTGTGCTGTTTTCTTCATCCAAATTGTGTTTATTTCATCCTAAGCTGCTATTAGGAGGATCATGTCAGCTACCTGTGGTTCCTTGCAAGAGGAAAAATGATGGGAAAGAAATGTAACAAACAAACAATATTAGTTCCATGGATGGGGTTCATTGGTGGGATTTAATTGAGAATAGAGTTTAGGCGGAAGGGTGAAAACACCCACTGACCAATCAAAACACCAGAAGCTGCTTAAAGATTTATTTATTTTTTAAACACCTTGGAGATCTGATTCCAAATCTCAAGCAATCCATGTAGTTTGCTGTGCAAGTGCTCCGTTTACAGTTTCTACGGTTAAGGTGCAAAGAAAGCAGAACTCGGTCTACATGGATTTGAGTTTTTCAAACAGTAGCCCCTCATGTTGAACAGCAAATTGCTTTTGAAATCAAAGGGGAGTTTCAAAAGCAAATGCTGGTCTGGCATGGGACTCTGTTAATAAATAAATAAATAAATAATTCCAAAGTCCCACTGAGCATGCATAAGTCCTTGGGCATGGCTAAAATAGTGCTTTGGATTCTAGTCTCTGGCCTTAGCTAGACTTAAGGATTATCCCAGGCAAATGGAGGGGTTGTCCCTGCCTGCTCCTGGGATCCCTGTGTGTCATTTGGATGCACAGTGATGATCCCGGGATATAGGCCTGGTCTAGCCATTTCCATTGTCACATTAAGCATCATACAAAATCTAAGGGCAGCCAGTTAGGGAAGACCTTGGTTGGGGAAGACCAAGAAATACTTTTCAGAGGCCTTCTGTCTTACTCATTGATGTATCTGAAGCTTAGCACTTTTCCTTAGCATTAGGTTATTTTGACATTTGTCTTCTGAATGCCACATAGAAGTCTGTCAGGTGTGAGGGGTGTGCATCTTTTGCAACGTAATTCTTCTTTTCCTAATTTAATACACATTTCCTCTCTCTCCCATCCCTCATAGAACCATCACGCTAGAAAATCAATTGGTCATCCTTGCAACATCAGCAGCAGATGCCGGGTGTTACTATGTCCAGGCAGTCAATGAAAAAAATGGAGAGAACAAGACGAGCCCATTTATTTACCTGAGTGTGACAAGTGAGTACTGATATTTTTACAAATGCATTCTGAAACAAGCTTCACACATAATGCAATAGACGTTCTTCCCATACAGAAAAGTAGCTTTAGCAGGGCATCACATCTGTCGTGTAACCTACAAAAAGCAGGACCCTGAGAGAAATTCAGCTTCTAAATGGTGAATGAATTCTAAATGTGTATTAAGCCAAACAGTCTCAGTCCCAGAGCTTTTAACCTGCCTCTTTCCTTAATGCAAATCATTTTTTAAAAAAACACAAAAAACAATCCCACACACATTTAGGTACATTTTGAATGAAATGCACATGTTTTTATAATCAATATTTCTAAAAGTTAGATTTTTATATCCTTTTCGTTCCATGCATTGACAGTTGCTACTGTTAGAATTTGGTTAAGAATACTTCTGTAAGGAGGAAGCTGCCATGGCCACTTGATGAAATATGCAAAGAAGTATGTATTATATATAGTTCCTAGAACTGTATTATCTGATTTCAGATGTTGAACATGATTAATGGTTACAGTTTTGGAACCTTGATACCTGAACCACTTCCTTGTGGTAAGATCTTGCGCATGATCTGACTGGTCTGAGACAGCTTGGTACAACTTCTGTTGTGTTGTTCTATCTCTTTGAAAGAGACAGTAGTATTGCGTTTCATAAAGTGAACCCCTGGGGTTGGGCCCAGCTGCTACCAGAAGACTGAAAATGGGGTCCATGTCACAGAAAGTCTTATCTGAAGGCTTACAAAGGAATTCCCCAAGGACGCTATTCTCAAACACTCTTAAACAACGGTAGTGATTTGAGTGGGCTCTGGGGTAATTTGCATGAAAACTCATGTAGGCCACGTAATGTCTAATGAAGAGGCCACGAACTGAGAAGCCAAACCTAGAATATCTTGCAGCTTTTGCCACAGATTCCCTGTTGTACCTTGTAAAATAGGCTTGATAATTAAGTTCCCCTCTGCCTTGCTAAGTTGCTCAAAAAAAGAAAGAAAGAAAGAAAGAAAAGAAAAACTTGAATAAAAGGTGCCTGCAATCTCTCTCTCTCGCTCATTTGTGTGTGTGTGTTTTTGGCAGCACAGGAAAAACAGCTATACTTAGAATTTAATGACACTCATTTATAAAGCTGGCTTTAATGGTCTGTATTACATAACCACTAATGCACTCTGCAGCTCATTTTCTGATCTTAATTAACGTTTGGGAATAGTCAGTCTGTGGCCATGTGAATAAAACATTTACAATACACCATAGGGAAGAAAGAATGGCATGGACATATAGAGAGGGAAACAAAATGAAGAGGGTTTTTTTTTTTAGAAGGGTGTGAAGTTCATGCAGGTGGTCTTTTGACTGATAGGGGAAAGATAATGATTACAAGAATAACAGGAAAAGTTGAGATCTAAGGAACATATTCTTTTTGCCAACAAAGAGGTTCGAATCTTGGTCTGAATTGCTTTGATGATACTTTAGTGCCAGAAACAGCAGGTTTCAGAGACGCTCATTAAGGTGTTAACTTTTTTTTTTAAAGTAAACAAGATAAAGGTGGATGCCTTGAGGTTACAAATGAGGAAAACAGAAAGAAATATACTGAACACAGTAGGCATAAATGAAGTTCACCTGGCTTGCAGTTAGGTGGAATATGTTCGTGAAAGTGTATGCAAAGATAGTGGAGGAGACTCCAAAATCACGAGGTGTACACAATTTTGTATTGTGTGGAGAATGTGGCTAGCAAGACATTTTTCTCCCTCTCTCATAATGCTAGAACCCAATAGGGTCATCCCATGAAACTGACTGGTGGGAGATTCAGGACAGATAAAAGGAAGGACTTCTTCACACAGCACAGAGTCAAACTATGGAATTTGCTTTCATAAGGCGTAGTGATGGATAGCTTTATAAAAGAGTTAGCCAAATTCCTGGTTGAGAAGAGTATTAGTGGCTACTAGTCCTGATGCTTCTATGCTATCTTCAGAAATCAAAGGCAGTAATCCTATCTACACTTGTTACACGGGCAGGAGAGTGCTATTGCACTCATTTCCTGTTTGTGGATTTCTCACGAGCATCTAGTCGGCCGCCATGTGAATAGAATGATCTGATCTGATCCAACATGGCTTGATCTGATCCAACATGGCTCTTCTGATGTTCTTACGTGCACAAATACACTTTAACATTTAAACATGCACAGAATTGATGCATCAATTTGGCAAAATACTCACGGAAATAAACGTAGATTTTCTAACAAAAAAAGCAGGGGGAACAAAGCTTGCAAACTGATACTGACTCGAATCGGAATGACCTTCATGAACTTCAGTGAGCGCCAGTCTTGCTGATTCACACATTCCTAGTGCTAGCTGGGGAAGCTCAAGTGGCAGCATTGGCCAAGACAATTTTACCTGCTTGGGCTGGTTCTCCAACTACGACCCTATCTTGCCTTGGACATTCATGCTTTGGTGACATCCAGGCTTTATCTGATGTGCTTTACATGGGGCTGCCTGTGAAGATGGTTTGGAAATTCCAATTGGTGGGGCTGGGCAAACTGGTCATATGACACCGAAACTGCCCTAGCTGTATTGGTTGCTTGCGCATTTTCCAAGTCCAATTTAAAGTGCTGCTTTTAATTTTTAAAGCCTTAAGTAGTTTGGGTGCAAGTTATTTGAATGACTAGCCGGCCTGTACTTTGAGGCCATCCCCAGAGGCCTTTCTTACTTGCTTACCACCAAGGGCCGTTAGGCTGGTGGGTACAAAGTGGAGGACCTTTTCAGTTGTGGCCCCGAACCTCTGGAATCATCTTCCATCAGGGTTTGTCACGCTCCTTCAGACTCTGAAGAACCGCTATTATGGCTGGCTTTCCCATAATCTGTGGGTTGAAAGGGTTTATTGGTATAAATTGTTCTTATAGTATTTTATTGTATATTTATTGCCTATTTGTATATTTCTGTATGTGTTTTTTTAAAAACTTGTATGATGCCTTGAGAGGGTTTCCCCTTAAAGGTGACCTAAAAATTATTTTAAATAAATAAAAGCCCAGCAGAACAGGACAAACCTCTCTGCCCATCTGAAGCATAGTCATCTTTCTATAGATGGAGTTCCCAATCTATCCATATTTATTTATTTATTGCATTATGGAACTATGACCTACTGTAGTGTGTAAAAAAAAAAACCCCACACACTCTAAGTGACTAGTTGCTGTGCTAAAGTCCCTAAAAATCAGTTTTTCCTTTCCTTTATATTTGGGAGATGAGTTGGAAGAAATTAAGGATTGTCTCTAAAAATTACTCTGAAGTGGATAGACAATTATCTCTAGACCAACAGTCGGTTATCTCTCTCTTGAGCAATGTGTCCTACTTTTAGAAAATTTAACAATGCAACCTTACATCTCTCTCCAAATGTTTTATGAAAAGACACAAAGAGTGGAGCTTCGGTAAATGACTGAAAAGACAAGTTTGCCAAAGGTGAAGTATCAGTAAGCTTTTCTGGCAGCCTGGATTGCTTTTGCAACACTAATCATCTGGAACTGCAATTTAGGTCCTTGCTGCTGGACTTCCTTGTTCAAGTTATGAAATATAGAGGTTCATGTCAGCTTAGTAGATATATTGGTAAATTAGATATTCTCGAGCCCAATTCATAATGTTGGGAGATACAATGTGTTTTGCAGACTTTGACATCTTTTTTTCCTGATGCACGCTTTGAAAAACGCAAAATAAGATTGATGAATTTTTTTAAAACCTTGCCAGCCAGCGGTTCTGAAGAGTCAAAAGATAATAAAGCCAATTATTATTTAACGAAGATAAATCGTCCTCCCAAGCATTGCAAGTGTACAGGAAAGATCCCAGTGTCCTGTAGATAAGATTAAAGTAGCGAGGGGACTGAAATTAAATTCTTGGCTTGCTTATATTGTAATTAATTTGAAATATAAGGATGTCATATTGGCTTGGCTAGTTTCCCTTTGTAATAACAAGGCATTTTGTCCCAGGGCATCAGCAGTGCAGAGCCTGTGCTAAATACCCTCTTGCTCAAATTTGTCTAATTATTAAATTAGTCTTTAATCATAAAGCATCTTTCCAAGAAGCAAATAGTCGGGGTTTCACCATGCTTAATTTAGTTGAAATTTGTCCACTTTGTCTTCCTACGTAGCCCATGGGATTTATCCTTGTGCCAGCAGCACTCTTATTTCCCTGAACGGCTACTGATTTGCATGACCCGCCCCTCGCCCGTGTCATTAGGAGAAATTAGCAGGAACCAAAGTAATCACATAATTCTACATTGACCAAGTGTGCAGTTGAAAACTCCAGGTATTAATGAATGTCTTCTCTCAAACTATCTAACAATAACATATGAATCTGCCTTTTTACAGATCTGCACCATTGGTCCATACTTATTTATTTCTAAGCATTCATACTTCACTCTTCAGCTGTAAAAGCTTCCAGAGCAGGTTACAGATCTAAGACAGACCCTGTGCTAAGGCTTATAGTCTAAAAATACACAACGCAAAAGAAACAAAAGGGATGGGGAGGGGAAAGGAAATGAAGGCAACTCAGGCACCAATTTTATGTACAACTACACAACATACATGCAGTGATAGACAGTAATAATCAACCCCATATATTTACAGATATATAAAAGACTGATGCATAACACCTGCATGGTCATCAGTGGCAAACTGGTTGTCTAACAAAATAATAATTTCCAATGTATAATATACATAAACCACAATCACAGTTTTTGGACACAATACAGTTCTGGTAATGGCTACAGTATGGTACCTTTTTAGACATATATTTATAATAGGAAGTTATATTTATTATTTTTTAGTTCTTAACATATTTATTATTTTCTAGTTCTTACCAACGTTGCAGGTTTTATTTATTGACAGGTCTCCACGGTTTATTTTCCTGTTTTCGCAAGAGCTTCATCGGAACAAACGCCACGACGAATCGGCTGAAAACCATAAATTATTGTGTGGTCGACAATTCCAGAGGTTATCATGGGGTAGACACCTCCGAATTGAAAAACAGCCGGTCTGCTTGTAACCTGAAAAAACGCGAATGGCCATTCGTCGTGGCGTTTGTTCCGATGAAGCTCTCGCGAAAACAGGAAAATAAACCGTGGAGACCTGTCAATAAATAAAATCTACAATGCTGATAAGAACTAGAAAGTAATAAATATGTTGTTGTTGTTTATTTGTTCAGTCACTTCCGACTCTTCGTGACTTCATGGACCAGCCCACGCCAGAGCTTTCTGTCTGCTGTTGCCACCCCTAGCTCCCCCAAGGTCAAGTCTGTCACCTCCAGAATATCATCCATCCATCTTGCCCTTGGTCGGCCCCTCTTCCTTTTGCCTTCCACTTTCCCTAGCATCAGCCTCTTCTCCAGGGTATCCTGTCTTCTCATTATGTGGCCAAAGTACTTCAGTTTTGCCTTTAATACCATTCCCTCAAGTGAGCAGTCTGGCTTTATTTCCTGGAGTATGGACTGGTTTGATCTTCTTGCAGTCCAAGGCACTCTCAGAATTTTCCTCCAACACCACAGTTCAAAAGCATCTATCTTCCTTCACTCAACTTTCCTTATGGTCCAGCTCTCGCAGCCATAGGTTACTACGGGGAATACCATTGCTTTAACTATGCGGACCTTTGTTGTCAGTGTGGTGTCTCTGCTCTTAACTATTTTATCGAGATTTGTCATTGCTCTCCTCCCAAGAAGTAAACGTCTTCTGATTTCCTGGCTGCAGTCAGCGTCTGCAGTAATCTTTGCGCCCAGTCACTGCCTCCACGTTTTCTCCCTCTATTTGCCAGTTATCAATCAAGCTGGTTGCCATAATCTTGGTTTTTTTGAGGTTTAACTACAACCCAGCTTTTGCACTTTCTTCTTTCACCTTCGTCATAAGGCTGCTCAGCTAGAACTAGAAAATAATAAATATAACTTCCTATTATAAATATATGTCTAAAAAGTTACCATACTGATGCCATTCATTACCAGCACTATATTGCGTCCAAAAACTGTGATTGTGGTTTATGTATATTATACATTAGAAATTATTATTGAAAAAGAATTATTGTATCGGAGTACTTTTCATGCACAGTTTTGTTAGGCAATCAGTTTACCACTGATGACCATGCAGGTGTTATGCATGTTTTTTATATATCGGTAAATAAATGGCTTTGATTATTACTGTTTGTCACTTCATGTATGTTGTGTAGTTGTGTGCTTTGAGCACCCTATATACACTAGATCATTCACACTACTGCAGCCTTCCTCAACCTGGGGCGCTCCAGATGTGTTGGACTGCAACTCCCAGAATGCCCCAGCCAGCTGGCTGGGGCATTCTGGGAGATGCAGTCCAACACATCTGGAGCACCCCAGGTTGAGGAAGGCTGCACTACTGTATTCATTTTATGTATTCATTTATTCATTTCTATACCATCCAGTAGCTGAAGCTCTCTCATCTTTTTTTGTTTGTTTATTTTTTTCATTTTTTTCCAACAGCATCAAGACAAACATCACACATAGTACATACAAAGGTATACATATAACAATTACAATTACACTAAAAACATTTAAGGGTGAGCTTAAGACATTCTAAAGATGGGGTACCATAACAGAAAAGTCCTATTCTCGAGTCCCCGCCCACCTAACCTTAGTTAGCAGAGGAACCTGCAAAGGACCTCCCTTGATCAGAGTATGCCTCTGAATAACCCTTGCTGCGGAACATGAAGTGGGGGAGCTACTCGTGGGCTTCCCCAATAATGCAACTTCCTTGATGATGCTGGATTAGATTGTTTTTTGTGTTTTCAGATAATCTCAGGGCAGAGGACAGATTCATATGGTAACAGAATATTTACATGTCACATTTTTAAATATGGTTCCCTTAAGATTAATTAGTCCTGAGCTGCCCTCATAATTTTTTTCAACCTCACCACTTTTAATTAATAAATTTTATTTATTTATTTATTGCATTTATATCCCACCTTATTCCTCCAAAGAACCCAAGGCGGCGTACATAATCCTCCTCCTCTCCATTTTATCCTCACAACAACAACTCTGTGAGGTAGGTTGGGCTGAGAGTCTGTGATTGGCCCAGAGTCGCCCAGTGGGTTTCCATGGCTGAGTGGGGACTAGAAGGCACATAGGCACCTGGCACTTTAATGAAACTTTTACTAATAACATTATTGTAGAAGATTACTTGGTTCCACCCTTGCCTTTGGCTATTTTTTACTCCCCTGAGTGGGGACTAGAACCCAGATCTCCTGACTCCCAGTCCAACACTTTAGCCACTACACCACACTGGCTCATAGTTACGTTACTAGAGGCATTCAAGAGGCAGCTGGACAACCATCTGTCAGGTATGCTTTACGGTGGATTCCTGCATTGAGCGGGGGGTTGGACTTGATGGCCATATAGGACCCTTCCAATTCTACTATTCTATGATTCTATGGTACTTTTTAGTTACGTTACTTTTTCCTGCACAGTCCTTCTCTCATCACAGTTTTTGTGAAGATAAAAAAATGATTTAATCAAAGATGATGTGTTCAACTCAGGAAGGAAATATTGCTAAACAGTCATTTCTGTTTGTCATCAAGATTTGTTAATGACAGCAGTGGGTGGGGGAAGGATTTCCTTTTGAGTTTTTAATGGTGATGCAGAGTCAGCAGATGCTGAGGATGTAGACGGGTGTGTATGTGAACCATATTGTTGCATGGATTTTTCAGGATGAGTTCCAGCTGCTTGGGGGGCAAAGCGTGGAAAGAAACAGAACAAAATGAGCCGGATCCTCCAGAGATCCGACACTGCAATGCCTGGGTCAAACTTACGCTAGCTCTATAAACTTGTCAGAAGTGCTTTTAGTCCATGCCATGGTGATTTTACAGTCGCTTAACCTCCATGGATCAGTTTGACTAAAATGAAATTAATGCTTCAATAAGATTTTTCTTTTCATCTAAAGAAAAGGTACATAGAATAGACATTGAGAGGGGAATTGGATTTCTCCGCTGTGTGACTGAACTTTATATAGCATTGGTTCTCTCGACAAATGTGATGGGAATCCAATGCAGCCCCAAATCAAAGTGCTTTATGTGTGTTATGCCGCGTTTAAATCCATCTTCCAAATAATGACATTTCGTTTTGCCTACTTTTGTGATAACCTTTAAGATTTCTTCCTGTCAAGCAAAATTCCAGGAAAAATTCTGCAGTGATTTGTTCTGTCTTTGGCTCTCGTCAGGAAGACGAATATCTGCTTTATGCTTCAGCAATCATTCAATATTCTTTTGTCATCCCGAAAGTTAATTTCAAGTAGCTGTACAAGTGTTTAAGAGTTGAGCTAGATCTATATGAATAGCATTACCAGAAATGCTATTCGTAATGCTCGGCCGTGATGATAATAATAATAATAATAATAATAATAATAATAATAATAATAATAATAATAATATCTCTTGCCACTAATGTATTTCATGCTGTTTTTCAACTCCAAAGGTAGTTAATTCATACACAACACTAAAGAGAGTCAGAGACTTCATTTATTGGTTCTACATGTGAAGAAGTGATTCAGTAAAACTAAGTCACAATCAGTGTCACTATCAATCTAGCCAGGCTTACATTTGTTTTGGGTCAATTTCTCCATACAATTTACCACTTATGAGTCATGTTTTCAGGTGATGAACAAACATGGAAAGCATTGTGGAAAAACAGAACAACTCTTATTTATTTATTTATTTTATTTATTTAAGTATTTTTATGCCGCCATTCAGCCAAAAAAGGCTCTCACGGCGGCTTACAAGAGTATTTCTTGACAGTCCCTGCCCACAGGCTTACAATCTAACTCTTACACATCTTTCAGATAGGGATGCTTGGGGAATTGAATCTTTGCCTAATGTTGAGTTTGGATGTGGAAGATCCAGGTTCACATCATGCTTTGCCGTGAAGCAAATTGCCACATGCTATGAGGCGGTTGGTTAGAAGGGTCCCCAAACTAGTGAAAGGATGCAAGCCATTCCCTCACCTTGGCCTCCTTGGAATCAGCCGTAATATCAGAACAGGCAAGCACTGAATTTAGCAGTATAACACCAGTGCTTGCAGCCTGTATAAGAACATAAGAACATAAGAAGTACCATGCTGGATCAGACCAAGGGTCCATCTAGTCCAGCACTCTGTTCACACAGTGGCCAACCAGCTATAGGCCAGGGACCAACAAGGCAGGACATGGTACAACAGCACCCTCCCACCCATGTTCCCCAGCAACTGGTGCACTCAGGCTTACTGCCTCGAATCCTGGAGACAGCACACAACCATCAGGGCTAGTAGCCATCGATAGCCTTCTCCTCCTCCTCCTCCAGGAATTTATGCAATCCCCTTTTTTCCCAGCAGTTTTTAATGGAGGATATAATTGTAAATAGAGCAGACTCATGCAAGTGTTTGCAGAGTAGCGCTAGCAGCTATTTTTCTTTATGCTCATAATTGTTGGTGTCCAACCTATTATTATTTTGCTTTGAAGTATTTTGTAAAGTTGCCTTTTTAAAAATTTAGCATTTAAAATGTAATTTATAAACCCTGTACAGCATTTATATTCAATCAAGCTATATTCAAGGGACGCAGGAATGCACCTTTAGTTAATGTGAGTCAACAAAAACAAAGCTAGTTCTGCCATTATAAGTTTCAACATTCTGTTTATAAAAATGACACATGTTAAGCTAATAACATGAAACTTGGCATTCATAATCTACCTAATGAGGTCTACGATTGTGCACACGTTAAAACCAGTCTAATACAAATTGCCACAGATGCAGCAAGTTAAAAATATATCAATAAATACAAATCTTTTTACTCAAGTTGCGGCTCAGTATATTTCTTTCAAACTTTGGGGGAAACTACTAATATACATTAAATCATAATGTACGATTTAAAAGTTATCAAGGGTTTTTTTGCTCCGTGAAAGCCTATGGCACCAAGTGCCGACGAAGTTAAGTTAGGCATGCTCAGTTTCACTCTGAAGCTAGAATGCTGCCAGTACTCCAGTGTTTTGAATTCCACCATTCCTGTCAGCATTTTGACAGTGGAGGAGGGGTAGCAGGAAACTGTCAACCCAGATATGAGTTAAGTAATTTTGAAGGCTTAGGACATCACTCTCACTGATTGACAGATCACTGATGAAGAGAGGGAAGAAAAAGAAACTGCTGTGCTGGAATCTTGTGCAGGGCTACTCAGAAGTAAGCCATTCTAAACATACTGGGACATATCTATTTATTTGTACACATCTACGAGGTTAATGACTTCTCTGTGTCTCCCTCCCCAAACACATTAATAATAAATTTCCTTTTTAAAAAACAGAGAATTTCAATTATTAAAACAAACAAACCGGAGTTAAGGCTATCTCACGTTGGATCAAACTCCGCAAAGCCAGGAACCTGGAAGCAGAGGATGGTCCTTTAACAGATCAGTAATGATGATATGCAGTGTCAGAAATTGTGCTTGCTTACAAGCCACAAACAGGCATGGGTCAAATCGTAGGAGGATTCCTCTAGCAATAAGGGACGGTTCAGATGCTTCGTAAATACAGGGCCAGGACAACATGGGACATCAAGCACTCCATCCTCCTTATCAGGATTTGGGCCTGAAAGACCAAAGAAAAATGTGGCTGCCTGGAAGGCAAGTTGTAAACAAGCATAATTTGTGACATTGCACAACATTGTTTATACATCATGGAGGACATCTGTTAAGGCATCAGCCTTAGCTTCCAATTTCCTGACTTTGTGGACCCGACATGACCTAGCCTTAACTCTGGCAGGTTTTTTTTTAATCATCCAATAACTATATTTGTTTGCACTGTATTTCAAAAGCCTAACTCCTTTATTTAAATCTAGCATATGCAATTAATCTTTTCTCTATCTCTAATCACTTTTGCTATTACATGCGTTGGAGTGATTTGTTTCCTATCTCTGTCGCTGCACTGGAGTTGATAGGTGGTGATAAGGGCTTCTTGGAGGACACAAACAAGGAAAATAGAAAATTGAATTTACCTCGCAATCATTATATAAAATGTGACTTACATCAATTATGAATGCCATCCAGGGAAACGCAGTCTTGAACGAACTGCGCTGATGTGGTGGAAGACAAACACAATGACAATGCCTTAAAAATGGCTTTTAATATACAAATGTTTAAGTCAACTTGCTGTCTCTGAAATGTTGTGCTAATGATAAGCATTTCCTAATAGAAAAAAATTAGAAACATACGTTTAGGCAGGATTTCAAAGGTCATCTCATCCAACCACTGCAGGAAATATGCTTTTATAGCATCCCTGATAGGTGGTCATCCAGCCTCTGGTTAAAAACATCTAGCAAAGGGAAGTCCACCATGTTCTGAGTTAATCTGTTCCCTGTTGAACAACTTGCACCATCAATAAGTCCTTCCTAATGCTTAATTCAAAATCCTTTTTCTTGTAAATTGAACCCATTGGTTCAGGTCCTACCCTCTGGAGCAACAGAAAACAAATGTACTCCATCATCTATGGGACAACCCCTCACATATTTGAAGACGATTATCACATTGCTTCCAGGGTGCTCACTATCTTCTTCATCCGCCTCTGTATGCTTGATATCCTTCTTAAATTGTGGTACTCAGAAGTAGATACAGTACTCTAGCTGAGGTCTGACAAATGGTATTTTGCCAGTATTTCTTGGGAACTGGACACTCTACTTCTGTTGATGCAACCTAGAATTGCATCTGCCTTTTTAGTCACCACGACACACTGCTTACTTATATTTTGCTTGTGATCTGCTAAACCTCCTAAATGCTTTTCGCCTGTATTGCTGTCAAGCCAATTGCCACCAATTCTGGTTTTTTGGTGTGCGTGTGTAACTGATTCTTCTTACTTAAAATGTAGGACTTCATTTCTATTGAAATTCTGTTGAAGTTCATTTTGTTAATTTGATCCCAGTTCTCCATCCTGTCAAGATCATCTTGAATCCTGTTTCTGTCTTCAAAGGCATTAGTGTTCCCACCCAAATTTGATAAGCATTCCCTCTACTCGTTTGTCCTAATCATTTATGAAGATTTTGGAAAACTATGTTACAAAAATGCAGTTTCTACTCTCACATGAAGACACCAGTGGGCATTTTTACATTTTAATGACATCTTAAGATGTCTTTTTGTAGGTGCCTCCTGCTCCTGGATTTAGTAACATTATTATACATAAATGAAACAAAATTTTAAAATAATAATAATTATTCCTCATGGAAACCCATTTTATCCAATACAGGCATCCTTCTGCTAACTAGAAACATTTATTGAATGAAAACTGATATTTGTAGATGTAGACAGCAGGATTGTAAAAATAACTTCAACGGCTGTGAGGCTCTCAAAATTACTGCAGTTCCTAGAGTAGTTACAAGGCCATAGTTAAAGGTTAAAAATCCCAGGTAATACATAGTATTTATTATTGGACTAGAAATTTCATTAAAACTGAATTGTAATGTCCCACAGCGACAATTTCCTTGGGTTGTTAGATAACTAACCACAAATAACCCATAATAAATGGCTGTCAATTTCTTCCAATGCTGCATGCCCACCCAAGCAGTAAATATAAACTAGATTTTTTGTAAGCTCCAATTATGAGACAGCTTAATTAGATTTATATTTAAAAAATCATATGTCAACTATGGTTTCCTGAATAAAGAGAACACACCATCCTAGGCAAACATTTTATACTAGTCTGAATATGATTATACTCGTTTGCATGTATGTGGAATTCTGTGGAATTCTCAGAAAAGAAAAGTGGCTAAGATGCTCCATTTTAATATGCCCATTCTTGATATTTCCCGCTGATCTTTTGTATATTGATTTTTAGTCTTTCTGGTAACTCCACCACCTACAGGTATAAAATGATAGATTTTAAACACATCCCTTTTAATTCCACTACAAACAGCAGAAGGGGATCACTTCTGTGAAATAAATGGCACGCACCTTCTGCATGCGCTCTCACATGTGACAAAGACTGCTTGAACAGACGTGCCCTGTGATTAGTCATGATGTTACGCCACACCGTACATTGTGCTTGCTTACAAGACACAAGCAGGCCTGGGCCAATTCACAGGAGGATGCCTCTGAATGAGCCTTAGCTTCCAATTTCCTGGCTTTGGGGAGTTTGAGCCAACATGAGGTAGCCTTAACTCCGGTTTTAAACCGACATTCTTTACATGTCACTCATGATGATGTGCATACAGTCCTTGCATAGAAAGACATCTTCACAGATGCTTCTTTGTAGAGAAGCTCTCGTTATTTATTTATTTGATTCCCGTACCACTCAATAGTTTTCTGGGTGGTTCAAATACCACACACAAAAATATGCTAACCCAAAGCCCCCCACCTGCCACCACCTGGCCACTAAATCAGTCCCCTCAGTTTTTGTTGTTGTTGTTTTCACTTGGTGGTGGTGGTGGTGAGGGCTCCTCTTCACTTGGCTGGTCCTGCAGGCAAAGCCCTGTGACACCGTCCTTCATTGGCTGTGTCCTTCTCAAAGGCACTGTCTGATTCGTTCAGATCACTGCTAATCAAAACGTAAGCTTAAAAAAAAAAGTGCCAGGGAGACTGTAGGTGAGAAGGAGAGTGGTAGTGGAAGTTTTGGTAGGCTGAGGGACAAAGATGGGCTCTTTCTGTACCTGGGCACTTGGCAGTACCCCATCCCTGCTAACCCCTGATGCCCAGCCTGCAAGGAAGGAACAATAACATTAGCTCTACGTCTTCTAAACATTGTATGAATGGAGTTTCATATTAACGAGAGCTCCAGGCCCCTGGACATCTACTGTATGATTTCAGATGGTGAAATTTACATCAAAATATTGCTACTAAAGGCACTAAGGCAGGATGTTCTCCTGCTGAAGTGGCATTTAAATGAGTGAGAGCCGTATAAGAGTACTGGTATAGCAGTAGTTCATTTCAAGAGGACATATGCAGGAGGACTTCTTGGAGGATTGAGCCATTGGTAATACGTTGCACAGAATGGCTAAACATGGCATGCTTCATATCTAAGCAGGATTCATATCCTCCATGATGAACTAGTGTAAAGCAAGTATGTTGAGTTGGCAGAGTTTGCAGTACCTTATAAACATGTCACTTGTTCTTTACATGCTCATTATTTCTTAACAAAGTGCTTTGCAAAGCTACAAGGAGGAAGCACCTTGTGTAAGCTAAATTCTTCCATTAAAAGAATATATCACAAGTTGCTGAGACAGCTGTTTTTCGAATGTAAACACATGCATATGGTTTTTCTTTTGGCAGACATCTAAAAATTATAAACATGCACAAGCTGAAGGGTTATAATGTTAATAAGTTTTTCCCTCTCCTCTAGTAAACCTTTTTGCTAGTTTCCCCCGCCACTTATAACAAGCTGAGAGAGTCCTCTCCCCCAGTGAACCCAACTTCTCACTGCCATTGTCACCAGATGTGCTTGCTCTTCCTGCTCTTTCTCACTTTTAATGGAATTTCAATATACATGTGACAGCAAATAGTAGCTCAGCATTAATAGTAAATTGAGTAGACACCCCGTTATGATGAACTTGTACATCTCTTGTGGCTCGTCTCTTCAGGAAAAAAAAAACCCATTTCAGCTAAGAAGCTCACCGGCTTGCCCTGGGCAACTCATCTTTAAGTAACATCACTACTCAGCTCTGTCAATGGTCTGGAAAAAAAAAGCAATGCTATAGAGTTGTTGAAGCCAAGTGTCTGGATGAGAGATTACTAAAAGCTCAGTATAAGTGTCTCAGACAAAGGAAGAATGGAATATAAAATAAGTAAAAATAAACTACTTTACAACTTTATGCACAATTCATTTTCCTATTCCATTGTTCGTTTTGAAGACCTGATCTCATAAATGTCCATGACACTAGTTCAGAGGTCATTGCTGCAGTTGACCTGACTGATCATAGAGAGTACCAACTGGTTAAGTATTTGCGAATCATCTCTTTTCATCTCGATAAGGATAGCGCAACTCATTGGATGCAGTGCTGGCCATCCAAGCCAAGTACGTTGGCAATTTGAGCTAAAAGACAAGTGTCTTATGCACACCATGTGGAAATGCAGTGTTGTGTCCACTGGTGTGTATAGTTTTGCGTTAATACTTACTTACACACCAGATAATGGAAGCTCAAAGAACAAAATATGTGCTTACCAATTTCATGTTGCATATACACCCTACACACACACACATGTGAAAAACAATACTAATCTCTACTTGTCAGTGTGTGACTGATACGACGTAGTTGCGGAAATTTATTTATTTATTTATTTATTACATGTTTATACTACCCAATAGCTGAAGCTCTCTGGGCAGTTCACAAAAATTAAAACCACAAAAACCATTATGACATTAAATGCTCTTTTTAAAATATATATGTCAGTCACCACTGTTTGGTATGTTAGGAAACGCAGGGCTTCAATATTCAGACTGGAAAGTAATGCCACTGGCTCTGATGCTAGTACACGCTGCCGCCCCCCACCCCCACCCCCACCCCGGCAAAAAAATGCATTAGGCAGGTTGAGCAAGGACAAAAGAAAAAAGGAAAAAAGACAGGCTTTGATTAAACAGCAGATGAGAGATCAGATATTATACTCATTGATGGAGAAGGCTATTTGCACTTCAGAGACTAATACAGAGGAATATTATGGAATCTGACAGACCTTTTTGGACTTTATGATGCCTGTGGAATTCTGCACTCGAGTATAATGCAGCATTTATTTTGTCAGAAGGGTCTTGGGCAATTTATACATCTTTGTTATAGATTGGGATGCAGCTGATGATTGACCAAGTAGCAGAACTCTTTGTTTCTAACTATTGTTTTAAAATTTGTATCTATCGATGAAGCTTCTAGAAGGGGTCTCTAATGGAAGAGGCGGTGGATCTCTAATTGTTGTGAATGCTGAACACAGCTACAGAAAGTATGAGTGTGTATCTTAATTCAAAAATGGTTGAAAGGGTATGAAGCTGGGGGTTGGACTTGATGGCCTTATAGGCCCCTTCCAACTCTACTATTCTATGATTCTATGATTCTGATATTTCTTATCCTGAGTCTAGAATGTCTGCACAGTTATAAATGAGAGGGATGTTGGAAATGGCAAGTGAGTTGTGTCGTTATATTATATGTTGACAGGTGTAGGAGACCCATGTAAATTTGCAGGGGTATGTGCATTATACCCTTCTCGGTGACCAGTCCCCTCTTCATTCTTACATGCACATCCATTCATGTTAATGACATTCCGTTCATGTATCACTCATACCATGTTACATTCATACTTACTTTAATAGTTGGCCAAAATATGGTGGTAATGTGCTGTGCATACTCATCCATTTGCTGATCCGTTTCCCACCAATAGCCCACAACCTTTTCTATTCACTGGCCTTGTGTACTGGTATTGAGGGTTGGGTGAGGAGGTTAAACTTTCTGAAATTCTGTCCGTCTGAGTTACTCTATATGTATCTGTCTCAAAACTAGAGTTCTTGGTTAATTACGTTGATTCATTGTTTTCTTTTCTATTTATCTCACCTTTGCATCCTGTTGATAAACCCAATAAAATAATTATGCTCAAGTAAACAAACAATAACCAAAAAACTCTTTCTGAGCTGTTTGAACATTTTATAAGCTTTCTACAGCACCTCGGCAGATGACAGAAAGGCTATGGAGGACTAATTCCAATCAGCTGAAGCCAGAGCTATTACAGCCAATAGCTATAGTGGATTCAAGGACTGAAACCTGCCTTTATCTTATTCCCCCATTCCCATTTTTTCAAGTTTATTGGATTTTACTAATCGGCTACTAGCAAAAGCACTTTTTCAACAAATCTATATCTTCTGTGCTTTGATTGGTTGCCTTAGTTGTCACTCTGTGGCTGTAGGAGGAGCCCTGAATAATTACTCAAGGCGGGTAATTACGTCCATTTTAGAAGATGGGATGTAGCTCAGTGTTAGAGCACATGCTATACAGGCAGAAGGTCCGAGGTACAATCTCCAGTGTCTCCAGGTAGGGCTGGAAAATACTTTTGTCTGAAACCCTGCAGAGCAACTGGACCAATAGTTGGACTCAGTATAGAGCAGCTTTCTGTCTTCCTCTGTAACCTCAAGAATTATATAGATATATAGATTTGTTGTACTGGCCCAATTATTTGTATATTGGATAACTGGCAGTTTTGTACTGACACTCTTACTAATATGATTTCTTGTTAACAGTAGATAAAGTTTTTATCAGATTGCACATTTCAGCGCTTGTAAATCTATACTGATAGAACTTTGATCTGAGTCCTGTTCCTCGGAAATATACATTTTATGAAATCAGATGACAGACACAATTATTGAGTTTTGTAAAATTAAGGTTTTTAGTGAGCCAGTCATCCTGTTCTATAGTGTGTTATTGGCTGGTATTTCATTTCAGTTTCTTGTTAATAATCTTGTAAGCAGTTTTGGTGATTTCCAATTTCTAGCTGCAACATCTGCACCTGCTTTTATGATGCAACCTATCAGTAGGGCTGGAAGCACAATCTAATCTGTTATAGATATTAGATTTGTCATAAGCAGTTATCTTTAATGGGGCGATATTTTCAAAATATTAATCCCTAGTGAACTACAATTTGGATTAGTAATATTTCTGATGTGAACACATGCCAATCATATTTTTTAATAAGAGCCTTCCAAATGCAGCTGGATTAACCTGCAGTGCAAGTCATGTGATTTATAGGCTCGTTTATGACTGATTATTCACAGCACACCGGTAAACCTTTCTGCACAGACAGCCCTCATTACTCCAGATGGGCTTGAGGAGATCTGGGCTACAATGAAATATTTCTACCATTTAGCTCCATTTACCACCTTAGGCCATGATCCACAGAATATTTAATTTGATGTACTTTCAAATTAATGTTGAGCAGCCCAAGCTGTCCTGGATTTTTAGGCAATAGCTGGTTTTTCTTTATTGAACTTGCTGAGAAGGCTATTGAGAAATTGCTAACCCACCTCTCTTAAAGCAATATCGGATGCGCTATTATGAAATGCAAATGCCAAATGTTAATGTCAAATAATTAAGACTTTAAAAACTGTAAATAAGTAAAAAGTAGTAATTGTATTCTGGCATACAAAACTGTTGTCAAAATGACCTGGATGGCATCCAAAGAGAAAATGTTGAGTTAAATCCCTGTTGCTTGGGTCAAAGTTATGTGAGTAATGAATTGGTGGGACGCTATTATCCCAGGTCAAAAGTGTACTTAAAGTTTATGGTTATCAATTAATGAGCAACAAATGTTGTGTGGGATATACTAGTAAGGAAGCCTGTGGCCAAGTAGCCTGTGGGTCTTCTTAGCTGAGGTGCTGACTGTTGATGGACAGTTTCAGGGTCCTTGCTGTTCTCCCTTATGGTTCTTTACCTTTAAACTGGCTGTAGCCTAGACTGCCATTCAAGTAAAACATGCCTTCAAATAAAGGAATGTATGCTGTATAGTAGGACACATGGCCACCCTAAGCATAGGATTGCTGTCTTAGCGTCCCTGAGCAAGAGGGTGCTGTTGCACCATGTCCTGCTTGTTCATCCCTGGCCGATGGCTGGTTGGCCACTGTGTGAACAGAGTGCTGGACTAGATGGACCCTTGGTGTGTAACTGCAAGCACCAGAGTAACTGCAAGCACCAGAGAATGGCATCCGGCCAACCAGATGAAACTCTTTGTCAGCAGCAAGTTATGATGGGTGACTGGACTACTTATTTCAAGATAGTGCAGAGTGACTACCATGAATATTTGTGAACAGTGTATTCTCTCATCACTGCTGTAGGAGCTTGGGAAATGGGGTTGGGTAAATTACATTTGGATGGATGTCTATGCACAGATGATATGGCTGTGACACTAGATCTGGTGTCTAGTGGGCTTCATGTAGTGGCTTGGCCTTGCAGTTTCCTCATGAACCCCAATCTAAGGTTTTATTTTATTTACTCATCAGGGTTAAACCAATTTAAGGCAACCTCCATTTTCTGAGCAACATTTTGATTATTATGATTACATGTTTATGATGTAAGGGAGGTATTAAGTAGCTTCCACACCTCTGTTGTGTTTCTAAGCCCTCCTGCCGAAGTGCGAGAGAATAAAGAGGTCTGCTAAGTAAACTACAAAACTTATTCAGCCAATACACATTTCTTCTCACCTGAATAGAGCTTAAACACTAGGAACTTTCTTCTAGGCTAAACTTGGCTAACTAAGGCCACAGCTAGACCTAAGGTTTATCCTGGGATCATCCAGGGTTCGCCCCTGCCTGATCACTGGATCCTCTGTATGTCACCTAGATGAACAGGTTTGACCCCTGGACGATCCAGGGATAAACCTTAGGTCTAGCTATGGCCTAAGAGAGACAATTGTCCTTTCAACAAAAAGGGAAGGTCTTTTTTCTGAGTCCCTTTCACTTCAAGGAGGATGCTTTTGAAGAAGCCTTTGGTGAGATGCTAGCCGAGTTGATCGCCTCTTGCCCACTTTTAGCTCTGCCCGTTCGAAATTGTGGCAGACTCTGGGATTGGCCAGCTCTGAAGTCCTCTCCCACTCTGAAGATTCCTGAGTTCCCACAGACTGTGAGATGTTAATGTTTTCACTGATGAAGTCCGGTGAAGATTCATCCCCAGTGGATGAAGAGCCTGGGAGAATCACCTCCCCCACTTCCTGTGTAAGCTGAGACTTTTCTAGTCATGTTTCTTCAGTTTCAGAATCTGATTCTGATTGATAGCCTGAAACACCTTCTCCCACACCAAGGGGAACAGGCCTCACCCAATCCATGTAACTCTGGAAATAATGCTTTTTTTATCCAGGCAAACATGATTCATGTTATGTTTTGGTGGTTGCACAGTCCGTTCTGATAAATGAGATTATGCCAAACGGTTTAAGTTGTCTGCTGCTCATGAGCCTTCTTATAAGTTTCTTTCAGAAAGCAAATTACTCAGTGCAATATATTATTTAGGTTAGTGCCTGGTAGGCTTCACCCACCCCCTCCCCCTTCCCCCTTTTTTGAAATATCAGATGGAAGTCAGGCTTTTCTATTAGAGAAATGGTCCGACGGTATGGATTAAGTGGTTTCAACACTGACAAGTGTGTTATCATTTTCAGGCTGGAAGCCGAGGTGAGCTGAAATGAATCATCATTGCAGAGGAACAGGAGTGGGAGGGGGTTGCATTAACAAAGTTCTGTAGAGACATTGACCTCTGCAAACCCAGGAGTGTGAAAGGACTTGCCTTGATTTTAGTTCCATAGCTACTTGGTTTGAGGAGTCCTTAGGAACAACAATGTAAAAGACTTCTTTTCATCTTTGATCACTGGAGCTTTAAAGTCCAGTTGTTGCTGTGGTTTTTAAAAACCAGCTCTGGCTGACTGTCTATGCAGAGATGCAACGTTGATTAGAAGCATCGAGAGATATGTGGTAACTTACAACTGAATGATATAGATACATCCGAGGGTGGTTAGTTTTTTTAAGTGTTGCAAGACAATCTTTTAAACAAACTCTATGTGCGTTATTTCCACGTATGATGACTGCAGCATGTGGAGCATTCTTTGCTTCCTGCCCAGTTCTTTTGTGGGCTGCCCTGGAGCCATCAATACTTTTAAAAACAAACAAAAAAACCACCACTTTGATTATTTTAACTAGGCCGGTGAGGATGCCTGTAAATGCCCACATAGCAGAACAAAAGCAAAAACAGAAGCCGCCATTTAGGGGCTTCCAAAAATGTCTAATAACATATTAGTCAAGGCAGTACCTTGGGTAGGCTGAGTGTGAATAAACCCAAAGGCAAAGAATTATAATTAAAAACTAATGTTGATTCAACATTGTGTTGAATCAATGCAAGGAAATCAGCATTTACATGACAATAAAAGTTAAAAGGGGGGGGAATCTAAAAATGACAAAAGGGTACGAAAATAGAGAACATAATATCACAAGCAAAAAAACAACAACCCCTGTTTGTGCAAAATATCCTTGGCTAGCAGGGTTTATATGGATCAGGACAGTCCATTGTTCAAAGCCATGATGAAATAGGAACAATTAGTGCAGTATTTGACTCTTCCCAGAGAAGTTCTCCAATCAATGAAGTGGATGACTGAGGCCTTTGCTAGACCAGGCTATATCCTGGGCTGATACCCGGGATTGTCCCTGTGCGTCCAGATGATGCACAGGGGATCCTGGGATCAGGGAGGGATCGTCCCTCCCTGGCCCTGGATACAGCCCTACCCTTTGGCCCTGGTTTTTCCCGTGGTCTCAGGCTGAGCCCGAGACCGCGAGCGTGTGGCCCATTTCCATGGCTTTACCCGGCTCTGTGCCCATCGGGGTTAGGGTGCGGGAAGCGGGGCAATCAATTAAAAACAACAACACTCACTGGTTGTTGCTGGAGCGCTCCTGTCTCTTAAAAAAAAAATTAAATGGTGGGCGCGACGCCTCTCTTCTTGAGGTCGCCGCACCTTGCATGTAAACGAGGGCGAGATCTCACATTATTCACAACGCAAGGTCTCCCCTCCTCTCCCCTGGATTTTCAGGTAGGTCTAGCAAAGGCCTGAGAAACCAGCCAATGTGGGAGAAGATGGAAACCCACCAGTCATAGCATGTAAATGAAGGATTTACCACATTTGACCTGTGAATCCACAGTTGGAATACCAGTGGGAGATGAGGAAGTGAGCATGTGCCTCTCTCTCTCTCTCTCTCTCTCTCACACACACACACACACCAGTGACAAGCAGCTAGGAAGAGGGGTATTTGCTGTTGGGTGACAGACTTTGGATTTACAAAGGGAATGACAGACACACGCACATATCCAGGCAAATAGGATTTTTCCAGGACTTAGAAATAGGAGGTTTGTCTGGTTGAGTTGACACACTTTAAGAATCCGTTCAGTTGCCTTCATACCATATAATTGTACTTTAAACTTACTTTATGGTCTTTAAAAAGATGTCGGGGACACTATTTGTTCAAAGTACATTGAATGGGATTCACTCAGAAGCACCTGTTTTAGAGAAGAGGTTAAGTCTTCGAAGTCTTGTCTGGCTTTCTTGAAAGCATGAAAATATTTTCGCTTAATGAAAAGAGAGAGTCATCGGTGCAATGTTTAATCCTGCTTTGTTTTAGAAAAGACAGAGAAGTTATTATAAAGCCAGAAACTTTTTTAAGGCTACTCTGAGGAGAGCTTGGAGGATACTGGACTAGATCCCTTCTCCTCCTCTTCCTCCTCACAGTGGGCTGCTGGCAAGATAATGATCCCTGTTATAAGATTATTTCTCTTTATTAGTTTGGCTTCTGCTGCTGATTTTCCAAATGTGAAAATGAATAAGTAACCTAACACATACTCCTAAAACAAAGGAATCCCAATTCAGTGCCTTACTGGAGCATGCTTGAACATTTTTACTGGGCCGGATTTATGCTCACTCAGTCAAGATGACTGAAAAACGGGGAGAGAGGTTTGATTAAATGTTCCTTTATGTGTTTCTGTAATTCTCAGAGATTCTCAGAGATTGATTTGTAAAACATTCTGAATCAATTAGGGCTTTAATCAGCAAGCAGCAAATTTCAGATAGCCTGTGGACTAATTTTACCATCTCCAATCGACGTGAACCTAAACAAGAAAAAAAAGGGGGAAACAGTTCAAGGGGTGTAATTATCTTTCCTGATTACTGAATGAGAAGAGTTTGTGTTTATTTCATTTATGGGCAAAAGGGGAAATCTCCTTTTGAAAATACGATTTCAGGCAGCTGCTGAAGTTCAAGTCCTGTCAATGTTGAATGCGGACATTCAATCAAGTTCTTTTGCAATAGGAAGATAAAAATAACTTGTGCACAACGTATAGCTTGGTGGAGAATGCCTGGTGCTGAAGACGAGCCATTGGCTAGAGTTTGTATCGACTTTGCCTTGCACAGTTGCATTGCAACTGTGCAAGACAATTTAAGTCACAGTATGTCTGGATTCTTAAGGGAAATATTGATTGTAATTATTTACCCACCTCAGGTTATCCCCCCAGAACTGGTATGTCAAAATGAACAAAATATAATTTAAAAAATGATAGTTTCATGAAAAAGCACGTGATCTTAAGATGCATTTTAGACAGAATTGCAGTCATTATATTGACTTGCCAGTCTGCCTGTTCCATGATGACAGCTTTCTATTGCCTCAAAGATTATGCAGTTTCTCACCCCCAAAACCTCTTTTTTTAATTCAGACTTCTAGATCAGGTTTACAGCAGTACCCAGTAGTAGAAGATGAAAGAATGTTTACCTTTCGGCATAAGAGAGTAGCTTTTAAAACATGATACTATACTGGCTTTTCCCATGTTATATGTTCAGTGCTTAGATGGGAGGCCATTTGAATCTTCAAGAATCTCAGCCTTCCTAGCAGACCTGGTGGGTCTAATAACTTTATTTATTTATTTATTTATTTATTTATTTATTTATTTATATAGCACCATCAATGTACATGGTGCTGTACAGAGTAAAACAGTAAATAGCAAGACCCTGCCGCATAGGCTTACATTCTAATAAAATCACAATAAAACAATAAGGAGGGGAAGAGAATGCAAACAGGCACAGGGTAGGGTAAACAGGCACTGGGTAGGGTAAAACTAACAGTATAAAGTCAGAACAAAATCAAGTTTTAAAAGATTTAGGAAAAAGAATTTTTTTTAGCTGAGCTTTAAAAGCTGTGGTTGAACTTGTAGTTCTCAAATGTTCTGGAAGAGCGTTCCAGGCATAAGGGGCAGCAGAAGAAAATGGACGTAGCTGAGCAAGGGAAGTAGAGACCCTTGGGCAGGCGAGAAACATGGCATCAGAGGAGCGAAGAGCACGAGCGGGGCAATAGTGTGAGATGAGAGAGGAGAGATAGGAAGGAGCTAGACAGTGAAAAGCTTTGTAGGTCAACAGGAGAAGTTTATATTGGATTCTGAAGTGAATTGGAAGCCAATGAAGAGATTTCAGAAGTGGAATGACATGGTCAGAGCGGCGAGCCAAGAAGATGATCTTAGCAGCAGAGTGGTGAACAGAAACCAAAGGACTGATGTGAGAAGAAGGAAGGCCAGAGAGAAGAAGGTTGCAGTAGTCCAACTGAGAAATAACCAATGCATGAACAAGAGTCTTGGCAGAAGAGACAGACAAAAATGATCGAATCTTGGCAATATTATACAGGAAAAAATGAAAGGATTTAGCTACTGTCTCTAAGTTTGCAGTCAGCTGTATCTGAACTAGGTAAGACAGGTGCCGCATTGAAGATACAAGTTGTAAAGGAACATGAGTAATATGCTTGTAAGTAAGACAGAAGTGAAATGGAGGTAAATTTCTTTTTGTGTTATTACTGCTGGAAACAGGGATGGAGATTGTGGTTGCTGAGCCCAAGAAAAACATTGTATGTGTGGTCGTGGTGACGTTGGCGGTGAATCAACATGTTACTTTAAGTTTCAGTATATGAAAAAACAATGGGACGGGAAAGCACTCAGTTTAAAATGAAATAATTTTACTCATCTCCCCATTTAGCTGCTAACTTTACTCATCAACATTAGTAACTACTGTGCACTGTATCATTTTTACATGATTTTAAAAATCCATTTTCATATGTTCGTGGATTTATAATTTATAGGAGAAAATCCAGAAGGCTATATCATACCTTTCTGCGGGTCAATGTCATTTGACCAATTGAATGGCTGATGCTTTTCAAGGTGGATCTAATTTTATAATGTGTGTTTTGCTTTGTGAATGGATCACCTCCGTGGGGCAGTCCATCTTTTATATATGATATTGGAAGTAAAGTCGCATTCCATCACTTATGTTTGTTGACAGGGAGGTGTGGTGGTTGAAATTTGCTTCATGGTCCCCATCCAATAAGAGCAAGGGCAAAATAAAAGCCTTGACCTGTAACCTCTGTGATCTAGGATTAATAAAAGAATACCTTTGGACAATAAAGGATGGCGGAGCCAGAGGAATGATCACGGGCAGGGGTGTTTTGGGATAGAAGCACAGAGTCATAAGGAGCAGAAAAGGCATGGTGAGCTTTTGGCAGTAGGAAAAGGCATTGTGCTAGATCCTGGAGTAGACAAGAAGCCAGTGTAGCAATTTAAAAAAGGGGGTGTCACATCAAAGTGATGAAAGAGACAATCAGAAGGCAGCAGAGTATTGAATAGATGGGACGAATCAAAGAGAGGCAACAGAAAGCCAAGGAGTTGAGAGAAAAATGGTAGACGTCTACATGAGAGATGACCAGGAAGTGGACCAAAGTTTTTGCCATGTGTGAGAGAGGAAAGACCATATATTTACAGTGTTGTAAAGAGACAATTGGCCAAACTTTGCAAGAGAGAGAGAGAGGAGTCAAAGTTAAAGCCAAGGCTATGCGCCCGTTCAGCAGGCTGGTTGGTAACATTGTCAGTAGACAATAGAAAGTGGGAGGAAAGATGAGAAGCTTGGTCTTAGACATATTGAATTTGACGCAATGACCAGGAGGCAGTTGGAGATGCGTCTTAGCTCACATTGTTGTCTGGGTCCCTTCGCACATCATGGGACCAAACTACCTCATGCGCCTAGTAGACTGAACTTCGCACACCACTGATTGAGAAACAGTTTGATCAGTTCATCACAGATTGGGGGGCGGGGGAGAATAGCTTTTGCATATGCCGACAAAATAACCTGCACCATTCCACTGCTCATGCTGAATGATAGCTACTGCACACAACGTGGAGCAGAATTCATTTGGCAGGTGATTCCCTCATTTTGGATTTTTTTGACATAGTAAAGCGTGATCACTTTTAAAGAATGAGTAGTTTTGTTTTGTATTGGTTTGCTCTCTTATCTCTGATAGCGTCAGTTTTGGTTTAACAGACCTACCATTTATATGACGGCCTTTTCCTTTCAGTATCTGGGGTGGACATGTTTGCTTGAAAAGGAGATAAATATCACCTCTCTGTGGGCAATTACTTGCCTTTTGTATCTTCTTGGAACCGATGATTGCATAAAACTCCCTAGCACTCCCATACACACACATTTTACAAATGTGGTCTAATTTTCTGTTTGATTGTCAAACAGAATGTTAATCCTGGCATATTTATCCACTCTACAATGAAGTATTGCTGCTGCATTCTACACCAAATTCAGAATAAATGCCCGGATCTCACCTAAGTTATAGGTCAGCTGCAATAATTGAAAGGAAATGTAATCAAGTAACCTCAGTATTATTCAGCTGTAGTGATACATTTTATTGTTTGCTAATGAACAGTAAACACACTTGTCACTAGTCATTGATTCTGGGGAAATGTGCTGTATAATTTATTCCAATAAACAGAATCATTTCTACTGAAGGGATGTGTCTCTTGATAACACTAGGGTTATTAAATACTGTTGAACAAAACCTTCAATGTAATGAGATTGAAACTGTCTGCATAAGGAAACTAAACTTTATTGCTGCAGAGAGAGTGAAGGCTGCCTCATCAGTGTTGACTTTACATCACCGATGACACCTAATTAAGGGTTGACTATCCAGTTTTGAGGACTAATCTCAATTGCTATTTAATACATTTCAAACAGCAAAGCTTTGCAAATAGCACTTTATATCCTGCCTTCTAAGTAGAATGTAGCCCAGGTAGGTTTTATTTTTAATGCACAGGTTGTGTTTGATTGGCACTGCAATATTGTAATATTGCCTTAGAAATATTTGACTTTTGGTAAATCAAAGTAGATCATGAAGGTGCCATTATCTTCGGCATTCAGTTTTTCAATCAGGAGAATCCAATGTGCTGCTATGTTTTGAAGGAAGCGGAAATGGAACTGCTGACAGGTTCCTAGGGAATTTCTAGTGTAGGCATACTAAGCGATGCAATGCTAGGAGCCTACTTCTGCTTATTGGTAATAATTATGTCTTACCAGCCTATTTTGGGTAGTGTGTACATGAGACATGGCCTTTTTTGTAGCAGCACCCTGACTGTGGAACTCCTTTCCAAGGGAGATCAAGTTGACTCTATCCCTACTGGCTAAGATCCATTTCAGTTTTTGAACTTGTACTCCTGTTCTGTACAATAATAACAGAGGGCTGTCCAAATTGCAAGCTCCGGGTCTCACCTGAATGGTGGACTCGAACTCACTTCCTTTGAACTGATGACAGGCTGCAACATGTTCACCAGGTGCATGGCACCTTTTCAAAAATGCAGACAGAGCAGCCGATTTGAAAACTCCTGGAGGGAAATCCATTTCCTCATTCTCAATAGATGGATCTCGGATCAGATTTTTCCAAGGAGAATCAAAGCAGCACTAGGGAAAACAGAATGACCATTTTGCTGCACTTTTTATTATGCTATTTGCTGGTGTGTTTGTATGTATACACAGACATCTGTGCGCACACACACACACACACACACACACACACACACACACACACACAAGATGTAGGATTCCTTGCACCCGAAGAAACACATCTGACATTTGAGAAACATAGGTGCCGTCACATTCCATGCTTTGCTGGGGCATTTCCATGCATGTAAATAATGTATATATTATATCATTATTGCTGCAGTTGATTCGTGTACTATATAACTTTTTACTATGTACAGCACCATGTACATTGATGGCGCTATATAAATAAATAATAACTTGACATGCAGCATTCAGATATTTTTTTCTGGACGGTGGTATTTGGGCACAGATGTTCAGAGCACATTCCTTTTTTAAAAACTCTTTTTTGGGGGGGCATTGATGGTATCTACCCTGTTTGTTCTGCTGCTCTCTTAAAACATAGGAGGCCATACTAATTGAATTAGAAATATTTACGCCTTATTCAAATAACTTACTCAGAAATTTCATCAGTGCTCCAGAGATAATGGAGCAAATAAAATATTTGCAGCAATTGAAAACATAGCATGTAAGCAAGTTATTTTTCTATCTCTAGTTTCATTTCAGAGACTCTGTATCACATAGATTAGATAAGGCAAGACAAAATTATTATTATTATTTATTTATATAGCACCATCAATGTACATGGTGCTGTGCAGAGTAAAACAGTAAATAGCAAGGCCCTGCCGCATAGGCTTACAATCTAATAACACCTAGGAGCAGGATACAAAGTTAAATGCCTTATGTCCTGTTGATTTTAGTGAGATAGAAGAACACATGCTTAACCCAACCCCATTGGAACTGATGGAAAGTACTTAACTTTTGCTACAATACTTAACTTTTTGCTACAATATGACATGATCTGGCATGTCTGAGAAACTACACCAAACAGCCAAATTCTAATTTGAGGTTATTGTCAAGGATATGATGTTGTGCTAATGGGAGTGAGGTGTTTTTATGAATGTGCAACTTAGAAAGTAGTTTGTGTTGATTATGTTCTATTGGAAACTAGGGCACGCTCTCTGTCCTTTTCTTGTGAAGGGTTTAAACCATGGACACTACATTTATAGCATAATTGAGAAAACGAGCTCCCAGCTCCAGGTCTTACAGCTTAAAAATAAATTGAAATAAATAAATTCTCCTTTGCACATTTTTATGCTCTTCTGTTGATAGTCAGGTATATGCTCACCATTAAATTAATTTATGGTCTACAGTGAATTACCAGAAGATAAAATCATTTTAGGACTTCTTACGAAATAAAGCCTGAGAGGACTCTGGGACTCATAAGGCTAGCCACGTAATCTAGGAGTACTTGATTTCCGAAGGACAAAAGTTATTAGTTGCCATCTCAAATGTGCAGCGTGAAGATGAATGATTTGAGCTTGTTTTTGACAAGGGGCACCTTCTTCATCGCATAACAATTTAATTTTAGAATGTTTCTGACCCTCATCATTGGGTATATTTGACCTATAGGACTTCATGTTTTCTTCCATTTGTTAAGGATTTTTATGTCTTAATATACCATGTTATTGAAAAGCATGTCAAATACACAACGAAAACCAAAAATTGTAGTGTTTTACATATAACAAATCAGTAGCTGAGGAGGTATTTTGTTGTTATAGTGAACTGAACTGAACTGAACTCAGGGGAGTTTCTTCTCAAGTTGGAAGATGCCCCCACTGGGCTTGGGCTTTAGCTAGAACTACCTGCTATCCCGCGACGGAGGAGGGAAGATCTCGCGTTGTGTTTAATGCGAGATCCCTCCTCTGTCTACATGTGATATGCAGTGACCTCAGCAGGAGAGGCGTTGCATCTGCCACTTTTTTATTTTTTAAAGGTCCAGCAGCGCATGAACGCTCGTGCGCTAAAGGTAAGTCCTTTTTGAAATTTAAATTATTTTCCCTGCTCCGCATACCCTACCCTCGATGGGTGCAGCGGCTCCGGGCTCCTCGCGAGTAATTGCACAGAGCCAGGTCACCGCGCGGCACCTGGCCACATGTTCCGTGGTCTCGGGCTCAGCCCGGGACCGTGGAAAAACCAGGGCCAAAGGGGAGGGCTATATCCCAGGGCAAGGGAAGGATGATCCCTCCCTGATCCCAGGATCCCCTGTGCGTCATGTTGATGATCCCGGGGTTCACCTCGGGATAAAGCCCCGTGTAGCTGTGGCCTTGGTCTCTCGATGGTCATTCATCCAGAAGAGCTTGAACACCTGCTGTCCTCTCCCTGTTTTCTGATTCAAAGCATAGCTAAGACTTGTATACCTGGTCTGGTTCCATCAGGACAAGTGATGCTCATTATCCTAACCTCTCCTGAAGGGAATTGTTTAATTGAGATGCAGCAGGGATCAGGTACGGCTGCAAAACTACTGGTCAGAGCTTGGCTATACTGCTTTGGCAGCAAAAGCTGAGAATCACAGGGCAGAGGTGCCGACCCATGACATCTTTTAGTCACCGTTAGCCATTACAGAAGCATTCACAACAAAATGCAAAACCCTGGTCTTGTTCCGTCAATAGCTTTCAACATTATCTTTGTTGTCTGTGACTAATGTACCATATTTCGTCTCTCCTTATTCGCCGCCTCCTTCCTTCTTAAACAAACACTGCCATGCTTCAAGTGCTTCCCCTGCTTGTAGGAAAGTTATAGCCTGGGATGTAGCAGAATGGCACTCTGATTAAAGTGATTAAAACTATATACAGCATGCATAATTAACCTTTGCGCTGGCTGTCATGGGGAGCTGATGCATTTAGCCGATACTGTATCTATCCATGGCAGCCGGCGTATGCTACATGACCAGGTTTTTTTCTCCCCCTCAAGAATTTTAATCACTTGAGATAAAGAGCCAAGAGAGTGGGGTGGAGGGAGATCAAGGCGGTATTAATCCTCTCAATGGCTTTATAATTTCCCCCACTATACCACTGCTTATAATCAAGAAAAAGAATGCTGCCTTAATCCTGGATGCCAAGGTCAATCATTCCTGAGCCTTTTTGATATTAAGGATGTCATAATTATGAAAAGATTATTTAATGAACAGAATGTTCTTTTTCATAATGGGGTGGGGGAAAGACGGGATGCATTTCGTGCAGGTTAGCCTCTGGAAAGCAAAGGAGTTGTGTGTGTTAAGAGGAGCACGGGAAGTTACTCTTTCTGCTGCACAGGCTAAGCTGGAGAAAATATTGTTGTAACTCCTCTAACAGTTGGTCATAGCAGCAGGAAGGCCACATTAGCAAAGGTGCACTTGAAAAATACACGGGAAAAGCAAGGCCAGGTGGAACAAGAGCATGGGGGGGGGACGAGAGGGGAGAGGGGAAATTGGTGTCCCATATGATCATCCTGAACGTAAGAAAGTCAAAAGGTCGCAGCAGACAGGCAAGCAGAAACATAACATCGCTTAGCATTAGGTCCCCTTGGTGAAATCCTGCCAAAATGATGCATAGGCAGGCAAAATGTCCCTTAAGTTGTGTACTCCATTATAGAAACATGCTGGGTGATGAGGGCTGTGGAAGGCATGACCTTTTTTAAAGGAATATGTCTTCCAGAGGGCTCGATGCTGAGTCTTTGGAACCCGGTAGCTTGTCTAGATTCTCAATTTTGGGTCTAAAAATACCATGCAAGTTCCTGCTGACTTGACGAGACAATTTATGGCTATTTATTTGCAAGGAACACTTAAAAAAAAAAAAAAGAGAGAGAGAGAGAGAGAGAGCAAACCCTGTACCCTGAATGCTTGAAGAATTGCAGGACACATTGTAATGTTTACTGTGCCATTTACTCCCTTGCCGCCCTCCCATAACCTAACAAAAGAGAAATAAAGAGAGGGGATAAAGATGGTTTTACTCTCAGGTCTGGCCATGTTCTTCAGCTGAAATAGGTCAAAATGTAAGTTGTTGGCAAGTTCTGTAGTGCTATATTTGTCAATAAACTACAGAGAGAAAAGGGCGCAAATGCAAGGCTAATCTCATCCACGTGTGCTCACCGTTAGCAGAAGGCTTGACTTCAGGTTGACAGTAAGTTAATGCAGAAGAGAGCATGTCGGCGTGTCCTTTAGCTCGCTGTATGCATCCCTGACTAGATTCCCAGTAGTAGTGACTAGTGAGTATGCTCAGCATTTCATATTAGCAGTTAGCAGCATATATGAACTGGTCCCTAATCAAAAGCTAGGGCGAGGTGCCAACAGCAGTCCTTTCGTGCAATTAAACCTTTGCTCAAACTGTTCCACTTGTACTCAGAAGAAATGCTGTATAGCATTTCTGTTGAAGGCTTTTTAAAGACAAATAAAACCATGCCACTGGTCTTCAAACTAAAAGTCATAACCCATTCATTTGCACATGCACTGTTGATCCTGTCTTTCAATCACAACAGTATCTGCTTTAAAAAGGCTTGTGACTTCTCATTTCTGCCTTACATTTTCCCATGGCTTAGATCATCCTTGCTTTCTCACTGGATAAGAATGGTAGGATATGTGTACTATGTATATTATTATAGGATGTGTGTAAATGTACAAATTTTGAAATATCAAGAGTATATAAGAATGGTTGAATAATGGAGGTGGGTGAATATTTGTGGTCCATGTCCATTTCACATATGTTCTGTCCCATTTCTGCATTAACCTGCAATGGAAAATTGCATTGAAATAAGAATTAAAATATGCATTTAAAATACATTTTCTCTCAAAATATGATTTTTAAGTCTATTTTCTTTCCCAAAAAATATTTTGACACATTTTCTGCGCTGACAACTGCATCAGAGTGTTCAGGAAGTGCAAAAGCCTAGTTGCTAACTAAGTTCCAATTCACACATTAGTCTGGGAGATATGGGTCAAGTCTGTTCATATCTGAAATCATAAAGATTGAATTCCTCAAGTACCCCTCTTGAATACTGATCTCTCTGAACAACAGTGCCAGCTTCTATGGCCAGCTCAGCTGCAGTGTTAGATTTGGAGTGCTGAATTTCCCTCCCTTTCATGGATGATATATTCATGTGATAGAAAGCCATGATATGTGTGGTGTCTACGTTTTGTTCAACCCAACCATGCTATCTCAGAAATCAATAGTCATTTGGGGGGGGGGGGTCATTAACTAAACCGTCCCAGGGGAGAGGGAAGAGGATTACAACCCAAAGTGGAACATATCCATGGCTAGGCATTCTTATTTATTTATTTATTTATTACATTTTTATACCGCCCAATAGCCAAAGCTCTCTGGGCGGTTCACAAAAATTAAAACCATCATAAAACAACCAACAAGTTAAAAACACAAATACAAAAATACAATATAAAAAGCACAACCAGGATAAAACCACGCAGCAAAATTGATATATGGTTAAAATACAGAGTTAAAACAGTATAATTTAAATTTAAGTTAAAATTAAGTGTTAATTTCTGCTCTCCAAGTCTAGTCCCTGTGGCAGGGGTGGGCAACTAGTGATGTTTGGGCAACTCCAAATGTTTGGCCTACAGCTCCAATCAACTTTAGCCAGTATAGCCAATGGTAGGGATGATGGAAGTTTTTGTGAACCGCCCAGGGAGCTTCGGCTATTGGGCAGTATAAAAACGCAATAAATAAATAAATAATAGACCACAATATCTGGAGAGCCACAAGTTGCCCACCCATACCCTATGGATGTACCCCTCCTGTAGTAAATCCTTTCCCTTCCACATTCACCCTGGCCTTTGAACACTGATTATTTTCAATAATCTGATCTGCCCTGCACCTTTGACTAAATGCTGTTTTGCAGCCACATCGATTGACTTGGGCATCACCTGTGTATCAGATGTGTATTTGACTGGAGGTGTCTGTATAAGTATCCTCCATAGTTTCAGAAGTAATATCAGTCCTGGATCATCCCATGTCACCTTCATCCCTGATTTTGTACCTTGACAACTGAAGCAACTGCCTACCATGTCTGGATTGTGACTCAAGAGGGTGCAGACAATGCTATGTACACCCTACACAAACGCTATCGAGTCCTGATGATGTGTCACCCTTATTTAGTATATCATTGATTTCATCCTTGAGATATAAAGGTTTCAAGCATCATTCCATTGGTGACATTTAATCATTAGTATTATTTGCAGCTGTAGCACATATTTCCCTGCTATTTTCTGTCCTTATACTGACATTCTGAGCCTTGTGCATGCCACAATCATTTGTTATGACCAATAAGAGCAACTTTTTCTTTCCCATAAATTCTTTGGCCACATTCAAACAGCCATCTAGTTATTCTTGTTTATCTTGTTTCTTACCTGCTATCTCTGCTAAATATATCATACTCCAGTAAGGTATTTGCCTTTACTTCCTTATATTCTTTGTTCAGGTCAACATTGAAAATCCACCCTCCTCTTTGATCTTAAACCTGTATTCTTGAAGTCCTCACTTACCGTCTTCAGTTCTATGCTTTATCAAATATCTGACAACCATCACTACTTAGGGTTATTTTTATTTTAGACAGTGTGAGATTCTGTCCTTCTCATATCCTCATCACCAATGTTACTTTATAACTGCAGTAGTTTACAACTGCTGAACCATCCTGTGCTTCTGGTCAAAGCTGTTAGATTCGTGATCAGCTAGGATGCTTTATGAAAGTGAGTGGAGTCTGCAGGGCTAAAACCCCACCCCTCCCACTCTCCACTCAACAGATTTTGGGGTCACAGTGTCAGCTCCCTCCATACCATTTTTTAGGCTGGCATGAGAGGGAGGGACAGATTTAGTGTAGTAGTGAGAGTAGCTGATCTCTCATAAGCTGAGTTGTGGCAAGAATGGCCCTGCTGACAGGATCATGGTGGTTGTAGTCCAACACATCTGCAGGGGCACCAAGTTGGGGGATGCTGAACTATGTCATCATAGAAAGACATCTTGCATTCTAGACTTGCCCACAGGTACATTACCTTGGAAGAGGCCAATCCTTCACGATTGATGTAGGGAAGGTGAATGGCATGAAGGTCTCAGTAATTATGAAAGTGTGTTATGATAAAAAAAAAAATAGAGAGATATTCACAATGACTGTCTCACATCACCAAATAGGAACTAGAGACAAAGGAATAAGTATCAATTCTGTGATAACTGGTAGGCAGACTAACTATGGGTTTTCAGAGCAACAGTCTACTAAGGTGATATCTCTGAGAGAGGTTGATGTGGTTTGCACAATTGTTTTGTGTCTGTGATCAACAAGCTACTTGTTAATCCTGCCATGTTTGCTGCTCACATGCTGGCTGGATTTCCAGCAATTACTCTTGCTGGTGTAGTGGTAAGGCTTGTTTGAGGGGGGAACCTGGTTGGAAAGGCTTGTTTGAGGGGGCAACAACCCTGAAATAACCCATGTGCGACTGGCACATGTAGAAGGGGAAATAGGTCACTGTGGCTGACTCCCCAAGCAGTGCCCCTGCAAACTGGCCCATTGTCTCTTATTCAGGAAGGGCAGAGAACATGCCGCACAGATACTTTGGTCAGTGGGCCAGTTTGCAAGAACAAACAAGGCACCATGACTTGAACAATTCTGAATAGTCGTGTCATGAGCTGCATTCTAGCCATCTGGAATACCAAACCTGACCCACCCAAATTCAGCTATAATCAATCTAGACTCCGTCTTTCATTCATTGGCCCTATTTTACCTGTTTCTTCTGGACTCCCCACTCATTCAGCCATACCTTCTACTGATAGTTTAAAGACCCTTTTATTTGGATGAAGTCCTTTTATTTGGCCTTTGGCCCCTAGTTTGTTCTGAGACTTTGCTGTTCACTTTAATAGGTTTTAGGAGACAGTCTATGGAAATGTGAGATATACATTTGAAAAGTAACTAATAAAATGTTCTATCAGCATGGAGGAAACACCAGCCAAGACAGAGCTGTTGAGCCAACTTTTAGATCACTTTCTGGAAGGCAAATTATACATCCATTAATGGAATTGAATAAACTGGATAATGTTCAGTTTGTCTCAGCTCATCCATCAATTTACTACATGACCTTTGTCAGTTCACTGCCACATCTGTAAATGGGAATGTTAATGATCTACTTCACAGAGCTATTGTGAGAATGCTTGAAATTTGGATTGTAATTGTTCATTAAATGTGTACAGTATTGTAAGGATCTTCTTCTAAAATCCACTCTGTTTCTCCTTGCTCTAATAGCTACACTTGAAGTTGTGCTTAAAGCTTTTGATCTAGCAGTAAGCTCTCATTGCACCTGCTTTATTTTTTAATTTTATTTCACCATCAAGCATATAACCTGTTTTATTATGAGAACAGAAGTAGATTAATCTGAAGACAAGACAGCTCACATTATCTGTTGCTATCTAAGGGATTACATGGAAAATCTCCAAACGTGATAGAGTTAATGCTTCCTTAGGAAAATGCGGGATGAATACAGCTTTATTAAAAATGGTTTTGACTCAGGCTTATGGAGAGGGGGAAGCATTAGTGAAAATAGTCAAGGACTTGGTTATTTTCTAGAAGTTATGACCAACTGGAAAAGTTTTGCCTCTGGCTGCATGTGCCCGTTGCTCATTAATTCCCAAGAATTGCCTCCGGCTACAGTTGTTGATGCTAATCTAACTCATTTGTTTTGTTACTGAACTAAACAAAACAAAAGAGAAGAACGTGTTCCCATTTCCACACTGAGCCCATGTTACACTTGTGAGCTGCAAGTACAATCAGTCTGAACACAGTGTCATAGAAATCTGGGGATTTAAAAGATAATTACTTGACATGCCCGTTACCAGCTATACTCTCTTTCTGTCCTCAATTTCAGCCTAATTTTTTTTTTGGGGGGGGGGGTTATGATGATTAAGGACTACAATCATTGGACGAGAACACTGTCACAACATAATGGGCTCCAGCTGTTAAATAAATGTAAAGGCAAAGCAGAATCACTTCTAAAGTTTTCAAAAAAGAGTGAAAAGATCATTATTAAACCAAATGGTTGAAACAGCAGGCGTTGCTTTATCATGGGGATGTGCATGGACGATGGCTAAGGTTATCCATTGCATGTTGTCATTCCGCTGAAGCAAGCAGCATTTTGTAGCCCCAGAGCAGATGGCAGGCAGATTAGCTACCAAACGGGGTAATATATGAAAGGAAATATTACTGTCCAGATAGCTGTCCGAGCCCCAAATTACACATAACCATCTTAAGGGCTGTGATTTTTGCATCATTTGCAAACTGCAGCAAAGTCTTTTACTCTCAGTTTTTGTCTGTTAGTTCTTTATTTCCATTTTCCTGTCTTACAAGTATCATCTCTTGTGGCCTTTGGCCCAGCAACCTTGCAGTTTATGACCTTGGCCTCAATGTCGGACTTTGCTGATCTGAGAGTCCTTCTTCACTATCCCAGTAGACGCTTCTGCATTTTGCCCTCTAGCCTTTTATTCTCTCTTCATTGCTCAAACACTTTCCGGCTGAAGATAGGAAGGCTGATTCCTGATCGGATGCCCTGCAAAGGCTTCTGTTTCCCTGCAGGTCACCACCTGTCTCTGCTGTGCTGTAGAAGTGATACATCCAAATGCTCTTTTTAAAACTTCAGCAAACCTGGATCATCGTCAAATATTGATAAAGAGTATACTAAGTACTGAACAGATCCCCAATTGCAGGTTTACGTTTTAAGCGGACGTGATACAAAAAGCGAAGAAAAGCAAAACTAGCAGAGGGAACTTTATCAGAAACCAGGCTTAAGATTGAGAAAGGGAGGGCAAACGTGTCGGGAGGAATACAGGGAAATGTGAGGGGGGATCTAAAAATAAGGAAACGGTAAAAGGGATTAAACTACCAGGAGAGAGGTCAGTGGAACAAAAAGGAGAGAAAATAATAGTCCCGTTCCCCCCCGTAAGCTTAACAGGAAATTAAAGAAAGCAGAGAAGGGCTAGATCATGAAGAGAACTGAAAAACGAGGTGGTTTGAGTGTTTAAACTCAATACAAGAAGCATGTGGAACAAACGGAAAGACCGTAAAGAGAAATGATGTGTTTGAAGCCATGAGCAAAAATAAATAAGATGATGAGCTGAGTGTAGAGGTGGAAGATCAGAGATGGCAAGTTGAACTTTACAGCAAGGGTGGGGAAACTCAGCACCGGGGGCCAAATTTGGCATAGCTGGGGTACCAATCCAGCCAGTGGATTCCCCAAGAGGATTGTTTGGTGGCTTGCCGGCTTTTGAGCCATCTCCCTGCCCCCATTCCAAAACGTAAAAATGCCTCTCCCAAGGCTTAGTTACTGGGAGCAAGAGCGTTAAGCTACAACGCGTTGGCAATTTTTGTATTGTGATCCCACCGCTTATGCCTTTTGCCCCCTTTTGCCTTGGGCCTCACTGACCACTGGAATGTGGACCCCCGAGAGCTTATCCCAAATTGATTTTCCACCCCTGATTTACAGTAATCAAGGCAGGATACTGTTTCATTCATTCATTTACACCTAATCTTTCCATCCCAGAATGGGGACCCTCGAGGTGTCTAATAGGGTGGGCCTTGTGCCCTGCTTTACAGAGGGCAGTTCATAGAATCGTAGAATCATAGAATAGTAGAGTTGGAAGGGGTCTATAAAGCCATCAAGTCCAACCCCCCTGCTCAGTTCTTAAAGATAAAAAGCCATAACAAGGGACAGCAGGTGTCTTGAAGTTCCCATCTACAACCAGCACCTGGACAGCTGACTGACCAGGCATACAGATCCCCTGGTCACAGACTTCCCACTATGGAGAGAGGTATACTGGTTATTTTTAATTTTGCAACTACAAAGTAAATTAGCATATGCTAATTTTATGCAGATTGTTGTCCACTTATAGTCATGCATTTTTGGTGATGCATAAATGACCACCATGGTGACTAACTATTATCATGGAAGCAGTATTAATAACATAAATAAAATGGGCACCACGGCAACAGCAGCTGCTGCTTTGATCTAAAGATCTGAACCAAGGTCTCGGTGGAAATCTAGGGATAGATTTTTGCAATACAAAACAAGAAAACTGCAAGTTTTGGTATTGGACATGCAGCACAACGTTGTGCTTGTTCATACAGAAGCAAGTCCCACTGATTTTAAGGGGCTTACTCCAAGAGATGACTGCAATCCTGTATGTACTTACTTGGGAGTCCCACTGGACTCAATGGGGCAAAAATCTCTGTGTATACATGCATAGGACTGTTGCTGTTAATGTGATAAGAGAAGTTGGGGAAGATTTAGACATAATGTCGAGTCCGTAAGACTGTTCAGAAGAGTGCTACCAGTGAGATGGGAAAAGGAAGGACCCAAAAAAAGTTTGTAGAGAAAAACTCGGTGTTCTAGCACTGAGTCATCCTGTTGGAGGCAGTGGAAAGAAAGATGTTAGCCAGAACAGGTGGAGATACAGGTGGAGGGAGAAAGCAGCTAGTACGAGGAAGAGAACAATAAGCAACCAAAAGGGGGTATATAATGATGATGACAGAGAAGTAATAATCACAGATGAAAAGGAATCAATTTACAGGTAGTAATAAAACACTAGATATTGTCCAAGGGCTTTTGTGGACTAAGCATAGGGCATGTTACTGAATTCAGCAGTAAAATTCCAGTCACAGATTACTGTTCCTTTCTTCACTCACTCAGAAAAACTGCACAATGATGATACTTTGTCCGGCATGTCATTTCAAAACAATGGTAGCCTAAGCACAATGGAAAATGACAGATAAATTATACATGAAAAAGGATGCTTTATTTAGAATGTGGATCTAATTTAAGGGAATCTGTATGCATGGGTACAGACAGGTGCTATTTATGCAGTGTGTGCCTACTAAAAATTCTAGTTGAAATGTGTGTTGTAAGTAAAGCCCTCGTTGCTACACAGCCATAACTTAAAGAATTTCAGATCAAAGGTAAAAAATGCCAAGGATTTTATATCTTTTTTTTTTAATGGTTTTAGCTTCGTGTATCTACTCTGAGATAAGCTGAGCTCAATTTACCTTCTCAGTACACACACAAAAGTAAATCTAAAGTATTCCAGGCAGCACGGATGTGATCTGGAAGCAGAAGTAATGCAAACAAGCAACATATGCTTTGAATGTACCTAGTATTTTCCCTGTTCCATCTGCAGATCCAAAAGTGTTTCATTGCCTCCTAGAAATAAGAAAGTTCTCTGATATCATGCGGAAAATCAGTGGCAGATCACAATACTGAGTTTTCTAGCTGCTGTTTTGCCACACTGACATAGCAGACCTTTTTTAAAAAAATCAATATTACATCTTGCTGGATTTGCTGTTTTATATTTGTTAAGCCACCTGACCTTGCATACTACTTTGTGATAGAAAGGTAGAACTATTTTAAATCAGTTTTGTAACTCCAAATCTAATGTATTTTAGCTCTTGCCACAGAAGGAACCTGACAGAAGCTTCATGAAGCATAAGATTAAAGTTTCTCTTTAAAATAGTTTGAGTTTATTATTATTTTTAAAGGTTGTTGCTGTGTCAAGAGTGAATCTACTTGTCAGTGTTTGGCAAACTCGAAGATTTATCAATTACAAGCTGCGATCCTGTGTTCACTTATTGGAGCAAGTTACGTTCATATATGTGGGATAAAAATGCATAGGACCAGGCTTTGTGAGTATAAGTTTGTGGAATGGCTTGCTGGGAGAGATTCGTCAACTTAACAGTCCTCCAGAATTTAAGAAAGCCATAAAGACTGATCACTTCTGGCAGGGCGACCCAGTTGAATTTTAAGATGCCTTTTTTAATGGTGTGCTGCTTTTAATGATGCACTGGTTTTAAACATTTGAATTACTTGTATGTATTTTATGGTGTTTTTATTTGTGTTGTACCCCGCCTTGATCCAGAGGGAGAGGCGGGTAACAAATAAATAAATTATTATTATTATTATGTAAATAAAGTCTGGCCCAGCTGAAGTCAAAGTGTGAAAATTTTGAGAAGTTCCATATATTCCACCAACAACACTTGAGGTGGGGGTTAAATTTTCAATTTCTCTCTCCTGCCTTTGGCAATGTCGCAGAATTCTAAAATTTATCTCCCCTTAGTCTTTCAACTGTTTCTATCTCCGAAGTTACATAGTTCATGGCACTGCTTTGTCGCTTCTTCCCAGTAGAATCCTGCAGTATCGCTGCTGTGGGGTGGAGGTGGGAAATCCCCATGCCAGGAGAAAGGGAGTGTAAACTTTCTGGCAGCCAATCAGCCCACCCTCTGCCCTCTTCCTGGCTTCTGGCAACCTATCAGTGGTCGCCATCCATCCTGGAATGCCTCCAGCTTGATACTGAAGCAAGGCCACTTAGCGGAAGGACCATGGTGATCTCACTTCAAAGGAAAAAGTCGGGTTAATCCCTGCAGTGGCTGCAAGTGGGTGGCTTCATTGTATAACTAATGCAGAACCACCACACAGCCACCGCGGGGCAAGTAAGCCATATTGTATTTTTTTATTTATTACATTTATATACCGCCTCATAGCCGAAGCTCTCTGGGCAGTTTACAAAGATTATAGACAGCCACTAGAGTATTTTCTCAATTGATAATTGAGAATGGTTTTAAAAATTCCTACGAATCTAAATTGAAAAAAGGCATTCAATTTAAAAGCAGCCTCTTTTGCTTTATGTAGAGCAGGAAGAGGGATCATATGACCCTCCAGATGTTGGTGGACTGCATTTCCCGAACGTTTTCACCATTGGTTATACTTGATGGGAATTGCAGTCCAACAACATCTGGAGTGTCCCACATTCCCCAGCCGTGCTTTCATTGACATCACCCCTACTTTGGAAGGAGTTAATAAAGGATGTAACTAAAGGCAAAATATGACCCACAGGCTTTCTTGTCAGTGTCAAATATATTATGATTATTGGCAATCCACAAGAGACTTGACTAGGGTACATTTCCCAGGCCCACATGGCTATCAAAGACATTCCAGTTAGCGCTCAAGGAAGAACAGACTTCCTTTAGCAAATATTTAAAACTGTTTAACAGAGACCTATTGTTTTTTAAAGGCAGATGTGGTAATGAAGGTGGTTATTTTCAAAGCTGTGTTGTAGGCTGAAATTCTGTGGTGCTGGAAGGCAGGGGATCTCCCTCCTATGAAGGTGCCTTCTCATGTTACATTTTGAACTGATAGCCTCGCTCTTTTGAGTTGACACTAACACCTGAATATAGATGCCATTAGAGCATGAGAGTAATAATAAATGGAGGCCCATGAATGCCAAAATGTAGGAAGGGGCTGCGGAATATTCTTGCATATATTGCTTTTCTTCTATTTAATTTCCATAGTATGCATTGCATAAACTACATGTAGTTTCATAGCCACAGCCTAAATTTAGTGGAGCAGAATGTCAAAAATAAGACGACCTTAAAGATGGACGTTGTTTGATGCTTGGTGTCAGGAAATGGCCCAGAGCTTATAAGGAAGGGGTGAATTCAGAATTAGGATCCCAGGTTGGTGAAGCAGAAAGCTGCACAGTGAATTCTGCCCCGGATCAGATCATTACCTCCACACTGGACAAGATTGGTGTGTCCCGATTTCAGATGTTTGAGGACTAGTGTGTAGAAAAATACTTACCTTCCGGGTTTCCCACTTCCTGAATGTTATAACACAGCTCTCAGGTTAACAAAAGAGAAATAAGCCCTGCATTAAAATACATTTTTAAAAGTATATTTTTAAAAATGTATTTGGGAAGGTGCATTTAAATACACGGCAAGCATATTTAATGTGGAAATGGGACAGTACAGATGTATGGGTGAGCAGATGTGAAACTGAACCTGGCCTGGAAAGAAGTCTGATTTGCTTGTCCCAATCCTGACCAGGGGGATGGCAGAATGTTCAGACTTTGTGATACAGAAAGAAGCACCAGATTACTTGGAGCTAAGCACAGTACAGGAGCTAACTTAAATACAGTCTTGCACTAAAGGATCTTGAGGTAATTGTGCACAATTGCACACAGAGAACAAAGTCTTGTTTACGGGTTAGATCCAGAACCAATTATCACCTTGGGCTGACTCAAGATGGTTACCTACCTACCTCTTCTTCTTTTTTTGGAGAATGTTTTCCTAGCAGGTCCGCCATGCAGGCCTATACTTGCTCATTCCAAGAGTCCATAGCCATGCCCACTGTATTCTGTTCTCATCCACTAGGCATTCTTTACACTTCTTCCTGCTGTCCTTCTTGCTTAGAGGTCTCGTCTTTCTGAAGATCACTCTCTGCACAATCTCTCTCCATTCCCAAAAGAATCAGGCTGCCCTGGTAAAGAATTCCTCCATGATCACTGTTTTTATTTTTTGTTTTGTTTTTCTGGGTTTGACTTGCAGCAGCAGCATAGCGCAAGGAAACGAAGCTTGCAAGCAAGCTGGAGGAGTATTCAGTTGAAAGGTCATTTCATTTCTCTGAGGTTCTTTTGTACCTACCTAACAAATGAAGTAGAAACGAATATTACCAAGATCCCTGTGGCACTCAATTTATCTGCAAAGGCAGTCAGTGTACAATGAGGAAAGCAGTATTCTTGTTTTGTTTTGTTTTTAACAAGGGGAATCTAAACCATATACGGAAAATAAACATGCAGCTGCAGAAATAAAATGTTAGAAATAACTTAATGGGAAAAGAAGAGAGTCAGTGCATGATGGAAGATTTAGGGATGCAATTCCTTCCATTGCTAGTGGAAATTGGCCATCTATATACGTGCGTGTACACACACACACACACACACACACACATATACACACGAAAGAGAAAAGACCTTAAAGAAACTGGAGTTCTCAGTAAGCTAATAGGACAAGTAAAGAACTGCTTAAGGAAGTTGTTTCAGAGTGGATCAAGAAGATTTCATGTCAGCTACTTCTTTACTTGTTTGGTGGGTTTTCCTTTCGCTATTCTGAGCTGTATTTCCCTCTCGCCTTTAATGAAACCCTAATTAAGAGTTTGGCGGAAAATAGCTGGCAGAATGCAGGTGGCCAGAAAAGAAGCCAGAATCAGAAAGAAGTAGGTAACCATCTTGAGTCAGCCAAAAGAGCTGAACCAAAGATGTTGGTATGACAGCCGGGGGATCTATAGAGGTCAGGGTTTAGACAAGACATATTCAGCTGCTGGAGTTGATAGAAAATGTACATGAATTGGCTTTTCAGATTGAAAGGTAACTGAGTCCAAACCCGGTAGTGCTGTGGTTTTTGAGATGGCAAATGTCCTTCAGTTATTAGGTGGCCTAAAATTGTAATCAATAGATAGGTGATTCTCCTATTCAAAAATGCTTGTTGAAGTTAACTAGCCTGTTCTGACATTGCATTTTTTTTAGAATATGGATTAGACGCAGAAGCTATCTAGGATGTCAGGCAGAGACTACAGAGATGAATACACGTCACTCAGGATGGTGAAGTATATGCTAGAGTCTGCTGTGGTTAGTTCTGCTGGGTGCAGAAAGAGGCTGTTTAAAAGCTATTAAACTGACTAGCTGTGAAAGATCAATGGAGTATTGGTTAGGTGATAACCTTGTGTTACCCCCAAATTACCTCATGCAAGCTTGTGCGACTTGCTACCTTTGCTGCTACAATGATTTATTGTTTTAATAAACATGCTCCCTTTCATTTTCCTTTAGAATTGAGGACTTGTGACTTTTTATTAAGTGACCAGAATCGCTGTTCAGAGTTGCCTGCCAGCAATAATGCGATCCCATTTTGCTCAATGGGGCTTTACAGGCCAGGATTTTATTTATTAAAAAATGGGCATGTGTACATGGGGAAAGTGAGAAGCTAATAACCGTGACCCAGGAATTCCACAGGTGGACAGCAGAATGCCCAGCCACGGCTAAGAGAAACTATTCTAAAATGGAGACTTTCTGTACATTTGAAATTGTTAAATGTTTGCAGGTTTGTCAGTTTGGCTCCCCACCCCATGCATCAAATTGACAAAGACTTTGAAATGCACTGCCCATGTTATTCTATAGTGGATTGAATTCTGGCTTGTCATAAATATGAAACTCATGAAATCACTATATATTCTGCAACTGCAGTTTGAGCAATTCTCTTTGTGCAAGTGAACTCTCCCATAGAAAATATAATTTTATTAGGTGCCTTTTTTTTTCTTTTTTAGAAAAGCCCAGAATTATGCCCCGATAACTATACATGGTGCTGAGACAAATTAAGTGTGTGTGGGAGGCAGGAAGAGGATGGCATTCTTGAGTCTTGTCGTTTTCCTTTGTGCAGTGCCCCTAGTTCAATGGTAGAGCTGATACTTTGCTTGCAGACAAATTAGGAAATTCTTCTGCTTGTCAACATGAAGAGTTGCTACTTCTCATTGGGACCAATGGTCATTTTTATTTTTACTTACGTCCTTGTTACTTCCAGGTTGGAAGTCGTTGGGTTGCCTTTGAAGAATCTTTGGAAGCTTCAGTTGATTCAGGAGACAGGTGTCAGTCTGGGATGTGAGGCAGACTGATCTGTCCTGTGCTGCTTTGGCTGCATTGGCTACTAATTTCCTTCCTGGTTAAATTCAAAGTGCTGGTGTTAACCTTTAAGGCTCTTTAACGGCCTGATTCCAGAATATCTTGAGGACTACCTCCTTGTGTATGAGCCACCTCAGGTGCTCCATTCAGCAACTGAGGCTTCATTGTTTATCCCGTTTGTCTGTAGTTCAGTGGTGGAGGATGTGAAGCAAGGCCTTTTCAAAGTCCAGGCTGTGAAATGCTTTTGTCAGGAAGACTTGCCTTTTGGCAGGCAGCTAAAATGTATCTTTTTGAAGAATAGATTTGGCTTGAATAGATTTTATTTATTGCACCTGACTACACACACACACACACACACACACACACACTTAAAAGTCCCTCGTTGCTGTTTTTGTGTTTTGTATGGTTAATACGTTTACATTCATTGCTCTTCAATTTTGTGTTAGAAGGGTCGCTGACAGAAAGATCAGATATATATGTCTTAAATAAATAAATACATATCAGGGCGGATTCATATGCTCAAGCTTTCATTCTCAGAAGGATTGAACAGGAACACGTCCTGGTGAATTGTGTCCCAAGTGGGAAAGAGGAACTTATGTTGGGGTTTTTTGCCTTTGGAACCAAAGAGTATTGGACCAGCTCTGTCTAGTTTGAAAGTGTAGACAACAGGATACTTCTACAAGGGGATTTCAGCACGTTTTGATGGGTCTTCTTTGGTTCAAAACACTCTGTCCTCTTGCAACAAAGTGCTGAGGCGAAAAACTGGCAGAAAATAAATCACGTAGACAATTTGCTTACCTGTTTTAAAGACTCTATGTGGACTGAATGTGTTCAAAGGGGCGATGCACCTCAGCTTCTTGAGCATGGAGGTCCTGTATCCCAATCTCTAACAGGGAGGAAATTTTGCAGTTGAAAAATATCACAATATGAACAGCAGCGACAACATTTGAGCACCTGACAACAAAGGCAACCCCCCCCCCCCCAATATCGTTCTCCATGTAATTGGAACTGTACAGTGCTTAGGATTGTTCACACTTGTCTTGCTATGGACCACCCTTGGAGGAAAACAGGCGTAAAGGTAGAAAATAGCTCTACAAGTAAGAACCAATCTCTAGGAAAGCAACAATGCTGGCATTTCAAGGCATCCCAGTTATATTGTTCCCCCCTGTGTATCGTAGAATCTGTCTTTTTCTGCCGCATGTCAGTTTTGTATATTTTTACGCTTAATTTAATTCCATTTTACTTTAATCTGTGATTTTTTAAAGAAAAATCTTCTCAAAATATACCTTTTAGGATATTTAAATATGTGTTTTCTCTCTCAAAATATGTAATTAAATATGTAATTTTCTGAGAAGTGTGAAATGCTGTGAGTAACTAAGTTCCAATCTGTACATTTGTCAGAGAGGTGCAGATTACATCATTTCTTATAGGAACTAGTAAATATTGAATTTCTCAAGCATCTCTATTTTTCCTGTAGGTTATCTTACTTATGTATTTATTTATTTATTTATTTATTTATGTGTTTGTTTAATTTATTTAAGGCAGTCATATCCCACCCTTCATAATATTTATCCAAGGGTGATTTACAACATAAGGGGTGGGCTGAAATGCGGTGTTTCTGTTTACTTCTTCCTTTTTTTCTTTCTTTCAAGTCCAAATAAAGCAATGTGCTGAAAAGCATAGTGCCAGAAATTGAATCTGTGTTATGGCTAGGCTAAAAAAAGAGCACAGTATAATGGATACATGCCCAGAGTAGTGTTTGCAGGTTGTGTGTATCTAGGGAAATGGTGAATTCAATAAAGTCCCAAAGTGGCATGTTAGTTTTGGTTAAGATACTCAGGAAAGATATAAAGCAATGAACATATATAAAAGATGGGTTTATATTTAGATTGGTGTCACAAATTTCATCTCAAGCAGCTCTGAGTGGTGTTTTAGCTTCACAACAATTTGGCGCTGTAGGTAAGACGGAACTAGCCCAAAGCCTCCCACTGAGCTTCAGAGGTGGGAAGTGACTGTAATCTGAAGAGATCACATTTATTTATTGCATTTTATACCACCCAATAGCCAAAGCTCTCTGTGTTCTACCAAGAAGCTAGAGCACATAGGACAACCAGAAGGCTGGCTAGCCGTGGACAGCAGTCTGAAAGCACAGAGCTTGGTGGTCTGTCTTAGTGATACGTTGCCCAGACTGGTGCTGTTGCTCCAAACACATTTTCCACAGCAGCTCTGCTCCTGGGACCAGCAGCCCTAGTGGCACAGAGAGTAGAGGGTTGATGATCCATCCCCTAGTTCAAGCCCACTGGCTCCTGCCATCAAAGCACTGACTCAGCCTGGCTGCAGAACAAATAGTAGGAATGTAACTTCTGCAATTGAAATGGAGAATCCCCGCCTCTGTTTCTTGATCATTCTTGATAGTTTACTTCTAAGGAAATACTAAATTAAATATTATGGCTTAGATAGGCTTGTTAGTTAGTCCTATGGAAATAGGCCTATATTTATGGCTATTGTGGCAGCCATACATTTAGAAGATGACTAACGATGCACAAAATGTTTTTGAGAATCCTCAAGTAAAAGAAGAAGAAGAAGAAAGGTAGCAGAAGGCTGTGAATTATAGTTTTGTAAGTCTTGCAAGTGACACAAGGCCCAGCCTTGATGGAAGTTCCCCACCATCACCAGTGAAGCACCTGATTACAAATTTTCTACACAGAATCCTGGCTGTGAACACTCATAGATTAAACAAGACAGCTCTGTTTCTCGTTTTACTTCATCTTTGCTGTTTTGGCTCCTGGGGCCATCAGCAGTGCATTTCCAAAGATTTAGTGGAGAAGTGAAAAATTGCAGCACAAGAAGACTCTCTGGAAGATGCCTGAAGATGCAGGCTGCAGGAAAAGGAGGCGAGGGCACCGTGTGAACTCTGGGCCAATTCCTATTGACCGCTGTAGTAGTTTTACCTGAGAGATCAAAATGAGTTTGTTGTTTTCGGGTGTGTCCGCAAAAGGCTGGCATTGTACTCATTTAAACCTTTCTGCTTAGCCTTTCTGCTGATGATTGGTAAGCAAAAAGCGCATCCAACACTACTGTGATGTTACCAGCATTGTTAAACCTCACTCCTATAATGAAGTCATGGCATTTTCTGTTATAATATAATGTATATTGGCTGGATATATATGATATAGTAGTGCTTTAAAATGCACCAAAGGCCTGTAGTGCAGGTGCCCCTCCCAAGCCTTTACTACAGACCCCCCCAAGAGTAGTAGCTTCATTTTAATGTCAAACCATGGCCTGGAAGAGAGATTAAAATGGGTCAAGATAATCTGCCTCCACCAGGTGCTTTTGGAACTGTCTAGCCAACACCTTCTCAAGGAGGGGACTGATGGACGTGACTGGGCAGAAGTTATCACAAACTTCCAGATTCAAAGAGAGTTGCATCACACCCACTTTCAAGGCTGTGGGCACCACTCCCTCCCTTAAACAGGCATTAACCACTTCCTGGAGCCACTCAGTCAATCTCTCCAACCTGGCTAGAAGTCAAAAGCCATGAAAGGCAAGGGTTGCATATACATGGGATCAGCTGGACCTTTCCAAGAATGTGTGCATATCATCAGGCTACAACAACTGAATTGGATCCCACAAAATGTGATATGATGGTGCTCTGTGTGCCTGTACTGGATCTATACCAAACAGAAATGTTAAATTTATATCCTGATTTCCAGGTTATATAGTTCAAATCCATAAGCTATTCTTATCTCGATCATGTCCATGCAGGTTGGAAAAACACACACACAATGACACACACAAGCTTAAAAACACACACAAGGTGACCAACACAACTTAGTACGTGCAGAGTAGGGCATGGGTTTGTGCCTCATGGTCCTGTGTGTACATTCAACAGAATGTCTTACAGAGTCCACATATACACAAATCGCACACAGTCAGGAACCAGGGAGAAGCAGGGTCCCCCCAATCACATGTATAATTTGTACACATGTGGATACTTTTTCGAATGTTACGTTGAATGCACATTGGAGCAGGGCAAGACCAATGGGTGTGATCCCATTCCCCCTTATGTCATGTTTCCCTGCTTTGGTTGCGCTTTGCTTTCTATTTATATGTGCAAGACAGCATCAAGTTAATCTACTAGAAGGAGGGCTTTCTCCGCTGTGGCACCTCGGTTGTGGAATGAGCTCCCCAGAGAGGTCTGCCTGGCACCTACACTGTACTGCTTTCGTCGCCAGCTGAAGACCTTTTTATTCTCTCAGTATTTTAACACAAATTTAAATTTTACTGTTCTAACTCTGTATTTTAATCTTATATCAATTTTGCCGCGTGGTTTTATCCTGGTTGTGCTTTTTATACTGTATTTTGTAATTGTGCTTTTAACCTGTTGGTTGTTTTATTATGGTTTTAACTTTTGTGAACCGCCCAGAGAGCTTCGGCTATTGGGCAGTATAAAAATGTAATAAATAAATAAATAAATAAATAAATAAATAAATAAAACAAAATGTTTAATGTTCTTGCCATTCAGGTATGTTGAGAAGGATGTAAATCTATCAGAAAGATGTGGTGTATTCAGTTACGGCTCTTCTGTGTTGCTTAAAATGACACACACACACAATTGAGGGTTCGTGTGCATCCAAATCATGTCCTGCTGTTTGAATTTGATCTTGCCAGTAAGATGCCAAGATAAGAAGCTTCAGAGGAATTTTATGCCTATGAATATTTCAGATTTCAAGGACTCTATGCTCTGTTGAAATCTTCCAGCAGCTCAGAGAGTATAATGGGGAGAGATACACGAAAGGAGCATTCCTCATAAAGCTGCAGAATAAAAACGAATGCTTATGTGAATGCATAAAAGGAGGAGGGGGTGGAGATTTGCAAACTGGCTTTGCCTGTTTGCTTTAAAACATGCATGTGGACATGAAGGTCACCATCCTAAAAGCAGTTGCAGACAAGTTGCAAGGACTTCAAGAGACCAACATGTAGATCGGGTTTGGCAAACTATATTTTCATTGAAGTCCAAGAAATAATCCCTGTAGACAGACTAATTTTTGTTATACTCTTTTACTTGAAAGGAACCAGCTTTCTAGTTAGAAAGACATCCAGCGGTATTTTTTTCAGTAAATGAGGAGTAATTTCTCTTCTTTTCTCCTTTGAGTGTTGAAACTGGTATGTGGGAGAAGCTCTGATGCCCATGGGGCAGGCACATTCCTCTCTGGTAAACAGTTAAAAAGAACAGAGCAGAAATGAGGATGGGCAAAAGAAATGTGGTGAACTCAGGGCCGGCCCTACCATTAAGCAAAGTGAACCAGTTGCCTCAGGTGGCAGATGCAGGGAGGTGGCAGCAAGGGCTTGGAGGAGAGACCTGTATGCAATGTAGCCTGCTCTGCACCCCCTAAGTTAGCTTGCTGCCTTCTAGCTCAGAGGATGCTGCTGTCCTACATTGTTGAAGAGAGATTCCTCTGCCATTCTCAGTGGGAGTGGGTGCCATCTTGTTCAGGCAGCAAAGTGGCTTGGGCTAGGCTTGCCTCACAAGCAGCAGTGCCTCCATCATACCAGCTTCAGCTTTCTTCAAAATGATTGTCTTCTTCTCATGAATCAGACCACTAGCTCATCTAGGCCTAATCTACACCAAGCAGGATATAGCACTATGAAAGTGGTCTATGGTATGTGTCAATGGACCCCAACAGTTGTCAGTGCACTTCAGTACCACTATAAAGCAGTCGTGTGGCTCCTGCCTTTTATATACATTTTCATACCGCTTTCATAGTGCAATATCCTGCTTGGTGTAGATTAGACCCTTGTCTAATACGGCCCATACTGACTGTCAAGAACTCTCTAGGGTCTGAAACAAATTACTTTCTCATCAGCTGCTGCCTGATCGTTTTAGTTCGAGCCGCTCAGGTCCCTAGCCTGACCCCAGTGGAGGCTGGTGGCTCTGATGTCAGTGGGGCATTGACTCCACTCCGGATTCCAATCAGAACCCCAAAGGAGCTATCTAAGGTGCTTTGCCCTTGGATAGCTCCTTTAGAGTTCTGGCGGAAACCCGGAATGGATCGACCATACCACTGACATCAGAGACACCAGCCTCTGCTGCCTGCCCCTAATATGACTTTGCACCGTGGATATCACCTACCCGGGGGTTTGTACAAAGCAACACAGAACAGTCTACTTTGTTAAGCTGTCACTTCATAGTAGTACTATTCCGGCATGTTCGTGGTCGCTTTTTACAAAGCAGCTGTGTTGCCCAGGCACATGTTCTGTATTTTCTGGTGAATTTCATTATAGTACTAATCATGTCTATATTAGAAAAGCTAGCTAGATGATTAAATTGCAGAAGTATTGAAATGAATACATCTAATTCCTTAGTCTTAACCTCACCCAAATGTGCATGTACTATGGATTGAGTGTATGCCTCAGTAAGCGAGGGCCTATTACTTTCTTGCTCCTTAATAGGTTTCTCCCGCCCCCCTCGATCCTATTTTAAAAAATGCTTTCGTCGTTTACTACCCCATGTGTGCTGTCTTGCTCTGTTGTGATGGGAAAGTTGCCAAAGAAAATTGCAAAGCTGAGCTTGTGTTAAACAGCCTGTCATGGTGTTAATCACTAGGCAACCCTGTTTTCCCCCCCAAAAAACTTCTACCCCATTATCTATCGCTGCAACCCATTGCTAGGTAGCAGCAGCAATGGGACTGGTTCAGAACCCTTTTGCATCCTTGTCCTATGACCAGCTTATTCTATGAATACTGGCTGCTCTTTCAGTTTGAGAGAATATGGGTAGGAGATTATTGTGTATATCAGGTGGAGGGAGGGAGAGAGGGAGGGGGTCTAGGGATCAGTTCAGCTTGTATTTGTGAGCTGAGCTGTGGGTTTTCCCCACATTCCAGGGTCTTTTTACATTTGTTTAGTTTTTTTTTTTTTTTGTCTTGGCTGCAATTTGTGCAAATAGAGATTTGCACAAAATACGGTGGCAATCTGGGCAAATGACAACCATAACGTGTGTCATTTGCACACATTTTGCGAATTTGTGCAAATTTCAGCCGTAATTTGTGCAATTTCAAAAGCACCGAAAATCCACTAGCTGGTCCCAGTCGCTGCATACTTAGTCAGGCCAGCTAGCGGAAGATGAACTAAAATCCAGGAAGCTGAGCTCCACCCCCCAACTGGAGTCCTTCAACAACCCTAAAAGGGACTGTCTATAGGACTAAAAGCACAAAAAGGGAACTGTGTGTTTAGTTTGTCCTCCCTCAGGTTCACATACCTGGTTTCCCACACTATGCACAGCAGACTCCAAGGCCTTAACTAGACCTAAGGATTATCCCAGGCAAATGGAGGGTTCGTCCCTGCCTGCTCCCAGGATCCCGTGTGTCATTTGGATGCACAGGGATGATCCCGGGATATAGGCCTGGTCTAGCCATGGCCCAAGAGAAAAGAGCCTCAGAATCCTCTCTCTCTCTCTCTCTCTCTCTCTCTCTCTCTCTCTCTCTCTCTCTCTCTCTGTGTGTGTGTGTGTGTGTGTGTGTGTGTGTGTGTGACTGACTATGGCCATAGCTAGACCTAAGGTTTATCCCTGGATTGCCCAGGGGTCAAACCTGTTCATCTAGGTGACACACAGAAGATCCGGTGCTCAGGCAGGGGCGAAACCTGGATGATCCCAGGATAAACCTTAGGTCTAGCTGTGGCCAGAGAGAGAGAGAGAGAGAGAGAGAGAGAGAGAAGACACAGGATGCTGTGGGTACTCTCTGCTCAGAGTTTTTCCTCAAGTAGTTTCATTCAGATAGAAAGCCGACCTAGAGCTTGGATTTTCTGTGTTGTAATAGTTAAATTTCCAGGAATGTAAAGAAGGGATTTTTTTGGTAGAACACTCTTCAAAGGAGTTTTTCTCTCTTTTTACATGGTTTCTTATAAATCTCATTAAAATCCGGTCAGAACCTTGGCTGATACTTCGTAAATTATTGTATTAACCTTGTTCTATAAAACATAACTTCTTTGACCCCAGATCAAGCAAGAGGCTAAATCTTAGATGTCGTTTCTACATACATCTTAGTGGTTTTAGCAAAATGTAATTTACAATAAAAATTTGTTTTTTTTATTGCTTGTGTGACACCATGAAGATTGCAAGATTCTACAGAGTGCAATAAACTCTCCCTAGTTATATTTATTCTATGAGATACCCAAATGGTTCATGGATTTATTGAACTCTTATTCTTATGAAAGATGGAAAGTCTGAAAAATAAACAGTCACAATTCTTGTTGCTTTTACTATCAGTTTGCATATTTTATTTTGTTTATTCTCAGGGTAGATTTAAAATTTCTGTCATATATAAAAGCTCAAAACATGCCAGACTCTAAAAAGTTAGGCTAAATGAATATTTTGTTGCACTGTGATTGCATTATAACATTCAAATATCACTATATCTTTTGTTATACGAATATTTCTTTTATTGTTTTGCCTGTGATGGAGCTATTTCATAGGCTAGGATCAGTGAAATGGAATGTGCAAACGTATTGCGTGCATATCCAAATCCTCGTTAATGGACCATAAATCGACAGGGCCCAGGGAAATTTTAAATGAGAGGTTTCTCTGTAGCCTTGCATTACCATGGTGATATTACAGTCTGCGTGGATTTGGAAGTGCTATTTTCCAGACCCTGTAATACAAGGTAAATTTACCTAATTTAGTGATACAGAAAAAGTGTGTCTAGATGATGGAATAAGGTGCGGGAACCAAGCAACATGCCCACTGTCAGGTAGTTTAATCTAGTAATTCATATTCCTTTATCTTTTTTCATTTTTAATAAAGTTGATATGCTAAAAGGAGAGAGACAGACAGGGATGTTAAGTTCTACATCTGGATTTTTAAATTCACAGAAATGGAACATTTTAAATATACCTCTCAAGACCATTAACAACTGTTAATTAGCAACCCGGATGATCAGGGGTCTGGAAACAAAGCCCTGTGAAGAGAGACTGAAACAACTGGGCATGTTTAGGCTGGAGAAGATTGAGGGGAGACATGAGAGCACCCTTCAAATACTTGAAAGGTTGTCACACAGAGGAGGACCAGGATCTCTTCTCGATCCTCCCAGAGTGCAGGACTCAGAATAGCTGAGCTCCGGCTATTGGGCGGTATAGATGTAATAAATAAATAAAATAAATAAATAACAGGCTCAATTTACAGGAAGCCAGATTCCAGCTGGACAACAGGAAAACCTGACTGTTAGAACAGTACGACAATGGAACCAGTTACCTAGGGAGGTTGTGGGCTCTCCCACACTAGAGGCCTTCAAGAGGCAGCTGGACAACCATCTGTCAGGGATGCTTTAGGGTGGATTCCTGCACTGAGCAGGGGGTTGGACTTGATGGCCTTATAGGCCCCTTCCAACTCTACTATTCTATGATTCTATGTAGGATTCAAAATCAGGGGCACAAGGCTTTTAAACAGTCTTACTTGAGGTTGTCTGCCTAGGGTTCAGGAATGGGATCAACTTGCTCCTCCTTTGCAACCTGCTTTCCCCCCACCTCTGGCTCTGGCTCAGACAACAGTGATGGGAAGAAGAAGGAACAACCATTGCCATTGCCTCCTTGCTGACTGGCTCTCTTCCTGTCAAGCAAGTACATCACAGTGAGGGAAAGAAAGAGGCTGAGGAGCAATAGCAGCTAGATACAATGGCGGTGAGAAGGGAGACTCACTGAGAGAATGGCCCCCATGAAAGTGTCTTGCCTAATGGCACTCCACTAATGGGGTTATCGGATCCACAAGAAGCCCCTGTGCCCCTTTTGAGAGTTTTAGAGAAGCAAGACTTTAATTAGATACTGCTTTTTCCATCACAGTGGCCAGAGAAGCCATATGGCTCTCTTAAAAAATATAGAAATCCTCTCTGGGTCTAGAGCTAGCAATCTTAGATAAGGCACTGCATTCCAGGCAGATAAACGTCTGAAGAATATTGTTCCTGTTCAGAGCTTCAGCTCAGTGGGATTGGTGTTTTTCACATCTGTTCTTTGGTTTTCCACTGTCACCGCTGCCATCTTTCCCCCCTCAGGCATCCTGTCCTGGATGTTTGGGTGCCTGGAGTTGTACCCCAATAAATTTACCCTGGAAGAGTAACTTTTACTAAGTACAATCTCTGAACCTAGTAAAATTACTGATTTTTTGTGCCCCTTGGCGATGCCTAAATTTTTATTAGAGTGAGCTGAAACATTGTGTCAGACCCTTCAGGACTCCTCTCCCTTTCTATCAGTTGGATGGGTGGATCTTGTCTCTGTGCACAAGTAGCACGAACATGAAGGCATCATGTAATGTATGCATAACCTGCCATTTCACATGAATCTATTTTATTTATTTATTTATAATATTTATATACCACTCCCCATTGAAAAATTTCGGAGCGGTGTACAAGATAAAATGAAAATAAAAACAGGATAAAACAGTTAAAACAAAATTTAAAAGAAGCAAAAACAGAGATTCATGGCTGCATATTAAGGAAAGGCTTCTTGGAATAAAGATGTTTTCAGGAGGCGCTGAAAGGAGTACAAGGTTGGCGCCTGCCTGACCTCCAGAGGCCGGGAGTTCCACAGGAGGGGCGCCACCATGCTGAAGGCTCTTCCCCTGGTGGACTCCAATCGGAGGATAGATCTATGTGGAACCACCAGGAACATGCCCTCGGATGACCTCAGTGACTGGGCAGGTTGGTAAGGGAGAAGGCGCTCTCTCAGGTATCCTGGTCCCAAGTTGTTTAGGGCTTTGTACACAAGTACAAGAACCTTCAACCTGGCCCAGTAGCGAATAGGCAGCCAGTGCAGTTCCCTCAGCAGAGGAGTTACATGCTGGAAAGGGGCAGCTCCAGACAACAGCCGATTATTTTAGGACAATTAAGTTCTTTAGTCTGTCTTTAACCACTTTCCTGGCTTTTAAATCAGTTCTGGGGAGGCTCCTGTAGAGCACAGTAATGTCGCATACAGAAGAGGTTAGTAGCCTTCAGCGGTCTGCAGTAGTGCACCTTGCAGGGTGATCTTTGATAGAAGTGTTGGTTCCTATTTTTATCTGGCCAATATTGGAGGATGATTGGATGATTGATTGGTCAGTGATTGGTTCTTCTTCGTGGTCTGTGTACACCACATGTATCTGTTCCGTGAGTAAAATCAGGTATTTCCCCCCTTGCATGCTTTCACCTGTTTTCTCTGCCATAATATGCAACCATAGAAAGCAATAGAAAGTCTTTTTTAAAAATGCTGCTCTCAACTTCTAATCTTAATTGATGCACATCTGTCTCCTTGCAACTTTCAGCAGAGCTAAGTCCTAGTTATTTATCTTCGTGCTTTTTTACATTTGTAATTTGTTCTTCCTTCAGCTTGCTTAGGGCATGATATGTCAGGATGTTAGGTGGTCTTCCATCCAGCAACCTGCCAAGCTCAGAGATGAACTGGTTCTCTGAAGGAAATGAGTTTTGACTTAGTAGCACAAGGCTTGGAAGGCTTGACTTAAATTTGAGGGAACTGCAGTGAAGAAATAATATCTTCCTTGAGCGTTAGATCCAATTTTTCAGGGGTGGGGAAAAGGCCAACAGAGTGAAAGAGGGGGAATTGAGTGGTAGAGAAGGTTAAAATGTTAAGGATGTAGAGCTACACTATTGTTATGAATTTGTGTACTTGGACAAAATTTCCTGAAAAGGACTGAATGGTGAACACAGCAGACATCTTGTTTACCCCTTGGGGTACATTCACACCAAGGAAATGACAGCACTTAAAATGGTTTATAGCTCTACAACATCACTAAGCACTTACTTGTTTTTAAAAGCTATTTGAAGCACTTGTTTTTTCTACAGCATCTCCCGAGGTGGTCTTGAGTAAAGTGTTGTTGTTTTTAAATATAAAGCTTTATATGTTTGCCGTGGTTCCTTGGTGCGCTTGAAATAGGCATCCTGGTGGACCAACAATCCCAGCAGGCCTGTAGACCAGGCAGTCAGCAGTGTACAGTGGCAACACGAAACAGCCGGGATGGTGTTTGCTAATGAAAGGTGCCCCCTTTGGCTATTTATAGAAGTTTCCCCCTCTCTCTTGTGTGAATTTGTCTTATAATATTTGTAAGCGATGCAATTAAAAGTGCTACAATGACCTAATGCAACTGTGTTCTGGAAGCTCTCTCGGTAGAGTGGTTCCCCCCCCCCAGTTTTTTCTCTTTACACCGTCTTCATGGATTGGCAATGCAGCTAAACATGGATGCCAAGTGTTTGGTGGCAGGACTCTCTTACTTAACTAAATCTCTCTGTCGCCACGTATCCCACCCCTAAACCTTACTTGTTATTTTAAGGCTGTGATTTCAATTAAGCTTCATCTGGCTTTTCCTTCTCACATTCTTGTCTCCTTTCCATCTCTTCTTAATGTAATTAGTGTCCAAGACAGCTCATCTGCTGTAGTTAATGCTTTGAATTAATCTCTTTTTCTTCTGCTTCCCTCCATCTCCTTATGTTGATTTGGCTTGTGGACCATTTCCTCAATTCTCTGAAGGCTTCTCCGTTTGTTCCTTGTTCTGAAATATTTTGTGATGTTTTCCTGTGACTGACTTCATAAAAATGAAGGGAGTTAAAAGGACAACATATATGGGTGTAGGTAAGACGTGAGAAGCTAGCAGAGAAGGAGAGAAAAGAAATACTTGTCAGTATAAGAGAATTTTTATGCATGTGAATCTCAGGGCATCTTAGATCTAAAAAGGTTTTCATCTGCTTCCTAACAGCAATCTTATTGCTTTAGCTATTTTTTAAAAGCAATTAAACACTCACACACATCACAATCTAAGGTACAGAATTTGAAAAGCATGCGCAGCACATGCCTAGCAACCTCTTCCAAGTATAATTTCATAACGATTTTTAGCTGTGCATTTGAGGCAGACAAATTGACACGATAAAATGTTACTGCTCCAAAGGAGCTATTACTGTCTATTGGGTAATTAAAAGCTAAATAGAATGTTAAGAATCAATTCATGCAATTCCTGGGCTTGTTTGTTTGTTTGTTTGTTTGTTTTAACTTCTACATCTTTGAGCCGCTTAGGATTATTTATTTATTTATTTATTTATTTGTAATTTCAAATAGGGTCACCATGAAGCAGAATTCAGAACTAATACTTGGGTGGAGAGCAATGACAAATCTTGATAAAATAGTTAAGAGCAGAGACAACAAAGGTCCCCATAGTTAAAGCAACGGTATTCCCCGTAGTAACCTATGGCTGCGAGAGCTGGACCATAAGGAAAGCCGAGCGAAGGAAGATAGATGCTTTTGAACTGTGGTGTTGGAGGAAAATTCTGAGAGTGCCTTGGACCGCAAGAAGATCAAACCAGTCCATACTCCAGGAAATCAAGCCAGACTGCTCACTTGAGGGAATGGTATTAAAGGCAAAACTGAAGTACTTTGGCCACATAATGAGAAGACAGGATACCCTGGAGAAGAGGCTGATGCTAGGGAAAGTGGAAGGCAAAAGGAAGAGGGCAAGATGGATGGATGATATTCTGGAGGTGACAGACTTGACCTTGGGGGAGCTAGGGGTGGCGACAGCCGATAGAAAGCTCTGGCGTGGGCTGGTCCATGAAGTCACGAAGAGTCGGAAGCGACTGAACGAATAAACAACAACGAAGCAGAATTCAGAACTAATACTATGACAAACAAGTTACAATGTTTATCTTTCTTCATGTTAATGTTTCATTCTTTAAGTAACAATTCCTTAGATTGCTAGAAAAGGATGTCCACTGACCTAAGCATGGTGAAATACCGCAAATGATGCATAGCCTCTGCACACCAGTTGCTGGAAAACATGACCAGAAGGGTTCTGTTGCACTCATGTCCTACTTCTGGGTGTCCTCTGGGCAGCAGACTGGCCACTGTGTGAACAGAATGCTGACTAGATGGACCCTTAGTCTGATCCAGCAGGGCCCTTCTCATATTTTTATGGTTTCTTGGCTGAAGCAACATTATTACAATAAAGAATTTGAGTTAAGATTGGTCATATCGCTAGAACCAAAATCCTGATATGATAAAGTTCAGAAAGGATTCAGGAGTCCAGGTCCTCTGTGCCTCTATCAAACACTCAAAACCCTTCATCTAGAATTTTTTTTTAAATGTAAGTGTAAAATGTCAATCTGTTTTAAAACGTTCCTGTTTTTAAAAACAGTTTTGCAAAAACTTGGGTTTCTGAGGGCAGGAAGTGAAAGGAAGACCTAGAGCAGGGGTGGGGTGCAACTTCAAGCACTCCAGGGGTGACAGTTTCCAGCTCTTGGGCCCCCACTGCCATGCTGCCAAAATTCGACAGTGCAACAGTGACAAGGCAATAACAAAACAACATTTTGTTACCAAAATTCAGCAGCAAACTGCTATGAAGGCTCAAAAGGACAATATTCCACCTGAAAACAAGCTAAATTGGGTACTTTTGAGTGTCTGTTTTAGTTTCCCACTGACTTTCCACAGTAACCTGCCAAATTTCTTTGCTGCTGCCATGGGAGGGTAGACCACACTTGAGGCCATGGGGAAGAGGGGGACACACTGAATTCCTGCTAAGTCCACCTGTGTTTTATCTTCCTTTATTTTTCAGAAGGAAACACAAGATGACTAACAGGAAGTTCATTACCCTAATTATGTGAAACATAATTTTGGAAAACACCCGGCTCATTTAAAGAGCAAGATTCTGCTTTTGTGTGGTGGATATAACACGCACAGAATATAAACAGCCCTTTCCCTAGTTTGTTTGACATAGTTACTCAGTCTCTCCCTCATGCTCAACAGATGACTGCTGTGACATGAAGCAACGGATATTTCTAGAGTTGTCTCAAGCCCGCTGTAGCAATATGCCTCAATGACTTGTACGACTACTGCCGTTGTAAGGGTGAAAGAGAACAGTTTGGTTCTGCAACATATGCATTGCAGTTATAAGATGTGCATGCGAATTCCACAATTCTAGAGTGCTAAGACTATCTTCATCTTTTATATAAATAGCTTATGTGTAGGTGTTCAGCAACAGTATCGCAAACCACTCTTAAATTAACGCTTAACATAAAAGATGAGAAGAATGCAAAGCAACAGCATCAAGGATAGTTCACTGAAATTGATTCTTTTTAAAGTAAAACAAACTCCTTTTAAAACATTAATTTTCCTGCCTTCCTCCTCTTTTTCTCCACTTCCCCCATATGCCTCCTTTGGGTACGTCTTGCTCCCTTGCATCACTGTTTATCTTCAGTACTGAATACTTCCAAATGAAGGGACAGAAGGAGATAGTTCTGGTTAGAAAATGAAATGAAATAATGCTTTTTTAAAAGCATTCTTAATTTGTTAACGCTGCCATTCAGTCAGGACTTCAAGTACAAACACAGATGATAATCTCAGGCATGTTGCCATTGTAATGCTTTAGCATTTCATTGGCCGATCCCCTTTTCCCTCAGTCCCTATAACCTAAACACATATATAAATTATCACCAAAAACATAAACCCAAATGGAGTCTGGTCAGATCCTGAGCAAATTCTCAGGCCAATCTCACTGCCTTGAAAGGCAAGAAGTTATGTACTGTCTTAGTTTTCCTGAATGAAGCCTTCTGACAACCATATAGCCAAGGAGCAGGGTTCTTCCCCTGGAGATGGCAGTACCTTTCAGGATTTATCAAGTGCAGTTTGCCACCCTGGTCCTTTGACACAAGGGGCTGGTGTCCTGTCCTCTTTTTAATCTAGTTATTTGCCATTTTAATGCTCAGATCTATCAGCAGTCAGGGTGGCCACTTACAAGGCATCAAGAAAAGAAGAGGACAACGTTTTGAACAAAATGGTCACCTGCTAATTTATATGTTCAGATGTACATTTAGGGCACAACCCTATGGGTTGTCCTCCCAATAGGCAGAGTGCTCTGAGCTGGAAGCCCGCCACCTATCCTGTGCCCTGCCAGCAAGAGCCAGGCAAGGTGAAACACAAAGAGCAGCGAGAAGGGCATCTGAGGCCATCTAGTTGACTCATCTTTCTGGAGAAAGAGAGGCGATGGAGAGGTCATAGGATACTGTACAACTCCGTGCTCGTAGCTCCATCTCCGGGCATGGAAGAAGAAACCTGCAGCATCCGATGGTGCCCAGACACTGTCTAGGGCCCATAGGATTGCTTTCTTTGAAACAATGGCTATAACGTAAATAGAAATAAAATGCATTCACCATAATGGGGAAGACTGAGCTGTGAGGGTGCTCAGACTGCTGTCCATGTCCATGAAAACACCTTCATGGAGGAGGATACGGCTATCAATGGCTATGTGGTACCTCCAGTCTGCCTAGGGATACCAGGTGCTGGGGAACATGGGTGGGAGGGTGTTGTTGCACTTGTGTCCTGCTTGTGGGTTCCTGGTAGACAGCTGGTTGGCCACTATGTGAACAGAATGCTGGACTAGATGGACCCTGGGTCTGATCCAGCAACATGGCTCTTCTGATGTTCTTATATTCAGATAAGGTGCTGTTTGTGGGCAATTTCAAGGCCTCTGCTCTCATTTCATTTGGTTCATTATCTTTAAGCCAAACTTCGTCTGGACAGCCCTTCAAATAGAGGACCATCCTTTGTAAAGTAGGATACTTGACCACCATATCAGCAACTGCAATTTTCTCTGTTTTGGCTGTTGATGATTTCTCTCAGTTGTCCATTAGAACTGAGACCAGAACAAATGTCTTATTCCTTTTCTGTCACTTATAATTGCAGGCTTGCATATAGACAAATATAAATATAAATGAAAATGGTCATGAGAGTAAAGCCCTTCAGTATCATTAGAATTCTGAAATGTATCACTGTGAATAATATGGTAAATCAGTCATGTTACAAGAGATTATGCAATCATAAATTGCTGGCTGCATGAACTTGCTGATGGAGGATAGGGGTCTATTAAAACTGTTTCCATATAGAAATTGCAGCCAGTGATGCATAAACAACATATTCTGTAGTGACCTGTCCCGTACTCAAGTTGTTATTGGCAGGAGGTTTGGCATTTCGACAGTCATTAAATGAACCTATTACTCTTAATATGCAGCCAACAAGGTAAACAGGTTTATTCCTGAAACACGTCCCCTAATAATGGCAGTGTACCATTTTTCTTCACTTGCACGCCTTATGTCTTATTGAGGTGGCTTTTCCCACAGAGCACTAATGAGGCAGTGATAATTGTGGCTGTAACTTTTGAATCTGGTCAGTAAAGGGAAAAAATGTGTTCTAAAAATGGTCAATTATGCTCAGCAGAAGGAAGGGCGTACAAGAAAGGTTCTGAGATTTTATAAAAGCAAATAATTTCTGTGCTGCTTGGCCTCCTATTCAGCGCACAGTTAAGGTGGACATCATTTCCCACTTGCCAACTGGAGCAAGGAGCAAGGAGAATCCGAAGGCCCATCTCAATGTAAATACTGTGCAACTTCCGTCAGCATTGGGCCCACTCCATGCTGAGGCATCAGCCAGAGATATAATGTAGTTTGTAACCATGGAGCTGAATCAGAGGGATTACATATTCAAGACATTTTTAGCCACAAATCTGTGGTCCCATCACCAGCTGCCCAGATGTTTGCCTGGCGTCACTTGGCAATTCTCTATTCGCCCTAACATATGTCTCCTATGGAGATAGCTCATTGGTGTGACAAAGACTACAGCTGTTGCTAAATATTATATGAAATACGGATAGATTTCTGCACTATTGAGGACTATTTGTAGTGGAAAGGCTGGCTATGCATTTAATAAATAAATATTTTAAATTATAAAATCTCTGAGGGAATCTAGAATACACCCCAGAATTTCTCAGACTCCATGATTGGGGCAAGCCATTGTCACTTCAGTGCTTACATATTTCTCTGGCCCACAGCTGTGACATACATGTATTAAAATGTGAACTGTCTAGTGGGCTTTTTGAATCCAGATGGGCAGAACATACATGCGTAAAATCAATAGATAAAAAGAGTTTCTATGGGATTTTATTCTAAACCTTTTTTGAAGGGTTGGGTGGGTGTTAAGATCATAGGTCATTCATTATTTCAGACTCACAACAGAGAGGCTGATGAGAGGTTCATTGTCACCAATGGCTTTTTAATTGCACAAGAAGCTCATAGAACTTCCTTCCGCAGGGTCTTGATAGCTAGTCTGAGACTCCCTGAGCCATTCATGAAGAGTCTTATCTAAGTTTAATTTGGAAAGTCATGGTTTTGGCAGGATTCACCTACCCTCTCCTGTTTTCAAGATGCTGAGCCATGCTGCCTGAACAGCTGGACTCTGGAAACTTTCATGTGCCTGAGTAAAGTATATAAGACACAGGCTTGAGATTGCCAGGGCGTGATGATGCAGCATATCCTTGAGCTGCAGTATACTCTGACTGCCCTTGTTTTTACAGTATTTACTAGTTGTGAGGGCTACATGTAGTGGTTGGTCTGAGGCTGCCTGCTGGTGGGCCTCAGTTGGAATAATAGGCTGGGTGTGTGTGTTCAGCTTGGACACCCGCCCTGGCCACATTGAAGTTCTCCACAGTGTCCACATGAAATCTAAACCTTGGTCATTGGTCTGTTGGTAATTCCTCCCTGTAAAGCCCCATAAAGGCAAATCCATTGTAGGACATGTCAAATGGTTACATGTTAAGTAGGGTGACCATATTTGGGAAACCAAAAAAGAGGACACCTAGTGTGTGTGTGGGGAAGCAGCTTTCTGAGTCCTGCAGAAAGTACGTTATTTCCCCGCCACCTTAAAGAACCCGATTGGAGTGGAGGAGGGGAAAGGATTTCATTCTGCACCACCACCATCCACTCCAATTGGGGCCTTTTCTATAATGTCCACGAATGACCCACTTTCCCCTTTAAGACTTCAATTGGAGCTCGGGGTGGGGGAATGATGTGCCTCAAGAAAGCATGTCACTCCCTCCTGCCATGCTAATGGCAGCCTTAAAGGGGAAGGTGTGTCATTCCAAGACATTATTGAAAATTATAGAAAATCCCCCCTGACACCATGGAAAGAACAAAAACCAGGACAAATCCGGGGAAATCCTGACAGTTGGTCACCCTAATGTTAAGACTCCTTTGTAGATGATGATGATGACATTTCTTACCTGCCTTTCCCTTTGGATCGAGGCGGGGAACAACCTTAATACAACAAACTAACGATGACCTGGTCTTCTGTATAAAACAGACACTTCACTCTGGATTCATTGGGTGACTATTCTAATAAGATGCGGAAATGTTTGAGATATATAGATGGAAGATGACAGGGCTAAAAATATATTTCTATTTTTCATCGTTGTCGTTTTATTCTGAATTTCATGAATAAATGTGTTGAGTTCATACGTTTCTTCTCTAATTTCGTTTTCTATCAGGTTATGAGTGCCAGATGAAATCAAACAAGTTTTTTTTTAGGTCAATGAGGCAGACAAATGTTTTCTCTCTGTGTTTTTCTTTTTAGTTATTTTATCAAGTTTGCTGAACTGTGATCATATTGTAAATAACATGGTCAGTCCTGTTTATCCAGGGTGAAAGCCCATTTAGCTTTCATGGATGAGTTAAATGTTTCATTAGGTACCGAATTATCCTTTCGCTGATGCTGATGCGGCACAATTTGCTGATACTGCTGTTATACCTTGTACTTGATTATGTTGATTATGTTGAGGGTGTCTGTTTTTTTATGAATTGGATACTTAGTCCATCTGCTCATATTTCTGAGGAAACAACCAGCTTTCAGAGTTCAGTTTTAAAAGTTTTGTAAGTACCTCTAGGACAAAGCTGAACTTCTTGCTGCCAATATTGTCACCACTGATTTCCTTCTGAATTTTGGCGATATGGCAACAACGCTGCATTTTCTGTTTAAAACCAAATTATGCTCCTGGAAGCCCCGAAGGAGCAAGATTTTGCATTAAAACAAGGTGTCGCAGTGGCCGCAATTTTGGTGTGGCAGAGGGCAGCAAACTGCTCTAGGATAATCCTAAGGTTATGTTTCAGCCTTGTGTACAATATTGTATTTCAGCAGCAAGATTGCCGGTTTTGAAGTTCTGTACGCTCGCTCGCTCGCTCTCCATTTTGTTTTTGGAGGTGGTTTTCTCTAGTAGTTAATTTGCTCTAGTAGTTATATTCTGTGTTCATTTGATTGATTTTCTTTCTTTCTTTCAAACATTCTTAGGGGTGTGTGTCAGATGCATTATAAAACACAGAAAATACCTCAATATAGTTATATCCTACCATGGAATTCATTGTTGGTTTTGTATGGCTAGGATTTATATCTGTAAAGCGAAACAAACTTTTGCAGGTATGTTGCTCACTTTGTGCTTGCCAAGAGCTGTTGTGACTTCTCAGACTTCTGTTCTGGTAATGAAATATACTTACATTCTCCTCTCTCTCTTAAAGAGAAGGAATCAGAACTTCATACATAATTAGATTAGCTGCTTAAATGTTTAACATTAGTACTTGGCTCTATTTTACATGTTTTGCATTCCTACAGATAGACCTTATTATGAAAGGGCAGGGTAATGCGAGGTGTTTGAAAATAAACTTCTTTTCATTTTTTAATTGCTTTTCTTGATTATGCTGGCAATAGCTATTATCATGTTTCACACTCTGAAGAGGGGACAAAATGCTTGTAATTCTCTCTCCCCCCACCCCATAACATACATTATAAAAATATACCCTAGTTTAAGGAGCAGTGTAACCTTTCAGATTTTCAGAGGCAGCAGTTAAGATTCGGCTATTCATTTCATTCTTTCCCACAATTTTATTATGCGCCTTGATTACTTACTAAATTAATTAGAATGTGTATCCCGCCATTACTACATGAGGGAAAAGACTTCTCAGTAAACTATTTCTGGGGTTGAACAAATGGCAGCATGTATGAACTAAGCATGCTTCCCCTAAGGAAGTTGGTGTGTTCAGGAAATGGGAACGTTCAGCAAATAAATAAGAAAACCATTAAAATATACATAGATAAATGACAGTTTGTGCTAATGCAAACTTTTTAAACGTCAATAATACAGAAGTAAAATGATAATACATTTTTTTTATTTATGTATTACTTTTCTATACCACCCAATAGCTCTCTGAGTGGTTCACCAAAATTAAAAAGTCAGTTAAAAAAACATTATTATTTTTCATTTAAAATGCAAAGGGACAAACTACACATTTTGTTAAATGCATTCTAGCATTTAATGTAAGTGTAATTGTAACCAGTAATTCCCACTGCAGGGGCCCTGATCTCCTCAGGTTGACCATGTGATACATCCAACCCAGATGTTACCACTGGAGTTCATAGAAATCCTTGAACTATTGATAGTTCAAATGTTAAGAAAGAACACAATTTAGCCATCCACTTTTGCAATCCTTCCAATGCTGTACAAGAATATCTCTTGGATATTCCCCCTGCTCAAAGAATCCATAACTCTAGGGATATAGCCTAAGGGAACATAAACATCTTTAACAATGGTGATTGTTTTAAAGTCATGTGCACATTCCTAACAATTGCGGACCAAAGTGAATCAATAGTAGAACACACCTAAATCTTATGATTAAGGTCACAGATATATGCATTTTTAGACAGAAAAGAAAGACCTACACCTCACGACATGCATAAGATTTCACCTTAACTGCCCCAACTTCTAAATTACATCTCCATATGTGTTTTTTTAAAAGGAATACAATCTGTTGATTTATTTCCTTATTTTAAAGTTTGATTCCTGAGAATATTCTGTTCATTTGCCCTTCTCTTCTGAACCATTGGGGCCAGAGTTATAATGCTTCTTGTCAAAAGCTCCCTGTAACTACAAGCTCCTCTTTTGCTACTAGATGGGTGGTCCCCTGCTTTGTTCAGAGAGAGCTATTTCCCTTCCACATTGCCCCCCAAAACTTGACCTCTATTTTTTAATAGAAAGCAGAGAGTCAATACAAGATCCAAGACAGACTGAACTGCATTTTATCTGCGAACTCTAGATAACGGATCTTGCATCAATGTGAGCAGGAGTACTGGCCAAGGAAGGGGCATCTAACAATTTATTCTTAACAATGCTGATGCTGCCTGCACTACAAAAATCACTTACAACAAAAAGACCCGGAGTAATAACTTCCCCCTAGCTTTCCTTTTAAAGATCTGGCTGCATGCTCCTGTTCAGTGTATGACTATACAAGCTGTGCATAAATAGATAAATATAAAAAAAAAACCCATTGCAGTCTCTACAAGAGAAATGCTGTTTTATTGTGAATTTAGAAAATTAAATGCTTATCCATCGGTGGAATTATTTATGAATGAATAAGTGTGTATACTTTGTTTAGCTAGCCCATTATCTGCTGTTGGGAAACATTGTTTGCGTTCACCATTATGTTTCTTCTTTCAGCAGCCAAACACTTCTCTGCATTTTTTCCCCTCCTTGCTGCGTTTCGAGTCAATCTTATAACATAAAATATCCATAAGATCGATAATCACAAAAGCTATATATGTATAAAAAAGGCTTACTTTTGTTAGGAGGGACATCTGTGCTTGAACGGTTAGGTTGTTTTTTTGAGGGTTTTTCCCCCCTTTTCTCTTATTTCTTTTACACTAGATAAAGGTTTCTGCGCTCCGGTTCCAACACAACCCCGTACTTAGCTTTTACATTTCATTCCATTTTCATTGCACTACATTTGCAAATGAAAGCATTTTGTTTGTTTCTAGAGCTCTTTGACCTGAACAATTCCATCTTCTTAGTATTTTGTTGGATATGTGCTCTTTTGGAAGCAGGGAAGAAAAAGTAGCATTTTGGTCAGGAGGGTGGAGAATGTCACCTGATAGACCTGAGGCCTCAATAACCTCTTTCTCCATGTATTATTGTGACAAACCATTCCATGCGCTTGTTTCTGTGCATTGTTGGGGGAAGGCTGTGGGAGAGCATCATGCTTTTCACTTCTCCGGTTCTCAGAAAAGGAACAGAAAACAACAGACCTTTGGGAGCCAAAGTAGCAATCTGGATCTTGAAGCATGTTTCCCATATAACTATATAAATAGAAACCAACAACCATTGACCTTGATCTTAAAATGCTTCTTGGAGTGAGCAATGTTTTCAGAAGCCAACATATAAACACTTACATTCGGTCTGGTTTTCTAGTCATTGTTCTGCCGGAGCTCCCTTTTACAATTCTAAAAATAAAATCAGAGGACGGGCTTTAAGAATCACACACACCATTTGAGCATTATTTTGCCTGAGTAGGAAAAGCTATTAAATGCAAATAATTATCTCTGGGAATGTGAAAGTGGGCTTTCTAGGGATAGCTTAGGCCGGGAAATCACTCATTTCAGGCACTGATTTCCCCTTTTGGATTATTGGCCATATAATCCTTTGGGGTCTTGTCTGATTTTATTAGATTGTAAATCATTGATAGGAGCTGGTTTATGTTTAATGCACATACCACCTAGCACAATATTAATCACTTTATAAACTATTATTATTATTATTATTATTATTATTATTATTATCAGAAATTGCCCATAACTAGATTAATTTTGCACAGGGAAATGGGGATCCTTCTACCTGACCTAATGGGATAGCTGTGATTTTGCACATATCTGCTCACTGATGTGCCAGTGTGCCATCATACCACGAAAGATTACACTGGCACCACAGGTTAGTACATCAGCACAGAGGTTCTAGCAATGGGTGTTGGGGGGTAAGCATGCTGACCCGTGGTTAGTCAAAGGAAATGTTTTTCAGCTGAGCATACAGCTCAAATAGCCGCTGTTGCTTCCGCTCTTGTTCACTGTAGTTAAGCTGTTATTGAAGCCAATGCAATTTCTTATGCAATTTTATCCAAAAGTGTCTTGTCGCCCTTAAAATGCCTCTTTCAAACTTCATTCTCCAGCATTTGCTTTCCTTTGTCACCTTTCATTTCCCTTAGGCCCAATAACCGGCAAATGAGAATGAGCTCCTTGTTATTTCCCATTCATTTCAAAATGGAGGCGTGCTAGAAATCGGGGAGAAAGGAGCGGTTGGATTGTGTTTCAGGTTGTTTGAGTATGCTATATTTCCCCCCCGACAAAGCAAAGGAGTCCAGAAGTGGTCATACCTCAGCAGATAAACCTTTGAGTGTTCTTACTTAACATTTTGAAGGCAGACTGTATTAATTGTTTGGCTGTCTTTGTCAGTTCAGTGGCCTCTTTCTCATCATGCTAGCATTCAGGATAGATTATAGGAAGTAGTTCTTTATACAGTACATAGTCGGACTATGGAAGCTGCTACCTCTAGATGTGATGGCCATCAACTAGGGTGGCTTTGAAAGAACGTCAGACAAATTCATAGAGGAGAAGGTTAAGAATGGCTAATAGGTGTTAATAATACCTCCAGGATCAGAAACTCTCCATACCAATTTCTGCGAAACACATTATTGCACTCATGCCCTGCTTCTGGGCTTCTTAGAGGCATCTTGCTGGCCGCTATGGGAACAGAAAACCAAACTAGATATACCTCTGGTCTGATGTAGCAGGGCTCTTCTTGTATCTCCAAATCACATTGCTTCTCCATTTACAAGACTTTCAAAGTCCTTATTTTCTTCTTTGTACCACCTTTTAGAATCCATTTCTTGCTCTGGCCGCATCGTACTGTATAATCAATTTCACATCTCCCCAGTTATCCTTCTCTCTTGTCATATCTCCGCTCTCAGGTCATGTTAGAATGCCTCTGCTAAAAACAGCCTTCTCTCTCCATCCCTCTATGCTGTGAATCATTCATGTCACTCCTCTTCCTTCATCCTTTCTCTGGCTTCCTGTCATGCTTTGTAAAATAAATAAATAAAAAATTTAAAGGCTCTAGTCTTGTCATTTAAAGCTTTTTTGCTTCATAGACCTTAAGAAAGGGCCGTAGCACACATTACAATTCGCTTTGGTGAGCGAGCAATAAACTGTGATATGTATGTATGTGCATGTATGAATGTGTTTGTGTCTATACATCTATACAATTTCCCTAAACATTCAACCCCCTTCCCCCACAAATTCCAGTATCAGAGGCAGTAAGCCTATATACACCAGTTGCTGGGGAACTTGGGCAGGAGGCTGCTGTTGCACCCGAGTCCTGCTTGTGGGTTTCTGGTCGGCAACTGGATGTCCACTGTATGAACAGAGTGCTGGACTAGATGGACCCTTGATCTGATCCAGGAGGGCTCTTCGTAAATAATCTTATATGATCTCCCATCAAATCATGTTCCATTCCCACGTCATTTCCTTCCCAGATTTCCCCCAAACTGATTTTCCCTGTGCTGCCACCCCCGCCAAAGGTTTGCTGTCATTTTTCTTTTTACAAAAAGAAAAGGAAGTAATTTCCCCCACCACTGTTGCATAAGGAAGAAAGAAAACACCCGTTTATTTTTCTTATTCAGCCAGCTCTGCCCCTCCTCCATCTCTTACTTGCAGCGGCCCTAAATCGTGCCAATGAAAAGTTCTTTCTGTCTCCCGCATGAGAAGGCAGGTGAGCAAAGGTATGAGATTAGAATGTAAGCCTATGCGGCAGAGTCTTGCTATTTACTGTTTTACTCTGTACAGCACCATGTACATTGATGGTGCTATATAAATAAATAATAATAATAATAATAATTTTCAAAACGAGTGGCTGCTTGCTACAGTCTTGCAGCCACCCACCACAATGAGCCCATCTGCTTCCTTTCTGCTACCACCTAATTTACAGAATAGCCCAGGCACCCACCTGGTGCTCCATCATCATGCTGGGACCCTCTAGATACTTTTGGACTCCTACCAGCATCAGCCCCTGCCAGCATGACCAAGGGTCAGGGGTGGTGAGAGTTGCAGCCCCAAAACATCTGGCTGGCAACAGGTTGGGGGAAATGGATCCATCGGAGCAAGGAGGGTTCCGAGCCTGCAATATCCTTTCCCATCTCTGCTTGAAAACACATGAAAAAGCAGAGGTGTCTTCAGATAATAAATGAAAATGAAACCAAACAAACCAATCATTTTCAGGCTGGCTCTCCCTGTTCCTATGTTGTCCTTTAATCCTTCCCTCCCACCCACGCGTTATCAAATTTCTGACTTCTCCATGGATTATTTCTATTATAGCATCAGTCACACAATTGGAAGCAGATGAATAGGTAGCAACAAGAACTACTCCAGCAGCCATTTACAATGTGGATCAATTTTGTTTAAAATAGAAAAGCAGACTGCAGGTGAACTAGTATGGGAGATTCAGGTTTAAATCTGCTAGCTGGGGAGCCTTGAAAAGAGACACTCACCATCCCATCTGTTTGTGGCGAGTCCACAGATAAATAAGGCTAAGAGTTTAAGGGAGCATTGCGCTGATATACGTACCCTAAGGAATGCTCTTGGGAGTTAGAGCTTTTCTACATGAGGCTGTAAATCCACTGTATGTACTCTCAGGTTTCATTGCAGAGTTAAGATTTGAGCACTATATGAGGAGTGTTTTCTTTTCAGCCACGTAATCTCTAGGTGGCACTATAGCATAGTAGGATAACCCAAATACACGAGTGGAAGAAGCAGCTTCATTCACCTTTACAATTAAATACCACATTTTCCCTTTTCTAAAAAATAACTTGCCCCAAGTGCTCATTAAAAACATAAGTGAAAGTAGAAGGTCACAAAACCATCTAAAGAATGTGTGAACAACTGTGAGTAAGGAATGGTGAGTACACAATCCATGCCTCGTGTAGAAAAGCCCTTAGCCTGAGCTGTCTACAGATTCAAATCTCATCTTTGCTACTAATCCAGCAGTTCGGTTTAGGATTAAGGTCCACAGGTGTTAGACTACAACTCCCATCATCAGAAAGAATGGCTAATGGTGCTCTCTGGTGCTGCCTAAGGCAACCTTTCCCAAATTTGGGCCCACAACAACAATTGGAGACCCAAGGTTGGGGAAAGTCTGTCCTGAGCAAACCAGCCTCAGTCTTTGCTTTGCACTATGGGGTGGTGACCAGCTCCTCTTAGCCCTCCCCCTGTGACAATTCTCTTGTCATGGCAAAGTAAAGACCCACAGCCTCAAAACTGAGCTATATAGTCTCCATAAAAGCCTTTCAGCTTTGGCTTACTACAAACGGCCTTGGAAAGTTTTCTCAGTTTCAGAAATGGTTTGGTACATGACATGGGGAGACGGCTGTTTTGTCAACCTCCGCCCACGGCCCTCCTGGGCCACATGGAACTAGTTGTGTGGTTCTTTGGATCCAGGAGGCCAATGTATGTGAAACACTCTGGTGTTATAGAAATGTGAAGTATTATCACAGAAATGTTGTATTCCAGTAATGAAAATGCCTCAAATGTATTGTTAACTGTGGGGCTGAAAACTGCACATCAGCTATGTGACAGATTCGGAAGAGAGAATTCTGTCCATTTCACCAGAAAATGGACTCTTGATCTTTGCCGCTAGATTTTCATGTACAGCAAGGCACCTTTTAAATTACATTTCCGTGTGATCCCACAAAACCTGCCTGCTCCTTCCTCCTGAGAGAATACTACCTTTGTGCACATTGATGAGGATGTTTCTCTTGCTTTAGTATATCATAAAAATATATAGCCCTCCTCACCATCCATGGCACTGATCACCTATTTTAAATTCCTTCTGAAATGCAGGCTGTCATACTGCAAATTCCATCATTAAATTCCATCATAATGTTATTTTGCTTTGCTGGCTGGGTAAAATTATTTAAACTACCTGGCTCCCCCTGCTGGTTGTCCGGAGCAGGATACAGTAATTGGAGTAACTTTGAAGGGCTAACTGGTAATGTTACCCAACTATGGTGCTGGCATGATTTAACTAACGTTGAATAAGATTACATGCTCCTGCCAGCCAGTGATTTGATAGTAAAACTTATATGAAAAGCTACCTGAGCATTCTTTAGATAAAATGTCTCACGGCTATATATATTTTTTCAAGTGAAAAATTCTGATGATGTGCCAGATGCTACATTTCTTTGCCAAAAGAAGCCCCTCGCTGCGCATCGGGGGAAGGTCAGGTCAGTGACAGAGTCTGAACTCCCAAATTGCTCTTTGAGCACAAAGAGTTGTCAGAAGACGAGTTCAGAGTGGAGAACAGAAATCACGCCTGCTTTTGAGCTGAGCTGTAACTGGAAAGCTATAGAATAACATGCTGGCTTAATTTGCACAACACTGCAATATTGGGAAATTGCCCCCAGATGTTCCTGAAGTTAGGGGTTGGTTCCAGGGCAAGCATTTTTAAAATATTTTTAAAGTGGCAGTGATAGAGGTCATGCCTTTGTTTGAAAGGGCAAGAGAAATGTTGCAAAACTAGAATTTGATTCATTTAAACATATGTGCTTTAAACTTGTCCACCACTCAGCACTGAGACAGGAGGAAGGAGGAAGGAGGAGGAGGAGCAGGAGAAGGAGAAGAACCAAACCTTACTGTACTGGATAATTTTTGACCAGTCTCCAATATTCCATGCTTGGGCAAAGTGACAGACCATCTGGTAGTTCTGGATGACGTGGATTATCTAGATCCATTTCGGCCTGGCTCCGGGCCTTGTTATGGGGCAGAGGCTGTTTTAGTTTCTGGGCTGGAGTCCCAGTTTTTAGACACTCACAGAGTAAACTCCTCAGCCCTGAGTTGTGGTAGCAAGACAGGCTTCTCAGGATCTGGGAACTTCTGAATAATGGAGTTCTCAAGGGTTGGTGTTGCGGGTAATTCCTTCCACCGCACCTATCACCTCCTCAGAGTTGGTGGTATCATCCCCGAACATGGGGTGTCTGGTTCCAGGGCCATTGCATCAGGCTAAACAGAGAAGTGGTGCTAGTTAAACCTCTCTTTGGTTCTGGGACAGGACCACAAGCAGGATCTAGTGATTTTTTAAAAAAAAATATAGAAAGGTGATCTGGACTTGGCTTTAGTCCTTCTACTTTGCAATGAAATAAGTGTTGGGCATATTGACCAGTATTCCTTCCAAATGTAAACTTAAAGGCTGCTTTTTCTATTTTTTTGGACCAAGTGAACAATTTATGGCTGGATTGCTACAAGCACATCCAGGCTGAGTTTGGGATGGAGCCTACATCAATATGACCAGTTGGTTGTACAAATTATCTTTTTCATCCGAAAAGAAACTGGTAATACACTGCCTAATTATAGGGCTCTGCGTTACATATTTGTTACATGTTTGCTAATAACTATTTCTTCAATTGATGTCCTACAGGCCAATCACGGAGCATTCTGATGAGTTGAACAATGCAACTTATTATGCTCTATAGCACCACTAAGCACATTAGTTCTCCATTAGATAAAAGAGCCAGTGTTATTCTACTGTTATGTCAAGATTCAAAGGAAATATATTAGGTCTTTATCAGCATCATCTTAACCCCACATGTTCAGAAACCATTATCAGATGACTAATTTTGCTAATAGGCTTCTTCTAGGATGCAGTATGAATGAAAATGAAAGAAACACAAATGCTATTCCACATTGTTCCCGTTGCAATTAGTAATAAGTAGCAAATGAAGCCCGGCCTATATCCACCTCGTGCAGCTACAATAAAGCCGCCCCTATTCCTGTGCTTATCTGTTTACTGCACAAAGAGGCTCTCTTCCAGACTGAACTGCTAGAGGTCACCGCAATGTCCTCATTTGTTCTTTGGCTGCTTTTGAAGCAGTTGAAGGACTGAGAAACAGTCTTCATGGCATTGCAGGTGGGGGGCGAACCTTATTGCCAAATTAATACCTTGTCTATTGACCTTTCAGCGTGCACCATTTCGTTCTGATCACAGCTACTGTTTTAAACCGAAGGAGACGGTCCTTCTACTGTTAGGTCCCATGCGTCAGAGACGATGACTTGGTAGCAGCAACGGCCTTTAAAATCTCCCCAAAAAACATTCTAAATAACTCTGAGCAGCTTTCCTATATGAATACAGATTCGTATTTTGCCAATGGCTCGTGATATGAAGGAACAGAATTCTCCTTTTCCATCATATTAGGGAAAATATTTATTTGTATTTATTTATTATTTTATTACATAGATTTATATACCACTTCCCACATGGGTATCAAAGTGGTGAATGGGCATAAATATGGGCGTAAAGTGGCAAAGGTAGTGCTTTGGAGAGAGCCAGAATGTTCCTCCAGCTCCCTTAATTGTTCCTTCTTCATAAAAGTTTGCAGCTATCATTTCCCCTTCTCAGCTGCTGCTACAGTGGTGTTTCCCCTGCTTTCTCCATCCTCAAGTGGTCGCAGCCCATCAGTGACCACAAAGTGAACACGATAACATTGTGTTAACAGTATGGAGCTAATCAGATTTGGCTACCAGATCATGTACTGAGGGCAAATCTCAAATTGAGAATGAGTGCTCTGCTTCCTAGATTGATCGCATGGATTATTCCAGCCAATAGGAACACCGATTGCCTTTACATGAAATGGTTTCATGGGTAAACATTTTTGCTTCTCTTCCCTTTTTGACGTCATCTCTGAATAATTATCAGAAGGGGACATTTTAGTTCCCATGAAAAGTATTTTGTGAGAACTGAACAGCCCTTGGGTCCATCAGTCACACTGTACTGTAACCTATTTTAAGACCTTAAGACCATATATGAATGTATTCCTTTCCCACCGCTTCTATGGAAACATGAGTTTCTTTCATATCTTCATAATAGTGTACAATTAAGTCTATTGTATATTATTTCCGAGCACAAACGCGATAGCCAAGTTTCATATTGCTTACTTCAATTTATCCCACATTCCTATTTTTGGAATGAAGAAAATATTCCCTTATATCTTCAACGCCTCCGGGCATTGTATACTTTCAATTAAACTAGCAAAAAGAAAAAAAAAAGGGGGGGGAGATGAAAAGTTGAATAAAGGCTGATATACTTTACATATAACGCTCTGCCATTGGTTTTTATGATTCTGTCCAATGAATTCTTCCGTTTCATTGAATTTTACATTGAATCTGCATGTCACTCTTTCTACTTAATTTGGCTTGGGAAAAGGGCTTCTAAGGAACTGGGTAGGTCTAGAGTAGTGAATTCCAAGTATCCCACATCTCTGGCACTAGCTCTGGAAATCTGGGCTGGTGTGGTGCTGTGGTGCTTCTCATTCTTGTCAGGCACGGCCGTAGTCAAATACAGCAAGTCTTAAAATCTCTTCACTGGCTGCCAATTAGTTTCCGAGCAAAGTATAAAGTGTTGGTTATCACCTTTAAAGCCCTACATGGATTGGGTCCAGGTTACCTGCAGGATCACCTTCTCCCATACAATCTGCCCCGCACACTCAGGTCCTCTGGGAAAAATCTACTTCAGCTACCAAAGACTAGATTAACAACTGTTACCCAGAGGACCTTCTCTTCTGCTGCTCCCAGACTGTGGAACGGCCTGCCAGAGGAGATTCGTCAACTTAACAGGCAACTAGCATTCAAGAAAGCTATCAAAACTGATCTCTTCCGGCAGGCCTATCCAGTGGAATTTAAAGATGTTTTAAAAATGTTTTTAGGATGATTTTTAGGATGTTTTTAACAATGTATATTATGTTTTGGAAACCAAAACATGTATATGATATTTTGGAAACCAAAAAGAAGGACAACATGGTCGCCATGTTAAAATTATTTTTTAATTTTTTAAAAAACCCCTCAAACTTTTTAAAAAATCCTAAAACTCAATGGATGGACAGATCTGTTTCAACCTTGGCATAGCTAAAGTCCTTGTTAAGAGCAATCATGGTGCCAAGTTTCATCTCTTTATCTTTAAAAATAACATTTTTTTAAAAAAAAATTAAATCCTCAAATTTTAAAAAATTCCTAAAAAGTCAACGGATGAACAGATCTGTTTCAAATTTGGTATGGCTAAAGCTCTACCTATCATGGTGCCAACTTTCATCTCTTTATCTTTAAAAATGACTATTTTAAAAATAATAATTTTAAAACCTCCATTTTAAAAAAAATTCCTAAAAAGTCAATGGATGAACAGATCTGTTTCAAATTTGGTATGACTAAAGCCCTTCCTAAGAGCTAACATTGTACCAAGTTTCATGTCTTTATCTTAAAAAGTGACGGAGTTATAAGCATTTTTGTTAATTCCCATTAGAGCTGCTCTTTGAAAAAAACTGGATTTCCCCTCCCCCTCCCGGATTTGTCATCAAAAACCCGGGCAAATCCGGTCATATGGTCACCCTATTTTAATTGAGTATTATAATTTTATCGTTTATTGTTGTTCCCGCCTCGATCAAAATGGAGAAGCGAGCCAAAGAAATTTATTTATTATTATTATTAACTAGATAGTTCATTCTTTATGAGGGCCAAGTTATAAGGGCCAAAGCCTCTAGACAAATCCTCACTTAATCAATGACCTCCTAGTATTCTTAGGTTGGAATCCAAAGAAACTTACAATTATTTTCACATGAATGGTGTGTGTGTGTGTGTGTGTGTGTGTGTGTGTGTGTGTGTGTGTGTGCATGGACTAGAGTTCCTTGACAATCACCCCACCCCCGCCCCCCAAAAAAGCTTTTTATTTTTAATGGTGGGGAGTTTAAAAAGCAGTTTAGTATATAGATGGGCAGGCAATGCAGGGAGAGGGGGAAGAGACAAAACTTACATTCAAAGAAAAAAGGAACCAAAAATGTTCTTGTACCCCAGGAACTGTTTGGATCTTGACCTTTTTATTGTGTACATTGTTCGTCCTTAATATTAAGACCACAGTAAAAAAAAAAAAAAACCTAATCAGAAAACAAAAACAGTTCTGACCCATATATGACTGTGTGCACATTTATTTTCTGTTTTTCTCACCCGCGTGTCACATTTTAAAACATTGTTCTACTGAATGTCTAAGGCTGCAATCCTGTTTAGCCTGGATAAAAAAAAGATTAAGGGGAGACATGATAGCACTCTTCAAATACTTAAAAGGTTGTCACACAGAGGAGGGCCAGGATTTCTTCTTGATCATCCAAGAGTGCAGGACATGGAAAAATAGGCTCAAGTTACAGGAAGCCAGATTCTGGCTGGACAGTGCGACAATGGACCCAGTTACCCAGGGAGGTCATGGCCTCTCCCATACTAGAAGCATTCAAGAGGCAGCTGGACAGCCATCTGTCAGGGATGCTTTAAGGCGGATTCCTGCATTGAGCAGGGGGTTGGACTCTATGGCCTTATAGGCCCCTTCCAACTCTACTATACTAGGATTCTAGGATTCTATTTACCTGGAGTAAGCCCCACTGAACTTAATGGCATTTAGCTTGTGAGTAAATAATGTATAGGATTGCACACTCAGGGAACTAAATATGCCACAAACGTTTTTCCCACTCTCTATGGTTTCATGATAGATTTTTGCACCAGTGATTGAAAGAATTGCAACCTTGCAGTTGCCAGTCCTAACTTGCATTGGCTCATAATGGCGAATTTTATAACGCGACACCACCTTAATGTAGAGTGTTTGATGAGCCAGTTTGGATTTTCATTGGTTTAGATGTAGTTTAATTTTCTTTTCCCCTGTAACTCTTTTATTGCAATCCTTATTTTTAGCAATCTTTTATTATACTCTTTTCCACGTAGAGAAAACAATGCTGTGTTTTCCCCCCAAATGAATAGCTGGAAGCAAAGCAATAACATATTGGTATTTTAATTCACTTATTAAATACATGCACTGAAATTTTTAAAAAGAAACAAGCCTACGATGGCAGCTTTTTTTTTTCCTTGCCATTTTTTTTTCCTAGTGTGTGCCGAGCATTGCATAAGCTAAATTATTTACAGTTTGTAGACTCACAAAAGAGAAGCAGATTTGGGTTATTTACTTTTCTGATAAGGAAAGAGGATTGAAGTTGCTGTGATATCTGCTTTGTTAATTTCGTATTTGTTCCCTGGTGTATAAAAATCTTTTTAAAGAACTCACTCAAGTACTGGCAGGCTCTTTTGAAACCACATGGAAGTAGTAAGATTAAACAAAACATGAAAAGATCTTAAAAATATAAGTCAGCAAATGTTTGATAAAAATAAAAGTGCTTGGTAGTAGGGGAAAAAACAGTTTGAGTTCAATTTATTTGTTCTCTGGGAACGGGCCCTCTTGCGTTTTGCTTATGACATGAACCTTCATGTACTGAACTAAAAGGGGTTTGCATAATATAATGAAACTGAGCAATAGTAAAGCACTATTGAAGAGATATTCCGTAATGAGAGGATGGAGATTGACTGTAAAGTTGGAATGACATTTTGAAGTTTTGCTGGTTGATGAAAATAGGGACACTTTTGGTCACTTGGAACACCTCCTATCAGGTATCACTGCAAGAGCCCTACCCCCACCCCACCCCAGACATGGGAGGTTGTGGTTGACTCTTCTCCACTTGCTGTAGACGGCATTTTGTACTTGTATTTTTCCTACACCTTGTCCTGTAGTGATTTCTGAAGCAAGTGTGTTAATAAACTGACCATAACAGGGTTTGCTAAAGACAGAAAAGAAAGAAAGAACAATGATTAATGGGCCATTTAAATCTTAATTCTCATGGTTTTGATAGTACATATTATAAAATAGTGGCAACTTGGACACTTTCGGCAACATTTACTCTCTGGATAGACGGCTTTTTCAGCAACATTTACTCTCTGGGGATGGATAGCATTTTGTGTTTAGGCAACCAAGAAAGATCAATTTACCCATCACAGTGTGGATGACTGTGACCAGTTGAGCTGTGTGCCTTGTGCAGTCTTCTGTCTAGCTGCTGTGGATGGATATCCTCAAGGCCCAGCAATTCCTTCCAATGGTTCTTTATTTTAAAACCAGACTTTGGCCAGACCTACAAATGGAGGATGCCTTCATTGCAGAGGACTGGTCTGTGCCAACCATTCAAATAGAGGACTATCCTGTGTAAAAGAAGTCACATAGCCACCTGCCTACTAGGGTTCCCCAGAAGGGATCATGTAGGTACTGCTTAAAGCCCTACATGGTTTGGGTCCAGGCTACCTGCGGGATCACCTTCTCCCATACAATCCACCCCACACACTCAGGTCCTCTGGGAAGAATCTACTTCAGCTAGTACAAACTAGATTAACAACTGTTACCCAGAGGACCTTCTCTTCTGCTGCTCCCAGATTGTGGAATGGCCTGCCGGAGGAAATTCGTCAACTTGACAGTCTTTTAGAATTTAAAAAAAGCAATAAAGACTGATCTCTTCCGGAAGGCCTATCCAGTGAAATTTTAGAATGTTTTAAATATGTTTTAATGTTTTAAAGATGTTTTAATCATGTGCGGTATGCTTTTAATCAGTTTTAATGTGTATTTTATATCATGTTTTTATACTGTTTGTTTTATACTTTGAATGGTTTTAGTTTTCGTGAGCCGCCCAGGGAGCTTCGGCTGTTGGGCAGTGTAAACATGCAAATAATAATAATAATAATAATAATAATAATAATAATAATAATAAAGGCCCCCAGCCCAGGTTGGGGTCTGGGATGCCTTCCAGGTAAGCAAGTTGGGTTCATATCATTGGTATGTGCTGTGATGAACCAAAGAGTCCTGCTATGCTCAACGTAGTCCCAGCACATGGCTGGATGATGGGATCAAACAACAGCCGGGCTGTCTGATGACTGGATCCTGGTTTTATGCCACACTAACCTCTCTGACCTGTGGCCAATAAAAGCTGGGACCACAACTTCAGCCCATGTGCTGTTGTTGCTGCTCCATGCCTGGCCCACATTGACAGCAGAAATAACAATTGTTGATGTGTATGTTGCTACTAAGCCGGGCCGGCAATATATTCATGGGGGATTTGTTTTCTTGTTTGTAGATGCCGACCCCTCATCTGCTGCTGTGGCTCCTGTCACCGTAATTCCTCCACATAATACAAGTGTAGTAGCCGGGAGTAATGAAGCCATCCTGGAATGTGTGGCCAATGGAAGGTAATGTAAAAACAGGAGTACATGCTTCGCTTTTTTCCAGGAAGTGGGGAATCTGGATCTAGTTAGCTGGATTTCATTTCTAATTGCCACTTCCCTGTGAAAGCAGAGGCGTTCCTATTAATTAGTCCACACCTAAACTGAGTTACCATAAAAATAACTTCTGCATAGCTGAGTTCCAAAATAGTGCGGGTTTTTTTGTTTGGTTGGTTTTTTTTTTACTATGATATAGGTTAATTCCCCCTGAGATAGGGGAAGGGGGCGCAAGTTAAAAAAAGAACTGTGTCAGTATTATTTATTTATTATTTTATTTCTAAAATCAGAAAACCAAAGATGGGTAACTTGACTACAGTGTTAACAGGTTTAAAATTAATCATGGAATTGTCAATCAGGTTACTTTTTAATGCATTTGTCTCCATGGTCCCGTATATAAGTTTGAACAAGGGAAGTCAAGCCGTGATTGATGAGGAAGGCTTTGGGCACTACAACAATGTTAAATGCCAGGAGCCGGAATGCTTTTTAAAAATCAGCTGTTTGAAAATTTTGCCTTGAATGGGGGGAAGCGTGCACCGTAGGGGAGAGAGAAAGGAGGATGTGAAAAATTTTGAGGGCCAATTGATTACTTCTTCCTTGTGAAAGCAGAGACATTCTTGATAATAGGTAATACAGCCTCCAAAATTGAGTTATAATTAAAGTTCCTCCCATACAGCTGTGTTCCCTGAATAGTGTTTTGTTTTTAACACCCTTTGTTTAGGCAAACCAAATCATTACCACTTAAAATTTCCATTGCTATAACAATTAGCCATGCCTGCTCCATGGCACTCTGGTAGCCCGTTCCCTCCCCACACACACTGCATCCCCCGCTTCTCTGAGGCCTGCTTCTACTTAAGACCTCAGAGTTGCATCTGGATTTATTTCTAAGCGTCCAGTGCTCAATATGCCTGTAGTCCTGGAAGAGTTAGGTGAGTCATATGTTCAGTGTGTTATTACTGCAGATAACATAATTCACAGTAATAATTGGTGTGACTTTTACCCTCACAGGCCCACTGAGAAATTAAGCGTAGCCTGGAAGAGGAACGGGATCAAAATAACCGGTGGAGTTAGCAGTTTTGGGAGGCGTCTCGCCATTGCCAACCCAACCTCTGCTGACGTTGGGATGTACGTCTGTGAGGCGCAGTTGAGAGACAGCCCTGTTGAGCCTGAGAGAGCGAAAGCTTTCCTGTCTATCCTGGGTAATACTCCTTTTCTTTTTGAACCAAAGTACAACAGGAAACAGAAATGGTTATTTTAGTATTTCACTGACCTTACAGTTGAACGTTTCCCCAGAAAAATAGAACAAAAGAGGTGATGTTGAGTTATCTTCCAAATTAATTCAGCCTTTCTTCTTTATGAATACAAATTCATCAAGGATATTCTTTCCCTTAACATTGATGTTATGCATAATACATTGTAAATCTTCAACTGTGATCATGAAACTGGAAGTAACAGAGTTGGTAAAATACTTAGCAAGCAGCGTATATGTCTTCGTTTCTAGCTGTATGAAGCCCTGATTAAGCCATCTCATTCCTGGAGGAGGTTTTGGGAAAGTATTCACAAGAAAATGAGAAGAGCCCTGAGGCTGGATCAGACCAAGAGTCCATCTAGTCCAGCACTCTGTTCAGCCAGTGGCCAACCGACTGTTGGCCAGGGACCCACAAGCAGGACATGATGCAACAGCACCCTCCCACCCATGTTCCCAAGCAACTGGGGTATACAGGCGTACTGCCTCTGATACTAGCGGTAGCACATCTTCTATATTTGTTGATTTCTATCACCTTCTACATTTGATGGTTTCTAGAGGGGTAACCATGCTAGCCTGTTGCAGAAAAGAAACTACAGTCTTGTGGCACCTTAAAGACTAGCACATTTATTATGGTATAAGCTTTTGTGGACTACAGTCCACTTCATCAGATGCATTAAGTGTTATCCTGAGTTTCAGGTATATATACACATGGTACTGGTGATGGCCATGGTGGGTTGTGTAATCAGTGAGATAAGAGGAAAATGTAATGCAGAAAGTAGAGACAGTGATAATTATGTTATTAACAGCGGCCATTCACACAAAAAACCCCACCTTACTGCTCATAACACAAACATTCTCATGTTGCATAAGCCAATTAACACATATCGTGTGATTTTGTAAAAAGTTACTTTTATCACGCTACATGAGTTGCTTGGTTTACCAAGATATTTGTGTTATAAGCAACAACTGTTTTGTGAATAGCCACTGTTAAAAACATAATTATCACTATCTGTACTTTCTGTCTTTTCACTATCTGTAATTTCTGCCTTTCATTTCCCTCTGATCTCACTGTTTACAATCTCCCCCCCCCCACCAAATGCTGCCCCACAACCACGTAAATATATCCTTGTAAACCAGGATACAGTGGTGGCTGGTGCCCACTGGTGCTCGTGGGTCAGAGGACAGGGCAGATGCTCAATATTCTACTGAGATTGCCGGTAGAATCACACAAGGAGAAGACCTTGTGTGGCACTTGGAAACAGCAAATGTACCTGGTTGTGGGGGATTTCTCTGCTGCAAGTGGGCAGGAAACAGGCAGGGGGTCATTGCCCCATCTGCCCCAAATATAGAGCCACCCCTGCCGGGATAACACTTCATGCTTCTGAAGAAGTGAACTGTAGTCTTTGGGGTGCCACAAGACTCTTTGTTGCTGTTTTCTACTTGTGAATGCTAGTAGAGCATTTTGTGAACCGCCCAGAGAGCTTCGGCTATTGGGCGGTATAAAAATGTAATAAATAATAAATAGATAGATAGATAGATAGAGGAAATTGAGTCCTAAGAGAAAGAAGTGTCATGAGCCTCTGTGCTCCACAAGACACTGTTCCTGGCACATCCTCCTTTCTTTTTTTGGTCATCTTTGCTGATAGGCTGGCACACAGAGACTTGTGCCTTTGAGGTAGCTTAGCTCCAATGCCTGGCAGTCCTAGAACTTGGGACATTGCCAAGCAAATTACGCATAATTAAGGGACGTTTCATTTATTGGCTGCAGACGTTGGTTTATCTTTATGTGAACAAGGCTTGATATGGGTATAAACTTAAAAGATTTGGAGTATACATCTAAAAATTGTAATGTATGTAGTGTCCATAAGGCATTCCCATAAGCCGGACCATAAGGAAAGCTGAGCGAAGGAAGATAGATGCTTTTGAACTGTGGTGTTGGAGGAAGATCCTGAGAGTGCCTTGGACTGCAAGAAGATCAAACCAGTCCATACTCCAGGAAATAAAGCCAGACTGCTCACTTGAGGGAATGGTATTAAAGGCAAAACTGAAGTACTTTGGCCACATAATGAGAAGACAGGATACCCTGGAGAAGAGGCTGATGCTAGGGAAAGTGGAAGGCAAAAGGAAGAGGGGCTGATGGATGGATGATATTCTGGAGGTGACAGACTTGACCTTGGGGGAGCTGGGGGTGGCGACGGCCGACAGAAAGCTCTGGCATGGGCTGGTCCATGACGTCACGAAGAGTCGGAAGCGACTGAACGAATAAACAACAAAGCAAGCCAAAAATAGCATCACACAGCCTCTTAAAGGGGCTCTGCCTTGTGTGGCGTCAGTGTCTTGGCCTGTTGCTTATTCCTGCATCCCGACCCTTGCAACAAGAGTCTTCCTAGCCTTCAGGCATCATTGTAAGGGAGATGTGTTGTTATTTAAAAATGTAGATGGCTTGTGCACAGCTCACACACTTTGCTTGTCCCTGTAATTCTTGGGTTAAATGACCGAGGAATTGCCATTGTAACGTGTGAACCGGGTCACTAAATACACCCGCACCTTGGCCTCTATGTTAAGAGTTGAAATGTCTATCAAGCCCTGCAAATGCAATAAATGCAGCACATGGCCTCTATTATATTCAGCTGATCTCCCCTGACCCCCTTTAAGATGGCTGTGTAAGTTGTGCTACACTTTTATTCATTGCTCTCTTTTATTTTTGAATGTACTCTGCGAAATTTGGGTTTAAGCTTCTTCTTCTTTGCTTTGTTTTATGCCTTCAAATTATCCACCTCCCTTTCCTTTAAAAAAGAAGGAGCCAATTTCAGTTATTTATGATTTTGATTTAAGCCTTTCTTTATCCGCACAATTTTATTGTAACTAATTTAATTTTGCTGCAGTCCTGTCAGATCCTGGCTACCACAGTATTTCAAGCATTGTTTCTACTAGTGGAGAAGGTACTTAAGTACAGCTCAGATAAAACAGGAAAAGCAAACATGAGGGGAGAGATTTTAAAAGTCGCCATGACAACTTTGATTAGTAGCCTGTATATACTTATTTGGGATGTTTTATTTATTTCTTATGTAAGTTTTATTAGGGCTGTGGTGAAGGAAGGTATGAAAAGAGCTCATGAGATGAACGAGTAAATGAAAAGAAATCAGTAACAAATTGGTTTATCAGTTACTTTTATTGCACTTTTCGTGCAACAAGGCACTCTCATTTTAAGTGTTTACTCCCAGCGTTGGCCAGGGCTGATACATTTTGAAATTTATGGATTTCTGGAACAGCAGGAAGGTTCTTGAACAGGATGCTAAGATAAATAAGTAGTAGAATAATTCATGACTAGGCTAGCGCTCCAAAATGGAACAGAGCCATTTATTAATTAGTGAGGGAACAGAATCGAGGGAAGGTGTAGACAAGAATCAAAAATGATAGAAGAACTTTTATTAAAGGGATCATTCTCCCTGAGCTTTCTTGAAGGTGTTTCTTCTATCACCTACATTATTAAAAACTGTTTTAGTAGCACTTAAGGACTCAATTATGCTTGTCCATTTGTGCGCATAAAATATTTGTAGGGTACACAAGTAGATAACACCATGTAGGGATCTGCACATCTTGGATGAGATATGAAAAAGTTTCCAGAGTCTGCTTAGAACAAAATGTCATGTTAGAGGCGCACTCCAGAGCTGACCTAAAAGTTTCTGTGGGATGGGAATTCCTCCCAGCGGACTTCACCATATTGGATTCTGGAGAGAAGGATGCTTATGAACCTTCTTTCCAGGTGATGCAAATCTGAGTAGTCATCAGAAGTTTAAAGAGGAGAAGGGTGTTTAATGTAGGCATTTACATTTTGAGGATTAAGTAGGTTAAATGAAATGGTTCAAACAGTAATAAGTGCATAGGAAACTGAAGGAAGTCATCCAGGAATCTGCAAGATGGTAATCATAACATGCTGAAAAGGCCAGTTGCTAGAAATTATCATTTAAAACAGACGAAGAATAAATATGGATGAGTGTGACGTTACAGGGAGAATAGAATGTGGATTTTGGAAGAAGAAATAATAGTTCCGAAAATGTATTAGAAAAGCTGAGTATGTAAGTCTTAGATTGAATAGATAGAAGAGGTTAAATATAATTCTTCTGATTATATATGTGGACACCAAGAGAGGTTGCAAAGTCCATATTGCTACACATTTCATAAAGAAGGAAAGAAGTAAAACAGCAAATGGGATGATTCAGCCATAATTACACATTCTTCTGATGTACTGGGCAGACCAGATGACCTTCTGTTAATGTAGTACTATATTATGACGAGCAGATCCTGTGGTTATATGTAGAGCAGCAGAGAGCGAGATGATGCTATTAAATCCATAAGAGGTTAAAAATGGCTTCAACTTAAACCAGCATGATGGGGGGGGACATATAGAAACCACTGTTTCACATCATGGCGATAATCAATATCCAGTTCTGTCATGCAAACTCATAACCTGTAGTTTACAACGTTGGCGGAATGCTCCTGTAGTGTATGCCCTTGATCTTAGTGGCATTAAAGTTCACCCTTTCATTTCAGTAGAAATCAAAGGATGCACACTCTCACATGAATACGTTTCAGAGCCATACCAGTCGGAAATTACCATAAAATGTTCCAAATCTGAATATTTAGTGAGTTGTGCCAGCAATGCATCAAGGAATAAAACGGTCCCTCTCATGTTGCTAACCTCTAGTTGCATCGCAATTTCTCCAACAAGTGTGGCAAAGCTTCCCTTGATGTCTCCATATAGTTCCAACAAAGATAAACGGAGGTGGTTCCAAACTCTGGTTTTATTAGCTGCAGTTGTTATAAATTTTTTAAAGGGTAGCGTCTTTCTGAGCTGGCCCAGCAGCGTTTTGGGGAAAAGATTTGCTGCAGATTAGATAAGAACATATTTGTTGTGCTACTAGCCATCCGAAGATTAAGTGTTGCCATCATGCTCATTTGAAAACGGGCCTAATTTAAAAAAACCAATGTTTTCCTCGTGTTCTTGAAGGTCCTTTAATATAGCCACTCTAAATAGTTATTTTTCAACTGCCATTTCAGTGGGAGTTTATGAAATCCTGCCACTACATAAAATGAACAATTGCGCTTTAAAGCAGACACTGTGGCTGAAAATAAAACTCGGACAAAGGGGGAAGGGAGGAGAAAAGCAAAGAGAGAAAGACATCAGGATAGTCTTGTGGGACAAGGCAGCGGTGAGAAGCTGCAATGCTTCATTGCCAATGACCACTTGGTAAGGACAGTGACAAGGCGGAGCAGAGGCAAATGGCACAGTGGAGAATTCTCTTTCCTATCTTAAAAAAGCAAAGCAAAATGCAGCCATTTCATTCTTATTAAGGGACTGCTGCCCTCTTTTATATATAATATATATCAGACATTATCCAGTATTCGAGGCAGTAAGCCTGCACCAGTTGCTGGGGAACATGGGTGGGAGGGTGCTGTTGCACCATGTCCTGCTTGTTGGTCTCTGGCCGATGGCTGGTTGGCCATTGTGTGAACAGAGTGCTGGACTAGATGGACCCTTGGTCTGATCCGGCAGGGCACTTCTGATGTTCTTAACACAGCAACTTAGGCCTTAGCTAGACCTAAGGTTTATCCTGGGACCGTCCCGGGGTCATCCCTGTTCATGTAAATGACACACAGGGGATCCCGGGAGCAGGCAAGGACGACCCTGGGACGATCCCGGGATAAACCTTAGGTCTAGCTAAGGCCTCAGTTGGAATTTCTATCCAAAGTTAAGGGCTAAAAATGATGATACCTGGGCCTGAGAGGAACATGAAAGATACAACAGGAGTGGAAGGAAGGAAAAGTAGGAGAAAGGGTGAAAATAGATTTTTAAAATCCTTTCATATTAAAGATCTAATAAGGCTATTTATGTTTTATTTTAAGCCCCACCCAGCAGGTGTGATGACTGAAGAGATTCCTCTTCAGTTGAGTATCTGGGTATCTGCAAATTTGGAGCAGACGGTGCCATACTTCTGTGTTCTGTCACCTTGCTATTGCAGAGAAAATGTCAAAGAACGCTTCCTTGACCGGCATCGTATTCATATAGCTTTCTTGAATTTTCTCCGTAGTTGTTAATATTCAAAGCAGAGTAAGAGCATTGCTCCACATCAGAAACAGCGTGTCCCTGGGCCATCCCTTTCTTGAATGCACAGGGGGTCCCTTGAATGCACATATGGAGTGCTGATGTTGTACAAGAGCTTCTACATGATCTTGGTTTGTGGGAACTTTCGGTGCACTCTACGTGCTGTGGGTGTACACGGGCAAACCTTGTGGACCTTCACATAAGAGACATAGGCTCGGTTCAGATGACCAAACAATTCATGGTTAACAAATCATGGGTTGTCTATGAGTGCATGCATGAGTGTGAGTGTGATGGTTGCTACCCGCTTTCCCACTTTGGATAGCACCTTTAAAGTTCTGGCTAGTTCCAACTGAAACCTAGAATGGAATCACTGCTCCTCTAAAATGGGAGCTACCAGCTTCCCCAATATCCTCCCAAGTCTGGGCTCTCTTGCAGTGAAATCCTAAGTAAGTTGCCAATTCAAAGTGAATTGGTGACTGTTCAATTGCCCTGCATCACCACCCTGAATTGGCTGCAGGCATAGGTTACCCCACCATGGCAATAAACATCCAGTTTTTGTATGATGGAAATATTTTCTTCCTTCAGAAACAAATTGTGTCATAAGGTGGAAACACAGCAAGGTGAAGCGCTGTGTGCCTTTTTGATCTGACCCTTTGGCAGAATCTGTGTTAGATCTTAGCAGGATGAGAGTGGACAGCATTTTTGAAAAGGAGTCTGTTAAGGATACACAAGAGAGCCTGTGTATAAAAGATAGTAGAAGAGGAATGCTCTTTCTGTAATTTATCAAGGAGGGTGATAACGCCTGCAGTTTCAGAGTCGGCAAACGAGTTTCCACTTATATATAGAATGGTCAGATTTGAGTGTGGACAGAGAATTCCATTGAATTGCAGCCATTCTGCCATTCACCGAGCAATGAATGTGTAGAAGGCAAGTCACTGAGTGCAACTTTCCATGTTAACTGTGTGTTTGAATGATAAAGGAAGGAACACCATTTTGTCACAGAATTACAAGGCTGTGGATCAGATCAGTTCATATCTGAATTCATAAAAATCCACATGACACCCCTTAAGCATGTTGACAAGCTGGAGTCAGTCCCACACTTTATGGGTTGGATCCAGACTTAGCCAGGTTTAGAGTAGGGATGCATGAGAAAGTTGTTTCAGTCCGGTTTTGATCAGGATTTGCCCAGTTTGCCTGATCGTGGACACGGCTGCAAACAGCGGTCGAAGTGCATACATTTCCAAGCTTCCGATGTGATTTGTGGACTGAAAACAATGTGTTTGACAGCATGCATAAATTTGAAAACTGTGCATGCAACTGCATCCTTTTGCAAAATGAGCACAAATACAATGCAATCAATTGGAGCAGAACACATACAGTTTAAAGATGTGCACAATTAATGCATACATTTGGAAAAGTACACATGAAAATATGGATGGATTTTCATGCAGAAACAAAACAAACAATGCTCACAACCTGATAGGAACTTGAGACAGAATCTGGAGAACTTTCGACAAGCTGAAGTTTGCAGATTCACACATCCCTAGTAGCGGACCCATTTAAATCCATAGGACAAGTTAGTCAGGACTAACTCAAGTCTTACTGAGTCCAGTGGGTTTTCTCTAAGCATGACCAAGTCTGGATCCAACCCTCCGTCACCAACAGCCTGATGCTCAGAGATAGCCATCTGGTGCCCTGCAAATTGAATCTAAGCCCTGAAGCAAGGTGTGAGAGCCAGTGTGGTGCAGCTGCTAAAGTGTTGGACTGGGAGACAGGAGATCCGGGTTCTAGTCACCACTCGGCCAGTCACAGACTCTCAGCTCAACCCATCTCAAAGGTTATTGTTGTGAGGATAGAATAGAGAGGTGTACACCGCCCTGGGTTCCTTGGAGGAAAAAAGGCGAGGTATAAATGCAATAAATAAAATAAAATAAATAAATAAATTTAGCCCCGAGTATCCCTGGCAAACTTTAATATAATAAAGCCTTTCTACTCCTGGCCTCTGTGACTGCAGCAATTGTGAATCATTTGGCCTGATCCCCAAAACAAAAGCAACTGCTATCACCCTCAATGCTTTGGACCATTTCACTGTCAACGTGGATAGTTTTGCAATTTCGCCATATGGCTGATATGCCAGCATTACCCAATTCTCCATTGATCTGACTACTCAAACGTTCCTATTGTGTAATTTCAAACTGTCATTATTTCATGCCCTTCAAGTACACAGTACATTCAGAGAGAATTAGAATGGCCTTTTGGAACAGCACTTGGTCCAGTTAAAGCAGCATCAGGGATTATTTAAGTGTGACATAGATGCCTCAAGGGGGAGGTAATGGGTTATGGCAGCACCTCACACCATCTTAGGTCACCCATTTGGACTTGCGCCTTGGCGATTAATAACAGACAATCACTACCAACCAACAGCTGTTCTTCTGTTAGTTATGGCAGACGACACAATGATCCCAGTCCCTGTAGATATGCAAACGTATTTGGGAAAACGCAAATAGCTCCAGATGGTGACCAGCTTTGCTTTGCTTTAGTAAGGAGGCTAGAGCCGCAGGATTGCACTTTACTTTTGTATCTTTCTTACCTCTAACTTTGATGCCATTCTAGCATACGCCCATAGACTTCTGAAGTAATTGGCAGCAATAGACCTTAAACTACAATCAGGTACAGGTGGCATTAAGTCAGCTTAGTTTTAATCCGCATCGTGCATGTTCAGTGCCTTCTTGTTTTTCTACTTCATCCTCTCTCGAGATAGCTGTCGGTCTCTTCTCATTTATCCAGCGGGTCAGGACAGCTATAACCAGTTGATTGGTGTCCCTTATCCGCCCCTTCATTCAGGCTCCAGGGACCCTAGTAAGCCACTGGGGTAAGAGGATTTATCACAAACATGTGCTTTGGTGGTTGAAGTTAAGGAATTATTGCTTCAATGCTCAAGAGCATACCTTTAGCCAAGACACATAATCATATCAGTTGAGCTTCGTTCCCTCCAGTGGAAGGCACGCCTCTCATATGACAGTTGCCGCTTCGGCTGTATGAATTGGCCCTGGCTGACATCTTATCCAAGGATCAGTCTTGCTGAACGTTCCTCCTCACTGTGATTTCATTAGCAGTCGCCCTGTCCTCGTTGTGTCATGTCAGCAAATGCAGCATGAAACTTTTTGAAGTTAAGTGCCATGAATCCCTCAAAGTTTTGCATTCCGCAGCCTGGCAGAAATGTGACCTGTAGGTTATCCTTGTCAGGGATCATGCCCTGTTTCCTAAAGGGAGCAACCTGGATGCTGGTACCCCCATCCCGTCTGCCCACCATTTGGGGCTGCAAGAGAAGTAAAACATCCCTGGCAGGTGGACATGAATACACATATGCCATCTTTAAGGAGATATATGATTCTCCATATGAACATAAGAAGAGCCATGCTGGATCAGACCATCTAGTCCAGTATCTGGTTCACACAGTGGCTGACCAGCGTTTTGATGGGGAAACCATCTTCAGAACACAAGTGCGACAGCACCCTCCTGCCCATCTTCTCCTGCAACTGGTGTACATAGGCTTACTGCCTCTGATACTGGAGGCAGCATAGAACCATCAGGACTAGTAGCTATTGATTGCCTCTCCTCCAGGAATTTGCCTAATCTCCTTTTAAAGCCATCCAAATTGGTGGCCATCACCATATCTTGATGCAGCAAATTCCATATGCGCTGTGTGAAGAAGTTCTTCCTTTTTATGTGTCCTGAATTTCCCACCAATCATCTTCATGGGATGATCAAAGGTTCTAGTATTATGAGAGAGGGAGAAAAATGTCTCCCTATCCACACCATCCTCCAGAACCACAACTGAGTGATAGGATGAGCTGCAGCCCGAGCGTCATGGTGGCAGGGATGCATTTCCATGTAGTGGACATTAAGAAAGTCTCTTGGATTGTCCATGAGAGGCACAACCTCTTGCATGGTTGTGCTGGTTGCAGCACTATATATGGCAGTTATTGGTGGGTGGCTGAAAAGGAGATAGCTTGGACCCTTGCTCAACTGCTGAGAGATAAGGCTGAGCGGGAGGAGGAAGAACTGGGTGCTTGTTAATTCCTGACCCTCGATTTCTGCTGCTAAGGGAAGGAGAATCCAGGAGAGCCACATGGATGGGAGCAAAGAGGCCCTTCACACGCTACTTCTGCTGCCCTACCATTTGCAGCCTGCTGTACAAAGTGAGCCACAACTCCTGCAAGAGATGTCCGTCACTTCTGTTTTTGCATCCTGACATCTCACCTGCTGCAATTAGAATTTTGTAATGCTACTGCATAGAATTTCCTTGCATTCTACCCTATTTCCTTCGTGCTTTTCAAGCATACAATTTGTCAGCGTCCCAACAGTCAGCTAAGCTGCTTAAGGTCACCTCCGTGCTGTTGGTGCTGTCGCTTTGGTGCATTTCTGGATCAGGACTGAAAGCTCACCAGTGAGGGTTGAACCCTCTCTGTCCACCATGGTTTTCTGATAATGTCTAGCTTTTCCATCTGTTTTCTCCAATAAATATATCACTTTATGAACCTATATATTATTTGTCTTAGTAATCATCATCTATTTAGGCACTGAAGATCAGTAATGCCTGTACATTTATATTATTAAAAAGCTATTAATCATGCAAACAGCTATGGTTATTAGTTTTACTGTGTAGGTTTAATTTTCTAGGGCATTCTCCTTCCTGATCCCTCTGATGGAAAGGAAATGGATACTGATATTTTAATAATAATAATAATAATAATAATAATAATAATAATGTTACACATACATTTTTGTGGGCAGAAGGATCAATAATAATAATAATAATAATAATAATAATAATAATGAAGTTACACATACATTTTTGTGGGCAGAAGGATCAAAAAAGCATTTGAAAGTTGTTCTTCAAGGCCTATACCTATGTACATTTGACCTTCAGACCTTTGCTGTCTCTTATCCTTGGCCTCAGACCTCTGTGGGCTGTTCTGTTAGAGATTCTAGCAGATGAACCAATTGTCCATTCTCTTCCAGATTTTTTTTAATGTCATATCTACAGCTAAGAAAGTTTCCTGCAGATGTTTTCTGAATAAAGACAGGTGAAGACAGAACGCTGCATCTCAGTTGGCTTAAGCTGCCAAACGAGCAAGCGAGTCTGCCTTACTAATGGACCCATCTCTCACTATGAGCAAAACTTGTTGCAATTTCTGCCGGCCCTCACAGAGCTGTGCAGGCCATAAAGTTGAGAGAACAGCTTTGCCTTGTTCGGCCAGAGGAAAAACAAGGGCAGGGGAATTTATGTCAGTTTGTAGTACCGATGCAAGGGAATGACATGTCCCCTTGTGCTGCTGCTTTCTCCTCAATGCTACGGAAGCAGCCTGTCAAACTCCAGGGCTACACCGATAGACAGTAGCATTGATGGCGGCAAAGCAATAGCTATTCCAAAATAAACACTGACATTAAGAACTGCATAGCTTTGGTTAAAAAAAAGAACTCGGCACATCAATGAAATATCAGACTCAGCCTATCACTGAAACAGGAATCCCACAACATAGAGCCAGTGTGGTGTAGTGGCTAAGGTGTTGGTCTAGGAGTTGGGAGATCCTGGTTCTAGTCCCCACTCGGCCATGGAAACCTACTGGGTGACTTTGGGCCAGTCACAGACTCTCAGCCCAACCAACCTCACAGGGTTGTTGTTGTGAGAATAAAATGAAGAGGAGGATGTACACCGCCTTGGGTTCATTGGAGGAAAAAGGTGAAATATGAAATGTAATAATAATAATAATAATAATAATAATAATAATAATAATAGATGAAGAAGAAGAATGACTCAGAAGCACAATAGAGAATTTTGTCTAATTGTTACTAGCACTAATTGCACATGCTTGGATAATGGGACAGTATTGCCCAACTTTTTGCCCCTGAGGGCTGCGTCTGGCATCGAATGCATGGCTGGGGACCAAACATGTCCGTGTATACTATAGGCAAATTTAGCCAAACCTAAATGGCATATACTGTATTCAGGAGAAGGTTCACAATCCCATTTCGAATAGCGAGGAATGAACGTTGTGATTCCCACAGCCAGCACTTTATTTCATACAAGCTTTAATATCTTCTTTTAGCCCTAGAGATAAAGTGTTAGTTAATGTTACAAATTCAGTTGATTGCAGTTCCTGCGATGTTGGTCCCAAAGGATCAAAGTTATAAAGGAGGTGAAATGCTCTCTCTTTTTGGACCAGCTTAGGTTGCTAGAATCTGAGCATCCTGTTATGTTTCAAAGAACTAATCCTGAAGTGTTCTATGTAGGGGTGTGCACGGACCCCCCAATCCGCTTCGTGGCCCGATCCGGAAAATCCGGATCGGGCCCGATCCCCTTCGCGCCACTCCGCCCGTATCCCGCTCCGCGGAGCGAGATCTGGCTTCACCGCCGTCACTATATGGACGGCGGCGGTGGTGGCGCAAAAGAAACCACCCACTCACCCCGCCCCTTTACCTTCCTCCGTCGCGGGCTTCAATTGAGGCCCTGGTTGAAGCTGGAAGAGGCTTCCAGCTTCAACCGGGGCCTCAATTGAAGCCCGCGACGGAGGAAGGTAAGCATCCCTCCTCCCTGCTCCCTTACCTGGCGCCATCGCCGGTGCCGCCGCATGCATGGCGGCACCGGCGGCGTCAGGTAGGCCAGACCCCCGCCCCTGCCCCCGCCCCCTTACCTTCTTCCGTCGCGGGCTTCAATTGAGGCCCCGGTTGAAGCTGGAAGAAGCCACTTCCGGCTTCAACCGGGGCCTCAATTGAAGCCCGCGACGGAGGAAGGTAAGGGTCCCTCCTTCCTGCTCCCTTACCTGGCGCCGCCGCTGCCGCTGCATGGATGGTGGCACCAGCGGCGCCAGGTAGGCCAGGCCCCGGCCCCCGGCCCGGCCCCCGCCCCTTTACCTTCCTCCGTCGCGGGCTTCAATTGAGGCCCCGGTTGAAGCCGGAAGAGGTCTCGGCCTTCACTTCCAGCTTCAACCGGGGCCTCAATTGAAGCCCGCGACGGAGGAAGGTAAGCGTCCCTCCTCCCTGCTCCCTTACCTGGTGCTGCCGCTGCCGCCGCATGGATGGTGGCGCCGGCAGCGCCAGATGAGTCCCCCTCCCCCCCTTACCTTCAGGCGAAGCTCCGGATTGAGGCGATCCTCTTCGCCTCGATCCGCAGCCCCCCTGACTCTCTTCGCCTCCGCCTTTTCCGGAGGCGAATTAGGCCGCCTCGCTCCTGCTTCTCTGAACCGAAGAGAAGCGGAGCACATCCCTAGTTCTATGAACATTGAAAGTTTGCGCACTGTTATGCCAATCCATTTTAGTCTATTAATGGATATTCTGTTACTTACTTTGAATCTCCTATGAAAACTATTTACTGCTACCTTGCTATTAAAACTGCTGTGTTATGTTTCTGATAAAGATTTATTCTCATGCTGTGATGCTTTATATCCAAAACTACATGGGATGGTGTATAGATCCTGAAACAAGCCCTTCTATAAAATGTGTTGCTGTAAATAAAAACCTTTATGGACCTCCCGGGATGGCCCTTCTAAGCAGAGAATTAAAATATTCTCTGATTCACGCCTGTAAAATGAATAGCGGCCCCTGCTCTGATGTTAATTTGCTGTGTAAAACTCTAAATATAAATTGGCAGTTGCTCAGTGCTCTTTGAAATTCATATTCATCATAATATATAATTGTTGAGGTTGTTTTATGAGGCTATCACTTAAAAGAAACCATAAACCCAAAATAGAAGTCAAACTAGGCCATTTGCAACACTGTATTAAATGCATTCTTCCCAGCTGAGAGACAGCTTGGGCACAAGAGATTTTATCCCTCCGCTGAAATTAATGGCTACCCCTGTGCATGCGTGAGCAATATGTGCGAGAACCCGAGCACGCAACACACTTGGGGTTAGGATGACTATTTGCCATAAACAATTGTATTTTCTTACACTGTTTTGGTTTACCTCTCTTAAGAGCCACCGTATTTTACCGCTGAACCAGAAAGCCGAATTTTGGCTGAAGTGGAGAAGACAGTGCATCTCCCATGTCAGGCAATGGGTAAGTGGGGCATGAACAAAGGGACATCTCTTTTACTTGTTTACTGTTTACCTCCTTTACTGAACTTGCCATTTGGCATGACAGGAAGTAATCGCATGAAGGGACCAGGATTTATTTATTTGGGTACGATCCTATGTGTCAGGCCCCGGTTATACAGAAGGCTCCGAACCTGGAAACTTCCAGGGATCTAATGCCCTGCTGGGCTGCTGCCTACAAGTGGGGAGGAGTGACAGAGGCAATGTTCACCTTTCTGTCCTCCTGTTCTTTTTCCCTCTAGACGAACCCCTGGGGGGTGTTTTCGCAGCACCGGTTTGGTGCTGCATCCCTTGAAAACCCCGCACTTTCCCTCCCCCGGGGTGGTGTTGAGTAGTCATCTTGGTACTGGAGCTGCCCTTGCCCTCTTCCTGGCGGAAGGTGACCAATTGCAGGATGCCTTCCACCAGCCACTGCCCAGCCATGCCTCCACTGTGACTCCGGAGCGAGGCAAGGGGCTGTCCTGATGCCGTCTTGTGCGTCCTCACCTCGCTCCAGAGAAAAAAGCTAGGGTAAATCCCAATTTCTTTTTCTCCGCAGCTTTGGCGGAAAGCCCCGGGGTGGGTGCGTTGCATAATCAACTCTGAGCCACCACCGTGCCACCACCCCGGGGCTTTCTGAGTGTTTAGGCATCCCCATCCTAAAGGAAGTGTGTTGGCTGGGGCAGGGCTGGGAAGGCGGAGGCCATAGTGTGTTTTGTAACCTGGCCCCTCCTCTCCTCTCCAACCACCAGAACACCCCCTTTCAGGCCTCCACAAGTTCCTCCAAAGCCACTTTTATAATCTCAGAAACCAGGTGCCACAATTCTTTCTGCACAGATGTGAAGGGGACCAGATTTTGGAGTGCCCTCCTGAAGTTGTAGCAGGGCCCGTGGCTCCAGGAGGGGGAATCCCCCAAAATCTATGCTCTCCAGGGACCATAGGATGGCTAGGGGTGTGTGTGTCTGCTATTGATACTCAAGAGCATCTGAAGCCGGAGGCTTATGACTATCCAGTGCAGAGCGGGTGGCTGGGCAGAGGCAATCCTCACCTTTGCTGTGCCTCCCTGCTCTGCATTTCAGCTAGACAGGCTTTTTCGCCCATCTAGCTGAGGCATTGCAGAGGGGGAGGGAAGGAGGCTGGAAAGGAGGTCCCAGGATACAGCAGAAGCCGGCCTCTCCCCTCCCCTCCCCGTCCCCAGGACGGCTTTCTTTACCTCCAGCCCAGCCTTGCTTTTGTGACCCCGGAGAGGCAGCTACACATCACCCACAATGGGGAGGGGGTGGGGAGCTCAGATTCCTGGGCCAGAGGGCTGTTCCCAACCCTGGATGCAGGAATCTGAGATATCCTAGGCCTCCCTCCCCACCTCTCCCAGACTCTGCCTGGGGTCCATAGGATTGCTCCCTTAGATGCTTTATAAAATACATTTCTGAAAGTGGTGTATAGAATATCGAACAAAATGAAAAGAGACTATCAGAATTAACATCTAAAAAGATGACTTACGACTTGTCTGCAGGGCAAATTGCCCCGTCTTCCCTCTCTTTACGTGCCTTACCTGAGAGGATACGTTCAATGAATGCGGTCAGCTACAAAGGATTCGCGTCTTGAGTCAAGTGAATGAATGGAAGTAAAACAGCGGCTCTGGGACCCATAACTTGGGCTGTAGAGAAACAATCAATAGCTGCAATAGTTAATGCTCCTTGTTTCTTAAAATCATGGAAGTTTTACAATCGGAGGAAAATGTCAGCAGTAGGAACATTCAAGTGTAGTTACACTACTGCAGCTGCACTCTTTCATTCAAAATTTAATGGGAAGGCGTTTGAATACCGCTAAAACCTTCAAAATATTTATAATTCCACTTAAAATGAAATGCTTTCTTCAGGAGTAATTCTGTAGAAGCAGGTTCCCACTACCTTTTAGCATCTTAATTTTTTTTCTTAAAAAAAGTAAGTGCAATGTACTTATTAGGGAGCTGCAAAGTTACTAAACCAAGAGAGAATGTACTGAGCCCCTAAGTAGGACTCTCACCTGATATTTGGGCCCCTTCACACATTTTATTTTATTTGCTTTATTTATTTAGCAAATAAATAATACCCACACAAGCTACCCGGATTTTAAGACTGGGTTGTGGGGAGGGCTTTGGTGGGATGCTAGACAGGGCTTCTCAGGGGCCACTCCCAAACTCTGGAACTCACCGCCAAGGGAGGCTAGGCTGGGCCACTCCCTCTTGTCCTTCCGGTGGCAGGCTGGGACGTTTTTTATTCAGGTAGGTCTTTGCCATATTATCAGGTCTGCTGTTGAGCGGGTTTTCAATTGGCTGGCACTGTTTATTTCTTTCATTGGGGTGTTTTTAATTGTGTCTTTTGTTCATTTGGTTTTATGTTACATTTTAATTAAGATTGCGTTTTTAATCTGCCTTTTATCATTTGCTGCCTTGGAGTGCCATTTTTGGCAGAAAGGTGGGATATAAGTTATGGTTTTAATTTTGGTGAACCTCCTGGAGAGCTTCAGCTATCGGGTGGTATAGAAATGAAATAAATAAGTTAAATAAATAAATGAAATGTATTTTAAAAATGTATGAACCACCTTTCCCCAATCATTTCAAGGTAGTTTACACAGTTTGGTGCACAGCTAAGACGCTGTAAAGTGTACATCTATAAATTTACACAGAGTCCTGTTGCACCTTAAAGACTAGCCAATTTATTTTGGCCTAAGCTCTTGCAGACCCTCACCCACTTCATGAAGTGGGCTATAGTCCACGAACATGTATGCCCCCCAAAATGTGTTAGGCTCTAAGGTGCCACAAGTCTCTTTGCTGCTTTTGCTATGATAGACTGACGCAGCTACTCTCTGGAAACCTAAAAATATAGTGTGAATTTATATGCCTAGTCACATCGGGGAACTGGACTTTGCTGCAGTTTCCCTGTAGAGTACAAGCTCCGTGCCAAATCCAGGTGTGTTCTTTGTAATGTATGACATGGCCTTTGTCGGAAACTGAAACTAGAGTAAATCCACAGGGCTGATTGGCACTCCTCGATGGTAAATGTTTTGACTTCTGCAGCCTGAGAGTCAGTGCACACGACTTTAAAGAACACCCAAAATACTCTTATCAACTTCTTAAATATATATATCTTATCAACTTCTTTCTCTGCACAGTTTGAATGGGTTCTTAGTTTACTAGCTGTGTGACTTGGCTGTTGCAAATCCAAATTGGCAGATCTGCATGAGTGTTCTGCATGAGGACACCCACACACATCATTTATAAGGGAGAGGGCTTTTTCCCCCAGTTGTGATGCCCAAGTTATGGCATGCCCTTCCCAGGGCTTCCATTCCCAGAGATTCCAAAATTGCCTGGTGCCAACTTTGCGGTCTTTTAGGCTCTGGGCAAAAAGGCATTTTTATTCACTCTGGCAGTTTAAAAGATGATGAAAGGTACACATGTTTGAAATTAATAAACAAGCACGCCGGCAGCTTGTTCGTGTGCTGACCCATTCATGCGGCTAAACTATCAAAGGCAGAAAAGTTGCGTGGACTAGACCACAGACCACAAAGCAATTTTCTGGGGTAGAGGGATTGATTTCCTCTGAACATGCCCTGAGCACGTGCATTTAGGTATAAAACATGCAGTGTTGTGTTTGCAACCTACACCACCAGAATGATTTTTTAAGGCAGTTCTATGTATGCTATTTAGGGAGAAAAACTGAATCTGCTGCAATTTCAAGTGGCCTTAGCAGGGTCATTGATTCTGTCATGGTCCCCAGCCTTGACCCCATCCTCTGGCTCTGAAAGGACTCATAGGCAGAAGTTTAGAGAACACTAGAAAAGCACAGAAAGGAGCAGAAGAAGCAGAATTCAGCCTTGCTGGTGATATTTCTCTCTCTCTCCCATAATACTAGAACCCGGGTTCATCCCATGAAGCTGATTGGTGGGAGATTCAGATAGAACGAAGGACTTCTTCACACAGCACAGAGTTAAACTCATAGAATCATAGAATCATAGAATAGCAGAGTTGGAATGGGCCTACAAGACCATTGAGTCCAACCCCCTACTCAATGCAGGAATCCACCCTAAAGCATCCCCGACAGCTGCCTCTTGAAGGCCTCTAGTGTCCAGCTGCCTCTTGAAGGCCTCTAGTGTGGGAGAGCCCACAACCTCCCTAGGTAACTGATTCCATTGTCGCACTGCTCTAACAGTCAGGAAGTTTTTCCTGATGTCCAGCTGGAATCTGGCTTCCTTTAACTTGAGTCCGTTATTCCGTGTCCTGCACTTTGGGAGGATCGAGAAGAGATCCTGGCCCTCCTCTGAGTGACAACCTTTTAAGTATTTGAAGAGTGCTCTCATGTCTCCCCTCCATCTTCTCTTCTCCAGGCTAAACAAGCCCAGTTCTTTCAGTCTCTCTTCATAGGGCTTTGTTTCCAGACCCCTGATCATCCTGGTTGCCCTCCTTTGAACACGCTCCAGCTTGTCTGCGTCCTTCTTGAATTGTGGAGCATGACTATGGCATTAGCTACCACAAGATGTGGTAGATGGCTTTAAAATGGGGTTGGATAAATTCCTGGAGGAATGGGTTATCAGTGGCTACTAGCCTTGATGGCTAAGTGCAACCTCCAGTATCAGAGGCAGTAAGCCGGTGTACACTAGTTGCTGGAGAACATGGGCAGGAGGGTGCTGTTGCACCATGTCCTGATAGTGGTTGCCTGGTTGGCCATTGTATGAACAGATTGCTGGTCTAGATGGACCCTTGATCTGATCCAGCAGGGCTCTTCTTATGTTCTGTGTTCTTATATAAAGCATGGAGTAGGGGGTGAGGGTTACCCCAGCTCTGGCACCTTAAAAACAAGGCAGTGTATACACCCCATCACTTTATGTTGGGGACCTGCCCGTCTCTTTAATCTTGCACAAACCTGATGAGAAACAGAGGCCGTTTCTACACCTGCCTTTTTCCCCAGGATCATCCTGGGATCATCCCCGTGCATCCAAATGACACACAGGGGATCCCTGGAGCAGACAGCGATGATCCTTCCATTTCCCTGGGATAATCCTTAGGTGTAGAAAGGGCCGGAGAGAATGCTTTGTGCAGTCTTCACCCATTTCAGGTCCCGACTAGCAGAGTGTTTCATTTCCAGGTTTCTCGGTGCTGGAGTTCGTAGTGGTACCATAAGTACTAACTTTGCTACTGTTTGTCGTAAGCAGCGCTCGGTGGGGCCCATTGACTCAGAGAGGACATAAAATGAAATGAGGGAGTGCCAGCTCAGGTGCTGGAATAATAGCCCTGGGAGCGTAACAGAGCTGCTCTGTGCCCTGACCATAAACAGGCAGGAAGTCTCAATTTGTCACAACTCCTATGGGATTCTTTGGCACAAAACCCATTTATTCCATCTTTGTGCACTGTGAGTGCGAGAGACAAAGATTAAATTTACTCGCTACAACTAGATTAACTATAAATAAAATTACAACCTCTAAAGGACAGCTTTTTTACTTCACTGTAAATGGAATTTCTGTGGGAGCAAAGTTCCGTTTTATATTTCTTGGCCAACTCCAGTTGCAGGTATTTGAAATATTATAAACACACACACACACACACACACACACACACACACATGTGGATTTTGAGAATGGTTATTATTTGGATTATATACTGTCAGAAATTTGGTGGAGGTTTTTTTTTTAATACATGAGCTGGGATTCTACAATGGATTGAAAAAGAGCTTTAGTTAAACCCAATAATTCACCAAGAACCTGGACTAGTTGTTAAAACAAACAAACAAAACCCAACAATTAAATTGGTAATACAGTCTAAGTATCCTATGCATGTATACTCAGAAGTACAGACCTCGTGAGTTCAATGGGACTTACCTCTAGGTAAGTGTGTATACGATCGCAGGTTTAGTATGCAATCCTATGCATCTCTACTGGGAAGCGAGCCCCATGAAGTTCAGTGGGACCTACTGTCTAGTAAAATTGTACAGGATTGCAGCCTTAGTTATGTTTGCCACTACTATGGAACATATGAATCATTGCTAAGATTATCGTCGCAAAATGTTAACCATTGTCTCGGAAACCAGACATTAAGGAATCGATAAGCTACAATGAATCTAAATTAATTGGTTAGTTATTTATCATTTTGTAGAAGTAGCTCTTTCAGAGATACATTTTGAAATGATATTGGAATCCGAGGCTTAAGAGGTGGAAGATGGTGGAGCGTGTCCTTTCTATGTTATAATTCCTCCCCTCTTTCCCCCAATGCTTCTATTTTTATTCAAATACTCAAATGCTCAACACATGCAGAATTAAAAACTAAACAGTTAAAGAAGATACTGTATCTCAAAATGCTCTTATAAGGTCAGCACAGATTATTAATTTGCTTACTGATGGGGAAATGGAGGGACCATCATCCACTCCTCTGAGAACACCAGCGAAATGTCAAGGGTGTTGCATGCTGTGTGCCGTTCTGTTCTCTGTTCTGCAAGAGGCGTTTTTTCAGACATATGGGGATTGTACAAATTGTTTTCCTTGCTTTTTAATATCTTTCTGAGCAACGTAAGGTGACAATGGAGTTTCCCCTTCAGAGTTTGCATCCTTTGAATGATCTGCGTCGTGGCTCATGTTCTGTTCAGGCTATTATTGATAGACAAGACCTGCAACAAAATATTGCAGTGCACAGTGCTCTTGTTCAGTGTTCCAATTATCCAGCCGTGCCCCCTTGAAGGATACTCTATTCCTTTCCCCTACCACCATTTCCCATCCTGCAGCCCTGCCCCACCCCGCTCCGCATTCTGCGATTACTGAGTATGTTCAGTTCTCATTCGGATGTTTCAGGAGGTTTATGCTCCCTTATGTGTTTTTTGAAAGGAATTTTGGTACTTTTGTGAAGCTTGAGTCCTTCCCCTCTTGTGTCTCACTTGCCTTCTTTTGACTACAACCGTGTCTGCACTCACCAGTTGGGTTTGCTCTTACAGGGTGTGATACTAGATGCTTCACCCAATCAGTGAAAACTTTCTCACTTAATTTGATCACTACATTTAAATCTGCTTAAATTTGTATATGTACAGTTAAGAACATAAGGGTTGATCTAGTCCAGTGTTCTGTTCACCCAGTGGCCAACCAGCTATCGATGGGGCACCCACAAGCAGGACATGAGTGCAACAGCAAAACAACAACAACCATGTTCCCCAATGGTTCTAAAGGGGAAAATGTACTTTCTTTGTTAGGAAGCTGCCTTATACTGAGATAGGCTTTTTTGTCCATCTACTTTAGTATTGACTAGAGCAGTGGTTCTTAACCTTTTTTGAGTCACGGACCCCTTTGAAAATCTGGTGATAGCTACAGACTCCCTCCCTAGAAAAAAAGCACATAAGCACATAAACACAACTTTGCATGCAATGAATATACTTTACTTTATTGAAAATTGGTTGCCTCATACAGTGTATGACACACACAAAGTATGAATAAATGTATTTGACTTTCACGGATCCCCTGAAGCCCATCCATGGATCCCTTGGGGGTCCATGGACCCCAGGTTAAGAACCCCTGGACTAGAGTGACTGGCTGTGCTCCTCTGGGGATTTGGATGTGGTTCTTTCACAGCCCTACCTGGAGATCTTGGAGGATTAAACCTGGGCCTTTCTGCAAGCAAACCACATGTTCTACCATCGAGGTATGGCCACATTCCCACTTAGCAACACGTAAAGTTGTCTTAGTTCAAGTCAGGCCTCTGGTCCATCTAGCTCAGTATTGTTTGCACTGACCGGCAATGGCTCTCCAGGGATCTCAGACAGGGATCCTTCTCAAGCTTACTTGAAAATGCCGGGGCCTTCTGCATACAAATCACATGCCCTACCACTGAGCTACTGCCTTCCCCAGGTTAGGTGTTCTACACACGTCCTGCAGCAGACATAATCTTATGAGAGGTACTTCCCCCTTGTCTCTTGAATTGAGGGAATGCCTCTTTTAAGAGGCTTGCCATAGGCTGGTTGTATAAGTACACACATTAAAAACTATTACACTTTTGGAATAAGATGTTGTTGTTTTTAAAAATCTGCTGATTCATCTATTGGGTTCAACATTTTAGTTGATGAAAATGTTTTTAAGCTAACCAATTAATCTCCCCAACTTTGCAGCCCTAATAATACATAAGACATAAGACAAATGTTTTCAGAACTTATTGTTTGCCTTTCCCCCATTAAATTTTTTTTTAAAAAATTGACCATGTATCTTTTCCTAAAATCCTGGTTAGACATGATAAAAGGGACATGCACACAAATATATTGGACGGGTACTTAAAACTAAGTTCTGAGTCGGGGGTGGGGGAGAAATCCTCAAAGTTATTTCAAAACTCCGAACACCCTGTGCTCTTGATGACTGCAACAGCTGCTGCTAGTGGACCCATTTGTGAGCTCCTGCAGCGCTCTTAAGCATCCCTCATCATTTCAGACACTCATCTGTTGCACACCTGGCCAAACTAATAGACTTCTTCCCCAATGTCTTTCTCAAAGATCTTTGAAAAGCACCTTCTCTCTATTTCTGATGATGTGACTTACCCAGCGAAATCATCAGGATCTTTTACAGCCTCTTGAGATATCAGAGGGAAAACATGGTGTAGAGGAATTCAATTGACTGCTATGCTCAGTTAAGTACAAAAGGGCTTTGCCTCACGCAAGCATTTGAGGGTTGATCCACGGCTTTCTTCGGGAAGATGATTAAACCGTCAGTGAACATTTTGATATTCCTGTCAGGATTCAGAATGTTTAGAACATGGGGCCACTTTGCAACTGCATCCATTTAGGCAGGCTGAAACAGGAAAATTTAAAGAGATTGTATTACGTTTTGCTGGTTCAGTTACAGTTAGAAAGATGGATCTCACTGATAATATGATTAATTTTTTTTGTTAACCTTATTAAATGGCCAGAGGGGATTTGGGGAATTCGCCAAATGCCAGATTTTGCTCTATTGTGTTTTCTATCGAATTTAACGGAATGCTGTTATTTAAGCTTCAAACCATTTCAACATCCTCCGTCTAGAGGACTATTCCATTTTTGCATCATCTGTTTCCTCATTACTCAGTGGTAATTTGTATTTGCCCAGGGGGCTTTCATGAGATGAATAACATTTGCACTGAGAATTCTGACAATCAGACTGTACACAAATTCTGTGGATGGGCCTTTAGTATGAAATTTAAATTGTGTTTATTATTTCACAGTGGTACGCAGCATCTATTTTGCGTCGAACAACACACACTGCACACAAAAGACTTTTTTTCTTCGGCAATAAATAGCTTTTATTATTCAAGCAAAATGGAAGCTTCAAATACGATTTCAGGAACTGATTATATCCTTGTACAGAAATATAATTTCATGACCACTCAACTATTCCCCCTTATTTACTTATTTTTTAAAAAGATAGTTTTGTCATTTGTTGCTTTGTCCTTGAGGGGAATAATGTATCTTTCAATCTCCACCGAAAGATACGAAAACTGAAAACACAATGTTACAGGTTTTTATATTTGTTACATTTTCTTCTTTCAGTTGTTCATTTTCTGTTGGTTTTCTTTTCTGTTTGGTATAACATGATTGGTTACGTCTACATTGGCTTACTAAGCAAACACAGTGATCTTTACTCTCCATACAATGTGAGGGCTTGCTGCTGGAAGTATTTCGAACGCTAGGTGATCCAATAAAAGATGTTCCCTCTGATCCGGAGTTCAGTATCAGTTTAGTTTTTGAGTGCAGAGATCAAAATTCTCATTGCAATGGAAAGAGCCACTCCCTACACACAGAGGCAGGTGAACACAAATCTGCTCCTTTGACTAAGTTGAACTGGGAAGCCATTCCGGGTAGGTGAACTCAGTTTTAACATCAAAGTCCCTGTGGATGAGTTGCTAGTTGCAGTAAAAGTCTTACGTGTTCTACATTTCTCATCCAATTATTTGATCAATTAGAAGCCATTCTCTTCCTCTATTGAAGTAATTAGGTTTACTTTATCTGGCTTCGGAATATGCTGATTAGGGCCCTTGACCGAACAAAAAGGGCTTCCCTTATATCCTCTTAACCTTGCTTTGTCCTTCATTAATTGGTGATCACCTATCACTCTTAACCAATAGGATGACAGTGAATTTTCCTGCCTTCCATAATGTGACTTTGCTTACCCCGTTTTGCCTCACAACTGTAACTCTATGAAAATGGCGATCGTGCGTGTGTGTCTGCGGCCTCCCCAAATCATTTAAGTATTCTACTTTTGCTCACATGGTGATTTTAGCCGCATCATTATCTCTCAGCTTCATTTTCCCATCTGCCTCGGGGTGGGGATTGTTGCAATAACATATGTGAAGTTCTTTGAATACTCCCCAGACGGTCTGCCCCTTTTTCTCAGAAGTAGGGTCTCATCAGGTTTGGTGGGATATATGTCCTAGTAAGGATATAAAGGATTGCAATCTTACAAATATTCACTACCAAGACTCACTTGACATGATTAGCCAAATCCCCTAACCAAACTATTTAATCTGATGCTTCCCCCACCCCACTTCTAATGGTGGCATGGCAAATAAAGGGACAGGGCAGCACCCTGAATAAATCTTTGTGGGTTTCCTACAGGATTTCCTCCCCCTCCCTTTGACCACATAATGTATGCTTCATAGCAGTTGTTTTCTAAGCACTGTATTCATATAAAACCCCTCTAATGGGCCATGTGAGATTTTGCATAAAGCAATGCGTTGTGTGTATGCATACATTAAGACTTCTCTCTCTTGCTGTTTTGGGCAGGTGTCCCACTTCCTACTCTGGTATGGTACAAAGATGCTGTCCCTATCCACAAACTGCCGAATCCTCGTTACAAAGTTCTGCTCAACGGGAGTCTTCAAATTCAGGGACTGCAGCCTGGGGATTCTGGCATCTTTCAGTGTTTTGCAAGGAACGAGGCTGGGGAGACACAGACCCACACCTTCCTGGATGTTACTAGTAAGTCTGGACCTTCGTGTAGCCTGTGAGAGGGCAGGGGAGACGGAGGAAAGGTTCTGGGATACATTCTACCCATCTTGCTATGATTGCCCAGATGTATTGAGTGGGGGGGGGATGCTTAGCCCCACACCACATTCTTCACAGGAAGGCGGTGGGTAGGAATGTTCTGAGGGACTTCCATACAGCATATGCACAAATTTATTTAATGCTCCAGGCTTTCTTCAAGCAAGTAAGGAAAGCATTTAGGGCGAGTACTAGTAGTTTTCTATTAGCCAGTCTTCCGACAGAGCTACATTTCTTAGGGTTCCATTGGAAGAGAGAGGGCCTTCTCAGTGGTGGCCCCCAGGTATGGCATAATCCCCTTGATGAGGCCCGCCTGCTATTTCTTCAGTGCCAGGTTAAAATTGCCCTCAAGCATCTGGCAGCATGCAATGAGCTTAACTTAATTCTTGGATTGTCTCGGCCGATGGTTTAACAAATTGTTTTAGATATATGTGGTCTTTACTTAAATGTAAATGCTTTTTTTATTTGTATACTGTGGGTTTGTTTTTTGTTTTTAAAAAAAGTTTTTGTAAACTGCCCAGAGGGCTTCAGCAGTGAGGCAGTATAAAAAATGTAATAAATGAAATGAAATGACAGAAGCCGTGACAGTTCCACATCTTTATTCTTGTGGTATACATACCCCGAGAGACTATTGCTGGAAAAGCGAAGGACACCAGCAATTCCCAGTAGGAAATTGGGTCTTGTGAGTATTGATTGGCCTCTTCAAGCGTGATTTGAGAACCTACAAGGTTTTACCACACTAAGGTTTTCTCTTTTATGAGACCCATTTATGCTGATACGAACTTTCAAATGAGAAATTTCTTTTTAAGAAAGGAGTTAAACAAAATTAAATAGTTTATTCTTTTTTTAAAAAAAAATGTCAATACTGCATTGCTCTTAAAGAATAACCTGTTTAATATTAAATAAACATGCACATAAGTATGTTAGCCCTAGAGTTAGTCTCTAAAGTGAATCAATGCCTTCTGCCAGGCACATTGATTTAAAGGAGCCTTTTCTATGGAAGCAAACAAAAAAATCTTAAATTATGCTTAAATTGCTACTTCCGGAACATTCTTCTGAACGTGGTGGTTAAGAGATTGCGTGGAGAGAATGCTAGCTATACCCCAAAGGAAGTGTGGCTGTGACCCTCCACTTCTCGTGGTATGATTTTATCCTCTTACCATGTTAGGCAGTGTTCTTGGAATGGTTCTGCCCCTGAGGATGCTGAGAATTGCAACCTTTCATGAGCAGAGTTAGAAGAACAGATGTCAGCCCTGCAATCTTGAAATGATGCCAGATGGAATTTATTTTTATTCGTCCATCCCCACGTATAACCTGCCCGCCAATAAAACAACCCAAGAAAAATTTCAATCGACTCCACAACTTCTTAACTTCTTTTGCCCCACAAATGTAGAATTCCACACTTATCACCTTAGGCCTCATCTACACCAAGCAGGAAGTTGCACTATGAAAGCGGTATATTAGATTGTAAGCCTATGCGGCAGGGTCTTGCTATTTACTGTGTTATCTGTACAGCACCATGTACATTGATGGTGCTATATAAATAATAATAATAATAATAATAATAATAATAATAATAATAATATATAAAAGGCAGGAGCGACACGACTGCTTTATAGCGGTATTGAAGTGCACTGACAACCGTCGGGCCCTATTGACATGTATTTAATTCTCTACTCCTGAAAATCGTCCAGTCAGTCCCGATTTTGCAGTTATTTCTCTGACTGTGGATCAGCTGTGGTATGTCAGCTTTGCACTATAAATAGATTCACTAGTGCACTAATTGACTATAAGAATTCCTTTCTCCTTATTTGTGGCGCTCGTAAGTGTTTTGCTTTTATATATATTTTGTCGTGACTGGCCATTGAAGAAGACGAATGAGTCGAAACACGTCTGGCCAACCCAATCAAGCTTGTGAAGCACTTCTTTTTTTTTTTTACTGTATTTTTAAATGTGTAATGTATTGTATATTGTAAGTGCTCTATAGTCTTGATTGTATATTTCATCTTGTTTTACTCTAAAATTTTGTTGAAATCTATCACCTTAACCTCCTTGGTTTTCTAGTCCCCCATTGACACATACCATAGACCGCTTTCATAGTGCTATATGCTGCTTGGTGCAGATTAGACCTTAGTAGGCCATCCAAACCATCTTAGGCAAGGCCATGCTTGTCCAGCTGATGTTACATCAAAGTATCCACACATCAAAGCATCCACACATCCTAGCAATCAGTGGGCTGCAGGCTCTCATGTGCCCCCAAGAGGCCACCCATGTAGCCCTCTAGGAGTGCCCAACCTTCTGCTGTTGCCTCCACCACTGATTTTTTTTCTCCCCCGCACTACCTTTTCTGACACAGCTGGACAGCCTTCTGTCAGGGATGCTTTAAGGTGGATTCCTTCACTGAGCAGGGGGTTGGACTCGATGGGCTTAGAGGCATAGAATCTATGGGCATAGAATCTATGATTCTATGATGCAATTTTGCTGGGGAATGAAGAGAGACACCCCAGCAAACCATCTCCCAGCATAAGCACACTCCCAACAACCCACCAAACAGCTACTTGGTGGGCTGTTGGGAGCGTGATTTAAATGGGGAAGATGGCACATGGGAAGAGTCATCCCTATCTGCCATTTTCCCCATTTACGTTGTATCCTTCCCCACTCCCAGCTGATTGGCACAGAAAGGAGCCACAGCGTGAACTCAGCGCACAACGAAAGAATTAATCCTCCCCATCCCTGCATGCTGAAATGGTGGCAGTGGTGTGTGTGTTGATGCCTACGGCTGTGGCTTTGAGCGGGGAGGTCAGAGCAAGGCAGTGTGTGAGTTGCATAAGGCCATTGGGGGCAAACAGGTTTCCCACCCCTGCTCTAGAATGTATTGACAGTAGCTCAGAAATGGGTAACAGGACATCAATCCCGCACCCAGACAAAGAGAGGCAGCATCTAGAGTAAAGATTCCCTTCTACATATTAAGCCTGAACTCAGTTCAGTGCTTGGTTCTAGCCTCCTTGGGCAGTCTCAACTTCAGCAATGACTCACTGGAGAGAGAGAGAGAGAGAGAGAGAGAGAGAGAACTTCTCAGCTGGAGTTGGATTGAAGCATGATGGACGATTGCCTGGCTATAGCATCTCCAGTGATTGGCACTGAGCTGTGTTGTTAGATCTTTGCTGGGCTTACCTCTGAACACATAAGGTGCTCTTATGGTGCCTGATATCTTTTCTGGGCTTGAGATAATAAGGCTGGCCCCTGTTTGATCTTTTCATTGGAGGCTGAAAGAATGCGGTGTGATAAGATGTAATGGCAACAGAATAAGGATAGGTGGGAACACAGAAATACCTTGGATGAGAATCAAATGGCAACTTCTTTTGGCTGACATTTAGCTTTGCAAATTAATGTGGCTCTTCATCTTTAAGACATATGGCAGCAGGATAAAAGCAAATAGTTCTGTTTATTTCAATTCATCTGTTCCTTGCCCTCCCCCTCCCCCAAACCCTCTTTTTAAACCCGTTTGCTCTACCTCAAAGTCCTCTTGCTTGTACTTGTACAGGTGCTGGTAGGGTTTTATTTTTCACTTAGCCAATAACCCAAGTTGGAGAATTCCTGGGAGATGAATAATGAAAGAGTACTGTCTCCTTTGAAAAGTTTTCATATTGTTAGTGTCATGTGCTTGTCCGTTATCGGTACGGTAAAAATAGACACAAAATTTCACAACAACTTCAGTGATCATTCAAAGAGCTGATCCTGTTTTTGATTCCAGATATTGCACCCACATTTACCCGGCCACCAGCCGATACCACAGTTACCGAAGGGATGACGGCGGTTTTAAGATGCGATGTTTCTGGAGCACCAAAACCTGCCATTGCATGGAAAAGGGGTAAAACCTTATTATTCTGTTGGGAAATCACTCCCATCGCCGCGGTTTGCCAGGAGGAATTAGCACCGCGTTAACTTCTTCATGCACGGCCAATCAGTGCACTGAAACGATTCCCACATGCTGTGTTTCAGGGAACCAGATTTTGGCCAGTGGCTCCGTTCAGATCCCCAGGTTCCTTCTCCTTGAGTCCGGAGGGCTCCAGATAGCACCTGCTTTCCTTCAAGATGCTGGCAACTACACCTGCTGGGCCGTCAACTCTGAAGGAATCCTCAATGCTTCTGCTGCTCTCACCGTGTGGAGTAAGGGCTATGTTTGTTTTAAACTTTAATATTAATCAAGGCCTAATCAGTGCTCATTGTGCCCTTAGGAAATCAATTACAACATTTCCATATCACTGGGGGTAGAGGGGGGGGCTGAATAATTAAATGGGAAGAATCTGCATAGAATCTGCATCAAAGCGATTTGCAATACTTCGCAGGAACTTTGGTCCTGTTCAGACAACACGCTAAGCCATGATAATTAAGCAATTTGAGCTAACCATGATGGCTTAGCGTGTCATGTGAATGGCGTTTTTCCTAACCATGGTGGCTAAATAACCACGGTTTAACCATGCTTGCTAACAACTTGCTGCAAACGGGTTAGCGGCCCTAACCATGGCTTAGCATGTTGTCTGAACAGGGCCACTGTGTTTCTTTTGACATAAGCGATTGGGCAGGTTGTTCTTGGGAGTTTGTATCTGACTCCTTTTACTGAACCTTTCTGCTAGATTCATTGACCTCGCTAATTTCAACTTTTTGCCCTTTCTAAAGGAGGCGTTCAAACCACTTTTGGTCATTCCAGCCACATGTCGAAGGCAAAAGGATTAACATCTGAATTATTTCCAATATTTCTATTGACTGTAACGGTCTGAGTTTTAAGATGTTGTATATTTTCTTCCATCCCTGAACGCAAAGAATAGCCTGCGAACTGATTTTTCCTGGCAGTGCACTTGACATCTCTGCATTCCAAAGTGCATGATAAGTTACACCAATGCCTCCCCGATGTACATTCCTAGAGATACCTGCAGATGTTTCCAGTGATTCATGTGCTACAAGACCTGCTGCTGCGTGGATGTTCAATCTAATGCTATGCAACTGGTACACGGATCAAAATGTGTACGGCTTGTTATCTAGGAATATGTCAGTGGGGTGTGGGTAGAAGAGAAGCTGGTAATCTCCAGTGGACGTTCCCTTCTGAATATATATATATATATATATATATATATATATATATACACACACACACACACACACACACACACATGCACAGGTTGCCAGTTCTTTTTAATGTCCTACTAAATCTTTAAAATTTGATTTAATTCCATGGCACACTGTATGCACAGCAGTGAGAATGGCGCTATTATATAACCTGAAGGGCAAGCAGAAATATTCAGCACTTTCAGACATGGTGCTTAATGGTGTCTTGTGTTCACTCCTGGCGCTTGACTCTTGTTCCTTGGATAGAAGTGTCTTCAGGCATTATACCTTATTATTGCTTCTGAGAAATGGGACTGTGCTCCCATTTTCTACTTACCTTCCTGTTTTGCACCTGGACTCAGCTGATGTGCTCAGCAGCCATTCCCTTTATGCGCATGCTAGCTAAACCTCTAAATGAATAAAAGGGATGATTTTGCCCATCTAGTTGAGGCACTGAGGAGGGGGGAGGGAAGGAAAAGGGAAGGCTGGGAATAGTTCAGTCCATGGGAACACTTCCTTTCTGTCCTCCCTGAGGTTGCCTTTGCAACCTTGGAGAGATAGCCAGTGCAGTTCTCTTGGCACCAGCTATGAGGGGGAGGGAGCAGAGAGCCCGGACTCCTGGGTCCGATGTCGGAGCGCTGTTTCCAACCTTTTGATTCAGGAATCCAAAGTATCTACTGGGCTCTAGACTCTTATCTAGGGCCCCCAGGATTAACATTTTTTTATGCCAGGTTGGTCAAATGCTCCTTCATCTCTTAACCAATTTAGCACCCGGTCGTCATTGCTCTTTTAGCCTCAGAATGTGCTGTTGCAACCTGGGCTTGTGATGCAATTTGATAGCGTTACTCCAGGTAGCTGATCAACTTCCAATTCAGCTATATTTCCACATCTCAAAAGTGAGAAAAGTAATGACATCCCCCGCCTCTTTTTAGGAGTCGCGGAGGGGAGGTTGTGATGGGAAAGGTGACTCTGGGGCTTGAGATAAGGGATGTGTCACGTTTGATGTTCAAAGCACGCAATACATTGAAAATAGCTAGTTATTCTGGAGAAATGCCAGTGGCCCTGCAAAGGGCTGGCAAAAGACTTTGTTCAATTCTGAAGCCACAGGAAAGTACCTGCTGGTTTATGGGCATTGCGCACATTCATGGCAATGGATATTCAGTTCTACAAATATTTCTGAGTAACAAATGCTATATATGCTGCAGTACTACCGTAACACTAAAAGGTAGTAAATTCCTGGGACATTTCCTGTTTCAAATCAAACACAGGCATACATTGGCTCCATCCTAACCATGGTTAAAAAATCAAGAGCCAGTCATGGGAAAATCTGCAGTCTCCACCCACCCTCTCACTTCTCTGCACAGAATTGTCTCTGGCATCCTTAAACACGAGGATGTGAAGTATCTGGATTGACATTAAATGCAGCTGGTTAATGCTAAGCCAGGTTCCCATTAACCCAAGATCTGAAAGTCTGTTTAAACTGCTGCTTACGATCCTGGTTACAGGGAGCCCGGGTTAGCATCATTTCCGTGGACTCCACCTAAGCAGAGCGGGGAGATTCAGTCCAGGAAAGTGGGAGGGTGGGAAGTTAATCACAGGGTGGGAACTTAATCACGCTCTAATGCATGACGAACCCCCAGCAGTAAGATTTTCTCCAGATTTGCTTTCCTAATATCATCGTGCCCCCATGACTGAACCCCCACGGGAAATTAAATATGGGGAGAGGATGTGATTCCTCCTCATGACATTTCCCCAGTAAACACCGACCATAGAGAACTTTGCACTTTCATATGCTTGCTGGATGTGGGGGTGGGTGGGGAGGAGAGATTACCAATGGCCTGTCTCTCTGCCTTCTGAGGGCAAACTCCCGAGTCAAGATGGAAGTTGGCAATTTTAGCTGAACTGCGGGTCGTGTTCTTTTCAGATCGTACTTTCATCGTCCGCCCTCCTGAGGACAGCACTGTTATTAAGGGAACGACAGCGATGCTGCAGTGTGGAGCCGCTCATGACCCGAGAATTTCAATCAGGTTCGTAGCGTCCGCCCTTGTTTGTGTAGTTTGAACTTGATTTTACAAACCATCAGCACTGAATTAGGTGAGCTCTTTCTGGGTGCCAGGCTTTGTGCTGGTATGCCCAGCGACAGCGCCCTAAGGTTGTAGGTTGCCCCATTAATCACGTCAAGTCCTTTTTATTTTTCCACTCCAACCTTATATATAATTTACAACGAGCTACGTTCCACTTCATGACTTCAATACAACTTCCCATGATTTACTGTCAAGGTTAATACAATATCAATAAAACTGACTTGTCAAAATCTGATACTTAATGAGAATAAAACCCAAAGCAATTTAAGGGGATTGTAGGAGCTCTTACAGAGAGGGTCTTGAACATTCCTGAAAGTGTCACTCCTGCTCCTGAAAAAAATAACAAAGTATCAAATTCAGCCCCGCGTAATGGAAAGTACAATATATCTTTCAATGGTTATACTCTACAGCCCGGAAGTAGAGGAATTCCCTCTCTATTTCGTTGACAGGATGAACATGTACATAAATGAAAAGCAACACAGATGAAATAGGGAAAATCCAGCTAAGGATGCCACAGTTCCCTTTAGAGAATGTTAAACAATACCATTTGTGTAAAAGAAAAAAGAAAGGTGTCTAGACTTGCATAAAGAGAAGAACAGTATCTTAGAAGCTTTTTTTTCTTGTAAATGCCAGTAGGGTCATGAATATGAGTTCCACTACAGATGGGATAAAATAGATCTGTTCTATAAATCATAACTTTGATGGGGGAAATGTGGAATGGATCATGAATAAAAAATTGGGAATATTTAGTGCTAAGTATAATTAGCATTTATATAGTGTATTTCAGGTGTTTGAAGCTTTTCACATGCATTACCTTAGTAATCCTCGCAACAGCTGTGTAAATTGGGCCAGGATATATTCCTCAACCACAACAAGAAAAAAATCAGATGCGCTGGTTTTTTCCTTGCAATTTAAACTCAAATACGTCTGAAAGCAGTTCATTGCCATTTGCTGTAAATCTTTCCCTCCCACTCACCCTGAATCTTGCAATGATATCTATAATAGAACTTTCAGTGGATTGGGACCAATATATGGAGAGATAAGGAGTAGCAGGGTACAGATGGAGGAGACAGGAAGTGCCTTTTATCATGACTCTAGTAGGAAGTAGAAGGAAGACCTGTGGTATGTGGGCTTGCATTCTATAAAAAGCTACATTTTTTACTGTCTGTGGTAAAACACATCATAAAACATGAAATAAAAACATGGGTTGAAAATAGGGTCTTCAGTAGGGGTGTGCTCCGCTCCGTTACGGATCCCTGGATCCGAAGCGGAGTGGGCTGATCCGGACCTCCGAAGCCTGGTTCCGGAGCGGATCGGGGGAAGTCCGGATCGGCTCAAACGGTTCAGACTGATCCAAAGCTAACAGAGCCAGGTAAGTGGGGAAGGGAGAGGGGGCTTACCTAGGGGGAGGGGGGCTTACCTGGCTCCGTTGTCCACCGCGGTCCGTGCGGTGGCGGATGGTGGAGCCAGGTAAGGGGGGAGGGGGCTTATTCAGCCCCCATTTTGTCCCCCTTTCCCCACTTACCTTCCTCTGCCGTCTGCCACGGAGGCAAGTAAGTGGGGAAGGGGTGCAAAATGGGTGCCGAATATCAATCTTGACTTCTGGATCTTCCGGATTCAGTTCCAGAGCGGATCAGGGTGGTCCAGATCGACCCAAACCAATTTGGGCCTGATCCGGAAGGTTCGGATTAGGATCCGAAGTGGTTTGGGGACCCCATGCCCAGCCCTAGTCTTCCGCTCTAAGGGGGGGGGGAGGAATCTGTCACCTGGCAGGTTCTGGAAACAGACCCCAGAGCCGGTCCGGGACTCGGTGGGCCTGGGGTGGTGCCCAGAAGTATCTTGGCCAGTTCAGAAATCTTTTGTGGAGCTGAACACAAGATCTGTTCATTCATCTAAGAAAGTCTTCCCCAACTGGTACCCTGCAGAGGTGTTGTAGAACACAGCTGGAGAGTACCAAGATGGAGAAAGCTGATTGAAGATGTATATTAAAACAGTAACAACAACACAGCTGACATCCCCTTCTGTCAAAAGCAAGTAAGCAAGCCGACCAAACACGGCCTGGCTCAGGTTGGCAATCCTGGCTTTGAACCTGCTTTGTTAAAAAAAAAAAATCAATGGGAAATTTGCCATTGATTTCTGAGGAGCTGGACTGCACCCTTCATCTTCAACTATAGTGCATTTTATTAGTCTTGCAGGCCTCTCACACAGTCACTGCATCCAAATGAGCCCTTGGAAGATTGCAAGCAAGCATCACTGTTCGACATAATTATTTAGCTCTGTTTTTACCATATAATTTCAGCACTTGATATTTCATCATTTTTAACGAAATAGACAGCTGAGTTTAACAGTCTGAAATACTGTGACAATCAGGTATGTTTGGAAGAAGGACAACGTTGTCATAAATCCATCTAGCAGCTCCCGAATCACCATCGAGAAAGATGGCACCCTTGTCATCAGCCAGACGTGGTCCGGTGACATTGGAGACTACACGTGTGAAGTCACTTCCTTTGGGGGAAACGACTCCAGGGTGGCTCGGATGGAAGTGATGTGAGTATTTCAGTAGCTGGCAGCTTTGGGTGATTATTCCCAGTTGAATTTTAAGATGTCTGGCTGCTCTTTTAACAACGTATTAGTTTGATGTGTTTTTAATCAGTTTTATGCATGTTATAGTATTTTTGTATCCAGTGTTGTTCCCCACCTCGATCCAGAGGGAGAGGTGGATAAGAAATAAACATTTTATTTATTTCTGTTAATTCTTGGCATTTTCCTCTTATTTTACCCCACTGTGTTTCCCCCCCCCCCACTTTGACTTTTTCTTTGTTTTAAGAAACACAGTCAGTTATTTATTTAGTTTTTGCACTTATATCCTGCCTTTTCATCCAAGGAGTCCAAGGTGAGACCTTCCACTTCTCCATTTTACCATCACAGCAACCCTGTGAGGCAGGCAGGGCTGAAAGTCAGTGAATGGCCCAAAGTCACCCAGCAGACTTCATGGCTAAGTGGGAACTTGAACTCTGCCCTCCCGAGTCCTAATCCAACACTCTAACCACTTGTCAACACTGTCTCTCACCTTCATTCTAATATAGTTGTCTCTAGTAATCTGCAAGCTTGAATTAGATTCATTACATACAAGAGCCTTCTTCAGGTGTTATCAAACCCTACCTGTGGAGGGGAGATGGGGACACATGTTCCGACCGCAGCCCGTCCATCACAACTTCCTGTGTTGATGGGGAAGGTCTGTAGTGAGTGTTCCAAGGGATCCCATGGAACTGTAACCACATTCAGCCAAACACAGTTATATTTTAACTTCAGAATTTCCCGCTCAGCACCTGGAGGTCAGGGTGGAGGAAGCATCCCCATCTGCCCTCCACAGATGTGATTTTATAATGCCTGAAAAGGACAAATTGAATATTTTATAGCTACTCTGAAGTTTCACAGCAAATAGTAGTTTACGTAGTATTAGTAGCTACCACTATCATCTTACAAAGAGATACCTTGATGCAGTGAAACTTTCCTCATCTTCATTAAGAGCTGGGTTTTGACCATGGTTATCCATATTAAAAGCTTGGAAGATACATATGAAATCCAAAGGGAACTGCAGTGGTCGCTCTTGCTTGGCTGAACTGAGCCCTAAGCACTGATGGAAATGGAATGTCAAGAGAGCAGGCGGTTTTGTGGCGCAAGAGAAGGTGATATTTGAATGCAGTAATCTTTTACTGTAAACCTGTGTACTAATGTTTTTTGAAGTAGCATCCGTTTCTGCTGGCTGGCCACACTTCATCTTCCTTTTGCGAAGATGCCTGAGGCTGCTTCTTCAACCCTGCTGTATAACATGTTCATTTCTAACGTTTTGTTACATTCATCTTGGTTTTATTACAGCGTCGCCACTTCAGTGCCAAGCCGAGATTGAATTCTGTTTTGAAACCATCCATTTTTACATTCTCTCCTTCCGTTCTTCTCCAGGAGTGCATTCGTACTCCTGGTTGAAATCCAAGGCTGACAAGACCATTCTAAACAGATTGCTGCCTCTTGTGCTTAAATTGTTGTCTCCTGGGCCTCTTTGGGGACCTTGAGAACAGGCTGTGTGCAACTTTATTACCATGGCACTGAAGCCAAGCAGCCAATGTGTGTTGACGTGCAAACCACTTGCTGCATTTTAAAAGTGTGAAGGTTCTCCAGGCCCTTGCACTCTCGTCTCTGTCTGCAATCTTTCTCTCTGGTTCACTGACCAGGTTCTCTAGCAGCCCTGCTACTGGAGAGTATATTAACTGGGAATGCTGAGAACTGAACCCGGGACCTTCTGTCTGCAAGCTTATGTTTTACTACTAAAACATGGCACCTGTCCCATCACTCCAACTCGCAGGGTCATTGTCTAGCATGGAGCCTAGTGGTCTTCCTTTGTCTCCCACAGCCCACTTCCTTTACTATAATTTCTTTTCTTCCTTGACCTCGCAAAAGTAAGACAAATGATGATGAACCTTCAGGACAAAGTCCATGGCCCCAATCGCTGTCCTCAAATGAGTACGCAGAGGGGTGGGTGTCAGAGGAATCCATCCAGGGGTGGGGCTCCTTGAGCTTTCATCAGCTCCCCCCACCCACCGCACAGACTTCAGCTCATATTCCCATCAGCTGAGCTGACTCAATCTGCATCAAATCAGCCAGTTTGCAAATTGTGGGGGGGGGGGTCCCCTCCATTCTGTGGCCATACATCTTTAAGGGCACAGTCTTGTGCATGTTTAGGCAGAAAAAAGACCTACAATGAGGATGATCAGGGGTCTGGAAACAAAGTCCTATGAGGAAAGACTGAAAGAACTGAGCAGTTTTAGCCTGAAGAAGAGAAGAATGAGGGGAGACAGGATAGCACTCTTCAAGGACTTGAAAGGTTGTCACACAGAGGAGGGCCAGGATCTCCTTTTGATCATACTAGCGTTCAGGACACAGAATAATGGGCTCAAGTGACAGGAAGCCAGATTCCGGTTGGACATCAGGAAAAACTTCCTGACTGTTAGAGCAGTACAACAATGGAATCAGTTACCTAGGGAGGTTGTGGGCTCTCCCACACTAGAGGCCTTTAAGAGGCAGCTGGACAACCATCTGTCGGGGATGCTTTAGGGTGGATTCCTGCACTGAGCAGGGGGTTGGACTAGATGGCCTTGTAGGCCCTTCCAACTCTACTATTCTATGATTCTATGAACTCCCAGCATTTGCCAACTAGCTATGTTGAGTTGGGAATGTTAAGGGTTGTAGGACTTTCCCCCGCTGCCTAAACATGTTTAGGATTTCACCCTAAGGATGTTGCCTCTGAACAACCAACATGGGGAAACTATAGGAGCATTAGAAAGAAAAGTCGAGGTATAAGCTTAGTCCCAGTAATGTAAACTAAGCCAGTTTGAATTTCTCCATTATTAAGTGAGAGTTAATAATAGTGATTGTCACAGATGTATAGTAACAAAACTCCAAATGACACCCTGTTAAAAAACCATCTCGTTGCGGATTCCATCTCCATATATTCCTCAAATTGCATCGACTGCCTCTTACCATTTGTACTCTTTTTATTTGCATGCTTCATCTAAGTGAGAACAATCGGGAAGAAGTCAGGCAGAAAGTAGATTATCTTTTCCACACAATAGAGAAGGGTTTTTTTTTAGTAATTTCCAGCCTCTCTGGTGGGCTATTATCCAGGAAAGAAAAATTACTGCTGCATCCAAATTTACCTGCAGTGGGGGAAATATACACACTCATGCATAAGCACAAAAGAAAAAGAAGCCCCTCTTCTCATCAAATGCGTATCCTTATTTTGAGCCCCTATTTTAAAAGGTCGGGTCCTAAATATTTCCTGACGTCCTCTACAGAGGTAAAATGAGTGTCCTGTAATTGAAATTGGAAATCTCTTCCCTACAATGGGATCAAATTTCTCTTGAACTTCTTCTGATATAAAACTATAAGACGGTATAATCATGAAAGATCCAATACCACTGAGAGGCTTTGCTCTAAATGTAGAGTGGAAAAACTACAAAGGTGCAAGTGATAGAGCGTGTGATTTTGCATGCAAGAATCCCCGGTTCAGTCTCCAGCGTTGGCAGATAGGCCTGAGAAAGACTCCTGCCTGAAATCCCGGAGAGCTGCTGCCAGTCAGTGCAGACAATACTAGGGTGACCCTATGAAAAGGAGGACAGGGCTCCTGTATCTTTAACAGTTGTATTGAAAAGGGAATTTCAGCAGGTGTCATTGGTATAGGATCTGGTGAAATTCCCTCTTCATCACACCAGTTAAAGCTGCAGGTGCCCTGCCCTCTTTTAAATCTGGTCACTCTAGTATAGCTCCTGCACCTTTAACTGTTGTGATGAAGAGGGGATTTCTCCAGGTTCCCCATATATACAAATGACACCTGCTGAAATTCCCCTTTCTATGCAACTGTTAAAGATACAGGAGCCCTGTCCTCCTTTTCATATGGTCACCCTATTTATTTATTTATTTATTTATTTATTACATTTCTATACTACCCAATAGCCGGAGCTCTCTGGGCGGTTCACAAAAATTAAAAACATTCAAAGTATAAAACAACAGTATGAAACCATAGTATAAAATACAATATAAAAGCTCAACCAGATAAAAACAGCAGCAATGCAAAATTACAAATTTAAAGCACCAAGTTAACATTTATTTATAGATTGTTAAAATGCTGTGAGAATAAAAAGGTCTTCACCTGGCGTCTAAAGGCATATAATGTAGACCCTAGACAATACCAAGATAAATAAAGTTGTCTGAATTGCTGTGAGGCAACATCCTGAGACCTGAGTTCTCTAGAACACACACAAAAAGGAAGGTAGCTGCATTAGTCAAAAGCAAAATCCCAGAAGAAAATTTCCAAAATCCACATCCCTAGAGGAAGGCATGCCCCCTTTAAAGCATCCCAAATGCTTACGATGCATAGCCCAAATACCGTATTTACTCTGTGTTTACTCGGTACATGTCCCACCAGGGTCAGTGGGATTGACCTCCACGTCAGCGTGCCTGGAATTGTAACCTAGGGGCTGAACCAGAATCCGGTGGCAGGTGCAAGCCTAGTTAGTGGCAAAGTGGCAGAAGGGAGGGCGTGGTTTACACTGGAGAAATGGAGGAGGGAGCTTAACCCTTCTCACTTGATGCTTTGTGCCTGATGTGTGATGCAGCAAATCTACAAGTGGGACCTCGTGCTGTGGGGTGGAATGGTGGAGGAAAAGCGACAGGCTGGGGAAAGATGAGGCCCACGCCCCTCCCATCCATCCCTGCTGCAAATTGTAACCTCCCCTTGGCTAGGGTGGACATATAAAAAGGAGGACCGGGCTCCTGTATCTTTAACAGTTGCATAGAAAAGGGAATTTCAGCAGGTGTCATTTGCATATATGAAGAACCTGGTGAAATCCCCTCTTCATCACCACCACAGTTAAAGCTGCAGGAGCTAACTAGAGTGACCAGATTTAAAAGAGGGCAGGGCACCTGCATCTTTAACTGTTGGGATGAAGAGGAAATTTCACCAGGTTCCCCATGTATACAAATGACACCTGCTGAAATTCCCTTTAAAATACAACTGTTAAAGATACGGGAGCCCTGTCCTCCTTTTCATAGGGTCACCCTACCCTCGGCTGCTTTGCAGCAGCCCAGGATGGTTCTCTACAATGAATCACCTTCTCCTCCAACTTTGCAGCTCTGTTTTGCAATATGGCTTCTCCCATCTGGACCTGCCACCAAACTTCTAGTTCAGCCCTCAGTCATCAGGATTTGTTTGTTTAGGAGCGTTTTAGGCCCTGCGTTCCTTCCTCCAGCTGAGCCACTTACCACAAGTCAAACTTCATGGCAGACTTGACTTAGAAAGCCTTTTGTGACCACGAAGGAAAGCCTTTTCGTTTCTTTTCTAAATAAATTGACAAGGAGGTTTGCTTAATCTCCCTCGCCTTCTTGGTAATCCTCTCTTCAGTCACAGTCTCTCTAATTACCTGCTGTTGGGCTCTCCCCATTCCCCTTCACTGCGAAATCTCTCCAAAAACATGTCTGGTTTATTTCCCTTAGCAAATAGCTTGTTTTTAGCTAATTTTGCAAGCCATTCCGTGGGTGTTTGCTGAGTAAATTTCTCAGCCACCCTCTCTCTGGCAATTATGAACTGCTTCTTAAACCTTAGGGTCATTTGTGTCTACCATGTATCATCTTTAAGTATCTAACATTGTGGTTTTGGCAAAATAGTTCTCTTTTGTTTGCGTAGTAAGGAACATGGAGACCTTGCCAGGTTCCCAGGAGGTACCACGCATAGGCTGTGCCGTTAAGATGAGGCTTTCACTATCTGAGACCGTTTTTAGATTCTGGCCTTGCATATCTCGTTCTTATTTTGCTACAGAGAATGGCCCAATATAGATTTACCCCCAAACTGAGCTCCAGCTAACAAACAAATAATTTCATGGATTTTAGGAGGGGGGGAATACAAACTTAGCTTTCTTAGAGAGGAAAGGGATACGGGATTCATGAAAGCATAACTGTGCATAGCGGTGATGGTAACTCATTTCTCACCCTCTTCACTCTCAGTACTTTCTATTTTCCTGTATTCAACCTGGAAGCGTTTCTTCAGTTGAGATTAATAATTGTTAATCTCCACTTTTGTGTACAATTGAGAGACCAAGAGATTTCCTTACTCAAGTGCTCCTCTTCAGTTTTAAGCAGTCCTTTCTGGTGAGAGATGTTTCTTGCATGTTCATTGACTTTGCCTCTAGGGACTTTGGTGTGTAAGCATCATCTGTTACTGGCCATTTCAGATTACAGAAGGCAACAGTTTGCTGTACTTATATTTTAGGGTCTTACAAGGTAGAACAGAAGGCCACTTCACCCACAAGACTGGTTGAGTATTTGCCCTTGCTGGTGCTCAATCAAGGTTACTGCTAATCTGGTCCAAGTGGTGTAAGAAACAAAATGAGGTTGTGAAAACATATCCCTTTTAATGAGCACACTATGTACTAATGGAGGGTAGTGAAGATTGCTTTAGACTGAGAACTTCAAATTGATTGATGTTCCAGCATATTAATATTCAGATTTGCAGGAAGCCTTGCAAGATAATCAGCCCAAACCAAATCCTAAACAGGAACTTGCATTTAAACTAAGGATGACCCAAAAGGAACATCAACTTGTACAATGTTTCCCCAAACGAGGATCAAACCTATTTTCCTAATGAGTGTAGACAAGATTGACATTCAGTGTTTCCGATGTCAAGGAGTCTATTTACATATCCACTAAAGACAAGAATTTGAAACAGGCAGAAACAATTTCCTTCTCTAACAACTTTTGTCTTAAGCAAAAGAACAGGAGCCGGAGCCCTGATCTGCTTTAATAGCGCAATTTCCAGTATCTGCAAAGTAACTTGGAATGGATACATTTAGATTGACAGAAAGTCAGACCCAACTAATAAACACATTATTAGTATTAGTATTAGTATTTCAGTTTGCTTCCCATCACAAAAAGCAGTCTCAAACTGATTTACAGACATACAAATGTAGAAATCCGTAATTACTATACCAGGGGCAGAAACCAAAATTAGTATGACCCATAATCAGCACAACAATGCAAATGAAAATAAATACTATAAAAATATAACCTAAAAACAATGCCGTACCAGGGGGGAAATAGTGCTGAAGTAGCAGCAGATTAGGAAAACAAATGGCAGCAAATCAAATTGGAAAAATAAGGCAACAAGGGGGAGGGGCTTGTCAGTGGTGGCCCCCCAATTATGGAACCATCTCCCCAACAAAGCTTGCCTGGCGCCAACGTTGTTATCTTTTCGGCGCCAGGTTGAGACTTTTCTTTTCTTTTCTCCCAGGTATTTAACATATGCTGATTTTTTTTTCTTAAATGACCCCATAATAGTTGCTTATAAATGGATATTGTCTGTTTTTATGGTTTTAAATTTTGTATATGTATTTTTAATGTTCACTGATATGATGATGATGATGATGATGTTTAATTGTATCCCGCCTTTTGCCCAATGCTGGGCCTTTGTAAACCGCCCAGAGAGCTCCGGCTATGGGGCGGTATATAAATGTAATAATAATAATAATAATAATAATAATAATAATAATGGAACCCTTGCACATTTAGGGGCCGGAGGTGTGTTAAAGTACAATTTTTGCTCCGAAAATGAAAGTGGGCCAGCAGTTGGTGCAGCCCCAGTCCATATTGGGCCTGGATGGAATCATAGAATCATAGAATAGCAGAGTTGGAAGGGGCCTACAAGGCCATCGAGTCCAACCCCCTGCTCAATGCAGGAATCCACCCTAAAGCATCCCCGACAGACGGTTGTCCAGCTGCCTCTTGAAGGCCTCTAGTGTGGGAGAGCCCACAACCTCCCTAGGTAGCTGATTCCACCGTCGCACTGCTCTAACAGTCAGGAAGTTTTTCCTGATGTCCAGCCGGAATCTGGCTTCCTTTCACTTGAGCCCGTTATTCCGTGTCCTGCACTCTGGGAGGATCGAGAAGAGATCCTGGCCCTCCTCTGTGTGACAACCTTTTAAGTATTTGAAGTGCGCTATCCTGTCTCCCCTCAATCTTCTCTTCTCCAGGCTAAACATGCCCAGTTCTTTCAGTCTCTCTTCATAGGGCTTTGTTTCTAGACCTCTGATCATCCTGGTTGCCCTCTTCTGAACACGCTCCAGCTTGTCTGCGTCCTTCTTGAATTGTGGAGCCCAGAACTGGACGCAATACTCTAGATGAGGCCTAACCAGGGCCGAATAGAGAGGAACCAGTACCTCACGTGATTTGTTTTTAAATGGATATTGTCTGTTTTTATGGTTTGGCCTGGAGGGTGCAATCTCCCATATTTGGGGCTTTATTTATTTAGCATCAGGCTGTGCAGTTTGCACGGCCTTCTCCATTAATTATTGCTCCCTTTGTACCGTTGCAGAATTCCACCAGAGCATCTGTTCCTTGATTCTGCACAAAGGTGGCTCTTTTGATTTGGAGTTTAATAAACGGTGACATCACAGCCGTTTCCCCTTCCAGTAATCACTTTCACCAACTCAAACATAATTTTGTTTCTCAGCTCAGGTTCTGTAGCCTGGTACACAGGTTGTAATAAACTATGGACCGTGGTTCAAACCTAATGCAAAATTAAATTCATTTCCCCTCTACTTCACTTCAAACCACAGGAAGGGATCTGCAATTCAGAGCATGCTTTTTACAGCTCTGATTTAAAACCACATCCCAGGTCTGGAATTGCACTTGTTTATGAATGTGGAATCGTTGTGGTTTCAGATAGCGCTAAGTGTGCAGCAGCTTAATAAATTATGAAAAGAAATGAGTACATTTTTTAATTAAAGAATGTCAAGTACAATTACTGCTTTTTGGTCTGACCAGCAAGGGTCAGCAATAATTGATATTGAGAGAGAACTTCCAGAGAGCAGTCAGCGACAAATTGCTAGGTTGGTTGCATTTCTCCATTCCTGAGTGAGAGGTTTGGAGTCTGCTCTGATTAGAAATGCCAAGAAAAAAAACAGGTTTCATTAGGTATAAGCAGGGCCAACTCAAGACATTCTAGGAGCTAAGGCAGAAAATCCAACAGCCAATTTACACCTCCCCACCGTCATGGTAAAAACAGTAACAACATCAACCTCCTACTGTTTGACTAGAGGCATCTCTACATTAAGAGGAAATCACATTGCCTTACCGGGGTTTTGTGTTCCCTGTTTCTTTTGCGCAGTTGTAACGCGCTGCTTTACACAGGCAGAGAGAGGCGACCACGTGGTCTATAACTGAAAACTTCCCTCCTCTCAGTGTTCATATACTTGAATGGGACAGCACCTTCTAGTGGGTGCTTTGTAGTGCAACTTTGGCTGAACACAACATCCAGGTTTTTGTTTTTTTTAGAATGGGACAACCGGGAGAAGGCACGGGAGACATGCAGGAGGTTGACAATATCGTCTAAAAGACCCGCAAACTTCTGTAAATGGCTAGTCATGAGTGTGCCATATATTGTTGGCGTAGAGATGCTCTGGGTCAAGGGACAAATATGGAGCTACCACTGAATGTTAGCAAATAATAGACCATGAGATTTATGATTGTATTTCTACCAATGGAGGGGCAGGGGTGGATTTGAGCACATTGCAAGCAGAAATTCAATTCCCAGCATCTCCAGGTAGGGCTGGGGGAAAATCCCTCTGTGAAACCTTGGAAGGCCACTGCCTTTCTGTGTAGGTAATACGGAGTTAGATGGACCAGCAGTCTGACTCAGTATAAGGCAGATTCCTGGGATAAGCAATCCTTTTAGCTAGAGAGGCTATGGCTGCATGTGCAAAGGGTCCCAGGTTGAATCCCTGGCATTCCCAGGGTAGGCTGGGAAAAGACCCCTCTAAGAAACCCTGGAGAGCCTCTCAGAGCCTCTCAATGTAGCTAATACTGGTCCAATTCAATGTGAGACGACTGCTTATGTTCCTATATTCTGCCTAAAAGGCTTTCTGGTAGGGCTGTGCTCGGACCCCCCGATCTGCTTCGTGGCCTGATCCGTAACTTCTGGATTGGGCCCAATCCTCTTCGGGCCAATCCGCCCGTCCCTCACTCCACTATGCGGAGCGAGATCCGACTCCGCCGCCAGCGCCGTATGGATGTCAGCGCCGGCGCCAGTAAGCCAAACTCCTTACCTGTGTCCATCATCGCGGGCTTCAATTTAGGCCCCAGCTTGAAGCTGGAAGAGGCCTCGGCCTTCACTTCTGGCTTCAACCGGGGCCTCAATTGAAGACAGTGATGGACGCAGGTAAGCCTCCCTCCTCCTTGCCCCCTTACCTGGCACCGCTGCCGCTGCATGGAAGGTGGCGCCGGTGGCGCCAGGTAGGCCAACCTCCCGCCCCCTTACCTGCGTCTGTCGCAGGCTTCAATCGAGGCCCCGGCTTCAAGCAGAAGAGAAGGCCGCAGCCTCTTCCGCTTGAAGCTGGGGCCTCAACTGAAACCCGCGACGGACCGCGATGGACACAGGTAAGCCTCCCTCCTCCCTGCCCCCTTACCTGGCTCCTTTGCCGTTGCCGCAGAGACTGCGGCAGCAGCGGCAGTGCCAGATGAGTCCCCCTCCCCCCCTTACCTGCGTCCGGAGTTCCGGATTGAGGCGATCCTCTTCACCTCGATCCGCAGGGGCCCCCCACTCTCTTCGCCTCCGCCTTTTCCAGAGGCGAATCAGGCCACCTCGCTATTGCTTCTCCGACCCGAAGAGAAGCGGAGCACAGCCCTACTTACTGGGTGCTTTTCAGCTGACTGCAATATGTGGTGCATACCCCACATCTTTTATAACTCATGCGTATGTGGGTGTGTTGCTGTTTTGTTTTTTAAGCAATCTGTGTGTGTTTTGAACCCTACGTTTTATTTTATTTTTTTAAGCATTCCGTTTCGCATTGTTAGGTGATTTCTTCAGGCATTTTCACTTCTTCTGCTCCGGTAGCTTCTTATGCTAGGGATCTACCAATCAAAGCATGGGCTGCAGAGTGTTTTTCAAATGGAAGTGGCCACATGCAATAATTTCGATTGGGAATTCTGTATGGATGGTGGCAATGCCTTCTGCTCGCCTGAGTATGAAAGATTCCACTTTAAATCATCCACCCCACCCTTGCTTTGGTCTCCTATTCATATGTTTTACAGCTATTCCATTACTAAGAACTCGCCGTAAAAAGAATTTATGGACCAAGTTGTCTCAATTAAAAAAACAAATTTGAAAATTGGCTTTCTTCCCATGTTAAGTAACAGTGCCATTAGCTATTTAAGTGTCAACCATAGGAATTTCCACGTAAATCATCATTTAGAAACCAGACAAAGCTCAGCATTCCTCTGAAGATTTTATTTTTATTTCACTTTTACATTAAGCCGGTCCGTTTGTATCCATCATGGTACCCATCTGATGCCTTTGCTGCATGTAAGCTCCCTAGATGTGTGGAACTGAGCTAGGCAGTTGTTGCTGATTTAAATTACCCTCTTGTCTCTTCTTCTTCTTCTTCTTCTTCTTCTTCTTCTTCTTCTTCTTCTTCTTCTCATAGAGAGCTCCCTCACCCCCCGCAGAACCTTCTGGCCACCTTGAACTCTTCCTTCAGCCGCAGCGTGATCCTCTCCTGGGTGCGTCCCTTTGACGGAAACAGTCCTGTCCTTTACTACATTGTCGAGCTGTCCGAGAACAGTAAGTGCAGCAAAAATATTTTTTCACCCATTTATGTCCTTCTCCTATTAAGACCTTCAGCTTCTCCAAATGAGAGATTTATAGCACGGCCACTCACAGATGTTTGCTGGGTGATTACATGACATCATCAACAGCCAGGATGTCTCCTGTGCTTTCCATGCATTATCCCGCTGTCAGAAAACACAGAGATAATCCTCTTTTTTTAAAAAAAAAAAAAATCCACAAAACTGCCCCCTACTCATGAAGGTGGCATTGCACTATAATTCCGCCACTAGATGGCACAGTTTTATTAAGTTGAATGGAGGATGCAGGAAATATTCAATCCAAACCATGCAGCTGCCCATGTAATTGAGCCAATTGCAATCCCAGAATGAAAATGGAAGCGTTTGGGTTTTTTGGGGTTTTTTTAAATGTAGAGAAGCTCTTTATTTCAGGTTGCTGTTTTGCCCATTATGAAGCTGTTTTGCCCATTATGAAGCTGTTTTGCCCATTATATGCATGGATAGTCTTCACTATCTATGCATGCTCCATAGAAAGCCCTTCCTTTCCCTTCCCCTAAAATTCAGGTCCATGTAAGGTAGGGTGACCATATGAAAAGGAGGACAGGGCTCCTGTATCCTTAACAGTTGTATTGAAAAGGGAATTTCAGCAGGTGTCATTTGTTAATCTCCACTTTTGTGTACAATTGAGAGACCAAGAGATCTGGCCACTCTAGTATAGCTCCTGCAGCTTTAACATCAGTGATGAAGAGGGGATTTCACGAGGTTCTCCGTATATACAAATGACACCTGCTGAAATTCCCTTTTCTATGCAGCTGTTAAAGATACAGGAGTCCTGTCCTCCTTTTCATAGGGTCACCCTAATGTAAGGCATCACCTTGGGTTCATGCTTGCAACTTGGAGATGCTATTTTACCTTTACACCTGCGGCTGACAGCCAAGAGATGAGGCGGGCCTGGCTTCTCTCTGCCCCGCTGCTTTCATGTATCCTCTTCCAAACATCTGCATGGAACATCTGGAGTCCTGCTACCAGCAGCAGGCAGGGGAGGGGATGAACGGAAGAATCGGGGAGGTGGCAGAATAGACCGGCGAAGACGCAACTGCTTCATCTCTTGATTCAGTAGCAGATTGAAAGATGAAAGGGGAATCTTTAAATTCCAAGGAGGCAGCCTCTGTTCACACCTTTGAGCCTTTCCTCCTTCGGCCCATTTTATCCTTTTATACTCACGCATATGCACATTACTGCCACATCACACATCTTCTGAGCTAGATGCCATCAAAGAAGAGTCAGTTGTGTATGAGTGCATGCATACACACAGACAAGGTCTCGATGGAGGCTTCCCTCCTTCAGATCTGTAGAGTTTCAAAGTAAACGGAAAGGCCTAGCATGCATTTCCTTCAATATTAATTGTTGACAAAGCTACCTACTTCCTAGGTTTTAAGTTTGGCCTGATGCAGGGCTCACGACCTTTTATTTTCACAGGCCCTGTCATGTACTTCCGCCTTGAGGCCCAGCATTGGGCAAAAGGCGGGATATAAATAAATATAATAATAATAATAATAATAATAATAATAATAATAATAACAACAACAACAACAACAACAACAACAACAACAACACAGTCATAGAATCATAGAATCATAGAATAGCAGAGTTGGAAGGGGCCTACAAGGCCATCGAGTCCAACCCCCTGCTCAATGCAGGAATCCACCCTAAAGCATCTCCGACAGATGCTTGTCCAGCTGCCTCTTGAATGACTCTAGTGTGGGAGAGCCCACAACCTCCCAAGGTAACTGATTCCATTGTCGCACTGCTCTAACAGTCAGGAAGTTTTTCCTGATGTCCAGCCGGAATCCGGCTTCCTTTAACTTGAGCCCGTTATTCCGTGAATACGTTATTCCGTATTCCAGAGAAACTTTCTCATTTCTTTGGCTATTCTCCATAGGCTCACTCCAGAACATAAATGCGACTGCAATATTCAATGGCTAGAAAGGTGGGTTTGTCCGTGCAATTTGGAGTGGCCTTCAGAATATCAGGCATTGCAGGAGTCTGCCCTGGAAATAGGGATGACACTGTCAACTGGAAAATACAGTAATTCACCTCTAAAAAATCTGTAAGCAGCTCAGCAGAGATCTGATAACATGCTACAGAAATTGCTTCGATAATCCTGCAGAGTACGAAGGGATTTTTTCTGAACTCTCACACGCTGTCAGACAAATCCGATGATTTTAGCTGATGGCATTGTAATCTACCATAGGCACGGTCTCAGGGCATCTCCGCCACATGTGCTTTGCTAAGATTTGTATCTGTAAGCACACGCATGAAAAAGGAGACACAGCCAATGAAGGGAGAGCTGGGATTAGAGAGCCTCTCCTCTAGTTAGAAGAGTCTAATCGTTTGGGGATGGGGGCTTTTAGTATTGCTGACACTGACTGGCAGCAATGGCTCCCCAGGGATTCAGGCAAGTGCTTTTCCAAGCTTACTTGGAGACGCTGGAGATCGCACCTGGGACGTCCTGCACGCAAAGTGGATGCTATGGCCTCTCCTTGACTCAGTCCTGACTCGGTGGCAGAGTTTGACCAAGAGGGTTTCTCCCACCGATCATATCAAAGCCCGATTCCATCCTCCTGCATTTTAGCCTTTGCATGAGAACCCATCTATCATGCATGATTCCCATGGGACAGGTGCAGCCAACCTATGAGGACAGAGGGTGCAAATTAATGATGGGAATGATTTTGCAAAATGACCACCATTCTATATAGTAGGTAGAATGAGTTGGTAGAATTCTGGACCATGCCACTTCAAGGGTGTGTTGTATTTTTGCACACTCCCCTGTGCCAAACAACAATTCCCTGCGTCTAGCATGTGAACTAACATATCAACATGTGCTAAAGCTTTGGTCCTGATGTGCTGGTTTACTACACACCAGGATTCTTAATATGCAGAAGCGTTCAAAAATACAAGTGCACGCAAATTCTGAAGTAGAACAGTCCAGAATTCCACCATATCAATCTCATTCTGTGCAATTTATGGAATGACTCTTAGTTGTTGAAGCCCGAGTCCATTTTTAAACCACCCTAATCAGGGGAAGTAGAAAAATCAAGCTCTGCGTTTTATGGGCATATATTCAAAGGGTAGATCATGGCCTGATACGGTTTGCCATTTGCGTTCCTAATATACAAGCCCATGGTTCCTAGCTGCCACCCTGCATTTTACTCATTGCACTGAAATATTAATTATTTCCTGCTATTAAAAGTGCACATGACTGTAGGAATATGTGAGCATTTTCTTTCTTTGTGTCTTCAGTCATCATTCGAAGACATATCAGTGGCACAAGAAAAATATGTAGGGATAGCTGAAAAGTGTGTGTGTGTGTGTGTGTGTGTATGTGTGTGTGTGCAAAAGAAGAAAATCTTTGGAAGCATACAATCTAAGCACGGGATTAGTGCTTTCATTTTTAGCCTAGTATTATGGATTTCCTGTCCCCTGTGCTATATACCAGGGTAGGTGTCGTGTCAGGCTTTACTTCCTTCACGGATCTGTACTTGATATTATTCAGAATGGGCATTGCTTTTCTCTCCCACATGCAAAATCCCCCCCCCCCCATTATTCCATAGATATTTCCTTTTGTTGTCTCTGTTTGTGGGTTGTTATTGTTGTTGATTTCCTGGCACAGGTGCCTTTTTCCATTTTTAAACTCTCACCAATTTTTAACATATGTTTCCACAAGCTTGTTTCCTTGTATTTGTAGCTTTTTAACTGTCAGCAGTGGTACAAAATGTGTTAGGTATCCTAATCCGTGCTTGCTATTATGCAGATAAAGGCTGATGGTAACCTATGCGTGATTTTCCTGTTGCCAAGGGTGTGCTCACAGACATGATGCTGTGGAGTTTTAATACTGTTTGGGTTTTTCAACAAGAAGGAGCTTGATTTTATAATATATCTCTTGCCAAAGCTGTGTCCTGTATTTGTGCATTGTTTCCCCCCTTTGGATTGTTAAGGACTTGAATGCCTTCCTAATGGTTTTAGCACACATTGCACATTCTGTGCAATCTGAGAAATGCAGTAAGTCTGAGAAAGGGTTCATAATAAAAGTATCTTGTTCTGAAGAAGAGTTGCAGAAGGTACATTTTAGCAAGTCCACATTTAAGGAGACAAATCATTTGCTGCACGGATCACAGGATGATCCCTCGCCCTCATGTAGATTTCAGTGCCTTTACTTCAGGATAATTTCATTAAGAAGAAGGAACGCGTAATATGAGGGGCGGCGGTGAGAAAGCAATGATGCAGAAAAAAAGGGTAATGAGAGACATGATGGAGGTGTACAAAATTGTGCCTGGTGCGGAGAATGTGGACAGGGAGACATTTTTTCTCCCTCTCCTGTAACACTAGACCCCAATGGGGACATCCCATGAAGCTGATTGGTGGGAGATCCAGGACAGATAGAAGGAAGGACTTCACACCATGCATAGTTAAACTATGGAATCCACTACCACAAGATGTAGTGAGGGCCACCAACTTGCATGGCTTTAAAAGGGGGTTGGATACATTCCTGCAGGAGAAGGCTTTCAATGGCTACATGCTACTTCCAGTATCAGAGCTGGTAAGGAATGTGGGGAAGATGGCTGGGAGGGTTCTATTGCACTGTGTCCTGCCTTGTTGGTCCCTGGCCGACAGCTGGTTGGCCACCGTGTGAACAGAGCACTGGACCAGATGGACCCTCAGTCTGATCCAGCAGGGCTCTTCTGATGTTCTAAACACAGAGATGCAAGGACCCCAGTTATCAAAAGGGCAATAATTGGATTTTCCCTGTTCTTTCATACTTATTCAGTATGGCTGTAATCTCCTGAGAACTTACCTTATAGAAGCTTAGTTTAAACAATATGAGACACACAGGGATACCTGGTTTGTATTTTCCCTGAGAGCTCTATAGGGTTATCTCTGCCCCCTTAGCTATGAACAGGGAGAAATTGGAGAAATGGTCCAGTGTCGTTTCAGTTAAATGTATCATGATAAATATTTCTTTAAGAGCCCTAGCCTCCCTGGAGGCCATCGTCCAAACATTTCCTCGCATCTCCATCTTAGTCATAACCAGTATTTATAGATCACATTTTCCACAGATATTTTGTGCTCAAAGTAAAGACCATTTCAGCACAATATCCATAGCAAATAAAAATGCACCACAATATCGCACTGACATTTCGACAATTACACTTCATTTAAAACATCATCGAAAGTTAACCATGTCCAATTCCAGTAATATCAACATTATACCCACATTAAACAAGTCATGCAACAGTTCATATTAAGAGATGCAACAATAAGATAGCTCAGCCACATAAAACGGGCAGTAAAAGAAGGCTAGATAAAACTAACGGCGTTGAATTACCCTTAGCAACCAAGCAGACTATAACATTATACACAAATGAAGCCAAAATGTCCCCCTAAAATCCCCACTTCTGTCCAGATCAGACAGCTACACACCAGGAGCCCACCTCTAGCACCCAAAGAAAAATATAATATTTTGTATAATATTGCCAGGATTCGATCATTTTTGTCTGTCTCTTCTGCCAAGACTCTTGTTCATGCATTGGTTATTTCTCGTTTGGACTACTGCAACCTTCTTCTCACTGGCCTTCCTTCTTCTCACATCAGTCCATTGGTTTCTGTTCACCACTCTGCTGCTAAGATCATCTTCTTGGCTCGCCGCTCTGACCATGTTACTCCACTTCTGAAATCTCTTAATTGGCTTCCAATTCACCTCAGAATCCAATATAAACTTCTCCTGTTGACCTACAAAGCTTTTCACAGTCTAGCTCCTTCCTCTCTTTCCTCTCTCATCTCACCCTATTGCCCCGCTCGTGCTCTTCGCTCCTCTGATGCCATGTTTCTCACCTGCCCAAGGGCCTCTACTTCCCTTGCTCAGCTTCGTCCATTTTCTTCCGCTGCCCCTTACGCCTGGAACGCTCTTCCAGAACATTTGAGAACTACAAGTTCAATCGCAGCTTTTAAAGCTCAGCTAAAAACTTTTCTTTTTCCTAAAGCTTTTAAAACTTGATTTTGACTTTATCCTGCTAGTTTTACCCTACCCTGTGCCTGTTTGGTGCATTCTCTTCCCCTCCTTATTGTTTTATTATGATTTTATTAGAATGTCAGCCTATGCGGCAGGGTCTTGCTATTTACTGTTTTACTCTGTACAGCACCATGTACATTAACGGTGCTATATAAATAAATAAATAAATAAATAAATAAATAAATAATAATAATAATAATAAAAAGGCATAATAATTATAAGGCATATCAGACAGCACAATCTGCTGTGAGAGAGAGAGAACACCCTCTCTCCAGAGACCTTTATCCTGAGCCCAGAATGTACACCCTCATCTTACAGCAAATCCCCTCGGGGGGGGGGGGCTTCTAAGCAGCAGAGAACCATTATTATTATTATTATTATTATTGTTATTTATTTATATAGCGCCATCAATGTGCATGGTGCTGTACAGATTACACAGTATAGAGTGCAGAAGGGCGACAGCTTCCTTCATACCCCAAAGGCAGTCCCATCCCTAATGGCCCCACAACTAGAGCCCAAAACCTCTGGACCACCCCCACCCCCAAAATTGCCAACTTCGATTCAGCTGTTCAAGAAGAGTTTCTGAACTATTATATTTTCCTTTTATTATGTTTTTTCCCCTTAAAACAGCTAATTTGTATAAAACTGTGACCCTTAAGGGTCAGTACTGCACCCCTCTGAGGTCTGTGCATAGTTGGCCTAATGGTAGCGCTGGCCCTGGCTATATGCTACCTCCAGTATCAGAGGCTGTATGCTTATAGAATCATAGAATCATAGAATAGCAGAGTTGGAAGGGGCCTACAAGGCCATCGAGTCCAACCCCCTGCTCAATGCAGGAATCCACCCTAAAGCATCCCTGACAGATGGTTGTCCAGCTGCCTCTTGAATGACTCTAGTGTGGGAGAGCCCACAACCTCCCTAGGTAACTGGGTCCATGGTCGTACTACTCTAACAGTCAGGAACTTTCCCCTGATGTCCAGCTGGAATCTGGCTTCCTTTAACTTGAGCCCGTTATTCTGCGTCCTGCACTCTGGGAGGATCGAGAAGAGATCCTGGCCCTCCTCTGTGTGACAACCTTTTAAGTATTTGAAGAGTGCTCTCATGTCTCCCCTCAATCTTCTCTTCTCCAGACTAAACATGCCCAGTTCTTTCAGTCTCTCTTTATAGGGCTTTGTTTCCAGTTGCTGGGGAACATGAGTGGGAGGGGGCTGTTGCACCCACGTCCTACTTGTGGATTTCCCATAGGCAGCTAGTTGGCCACGGTGTGAACAGAGGGCTGGTTTAGATGGACCCTTGGTGTGATCCAGCGGGGCTCTTCTTACGTCATGTTCTTACCTAAGGCCCATCACCATCTCTCCAAAGCACCCTCCTCATTTACTCACTTTTAAAATTAGTACAGCACATGACAGCATTGAAGAGGGAATGGGGAGGGGGGGAGAAGGAGAATCTTCTCTCCACTTCCCCTTCCTTCTCTGTTGCCTTGGCATGCTGCAGAACATGTCAAGTTTTCAGATATGACATCAACTCGTAGGATGTCAAGGGACATTGCAAAATTCTCCTTCCTTGCTGCCTTTTTGGCAGTGTTGCTCTTTTTAAAAGAGTAAAAGGGAAGGCTGGGAATGATATTTTGAAGGTGGGGTGGAGGCCTTTCATCTGCCTGGATATTGATCTGAGCTGGAGAAGAGTTTGGCTTTTCGAGGTGGTTTTAAAAGACCACCTTTCCTTTGAGAAAAGCTGTCTCAATTCGTATCTGGACCAGGCTCAGACAAACCCTCATGATGCCCTTAGAAAAGACAGCCTGATATCAAGAGGAAGAAACAGAGGTGGTCAAAGAGAATGGAGCCTGGACAAGCCCTGTTGGCCACGGCCTGATCAAATAGACCTTCATCGGCCACCTTGTCTACACCTCGGGTCCTGATGTGACCCACAAATGTATCCCAGCATGGTAGACGGCAAATATTTGTTTCTATGGACTTGAACTTCATATCAAATTGTATTCTCCCATAGTGGGGCATTATATTTCTGAAAACTGACAACTGAAAATAATTGAAGTTATTTCAGACGGTGTCAGTTGCAGCTGAAGAGAGAACCAGCAGAGCCTGGGAATGTATTCTAGAGTAGCTTACGCAAAATGAAAGATTAGTCCTGTCTGTTCAGTATAATGGAGGCTTATTTAATGGTGTGACCCAGTGTGTGTCTTGTCAGAGCTTCTCCAGGCTTTCTGGGTCAGGCCAGTGACAGTAATCCCCAAAGGAAGGGGAAGTGGGTGTCGACGTTTTTATGGAATGTTTCTTAGTCTGGAAGCTGGGTAGAAAAGGGCAACGAAAAATGATCCAGCGTATGGAAGTCTCTTGTTCTTTTTTCTGCCGTGAAACAAGCCGCTTTGCGATTCAGCCTTTTTGTTATATGCTTAAGGGAGGAGCAGCCTTTGAAAAGGTTCAGTTTGATTGTCAAGAGAAGGTTTGCTATTTAAATTTTAAAGGTACTCTGCGAACTTGCTGGACCCTGGGCTCCACGAGAAAGCAAATCTTCTCCCCTCAATCCACTTCTTTTTCTGTGCAAAGCAGAGTGCCCAGGAGATGAATAGGGTTCGCTTGTATTAGTTTTCAGTTTAATCTCTCTTCCTGCCAGATCTTTTATCTTCTACCAGGAGAAGGGGGAAAAGAATAAATAAAGTATTCTACAGATGCAGCGTATAAACAGAGCACAACCCTAAACTGGTGGAGAGATTAATAGGCTCCGTTGTTGAATCAAACTGTTCACTAGATCGAACGTCTTGGGTTAAGCACTCTCGAGTGGTGTTTACACTTGCGGTAAACAAATGAAACTGAATTGCTCCAGGGAACAAACTGGTGACAATTAGCTCATTTATGGACATTCCGCATTCTAGTTAGTGTCTGCTCTTCCATTTTCTTGATTAAACTCCTTCAGGCTGCTTATTAATTCAGCCTGGCCTTCGTTTCTGCTTCCCGTTCATTTTTGTCATGTTCTTTGGACACCAGCTCAACAAATGCTCTTTTGATTCATAAGAGGACATCTGTAGAAGGCAAATGAAAGATGGTGCAAGAAGCAATCTATACTTTATACACTGAGATGGAGAAATGACTGTTTTTGCTGAATGTGTCTGGGTCTCATTCAGCTTTTACAGTGTCTTCCTCACACGCACAGAACTGAGTTACCTGCATAGAACGTTTTTTCACAGGCGGGGACAATTGAAAATCATGCATACAACTTGACAGTGACACCCATTTGGGTTGGCTCAGATATATTAACAAGACAAAGTTTCTAACCTACAGGCATGCACAAATATTTGCGTTTATTGGGTTGTTTATCTTCCAGTACTTTTCCAGGAGTGTTTAGTAAGCAGCTATTCAGTTTAGTAGTGTGATTTACTATGGGAAAAAATACCTCAAGCCAATAAATCCAGATGGATTTGGTACACACACATCATTGAATCTCAGCTATCATGGATAAGGTGAGATCTTTTGTCAGGCCAGCTATTTTGTTGATGGCTTCCTGCAATTTTTCAGGCTTCAATTAACTCCTCGATAGATGCCACAGGGATGAATTCCTATCCTTGTTTGTTGTCACCATCATGGAAATGGATGTCCATGCCATGTGCCCTGGACATGCCTTCATGCTGTGCTAGACCTGAGCTTGGTTAATGCCATTTTTGAAAGTGTAGAATTCTGTTTTGGGGAATGGAATACTCGCAAACGTAAAAACATATGAAGAGCCCTGCTGGATCAGACCTAGGGTTTTAGTTGTAAACTGCCCAGAGAGCTTAGGCTGTTGGGCAGTATAAATATGTAATAAATAAATAAATCTAGGCCAGCATTCTGTTCATACAGTGGCCAGGCTGCTGTTGACCAGGAACCCCAAAGCAGGGTGCAACAGCGCCATTACACCCATGTTCATTCAAGAGGCAGCTGGACAACCATCATTCAAGAGGCCTTCAAGAGGCAGCTGGACAACCATAATTCAAGAGGCCTTCAAGAGGCAGCTGGACAACCATCATTCAAGAGGCCTTCAAGAGGCAGCTGGACAACCCTCTGTCAGGGATGCTTTAGGGTGGATCCCTGCATTGAGCAGGGGGTTGGACTTGATGGCCTTGTAGACCCCTTCCAACTCTGCTATTCTATGATTCTATGATTTTTAGGCGATAGCCTCTGCTAAAATTCCTCTTTTTAAATATCCCAGAAACCAGCTTTTCTCCCTACAAAATCCATTATAATAAAATATATTAAAGTAGCTTAAAGTTGCAGCCTTCATAGCTCAGCTAGCTGAATGTCCTGAAGGATTCTAACTTACTTTTTTTGCTATCCAATGACATACTGAATCAGTGATTATATGTTGATGTGAAGTTTCCCCAGGTGGTTGGACATTTTCTGTAGTTTCTTTTTATTTTCACATGCGGTTCATCATAGTGACCACAAAGGGACAGCAGTATAAGACTGGGTTAGATGCTTGGATGAGATTCTGATCTCTTTAGGCAAAGTCTTTGAAGTTCTGTTGTCATCTGGAATGGACCATAAAATGAGCTGTTCCCCTGCTCCCCCACCGCCCTTGTAACAAATGCTGTTTTGCATTTTAAAAATCATTTTGGTTCTGGAGCAATGGAAAATACTGCCCTACTCTGTTCCTTTTTATTATTTATTGATTGATTGCATTTTTGTGAAGACCATTGCTTTCAAGGGGCCTGAAATGTCCCATGAGAATACCTACTGCTGAGAATTGTTGCTTTTCTTCCCACTCCGGCTCACACCCATTGTTCCCCTGAACTGCTGCTTCTGTGATGTCATTCCCATCCTCTTCACAACTAAGAGCTTCCTTCTCCTTCACTATGTGATTTCAGCCCATCAGGGGGCATGTGGCGAATGTGATGATGTCAGAATAATGCGAGACTCGTGGCACCTGATTATTGGCCCACTTGATGGTGGTGCCACTGATGTGGGGAAGGGCGAGCAGCATTATTTAATGCCTTGCCTTGCCCCTCTGCTCCACTTTTGCTTTTATGGCTCCCTCCCTCCCTGTAAACAGTGTGGGTTCACTGGTTGCCCTTGGGGGGGGGGCAAGTAGGAATTTTTTACTCTCAAATCCCTTATATTTGGGAGTTTTCCCCCTACTTCACACTGTAAGACAGTGTGGGTGTATTAATAGGTTAATTTGGTTCCACTTGGTCACATTTGAAGGGGCAGGCATGCGGGAATTGGGAGCAAGAATATGGTTGGTGAGCATTCATAAGGCACCGTTGAGGTGATTGGTAACACCTGAGCCCCTCACCTGGGAGTCCTGTGGCACCAGGTGATGGGATAAGGTTTACCTCTTAGGCCAACCTTACTCACTCAGAGTTTCGTAACCGGAGGGGGAGTGACATCGGAAGACCTACCTACCCCAAAAGGGGGAATCCTGATGGGTGGCAAAGAACACGCGTCACCTGTCAGGATAAGAAAGGATCGCCCAAACCCAATTATGGCCAAGACGCTGGCCAAGATACGATGCCCGCCTAGGCCTCCATCTTTCCTCGCTGAATCCTCATAAATAAAATGTGGCCCTATTTAACTCCAACCTCGTTGTCTTGTCTCGTTATATTGCCTTCCACTCGCAATCAGTTTTGCTTATGCAACAAAATCACTGAAAGTTAATTTGGAATCAGAACAGGATTGTTTCCTGGACAGGTGTCATTGTGATTCAATCAGGAAGGTGAGGGTGAAGGAAACCAACTTTAGTCAATGTTTCTTGAACAGGTTAACACTTTTACTCCTTTTTTGGCAATTTGTGAAAGTGGAGGGCACCTTCTGACGTCAACAAAATAGATCACTCCCCCACATTTGCTTTCCCTTAATCTTATTAATTACACCATCCTAGGATGGAAAGGAGATGGCGTGTTCTACTTTCCAGTATATTTCTTGTAAATGCCTGCAAATTGGGTAATACTGTGCAGGGAGTAAAGAAACTCTGTGTGACAGACACAGACTGATAGTGGGATAGCTTCCAGAACTACCACCGATGCTATCTTACTTTGGAGAATTCACTTTCAGAAATGTTCAGGCCAAATAACTTTCCCTGTGTAAGTAAAACACACACACACACACACACACACACACACACACATCCAGGCGTGCCAATTCCCCGGCACAATCTTTCTCAAGGCTTGCGGGGATGAGCCGACTTGGCTCAAAGTCGCTGTTCCATACCTGCGCGAAAGCTGAGGGAGGAAGATATTTCAGAGTAGCGGTGAATTTCATTACAGTCCTTCAGCCAGAGGTACTCATGGGTGTGGCGCTATAAATGGACTGCCAAACAGATGGGTTGAGAAATACACAGCCCATCTGTCTTTATCATGCTCATTTCCTCCTTTATTAAAATGTTAATGAATATAGTTTTTATTTATCAGGCAGTGGCATGTGCAGCAGCCCTTTTCGGGAGAGAAATGTTCAATCTGCTTAAGCATGTGGACTGATAGGGGACACGTCTTCTTTTCCCAGAGAGAAACGTAACTTGGAAGTTCCTCTTGCAGAAGTTAAAAGAACTGCTGCCAGGTCGAAACGGCTTTCATACCCGGCAGGAATTTTAAAAAAAACTGGTTTAAAAAGCGGGCAGGAAATAATATAGAGGGTGTTTTAATCACCTTATATAAATCAGTGTGTGTACATAAGTGTATGTGTTTAGTGTTTTTATACTAGCCTTTAACCGTATTCCCATGCGTAGAAGCATTTCCATCAAGCAATGAATAAAACAAATGCAGCTGGAGATGAGGGCTAAAGGAGTTATGCCAAAGACTTCAAGTAAGAAAGGGATTTTGAGCTCAGATATGAAGTGGAAGAGAAAGAGGTGGCATCAAGTGGGTATCCAGGGAATGAAATGACAATTTTAAGTAACAATTCTAGGAGTGAGATTATGGCAAAAGATAACAAAATCAGTTAGCAGAATGGAATGCCTTCCACAAAAGAAGATTATGCTGACAGCTTTTCATATCCGGTTTTGAAAATGCAAGTGCCCTTCGTCACGCACATCGATGAGGAAAGCAAAATAAGTGTTGCTTGGTTGTGTGATCATCTCTGTTTTGCTGTGAGTCCTTTTCTGCAGAGCATGCGCCCTGCTTTTGGCTCTAAATGGTTGGACTGTGTCATCCGTGGAGCTAAAGGATGAATGTAAGGTGATGCACATTGGGGCAAAAGACCCCAGCTTCAAGTATAACCTAATGGGATCTGAGCTGGTGGTGACTGAACAAGAAAGAGATCTTGGGATTGTGATGGACAGCTCGATGAAAATGTCCACCCAGGGTGTGGCTACTGTAAAGAAGGCAAACTCCATGTTAGGTATTATAAGTAAGGGAATTGAGAATAAAATGGCCAGTATCATACTGCCCTTATATACTGTAAATCTCTGGTGCGACCACACTTAGAATACTGTGTACAGTTCTGGTCACCACACCTTAAAAAGGATATTATAGAGCTAGAAAAAGGGCAACTAAAATAATTAAGGGGCTGGAGCATCTCCCCTATGAGGGAAGGTTACATCAACTGGGATTGTTTACCTTGAAAAAAAGGAGGCTAAGGGGAGACATGATAGAGGTGTACAAAATTATGCATGGTGTGGAGAATGTGGACAGGGAGACATTCTTCTCCCTCTCTCAAAATACTAGAAACCAACGGGGTCATCCCATGAAGCTGATTGGTGGGAGATCCAGGACAAATAAAAGGAAGGACTTCTTCACACAGCGCAGAGTTAAATTTTGGAACTCACTACCACAAGATGTAGTGATGGCCACCAATTTGGATGGCTTTAAAAGGGGGTTGGATCAATTCCTGGAGGCGAAGGCTATCCATGGCTACTAGCCCTGATGGTTGTGATCCAGTATTCAAGGCAGTAAGCCTGTGTGCACCAGTTGCTGGGGAACATGGGTGGGACATGTCCTGCTTGTTCATCCCTGGACGATGGCTGGTTGGCCACTGTGTGAACAGAGTGCTGGACTAGATGGACCCTTGGTTTGATCCAGCATCAGGGCACTTCTTCTGTTCTTCTGTTCTTATGAATGATCCTACATGAGAAATGTAGGATAGGGAGCCGTCAATAGAAAAATATCTTCATTTGGACCAAACAGCTCCCAGGACTATTTTGCGGAAACAATTAAATGGCATAAAACTACTTTGTGTTTATAACCTAAATATGTCCCCTCAGAAAAGGACAGTGAACTTCTGAACTGCTTTCAGAATTTTACTGAATGCTAATGCAGAGAGAAACACAGGACTTCTGGTTCCTATATTACATTTTCAGATTCCACTATGAATGAGTATGATTTGAAAAGGCACATTCATATCGTTAAAAGGTAAATGTCAGACAACAGCCTTAAGAAGATTAAGGTTCTTCAACTCAGAAAAAGACAGCTAAGAGGGGATGTGATAGAGGTATATAGCATAATTACAAGGTGGCTTAAAAGGTGCATTTTAATTGGACTTTAATCTGTTCTTCTATGAAAAGGTGTTCATTACTAATGATGGTATTATTGTAAACACAGTTGTCCAAGCGAGGAAGAGAAGGCAGTTTCTCCAATGAGTAAATTATGTCTATGTTGTTGAAGTCAAGACAATCTGTTACCTTCATTAAATATCTTCAAAGTATCCCCTTTATTGGGCTTCTTCCATATTTATTTTAATCAGCTAAGCAGTTGATTAATAGGCTAAAAGCAAGACTATTAATTGACTAACAGCCCAATCCTAACACCATTTACTTGCAAGCAAGGGCCATTGATTTGAAGTGAGTTTGCTTTTTCTCAGTAAATGTCTTTAGTATTGGGGTGTAACAGCTCTGTCTTCATAGTAATTAGACCAGAGCCAATGAGGCTAAATCAAGAATGCCAAGTGCTTAATGGGCTTATGGATTGAGTTGTAAGAAACCTTTGATCTGTTGATCATCCTAATTTGGAAATCATGAATAAGGAGTTTTCCTTTGAATACTTTTATGCTTTCTTCTGTGGGACTTGGTGCTACACAGCATGATGGGTGATACTGAAATATAGGACTGAGCAAATCAACAGAAAGCAAATACCAATGGTAACTAGGTACAGGAAGATCCATAGGGAATTGAATTCTCTCTTATTGGTTCTTGTGGTTCATCTAGATTTGAGTACTTGCAAAGAGAGTTAACTTGCTATAGTCACATTCTGATGTAATTTCCATGGCTGAAATTCTGTTTCTCTCCATCAGATTCTCCCTGGAAAGTGCATCTCTCTGACATTGATCCAAAGATGACCACCATCACTGTGAGTGGATTAACACCAGCCCGTACCTACCAATTTAGAGTGTGCGCAGTTAACCAAGTGGGCAGGGGCCAGTACAGCATAGAAACCAGCAGGTACAGTGAAATGAAATCCCTCTGTGAATATCAGATTAATTACACTTCTCTGGGGACAAATTCATTATCCAATTATAACTGTCAAAGAATGGCTACTGCAGTAGGTATGGTCAGCATAGTTGAAGTTTCCTAGCAATTCCCTTTCCCCAAACCACTGAAAGCTGTGGTCAAAAATCTCATATTCTTTTATCAGAATAGCTTCAGCTCAAAAGATAATTCTTTTGTATATTTTTTTTTCCATTTGTGTGTGAACAAACAGGTCAGAGAGTTGAAAAGGATGGTAGATGTATTGTATAAAGATAGACAGGGAGATGCAGGAAGGAACCCACGTTCATTCTGTTGCCACTGGAAGCTTCACTCCAAGACCTTCCTGAATTTTCTAAACCTTTTGGCTGATTTGAAGTTCTCACAAATCACCCTCTGCACACTTCAGTGGCGGTAGATTCTCAGGAATGTTGGGCCCAGCCACTTATGTCAAGATGAGTGTGGAGTGAGCATTCTTACAGTATTTTGGGTGGGGGGGGTCAACTATGTAATGTATTCCCTGGGCTTTGCCTTCCGGTATCCATCTGCATAGGACATCAAAAGAAGACCCCACCACATTTGGTTTAAAATGCATTAATGCTTCTGTCTGAGCCAGAAACATCATGGGGACTTTGGACTCATGAGGTTTTGAGTTCTAAACAGTTGTGGGGTGGGAAATGTGGCCGTCTTATCTTTGGGGAGGTGGATGGAAAGAACCAAAGGAAACCATTTGAAAAGAATTACAGATTCTGGGCGCCAGCCCGTGAGCTCCCTCAAGCTTGCAGTCTTCTTAACGCATCGTGGCAAGCTGGATGATTCAGATAGAATAAGCTCAGCGCAGCAGCTGTCTTCCTCATTGCTTGCTTAACTGATTTTCTATTATGTTGATTTGTTACAACTATTTCAGGCGTGTCTACAGCAACTGAGCTATGTTGCTTTCTGGTTAGGCCTCTGTATACGAAGCTAGATTGCCTTTAAGTAAAGACGTAAGCAGAGGTTTGTTTACCTGTTTCCTTTGTGTTTACGTGCACCTAGGTTGATGTTACCTGAAGAACCACCAAGTGCTCCACCCAAAAATATTGTGGCGAGCGGGCGGACCAACCAGTCGATTATGGTTCAGTGGCAGCCCCCTCCTGAAAGTGAACACAATGGTGTTCTGCATGGGTATATCCTTCGGTAAGTGGCCATCACCTACCCCTGAAAGCGAGAAGTCTGGCACTAAAAGGAAAAAAGGAAAGGAACCTCTCGTGCAAGCACTGAGTCATTACTGACTCTTGGAGGGACGCCAGCTTTCGCTGACGTTTTCTTGGCAGGCCTTATAGCGGGGTGGTTTGCCATTGCCTTCCCCGGCCGTGATTACCTTTCCCCCAGCTAACTGGGCACTCATTTTACCGACCTCGGGAGGATGGAAGGCTGAGTCGACCCGAGCCGGCTGCCTGAAACCAGCTTCCACTGGGATCGAACTCAGGCCGTGGGGAGAGTTTCAGCTGCAGAAACTGCTGCTTTACCGCTCTGCGCCACACGAGGCTCTTCTGGCACTAAACCTGTGCGTAAAATGGAGATCAACTACCCCACATTGAGACATCAGGGTAGAGATACCCTAGAAATTCGAGACAGACTAAAATGAGTTGAGATTTCTAAGAATCTGTCCCACGGAATCCGCTGCAGGCTGGCTCTCCTCACGCTGTGTAGAATCTGTAGACCTTCAGATCTTCTTTTTTTTTCTCTTTACCTTTTTTTGCTTTCCCCAAATTTACAGAAATTTATTCGTCTGTAAATAGGCAAGTTTCTGCCGAGACTAGAAAAGTTAAATGGAATGGCGGACCGTACGCTAAATGTTAAAAGAAAGAAAAATGGCTGGTTTCTCCAAACCACCTCCATCAAAGCGAGTGGCAGTGGTGGTCGCTATCTAGTTAACTTGAAGTTATATTTCAGATGCTTGGAGAATAGGACATGTGCACGAAGTGTGGAAAGTTCTGGATGTTAATCTTAATGTCTGCAATTTGTTCTATCCTGGTCTCTTCCCAGTTGTGTGAGTGTGTAAATCACACCTGAAGTGTGGATATCATATATCTTCTGGCAGAGTCATAGGCAACTGGATGGTGAACAAACCATTGTTTTAATGCTGGTTTTACTGGAGCGGTTAAGGGTAGTTGTTTTGCCCCTCAAGGCAACTTAGCTTTGGCCTCCACCGGCAAGCCAAGGAGTTGTGACTGGTCTACCATGGCGTTTCATACCGGGTGCAGGATTGAAGCCAGAAATCTTGGAACAGGAAATGGACCACATGGCTCATCACAGGACTGGGTAGCTCTGAACTAATTCTGTCCCAATAGTCTTGTTCTCTCCGGTGGTTTTTTAAAGCAAGTCTTGCTGATTTGCTATTCATGACCTTAAAATGTTGCTCTTTAACAGCCTACACCTGTCCTCGAAAGACTCGTTCCATGCAAGCTGTGTCTGTTCCTAGGCCAGCCTTTGCTAATGAAAGAGCAGGCCTCCAAAGTTTGCTTTCATTCCAGCTCCAGCACAGGTCGTGGGTTTCTCCTCGTTGCTTTCTGGCAGCATCAGCTGTCAGCAGCACTTTCCCCGTCCCCAGTCGTAGTCTTCACTGAAGCATGCAGCGGGGAGTTGACACTCTAAAGCTGTGTATGTAAAGCTAGAGACTAGCAAAGTGTTGTGGTGCCTGTCAGGCATAGACGTCGCCAGGCCCAGAAGTAGTCCACCTTTCCGTTGTCCAACTGCTAGAACACCTGAAGATGTACCGAACCTTCAGCTGTAATATTTGTCAAGGCTCGCGGTGAGGAAAACACACAGAAGGACGTGACATTTCCAAACTGGCCATCACCTGCTCTCCTTCTCCCCTGAAGGGAGAGGCTGTATTTTTAGGGCCGGGATTTATCACGAAACCAACAGCACCATTGTGGCAAGGCAAGAGAAGAGAAGAGCAAAGCCGTGCACAACAAAGGATGGGGCCTTATAGAATCAGACCATGGGTCTGTCTAAGCCAGCGTCGTCAGATCTGACTGGCAGATGCTTTCCAAGGTCTCGAACAAGATCTTCTAGTTCAGAGACAGGGAACCTCTGGCCCAGATGGGCTGGATTAGGATCAACAGGGCTCTTATAAACCCATCTGGTAAGGCCCTCCCCCCTACCAGTGCACTTGGGAGCTGCCCGGGATCAAACCAGGAACCTCCTACATGCATAGCATATGCTCTACCGCAGAGACAGGACATTCGTATTGGCCAGAAAATAGAGGAAAATGGGTTTCCCTCGGGATGTGTGTGGGAGAACAGAGAGAAAGCCATACATTTGCATCTAGTCTTTGGGTTAAAAAATTTAAGTGTACATTTATAACAACAAATCACAAGTATTGTCCTCTTTGAGAAGGGAACTTCACATTCTGAAGAACGCAGAAGCTGCTGCTCGAAATGGCAGCCCCCATATCAAATCCCCCCCCCTTGTATAACATCTTGTTCAACTTAAGCAGTGTTCTGACAACAAGACAGTGTGATTCCCCCATCCCTGCCCAGTTTGACTAGCTGCCTTTGGCAGGGGCAGAGAAACCCGGGTTGTAATGATTTCAAGGCACAGCATGAGTTCAACTAGACGTTGCTGGCAGAGTCAGGGGAGCTTGACAGGGACTGCCGTTTTCAGCAGGAGCCCTGCGTTCTTTGTCACCGCGCATTGTTCAAAGCCTTTAAACTCTAGGAAGGCTCGCCTTGTCATCCAGGCCCCTTTCCACCTTTGTGGCTCGTTAATTTAGGGCTAAAAGGACGTGCCAGCGATAGCACTATTTCCATGTTGGTCTTCTCGCAGGGGCATCATGCCTTGTTTGCAAGTCAGACTGCTGTTTAGTGTACTTCTTTCTGATGCGTGGATTAACATATTCTGAGCAGCTACTGTACAGCCTGTTTCCTGATGGGAAAACAAACATTCATCCACTGCTCCCCAAGGTGTGACGGTTTGTTTTTGATCATCCTCATTTCCTTTGAGTGTGAGGGTCTGTGTGTTTCTCTGCAGAGTGCCAAACAGGACTTTGAGGGAATCACCAGAAGGTTCTCTAGGTCGTAACTCCTGTTGATTTTATTTCTTTTTCACGGCATCTTACAGTACCCATTACCGTACATGCGTATTGGTTAATGAATCTCTCTGTGTTGGTGCATTTGTCTCATCACCTCATCAGGGCTTGAGATTCTAAAGCTGCAGCTCCTGCCCTTGTGCCTACAATGAAGAGTGGCTGAAGATTGAGTTGTGTTTGCACTAGCTGCAGCCCCTGCTGGAGGGCTGCATCCATGCCTCGGAAACCTCTCGTTTGGAGGGAGGGACCACAGCTCAGTGCTTTGCTTCTCCAGTTTAAAGGGCCTCAGGTGGTAAGATTGGGAGTTGGCAAGTCTACAGACTGAGGTGGACCAACGGACTGATTCACTATAAGGCCGCTTCATGTGTTCAGTGCACTCTTCAAGGAGCTGCCCTTGAAGACTGTCTGGAAGCTGCAGCTAGTACAGAATAGAGCAGCCCAATTATGGACTTGTGGTAGCTGCAAAGAACACATGACATGGATATTGGACAAGCAGCACTGGTGGACCATGAGCTTCTGGGCACAATTTTGTTGATTTTGACCTTCCGCACTCTGAATGGTCTGCGGCTGGCCTATCTTAAGGAGAGAGTCTCCTTCTGCATCAACCTTCTTGCTCACTGAGATTTTCAGTGGGAGTTCATAGCTAGGCAGATAAGGGCTGCAGCTCAGTGATAAAGGAGATGCTTTGCCTGTAGAAGGTCCCATCTCCAGGTAGGGCTGTCTGACACCTTGGAGAGCAGCTGCTAATTAGCTAGACAACTCTGGGCTTTATGGAGCAATGGCCTCACTTGGAATAAGGTATCCTAGATGGATGACTACACAGAGCAGGGCCGGTCAGGGGTGGGATCGACGTCACCACTGCTGCCACCGCCACCACCACTCACTGTGAACCATGAATTAAGCCTTTGCATGCAGTAGAGCATCAACAGGAGGACGCAGCAAGTGCCAAGTCTTCAACCCTCCTGCCATACAGTAAACCAGACAGGGACTCGAACTTCCAGTCAACACTCCTTTGTTGTGCTAGCAGCAGCCTTTCAAACTATTTGAGTCCGTAGAGGCTAATGACTGCCCCCAGGGCCTAGTTACTTCTCTATAAGGGAACACCCCAGTAGGGAAGAGAGTTGCTGCTAAACTAGTCTACTACACAGAACCTGACTGGGTTTCTAAGCCCCTTCTTCAGGTGGGTGGCCAACCTGGCAGAGCATCTCTGGCCTCCCATAAGCTCCATCCCCTTGGATTGAGTGCAGACTCTTGTGTCTGTCAACTTGTCCCCCCTCCTCCTCTGTAGGAAGCTGATTTCCCATGGGGGGAGGGGAAGGCGGGATCTGGACCTAACTCTCCTGATTGTTACGTCCTTGAGAAGATTCTTCTCTGATTCTTGTAGAGCCTCGGGGAATTTCTTCCCCCTGCCTTTTGCCCTAACGGTTCTCCTCCTTAGCCCTGCCACTGAAATTGAATCTGAATCTTCAGATTCCATAGGGAGCCTGGGCCCAATCCTGACACAAAGGCAATTTCTTGTGGTTGTTAGTAGTAGGCTTAATTGGCGAACTCTTTCCTCGCTTGGAGCCTTGCCAGAAATCTTCATCAGGTCATTTCCAAGGAAGACTGATTACTCCCATGACTCCCATGACTGTATTTTCAACCTGGATCCCCAGTAATCACCCAATCCCTCCTGAACACTCCAGTTCGGGGGCAAAAGTCAAAGGGATAAACACGGCGCAAACTGATTTACAACTCCACCCTGACAAAAACGTCTAAAAGCGTCAGGAGTAGAAGGGGCCTGCAAAGGGAAGCTAGACACTAAATCATCATTTTTATTAGACAAGCTGAAATTTTTTTTTTACAGCTATAAAACAGGATAAAACACAAGTTTTGCTTAGCCCTGGGCGTGTATTCTCGGTGAGATCAGAATATAAATATCAGAGCAATCAGGCAGAAGCCATTGCATTTCTGCTGCTGCTAACGTTGTTTTGAATGCATTATTGATAATGTTATTAATAATTTATTAATACCGAGATTATTAATATTATGCTTGGTGTTGGGATATTGTGCCCCATTCCTAAAACTATTGCTGCGTGGCTCAGTTTCTCCTCTAACCAACAAGGCCATGAGCCTGCCCAGCAGAACAGGAAGCAAAGTTTCCAATGTAGCAGGAGAGCTGTCCAGCCACAGAGTCGCACGGAATTGGGGAAGCATCACAGATAAAGGATTCCACAACTTCTGGGCACCAGCTGAGCAGCTTTTACAATTGGCTCAGGAGCTGGGATCAGGAGCTGGGTTTGGGGAGCAAGGGTGTCTTGGGGTCCCCAAATATGCCACTTCCCCAGGGATCACTTTACTGGCTGGTGATCTTGGGAAGGAGGCCATTGTTCAGTCTCCATTGTCAGAGCCAGAGAGGGAGAGAAAAAATAATTTGCTTTTTCTAAAACCAATTTCTGTTGGTGCTGAAATCCAGGTTCAAAGGGGTTGTTAACTGTGCTCAGTGCCCATCTCTGTCTTGGGCCATAGCTAGACCTAAGGTTTATCCCAGGATCATCCCAGGTTCATCTCTGCCTGAGCGCTGGATGCCCTGTGTGGCACTTAGATGAACAGGTTTGACCCCAGGACAATCCTGGGCTAAACCTTAGGTCTAGCTATGGCCTTGTACTCAAACTTTTCAACAGATTACTTGTTCTTTGCCACACCTCCCATGCCAGCCATTTTGTGAAGGTGCCGAGGACAGTTTCTCAGATTACCAAATATGCCCGCAAAGGCTGCCTGCCCCTACTACGTACTAGGGCCAGCAACGGGAGCCTCCTCCTTCAAAGAAGTCTTGGCTAGTCCTGGTCCACTCCTGGGAAGGTGGTGGGGCATCTCTCTGACATGTTCCCTCTTTTGAAAAGAAGCAATTTTGTTAGTCAGCCTATTTATTTTAACTGAAGTCATTCGACTAACTGGCTGCAACAAATGACCCTCTCTCTGTATAGGTATCGCCTGGCAGGCCTTCCCGGAGAGTACCAATACAAGAACATCACCAGCGCGGAGATAAACTACTGCTTGGTCAAAGACCTGATCATCTGGACACAGTATGAAATCCAGGTGGCCTCTTACAACGGAGCCGGTCTGGGAGCCTTCAGCAGGGCAGTCACAGAATATACTTTGCAAGGAGGTGAGCTCTTCTAGCCAGGGCCTCTCGAAGGGCATCATTAGCGTGGCTGTGTAGAAAATGTGCGTCTGTCTGTTTAGGTGGAATATTTACTGAAAGACCGTGGGGTAGGGCTGTTTCTGACCAGATGAAAAATGAGAAGAAGTGAGTTCTGAGCAGGAAGGGCAGCAGGAGGTGCTAATGGAGAGCTTCAGCTATTGGGTGGTGTAGAGATGATGATGATGATGATGATGATGATGATGATGATGACAATGACGACGACGACTACAACAATAGATGATGAGCATCTTTGGGGCACAACAAAGTGGGGGGCAACATCTGCTCAATTGCAACTTACCTTTTCCCATTTTTATCATGTCAAATTATTCATTTTTGCTGTTTAATCAGCCTGTGCAATATTTATGTGTAGCCGAACGTTAGTTTCAATCTTCCTACTTTGAACTCTGATTGGATTTTCCCACTTTGTATCTGACACCAGATGCAGACTGATACAAAGAAGGTTGAATTATATTCTGGATTGGGCCAACTGCGATTGCTATATGAGTACCCAAGCTTTCGGAATCCTTCAGGAGACACAGTTTGGCCTAATTAAGAATACTATATAAGCTTACACACATATTTACTAGTCTTAATTGAGCAATAAAAAAAAGCATTGGGCTGGATCCTGCATTGAGCAGGGGGTTGGACTCAATGGCCTTTTAGGCCCCTTCCAACTCTGCTATTCTATGATTCTATGATCTAGGATTAGTCATACTTGCTGCGACGTTAGTCATACATAAGGTGGCCCTATTGAACTCTATGGGACTTAAGTTAATCATAACTAATTGAAGTTCCATTGTTTTCAGTGTGTGAGTATGGCTACACCTGGAGCCAACCATGCATTTACTTGCTTCATGTCTTTTGTCCTTAGATCAGTACAACAACCACTGATAATTTCTTTTGACAATGTTCTTGAGCTCAGTCGTTCCTTTCTAGATATCTCTCAAAATGTCTGATTTTGGCATGTTATATTACTGCCCCAGAGGGCAGCAACTGTATCTCCGCTGTCCATACCCAGGGCTAATGCCTCCTCTTTCCTTTTCAAGCACAACTCATTGGCAAGAATGGAGAGAGAGAGAGAGAGAGGGTTCCATAATTTATTTGTTTATTTATTTATTTATTGCATTTTTATACCGCCCAGTAGCTAAAGCTCCCTGGGCAGCTCACAAAAATTAAAACCATTCAAAATATAAAACAAACAGTGTAAAAACATGATATAAAAAACAATATAAAAGCACAACCAGCAGAAAATCAGCAGCAATGCAGAAATACCAATTTAAAATACCAATTTAAAACAGCGAAGTTAAAATTAAATTTATAGACTGTTAAAATACCTAGAGAATAAAAAGGTCTTCACCTGGCGTCTAAAAGCATATAATGTAGGTACCAGGCGAACCTCCTTAGGGAGCTCATTCTGCAGCCGGGGTGCCACAGCAGAGAAGGCCCTCCTCCTGGTAGCCACCTGCCTCACTTCCTTTGGCAGGGGCTCACAGAGAAGGACCCCTGAGGATGACCTTAGGGTCTGGGCAGGTCCATGTTGAATACTGATGTGGGTTCTGCAATTGTGAGATGTTAAGATATAAGGGGTGGCTCTGCAAGGTCAAAGGTAACAGGGGTGAGCTGTAGGCAACTGCCAGGGCTGAGCTGGGGTGTCGGAGCTGAGGAACCCGGCTAGGTGTCAGAACCGAAGAACACACCAGACCCATGTAGGCCTTATTGCTCAGCCCACTCAAGAACTAAAGGTTCCCAGTTCTAACCCCAATGGCTTTGGAAAAAGGATCATTTCCCCTCACTTTGGAATATTTCCTCCTTGCGGATAAAATAGTGGCCAAAGAGTAGCATAGCAATCCCAGCCTTTGGAGCCCTTTTGGCCTTCTCTACTCGGTTGTAAAAAAAAAAAAAAAAAAACCCCTCCTGTGAACAAAAATGAAGCCATTGCTGTTTCCATCGATGCCCCCAAATTGTAGACCATTGCTGAATTTCCAGCAGCAGAGAGTGTCATGGTCTTTGCTTTAGTGGGTTGTAAAAAGCAAGGGAGCTATTAAAATCCCCCATTTGAGATACAGTACATCAGCTACTCTATAATCAGCAACAGTTTTGCTGACTGGAAAGAGGAGAGCAATATTATTGCATGATTACAGTTTACCTTGTGAGAAGGTTTTTGTTTCTATATTTTGCTTATAGATGAGGGGGGGAAATGCAACAGCAACTTGATGGGTCAATAAAAGAAGCACCTGATTTCCCCAGGCAGCCTCCCAGGCACTTCTGGTATGAAGTGTCATAGAGAATAAGAAATATAGATGGATATTGTACTATTGGGTAGTGGCTGGGGTATGCGCACGATATTCCCCCACACAGTGATTTATTCGAAAGTGCTACAGCACGATCGAGGGTTAACGGTGACATTGTCAATTGACAGCTGCTACCCCCAGCATCTGGTTGAGCACTGTGGGTTAGCTAGATCAATCCTCGGCCTGGCCTAAAAGGGTGGGTCTTCCAACACAGCGTAACTCCGCATAACTCTGACTTGATCAGTGTCAGGACTTGGACCTGTGCGTTGCTTTTGAAGTAACTGCAGAGGCCACCAGTGAGGGAGGAAGCAGCAGCCAGGTACCTCTCCACCGTGCCTGGGTCCAGCTCCAGCTGAGAGGCCCCTCCCTCCTGCTGTCAACTGTAACTGCTGAACTTTCCAACTAAGATTGTAATGCCTGAGTTTGCTTTCCTTTCCCCCCCCCTCCTCCTCCTCCCTCCCAATCCCCTTTCCTTTTGTGTCATGTCTTTTAGATTGTAAGCCTGTGGGCAGGGACTGTCAAGAAATACTTTTGTAAGCCGCCGTGAGAGCCTTTTTTGGCTGAATGGCGGCATAAAAATCCTTAAATAATAAATAAATAAATAAATAAATAAATAAATAAATAAAGTACTGCAGAATGCAACGGGCCGAGCCATAAATTGGATTGAATCGTTGAGCTATTGCTGTTAAAGCCGACTTTATTTATTTGTTTAAACAACTTCTATGCTGCTTAAAATTGTAAGATCCCTAAGCGGTTTACGTAAGTAATACACAAACCGCCATATAAAAGCAATCTGAAAACAATACAAAATAGCAAATACACTAAAGGCATTGTGGACATAATGGATGGCACCCAAGAGCCTTCAGTGTGGTGGCCCCCCCTGCTGTGGAATTCCCTGCCTCTGGAGGTCAGGCAGGTGCCAACTTTGTATTCCTTTCGGTGCCTCCTGAAAACGTTATTATTCCAGGAAGCCTTTCCTTAATGACCAGCCACGGTTCAATGTACGTTTTGCTTGTTTTAAAATCTATTTTAAAGTGTTTATTCTGTTTTTGTCTTATTTTATATTGTACATTGCTCTGAAATTTTGAATGGGGAGCGGTATATAAATAGTGTAAATAAATAAATAGCGTAACTGCCAAGGGGCAGAGTAATAATCACCCAGCATCACCTTCTAGAATCAGGTAACCAAGTTGGAGTCGAGGCACTGCCAAAAAATGCCTCCAATACCCAGACCAGAGAGCTCATCCACAAGGATGCCATGGTCAGTTGTATTGGATGCCACTGAGTGGTCCAAAAGAACCAACAGGGTCATGACACGGGGGGCTTTAAAGGCAAGTACCAGTACTTTGAATTGAACTTGAAAATGGACTGGGAGCCAGTGGAGCTGTTTAAGCACTGGTGAGTGATGATGCCAATGTCTGTCCTGTAATGGCTGGGTTGGGCTATGAGTCAGCCCTATGGCAAACCAGGGGCAAATCTGTTTAGCATAGTCAGTGAGCAAAGGCCCTACTCATGAGGAGCCCTTTATTCCCAAGTCACCCAGTTGCTGTGGTTGCTGCGGCACATGCTTTGCCTCCATGTGGTACACTATGAATCCAGCTTCTGGAGCTAGCACATTCTAGGACTGGGCAATTGCTCAGCTTCCTCCTTTGACCCCTCCTTGAGGATCCTGTCTAGAGGTTCTTCAGGGCCCACCACTGGGTCTTCATCTGAAGAGTCATCCTAGCCTGGATCAGGCATGACAGTGGCCGTGTTCAGAAGACACCTTAAACCATGGTTTTAACCACGGTGACTAAGGCAAAAGGCTTTATTCACCATTGTTAAAAGCCATGGGTTAAGGTGTCCAGTCGCAGTCAGCACCCTCATGGTTATGTTTTGAACTAATCACAGTTTCCAAACCACCTTCAAAGGCTTCTTCCTCTTCAGTGCGTTATATCATCCAACCTAAGGGGACCTTTGTGATACAGGAAGGGGCTACTTGTTCAAAGACTACAACAGTAAATATATGCAAAAGGAAAAATAAAAAACAAATACACAACCCTACTTGCATAGAAAACATTTTTTTTAAAGTGTTAAACTATGAGTGGAAATCCTTCATGAAATTCCTTGAAAAATATAACTCCCCGGGCATTTGCCAAGCTCCCCTAAAGTGTCTATAGGGGGTGGGGGAAGTGATGCAATAGGCAAAGCGAATTAGGCACCATGATAATTTAACAAATAATGATTCCCAATTCAAGTATCTTTATCAGGAGAAATGATGGTCAAATAGATTGCTAAACAAAGTTACACCTCCTTTTAGAATTCCACTTGTGCTGTTTCTATTTAACCATTGGACAATTTTCCCTGTTGGGGGATTATTCACTAAATTACGAGTATACCTAATTAGCTCTCCCCATTACATTTTTTCTGCTCTTGGTGGAGCCATATTCCGTTGGTTTGCATAGGAAAGACTAACCTACTCACATAAAGACGGTTCTGATATATTCTCTTCTTTGTTACCAACAAGATCTCTACAGTGTATCGGGTTTAAGTAGCACCCCATCTGATGTTCCTTTCCTTCCTTTTAATCATATTCTTTCTGTTACCTTTAAGGCCTGACATGTTCTCTTTCATTTGACATTTCATGTTGTGCTAATGCCGTAACCACCTCCCTCAACTTCTCTTTGGGTTTCAAATCTTCGATTCCTTTCCTAAAACCTAAGCAATTGGCTCTAATGTGGGCTGCTTGATATTGTGTGATGTTATTATCATCCTTTATTGAACCAGCTGTCTGCACTCATTTATAAATATATAAATCCTGAGCTGTAAGTGGAAAGTGGTCCGTTACAGGACTGACGGAGGGTGGAGGGTGTTTAGAATGCGAGAGAGCATAGAAGCTCCCCTTGCGTTCTTTAACGACTTGATAGATAGTGGATAGTTGTAGATTAAAAGTTGGACATTTGTAGTCTATTTTTATGTTAGTGCTTCATAATGTTGACGGATGTCTCTGATGTAGGCATTGCCATGTGCTAATGTGGGCTTTATTGAACTGTGTCCGATTAGGCTTTCTCTTTTGAAGGTTTCTCTGTTGGCTGTGGAAAGTGGCCAGAAAGAGGGGCAAGCTGCCCCTGACCCAGACTCATTTAAGAGATTATTAATATCAGAGCCTCACAGTGAAATGATGGGTTTCTCTTCCTTACTCTGCAGTTGGAGAATGTCCAGGCAGTTGCTGCTTGTGATCATTTTTCTCTCCTAAATAACATCAAGGAAAGGAAAGGAACCTCTCCTGCAAGCACTTGAGTCATTGCTGACTCCTAGAGGGACGCCTGCTTTCGCTGACGTTTTCTTGGCAGACTTTGTAGCGGGGTGGTTCGCCATTGCCTTCCCCAGTCACAGTTACCTTTCCCCCAGCTAGCTGGGTACTCATTTTACCGACCTCGGAAGGATGGAAGGCTGAGTCGACCTGAGCCAGCTGCCTGAGAACCAGCTTCCGCTGGGGTCGAACTCAGGTCGCGGGGAGAGTTTCGGCTGCAGTAACTGCTGCTTACCACTCTGCGCCACACGAGGCTTTCACATAAACAGCTCTTAAATCCAATGTGAGAGTCTGAGGCCATGGCTAGACCTACGGGTCTAGCGCGATGGAGGAGGGAGGATCTCGCGATATAGTTATTGCAAGATTTCCCCCTCTGTCTACACGCGGCGCACAACGTCCTAGAAGGAAGAGGATGTTGCGCCCGCCATATTTTTTCGTAAAGGAGACAGAGCGCATGAGTGCTTGAGCACCAAATGTGAGGTGTGCTTTTTTTAAAAAAAAATCCCCGCTCCCCCCACCCCACCCCCGATGGGCACAGAGCTCCTGTGCCCCATGCCTGGCTCCCAGCTCCTCACGGTTACTTGTGAGGAGCCATGACAACCGATGTCTGCCCAGACGTTCCGTGGTCTCGGGATCATCCAAGAGACCATGGAAAAAGCAGGGGGAAAGGCTATGCTGATAGCCCGGGGCAAGGGAGGGATCATCCCTCCCTGCTCCCGGGATCCCCTGTGCATCATGTGAACATACAGGGATGATCCCGGGGCGATCCCCGGGATATTGGCTGGTCTAGCCATGGCCTAAGGAACTGCTTTTGGGGCAAGGGGGCAGGGGACAATGAAGCCACCTTGTACTATAAATAGGTGGTGAAACAGAAGTCTGTGACTTGCCCCTCTTTCTGGATTTCTTCTCTGTGTGTTTGGGTTTAGAAGATGAGTTGATGTTCAGTGAGGTAGGAGGGCTGAAGGAAAATCAAGGGAGGTAGCCTCCTCCCTGGCTGCTCTGGATCAGACCAAAGGCCCACCTACTCCAGAGCTGGCCAGTCAGATCCCTCTAGGAAGCGCATGAGCAGAACACGATGTCAATAGCCACCTCTTGTAGTTCCCAGCTGCCAGAATTCAGTGATGCATTGCCTCCAAACCTGAAGGGTGCAGTTAGCCATCAGGACTAGTAGTTGTTGATAGACTCATCCTTCATGGATTTGCCTAGTGCCCATTTCCTGTTACAAATAGACCACTCAGTGGCAGACAACTGGACCTGTTATAATTACATCCATTTGTGGTTCTCTAAAGCAGTAACGATGGTGGCTCTGGCTGCATGCTTTATCCTTCATTCCAAAACCCCGTATTAGTGTAATACCTTTATGAGACCAAACAAGAGATTGCAAAAATGTGCACGCTTTTTAGATCTCCAGGTATCCTCATCAGGCGAGATGTTACAAAAAGCAGGTTTTGTGGGGTGGAGCTGGGATCTGACTTGATGGTGAAGTCACGTTGTCCGCACGTTCAGAATCTCAAGATGTCACGGAGGAAGAGGGATCTGCAGACATTCAAATTGATCTCTGCATGTCATGTGATGGTTTCCGGTTGGATCTCTGGTAGCCCCTGGAATTGCTGGGAACCAGAAAGGGGGAAATGTTGGATTCCCGCATTTTATGAAATAAAGCATTCAGCTGCTACTCAGACGTGTTTCCATCTTGGCAAAAGCACACTGACCCTGTATGCTTTGGTCAAGATGGTTCTGGTAAATGTCCCTTCCTGTAGTCCTACAAGACCAGAAAATCTAGAGGGAGGAGGAGGAGGAAACTTCCCATTATTATTATTATTATTATTATTATTATTATTATTATTATTATTACATTTATATACGACCCCATAGCCAAAGTTCTCTGGGCGGTTTTACAAAGATTAAAACATGGAACATTAAAAACAAATATACAAAATTTAAACCATGAAAAGCATAAAAACAGGTTACATGCAATATCCATCTAATCTACGTTAGTTAAAAACTCAACATATGATGTTAAATGCCTGAGAGAAGAGAAAACTCTTGACCTGGCTCCAAAAAGATAACAATGTTGGTACCAAGCGAGCCTCTTCGGGGAGATCATTCCATAACTGGGGGGCCGCCACTGAAAAGGCCCTCTCCCTTGCTGCCATCCTCTGAGCTTCCCTCGGAGTAGGCACCCAGAGGAGTACCTCAGATGTTGAGCATAGTGTATGGGTAGGTTCATGTCAGGAGAAGCCTCCTGAAATAGAAATGGTCCCTATAAATCGCTACTGGTAGTTTCTTGACATCTCTATGGAGTCGTGGGAAGAAAACCTGAGGAGTTCTGAAACATGGAGTTTAATTCTAAGCCTCAAACGAGAAATCCAGGAGAAGACAATCTCACATGAGTCTCTTCCACAGTCCTTACTATCCATTTGAATAGATTTGTGTCAGTTCTTGAGACGGTTCTTGCTGGTAAGTTGAAACCCTCTATAGAAGAAGCAGTTGAGTCCAGGACACAAAAGAAGCAGGTCAGACTATTTGTCCATTTATTCCAGTCTTATCTACTCTTGACCGATAGCCATGACTGCTCTTGACCATGTCTGAGAAGGACTTTAGAGGTCTACCATTCGAAGGAGTATCCAGGTCATAGAGAGTTCATGAAGATAGGAACTTGCCATCCAAAAGACAACTACTGCCGTTTCATCCTTAATTATTTTGTGCTAATGCTACATTATCAATTAGGTTCTCTTGAGAGGCTTGTTGGCACAGCAACGAGTGTTGATGAGTTCAGAGGAGTCGACTCTCTCTGAACCTTAAAGGCTTTTTTGGAATGGTCTTCAGCACAGCTCTTTGACCCTACATATGTCTGCTGCCATTGGCCTTGTACAGCTGCTCCATCTTCCTTCGGGATTTCCCCAGGCTGCTGTTTAATGCGTGTTTTCGGCATCTAGAAGGGCCTGACACGCATGCTCTTTATTATAAATGCCTCTGCAAAGTTTGGTGCTCAGATCATACTTCCACGTGAACTTTACTTTGACCTACAGCAGGGGCAGGCAACCCTTTGGGGCCTGTGGACACATTAGGCAATTTGAGAAACTGTCCTGGCCACCACCACAAAATGGGCATCAGCCAGCAGCCGCCATGTGTGGCCCAGCGGCATCCGTGGGGAAAGCGGTTGAGAGCAGCTAGAAACCCCCACGTTGCTTTCAAATGGTCCCTGCTGCCATTAAGAAGTTTTTGTTGTTATTTTTTTAAGAAAAGGAAGGAAGTAGGAGGGGTAGGGCACCTTGGCAGGTGCTGGAAAAGGTGCCCGCGGGCACCACAATGCCTACTCATAACCTATGAAAACACAACGATTTATTATTTATTATTTATGGCAGGGGTCTCCAACCTTTTGGAGTTTGTGGGCATATTTGGCATATTGAAAAAGGACCCTGAGTGTCACCACAAATTAAATGTTTGGGGGGGGGAGGAGGGCCAATAACAAAAATGGTGGAGTTCCTCCCCCTTTGCTGTGTTTGTGTGTATACATGAATGTGTGCTCTGTATGTGTGCTGGTCACTCTGGCTTCTCTCTCTCTCTCTCTCTCCTATTCTCTCTCCTTCTCTCTCCTCCTCTCCGCAGCCCCATCTGGTGGTTCTTCATCACTTCTCTCTCTCTCTCTCTCTTCCTTCTTTCTTTCTTTCTTTCCTTCCTTCCTTCCCCCCTCTCTCCGACTCTTCCTTCCCTCCCTGCATTGTTCTTGCATCTCTCTCTCTCTCTCTCTCTCCCCCCCCCATGTGTGTGTGTTCCCTTTTGTTTTGTCCATTGGATTGAATGGATTTTGTTTTGTCCATTGGTGAGGGGTGGACTTTTTTTTAGTAGGGTGGGGTTTCTTTCCCTATTAAAGCCAGTAGACAAAATACTCCATTGCTTTTAATAGGGATAGGGGGGAAGCCTGCCAAAAATGAGCTGGTGGGGGCAAAGGTCACCTTACCACCACCCTTGGTGCCTCAATGATCCTTAAAAGGGGGTGGACTTTGCCACCACCCCCAGCCATTTTTCAGCAGGGGGGGGGTAGGCTTTTGCAAGTGAATGGAGAATTGCTCCATTCACTTGCAGAGTGGAAAAGCAGCTTGGCAGGTCCCTCAAACTGGCCTTGGCCCGTGGGTGCTGCATTGCAGATTCTTCACATGGTGCTTGGGTGGCTTGACGTTGAAGCAAATTTGGATCTTTGTCCAGAATCAGAATGAGTTTTTGCACTTATCATTCTTTCGAGCCTAGTTCATATGAAAAGGTTCAGGGCGTTCATATCAGTCTTGAAGGCTTCTTTCCTTGATGACTTGCCTGCTTTGGAAAGCCTACTACGAAATGGCACATTTGTGCCGGCATGACAAAATGCATTGACATCCCCACTTCAGCACCTTTGAAAGCTGTTCAGGTCGAGAAAATTGCAGACACTGAATGAGCAAGGAGTGCACTGCTTTTTATATTGTGGCTCACCGACCAAGCAGATCCCAAACTAAGCTGCACGGCTTACAAGAATTACCTCACTTCTCTTTATATCCCCATACATGAGCCATTCGAAGCATATTCAATCTTTTAACTGGCTTTGCTGTAACTTTCTCAGTCGACCCTAACCCCAAAAGATTCCTGGGAATTGTAATTTTGTTGAGAGTGCTGAAATGTTTATTGTAGAGATCCCAAGCCCCCTCAAAGAACTGCATTTCCATAAGAAGTCTGAGCCATGAAACTTAAAATTATTTGAGTTTGTAGTATCGAAAAGTGTAGAAATGCCCAGAGATGATCTTCTGAATCGGCGGCATTCTCATCCACTGCTTTGAAGTGCAGAACAAAGGGACCTAGTTCAGGAGGTGTACATGCAGTAGTCTACTGCCTTGCCTAAAGAGATATTCTGGAAGCCACACTTCCTTTATGACCAGCTTTGCATTTCTTAACTTGCCATGCTAACAAGCGTGCTGATTTGAAAGGAAAATCTCCTGAAATCTGTGAAATCCATGAAATGTATGTGCTTAGAACTAAGGACCGCAGTGCCAGATTTTAAACCAGGGCCTTAACAGGAAAAAGTGAATCCTCAGAAAGTGACAAGCCTGCAATCCAAAGAGCTTGCTATGTTTGGAAGTAGTAGCTGACATCCTAAACTATCGAAAGCTTCTTTGAAGGCCTTTCAAGCCTTCACTAAACACTTACCTTTAAAATTGCTCTTCTTACTCTCTGCATACCCGCAAGTAGCGAGTCACAGTATTAACATGTTTAGCCTAAATTCCTTCTCATTTTCCCATTATCTTGCTGCCTGAGTCCATTTAATGGCTCTTATTCTTGCCGCCTCCCTGACCTTTTCTGTTAAGAGCATTTTTTAGAATGCTACATATTAACTTGCAGGTTGAGCAGCTGAGTTCTGATGCAATTCTAGCTAAGTGAACTTTACCAAGAAGAATGTAAAGGTTGGTTCTGTCACTTTGCTGTGAAATTTGGGGACTTCTTCAAACTTGTCAGAAGACCCTGAAAGCTACCTGTACCCAGGGGAAGGAATCTTGATTTTCTTCGGTGCAATCTGCAAAACCTACACTCTGGTGGAAAGCAGTGCATTTGTGAGCAGTGCAAACCTGGTCACTGGCACTTGCTTATCTCTATGCTATGCACACAGAATTCTGGGCTGCAAACGGCATCTGAAATTAAAGAGTAATACTGCAAGATTACATTTGGTGCTTTTACTGATAAATGCATAAATATGGATTTTTATGCTCTCGTACACATACACAAAACATACACACATTAGGCACTCTCATTTTATCCACACATTAAATGCATTCATTGAGATTCAGGAGTCGCTTTTCTCTAAAGGAATGAACTGTGTCATACATTATGCTTCCTAGAACTGTATTTTTTTCTCCGTCAGGTTTTTATCACTTTCCCTATCACCACCCTTGCTGCAACAGGTATCTTTTATGCCGAAGTGATTTATTCCAGGTTCTGAAACATCACTCTCTTGCTGAAATGGAATGTTTTTCATTTTAAAATAAAGAAAAACCAGCACTGAGTTTGCCATGTTATTGTGAGCGTTGTAAATAAATGTGTCTTTCTCTTTGGCTAGGCTTTGCAGAAGCTTCTGAAAGTAAGGGGTTCTGTACAGAAACCTTGTGTTTGCATGAGACACTCTTTTAAGGTCTTCTGAGTCCTCTTACAGGTGTCAGTCCCTAAGGGCAGATCTCCTGGTTCCTCAAAGTGTTTCAGAATTCTCAAAGAAAAAGGTGATGCTCAAAGGTGTGCCGTGTGCAGCAGGAAGATGTTTAAGAATGACTTCTGTAGGCAGACTCTGTGTGAAATGCTTTCAGAACTCCCAGCCTAGCCTATGCTGGGAAGTTACCATTCTTTTCAAAGTGTGAGGCAGGCCTCCCCGAGGAGGCAAAACTCCTCGCAGTCACCTCTTAGCAGATGTTTCTCCCTAGGACTAGCGTCTTGTCCCCTTCATAAACACACATTTAAAATGTCTCCATTCAACCCTGGATGTGGCTTATTCAACGCCTTCCCCCCAACGCACACACTGCACAAACACACACACACTTGGTTGATTTTACTGAGGATAAATTAAGCAGGACTTTCTTGGCTAGGATGTTTGTTAGACTTACTGCTTCCCCTGAAGTCTTTTCTTTTGGAACCTGAAGCACACACTGATATTTGGCCTGTCCCTTTCCTTTTGATCCTCTTCTATTGCCACCATCCTTCTGCCTTCTCTGGTTGCAGATTATCATAATACATCAGTTGCTGAGGAACATGGGTGGGAGGGTGCTGTTACACCCATGTCCTGCTTGTCCTGGGTTTCTGGTCAACACTGGTTGTCCACCGTGTGAACCATGTCCTGGGTTTCTGGTCAACACTGGTTGTCCACCGTGTGAACAGAATGCTGGACTAGATGGACCCTTGGTCCACTCCAGCAGGGTTTTGCTGATGTTCTTATGTTCTTAATTTCCCCCCACATTGAACCAGCTTATATGCAGAAGACAAGATGCCTTGAGAATGAAAACCAATTCAGCAGACCCAGAAGAACCTCTGGGCCCCATGTCCTGTCACTTTGGAGCTTAGACTTGATGGGCTCTGGCTCAATCTATAGCTGCTCCTGTTCCAGGCCATAGCACACTGAACACCCTATATTCCCTGAAATTCCCGGAATTCTAGGAGCACACATAATTGTGGCGCCACCAACATACATGTAGTCACCTGCACCACTGACTTCCTAATGCATTTTCGTTCCCAGGCATCCCATACAATTTTTTAAAACTCATTTAATTTATGAGTCATGCTGCAGCCTAGGCTCTCAGGGCAATTTACGTAATAAAAAATAAAACAATAAGAAACTGGGCATGTTTAACCTGGAGAAGAGAAGATTGAGGGGAGACATGATAGCACTCTTCAAATACTTGAATGGTTGTCCCATGGAGGAGGGCCAGGATCTCTTCTTGATCATCCCAGAGTGCAGGACACAGAATAATGGGCTCAAGTTACAGGAAGCCAGATTCCGGCTGGACCTCAGGAAAAATATCCTGATTGTTAGAGCAGTATGACAATGAAACCAACTGCCTAGGGAGGTTGTGGGCTCTCCCACACTAGAGGCATTCAAGAGGCAGCTGGACAGCCATCTGTCAAGGATGCTTTAAGGTGGATTCCTGCTATGAGCAGGGGGTTGGACTCGATGGACTTATAGGCCCCTTCCAACTCTACTATTCTATGATTCTATGATTCTGGCAAATCATTGGAAGAGTCTAGGTAGGCTGTAGGTCGTCAGGACCATGGACAGCTCTTTAGCCTTGGATACAAGCTAAAGTGAGCTGCAAAGCAAATGGACAAGTAGGGATCTTAGGTTGCCCCAGCCAGAGATATAAGTAGTCCAATGGCAAGATGGCGGTCCGCCTTCTCAGACAAAAATGGGTTGGTCTTAAAGGGTCCACACTTTATCCCACAGGTGCATATTCTGGCAGGCTGAGAAACTTCCTTCTTCCCCGGGACAAGATTGTGGTAGTAGTGGGGCACTCGCAGGTGGTTCTGGGAACAGATTATTGTAACCAATGGATAGGGACAAAAGCATGCTGTCCGCTGCTGCTACTCTTCCCCCATGGAAGTCTTTAGTGGGGTGATTTTTTTCACAGGCATCTCCATAGCTGTGTTGTGGACCTCATCTTCTGTGCCATCAGCCTCATCTTCTTATAGAAGCATTCCTGAGAGTCCTGGGCCATGACATACTCTTCCCAATATTTCACAGACAAGGCAGAGCCTGAACGTTGGGAGCGGGTTTTACGAAGGATATCAGCTTTAATACTATCATGAGAATTATTAAGAACTTTATTATGTCAACAGCTCACCGAGTTACTATTCTAAAGGCATCCTGGGGACAATCTCCCCCATTAGGTTTGTGAGTAGCACAGAAAGTCCTGTGATTCTGGAAAGTCTTGTGATTAATCATACATGTTGTGACTTCAGGAATCAGTTTCAGGTTGTGGAATTAAAGTGATAAATGAGTTCTGTTATTGTAGTCTTGTACATACATAGCTCATCCTCATTTTAACAGTGTAGGTGACCAAAGCGGGGAGATGTTATCTAGTGGCAAAATCTTTACCAATTATGGCATACAGATTGTCTCTGGTTTTGTTCATTTATTTATTACATTTCTATATTGCCCAATGGCCAAAGCTCTCCGGGCCGTTCGTAACAACCTGGCCCCAAGCCATTTGGGGCTCTGAATGTTAATACCAGCACTTTGAATCAGGCCTGGAAATGGACCGGCAGCCAGTGCAGATGGAAAAATACTGGAATAATATGATCACGTCGGCATATTAACAATCTCACTGCCCTGTTTTGGACCAACTGAAGTTTCCAGTCCATTTTTAAAGGCAGCCCCAAGTATAACACGTTGCAGTAATCCAGATGAGACATTATTAGAGCAGGGGTAACTATAGCTTGGCAGGGCAGGCCTTACCATTCCGCAGAGTGAGCCAGTTGCCTCAGGTGGCAGATGATGGGAGGTGGCAGCCGGCTGTTGGAGAGAAAGCTCTATGCTGTGTGGCCTGCCCTGTCAGTTCCCAGTCCACGTGCTCCCTTCCAGTGTGGTGGAGAACGCTGCCCCATTAGCAGTATCGAAGAAAAATTCAACTGCCAGTCCAGTTGGCTTGTGTACATGGAACGGGAGGGGGCGCCATCTTGTTCTTTGCCTCAGGCAGCAAAATGTCTTGGGCCAGCGCTGTAGCTTGCCTATCTCTGTCCAGATAGGGACACAGTTGGTATATCACCATAAGCTGACAAATGGTGCTCCATGCCACCAAGTCTACCTGGGCCTCTAGTGACGATGCTGGACTGAAGATCACCCCCAAACTACAAACCTGATTCCTTAGGGTGGAGTGCAGCCCTCTTCAGGACAGGTTGAACATCACTTAAACCAATCACTTACGGTTTTCATCTTATACAAACAGGTTATAGTGGATACAACCTCTCTGAGAAACAGAAAAATTGATATGCGAGTTAAATATAAGTTTATTTTTATGAGTGGTTTTGGAGTGGTTCTTCTGAGACACTCGGGGACTGGGAGAGTTCGCAATCCCAATACTGTTAGTTTTACCCTACTCTGTGCCTGCTTACCCTACCCTGTGCCTGTTTGCATTCTCTTCCCCTCCTTATTGTTTTACTATGATTTTATTAGATTGTAAGCCTATGCGGCAGAGTCTTGCTATTTACTGTTTTACTCTGTACAGCACCATGTACATTGATGGTGCTATATAAATTAATAATAATAATAATAATAATAATAATAATAATAATAATAACAACAACAACAACAATCAATGGATCAAATTAAGCCCGTGTATTGTTCTCATTTTGAGACACGACCTACTTCAATCAATCACCACGTGTTTCACAGGGTTGCTATATTCGGTCCATTTCCACCCGACTCTTTGTTTGTTGCTTTTAACTGTGAACAGATGAGTGCTTAATTTTAGCATTCTAAAAGTTGTTAACAAAAAGAACTGCTTTTTTCAGTTTTGTTAATGTTCTTTTTGGTTTACAAAGGCAGTACTATATGAAATATGGTTCCTACAGTCCAGTATACACATCAACATAAATTTAGTATGTCAGTTGTTTATGACTCTATAATTTGGGCTACAATCCTATGCACATTCACTTGGAAGTAATCGCTAGTGAAAATAATGGGACATTTCCAATAACCCTGCATTGGACCAGACTGTTAGTTTCCTACTAAAGAGAGCAAACTCGATTCTAGAGTCTGTTCTTTGTCCCATAGGATGTTATTCACTGATATATTTTTTCTGCAGTTCATAATGAACAGAGGGAAGTGCTATAATTCAATAAATTTGCTTGCCTACTGCAGATTCCTATTACAGCCATGGATAACTGAGAGAGAGAGAGATTCCCCCATCATCTGTGTGTCTGCCTTAGGTCTTTGGGGAGAAAGCTGCAGAATAATAACCCATAAGAACCATTTTGTCCCCTCCTCTGGCCATTGAAGGACTCTCCAACAGAAAATGAGAAATAACCCAATTAACTTTCTTTTTAAGTCACCACTGAGTATCAGAAACATAAATCACAGGTCTCTTTTCACACCACTGTTATTTCCTTTCAATTGTGAGTGGCTGCTAAAGGTTTCTTCTTTTCCCCTTCTCCTTTCTTCCATTTCTTCTCCCTGCCTGCAATCAATTTTACTTTGTCTTCTTCCTGGCCCGGCGTTGTACAGTGCCTACCGCACCACCGCAGAACGTCCAAGCGGAAGCAGTGAACTCGACCACCATCCAGTTCCTGTGGAACCCACCTCCGCAGCAATTCATCAACGGCATCAATCAGGGATACAAGGTTCGGATGAACACTTTCTGAAATGTTTGCCATATCAACGATCACTTCTTGTGATGTACTTAATGCAGATTTTAGGACTGCACCTGAAAGAGAACCTCCATCTCTAATGCCTTTCCTGCAAATCTAGATCTGTGACTGACTGAGAAAGTGTTCTGCATTATCTTGCCATAAGAAACGTGGCGGATAGATACAAGAGGCAGGGCCTTTCTAGTTGAACCACCTCTCCCCTCCATGAAAGGCTTTAAAATGAGTTTGTTTGTTTTTTAAAAAGGAAAGGAAAGAAACCTCTCGTGCAAGCACTGAGTCATTACTGACTCTTGGAGGGACGCCAGCTTTCGCTGACATTTTCTTGGCAGGCCTTATAGCGGGGTGGTTTGCCGTTGTCTTCCCCGGCCATTATTACCTTTCCCCCAGCTAACTGGCAGGCCTTATAGTGGGGTGGTTTGCCGTTGCCTTCCCCGGCCATGATTACCTTTCCCCCAGCTAACTGGGTACTCATTTTACTGACCTCGGGAGGATGGAAAGCTGAGTCGACCCGAGCCAGCTGCCTGAAACCAGCTTCCGCTGGGATCGAACTCAGGCCGTGGGGAGAGTTTCAGCTGCAGAAACTGCTGCTTTACCGCTCTGCGCCACACGAGGCTCTTCTTAAAAAAGGAACCCTTTTTAATGCCATTTGGTGCTCTGAAAACTGGTACTGTTGAATCGATGATTGGGTATTGCAGTTTTAACACTTGGTTTTGTTTTCTTCTAACCTGGCTTGGGTGAGCCCAAGGGTTGAACAGGAAAGGCCCCGTCTTTTGTATTTACCCACCACACTTCTTATGGCAAGGTAATGCAGAACATGCCGTCAGACATAGACAAATAAATTCACAGACATTATCTTCACTCATTTGGGAACCTTGGCTTTATGTGTGTGTATGTGGGCAAATCCCAATTTGCGCAAACCAGGATTTGCGCAAACCGGGATTTGCACAAATTTGTGGCTGGGAATATTTGCGAAAATCACAAATTGTGCAAAATTGCAGCCATAAATAGTGCCATTTGCACAAAATGTCAGGTGTAAATGGTCCTTTGTGCCTGCCCTTTATACAAATTGTGCTATTTATGGCTGCAATTTTGTGCTCATTGCGATTTCCGTAAATATTCCCACCCGCGAATTTGTGCAAATGGCAGCTCATGGACAAAAAAAAAAAAGCTGCGAGCTTTCACCAGGGGCCCGCAGATCACCTGGCAGCTCATTTTGGGGTCAGGCAACTGGCAGGAGTTCAGTGAGCAGAGCTTGAACAGGACTCAGGGGAGTTCACTCATCTATAGTATCTGAATCACTAACTGCAAGTTTGATCCTCTAGGCTCAAGGGGAATACACCTGAGTAAAAGACCTCTGAATTGAGACTAGTATGTCATTTTAGTAATGGGTTTGGGGCTCTTAAAGAAAATGTTCAAATTCAACTTTACCATTAGGCTGTTTTCGGAGCTTATTTTTCTACCCAATTTGTTGCTTAAACCACACTTCCCTTAGAAAATGTATAAAGTGATTCACGGGCTGATTCGCACCTGTCAAGAGGTAGTGATACCCTTGCTTTTAACTGTCAAGATTCCTTTTCCTTTGCTTTTCTTTAATTCTGTTCGACTCAAACAGCTGTGCAGTTCGTATTTCTCTTATGGCTTTTTTTTTCTCTTTTTACTGCAATATGGACAGTCGGGAGGGGGGAGGACATTTCCATCACATTTTCTTGTACTGCATAATTTGCGTAATGATTTATAAATTACCAGTAATCAAAAATTTTGTGTGTCTGCTTGCCAAGCGGGTTCCACCCATTGCCTATTTTCTATGGTAAATGCTCTCGGCTTCGTTTTACGGGATTATGCAATGCCAAACCCTTGGGAAGCAAGGAGATATAAAAGCACAGTTGTTGACATTTGGACATTTCCATTGTGTTACATAAATATAATTTTAAAAAGTGTGTGTGTGTGTGTGTGTGAGAGAGAGAGAGAGAGAGAGAGAGAGAGAGAGAGAGAGAGAAGACACTCTGTTTGCCATTATGAAATTGTTTCTTTTCTTTAGAAACTCACTTGAATTCCAGTGAATCTTTTGAGTGTGATGTGACAGTTCTGTGAAGAGGGGGCGGGGGAGTGTGAAATCAGCCTGCTTTCTCTTGTGCCGCTATGAAACCAGTTGTGGTTGCATGGAGTTTGGACACTTTGGCTTGAAGTCTGAATTTTATAAGCTGGCCGAGAAAACTTCTGTGCATATTGGCCATGATCCAGGAGACCACAGGTGCAGCGGCAGATCGGGTCCATGCCTTCCCACAAGCTGATGCTCCAGTCAAAGAAAAGAGAGGAGGAGATCGTGGAGCCTGGGGTGCACTTAAAAGGGCGATGCACAATGAGCACAACAGTCACACCACCCCTGAGACAGACTCCAGTCTGCTCACTTGAACCCCAGCCCCTTGGGGTTTCCCGATGAGACTCAAGGGCCTGATTCTTGCATTCCTGACGTAGCCATTCCTCTTCTTTTGAACCCGGCACATTTGGGGCAGGCAGCATGCTTCTGTTCTCTAGTGCCTGACTGATTTTGCTTTGCTGATGTAGGCTTTTATTTCCCCTGATCTTCTTCTTGTGATTATTCATTCCTCAATAAGCAGAAGGGGTGCTCCGTCACGCTTATGTAAATCCTTCAATCTCGCTTTAAGCGCTTTGTGTTTGCCACCAATTTTTTTTACAAAAGAAAACACACACACACACACACACACACACTTGCAAGACACACTTTTAAAATTATCTGTCTGTAGCTGGATGTAATATGCAAGCCCTTTCAGCAAATCTAGTAACAAGGTTAAATCTGTAGATACAGCCATCTTCGTGACAATTGCATTAATGGTGATGTTTGCGCTTTTACAATTGAGCTAATAAGGTGCCGGCAGTTGAGTGTATAAAATTGTGAATGGAAGCCAACTCTAAAATGATTTCCTCTGTTTTTAAATCAACTCTACCCACTCTTTCTAGCTCCTGGCCTGGCCAACTGATGCACCAGAAACCATGACCACCGTCACCATTACTCCAGATTTTCATGGAGTTCACAGTGGCTACATAACCAACCTGAAGAAGTTTACAACGTACTACACCTCAATCCTTTGCTTCACCACCCCAGGGGATGGACCGCGGAGCCCACCACAGCTACTCCAGACTCACGAAGACAGTAAGTATAGAGTGGCCCGTCTCCATGAACAGTTTTGCATAGGAACATGGAGTTGGAGGAAGCTTTGCAGGCAATGGGCAGTATCCAGCAGTGACATTCTGCAAATGCAAATAGTGCTAGTTGTCATGATCAGGCCTCTTCCCCTTAGTGTGGAGAAAGGAGTTTCAGGCTTTCAGTTGGAATCAGATTCTGAACCAGAAGAAACGGGGCTAGAAATATACCAGCCAACACAGTAAGCAGGGACAGAGATTTTCCTAGGCTGTTCAGCAGCCAGGGATGAATCTTCACCAGACTTTATCAGAGAAAACACTAACAACTCAGAGTCTGTGGGAACTCAGCTTTCCTCAGAAGGTGGAGGGGTCTTCAGAGTTGACCAATCCCAGAGTCTGCTGCAGATTCAAATGGGTGGAGCTAAAAGAAGGCGAGAGGTGATCAACTCAGCTAGCTTCTCACCAAAGGCTTCTTCAGAGGAACCCTCCTTGAAGTTAAGGGACTCAGGGGGGAAAAAATCCCTTTTGTTGAAAGGACAAGTGTCTCGCTTAGTTAGCCAAGTTTTAGCGTAGAGGAAAGTTCCTACTGTTTACACTCTCTAGGTGCAGAGAGATGTTTATTTGCTGAATAAAGTTTTGTGGATTACTTGGCAGACCGCTTTATTGTCTCGCATTGCAGCAGGAGGGTTCAGGACCATGACACTAGTGAAGCCCTGCTGAAGCTTTCCATTGAGCCGTCGGTTGCCTGTTATGCTTGCTGCACAACCAGTTGCACAATGTGTTGCACAATACTGGCACACAGTTGTGAAACTGGTTGCACAATGCATTACACAAAAGGAGGCGGGGCCAGTAAAAGGGGACATGGCCACTGGGGGCTGGATTGGGACCCCAGATGGGCCAGGTTTGGCCCACAGACCTGGAGTTCCACACCCCTGCGGAAGACAAAGGGGAATGCAGCTTTCCAGTAAACATGTCATCAACCTTCAATTAAAAGCAAAATGGATGATCAACTGAAAATAAAACACCCTTTAGTCGCCCTATTTCCTACATCACCCCCCCCACCTAAAATTAGTGTCATTGCATAGTCCAGGCATTATGAACCATCTGGTTTGCTGAAGCTCAGCAGATCAGGGTCTGCTCTGTGCCTAGGCGGGACGCCATTTGAGAATCCGTTCTACGCTGCCGCGAGTTCTGCTGAAATAAGGGTGGGACAAATATTTATTTATTTTTATTTATTTATTACATTTCTATACCGCCCAATAGCCGAAGCTCTCTGGGCGGTTCACAAAAATTAAAACCATAATAAAACAACCAACATGTTAAAAGCACAATTACAAAATACAGTATAAAAAGCACCACCAGGATAAGACCACGCAGCAAAAGATTAAAATACAGGGTTAGAACAGCAAAATTTAAATTTAAGTTAAAATTAAGTGTTAAAATACTGAGAGAATAAAAAGGTCTTCAGCTGGCGATGAAAGCAGTACAGTGTAGGCGCCAGGCGGACCTCTCTGGGGAGCTCATTCCACAACCGGGCTAATTCCACAAATACATGAATAACTTGATTGATTGATGTCAAGTGGTGGCAGGCAGAGGTGTCGGACATCCCAAGGAAGAAATGGAATCAACAATAGATGCAACTTGCCCTCACTTCTGGAGGGATGGTAGTTACTCCGGGAGATTTGGGCAGCTTGATTAGAATGTTCTGGGTTTGGTTATCTTGGCAACCAGATATCCCTCGACACAATGTACAGAGGCTTGACCCTGACCGGCCCGCACTGATTTGTAGCATCACTTCCAGCTATGCCTCGTGTATTGGGCCCACCGAAAATTCAGCCTGCATAATTCAAAAGCTGTTATGTGGGTTTTGGTTTTTTTTTTCTTTGCTGCGTTCGTAGCACAGTTGCCTTGCAGCCTGCCAATGGAAAATCCTGGGAGGGTGACATGCAGCCAACTCCTCCAGGCATATATCTTATTTTATGTTTGTTGTAGAGAGACTGGAAGATACAAAATTTTGGCAGGGAGAAGCATGCTGTCTGCCTGTCAAAGCAGAGAAGATTTGTAATCACCGTGGGCATAATTCACAGGGACCTTCTTCTGCACAAGCTCCAATGAAGGTTTTAATTCATTTATTCCTACATGTGTTGATTTGAGGGTGGTACTTAGTTCCCCACTCTTCCAACCCCAAAGGGACTCCCTGAGGCTTACAGGGGATTTTTAAAACAAAGTAAACAAAACAGAACAAAAGCAATAAAAAGCAAAACAGTAAATAAGGACAAAAGCAGAGCGGCAGCACATGCAATACTAAGAAGAGAGATAAAAGAAATGACAGAAGGTCTCCGATGCCTAAGCAAATCAAAGGCCTTCACCTGCTGCCGGAAAGGCATTTCATTGGGGTCTAGGTGAGTTTTCTTGGTGAGAGTGTTTCATCGGCAGAGTTGCACAACCCACAGGCGCCTGACTGCAGTTATCACTTGCCTTGCCTCTGAAGGGAGGGACTCCGAGGAAGCTCTCCTTGAGCCAGTTCATGTGGGAGGCTACAGCCCAATCTCAATGCATCCCTGCAAGCCTGGTCTTTCAAGGCGGAGTACAACCCCACCCAGGATGAACAGTGTCTCTGCGAAGAGGTGCACCGTCGGTCAACGCCATCTCCATCTTCTCAGCTTTGGGCTTCAGTGAAAGGAAGCTGTGGATGAGTCACGTGCTTCTGCGTTTTTCGTTCACTTCCATGGGGTTTGTGGAAGAGAACCGCCCTCTGGATGGTGCCCATTCAATGCAAGATAGGTAGCTGCCCTTTCAATGCCCTCTTTACCCTCTGGCCATACAATATGCTGCATGCAGGCCTATTTTGTACCTGTTCAACACAGCGAAGACTGCAACAACTCTGCACCGGACTCCAAATTGAATCGGAAAAGCTTTGCGACTGTTTCTCTTCAAAGCTGTGTTTTAAATGCCCACTTCTCAGCAATTTAATAATCTGATTTAAAAAATAAACAAGGAAAAATGCATGCATGGCACGTCCAATTTGCAATATTGTGTGTTAGGTTATTATTATTGTTTTGTCAGTTTCCCCGGCCTAATTTATCAAAGCCTGCAGAGAGAAGGAACGCTTTCTTTGGTGTGCGGCGCAAGTACAATTCACTTCAATTCTCCACTTCCCATTCGAAATCTCACCCCTGCTGCTGTAGAGAGAGACCCAGACAATGCAGGAGAGATGAACAGCTTCTTGATGTGGCTCCTTCCTGTCCCCATGCCTCAAGAATAACCATCTGCTAGTCAGTCTTGCTGCAAAGATGAATCTTTGGCGTTAAAGAAGTCTAGTTCCAAATACTGACAAATTGGCCATGGGAGAGACTTGCTGGGCGATTCTTCTGTGCTCAAAGTCTAGTTTTTTTCTACCATCAGAACCTTTACATGTTAGCAGACTCCAATCCAACCAATGGCGATCTGCAAAGCTGCTTACCTTTAAATGTGTTTACTTAAAGCCAGAATAGCAAAGCAGAACCGCAAATTATTTACTTCAGAAATAATCTGATTTTTAAGGCTTCAAAAATTCCATTGACACGCATTAAACCTGCACAATGGATCTGGTATTTGCTAAGTGCACACATCTACATGGCTCTAGGCCAGTTGTTCTCTGCTGCTGTTGCTTTTCAGTTTTGTTTTTTGCCAGCTATGCAAGAGTTCAGTTCTTATATACCTCCCCATATGGTATGGCAGACCATTGGTGGAAATTGCTGTATGGCAGAACATGCAGAAGATCCCAGTTCAGTGTCTGGCATTCCCAGTAGAAAGGATCGAGTGTGGCAAAAACCCTCCAAGTCGGATAGGCCTAGGCTAGATAGACCACAGCTTTGACTCATAAAAGTCTAGCTAGGCAAGAATTCTTTCACTCCTCCCTCCCGTAGCTCTCTGATCCAGACTGCTTCTTCCTGGAAGAGAGATGGCGGTGCATAAAAGCCTCTGAGTTATCATCCTGCCCCCCTTTGGATGGGAAAGGCTTTGCGGCTCACCGTCAGCCTTGTGTAGCAGTAAAGGAGAATGCTCAGCTTGTCACTCACTGCAGGATAATACAAGGTAGAAATGGAACATGGTGCACCCAATTCCCAATCCAGACACTAATCCAGAAAAATACTGTAGTTGCTGGTACCGAAAGCTGTTGAGAGGTCTAGAAAAACTTAGTTGCATTCTCCCTGACTTTTTCCCTGCATAGGTCACCCTTCAGGTCAATCAAAACAGTGCCAAAACCAGACTTAAGTCCCCAATGACGAGTCAACAGATGAGCCAACCACCCTCCCATAGTAACTGCAACGAGTGATGCACAGCAAGAGTAAAGAGTAGTTGCTCACTCTACAAGCAAGTCTGACCAGGAAGTCTTTTTAGGGCGTATAGGGCACCACTTTGATCCACTCTGGCCTGATAATGCAGAGACTTCCTTGTGGGTATGGATGGCTCCCTAGTTTTGACCCTCCTGTGGATCCGTTTTGGGTAGTGTTACACAGACTGAATCCTCCAGGATCCAGTCACAACAGAAATAATATTTTGGAATATTTCCATCACAGGCTGAATTCCTCAGAAAGCGTGTCCAAAGTGGGTTATTCCGCTATTGACTTAACTAGGACAATTGTAAAGTATGACATTTGAGCTCTGCGGCCAGTCTTGTTCGAGAAATCCTGATTTTGTCCTAGAGCAGGACGTCTCTTTGCATAATGCTTTGATTCCTGGATGCAAGAGAATATAGTTTCAACAGAGCTCCCTGGACTCCAGGTGCGGAATTGCAAATTGGCTAGAGCTGGTCTTTTGGCAGCCTTCCTTCTTCGTAGCTGGAGGGGGATTAGAAAATGGACAAAAGTGAGAAGGAAACAGAATGTGAAGTGCCAAATGGGTTCAACAGAGCAGGAGGGCAGCCCAGGCCGGCAGGGATCCAGGTTACAGCAGCGTGGCGAATGTGAAATGAGCATCAACAAAATAAGAGGGGGAGAGAGAGCTTCCTCTTCACAATGTATCTGCAAAGAGCAGGTAGTATCGCAAATCTGCCTGGGTGCCTTAGTTGCAGCTCAGGATTGAACGAAGATGGCACATTTTTGGCACGCCGCTATTTTACACACTTTCATCACCTACCAGGGAATGCTGTTTTAAGAGCTGTTGAGCTTAAGCTGTAAAAATTCCTTTGGAAGTTCCACCCAGTCGCATGTATTGGCTGAAGCTTGTTACCGTGCGAGTGGCATTTGGAAAGAGCTCTTTGGGAATGTTGGGGGGCGGGGTGTTGTCCCCGTAAGGGCTGGGCGGAACTCTCCATCCTTCATGTGCTCTTGCAGAACTGCAAAGGCCCTACGCAAATAATTGTGGCGCTTGCAGACATATTGTGTGTGTGCGGACGCACAATGTGGCCATTGCTTTGACACAGCCTGCTTATTTCGCGTCTGCAGACAACACCGGGGGGGGGGGAAACGGTGAGTTTTGTTAGACTGTTAAGGAGTGACAGCACTGGAGCCTGCTGTTCAGGATTCAGCCGGCCTGACTCTTCTAATGAGATTAGATCAAGAGGCGAAACACTGAACAAGTGTATTATTATTATTATTATTATTATTATTATTATTTACTAAGGCTGAAATCCTGGGAGAACCTGGGAGAAAGTCCCATTCAACACAGTGGCCCTTACTTCTGCGTAGACATCTATTGTCCCTTCCAGTCAGTCTCTTTAGTTCTGTGAGTAGCTGGGATGAAGTTGGGGTGAAATAATTCCTACCGACGATAACTGGAATTGCCCTTAATGCCTCGATCATTCTGGCAGAGCTTTCTGCTAGCTAGCCCTGCCTGGATGTTTTATTTCTTCAGCCCAAACGCTGCCAACCTGAATCTGATCCAAAGTAAATGGGGCTTCTCCTGTTAACAGACTTCCCTTTCTGATTGCTAGAGCCAGGAGCAGTGGGACATCTGAGCTTCACGGAGATTCTGGACACGTCGCTCAAGGTCAGCTGGCAAGAACCTGCAGAGAAAAATGGCATCATTACAGGCAAGTATCCGCGAGTAGCCATTATAAAAAAAAGTCCTTACAAAAGGGGGGGAAAGGAACATGAGAGGAGGCACTGTGGGGTGGAGGAAACACATCACATTGCATTGATCGATAGGGGCAGTTTTTATCACGAGCCTCTGACTGAGAATTCAAGTTTGCTGCGACTGCTTTTTTATAGCTGAAAAGTCAACAAAAGTATGTTAGAGACGTTACAGGGCCAGTTACCACTAGCTCACAATCATGGCCGCTAGAAACGCTGTCTGGAAGGAATCTGTTCCCACTAGACTAGGGTGACCCTATGAAAAGGAGGACAGGGCTTTTGTATCTTTAATAGTTGCATAGAAAAAGGAATTTCAGCAGGTGCCATTTGTATATATGGAGAACCTGGTGAAATTCCCTCTTCATCACAGCAGTTAAAGCTGCAGGAGCTATACTAGAGTGACCAGATTTAAAAGAGGGCAGGGCTCCTGCAGCTTTAACTGGTGTGATGAAGAGGAAATTTCACCAGGTTCTCCATATATACAAATGACACCTGCTGAAATTCCCTTTTCAATGCAAGAGCCCAAAGGAGCCCTGTCATCCTTTTCATATGGTCACCCTACACCAAACGGTTGAGCTTGTTAAATCCCATGTCTCTGCACCCAAGTACGTACCACCCCCACACATGTCAGTTTCTGCAATCCCTCAGAGTTGGGAACCCCACCTTTGCTAATTCCTGAACTTGTGATCACATTTGAAAAATGCATCTTATGAAAAATGTGCACTTCAAAGTTCAATTTACAATAATAATAATAATAATAATAATAATAATAATAATAATAATAATAATAATACAACACATTTTCACATTTTAGTCAATGGGGCGAAGTACGTACTTTTGAAATGTGAGCATGAAATTATGTATTTTTCGAACGAAAAGAAGAACAGGTTGCATACGAGAACAGGAGCGATTCAAATCACGCTATGTAGTGGAATTTGGAGAATTTCAGCGAACTCTGGTTCTTCCAACCAAACATTCAAGTATATTGTATTACAAAAGGACTCATTTTCCTCTGCTGTCAGTGGCAGCAGTTCATTGGGCCATTCTTTCTTGCTGTATATCCACATTATATTTGTGACCTTTGGAATGTAAAACCATCCATTGTTCAGTCACTGGTACTACCGAGTAGGGGGTATTTCTGCCACATTTTAAGGAACAAGTCAGTTGCATATTGGGCAGAGATCTTCACAGAGTTTTCACACAGTCTTCTGTGCTGCAAATGTTTCTCTTAAACACATCTCATGGGAGAGTTTCTGCACAGAGGCAGAATAACAGAAGTGAATGTTGCAGAAACTGGCGTTCTTTCTGGCTACATGCATGAAATTGACATACCATCCAAGAAGGGTCATTCTGGGAAGGGACTTTAGCGCTGAGCAGCCCTGGAATGACACTGGAAGCAGTGTGCGGCCCCCAGTATTTGGCCCATCCAGTTCTCCATGTGTTTGGACTCCCTGGTGAACTGAGACCCCTTGGACTGTGACCCCAATTCTGCCTGCATCTAGAAGCCCGACTCTGTGACTCCAGGGCTGTGTTATTCGACTCTGCCGGTGCCCCAGCCAACTAAGGAATCCCAGCTGCAGTGTCTCTGGCACAGCCTCCACACTTGATAAGGACAGCCATAAATCTCTGCTTTTGGCCGGCAAATGCTGACAGTAAGGGGTCCTGTCCTACATTGCTGCTCGTTCCTTCCCCAAGATCTGCTGGCACTTCCCCTTCCCCTTGGTCCTCTGATGAATCATAGAATCATAGAATCATAGAATAGCAGAGTTGGAAGGGGCCTACAAGGCCATCGAGTCCAACCCCCTGCTCAATGCAGGAATCCACCCTAAAGTAATAAATAAATAAATCCCCGACAGATGGTTGTCCAGCTGCCTCTTGAATGCCTCTAGTGTGGGAGAGCCCACAACCTCCCTAGGTAACTGATTCCATTGCCGCACTGCTCTAACAGTCAGGAAGTTTTTCCTGATGTCCAGCCGGAATCTGGCTTCCTGTCACTTGAGCCCGTTATTCCATGTCCTGCACTCTGGGAGGATCGAGAAGAGATCCTGGCCCTCCTCTGTGTCACAACCTTTTAAGTATTTGAAGAGTGCTATCGTGTCTCTCCTCAATCTTCTCTTCTCCAGGCTAAACATGCCCAGTTCTTTCAGTCTCTCTTCATAGGGCTTTGTTTCCAGAAGAGGAGTCTGGGGGAGGCATGACATAAGGTAGGGTAGGCTAAGAGCCAGCGACCTTCCCAAAGACACTCAGTGAGCTCCCATGACCATGTGGGGACTAGAACCTGGACCTCCCAAATCTCATTCCCACACCTTAACCACGGCACCACCCTGGCTCTCTCCTGATGGCTTAGATGTCAGCTCGATGGCGTGATCGTTCTCTCGAGGCAAATGAACCCCTTTCTTTTATGAGGAAATGCAGGTGTAAAGACATGTCAGGCAAGCTCCATAAGGAAGAAAAAGTCTCCCTCTTATGGTGAACGTTGCATTTCAGGTTGGGATTGGGGAGGTGACAAAATCATTCATTTCCCTTGAATGGCTCAGTGGCTTATGCAGTGCTGCTTGGAAATCTGCGAGTGCTTAGGAGGCGCCCACTTCATCACTTCTGGGCACGGATGTCATTTGCTGTGACTTGGTTTTTAATTCTAGCGCACGGAAGGCGAGGAAAGCGCAAAGGGCATTAGGAGGGAGCAAGGCAGCTTTGGTAAATTGCCCATTGCTCTCATTGTAAATTTCAGTATCTTCCTCTCTCCCTCGGTAAACTCTGATTTATGAGGGCCTGGATGCAGACGGACAGTTTGTGATTGGATGTACTGCTCTCTCATACAGAATTTACTCCAGATCAACAGAAAATTATTTCTGAAACTCTTCTGGTCATTAGTTTCAGTTAGGCTGCAGCGTATAGAGAAGGTGCTAATGCCAGCGCATCAGGGATGCTTCTTCTCCTGGCCAAAGCTTGAGTCAGATGAAACCCACTCTTCTCTGTCTGTTTGATTCTTCTAAGTACTCACCTTTGCGCCTTTAGAACCCCCCCTTTTTTTAACCTGTGGTATGTCTGAAATTTCTTCCCATTTTCCTCTGACTTTGGACTTCAGAGTTTCTTCTGTAGTTTCACTTCCTTTCTAGCAATGGTGGGTCCATATGTTTTGTTCTTGTCCGGTTTCCTCGGGCTCTTTGTTTTTAACAGCAGAAACGTTGGCGTGCTCTTGGTGGGTTTGGCTGCCTGCTCAGAGCCAGCTCTCATAACCGTCCCGACATGGTGACATGAAGAAGTGTTGGCACTGCGACTGCTTCGGTAGATCTTGAGACTGGGGTTGGGATTCACCGCCCCCTAAGGAAGCTTTAAGATGTGCTTTCACCAGCACAGTCAAATCACCTGCTGCCACAGACGCCGTGGACAAGTCTGTGTGGATCTGCTCCCACTTTGCACTTTGTTTATTCATGACGTAGAACTTCTCTGGGACAAGCAAACCCTCCCTAATAAGTAATTTGCTCATTCCCATGAGCAGGGGGAATCACTATTAAGGGATCTTTAATTCTGCCTGCAAATGGATTCAGGCAACCACCCTTTCTATGTGGTATTTGCAGCTATGCTACAGTAGCCTGGCTATTTCCTTGTGTTGATTTCCAATATGCACTAAAGGGAAGCCATCTTATCTAGTCCAGCTTATCTGTTTCCGACAGTGGCCAACCAGATGCCCTTGGAAGCCCCAAAGCAGGACATGAAGCCATTTTCCCTCTCACTGTGTTGTTTACCAGCAACTGGTATTCACAGGTGTTGTACCTCTGATCCTGGAGGAAGCATATAGTCGTCTTTCCCCCCTTTAATGCTATCTAAATGGGCAGCTATAGGCTGACTATGCACTCTGTGTAGAAGTCCTTCCTTTTGTCTGTCCCGAATCTCCAACATTCGGCTTCATTTGAGTAACCCTAGGTTCTAGTATTTTGAAAGAGGGCGAAAAACATCCCCATGTATACCTCTATCACGTCCCCTCCTTTTTTTCCTAAGCTAAAAAGACATTGTAACCTTATAGGGGAGTTGCTCCGCCCCTTGATTATTTTGGCTGCCCTCTTCTGCACCTAACATCAAGAGCGCCTGCACTTTCTTGATGTTAGGTCCTTAATCACCAGGGAAGTTGTGATCCAGCCAACTCTTCCAACCAGCTCTCCAGATACTGCCACAAGAAAAGTTCACCAACGCGTTCCAGAGTGAATAAAGATGTCGCCACGGGTGCAGAGGAGGGAGAGAAGAGAACAAGCAAAATCAGAAGCAAAATTGAGAAAATCAGGTTATAGAAGTTCAGAGGAAGTTCATGGAAGGCAGGTAGAAATATAAAAAGCCAAAGGCATGAAGGGTCTTAACAAGCAGTCTATAATAGAAAAGTGAGGTGGAGGGTCAGGTGTTGTACGGATAAGGACAATGGATTTGCTGTACAAGGTTTGAAAAGACAAGATAAAACGATTCACCTTGCTTTAAAGTCTACGCAAGGGCAGGCACAGGAAGGAGAGATTCCCCCTTCCTATTTCTTAAAATTCTCAGCATGTTCGCTTGGGTTGATTAGCATCTCATTTCTAAGTGTTTCCTCCATTCTCACCGATGACAGTAGTTGTGTGTTTTTTGCTTAGTAGAGGTATCTCTTGTATATGCATGCGCGCACTCACACATGCACACTTTTCATTCCTTGGCTTGTTGAACTATTTTCCAGCAACGTGACATATTTTTGTTTTTCAGCATCTTCACTTTATTCTATTTTCATCTTTCATGTCTCCTATGCATTGTTTGCAGGTGGATTTATTTCCTACTGCCTTGGACAATAGACAGTTTAACTGATAAACGGAATTGCAGGGATCCCCTCATTCCCCGCCCCCCCCCCCCCCAGCATACATACAACATCTATAAATACATCTTACGACAGACACCTGGGTCGTAGGTATACCTAAGAAATTCATCTGCTGTGGTATGGAGTGGGCTAAGTTGGCACTTTCCTGCGTTGCAATGTGTTCAGGAGTGAGTCGGTGTTCAGAGTTGACATTGCTGGGCTTCCAGTTCAAAGCAGAGCTCCGGTGAAAAATTAGTTGCTAATCTGGGATTCGATGACAATGACATAGGCTGCTGCTGTGCATTGGCTAAGATGGGAGAACTAATGAAGAAATATTAGAGAGGATTTGTAGACGGACAAGGACTGATGCAAAACCTGAAGAAGAGATGACAAGTGTATGATATGTACTTCAGTAAATGGGAAACTAATTAAAGATACAATAGTTGAAGGGAGCCGAGATACAAATAAATTACGCCGAAAAAGAAAAGAGGGGTGTTCGTTTAAATATTTATATCTCACTTTTCAATACAAATCCCCAGCTCAGCTTCAATACAACCCCTCTGCCTGCAAATAATAAGATAAAATCAATCACAATGTAATAACGCAAAGCAGCAGTATAACCAAATTTAAAACAAAAATTGAAAAGGCCTGGGAGAATAAGAAACAGTTTCATCTGGCACTGAAAAAGACAGCAGAGGGAAGAGCTCCAAAACCAGGGTGCCACCAAAGTGAAGACCTTCTGCCCACCCCACCACTGATGGTTCTTAGATCGGGTTCATACAGAAGCTCACACATGACACGCCCTTCCCGTAGAAAGGCTGACGTAGTCAGGTGAAGATGCTGGGCAACCAGGAGGCACGTGAGGGAAGAGGAAAGGGTGGGTGTGCCTGACCTTTATGTGTGTCTGCATTTTTTAACTAGGGTGGTAGTCAGGTTATGAGATGGGAGATGTGACATTCGGGCCAGGAGATTGGAGACTGCTGCATGTGAACCTAATTGGGCCTGTGAACAGCCACTGGTGGGGGTAAGCGAGGGAGGGGAATTCACCATGCTTGAGGTGACGGTTGAAGAGGAGGGCACTAGGACACAGCTGAGCAGCCATAGGGTCACAAACAAAGTTGTGGGCACTGTAGGCTTCTCCCTACCTCAAGCCCCATGGACAGCCCTCATCTGAGGCTAGTTGGAATAGGGTGTAGCACTCTTTGCTTTGAGGTAGTTGTCCTCAGATTACTGAGATATTGTTTTCAAGGAAAGTGCCTGTTTAAGGGAGATATAAAAACATGAAAGGCTTCTCACCTACGGTGGCAAGCCATTCTTTGAACAGCACAGGGAACATCCTTAGAAGTCACCACTGGTAACATCACCCTGGTCTCTTTGTCCATTTCTCCCTTCTCTCCAGGCTACCAGATCTCCTGGGAGGTGTACAGCAGGAATGAATCCCGTCTTGCTCGCACTCTTGCTAACACAACCCTCGAGTACAAAATTACGGGCTTGTCGTCTCTCACCACCTACACGATCGAGGTAGCAGCCATGACTGCAAAGGGGACCGGCTCGGTCACTTCGTCTACGATTTCATCGGGAGTTCCCCCAGGTTAGTAAAACGGAGCTTGGGACAGCCCAAGGAATTTTGCTGGGATGTTTATCATCAGTTTTTCTTCTCCTCTTCCTTTGAAATGCCAGGGAACTGCTCAGGGACGCTAGAGCTAATTAGAGATGAGAAGTGAAAAACTGAAAGGCAACGGTTGTATATTGCATAGAACTGATCCAAGGAAGATTTGGGTGGGAAGTTGTTCCCACATCTGATAACAGGGTCCTTTACAGATTAAAGATAAAATGAGCAGAGGTTCCCGTTCAGGTGCAGCAATCTAGTTAGATTAATGCAATGCAGTGAACTCTGGTCTCTGTGCCTACATCTGAATGGATGCCTCAAGAAGAGGAACAGAGGCTAGAAATGTGGAGCCCAGAAAGCCAGGTGGGGGCATCGCTGGGCTTCCATAGGCCTCCATCCTCCTCCCCTATCCACTCTCCTATCGCTCAGACCCCGTCCACCCCCACCCCCATGTATGGGCTACCATCTGAGAGGCCAGAGGGTCCATCCAACCTACTCGCTCCACCCATGTGGAACATCTGTGCCTTGCTCTCCCCCACTGTGCATTAATTATTTGGCTTTACAATTAAAACCATGGGTTTTTTTAAAGCTTTATTGGCAATCCGGTGTCTACTACAGAGTCATCTGTTTTGAGGCACTAGCCAGTTTTAAAACACTTGTAAACCCCTCTAAGGCCTTTGCTAGACCAGTGTTTATCGGGATCGTCCTTGTGCGTCCAGATGACACACAGGGGATCCCAGGCTCAGGGAGGGATCAACCCTCCCTTGCCCTGGGATAACGGGCACCACTTTTAGCCTGATATTTTTCATGGTCTTGGGCTGAGCCCGAGACCGCGAGCGTGTGGCGCCTCTAACAAGCGGTTTTCCCGACTCCTTGCAATTACTCACGAGGAGCCAGGAGCCATGGACGGGGCACAGTGCTCCCCAGGAGTGCTGCACCCATCAGGGCCAGGGATGGAGATCGCGGACAGGGTGAGTGGGAGATCGCAGATGGGGGGGTTGGGAACATTTTTTAAAAAACTTACCTTTGCGCAGGAGTGCTCCTACGCATATAGCCCCTCCTGAAAACAAAAAAATGGTGGGCGCATGTAGACTAGGGCGAGATCCCACAATATTTGCATTGCGGGATCTCCCCTGGTCAGGCCTGGATTTACAGGTAGGTCTAGCAAAGGCCTAAGACATCAAAGGTCTTTCAGTACCAATAGCAAATAATGTCTTGTTTCCAGAACACTGGGGATCATCTCCAGGTTCAGTAGGCCACTTCCTGGTTTGGAGGCAGGATGCTTCGGAGTCCCAGCTGCCAAGAAGCTGCTATCGGAAGAGGGCGCTTACTTCTTGGGCTGCTCATGGGCTTCCTCGGGCCCTGCTGATAGACCTTTGGTGCCATCACAGGACTCTTCTGATGTTCTTGTTTGGCATACAGATCTGTCACTGAAAAACAATGGAGTTGCACCAGCCTTTGAAATACTGAACTGAGTATTTACATCCTTACTCTGTATTCCTTCCCCTTCCCCTTTTTCCCTTTGGTGTGTTGACCTCTACAGAGCTTCCTGGTGCACCATCCAATTTAGTCATCTCAAACATCAGCCCTCGCTCTGCCACCCTTCAGTTCCGACCTGGATATGATGGGAAAACATCAATCTCCAACTGGATAGTAGAGGGTCAGGTATGCGGAATATTTTGGATACATTTTTAATCACTGTATCGGTTAAGTGACTCTGATGAATTAATTTATAATCAGCTTTGATTCCAAGATGCTGAAGCATGACCATGAGATGGTAACCTGACAAGGAGTTGGTGATTAGTTTCTAAAAGGAGAGGTGTCAGAGTTGTGCATGTCATTGGCTTCCTATTTCTAGATGGCTGGATGCCGCCTTTGCCATACAGATTGGTATGGTAAAAGTGCTCCACAAGGTGTGATGGCAACAAATTTGGATGGCTTTGAATTCCTGGAGGAGAAGGCCAGCAACAGCTACTAGTCCTGGTGGCTAGTGCTACCTCCAGTATCAGAGTCAGTAAGCCTGTATACACTGGTTGCTGGGGAACATGGGTGGGAGGGTGCTGTTGCACCGTGTTCTGCTTGTGGGTCCCTAGCCAACAGCTGCATGGCCACCGTGTGAGCAGAGTGGTGGATTAGATGGATCCTTGGTCTGATCCAGTATGGCTCTTCTCATGTTCTTATGATTGACATTTATATTAAAATTATAAACCATTTAATAGTAATGCAATACATTAATATAAGTTAAGAATTTATCACAGAACCTTGCTTAAGTTTTGGATGGGCAACATTTGTGTTTTGCATTTGTGATAGAACACTACTTTGGCGTAATAAACCTCATTGCTTACCTACTTCTTTGTGAGCTAAACTCAAGGGGGCTAAGGCTCACCTTTAAACCACATTATGGTTTGGGATCTGGTTACTTCAGGGATCATCTCCTTATACATTTACCTTCCAATTCTTTGAACTCTCGTACTAAGAAGCTTTTGATGGTTCCATCAGGTTGGTGATCATTGCAAAATAGCTGATCATTAATCATGGGTTTACATCATGGGATCTGCTGTGATGCACCAGATCTGGGATGTTGGTCCTTTCGAAGAAGCTGTAAAGCTTCATCTTTTAAAATAGTTCTGTAGTCTTTTCTTTAATTGAGCTTTGTTGGCTACTGTATAAGTAGACTGAAATCGGTCACTTACTTGGGAGTCAGTCCCACTGAACTTGGTGGGGCTTATTTCTGAATAGACTTTTTCAGGACTTGCACTGTTAATTGCCTTCGAAATCATTGTATTGAAAGGTGGTTTATAAATTATCAAAATAATAATAAATAATGAAATGTATCCCCACTTTTCTGTAGACCAGCTGGGGTTCTAGAGACTAGTATGCAATGAAACCAATTTGAGTGGTCATTTCGACGGACTGGATATGCAAGATGCATCTTCAGAGTGTGGCAGAAATTATTTTACTTATTGTTCAAACTTGTTCAGTTTTTTGCCTTTGCATTGGCATAATCCAAGTCGGAGGACAAATAGCATGCCCTTTCTTTCATGCTCTGCTTGTGGATGTTCCAGAAGGATCTGCCTGGCCTTGTTGGAAGTAGCATGCTGGATGGGTCTTTGGTTTGATCCAGTGGGGCTCTTGTTATGTTCTTACGATCCTGTAAGCTACTGCACTTAGACTTAAACATTGTGTTACCAGAACAGATGGACAGAGCTGATTTTGTTGCAGGGCTTGATTTCTGAGTAAGTGGCTCTGCCCGGTGATTAGAGCTGAATGGATCAGTCTATTTCTGGCCCATGTCAGTTTCACATGTGTTCATTGTGAGTCTGTCCCCTCCTGCTTCTACACTGGTATGTAGGCCAAATAGTACAGCTGAAGCCTGGTTTGTGGTGAGGGAGGGGTGGGGAGTTTATTTTGCATACATTTAAGCTTTAATTGACTTACAATATATATATATTTGCATTTTTCTTGCCATGTGACCTCATTGTTTACCAATTTTATTTGTCTTCACCCATGTATACCTTCTTACCAAGGGTAACAATTCATGCATCTCATGAAGTATTCTTCAGTGCATGAAAGTTTTTGCCATAAGCTCAATAACCTTTAAGGTTCCACAGGACCGTTTGCGTTCGTTGCAACAAACACTCACTCCGGAAGACTGATGCACTGTAAACCTTTGCGTGTGTCTCCCTCATTTAGGGCTTAGAGCAAATGCACCAAATGGGCATCTTTAGCTGTTGAACAAATGGATTTGCATGGTTTGCTGGAGACTTAAAAGGTTGCCTCTTCTGCTACAGGGAAGTATTTAAGAGAGGAAATATGTTTCCCCATGAATAGGGAACAGGAAATGCACGCAAAGAGCAAGGCTAGTCTTCAGTTCTCTTCAAAGAGTAGGGGCAAAGGTAAGGATGTTTACTGATGCCTTTAAATTGATTAAGTTGCTAGAGTGTGTTCTCTATGAGAGAGAGATGCTAAGAGATGCTATTAGTTGGAGGTTGTTGTCATTTCTGACACTTGAGGCTCAGGTGGCCTCGGTGGCACGGAGTGCCTTCTACCAACTCCGGTTGGTAGCCCAGCTACGCCCCTATCCGTACAGGGATAACCTAGCATCAGTTGTCCATACTCTGGTAACCTCCAAATTAGATTACTGCAATGCCCTCTACATGGGGCAGCCTTTGAAGACGGTTCGGAAGCTGCAGCTTGTGCAAAACGCAGCGGCTAGATTGGTAGCTGGAACAGGGAAGTTTGAGCATATAACACTGATTCTGGCCCGCTTGCATTGGCTGCCTATATGTTTCCGAGCCCAATTCAAGGTGCTGGTTTTAACCTATAAAGCCCTACATGGCTTGGGACCGCAATACCTGATGGAACGCCTCTCCCGACATGAACCTACCCGTACACTGCGCTCAACATCTGAGGTCCTCCTCCGAGTGCCTACTCTGAGGGAAGCTCGGAGGATGGCAACAAGGGAGAGGGCCTTCTCAGTGGTGGCCCCCCTGACTGTGGAATGATCTCCCCGATGAGGCTCACCTGGCACCAACATTGTTATCTTTTCGGCACCAAGTCAAGACTTTTCTCTTCTCCCAGGCAGTTTAACAGCATTTAACAATGTTAAGTTTGTTTTTCATGGACCCCAGAATTGTTATTTTTAAATGGATACTGTTGTTTTTATACTGTTTTTATGTTTCTGATGGTTTTTTAAATCTTGTATACTTTTTAAATTTTACTATTTTTAACTGTTGTAAACCGCCCAGAGAGCTTCGGCTGTGGGGCGGTATATAAATGTAATAAATAAATAAATAAATAAATAACAGTCACAAGGGGTGTGTGTGGAATAGCTAGGCAATAACTAGTTCTTCCATCTTGGCTACATCAAAATATTTGTACCTGAACCCTTGGTGAAGGTTTGATATTGATGTCATAATCTTACATTTTAATGTAGATGAAGTCTCACTATATACTTTCCCCTCTTTTGTCCACTTTACAAGGGCATCGAGATTAAAGACCAGTTACGTCTATCAGATAAGATTCCACGTATTAATTAGCAGATCACTAACTTTTTCCTAATTGCTCATCACAGCTCAACTGATTGACTGCATTAGCAACATTGGATAAATTGTAGCTTTTGCTGTGTCGTTATTGTTCTTTTATATGTCTTTTCCATTTTAAGCTGAACAGGTCATATCACCTGAGATACAGGATCTACAAATGGGTTTTGACTTTAGAGGGCCTTGGGAATATTTGGCAACTATCAATAAATGTCAACCATGACAAACTAAATTGACCCTCCATGGTTAAAGTCAGCGTACCTCTGATTGCTGGATTCTATGGTAAAACTATAGGGCTGTGGCTATCACATCATGCCTCGCTTGTGAGCTGGACTAGATGGGTCCTTGGTCTGATCCAGCAAGGCAGTTTTTATTTATTTATTTATTTAATTTATTTAAAACATTTGTATCCCACCCTATATCACTAGGATCTCAGTTCTTATGCACGTGGCTATGACCACATGCATGTCCAAAAATAGTTATATGGTTATCAGATCTCCAGTGAAGCCTAGAGGGGAAATTGCTCAGATTCACCCACTCTTTAAAACCCTTCACTTCCACTCTCATTTTTTAAAACAAGTTCCCAGCCCTCTTGGTTCTGTGGGGTGGAGGTGAGATGACCTATGAGATGTATATTTCAATCTTGACTCTCTATGCTGCTTATTGGTGTCTCTTTCCTAGTCCATCCATGTGCATCATTCCCTCCAGACTTAGCATGATTGCCTCTCCCTTCAGCCAGTTTTAAATTGGTTTAGCGCTTAGTCAGGAATACGTAAATACTCTGCTGGGCTTTACTATTTGGGACGACCATTTCCAATGTAAGAAGGTGACAGGCATCAGGCTGGGGAATGTTGTCGGTTGAGTATTTGTTTCTGTAAGTGATAAAAGTTGGGAGCTGTTCTACAAAAATAAAAAAGTAAAATAGACCTTCCCCGTAGACCTACAATCTAAAGCTAAGAACTTTTTTCCCAATAAAAGCTTTATGTCTTTAATACTGACCTAGTATGCAGGAATAAAAAAAGATGCAGCTTTCTCGGCTTTCTCCACACAATGATGGTGATGCCTGTGTCTTGCGGGATTTTGTAGCCATTCACCATCTATTCACACTTCTGCCAGAAGAAAGGGTGGCAATCCTAATCATATCAGGCAGGGGGGTCAGCAACTTTCTTGGGCCCATGGAGATTTGAGAAACTGTCCTGGGCACTGCCACAAAATGGGTGTGCTGCAGATGAAAGCATCGTCCTGCAGCCACCTGCCATCTTCAGTTCCTAAGAATGGCTGGATTCTCACAACATGCTAACACACTCAGTGGTTTAGTGTTGGTTGTTGTTGAGGCGTGGGATGTTTGCTGAACCATGGGTTAGCGTGTTGTCTGAAGCCCAGGAGATTTTCTATAGGGTGACTTGCTACACACTAGAGGCATTCAAGAAGCAGCTGGACAACCATCTGTCATGGATGCTTTAGGGTGGATTCCTGCATTGAGCAGGGGGTTGGACTCGATGGCTTTATAGACCCCTTCCAACTCTACTATTCTATGATTCTATGGTTAACCATGCAATGTGGCTTATTTTTCTCAAACAAGTCACCTCGAGAAGCTGTGGTTCATTGTCGGGTTGATCAGGGTGGTTAACAATACACACTGCATGGTCAACAACCCTGTGGAGAAAGTCCTGGGTTCAGACAACACACTAACCCATGGTTCAACAAACAACCCATGGTTCAACAACAGCCTACACTCAACCACTGTTGTGTGAACAGACCCATTGTCTTCGAGCCCCACGTGTGGCCCAGAAAAGGCAGCTAGATGTCCTCACTTTGCTTTTAAGTGATGCTAGCCATCAGTAAGAAACTTCGTTATTTTTTAAAAAAAATAGTGGGCGGAGTAGGACACCTCAGCAAGCACCAAGAAAGCATCCCAAGGGTACGCTGGTGCCCACGAGTGCTACATTGCCTGCCCTGGGCCCTTCTGGGCATTCACCACCATTAATCTATCTTTATGCATAGTTTAAGGATTTGTCAATCTGAGGAACAAAAACAAAACAACCCAGCAAGATTGAAAGATAGCTTCAGTGTTTTTGTTTCTAGCCCATTCGGATTTTGATTTTATCTCTTTGTTAATATAAACAAAAAGAAAGAAAGAAAGAAAGAAAGATAAAAGAAAGAATTTCAAAAACATTTGCAGTGCGGCAAAGGAAACGTTGAAATAATTGGAAGCCTTTATTGTTGGGCTCCTAAGATATTACAAAATGTATACATGGAGATCTCCTTCCCTAAATAATTCGCACAGGTGTGTGTGTGTGTGTTCAGAAGACAGCAAGCTACAACATAAATTGCGCAGGCACCGCATTTGAGGTCCAGCTCACTCAGGAATTTATCTTGCCCTCGGTGGAGAAATCAGATTTTAGATTCTATTACACGAGTTCCTATGGTAAGCAGAATGTCTGGGGGAGGGATTAAATTATAGGGCACAAGGGGGCAGTAGAGGATGATTTGCCTTTTACGAGATCCTTCCAATCATTCATGTGCCAGGTTGTTATGCTGTAATGAAATACTCTAGAGTTTTCCCCCACCTTTTAAGCGTGCCTTGGAGAAAGACTTTGAACCACGTCCCTCTCCACTTCTATCATACTGTCCTAGAGTAAACAGGCATTCCTCATTGATTCTCCTGTCGGGCAAATTGTGTTCCTTCCTACCTACCTGCTGATCTTTATATATAATATCATCAGGTACTTTGGAGATTGAATCTTGAGTTTCTGAAACCAGATTCTGCAGTTTTCATGCCTTGATACAGTCCGGTAGCAAGACTGCTTCTAGGCTACTTGGTCTCTTTTGAGTGTTGTAAATGAGCATTATAGTTAACCTCTATCCTGGTGTGTAATTGCTGAACAGTATCTGTCCTAGGGCACCACGTTGATATTGTTAGTAGTGGATTTATCTCCATTCGTGCATAAGCAGTGACATATTGCACTGAGTTGCTGAAACAAGGTTGCCCATGCCTGTTGGAAGCACTATGAGACCCACAATGTGCAGACGTCTATCCGCCATCCATGTGTGCAAAAATGTATTATTTATTTTATTATATTTGTTTATTACATTTATATCCTGCCTTTTTTCCTCCAAGGAACCCAAGGCGGCGTACATAATCCTCCTCCTTCTCTCCATTTTATCTTCACAACCACAATAACCCTGTGAGATTTGTTGGGCTGAGTGTCTGTGACTGAGCTTCCATGGCCAAGTGGGGGCTAGAACCCAGATCTCCTGACTCTCAGTCCGACACTTTGGCCACTGCGCCACACTGGCTCTATAGAAAACATTCACGTTGTGGAGAGAGCCCCTGAGCCGAGCTAACACTATTTGCTCTCCTAACAATGGTTTGGAGATTAGAAGTACACACAGGCTTATGTAATCCTCTCTCATCCATTTACTTCCTCCTATCTCTTTCACAAACTTCACCCCCTTTGAAGCTAATCAGGCCTCTTCCCCTCCTTTTCCTTTTTGGCCAATGATGCTTTGCTCAAACCACAGTTCACAAAACTGATTCTAGCCATGGTTCCAGACAGTGACTCAGAGCTAACCATGGTTATCTTCCAAAAAATTAAAGAGGGGTCTCGTATGAGAGGCGAGAAGGGCGTGAGATTCCCATACTGCAATCCCAACCTCAGATTCATGATTAAGGAATGGGGTAACAGAAGAGCCACTGAGGACATTTTTATCCCTCTCTTCTGTCTTATTCGAGCTTTGGATGAGCAAAGGGAGCACAAGAAAGAGTGATAAAAATTCCGCCGAGTGATGTGCTAGCAAAATATCCAAGGTTGAGAGTCAATTCCATGTCAAGCTCATTTTAAATAATTGCACCTGGTTTGTGGAGTGGCTCAACGTTAAGCCCTCTGGGAGCAATCACCTGCCTCTCAGCTGATTGAGCTCTCATCCTATTTCAGCAGTAATGTTTCCATAGTGGCAGGTGGATTTTGCTTTCCTCTACAGTAGTTCAAAGTCCTGTAGCTAATCATAGCATTTGGAATACAAAAATTGGCTCCCTAACTTGGTGACTAACTTAGCATTTCTTCAGTTTAAGGGAACAACACTACAACTATACCAGGGATCATATTTATAATGGTTTTAGAATTTCTGCCCCTTCTCTTTGTTTATCTAACTGCATCTGTTTTGAATGTTGCTTTTAAAGGATCTACATTGTCTTGGTTAACACAGCACACAAACCCACACTCAGTAGTTGAGCGGGGGTTGTTGTCGAACCATGGATTGGTGTTGAAACGTGGGTTAATGTGTTGTCTGCAGGATGTTTTCTGCAGGGTGGCTTGTTAATCACGCAGTGTGGCTTATTTTCCCATGACTTGTTAACAAGCCACACTGCATGGTTAGCAAGGCACCCTGTGGAAAACGTCCTGGGTTCAGACAACACGTTAACCCACGTTCAACAAACAACCCACTGTTCAACAACAACCCACACTCCATGTTCACACATCACCATTGCGTGATGTGTGAACAGCTCCACTGTGTTAAAATAGGGGTGGGGAACCTGAGGCCCACGAGCCAGATTTGCCTCTCTTGGGGTCACAATGTGACCTTCTGGAGCTCCCCAGATGGTACCTCCCCCTGGCCCTGGACCACCACTCATTGGTTCTCAGCTTTTGTGCTGTTCCCCAACCCTCTTCTGAGAGGTTGAAATGCCTCTTCCAAGGCTTAGTTACTGGCATAAAGAACTTTAAAGTTAAAATACGCTGCTGATCTCTGGAACGTGGCTCCTGAGTGCTTCTCTGCAATGAAATTCATCTCTCAGGTTGAAAGAGTTCCCCTATCGCTGTGTTGAGATGTATTAACTTATAAAAAGGAAGATTTGTGTGACTATTGAGGAAAAAAGGAAAGGAACCTCTCGTGCAAGCACTTGAGTCATTGCTGACTCCTAGAGGGACGCCTGCTTTCGCTGACGTTTTCTTGGCAGACTTTGCAGTGGGGTGGTTCGCCATTGCCTTCCCCAGTCGCAGTTTCCTTTCCTCCAGCTAGCTGGGTACTCATTTTACCGACCTCAGAAGGATGGAAGGCTGAGTCGACCTGAGCCGGCTGCCTGAGAACCAGCTTCCGCTGGGATTGAACTCAGGCCATGGGGAGAGTTTTGGCTGCAGTAATTGCCACTTACCACTCTGCGCCACTCTACCACTATTCAAGGTCCCATATAAACCAATCCCAGGACCCGGAAGCAGTGGTCTAAAATATCGCAGCAGCTAATCTGAGCTAATCTTTCTAAGCCTATTGCTTCTGGATGTTTTTATCTAAGTCAACGTCTCCAAACTTTGTTGCATTGCACTTTGCAAGAATTCCGTTTTTGAGTTGGCTCTTCCTTAGTCATTCTAAATCGTACGTCTGCAGTGTATTCGGAAACGGCCTTTGGTTCGCAAATTGAAAGCTTTTACTGCGCTTCATTAGGCAGAATCAGAATTGGCATCTGGATGTTTTTTTAAAAAAATCATAGCACAAAATTCTTCTAAGTGCTCGCTGTCATAACAATTGTGTGAAGGGTAGTATATTTCACCAACAAAAAAATAGACTTTTTTTCCTAAGTGCAAAATTAAAATGTACTTAATGTCCTATGATGTAAAAAACATTAATATATACTTCTCTCACCATCCGGAAGCACAGCAGTTTTCAGAGCGTGAATCCCCCAGGGCGTGTCGCAGTCAAATGCAGATACCTTGGTACAAAATGCACAGGCTTTTCTTCAGACCTTAAGAGTGTGCACATGTAAAATTTGGCATTAAAATATTCAGAAGCCGCAATCAGCGAAAGACTGGAGCTCCACTTCTACATTTTTTAGAGGGATCTGCTCAACTTTTTGATACATGCGCCTTCCGTATTTCTAAGGACACTACCAACGTTTTCTTCATCCAAATTCCTCCCAGGATTTTGGCGCTCCAAAACACCTTCTCTTGTTTTGTGAGGTTGAACCGCTGCATCTGGGATCCTCTGTCGTCCCCTTTTTTAAATGTTCGCATTTTCTAAAGAGCACCATCATCTTCCCTCTTCTACATTACTGATCCACTGAGATTCAAAACAACACTGCCTTCTCCAGACCAACCAGTGGTCCATCTAAGTCATTCTTGTCTGACTGGCAGCTGGATTTTCTCCTATCAGGTGATGGCATGGATTGAACCTGAGACTTTCCGCATGAAAAGCTATGACCCTTCCTGAGCTATGACCCTTCCCTGAAATATCTATAAATCTTAGATATCCATATCTGAATCGAAAAACGTAAACTGAGAAATGTTCTTCTGCACAATCTGTCCTTCGGGTCAACTGTTCTGAGTGGGCAGAACATGGAATCAGGAGGATTGATGCTAGGAGCTTAGCTTACCCCAGTCCAAACTCAATAACTGAGGTCATAGCTAGATGGGGTGAAATCCCGGGGCGATCCCCGGGATCGTCCCTGTGCATTCACATGACACACATTGGATCCCGGGATCAGGGAGGGATGATCCCTCCCTTGCTCCAGGATCTCGCCCTACCCTTTAGGCCCAGTTTTTCTGTGGTGTCAGGCTGAGCCCGAGACCATGGAATGTGCGGCCGGGCGCCACGGTTTGTCCCAGCTCCTCGCAGTTGCTCACGAGGAGCTTGGACCCGCGCATGGGGCGCAGAGCTCCTCAGGAGCACTGCACCCATGGTGGGTGGGGTGGGGTGAGTGGGGATTTATTTTTTTAAAACCACATACCTTTTGCGCCCGAGTGCTTGTGCGCTGCTGGGTCTTTAAGAAAAAAATTAAAAATGGCGGGTGTGACACCTCTCCTTCTGAGGTTGTTGCGCACCGTGTGTAAACAGAGGGGGGATCTCATGATAAAACCATTGTGAGATCTTCACCCCTCTGTCGCGGACTAATAGGTAGGTCTAGCTAAGGCCTGACTTATTAGAGGCTCATTAACCGGGGTGCTCGTTTCTTCATTTCCTGTCTGTACTAAGGGGTGATGATACTAACCTTGATCCAGACTGCATCACAGTCGCCCTGTGAGAAGGACTGAGCTGGCCTTGGCAATGTGTCTCGGCTCCTTCCGTGTACTTGAACCCACATTGTATATCAGTCCCAGCTCTGAATGCTTCCCTCCTGCCCCCAGCTCCTGAAACAGCAAGGTACAAGAATACCTTTTCAACTTTGTTAAGCTGCCTTTTATCAGCTGCAAATGGACTCCACTGCTTTTGAGATGACAGATGGCACTTGGAGAGCGCAACGTGGATAAGAACCAGGATTCAAGGTCCCCATAGTGACATAAAAGACTGCAGCACCAAAGCTGAAAATGACATGCCTCTTTTTTTCTGCCTCACTGTAACTACTGATACTCTAAAAGTTTGGTGAGTGAAGTATTATTTGCTGTTTTACAATGTAACCCTATACAGGGAGACTCAGAAGTAAGTCCTATTGAGCTCAATGGGACTTACTCCCAGGCAAAATGTGTATAGGATTGCAGCTTTATTTTGTTAACAACTCCTCTGACTTTCCTAGGGATCAAGCCGAAATGTGGATCTAGAAACTAATGTTGAAACGCACAGATTCTGTATGCAATATTGTTATCACTCAGTGTTGAGGAGGCTGACAAATTCTGTTGGGCTACTGAGTGGACCGTTTCTTTCACTTAAGTTTGAACAGGAATAGTTTTGCATACAACTTGAGGATGTTTATTTAAAAGCACATTACAGTTAGTTGTTAGTGGCAAATGTTACCCCCTCCTTTCCAGAACAAATTATTCCATCACAATGTATTTAATTCTGCTATCCTTAAAGTCATAAGACAAATAGAAATTGCAACTCAAGGCCAGTACTGGACTGCTTACCTTCCACCAAGGCAGCCACCAAAGTTCATATAATTCATCACAATAGGAATATTGTTTTATCAAACACATTGATTTTATAAAAATAAGAAAATGCTGCAACGTTCTTAGATTGGCAGGATGGATAGCTAAGTTACCTTGGACAGTTTTTAAACCAGCCAAGACTTTTCCATGGCACTCATGACCGATTTTGGAATGTGTTCAGGAGGCAGGTGGTTATCAATATTTTGCCTACAGCAGAGGTAGTGGCCCTCCAGATGTTGTTGGATTGCAACAGGGGTGGTCAACCTGTGACCCTCCAGATGTTTTAGACTGCAATTCCCATAATCCCTAACCAGTGTAGCCAGTGGTGAGGGCTGATAGGAGTTGTAGGCCAAAATATCTGGAGGGCTACAGGTCATCCACCCCTGGATGTGTATGGAGAACTTGCTAGCGATCAGGGAGTTATTTCTTGACTTGCTATAGGGCCATGGGCAGAATCCGATGAGACAGTTGCAGAAGTGGCCCCTGCTGGTGATTCCATTGCACAAGAGGAACCCACCACTTGAGCAATCAAGATTTAACACATCCTATAGGAAGCCCTGAAACAAGTGGAAATGCTTATTTCTGTATTGAGACTGTTTGGCGGCGCTCCCTTGGGTGAACTCTGCAGACCTGCTCCCTTCAAAAAAAACTAGCATTTCCACTCATTTCCAATTGCTCCTGGAAGCACGAAATCTCCATTGCGTGAGGAGCGGCACAATTGGATACTGCCCTATGGATTCAAATTCTGTTAGTAGTGGTCCATAGACCCTTAACGTTGAAACAGTAAGTTCAATCCCAAAAAATGTGATGAGGAAATGCTGTTGTTAATTACTTACTCAACAGCAACTGTGTCTAGACTCTGTGTAGCACATAGCGCTGACGCAGGGCCCAATCCATTGAGAGGTTCTCCTTGCAAACCTTATTGAAATAAAAACAGTGGTAGAGCCTGCACCGAAATGGATTTTGCTTATAATCTTCATCAAGATGCAGCAGACAGTCTTCCAAATGTCATATGTCTTGTGTATTTTTTCCTGTCTGCTTTTTTCACATGTAAACGCCTGCATTCTCCATACCCTTCATGGCGTGTATTTATGTCAACAGCTTTATTCGTTCTTACTTCACTGTATGTGAAAGGAGAATCAGGTTCTTCATTCCTTACCTCACGCAGGTCAAGATATCCTTGACCTTGTAATACCATCATCCTGATTTATAGATGAGCCCATATGACACACTTCTTAAAAGGTCTATTAAAATTTATTACTACTAATTTTTCATCTCTTTCAAGACTGTGCACTTGAACCCTGCGTAATAAAGCAAAGCTGAATTTAAAAGCAGATGAATCTCTTCTTTAAAAAATAAAAAAAATTAAGGCATTACGCAATAGAAGTTAAAAATCATTTTCTCGTATATGCAACAAAGAGCAAACCTGGAGAGGAACAAATGCTTCAGAAACAAATTGGAGTTAGTTGAAACTTGCTGCCAATTAACTGCAATACCTCACTTTTTGTTTTGGCATTGAAGTAATCCCAAACTTATGCCAATAAATCCTTTGTTAGCACACAGTGGCAACATCTTCTCTGGCGTTTTCATGCCACATACAAGACCTGTCTGCTACAGGGCAAGTCTATACAATTTGGGACATCCCACAGCCAAATCCAGCCCACCAGTGATTGCTATAGTCTATTGTATACCTTGCTGCCTCCTTCCCAGGTTTGCCTTACTGTGCTAGTCTGCATTTGGTTAAACGGGTTAGAGGAAGGTGAACAATCAGCCAGATCTATCATCATCGTCATCATCATCATCATCACCATGCCCTGTTCCAGGATACTCTCTCCCACCCACCCCCACGAGACACTCTGTGGCCACATGAGTATGCTCGGAGTTGATTTCATTGGACTAGTTGGGTTGGTTTTTGTTTTACCCATAGGGGTAAATGCAATGCCCTGCAGTCTATTTTGAAGTACCACCCATTGCATGCAGCAACTCTCGTTTGCCCTCCACCATGACCACTTCATATCTGGCATGTTCCAACAGTACTTGCAGCAGTTGATGATATAAGTTAGATGGTCAGGTATGGGACTTCCACTGGTTTTTGAGCAGTGCGGCTACCAACGGGAGGAATACCTTTGGGCATAGGGGAAACCTGGGGTGTGGCTGATAAACAATATTTCAGGATCTTAAATAACAAGGTGAGGGCGTGCGTATTAAGATCTGAGCTGAAGCCGTTGTTCTTGGGTTAGCAGAGCAGTATGGGATGGCACCACAGGGAAAGAGTAACCTGTGCCACGACACAGGCGCGTTACAACAGGCCTGTCCGCGGACACTCCCTGCTCAAGCTAAGCGCCACCACTTTATGAGCCTGAGGTCAGGGACAAACACCGCCTTTCTACAAACTAGGTGGAGAAAGGGGTTAAACAGGAATGATTTCAGGAATAAAATAATGCACTGTGAATTATATGTGCTGATGGTGAATTAAGGTCAGGACGGGGGTTATATGTATATAACTGCAGATGATAAATGCCAAGGAGGCACGTGGGATTTTTGTGGTAGTAAAACAAACGGAATAAAAATTTATTTCAATGTTCGCAAACTTTGTTTCATAAAAAAACTTTTCAGACCTTTGTCAAAACCTCTCATCCAACCCCTTCTCTCTTCCCATACACGCTTTCCTTTCTCTCACACCTTCACTCTTGAATTTTATTATCAGGATTGTTTAATATACACCAACTGACTATCTGCACGCTACACTCAAAAGACAACCCTCTTTATCCTGATCCTCTAATTCTCCCACGAACCAAAGTACTTTAAAAACACACCCTCTATCACCTCAGTCATTCCTTTATATATCCTCCTCCCCTCTCCTAAAATATTCAATCTCCACCCACTCAGGTCAACATTGTAAATACAATAGCAAAACATATTACATATGTTCTTCCAATCAAGTCAGTCCGCAGATTGGATTATCTGATGTCCATAGATTTAACACCTGTTCAAATCCAGTCAACACTTAGCACTTGTATTATTATTATTATTATTATTATTATTATTATTATTGTTATTATTATTATTATTATTATTATTATTACTATTATTATTATTTTCAGCCCTAGAAGTCTCCCAACCAGGTTTGGTCAGTTCTGTGATGTTTTCTTGCTATTATATTAATTTTAGAACTCTGTTTATTCCTCTAGTTTTTAATTATGTTGTTCTGGTTGTCTACATTGGACAAAAAGCTTGTTTGTGTAGGGCCTGTCTTTCTGTGTATCCTGTATAGTGCCCAGCCTTTTTAAATACTCAACAAATAGTAAATATTGTCGTCATGTTGGAAAACGATTTATGACTACTGTGTTTAGCCATTGAAGCACATAGCTTAAGGCTTTATCGGCAAACTTCTCTATGAGTTTCTCCTGTTCCATGGGCTAGGTCAGATTGTCAATGTCAGCAGAGCTATTAGGTTTCGTCCATTGTATAAGGCGCTCTTCTTGATGTCATTCTCACTTTAGCACTTGGTAAATAAAGTGCCTGAGACTCTGACAATTTTATGCTTTTGCCAATCTTTAAATCAAAAACAGCTGAATCGATTTGAGTACTCTTTTGTAAGAGGGGAAAAATTGCATCCAGTCTGACAGCCAGTGTACCAAATTTCATCCCAAAGCGATTTCAAATGACTGAGTTATAAACCGCTATAATGAAAACACTGACATAGCCTGAACTATTGCAGAACACAGGGTGCCTGTGTAACAATGAAGAAACATTGTGTTCCCATTGAAAGTGACTAGTCGCTGATAACTATTTCCTAGTTTAGAAACATGTTATATTACCATTTTTCTTGAGGGGGAAAAGAGGTGAATCTAATTTTTCACTCTGGTATTTAATTACCGGCAGCTGAAATTATTTCTCTTTTAAAATTTAGTTGCAAAAATCTCAGGAGCTTTTATGTCTTCTATACTTAACCAGAATGCATCTGACCTGTTCAGCAATTATTGTCCGCATACAGAGTCACACTGTTCAAGAGCTAGTATCCTATTGTGCCTGGAGGCTCGCAAGAGTGACCGGTCATGCAACAGAGCTTTTCACATTTCATGCAATAAACAGTGTGAAAATCAAAATCATATAGAGCTTGCACCTCTTTTCCTACATGGAAGTAAGCATCTCATATTTGAAGTGGTCATTATTAACATACTGACAGGTTCATGAACCATCAACAAGAAGGTCAAAACATCTCTGTGCCACCTAAAAAAACATAAGTCCATATTTTCCATAGTACTTGTTTTCCGATGGAGAAATAGCAGAACTATCACCTTTCATAGGGCTCATGTTTCAAACTAACAGTGTGAGCCTATGCATGTCTCCTCAAAAGTTAGCTCCTTGATTTAAATAAAGACTTCCTCCCAGGTAAGTATGTTTAGTAGGACTGCAGCCTAGATAAGGCTACTATGAATTTGCATATAGTACCTTAACTAGGGTGACCAAAAGAAAAGGAGGACAGGGCTCCTGTATCTTTAACAGTTGCATAGAAAAGGGAATTTCAGCAGGTGTCATTTGTATATATGGAGAACCTGGTGAAATTCCCTCTTCATCACAACAGTTAAAGCTACAGGAGCTATACTAGAGTGACCATTTTAAAAGAGGGCAGGGCTCCTGCAGCTTTAACTGTTGTGATGAAGAGGAAATTTCACCAGGTTCTCCATATATACAAATGACACCTACTGAAATTCCCTTTTCAATACAACTGTATTCAATACAGGAACCCTGTCCTCCTTTTCATATGGTCACCGTAGAATCTCAACACATAGAATCATAGAATAGTAGAGCTGGAAGGGCCCAACCCCCTTCCTTAGTCTACTTACAAAAAACTAGCATTGTGTAACTCAAGAACTTGTAGACTAGCCAAAATAATTTATTCCAATAAAAAAAGCGATATTGACTTTCTGATGGTGCCCTTTCACTTCCTATTGGACACCATGGCAATAACGTCTCTACCAAACTTCTCCTGACTTCAAACTTTATTTCTTTTCCATCCCATCCTCGTCAAAGAATTGATGGTCAAGACAGATTGGAAATACTGCTCATAAGCCAAGCAGAGTAGGAAGAATATACAAGGGTGTTTTCCTGGACATTTACTGCACTCTTGCAAAACTGTCATGAAAATTTACCAATGCAGAAGCAAGTGGCCAAGTTGGATTTTTCAAGGTCGATTTCCCGTGTTGTGAGCACCAATTACTTCAGATTCAAGCGAGGTTTCACACATCTGGTGTAAGAGAAATGTCTTTATAAGTTTTCTTGGGGAGAAAACGCTTTTGGCTTACATGAAACTTCTCATTGATTTTTATAAAGATCTCTATGTACAGCTGCAGTTATTGAAGCTAGGAAAGTTGATGCTCATGTTTTGTACTTTGTCTTCTTGTGTTTGAAAAGTGTCTTGGATATTGTGAGTTTTGCCATGAGTCAAACATTTCTTTTCAAGCATCTCCAATTCAGTACGAAGTTGTGTCAGGAGGATTCTGAGATCGTGGGGCCTAGAATATGAAGACGTTCTTAAAGCATGGATGAGAACATTGGGCCTTGCATCTGATACTTTTGTGCCTTCTCTTTGCTCCGTCTTAAATGAGATTTTGTCACCCAAAGCACAGAAGTATTGGAAAGGAACACGGGATTTTTGCTGGACTGATGTGTTGGATCCTTTACGATGGCAGAACTTTGGGTGTCAAACACAGGGGCTGTATTAAGTTCTTTAAGGTGCAATCTAGACAGAAAAGAGCCCACAGCTCCCAGCATTCCCCAGCCAGCTATACTGCTTCTTTTCTAGGGCTGTGCTCTGCTCCGATTCGGATTGCAAATCCGGAGTGGAGCGACCCGATCCGCCTTCAACAAAGGCGGATCCGAATCGGGTTGGGGGAGCTGCGGATGGAAGCGAAGCGGTTCACCTCCATCCAGAGCTCTGAACGTAGGTAAGGGGGGAGAGGGGCTCACCTGGCACCGGCTCCGTAGTCCATGCAGTGACAGCAGCGGAGCCAGGTAAGGGGGCAGGGGGAGGGGGGCTTACCTGTGTCCGTCGCAGGCTTCAAGTGAGGCCCAGGCCTCAGTTGAAGCCAGAGCCAGACACCGATGGACACAGGTAAGTGGGGGGAGGGGGCTTACCTGGCTCCGCCACCGCAGTCCGTGCAGTGATGGTTGTGGAGCCAGGTAAGGGGCAGGGGGGAGGGTGGCTTATTTGGCACCCATTTTGTCACCCCTTCCCCACTTACCTGCCTCCACCATCTGCCGCGGAGGCAAGTAAGTAGGGAAGGGGAGGCAAAATCTCGATTCGCCCCTCTGGATCTCGCTTCACGGAGCAAGGGAGGGGTGGATCAACCTGAAGCAGTTCGGGCCATGAAGCGGTTTGGGGGGTCCGTGCACAGCCCTACTTTTCCCCCCTCTTTTGCCTAAACATGCATAGGATCGTGCCCTTAGAGGGCCCCAGCTGCACTTTGAAGAGCCATAGCTGTGTGTTGGGGCTCATGCTTTGCATGCAGAAGTTGCCAGGTTCAATCCACAGCATCTCTAAATAGTGCCAGGAAAGTCTCCTCTCTGAAACCCCAAAGAGCCACTGCCAGTGAAGGCAAATGGACCAGTGGTCTAACTCAGCCTCTTACGTCGCTCCCTGTGTCCACTTCCATGGCACGCCACAGGAATTACTGAACCACTGAACCATAATTCCGGTACTTGGGTGTCTCTTCTTCTATTGCAGCTCAGCTCCTTGCTCCAAACCAAGGAGTGTGAGCAGTTGAACTGTGTGTATGAAGAGAATGGGCAGAGCTTCTGCAACTTTTCACACCGGGGAGAGGAGGGCACGGATAGCTCTCTTCCTCTTTGTGGGAAAGAGCCCTTTAGCAGTTGAGCTCCATCACGAAAGGAGACTTTGAGGTTCTCTCAAGGGCCAAGTGGGAAATGGCCCGAGGTCAGATTGAACCTAACCTCATGTATTGGGTATTCCATCGACCGTTTCTTCACCAAGTGGTCAGCCGATTTAGCTCTGCTTTGGACACTCACTTGGCCTTTCGCCAATGAGAAAGCCGTGTGCACCGTTGCGTCGTCTTCTCCCCTTCTCACTATTATAGAACAACTTCCAGCGATTCCCAGGCACGTGAGAAATAATGATTGTCTCTGGACTGCAGCCATTCCATCTGTGGCTTCTCAGGCCTCAACGCAGGTAGCATGCCACCTGTCATCCAGCTGGTTTTTCAAGGAGGTATCTTCCCGCATTCCAGACGTGTCCGCTGTCAGCCGACCCCTCTGAGACCATACCAATCATCTTCTCTAATGATAAAAACCTGCACTCTGGTTTGAACGCTCACTTGGGACATCCATTCCTGGTGCTTGCCAATTCCTTTTCATTTGCTTCTCCGTAAGTGCATTAAAAAAAAATAACATTCAGATAGGTCATGAGCATTCAAGCATCTTTGCTTTCCTCTCTTTTTGGTCTCTCCACTATAAACTCTAAGCTCCTTACTATGTTTTCTGTACATTGATGGTACCTTACATTAATATTTACAGGATTACATTCAGATCCTGCCCTTCTTCTGAGTTGCATGCATGGATCTCCCCGACCCCATTTAATCCCGACAGCAACCCTGCTGTGAGGTTAGTTAAGATAAGAGGTATTGGCAGGACCTAGGCCACCAAGTGGACTTCATAGCTGAATGGGAATTTGAACCTAGGTCCATCACTCTAACCACTAGACAATGCTATTTCTGTATAATGAATACATAATAAGAATTTAGGGAGTCTATTCGTTGCGAATGGAAGATAACTGATCACAAGACTTAGCTTGATTCAGTGTCAGTCGTTTGCCAGATCTGCTAGATCTTCTGGGAATAGGTAGCTTTAGGCCGTAGCTAGACCTAAGGTTTACCCCAGGATTGTCCTGGGGTCAAACCTGTTCATCTAAGTGCCACACAGGGCATCCAGCGCTCAGGCAGGGACGAACTTGGGATGATCCTGGGATAAACCTTAGGTCTAGCTACGGCCTTAGTGTGTATTGCTTCTGTATTGGGATAGGACTCTGCTTTTATTTTATTTATTTATTTGAACACTTTGTATGTTTTGTATATTTGTTTAAGGAATTTATGCTCCATTAGGCCAGAAGAGGTGGAAGGCGCGCGGGAGGCAGGCGCCGTCATGGGAGGGACCTGAGCAAATTCCATGAGTGCCCAGGAACGAGCGTGCAAGAAAACGCTCGTCGGATGGAACTTGAAGAGAGCCGCTGGAAGGGCCAGAGGAATCCAGCCCCAATGCGGTCTGGATTTGCAAGATCCTAATACGGATCTGAACACGGTTGCCGTTCTAATTGCCAAGGCGGATCCCGTAGGGCTTGCCCCCAAAGAGATGAAGTGGTCGAGGGAGGCCCGGTACACATCCACAGAAAATGGCTTCCACTTCAGTGCTGGGAACTCAAGCTGCGTGCCGCTCAACTTGTGAGCGGAAAGAACATTGCAGATTTCTTTGCATAGATTGTTACTGCACTATGCTGGCCATTATCATTTTTATTCCTGTGAATGTTTCGCCTGCCATATCTTTCGTGCTGTTTTCAGATCTTGGCTTTCGTTGCATTCTTTCCGTCACCTCTTCCTTAAGAACTGGCAGCTCTCTCCCCTAAATGGTGGGACGTGAAAAGAAATGCTTTAAATCCATATTAGCGTTCTGACCTGGCTGGCACAGTTCCTGCAGATGTGGTTTGCTGAGCTGGCTGTTGGCCACTTACAGTGGCTTAATTAATACAAAGCACTGCACAGTCTCTGCGCTGCTTAGCCAGCAGGGATAGCGAAAGATCCTTTGTTCTTTGCTTTTTGTTCCATTTCAAATCTTTGCACTGAAGCATGATTCTCCCAAACCCTTGAACTCTGGAAATCGATACAAGTTTGTTCACTCAGCAGAGTGCAGAATACAATATTCAATGCGGATTCCAGACACTGGAGCAAAATCCTGACCTGAGAAGTTGAGTATTTGTTAAAACAAACAGACAAACACAAGGTTCTAGTCCCCATAGCTAAAAATGCATAGGCATTTTCTGCCAAAGCCTAAGCTTTAGTGATTTCCATGGTTACATTATTTACTGGGGAGCTGGCGAAATACAGAACAGAACTCATGAAAAAGCGCAGGGGTCCCCTGTTCTCTATTTCGCCAGCTCCCCAGTAAATAATGTAACAACGGAAATGTACAAAACCAAACTTTCATGTGAACGTCTTCCTTCCTTGCCAAATAATTTAAATACGACGTCTTAAATTATGCAAAAATGGGATGCAACGTCGGCTCAATTTGTGTGATACATGCAAATGACACCCTTTACGTCAATTGTCATGGTTATAAGCCTAGGTTTCCCCCACCCCCACCCCAAAGTCACAGCATAGACGTCGTAGTCGTAGAATCAGATTTGTAGCCATAGCATGGCTTCATAAAGCAGCACAGAATATTGAAGAAGGTGAGTCAAACACTAGAGATGAAGCAAAACGCGCACACAGAAGCAAACTCAGGCATTCATTCTTCGTTACAAAAAGTTCTTGTAGGTGTTTCTGGCTGGGAAGGATGAAGGAAGCTCTCTGCAGCTGGTCCTTCTCCGGCTTATGTGGGTGGCTTTGGTCTTTTCTCTGTCCATGGAGTTCACAATGGCAGGGTCCTCCTGGATTTCTGCTGTAGCAGCCAGTTGTTGTGCTTCTACCACTGCCAGGTACTTTACTGATGCCACCTCAGGGCAGCTTCATAGAATCATAGAATAGCAGAGTTGGAAGGGGCCTACAAGGCCATCGAGTCCAACCCCCTGCTCAATGCAGGAATCCACCCTAAAGTTTCCCTGACAGATGGTTGTCCAGCTGCCTCTTGAATGACTCTAGTGTGGGAGAGCCCACAACCTCCCTAGGTAACTGATTCCACCGTCGCACTGCTCTAACAGTCAGGAAGTTTTTCCTGATGTCCAGCTGGAATCTGGCTTCCTTTAACTTGAGCCCATTATAGAATCATAGAATAGCAGAGCTGGAAGGGGCCTACAAGGCCATCGAGTCCAACCCCCTGCTCAATGCAGGAATCCACCCTAAAGCATCCCTGACAGATGGTTGTCCAGCTGCCTCTTGAAGGCCTCTAGTGTGGGAGAGCCCACCACCTCCCTAGGCTTGAATGAGACAGAGCCAGCCATCCGGGAGCAGAATGCACCTCGTTCAGTCTTCCTCAGCAGAAATAGTTGGGTCCACTGTCTTTTTTAAAAAAAGCAGAATTCTTAGTCGTCCTTTGCTTACTGTAATGGTCAGTGGAATCACTCCTATTTCAGGGACTGCTTGCTTGCAAACAAGCCTGCCTGTAGTTGAGATCTTCTTGAAAGGCTGTCTTTGGATTCTCTGGTCTGTGGAAATTAATGGGCGGTAACCAGAGACCAGACTAGGCCTTCTTGGATGTTGGAAGATGGGGGACGAGAGAGGACAGAGGAAAGGGGATAGAATATATAATTGTTTCAGTTACCCATTCTTTGAGGAGTGGGGAAGCCATGTGTGCACAGTACTTTGCAGTGCCCTCACCAGGGCTATTCACCTGGTACCTATTCTTTTCAGCTCTAGGCCCCAGGTTTAAACAGTTTTATATGACCGAACTGTGAAAATCACTTAATTTGACCTGGTTTTCTCTGCCGTTTCTCTCATTTGGGGGCTTTTACCATTCTGTATTCTTTGCAAATGGTTTGCTTAATTTTTAGTCTTGTAACCTGCTGCGAAAATGCCTAACTGAAAAGCTGGAAAGAAGTGTTTCAAAAAGTATTCAAATAAATAAGTATTTTTCATTGCAGCCTAGGGACCAAGCAAATAGGGACCGTGATTGTTCCTGACTAAAGAGAAGCGGTGAATTGAACAGAACTTTATTGCTGAAATTACAGCAAAGTAAAGTGCTGCAACATTCATTTGTTTCTTATATATAGTCCCATCAGTGTGCACGGCACTTTGCAGAGTACAAGACGAGAGTTCCCTGCCCTGAGGAGCCCACAATCTATAAATTGATACAGTGCACCAGGTGGGGGGCAGGTCAGGAGGGTAAACAGGGGTAGAATACGCCATTGTTTCAGTGACACGTTCTTAGAAAAAGGCACATGTGACCACATCCCAAGCCCCACTTCCCAGGTCTGATGTTGTCTAAGCGAAAACAACTGCTTCTCGCCGTCTCCTTAGGTTGGCGTTATCGGAGAGGAAGAGGAGTGGGCAGCTCTGTGCGAGGTGGAGAAAGAATCGGATGCCCAGATGCTGGAGATCCCAAACCTCACACCTTATACTCATTACAGGTGAGAACAGCTGGTAATTAATTGCGGCATCAACGGGCTAGTCAGCGGCCGCACGGGGCATCTCTGGATGCTCTCAGGCAGCTGGTGGGAGGAACAGCGGAAGGGAATTTACACCTCAGAAGAGTTTGCACTCTAACGACCCTGCCTGGCGTATTTTAATTGCCGCCTTCGCAGAGTAAAATAATTAGTCAATCTGGAAACGGGAGCAAGGTGTAAAGTGCCCCGCCAAATAGTGGCGTTGAATAACTTAACACATCCTGACACGGAGAGTTTGTCTAGACTAAAAGTTGCACTGGTTTAATTAAAATTGATCTTGCTTCGCTTGTGGGGAAGCTGCACTGAAATTGGCTGAACGCTCCTTATAGCACAGGCTTCCTCAACCTGGGGTGCTCCAGATGTGTTGGACTACAACTCCCAGAATGCCCCAGCCAGCTGGGGCATTCTGGGAGATGCAGTCCAACACATCTGGAGCGCCCCAGGTTGAGGAAGGCTGTTATAGCACTTTGTCTTCGTTCTGTGAGTGAAGTCGGCATGGTTCTGTCTCCCCTCAACCCCACCTGTTTCATTATACTTAGATGAACTCCAACGGAATTAAACCAGGCTCTGACAGCCTTCAAATGTCTATCAGTGTGAGGGACATCCTGTTTCTGGTTTCACTGTAATATACCGCTTCGCCATCTGGTACTGGCTTTGTGAATGCTACCTGCTTACCTCCTTTAGCTCCTTAATAGCTGGGCCAGGGCTCTTGCCTTAAAGTGCCTGATGTATTGCAGAAGCTACACAGCTCTGGGGCTGGTCAGTGTCTGGGTGGGAGACTGGAAAGACCTTAGGAACATAGGAAACTGCCTTATACACACCAGGTCCCTCTGGCCATCTACCTCAGTATTCTGCCTACTGTGAGTGTCAGGAACTCTCCAGGCTTTCTGAAAAGATACTTTCCTAGCCCTACCTGGAGACATTCTGGAGGATGCCATTTTAAGCTGCTTTTATTCTGCTACTACGTATATTGCTGTTGCTTATCTTATTAAAAAAAAAAAATCTGTTGCTACTATTGCTAGCTTGACCTATGTTGAAAGGCCTGGCATAAATTTGGTTGGTAGGTAAGTAGATAGATGGCTGTGAAGCAAGTATTTTAATACAGTGGCTCTTAGATGATCGACAAATATCTTTTCATATGAAATGAAACTGGATAAATTCCTGGAGGAGAAGGCTATCAATGGCTTCCGGTCCAGTATCAGAGGCATTAAGCCTTTACGCACCAGTTGCTGGGGAACATGGGCAGGAGGGTGCTGTTGTACCTGTGTCCTGCTTGTGGGTTCCTGGTCAACAGCTGGTTGGCCACTGTGTGAACAGAGCGCTGGACTAGATGGACCCATGGTCTGATGTCATGTTCTTATGATCTAAAATATTCTGGGAGGGTTGCTTTATATTAGTGTGTTGCCATGAAAACAGCCAACCTGTGGCATTTTATAGGCAACTTTCCCTTTTCGCCTCATGTATCTGAAGCAGTGGTCTGTAGCTTACAAAAGCTCATACCACAATAAATCTGTCAGATTTAAAGCAAAAATCGAGCATCCCAGGCTCCGGGTGAAATCCGGCCCTCTGGGTTTCTCCAAAAGGCCCCGCCCCCTTCCTCTGGCCCTGCCCTTTCCTCCGTGACCAATCATTTGGTGATTTACTGGCTTTTGTGCAGTTTTTTCCCCCATTCTAAAAGGCTGTCATTCCTCTCCTAAGGTGTAATTATTGGCAGTAAGAGCCATAAACTAAGCTATGCTGGCATTTTTGATAGTTTGGGCTCACCCATTTTGCCTTTTGCCCCCCTCCCACCAGAATGCAGCCCTCCCAAGCGTCTCCAAAATGGAATTCAGCTCTTGGGGTGAAAGACTGCAGATCCACATACAGTGTTAAGGAGTCACAGGCTCTTTTGTTGTTTCTGAACGACAAAATTAACCCATCGTACCTGCTTTGAGCGTCTCGGTAACGTACATGCAAATGCAGCGAGATCGCTGCTACCGTTTCCCCATGCCCATGCTTCTTTGTCAGTGTCGGCTTAATGTGTCCCTCTTGACGAGACATTGCTAAGAGCGAGGAATAAGGGCAGAGATCTGTGATGCGATGTACTTACTGTGTGAACACTTCACAACACAACAAAGCCACCTAAGAGCGTGGAGAAATCCTTGAGTCGAGGACGTTTTAGGGATGATTGCTTTGTGAGCTAAGCGACTGTGGTTCACACAATAGGCAAGGCATACATTTGACTATATTCCATCGTTTGCCTAACTCACCTGCTGCAACAAAGACCCTTCTGATGAAATTGAGTAGAAGAGGTGGATAATGCTCAGTAGAAGAGAACGGCAAGAACCCCCCACCCACCCCCACGAATTAGGAGGCTATAGGAAAGATCTGCGGGAAACACTTGTAGGCATTGGACTGCAACTTCTCTGAACGCATGTAGACGCCTTTATTCCTGTATGTGGATCTCCAGTGGGCGATGGCTACAGAATGTCAGCCTGTGATAGGTTCTCTCAATCCAGCATGGATGTGAGTTCAAATATGATTTAACTATTTAATTCATCTATCTCATTGATACCTCCTTTGGATGGCAGCTGAGGTCCTCGGTTCAGTTGCAGCCATCTGAGTGTCACGACAGTCCATCTTGCTCAGCTTGGCTCCAGCGGTTAGTTGCCTTCTTGAAGCGGTCATACCAAAGCGCTGCTGTGAGATGTTAGCAGCTCTGTGCTTTCGCTAGGCCAGGCCCTGCCCATCCTTCTGGGTCTTGAAATGAACTCGCCACCCCATGGATCTACCAATCGTTGGCTATGGAAAGGTAGAACCAAAGGGTATTGGCTGTTAGGAAACGCCCTTACTGCACTCTCCATCTGGAGGGTTGTGGGGGAAGTCATTTTATAAACTGTTCCATAGGATGGGCAGATAATTGGGATGAAGGAAGAGTTTGTTATGAACCCAAGGAGAAGTCTTTGGGAAATGCGTTACATTGCAGAGTTATGTGGAGAAACTTGGAGGAATGGGTTCCAACCCAAATTGAGACTGTGAGTAGCTGGGAAATAGCATTGGTTGACCTGCTTCCCTATTATTCTGGCTCTGTTGATCACGAAGATTGTCACTTTAAAAAATACTAATAGCCCTGCTCCTGTGCCTTGAAGTAGTGCTCTGCATTTGGTCCAGGTTTTTTCACGTGTCACGTTCAAGGGAGATGAAAACCCTCCCCAAAGTCTGATTAATCATCAGAAGGTAGTAGGAAAACTTTTGTCGGGGGGGGTGCGGGGCGGGTGTGTGTGTGTGTGTGTCTTTACTTTTTGATGAGGTGGCTAAAGGTGGGTCCCCGCACACACGCACACACTTCCTTTTTGCATTTAAAAGAGGCCTCGTTGCTACTTATTCCCAGGGACGTTCTGCCAGCAGGAACACTGCTAGATAAATTGGCCACTTATGCGTCACAAAAAAGAGAGAGGAAACGCACCAGCAAAAAAGAGAACACAGGTGACAGCGATTTGCATAACATTTGCATATGCTAATTGATACGTATAGATCCAAATTTAGAAATAATTTCTATCCCATCATAGTGAAGTCTTTGACCAGGCCACTTATGTACTGGGTCAGTCTGCTGTCCAGTAGTACCTTTTGATGGTCATCTCCAAGGCCCCTGCTGTCCTCCCTCTCTGTGGCCCTCTATTTCTAAACCGAACTTGGACTAAGAAGCTTCGGAGTGAGCATCCTATGGCCCTCCAGATGTTTTGGCCTCCAGCTCCCATGATCCCTAGCCATTGACTATGCTGTTTAGACCTGTTGGGAGTGATAGACCAAAACGTAAGGAGTTGCCCATCTCTGAAACAGAGAATGCCTTCAAACAGAGAAGTGTTCTCTGTAAAGTAGGACTCATGGCCACCCTACCACTGGAAGGGGGGCAAGATTGTTGTGGTATTTTAAGTAAAAGAAAAGAAAACCTCATCCTTGGCCATCCCATCGAAATGTTAGGGAACAGTTCCTTTATCCGTTGCCCGACATACGGCAGAAATGAAGCACGTTCACCAATTTTCTCCATGTTCTTGAAAGCTCCACCCGCTCTGTTTTTCATGTATCCGCTTGTGGCGCTGGAGCAGGGCCAGTAAAATCGAAACAACTGGCAGTTCTGCTGGACGCGTCACTTGATGAGATATGCGTCAGATGATCCTGGCTAGCCTCGGTTAAGGACCGCCCGCTCGGCTCCCATCCCTTACGCTTCAGTAAATTGCTCTGCGAAGTGAATTTCCTCCATCATGTTTTTCGCTCCTTCGGAGCCCTCTGGAGCCATTGTGCGACTGTCCGTAAGACGACGCGGCGCGATGCGTCTGCCCGGCACTCAAGCCTATCAGCTCCATCAACTCGGGCAGACTTGACACGACATTCCGACACGCTGAAAGGGACCGGGGGGGGGGGGGGCACAGCAGAATATAAAGCACTAATTACTGGAGTTAGACGGCATCTTTGTCAAGTGTGCTCCGTTTCTCCTGCGCGCTGTCAGTGTTTGGGAAATTAATGGGGTTGTTTTGCTTAATGCATTTTCCTTTAATGCACTTCCTTAACGAGATCTGAGCAGATAGACTAATGGCATTACATAAGCTTGCTCAACCTTTCCCTCAGTCCCAGCCTTTTATTGCCAGAAAACTAGCATTTAGGAGGAACAAGTTGAGCAGCTAACTTGTTAGCACAAGAAAGCTCTAACGGAGAGTCTCTGCTTTGCGTACGGCGGTGATGTGTGTCTCCCGTCATTAGCGTCTAATGCTTCTAGCTCATCTTCTCTCTCCCTGGACTGGAAGGTGCTTTCTCCAAAACTGTCGCTGTCATCAGGGGGACTCTTTATGCAAAGGAGATGAGTTGGAACAAATGGGACTGATTTTTATCCGAGCGTTCGTATTTATAAACCTACCGTCCTTGCACCAAAAAGGAAGCGGTTTGTTCTACACTAGCTGTCTTTGGGCTAATTGCAAGGGGAAAGTTGGATAATGGATACGACGCAGGGAAAAAAAAAGTTTAATGTGCCTGATGGGACTTAAGGCTGCAGTTAACTCTTCCTTGACCCTACCCAATATGTGTTAGCAATGTTTGCAAAGAGCAGGGTTGCAATCTTTAATTGGGTTAATCAGGTTTAGCTGATGAGGGCAGATTTTACTTGGGAAGAGCAGATTTTAATCAGGGAGGCGGAGAGTTAAGGGCACACATGTTCACCTTTAGTGATTGTTTTGGTCTTCATCTAAAAATAATCAGGAATGAACATTACAGAAGGCCTCTCCTTCTAACAAATGGTAACTTTCTGTGAAATTGTGAAATGTTGTTATTAGATGGAGGGAGCTAGGGGTGGCGACAGCCGACAGAAAGCTCTGGCGTGGGCTGGTCCATGAAGTCACGAAGAGTCGGAAACGACTGAACGAATAAACAACAAATATCATCATCAATGCCATTTAACTTCTATTTTTACAACATAACATAAGGCAGCTTTCAAAAACATTGGCATAGTAAAAACAAGATAAAATCCCCCATGAAGCATTAAGTCCTTTCTCAGTATCTCAAAAAGGTACCCACTTTACATGTGTTAATTAATCATTTGATTAATGAGTGAAAAGACAATGATTAGTTAACTAAAAATTCTTTAATCAGTTGAAAGCCCAAGCAAGAAATCTACGATCTCCTTATATCACTCTTTCCAATCATTCCTCTTTATAGCTCTTCCTGTTGGAAATCTACAACCTTCCTCAACCTGGTGCCCTCCAGATATCTTGGACTTCAGTTCCCATCATCCCCAGCCAGAATAGCCAATGGTCAGGAGTGCTAGAAGTTATCATCTAAAGTTTTGGGGAAGGCTACCACGCTATATTTTCCCGATAGTTGATTGGTGTCTTTGTTAACTTTCCTAATTCTTCTATCATGTCTTTAAAATTTGTGCCCCACCTCAGATGCTGCTGACCTACCACTCCCATCATTCCCCACCATTGGCTATGCTGGCGAGGGCTATCGTAAGTTGTAGGCCAAAGCATCTGGGGGGTTGCAGGTTGCTCCCCTTGCTTTAAAGAAACAGAGTAACTGGACCTCTGCTGTACGGAATGCAGCTTTTTCAGGCATTTTCAGGCCACTGGAATGAAATAATTGTAAGGAAGTGGGGGAATGGGGAAACTGACATGTATGCTCCCTTGATCCTGGGAAGTACAGAAGAGCAGAAAATGTAATAATATTAATGAATGTGGTGTGCACATTTCAATACTAATACCAGTTTAACGGTCATGGGTCTCCTTATTCCACCACCATCAGCATCACACACACATACACACACAGACGAGTAATGGTTGAAGCTACCTTATATTGATTCAGTCCAGCAGCTCTCCAAGGTTTCAAGCAAGAGTTATTCCTGCCCTGCCTGGAGATGCTAGGGGTGTCATGTTCCCCAGCCTTGACCCATCCTCTGGCTCTGAAGAGGACTCGGAGGCAGGGGAGACTCCCTCCACTAATCCAATCTCTGCTAGGCCAGGGCCTTCCGGAGCAGAGGATGTGCCTTGACTCCTCAGATGCGAAGGACGTCTGCCCCCATTACAGCCTGCACCACCTTGTAGGAGCCAGCGGCTACAAATCAGGCAGAAGCCCTTTCAGAAACCAACTGCTTCTCTGAGGGAGTGGAGTTAACTGCTGGGCTTTATAATAGCTCCCCTTGCTGGAGTCTCGGCAAACTCGGAGCTGTCCAAGGTCCTGGAAGACCCTGCCTGGTCTAACTTGGCTGGCTATTCAACACCCCCAACCAGACTTGTTTTGCCTGGACTGGACCTGACCTGACCTGACTTGCCAAGTCCTTGCTTCACATGCCTTGCTGGTTTTAGCAACCCTGGGTGCCTTGAACCACGTTGGACAGTTCAGGGAGCTCAAACCTGAGGCCTTCTGCATGCAAAGCATGTGCTATACCTCTGAGCTGCAACCTCTCTCAAGAGATCTCTTTTTTAAAAAATCTCTTTTCTCATAATAATAGAACCTGGGGTCATCCAGTGAAGCTGGATAGTGGGGTGAAGCGAGAGATTTTAGGCAGTCAAAAGGAACTACTTCACACACCTAGTTGAACGATGGAATGTGCTGGTGTCCACTGGCTTAGATGGCTTCAAAGGGGGATTATACAGATGCATGGAGGATAGAGCTATCAAGGTCTACTAGTCATGATGACTATAAGCTTTCTCCAGGATCAAAGACAGCAGGCCTCTGAAAACTAGTTCACTGGGGAGCAAAAACAGCAGAGAGCTATTGCCTTTGTGTCCTGCTTGTAGGCGTCCTAGAGACATCTGGGTGGACTGGATAGGCCTTTGCTGTGATCCAGCAGGGCTCATCTTAACATTGATTTAAAGCATTCGTAGCCCACACATCCACCCCCCCAAAAAGCCTCTAGATCAGTTTATAAAGACCAGTAATGGGACAGTTCCTGCCTGTAGGCCCAAAGGAAAAGGTATTAGGAGGAAGGCAGAGAAAGGAGAATTTGGGCACTAGTTCTTAGATACAACGACATTAAAAAGGATCCACCTCACAATTCATCAGGATCCTTTTCAGAGGGCAGTTGGTGATGGTTGGCCTGGATGGAGGAGTGGCCGTGTTTCTTTCCTGCCCCCCCCTCTCACTCTTCTGTTCCTTCCCTCCAAGGCATTTGCAGGTAGCTGGCACGTTGTTCCGTTCTCAATCCCCTGGCAAAATTACGGTTCCTACTTGTGCTATTTGATGGACCATTATGATTGTGAACCGCCCAGAGAGCTCCGGCTATTGGGCGGTATAGAAATGTAATAATAAATAAATAAATAAAAAAATATTCCTATTTGAGTTTGCAAACCTAAATGAATGTCTTCCGTAAATTGCATCTTGAAAGTCTCACCGGTGTTCCAGAGCAGGCCGCGGGGATCCTCTGTCATTTATCCTTGAAGAACGTCGGCTTTTGACACCTTTTTTAAAAAAAATGCACCGGGACCGCCAGCGCTTTCGTTTTCATGCACACCTGCACCTGCAGACCTCTCTGTACTGTGTGTTTCTGCCCCTCAGGTTCCGGATGAGACAGGTGAACGTTGTCGGGCAAAGCCCACTCAGCCAACCATCTCGCGTCATCCAAACGCTCCAGGCCCCGCCAGACATTGCGCCGGGGAGCGTGACCGTGCGCACCGCCAGTGAGACTAGCTTGTGGGTCCGTTGGGTGGTAAGTTGTTGGCAACTGGACTGTTGTACAAGACGGAATGAGATTGTAACTTTCCCCTTTGCCAAGGAATCCAAAATCCACAAATGACTTCTCAGTGCATTTGCAGCAAAAACGATGTCCTCCTCCACCCTGGCCCACCCCCAGATATTAACATCGTACCTGAGATCTCCAGAATTACCTATCCGTGCTCCGGTAGGTTTTGGTCAAAGCACCATATTTCTGGCTAGATCCTTGGATAGGACGCGTTCACAAATGGACCAAATAATAAAAGCACGACCAGCTAGTATCAATGTGATGCGATTGGAATGGACCAGATGCTGCTCCTTTATTCATGGCCACACAATTCTGAAGTAATGCCATGACATTAAGTTCACTGGAACTGCTTTCATTGTAAGTTACTAAGAGCATGTTTTCCATCACATCACACCAGTCTTAAAATCTCTTCGCTGGCTGCCAATTAGTTTCCGGGCGAAGTATAAAGTGTTGGTTATCAACTTTAAAGCCCTGCATGGTTTGGGTCCAGGTTACCTGCGGGATCGCCTTCTCCGGTACAATCCGCCCCACACATTCAGGTCCTCTGGGAAGAATTTACTCCAGCCAACAAAAACAAGGCCGACAACTATTACCCGGAGGACCTTTTCTTCTGCCGCTCCCAGTTTGTGGAATGGCTTGCCGGGAGAGATTCGTCAACTTAAGAGTCTTCCAGAATTTAAGAAAGCCGTGAAGACTGATCTCTTCTGGCAGGCCGACCCAGTTGAATTTTTTTTAATGGTGTGCTGCTTTTAATGATGCACTGGTTTTAAATGTTTGAATTAGTTTTATGTACTTTATGTTGTTTTTAATTGTGTTGTACCCCGCCTCGATCCAGAGGGAGAGGCAGGTGACAAATATATTATTATTATTATTATTATTATTATTATTATTATTATTATTATTATTATTATTTAGAGAGAGAAAATTTCTACAACTCCCAGCATTCCCAAGCCAACATTGCTGGCAGGGGAATGCTGAGAGTTTTTTTCTAAACTTGCATAGGATTACACCCTAAAAGTTTTAAACTGGAAAAGAGTCCCCCACCCCTCTTTCACCTAGGAAAACAGTGCCAATGTGGAGGTTATATCCATGTGATAGATTACAGAGCTAAGTGATTAACTCTGGAAAGGGGTGATAAATTGCAGGGCCATTGATAAATGAATTTATCATGTGCCTTTGACTTCTGTACCCACCCCTATCCAACTGGAATTCATTCAAAGCTTACGTGTCCAATTCTCTCTTCTATCCCACCTCAAGCAGCCTTCCCAAGGGGATTTCTTGCTGTTCCTCCCCACAACACATGCAGAACCTGCCCCCAAATTTCCCTAGGGAAAATTTAATCAGCAGGAGCTCCGCTGCCTCGCAGTGAAGGAAACATTTCCCAAATGTCCACGGCTTCTGCGGATTCTCCAAACCATCGGGGAATTCCTGCAGTAATAGCAAGGGATTGCTTCTCTTGTTTGGCATAGGCTTTGGGAGCCTGCTATTCAAGGAAAAACAAGTCACACATCACAGCAAATGCACCCAGGTCCCCCACAGTGTGGCTAAAGTAGCTCTTTGGATCCCAGTCAAAGAGGCGGGGTGTTGTTCTAAGTGTGGAAAATGAATTAATAGGCAGCGAGCCAGTGAGGCAGGCAAAGATGAAAGGCGTGTACCATGTGACTTTGCAATTAACTGCATTAATATTGTTGCTACCCAAGTGAGGTACATTTGTATGACTTTAATAATAATCCGCAAAGAACCATCAACTCTGGAGGTGCTGACACCCATAAATTAAGGCCTCATTTAGCGGTTGAGAATACTCTGTACTTGCGGTGTTCAGGGCAAAGGCAGATCTACTTACCTGCAACCTGCGGAGCAGTTGTGTGATGTGATGTTCGATCAGCATCAGGCTGTTCTGTTTCCCCTCCCCATGAAATATTTTTCAGTAGGTGGCTCACAAGATCAAAGTATGAAACGAAACACCCTTCGCTAAAACATTGAAGGATTGAAAATAGCAGCAGCGGTAATAGCTCCCATTTATAAAATGAAGATTGGCACCGATTCATTTAGGATTTAAATACCGATTGAAGCATCCAGGTTTTAAAAGGCTCATGTTCACTGATCGCCAGGCATGCGCTTATGTCTGATTTGCATAACTTTTCCAATTTGATCGCAAACGAGGATCGGGCACGAGATGAGTGGCAAAGTTCAGAGAAACCTGGCAATTGTTTGCCTAAAGATCAAACTTCATTAACTTATTTATTTATTTATTTATTACATTTTTTATACCGCCCAATAGCCGAAGCTCTCTGGGCGGTTCACAAAAATTAAAACCATAATAAAACAACCAACAGGTCAAAAGCACAAATACAAAATACAGTATAAAAAGCACAACCAGGATAAAAACCACGCAGCAAAATTGATATAAGATTAAAATATAGAGTTAAAACAGTAAGATTTAAATTTAAGTTCAAATTAAGTGTTAAAATACTGAGTGAATAAAAACGTCTTCAGCTGGCGACGAAAGGAGTACAGTGTAGGCGCCAGGCGGACCTCTCTGGGGAGCTCATTCCACAACCGGGGTGCCACAGCGGAGAAAGCCCTCCTCCTAGTAGCCGCCTGCCTCACTTCCTTTGGCAGGGGCTCACGGAGAAGGGCCCCTGTAGATGATCTTAAGGTCTGGGCAGGTACGTATGGGAGGAGGCTTTCCTGCAAATAACCTGGCCCCAAACCGTTTAGGGCTTTAAATGTCAATACCAGCACTTTGAATTGGGCCCGGACCTGGACTGGCAGCCAATGAAGTTGTAAAAGGACTGGCGTAATGTGATCTCACCCGCCAGTCCCTGTTAGTAAACGGACTGCCCTGTTTTGTAGCAGCTGAAGCTTCCGGACCGTTTTCAAAGGCAGCCCCACGTATAACGCATTGCAGTAATCCAAACGCGAGGTTATCAGAGCATGGATAACTGTAGCTAGGCTATCTCTGTCCAGATAAGGGCGTAGTTAGTATATCAACCTAAGCTGATAAAAGATGCCCTTTGCCACTGAGTTCACCTGTGCCTCAAGTGACAGTTCTGGATCCAAGAGCAACCCCAAACTACGGACCCGATCCTTTAGGGAGAGTGCAACCCCGTCCAGGACAGGGCAAACATCACCTCACCGGACAGATGAACCACCCGCTAACAGTACCTCTGTCTTGTCTGGATTGAGTCTCAGTTTGTTATCATCATCATCATCCTCATCATCATCATCATCATCACCACCATGCAACATACTTTAAGCATCTCAGATGACCCATCACTAACCTGCTCCCCTTTTCTCTGTGCCCAGCCTCTACCTGACACTCAGTATAACGGGAACCCTGAGTCGGTAGGTTACAGGATCAAATACTGGTGTTTGGACATGCAGTCCCCTGTCCTGACCAAGGTCATCAGCGACCGGCTGGAGAGGGAACACACCCTGGAGGATCTACAGGAGTGGACAGAATACGAGCTGCAAATCCAAGCCTTCAATGCGATCGGGGCAGGACCGTGGAGTGACGTGGTGCGAGGTCGCACACGGGAATCGGGTGAGTCACAGGGAAGGAGTCTGAGGACTTTTTAACATTTGCTTTTGCGTCTACTGAGCTGATGCGTGCTACCTCCAGTATTCGAGGCAGTAAGCCTGTGTGCATGAGTTGCTGGGGAACATGGGTGGGAGGGTGCTGTTGCACCATCTCCTGCTTGGTTGGTCCCTGGTCGACAGCTGGTTGGCCACCGTGTAAACAAAGTGCCGGACTAGATGGACGCTTGGTCTAATGCAGCAGGGCACTTCTGATGCTCTTACATGTTGTGGGCGATTTTACACAAGTCAGATCCAGTTATCTGGTATGTATTTGGCACTCAGAGGGCAAACTCAGTTCGTCCACTGGGCTGCAAGAGATCAAAGTTTAGTTGAGCGTCTCTGTTGTTCGAGAAATATATATTAGGGGATTAGAGAAATTCATGGAGTTGTGGCTCTTGTTGTTGTTCTTGTTGTTTATCAATGGCTGCCAGCACTGATGGCTGTATGGAACCTCCAAAATCAGAGGAAGCCTATCTTTGAGTACCAGATGCTAGGGACAGTCGACAGGGGAGAGCTGTTGCCTGCATGTCTTGTTTGTGGACTTCCTGGGGGCATCTGGTTGGCTACAGCTGGAAGAAAGATGCCGGACTAGATATACCTTTGGTCTGATCAAGCAGAAGTCGTCTTAAACTACCTGTTACCCGCAAACGCGTGAAAACATGCTCTGCAATGAAAAGCAGTCTCAGGGGATTGCAGTATTTTTCCAGGAAGTGGGTGCGAACGCTTAACCCATTCCCGGCTAACCCATTCTGCTTAAAACTGCTGCTGCTTTCTCCCTTGTCCTCTAAGTTTCCGGATGCGTTTTGACCCTTTCTCAGTGATCTCAATGGGAAAGAGATCTGCCCAGGGCAGTGGCCGACTCAGAGATGCAACGGGCGACCACCTCTGAGGGTGAGTCATTCTGTTCTTTCCCTGCATCGAGATGTGACTGCATCATTCATTCACTCCCAATAAAGAGAGAGAGGGGGGGATCTACACTACAGCTTTAAAGCGCTTTATAACAGTTTTGACAACTGTTGGAGCCCAGGACACACTGCATATACAGTTTTCAAAACGTTTTCAAAGTGCTTTAAAGCGCTTTAAAAGCAATAGTGTAGATCCCCCCAGAGAGAGAAAGAACAGAACTTCTGTCGTATTTGGACTGATGGCCTGGAGCCTGGCCTAGGAAACCAGTTTCTTTTGCATGGCATGCTAGAGGCAGTTACCTCTAGGAATGACTGGACTCTGCACTGCCTTCCCCTAGTGGGGGGGGGGGGCAGCCTCATTCAGCCCAAAGGCCAAATTCATTTACAGACAAGCTCTGGGAGGCCGCATCCAGGTGGTGGTCAGAGCCAAAGGGAGGGGGCAAAATACCCGCTAAAAGCTTTCCCCCCCTGTCAGTAACTATGCCTTAGGAGAATGGGTAGAATGGCACCAAAAATGGGAAACTAACAGTCAGTCGTTGGGGAGAAGAGGGTGGCGGGACTGGCCCAAGACATTTTCCCACCTGAAGCAGAAAACAAGATGGCGCCCATTCTCGGAAACTGACCAGACTGGCAGATGAATCTGTCTTCAAGGGTGATGATGGGATAACGTCTTCCACCGCACCTGAAGGCAGTAGGCTATCTTAGGGGTCACAGAGCAGGCCGCAGGGCCCGCAATTCTCTCCCGCAAGACCTTGCTGCCGTCTCCCAGCGTCTGTCTCCTGAAGCAACTGCTTCACTTTGCCTCATGGTAGGGCTGGCCCTGGAGGGTGGGGCTGGAGAATGGGGCATGGACCTATGGGGAACCCCAGTGGGCCAGACTGGACTCCAGCGGCGACACATTTGGCCCCTGGCCCGAGATTCCCCCACCCCTGCCCTAGCTGCTGACTAGTCGTGAGAAACATTGCCCCCTCTTCTGCTTTCTTTCTGCCACGTGCTCCAGCAGGAGGTCCAGATTTTACAAGTCCAGATTCCCGCAAGGAAGCCCCACAGCAGCCAGGCAAGGATAAGCAATGGTAGCTCATTAGCATCTGCAAAAGCTAGTTATTAAGCTGTTATCTAGATAACTTCGAATAAGGCTCCTTTCTCGGTCCCATCCCACATGCGCCCGACGTAATTTACCTTTCTCCTGTGGGTGAATAATTGAGCGGACTGACCTTTCTTGAATTAAGTATTCAATAGTGAAAGTAAATCATCGTCGCAGCTAACCTGCACAATGAGCTGGGGTTGTATTTGCAATTTGTCTCCATAATCATACAGGGGATGGCCACCGCTGCATGGTGAAGACTGAGGCCCATTTATCACTTTAAACGGGATTTGGGCCTCTCTTTTTTTTTGTTATGAACGGCTTGGCATCCTCAGATTTGCATATTTTCATTACCGTTGGAGTAAGGGATCAATTAAAGCCAAAGAAACCGTGGCAGGATGCTTACTCTTGAGCAGAGGCGGGAGGGAGTGGGCAAAGGGGATGATTATAATAAGCATGACACACCGATGGCCCATTCTGCAGCGTCAGTGCGCTGTGCAAAGGTGTTTCACAGCATCCCTGTAGGGCTGGTAGAAGACGGCAAGTATTGCACCTGGGTCTAGGGGCAGCCCAGCCCACAAACCACAGAAAAGGGAGGTTGTAGATTTAATCTGATTTGGACTAGCAGCTTAATTCTAACCATTTCACACGGCCCATCAATTTCGAGTTGGGCAGGGATCATATGGCCAGGGGACTGAGGAGCACTGTGAGAAGTCACCTGGTTTTCAGGAAGAGGCACCCTTGGCCAGAGAAGGACCAGCTTGAGGGAACTTGGTTTCTCCTTCTCTGCCGGAAAAAAACCCACTGCCAGTTGCCGTGGGTCACCATAGCAGAAAGTAACCACATTCTGTCCCCATTCAAAAGCCAGGAGATGAAGGGCTGCATGTTTATTTATTTTTATAATCAAATTTATGCTGCCTCGAGGATTATTCAATCGAAAGGCGAGATATGAACCTTCTAAATAGGAACACTTTGCCACATGCTGTACCCAATCCACATTTTCAACACATCTGTTTAAAGCGAACAGACCTTTAGGGATGGCTATGGCGGGGAAATCTGATTCTTTTTAGGCTTGCCCGATGCTCTTGAGATGTTTTGGACTACAACTCCCATCAGCATGGCCAAGGATCAGGAATGTTGGGGCTGTAGTCCAAAATATCTCAAGGCACCAGGTTGCAGAAGACTGGATTCTTACAACCCGTTGAGCTTTTATAAAGGTCTTTCCTTCCTTCCTTCCTTCCCTCCTTTCTTTCTTTCTTTCTTTCTTTCTTTCTTTTTTTTAAAAAAAGACTTTCACATTGTGACAGTGAGCTAGTTAATTTCACAGGTGCTTATTTGTGGAAATGGAGTCCCCCCCCCCACACCTTGTCCTTCATCTTTCAAAACAGCCCTGTGATAAAGAAGAGCAAAATAGCATTAGTGCTGCTGCTGAAACGCTTAATGGGATGGATGAGGAAGCACGGGCAGCATTTACGGCAGAAGGCTGTGTTCAGGTCAAGGAGATCAGGACAGGGATGTCTGCCTCGCCTCGGTGAGGTGGCCTGCGAATAAAGCACAGGTGAAGGCTAAAATGATAAAGATGCTGCAAAGCCCATGGAAGCATTCCTAATGGGGTGGGGGAAGAAATAGACTGTCCCCCTGTTCTGCTATTTCTGGGTTACTGAGAGGAAGCAGGCTCTCTTATTAGGGGATGGACCATAGCCCAGTGGAATGGCACATGCCCAGATTCAATCCCCGGCATCTCCAGGAGGGGCTAGGAAAGAATCCTGCCTGAAGCCCTGGAGAGCTGCTGCCAGTCAGTGTTGACAGCACTGGTCTATATGGACCAGTGGTCTGACTCAATGGGCTCATCTACACCAAGCAGGATATTCCGCTATGAAAGTGGTATGAAAGTGGTATATGAAAGGCAGGAGCCACACTATGGTTTTATAGTGGTAGTGAAGTGCACTTGACACCTGTTGGGGCCCAGGACACATCTACACCAAGCAGGACATAGCACTGTGAAAGTGGTATGCAATGGCAATGTGTCAATGGGCCCCAACAGTTGTCAGTGCACTTCAATACTGCTATAAAGCAGTCGTGTGGCTCCTGCCTTTTATATACCACTTTCACAGTGCAATATCCTGCTTGGTGTAGATGAGCCCAACATGAAGCAGCTTCCTGTGTTTCTGCATTTGTGTGCATTCTTTGTGTTGCTTTTCCTCTTCTTTGGGTGCCTTTGTTCTCATAGCCCTTTGAGCTCTCTTCTTGGGACTTGCTTTCTACCTGTCAGAGCCATCATCACAGACTACGCTACCATATGAATCATATCTCGCTTTAGGGAGTTTCCGCACTCTCCCAATACCTGTCACCTCTGTTTTGGGCGCTTGACGAATGATAAATTGCGCTTTCTAATCATCCAAACTGGCTCTGTAGCAGACTAATAAAAGGCTACTGAATTACTACGTTCAGTAGCAGGGGTGGGGGGTGGGTGAGAATATATTAAATAGCCAAGTAGTAAAGAGGGGAGTGCAGAGATGGTGGCAGATCAGAGAAGTACACTGGAGATTTGCAGCTTGTGTTGAGAGTGTCAAAGGATGCCATAGCTCAGTGGGTAGAGCACTATACCCACTGAGTATAGTGGGTATAGTGCGTTATACGTGGGGCTGCCTTTGAAAACGGTCCGGAAGCTTCAGCTGCTACAAAACAGGGCAGTCCATTTACTAACAGGGACTGGCCGGCGAGATCACATTACGCCAGTCCTTCTACAACTTCATTGGCTGCCAGTCCAGGTCCGGGCCCAATTCAAAGTGCTGGTATTGACATTTAAAGCCCTAAATGGTTTGGGGCCAGGTTATTTGAAGGAACGCCTCCTCCCATATGTACCTGCCCGGACCTTAAGATCATCTACAGGGGCCCTTCTCCGTGAGCTCCTGCCAAAGGAAGTGAGGCAGGTGGCTACTAGGAGGAGGGCTTTCTCCGCTGTGGCACTCCGGTTGTGGAATGAGCTCCCCAGATAGGTCCACCTGGCACCTACACTGTACTCCTTTCATCGCCAGCTGAAGACCTTTTTATTCTCTCAATATTTTAACATTTAATTTGAACTTAAATTTAAATTTTACTGTTTTAACTCTGTTTTTTAATCTTATATCAATTTGCTGCGTGGTTTTCATCCTGGTTGTGCTTTTTATACTGTATTTTGTATTTGTGCTTTTAACCTGTTGGTTGTTTTATTATGGTTTTAATTTTTGTGAACCGCCCAGAGAGCTTTGGCTATTGGGCGGTATAAAAATGTAATAAATAAAATAAATAGAGCACATGCTTTGTAGCTAGAAGGTCCCAGGTTTAATCCCTGGGATGTCCACTTAGAAAGATCTGCTCGCAGGGAATTGGGAAAACTCTCTCTATCTGAAACCCTGGAAAGCCAATGCAGACAACACCGGTCTAGATGGGCAAAACAGCATGACCGTGTTCATGCTTTGTGACTGCAGAACTATGCCTCCAACCTTCAGTGTCACAGGAGTGAAGGAGCCATAGGACAGGGGGTGGAATGTGTGCTTTGTATGCAAAAGATCCTAGGTTCAGTCCCTAGAATCTCCAATTATAGGGTCACAGAATATGCATGCAAAGTAAAGCACTGAGCCCATGGAAAGTCACTGCCGGTCGGAGTAGCCAATACGGGCCAGGTAGGCAAATAGTCTGACCTATGGCGGCTTCCTGTCAATTGCCTTGTTGTCAGTGGTGAGCAAGGATCTCACAACAGAGACTGAACAGAGAAGCTTTTATTACACTCGGAGAGATTTGCTGCCTCTGCTGCTTTTTGGTAATCCAATGGGCCACTAGTATAAGGATGTGGGGACAGACTTGTAAAAAATAATAATATTAGGGCTGCAATATTTGATTGAGTAATCAGTGAAAAGTCACTTTGATTGACTAATGCAGTGGTTCCCAGGGGGTCCACGTAACCCCCCCCAGGGGGTCCACGTAACCCCCCCCCGGGGGTCCGTTGCACCATTCACATATTCACCATTCATTTCTGGAGTCCACTGACAATGAATTCCTACCAGAAGTAAAATATAACATCCCTGAGCACCTGCGTGATTTAGCGACTAGCTTCAGAGATTACTTCCCTGCACCTAATCCTGAAAACTCATGGAGAAGGAATCCTTTTGAATGTGGTGATGTACAACTAACAACTCTCTCTGCGGAAGAGCAAGATGCACTTGTTGACGTGACTTGTGCTGGTTCACTGAATTCATTTTTCAAAGAATATAGACTGGACCAATTCTGGGTGAAGGTTTTTCCTGATTATAAGAAGTTAGGTGAAAAAGCTTTGAAACATCTAGTTCCCTTTTGTTCCACCTATCTTTGTGAACAAACATTTTCGACATTTTGTTATATGAAGAACAGCCATAGAAATCGGCTCGACATTGATCCAGATTTGAAATTAAAAGTAGGAAATAGTGAACCGGATGTGGAAGGGATTGTTCAGGACAAAAAGAGGCACGATTTCTCCCATCACATTTAGGTTTAGTAGCTGCTAGACAAGTCATAATTTGTTCAGTTGTTAACTAGATGTTAGTAAAATTAAATTCGTCTTTATATTCCTAACAAAATCATTGTCATTTTTGCGTCGTAATATCACAAATATCACAAATGTTATGGTTGTGGGCTGGTCCATGAAGTCACGAAGAGTCGGAAGCGACTGAACGAATAAACAACAAACAAAATCCTTTGCTCATTAGGGGCTACCCCTTATTTTCTCCAAAAAAAATGCTTTGCACAGGTAACTACCATAGAGATAACATTTTTTTCAAAAGTAGGGGGTCCGTGGCTTGGCATTTGAAAAACAAGGGGTCCGCCGTACTTAGCTAATTGGGAACCACTGGATTAAGGCATTGGAGGCAAATGTGAAAACTTCAGATAGGAAGCACCAGCTTAAAAGAGGCATTCCTTCCTGTGTGAGGGAGAACCCAGGATGCCTCTTCTAAAACGATGCAGGCTGCAACACTTGTCATTGTGTTTTTAACCTGTTGGGTGTTTTATTGTGGTTTTAATTTTTGTGAACCGCCCAGAGAGCTTCAGCTATTGGGCGGTATAAAAATCTAATAAATAAATAATCTAGTAAATAAATAAATAAATAAATAAATTGTTGCAACTTTTCTTTTTTCTTTAGGGCTCTTCTCTTTCTCATGTGCAACTTATGCGGTGGCAGTTCATTAGAACAACTGACCAATCGTGTGATTAATCAACGAAGGTTTTTTCATTGGAGGACGTCTCTAAAATAATAGAAAAAAAATAATTTAAAAAATAGAATGGGCTTGTAATTTCTGTGGACTTAGGCCTCAATTAGACAAGGGGGTTGAAGGGAGGCGATCTTGCAATTTTATGATTGTGAGATCGTCACCCTGGTTTACACGTGGTGCGCGACATCACGGCCGCCGCTGTTGTCGTTGTTAAAGGAGAAGGAGCGCACAGGTGCTCATGTGCAAATGGTGAGGGTTTGTTTTTTTTAAAAAAAAACTCCCCCCACCCCCAATGGGTACAGAGCTCTCTGTGCCCCATGCCCGGTTCCCAGCTCCTTGCATTTACTCGCGAGGAGCCGGGACAAACCACAATGCCCGGCCACGCATTCTGCAGGCTCAGGATCATCCCAAAACCGTGGAAAAAGCAGTCTAGAAGTGTAGGGCGATATCCCGGGGAAAGGTAGGAATCATCCCTCCCTGCTCCCGGGATCCCTTGTGCATCATGTGAATGCACAGGGATGATCATCCCCAGGATATCGCCCCATTTATCTCTGGCCTTAATTGCAAGTCTGAAAGGTCCCATTGATGCCTGCCTTTTCCACCATCACCATCATCACCTCCTCTTTGTCTGGAATTGAGCCTCCCTTGAAAGAAAGAGGTGGCACCGTGGAATGCCAAACAATTTCAGAGCAGTTTAGCAACTTTCCGGCACACACCATGCAAGCGTCAAGTCTCACATGGCTAAGGGGTTAAAAAACCAACCCACCACATTCTCTTTACTGTTAGGCTTAGACTCCCCCTAGCAGTAATTTCTCTTTGTGCACATTTTTTTTAAAATAAAAGAAGATGCGAAGTCAGCTTCAATCTCTGCCTCATCTGAACTATCCAAGGAGTTGGCGGAGGGTGGGGTGGGGGCAGAGGGAGAAGGCATGCTTTGGTTTCTCGACCAAGGGAACCAGCAATAAAGACTCTTCCCCCGCTGTAAAAATAAAGAAATGTCTCCTCTTGCACGGTAAAATCAAATGAGTGAATCTATGCATAAGCACGACTGGGGAACTGCCCATTTTTCTTTTACACGGAAATCTGGCACACCTCTCCTTTGTGTGCTGCCTTTCTCAGAGAAGTGATTCATGTGGGAGTTTGTGTTTGTGAAGATCTACGGAGGAAGCCGTGGCAGCCGTCCAAAGGCACTCATGGCTCCTGGCAATCTATATTCCTTTAACATAATTATATCCTTGCGCAGGATAAATCTAGGAGAACTTGAAAAAAACAACACCCAGTGTTGGGAGAGGCGCGGAGGCGGTGGGTGGGGAGGAGAGGACTCCCGATGCCAGCAGGAGCATTGGAGCTTTCTTTCTCCTACCCCAGCGAATTGGCAACAGAGAAATTATTTGATAATCTGGAGCTCGCAGGGACATGGGCTGGGGCATTGCAGCTGATTTTTCCTTTGAGTGTCCATGTGTGAATGTGAGGATACTGCGATAGATTCCATGCAGGAATTAAAGATATGGGGACCGTGTGCCTAAGAACGCCAGAAGAGCCCTGCTGGATCAGACCAAGGGTCCAACTAGGTCACTCTCCTGCGTCTCGCTGTGGTCAACCAGATGGGTCTAGGAAGTTCTCAAGCAGTCTGAGATCTAGAGACTTCTCCCCGGAATCTCCTATTGTTATCGCTCCCATCGTTCTTTTATCAACTGTTCACCTTTTCAGGATCAGAGGACATAGTAGTCCTGCTGTGAGTGTTGTTGTCTTAAAGAATAGCACACATGTGTCTCATCCAATACATGCACACACACACACACACCAACCACTCCTCCTCCAAAGCAGAGGTCCCTCCCAATGTTGGCTCCAGGTTTTTGAGGGACCTTTGGGCAAGACCCTCTCTGGCCCTCCTCCCTTGGTGAGTCTACCTTCTCACCACCATGATTGCCAACTCCACATCCTCTTTCTCATCATGGGTACCACTTCCTCGCCTGATAGGCAGAGAGCCAGGGAGCAAGGAGGCCGTATGTGTCTACTGCTCCTCCTCATCACCACTACTGCCTGGGCCAGAGCGAGAAGCAGGTTGAGGAGGAACAGCTCCTAGGGGCTCCTGTCAGTGGGCCCCTGATGGGACGTGGGTCATCAGCAGATGCCCAAACACGCCTACCCTTGACCCTGGCCCTGCTGCCTTGCCAATCCATTGCTAGGCTGTCATGCTACTGGATCCAGATCAGTGCTACTTTGGGAGGATGTGTGCTACTTCCCCTGAAAAGGTGGCCTATAAATCTTCTAAATACATAAATAATTGCTTGAGTGCTGAGAATGGAATCCATTCCGCAGCCCACAAACATCTCAAGAAGCCTCTAGAAGAATCCCTCCTTCCTCAGATGGCCTCTGAAGCTTGACAGGTGCATGGTATGTTTTTGATAAATTGTGCCCCGTGGACATCAAGTATGTGGAGGTGTGTGAAATATGGATGGGGGGGGAGGCATAAGCCCCCAAATAAATAATCAAATCCTCTTCTGAGACCTTTAAAGCAGCCTCAAAATCTAATTGTGTTAACTGCGTAGCGTTAAACTTGCCTAAAGCTGCGTAGAGGCAGAGGTAATGCAGTGAAAATCTGTTGGATTTCTCCCTGTCAGGCAAAGGTTAGTGATGGTAATTCTATTGTGACCTTTAAATTACAGCTCTCCCCTTAAAAAGGGATGTGTTTGTTTAGTTCTCTCTTTTTTAGAAGTTTTCCGTTGGCAAGGTGCACTTTCTTTGGCCTGGTTCACTTATGGAGCACTGAGGTTTGAGTTTTAAGGGGGATGGCCACTAACTTGGAGGGTGTTTTAAAAGGCATAGGAAAGGGAGCAGGTAGACCCCCAGAGAGTATTGCTCAGGAATGAATGGGGTAGCTGCTTAAGCATTGCCAAAAGGAAGAAAAGCATCAAGAAGAAGAAGAAGAAGAAGAAGAAGAAGAAGAAGAAGAAGAAGAAGAAGAAGAAAGAGGCAAAAACTGGCATAAAGATTGCATTTAGGATCAATTTAAACAACTTAATAGGCCAAATAAAACAGCGGTGAATATTCCTGCAGAAAACCCCTACTATTTCAAGTCCCATCCAAAGGCTAAATAAGCAGAAATCTTTTTTGACCCGCACCCAAATGCAGAAGTAATGGGAGCCTGGTGAATGTGCTTGGGGAGGCTGGGTGCCATCACAGAAAAGGCCCTGCCCATGCAACCACCCACCTCATCTCTGGAAGCAAGGGTACCTCCAGCACGGCCTAATCTGGAATTCAGCCTTCCCCTGGTGCCCTCTGTGCTTGCTGGGAATGATGGGAGTCGCAGTCTAGCATGTCTGGAGGGCAACAGGTAGGAGAAGGGGGCTGCAATGGTTTGGAATCCTTCCGCTTTAAGGATCTCTCTCTACTTCTGCACTTCGAATGAATTCAAACCAACCCTCGGTCACCTCCTTCTCCATAGGGCAGGGATGAGGAAGTTGCAGCCCTCCAGATGTTGCTGCTCTGTGACTTCCGTCCACTGCAGGTGACTAGATCAAAGGTAAAGGATAATGGGAACTGTAGTCCAGTAACATCTGGAGGGCCACTCATTTCCCATCCCTGCTATAAAGTGAGTTTCTGTTAGTTTTCACGATTTTACGCATGATTTTATTATATTCTGCCTGTGTTCGTGTGTGCGCACGCTTTCTGTTTCGTATGTGTTTTCTTACGTGCAAATGCCTACCAGCCTTTGGAGATCAGAGAGCTGCTTGAAATAGAAGTGTGTGAGTGACTCAATGGACTCCTCGGCTTTTAATTTCTGTTAATTTGGCCATTTGCAGTTCCCTCGGCTCCCCCAGAGAACGTGTCCGCTGAAGCCGTGAGCTCCACCCAGATCCTCTTGACCTGGGCAGCTGTGCCCGAATCCGAGCAGAATGGGCTCATTCTTGGCTACAAGGTACGCAACAATCCTAAAGCTCTTAATCTGTTGTGCGGGGGGCTCTTTTTCTAGAAGAATGTTTTAACCTCATTTTTGTTATCGATGTCTCTTGTTAGAATATAAAGGTGTTGCATGATGCATCTTGGCAGTTGAACTAAAAGTCAGTAAAATATATTCCAGATGTACGATCTGATAGATGATCCCCTGTATTTCAAGCAACAGGTTGTGTCCTAAGGAAGTTAGGGGGGGGGGGGTCATTGTTAATGTAGAGCTGAAACACGGAATCAGGAGAATTGTGTGGTACAACGTTTCCTGGGCTGTACCACGTAAGACTTCAGGAGGGAGATATATTTGTAGATATGAAACTAGCAGACACAAATGTTCTCTTTTATCGGTTTCTGTTCCTCAGAATATTGCTTTTTGAAGATGTAGTCATGCATTTGAATTTTCATAGACCTCAAATGACATTACTTGTGTCTCATGTATTGTTTGGCTGATATCTAAGGTATTTTCCTAATATGTACTAGAAGACACTCAGGCCTAATCTACACCAAGCAGGATATTGCATTATAAAAGTGGTGTGAAAGTGGTATATAAAAGGCAGGAGCCACACCAAGCAGGATATTGAACTATGAAAGTGGTATATGGTACGTGTCAATGGGCCCCAACAGTTGTCAGTGCACTTCAATACCGCTATAAAGCAATAGTGTGGCTCCTGCCTTTTATATCCTGCCTTAAATCTCTTCACTGGCTGCCAGTTAGTTTCCGGACAAAGTATAAAGTGGGCCCAGAAAACTTTAGCTTTTGGGTGATATAGAAATGAAATGAACGAATGCGTTGGTATTACTATACCGGATTGCAAGAATAGCATATGACCTCAGCATTCCCTCCCCACAAAGGTTTTTAGCCCTGTTAAAATACGGTTCCTGGAATGTCTTACTCCTTGGGGAAGTGGGAAATGGCCGTCTTCCTTTTCCCATGCATTTTTTATCATCCGTCTTTCTGCAGATTTTGTTCAGGGCCAAAGACGTGGAAAGCAAATTAAGCAGCCAGCTAGTGAGAGGGAACCACACACTCTCCGTCCTTCTAGCTGGCTTACGGAAATACGTGCTTTATGAGATTCAGGTGTTGGCATTCACACGTATTGGAGATGGGGCCCCCAGCTCTCTCCCTGTCCTCGAGAGGACAAAAGATGATGGTGAGTAAGTGTGTGCATGTGCGTGTGTGTGTCGCTGGGGCTGTCCAGTTTTAAAAAGGGGAGCTACTTTCCTGATGCACACTTTTAAGCGGAATATATTAGCATCCTCTCAGCTTGATTACATTTTTAATCTTAAAGCGCCAGATCCTCCCCTAATGTAAACAGGCGGAGTCCCATTAACTTCTAGCTGAGAATGTGCTCCCCAAATCACAGCCTTTTCCCCCATACCAGTAATTGACAAAAAAGACCGTTTCACTCGAAAACCTTATACTTTATAGCCAGTTCCAGCCTGAAGCAAATTTTTACAGCCCAATTATGAACTCCTACAGAAATCCAATCATAGCAATAAAAAAAAAGCTGCAGTATAATAGGACGTGATAAACAAACCTTGCTGTGATTGAACGTGAGCGAGATGTGGCGTTTCCTCTCCCAGGAGTGCGCCTCTATACCAACCCTGAACAAAAGAATAATAAAATGACCTTTGTGAAAATTAGTGCATAAACATTATTTTGTACTACTCTCAAACACTTTCCATAAGCCTTAGAAATTCCCATTTAGAGTTTGACATATTGAAAAGACTGGAACTCATTCCGGGGTCTGATTGAAGGAATGTGTATTCATTAGCCACACAGATGTCGAGATGCATGGCTCTAGGGCTCGTCTCTGGATTTTTAATTTTTTTTCCCCCAGAACCAATTGCCCACTTCTTCCAGCCTTGGACAGCCTTAGAAATAGGTGCCAGTTAAGGGATCAGGGGCAGAATTTGATCTGTGGGAATTCTGATATGAACTAACCCGAACCACATCTCCCGGGCTAATGTGCAGGCCGGAATGATCTAGTACTTCTCCACATGTTATGATGCAGTTCTCGGCTCAAAACGCATCATTTAGCGCAGCGTACATTTAGAAATGCATATTTTGTGGCAAAATACATTTAAAAATACATATGTTTACATGCTTTGTTTTATGCAGGTATTACAAAATGCGAATCAGTGCAGAAATAGGATGGAATGGATTTAGGAATGGATACGCACAAAAGTGATGCAGGCATGGAATATACTGATCTGTCCATCGCTAGGCTGGGATGGGAGAGGGCATATTTCGAACAGTTTTCAGGAGGACCAAGTTTTGATTTTCAGTTTTGATTCATGGGTGGTGAAACATCCTATTTTTATTCACTTATTTATTGGTTTGTTTGATTTAAATTCCACCTTAAATCAGGATCAGCTGTGCAACAGTTTTTTCCCACCTAAATGTAATTAGTTCTATTTATTTATTGATTTATTGATTTATTACATTTTTATACTGCCCAATAGCTGAAGCTCTCTGGGCGGTTCACAAAAATTAAAACCATAATAAAACAACCAACAGGTTAAAAACACAAATACAAAATACAGTATAAAAAGCACAACCAGGATAAAACCACGCAGCAAAATTGATAGAAGATTAAAATACAGAGTTAGAACAGTAAAATTTAAATTTATGTTAAAATTAAGTGTTAAAACACTGAGAGAATAAAAAGGTCTTCAGCTGGCGACGAAAGCAGTACAGTGTAGGCGCCAGGCGGACCTCTCTGGGGAGCTCATTCCACAGCCGGGGTGCCACAGCGGAGAAGGCCCTCCTCCTAGTAGCCACCTGCCTCACTTCCTTTGGCAGGGGCTCACGGAGAAGGGCCCCTGTAGATGATCTTAAGATCCGGGCAGGTACATATGGGAGGAGGCATCCTATCCCAAAAGCACTCATAGTCTAACAAGAATCAAATGGGCTGAGGATCCAAGAGGCCAGGGTAAACATGAAAGTTATTTGAGAAAACAAAAACTTAAGAACGTAAGAAGTGCCCCAATGCTGGATCAGACCAAGGGTCCATCTAGTCCAGCACTCTGTTCACACAGTGGCCAACCAGCCATTGACTAGGGACCAACAAAGCAGGACATGGTGCAACAGCACCCTCCCACCCATGTTCCCCAGCAACTGGTGCACACAGGCTTACTGCCTCAGATACTGGAGGTAGCACATAACCATCAGGGCTAGTAGCCATTGATACAGCCTCCGTCGCCTTCGCCGCCTCCTCCTCCTCCTCCTCCTCCTCCTCCTCCTCCTCCTCCTCCAGGAATCTATCCAACCCCCTTTTAAAGCCATCCAAATTAGTGGCCATCACTACATCTTGTGGTTGTGAATTCCATAATTTAACTCTGCACTATGTGAAGAAGTCCTTCCTTTGATCTGTCCTCAATCCCCCACCAATCAACTTCATGGGATGACCCCTTTGGGTTCTATTATTTTGAGAGAGGGAGAAAAACATAGGCATACTTTGAGTTGCCAGTCCAAAAAGCCATCCGAAGAACAGCACGTTTTGCAAGTGGCGATATGCTGAACACCTTCTCGTAAATACTGATATATTTCCCCCCTAAATTGAAGGCTTTTTTGTTCTTCCATGACTAGCCTGAGTGGACTGAGTCATCCCAGAGCTTAGGAATCCTTTGCTGACCTAAAAATGCTGTGACTTATAGCTCAGTAGCTCACCGCGCAAGGGAGCCATGCCTAGATCTGTCAATTCTGGCTCCTTGCCCCAGTGGCCCCTGACAGAGCCTAATACCTCACAGGGTTATGGGAGGATAAAATGGGGTAACTTCATGTATAGATTGTCCTCTGAGAAACAAATGAGCCGGATAAACAAAGATGTGCACTAACCACAGTGTAGCCAGATGCTCTTGGCCTTGTGTTTGATCATTCATCTCATCATATTCCTTGTTGACAAATGGTGCTATTTGTTCTTCCTTCCCCTTGCTCCTGACATAAGCCTCCTTGATTCCTCCCTGATCAATTTAATTAAAAGCATCATAGGTGAAAGTAGAGGAGGGATTTCAGCTTAAGGGGAACATCCGTGCCTCTAGATTTGCAAATGATCGTTAGCTGCCCCCGGTGACCTTGATATAGGTAATTCCACCGCCTGCCGGCTGTCTCTGAAAATCCACACCTGTTCCTGCGTTGATGCTTGTGGCCAGACAGAGGTGCTTGAAATCCGTATGTGACATTAGAAGACCATTCAGATTGGGAGTTCAGCAGTTGGAGAATATTCTTCAGCTCCGGCAGCCATGGAAAGGCTCAGAAAATAACCTTCCCTCTCAGGGTAATTTGACACCTCCCCAGTATATGATATACTATATAATCACCAGCATGATGAAATGTCTCTCCATTCTGATTGTCACACAGGGATCCCCAGACATCCTCCAGTATGACCATTCCCTCCGAGGCCCAACCCTCATTTGTCAAAACATGGTTGTAAATATATTTGCTCATCATTGTAAATGTATTTACTAGTGCAGTAAAGCATCTGTCTGTAGCTGCGGCGTTACAAGAATTGATTGCTAGGCTGACCCTAAAAGATAGCTTGCATTTTATATCGAACAAAATCCTTCCGTCTCTTCTGGTCTAAGATCAGTTCTGCACCACTTCAAAGCTTCCTCTCCTACCTTCTCTTACCAAGACGGTACATCCAGGGCTCCAATTTAGACCCTTTCTAGCTGGGGTTTCACACTGGCCCCGTTCAGAAGACACCTTAAACCACGGCTTTAACCATGGTGGTTAAACCAGAAAGCCGGGTCGTGTTCAGAAGACACCTTAAACCATGGCTTTAACCACGGTGACTAAGGCTTTTTGCCTTAGTCACTGTGGTTAAAGCTGAGGTTTAAGGTGTCTTCTGAAGGGGGGCACCATGTCATACCAAAGATGGTAGAGACCTCAAACCCTGTTAGATGTTCTTCGTAGGAAACCCATGAACATGCTGCTACAGCCTCTTGCACTCAAAACCACGCTGATGTCTTTAGTTTACTAGGTCAAAAGTGCATTAGGCGCATAAGAATCTGGCTCTTCCTACATCAGATTATTTGCCCGTCTAATCCAGTACTGTCTTCTTTGACTGGCAACGGTTGTCCACGGTCTCAGGGTGGAGAAGGGTCTTTCGTCTAACCTGCTACCCGACCTCCTTTTTTGTGGGAATTTTTTGTTGTTGTTGTTGTTGCATGCATCAGTGTCATATAAAAATGTTCAGGATTTATAACATGCATTTGATGTTTCTTTTGGTCTTTTAGCCCCAGGCCCGCCAGTGCGGCTCGTGTTTCCTGAGGTGAGGCTGACATCGGTGCGTATTGTGTGGCAGCCACCTGAAGAGCCCAATGGAATTATCCTCGGTAAGCCAAAAGCAACGGTTTTGTATCGGGGCAGAACTGAGGGCGTCGGCCATAGACTTATCACGTCACCTTCCATTTTTAATAACTAGAAGACTTTTTAAAATAGAAGGTCAGGGTGTTGAGTCAGGATGCATCTCAACATCATTTTCTAGCTATCGAAACCTTCAGAAGTTCTCAGGCTCTGATGAAGTATTGCTCTGGGTGCTCTGAGTATTCTTTACAGTCAACCAAGAATTCTGGAATCCGAGAAATGCCTTACTGCCCGGCGAAGCCTGGGCATGGGGAGGCTAATTGCGGGTGAGGGTGGTGTGATGAGGCGGGGAGGTCAGCCAATGGGCTGCCTCAGTTTGTGCCGCTCGTGATGGGAGGGGGAGCAGGTTACAAAAGCCAAAACGCTCCTCCCATCAGCCTCTTTCGCTGCGCGGCTCCCTCCCTCCCTCCCTTCCCTGTAGACAGTGTGGGTTTGCTGGTCGTCTTTTCAGAGGCTGAGTAGGAATTTTTTGCTCATAATCTAACTTGGTTATGAGGGGTTTTTTTCACCTACTTCTCACTGTAAGACAGGCAGGGTGTTTAATTACGTTAATTTGTTGCAGTTTGGTCACATTTGATGGGGAGGCGGATAGGAGCGAGCATCTGGGGTGAGGTGTTAATTGGTGAGCAGTCACGGGCACCGTTTATGGTGAGAGGTAATCCCTGAGGGCCAACCACTGGGAGTCCAACGGGACCAGATGGGGGGGGATAAGGGTTACCTTTGAGGCCAACCCTCCTCAAACCACTCAGAGCCCAGCGGCATGAGGGGGGTTTGACACCGGAAGGCCTCCCGACCCCATAAGGGGAAAGCACGTATGGTGACAAACGAACAAGCGCCACTGTTCGGGCTGTGATTGCCTCGCCCGATCCCGGAATGGCCTCGAGGGTGGTCAATAGTTGATGCCCACTTAGGCCTGCCCCTCTTCTGCAAGCCTTTCAATAAATGTGGCCCTTATTTTAAATCCAATCTTGTGTCTCGTCTCATTATTTCTCACCCTTCACTTCCGCAAAACACCCTCCTGTAGCCTTAGCTGCTCTTACTCTCTCCTGCCGTGCCTTCAGCCCAGTCAAGTAGCTTCAGTACTAAAAAACATACTAGTGTGTATCAAGAGTGTGGATGCAGCCATTCCAAAACCAGGGCTCAAGAACAATACAAGTTAAAGCCCCCTGATACAAGTTAAAGCCCTCCTACCTCGCCCATGCTGGGCCCCCAGTCCATCTAGTAATGTGTAGTTTGACGCTGAGAAGTCAGTTTCCATAACCGAAGGAATGAAGGAAGCTCGTAGTCTTGGCTTTATAGTTGACTCCTCGCTCTCCTTTATTCCACATATTGAGGCAGTAGCTAAATCCTGTCGTTTTTTCCTGTATAATATTGCCAGGATTCGATCATTTCTGTCTGTCTCTTCTGCCAAGACTCTTGTTCATGCATTGGTTATTTCTCGGTTGGACTACTGCAACCTTCTTCTCACATCAGTCCGTTGGTTTCCGTTCACCACTCTGCTGCTAAGATCATCTTCTTGGCTCGCTGCTCTGACCATGTTGCTCCACGTCTGAAATCTCTTCATTGGCTTCCAATTCACCTCAGAATCCAATATAAACTTCTCCTGTTGACCTACAAAGCTTTTCACAGTCTAGCTCCTTCCTCTCTTTCTTCTCTCATCTCACCCTATTGCCCCGCTCGTGCTCTTCGCTCCTCTGATGCCATGTTTCTTACCTGCCCAAGGGTCTCTCCTTCCCTTGCTTGGCTTCGTCCATTTTCTTCCGCTGCCCCTTACGCCTGGAACGCTCTTCCAGAACATTTGCGAAGTACAAGTTCAATCGCAGTTTTTAAAACTCAGCTAAAAACTTTTCTTTTTTCTAAAGCTTTTAAAACTTGATTTTGATCTGACTTTTACACTGTTAGGTTTACTCTACCCTGTGCCTGTTTGGTGCATTCTCTTCCCCTTCTTATTGTTTTATTATGATTTTATTAGAATGTAAGCCTATGCGGCAGGGTCTTGCTATTTTATTGTTTTACTCTGTACAGCACCATGTATACTGATGGTGCTATATAAATATAACAATAATAATAATAATAATAATAATAATAATAATAATAATAATAATAATAATAATAATCAGAGCACTGTTTCTCACCTTGAATCCAGGAATCCAAAATGCCCTATCCACCCACCACCCACCGGTGCTGTCTATGGGCCACAGGGTTGCTCCCTAAGGGTAGTATCCAATGTTAGTCCTATGTAGAGTAGAGTAGACCAATGGAAATTAATTGTTTGTTCATCATAGCTGATAAAAGCTGTGTGAGCTCTTCTCTGGGAAACTGATCAAACTTTGCGTTTAGCATGTTTAGCGTTTTCAGACTGCACCCGTAGTGATACTTTATTTTTTAAGGTAGTCCTGTTGGTTTGATTTTGCCATCTAACGCAGTTCCCTTAAACCGTGAGGCGCTTTTCGCTTTGGGTTAAATAAAACCTGGAACTGCGTGTTGTAGATGGCATTTTCTCAGATGGTGTATGGCAGCCGAAAATATTCTGCTGATGATAATAGGGCCCACAAGGTGCTTGGAGTGTCATTAGATCAGATCTGAAAACAGCTGTTCCAGAATCCTTTGCATACAATAAGGGAAAAAAGGAAGGGTTTTTTTTCCCTCCAGTCTTGGCCCCAGTTAGCTGTCTCAGGCAGCATCCTGCTGGGTTCTCCTGGTGTTTGAGATGCTTATATTATCTCAAATGGAACTCTGTACCTTGTGTGCTTATTGTCAAATTAAAACCAGGCGTTTAAACACAGGATTCGTATACATGGGCAAATCCCATCTACCTGGAACAGTCTGTTTGGAAAATAGCAAAGAAATACTTTCACCTGCCTGGCAGTAGCCTTGCCTCCAAAATTGGGATGCTAGAGAAATTTGACGCAGGCTAAAATACGTTTGGATTTCTAGGAATCTGACCTGTGGAATCTGTTGCATCCTCAGGCCGCGCGGAGTCCATGGACTATTGTTTCTTCTATATATTCCCAAAATTTACTCAAATGTATTAAAATACACAAGTTTCTCCTGAGACTGGAAAATATGAGTATGACAGTAAACACCTTGCTGGATGTTCCTTTTCGCATTCCAGTCCATTGTTGTTTATTCGTTCAGTCGCTTCCGACTCTTCGTGACTTCATGGACCAGCCCACGCCAGAGCTTTCTGTCGGCCGTCGCCACCCCCAGCTCCCCCAAGGTCAAGTCTGTCACCTCCAGAATATCCTCCATCCATCTTGCCCTTGGTCGGCCCCTCTTCCTTTTGCCTTCCACTTTCCTTAGCATCAGCCTCTTCTCCAGGGTGTCCTGTCTTCTCATTATGTGGCCAAAGTACTTCAGTTTTGCCTTTAATACCACTCCCTCAAGTGAGCAGTCTGGCTTGATTTCCTGGAGTATGGACTGGTTTGATCTTCTTGCGGTCCAAGGCACTCTCAGAATTGTCCTCCAACACTACAGTTCAAAAGCATCTATCTTCCTTCGCTCAGCTTTCCTTATGGTCCAGCTCTCGCAGCCATAGGTTACTACGGGGAATACCATTGCTTTAACTATGCGGACCTTTGTTGTCAGTGTGGTGTCTCTGCCCTTAACTATTTTGTCAAGATTTGTCATTGCTCTCCTCCCAAGAAGTCAACGTCTTCTGATTTCCTGGCTGCAGTCAGCGTCTGCAGTAATCTTTGTGCCCAGAAATACAAAGTCTGTCACGGCCTCCACGTTTTCTCTCTCTATTTGCCAGTTATCAATCAAGCTGGTTGCCATAATCTTGGTTTTTTTGAGGTTTAACTGCAACCCGGCTTTTGCACTTTCTTCTTTCACCTTTGTCATAAGGCTCCTCAGCTCCTCCTCGCTTTCAGCCATCAAAGTGGTGAATTCAGTCCATTACCTCCACATATTACTCCTTACATTGTTACTACGGGTGTATATTCCTCCCCTCTGTAAGGAAGACCTCTTTCCAACTCAGCCTACTCCCTCGTTGGTGCCCTTCTGTCCTCTCTACATCCAGCATACATCTTGAAGTAACTATGGCCTTAGCTAGACCTACCTTTTGTTCCGGGAGAGAGGAGGGGAGACCTCCGTTGGGATTAACGCGAGATCTCTCCCCTGTTTACACGTAAGGCACGATGACCTTAGGAAGAGAGGCGTCCACCCGCCATTTTTAAAATTTGCTGGTCGTGCGAATGGTTGTGCTCAAAGGTAACTGGTTTTTTTTAAAATTTAAATTAATTTCCCCACTCCCCCCACCCTACCCCTGATGGGCGCAGCGATCCTGGCTTCGCGTGGAGTGGGGTCAAGCCGCAGAAACAGGCCACACATTCCACGGTCTCGGGCTCAGCCCAGGACCGCAGAAAAAGCGGGCCCAAAGGGGAGGGCGATATCCCGGGGCAAGGGAGGGATGATCCATCCCTGATCCCTGGATCCCCTGTGTGTCATGTGGATGCACAGGGATGATCCCTGGGTTCGCCCCGGGATATAGCCTGATCTAGCTACGGCCTACTGTATGTGTCAGAAGAACCCGCATCAAGAAACTGGTTCAGAATTAGACGTAACTCAAGTTTGCAAATTGCTGTTTTGATCTCATGTTGCGTTCGCACACACCTCTTGCCTTTGAAATGCTAAGTGGTAAAAATCAGCAATGTGTACGAGGACAACTTTAATCTCTTGGTTTTATGCAGAATCTCTCCTCCCAGTTCTGCAACAAATTAATAGCTGTCTGTATGTTCAGATGTGCTGCAATTTCCTAGGGCTGAAGGGCTTTGTATTGTAGTGATGAGCATTAAAAACAGCATTAGTATTCAGAGTGGAAAGCTAAGGCCCCTTCGTGTTCACGTGGGGATGGGGTAGTGAAGAGGTAGCTTGCCTTAGAGTGACCTGGGCCAGATCTACACCAAGCAGAATATAACACATTGAAAGCAGTTTGAAAACCGCCTATGAAATGTGTCCTGGGCCTCAACAGTTGTTATAAACCGTTATAAAGCACTAGTGTAGATCCTCCCCTGACATTGAAGATAGGGTGACCCTGTGAAAAGGAGGACAGGGCTCCTGTATCTTTAACAGTTGCATAGAAAAGGGAATTTCAGCAGGTGTCATTTGTATATATGGGAAATCTGGGGAAATGTCCTCTTCATCACACCAGTTAAAGCTGCAGGTGCCCTGCCCTCTTTTAAATCTAGTCACTCTAGTATAGCTCCTGCATCCGCTGAACTTCCCTTTTCAATACAACTGTTAAAGATACAGGAGCCCTGTCCATAGGGTCACCCTATTGAAGAGTCACATTAAACTCTTGTCTTTTATTCGGTTCAGAAAGGACTACATGCCAAGATCACTTTCTTTGATGAAATTTGTAGGGCACGTTGTTTTTTTAAAGAAGGACACTTGATAATCTAAAAGAGGCAACAGTCAGGTTTATATGGAAATTTAGGCCAAAACAACAGTGCAAATTCATGAGGAAGGTAGTTCTTCGTACAGCATGGAATACATTTATGGAACACACCATCACGAGATGTGGTGACAATGACTAGCGTAGGCTTTTGAAAGAAGGTTTAGGGTGCAATGCTATAGGCACATACTTGGGAGTAAGTAACTCTGGATGTGGTGTTACTTCTGAGTATGCATACAAATACTCTGTTGTACAAATCAGTGAGTGATACATCTATGAACAGCCATGCTAGCTAACTAGAGGCAGAGTTCCTTTGAGTGCCTTCTGCTGTGGACAAGCCCAGTTGCCTTCATGTCTTATGAACTACCCAGAGGCCTCTGGCTATCTGTTGCTGGAATGAGGGTGGAGGAAATTTTGCTCCCTTGTTCTTGTTTGCACTGCCTAAGTTGTTAGCACATCCTTTGGAAGCTCGGCATTCCCCTTGAGAACAGGCCCTTGATGTGTCCTCTCCTTACCCTTGATGTTATGATATATCGTCCCATTATCCAATTGAGCTATGTTATCAGCCAATCAAAAAACGTGTTCAGTAGGTCTTTTAACTACCTCGCTGCATCTGAATGGCTGTTCGGTTAAGTCAGTCATTGGGAGGGGCGGGCAGTGTCTGTGACAGCATTGCTTATGAAACTTACACAGTAAGAAGAGAACTTCATATCTGGGTGATAGCCAAATGAATCAGCAGGAATTGGCAGCCTCTACATTCTTGTGGAAGTATTTCTAAGTTCTCTGTATAATGATTTTTCTCTCGCAAGGCAGGCCTAATCGTATTCATTTCTTTCTCCAAATCTGAGCTTCTTCCGATGCCTTGAAAACGTCTTCCAGCCTCATATCCAATCTCCATTCTGCTCTGAGAATATTGCTGCATTTTTTTTTCTTGTAATGTTCTTTACTGTGTTCAGCAATTTTTTGAGTTCCGTTTCATACCGAGTTTCTATTCCTCATGTCTTAATGGCCTTTAAAATGCCTATTGCATTTATTGCTACGTTGCTTCTGTAGCCCCAGGGCATACATTAATTTCTCTTTGAACACTTTCCATTTACCTCTATTGATTTCCCTCTTTTGATTTCACCCAGCACTTCCCCTGGTCTTTTCTTCTTTTTGTCGCTGAAGTTTTGTGTTCCAGTACTTTCCCATGGAACGATCTCACTTAGGCATTATTTTGGTGTTGTAGCTGATTCACAGTTTGGGGGTTATTTTTAATTTTAATTTCATTTTTGCCACCTGTCTCAACAGTTTTCATATTTATGGGGCAGACTGTGGCCTTAGCTAGACCTAAGGTTTATCCCGGGATCGTCCCGGGGTCATCCCTGCCTGCTCCTGGGATCCCCTGTGTGTCATTTACAGGAACGGGGATGACCCCAGGACGATCCCGGAATAAACCTTAGGTCTAGCTAAGGCCTGTGTGTGCATTTTAGCTCCCCCAGGCTCAAATCAGATTGACGTAGAACAGGGTTGTACAGAACTCACAGGGCCCATTTCACCCACCTCAAGCTGGCTGTGTTCCTTCAGCTATATTTCAGGGGGTTAAGTTGAAATTCTTTTTAGGGGAAGAGAGTTGGAGTAGCCACCATTTTGTTTTCCTAGAAAGCTGTGTTCTGAGATGCGTTTTCAGTCTGGGGGGAAGCAAGAAGTGAACAAGAAGGTTGCATTTATTTATTTATTTATTATTTTATTACATTTATATACCGCCCCATAGCCGAAGCTCTCTGGGCGGTTTACAAAAGTTAAAAACAATGAATATTAAAAACAGATATACAAAAATTTAAAACCATCAAAAGCATAAAAACAATTTCCATTTAAAAACAATATCGATTTAAAACAACTGTTCTGGGGTCAATTAAAAATTCAGCATATGTTGATAACTGCCTGAGAGAAGAGTAAAGTTTTAACCTGGCACCAAAAAGATAACAATGTTGGCACCAGGTGAGCCTCATGGGGGAGATCATTCCATAATTGGGGGGCCACCACTGAGAAGGCCCTCTCCCTTGTTGCCATCCTCTGAGATTCCCTCGGAGTAGACACCCGGATGAGGACCTTAGATGTTGAGCGCAGTGTATGGGTGAGTTCATGTCGGGAGAATATTGTGGTCCCAAGCCATGTAAGGCTTTATAGGTCAAAACCAGCACCTTGAACTGGGCTTGGAAACGTATAGGCAGCCAATGCAAGTGGGCCAGAATCGGCCTTATATGTTCGAACCTTCTGGTTCTGGTTACCAATCTGGCCACTGCATTTTGCACAAGCTGCAGCTTCCGAACCATCTTCAAAGGCTGCCCCACGTAGAGCGCATTGCAGTAATCTAATTGATAAAGAGGAGGAGTAACTCCACAGAGCTTCTGTTAGCGGGCCCTGCTGGGGTGTTGGCCTTCAACATGTGCCCAACCACGTCTTCCCACGTCTAGCCCCAGGCCTACCTGTGAGGAAGCCAATGGGATTATTTACTTTTGTGAGTGAGCCTGTTGGATTGTTCACAATATCCCTACATTCTTACAGTAGACAAATCGGTTCAAGAAGTGCTAGCCTTAGATGTTGTTCTCCATAGCCAACATCTGTTAGTTTTTAGCTCCATGGAAGCAGGTGTCACTATTACTAAGAGTATCAAATAACTTATTGAAACCTTCCTTTGCTCCTTCTTGTTGGCCCTCAACCTGGGTGTTCGCCGTAGTTTGCCCAGCTGGTACTAATGAAGAAGGGCCTCCCCACGCCTCACATAGATTCCTCCTCAGGCCCCCAACATGGAATACACTCATGTCCTTTGGGATCTCCATCCTGGGAGCGTAAAATGGGCCCAGCAATTGGACCATTTTAAGCGTGATCAGCAAGGACTTTTCTTGGGAATCCCCTCCCTCACACACAGCCGTGAGCATGGAGGGCATTAAATGATGCCGTTTATTACATTAATTCATACAGCTCCTCATAATCAGCCAATTGGATGAGTTGCTGAATGCACTAATAGCTGAATATGCCATTTTACCAATCCTGCCCAAGCTTGAAGGGGGAACAGAGCAAGAAATGAGATGGATTTAAACTGGTTTGCTCTTGATAGCAAGTGTAATCACTCTGCAGACCAAGGTGAATTTCCTTCCCATGTTTTGTATTTTCTCACCGGGCTTTTGTTTTGATGCCTGTGCTTATTTTGATTTCATCTCTAACTTTTGCACTCACTTTGGCCTCTTGTTTGCTGTAGTGCGCCTCCCCCCTCCATTCTGTCCCGCTTGCCTCCTCTACCAGCTGATTCTTGCCGTGGCTTTGGTTTTGCTTTCTGCACATGTGCAGGAACTGGAAAAGGTCAGACCACATCACTCCAGTGCCTCCTTCGATGCGCTCTCTCTTCCTTGGCTTTAAAAATCAGTTAACTAAAATGCTGTAGCATTTATTAAATCAGGCCTAGATTTCACAGTGTGGGAAGTAAGATACATACCTGGGCAGTCTGCATAACATTTGCAAAGGGTAAAGCTAAAGATATTCAAAATTGGGTGCCTCTTTCCCTCTCTCATACTGGCCCCCTTATGAGCTGTGCACAGCTAATGGTCTCTGAAGATTAGACTCTTTTTAATGCGAATGCCTAACAACACCCAGCTGGTACATTTTTTTTCCTAATATTCCTGTTAACACATTGCAGATTTCAAATAGATGAAATAACAAGATGGATCCTCCCGCTCTTTTCCAAATCAATTTCAAATTTCTTACAAAAATATAGAGCTGGTATTCTTAATTATACCAATAATATAGAAGTGAGAAATATCCAAGTTCTTCTTCGTGGTCTCTATGCATCACACATATGGGCTTTGCGCCTGCGCAGAGACCAGACCGGAACCTACTATAGCTGAGTGGAACGTTTTTGGCGGGAACCCCTCCCCCCACGCTACCGCGCACGTCCATGGGGTTCCCGCCCTTACCTCAGTTCTTCGTCGTCCGCCGTTGTGCATAGACCAGCTTAACCGAACCTCTAGCGTTTTTCTAGTTAACTTACTTAATCTTTTCTTTAAACCTGTTCATTCTTTAATCTTTCCTAATTCTTCTTACTTCTTTCTTATCTATATAAAAAAAAAAAAAAAAAATTAATCAAATTGTAGATAGTTTTTCCCTCAGCGACTTCGGTCGCCTGAGGCCCGTATGGCAACGAAAGCCCCATTTAGGAAGTGTGTAAGGTGTGGGGCGAAACTTCCGCCGACGGACGGACACTCTCTTTGTCTCGTTTGTTTGGGAGAAGGACACGTTGTGGAGGCCTGCCACCACTGTATGTCGTTTACAAAACAAACTAGGAAACATAGAGCCGATAGACTTCGCTCTATATTGTGGGAAAAAGCTCTCAAGGCTACTGAGGCTCCCAGTATGGAAAAAACGGCAGTTGGTAAGTCCGTTACTGAAAAAACGGCAATCCGTAAGCCCGTTATCGACAAACCAGCAGACCGCGGCACTGAGGTGCAAGCCAGAGCTCATAGGGCACAGATACCCCTCACGCCTGGCCGGTCTTTGACGAGTTCTATGGCTAAGAAGATTTCAAAGAAAGCCAGAACTCCTAAACCTTCTTCGGAGCTGGAGAAGAAGAAGAAGAAGAAGAAAAAGAGGGACGCTGAAAAATCCACCTTAGCGTCACCTCGAGCGGCGGAGCCTGTTAGGAGTCATTCCACGCCTCCCATTGCTCCGACCGCGTCGATGTCGAGGCCTCCCTCGGCATCGAGATCTCAGTCGGTACCGATGGCCACGGTACCGACACGCCCACTCAGCCTTTCGGAGGGTGAACTAAGAGATTCCGCGTCAGCGGCTTCTTTCCAACAGCCTACAAGGCCTCAAACGTTGCAGGGATTAATCCCACTACAACCATCTCCAAGACTTACACCTCGTCGTGAATGGGACGGAGCTTCTAGATACTCCGATCCTCAGCCAAGATATGAAGACTATGAATGGGACCGATATCGTCCCCAGCGCTACTTTCCGGATCGACAGAGTCCCCGGGAAGGTTACTATGCGCACCCGCCACCTATGACAAGAGTGTGCCGGTTACCACTACCTTCACCACCTGACCATCAGGCTTCGAGGGTGTCTACTCCTCGACAATGTATGCAACCTTCGGCGTCGACCGGGGCAGTTCCCACGGTACCAACAGACCAACTTCAATTGCAGGTGGTTACGCTGTCTTCTCCTGAGCAAGACTACCCTTCAGATTCGGAATCGAGGGTGTCTGCGACTCCAACGATGCCTTCGCCGGAGGATGAGGTCCACGATGACGACCCCTCCTCTCCTTCGGACGATATGGTCAGGTTTTCTGACCATATGCTTAGGATGTCACAGGCATTGGGATTAGATATCCAACAAACGGACGAATCGGTTGTGGACCCCATTTATGATGTATTCCAGACTACCACTAATCAAAGACTTGCTATTCCCGTTCCACATGCATTGAAGCAAACAGCTCAGCTGTCTTGGAAGACACCTGCTGTGACTCAGGCTACGTCTAAAAGATTAGAGACTCTTTATCGAATCCAGGAGGAAGGCGTCAAATTTTTGGTACAGCACCCAAAGCCTAACTCCATCGTGGTTGAGTCAGCCCAAGGCCAATCGCAGAAGGCACATTCGGCACCGGTGGATAGGGAAGGGAGGAAATTGGACCAGACTGGTAGAAGGATTTACTCCTCTTCTTCTCTAGGTATTAGAGCGTCAGCATACGAAGCGACGATGGCGAGGTACCAGCTTTTCCTGTGGGAAAAGATGGGGTCCTTATGTGAACACCTCCCGGAGGACAAGAAGGAGCTGGCGAGAGTGTTTCAAAATGAGGCCTCTGCAATCGCCAGGCAGCAATTATCCACGGCCCGACACCAAGTGGATTGCCATTCGAAATCGATGATGGGCGCAATATCTCTGAGGAGACATGCGTGGCTCAGATCAGCTAATTTGACCCATGAAACCAAGTGGAGGATTGAGAGTATGCCATTCGATGGCGAAGGACTCTTTAATACTAACACTGATGAAACCCTGGACTCCATCTACAAAGCGAGAACAACGGCTAAGAAGATGGGGTTCACTGCTCCTCCTGTGCAGTATAGGCCAAAGAGATGGGTGAGACCGCCAACGCAACAACACCAGCAATACCGGCCTCAGTACCAACCTCAACCTCGGCAGCAACAACAACAGTTGCAGAGGAAGAGACCATACCAAGCTCGATATCAACAAGATAAGAGGCAACCTGACTTCTCTAAGAAGCAGCGTGTTTGACTCTTCGGCCCCAGATCCACCCCCTTTTGCGGATCGCCTAGCACCCCATTACCATCTATGGGAGTCAATAACAACAGACTCCTGGGTGCTCACTATCATCAACTCGGGCTATGCCATCGAGTTCGATGCCCTTCCTCCTTTTTCCGGCGTGAAAGTAACGACTCCATCCCCTCCTCTGCTGCTCGAGGTACAGACCTTACTATCGAAGGGAGCCATCTCTTCTGTACCTGCAGAGGAACTCAACCAGGGGTTTTTCTCCCGTTACTTCACGGTCCCGAAGAAAGATGGAGGTCTTCGACCGATCATGGACTTAAGACAACTGAACAAGTTCATCACCCCGAGGAAGTTCCGTATGACAACGGTTACTTCAATTTTACAGCTTCTACAGAAAGGAGTTTGGTTCGCAGTGGTGGATCTGAAGGATGCGTATTTCCACATATCCATCAGGAAGTCGCATCAAGCTTACCTTCGGTTTTCGATCGGCACATCCCAGTACCAATTCACCGTTCTCCCGTTTGGGTTGGCCACGGCACCGAGGGTCTTTACGAAGGTCATGGCGGTGGTGTGCGCCCACCTAAGGCAGAAAGGCATTTACGTTTATCCATACCTGGACGATTGGCTCCTCGTAGCGGACAACAGCGAGGCGCTCCAGTTAGACATATTAACCACCCTCAACCTGTTGGACTCGTTGGGGCTGTGGGTCAACCACGAAAAGTCCATTTTGACTCCACAGCAGAGATTGGACTTCATAGGGGTAACCCTATCCTCTCGAGACGGGAGGGCATACTTACCGTCAACCAGGGCGAACACCTTGCAGCAGTTAGCCATCGATATCGAGAGCCGCCGAAAGGTTTCGGCATGGACAATTCAGAGACTGTTAGGATTGATGGCAGCTACTACGGCAGTCATCAGATTTGCAAGACTCAGAATGAGGATCTTACAGGCCTGGTTTTTGAGGACTTTCGACCTCAGACACAATGCTCGACGAACTTACCTTTCGATACCGAAGCAAGTGAGGGCATCCCTGAGATGGTGGTTCTCGATGTCGACTCTTCTCGAAGGCGTTCCATTCCAACAAGACGCGCCTTCGGTAACGATCACGACGGATGCATCCTTAGAAGGATGGGGAGCCCATTGCAGCTCTTTAACCTCTCAGGGTCGTTGGTCTCGATCACAGAGGGAGCATCACGTCAACCATCTCGAACTCCTGGCAGTAGAAAATGCAGTAAAAGCATTTGCACAGATGATCGAGGGCAAGAAGGTCTTGATCGCGACAGACAATACTACTGTAGTGGCATACATCAACAGGCAGGGTGGAACAAGATCACACCCCCTGAACCGTTCTGCACTCAGGATATGGAACTGGTGCATAAAGAGAAGGACTTACCTGACTGCGATCCATGTAGCCGGCAAGGAAAACGTCATTGCGGACTCTCTCAGCAGATCCTTCCATGTCGACCACGAGTGGGAGCTCGACGTCGAAGTGCGGGAAAGCCTTTTTCGGTACTGGGGCCGCCCTGTTGTCGATGTCTTCGCTACCGAGGACAACGCAGTCTGCGCCAAGTTTTGCAGCAGGGCAGGAAAAGGAAAGCGCTCTCTAGGAGACGCTTTCACCAGGACTTGGAGAGGAAATCTCCTGTACATGTTTCCTCCCTTTCCACTTTTGACAAGAGTGATAGCCAAGATCCAGATGGACAACTCCGATTGCATCCTGATCACGCCGTGGTGGCCTCGACAGACGTGGTTCTCCCACGCTCTTCGGCTATCGAGAGGGGATTACATCAGACTCCCGTCGACACCGAAGCTACTGTCTCGACACCAGGGCAGGGTTCGACACGCAGATCTGTCGACCCTCAAGATGACTGCATGGAGGATAACAACCACTCCTCCTCTGGAACTAGAACTTTGACTGTGGATCACATTATATTGGCAGCGCTAAAGCCTTCCACTAGGAAAGCTTATGCAGCAAAGTTGCAGAGATTTCGGAACTTTGCTTCAGAACAAGATCAAACACCAGAATCTTGCCACTTAGCCTTTATCCTCAATTATTTACTGATGCTTTTTCAGCAGGGACTTAAGCTTACATCCATCAGAGTGCACTTAGCTGCAATTACATCTTTTCACCAAGGCATAGATGGGTTTACACCCTTTACCCACCCAACAACTAAGAAATTTTTGAGAGGGCTTAAGAACACAATACCAACTGTGAAAAGTATTGTACCTCCATGGAGCCTGTCAGTTGTGCTGCAAGCACTGACACGCAAGCCCTTCGAGCCCATGGCTTCGACAGACCTTAGGCTACTTACTTTTAAGACTGTCTTTCTAGTAGCCATTACATCGGCAAGACGGGCAAGTGAGCTTAGAGCTCTTAGGATAGATGTCCCGTACACTATCTTTCATAAGGATAAGGTTGTGCTACGCACAGATCCAGCCTTCCTGCCTAAGGTAGTGTCTACTTTTCATCTGTCCCAGCATATTACTTTGCCTGCCTTCTTCCCTAATCCAACTACACCTCTTGAGTCTTCCTTGCACACTCTCGATGTAAGAAGGGCTCTTGCTTTTTACAAAGACAGGACAGAGACATTTAGAAAAACAAAGCAATTGTTTATTTGTTATGGTGAGCCTTCTAAGGGACTCCCTGTCTCTTGCCAGCGGTTGTCACGCTGGATAGTGGAGACGATTGAATTGGCCTACTCTATCTCTAAATTAGAGTTAGTGAAACCTGTGACAGCTCATTCCACCAGAGCTGTTTCAACGTCGGTGGCTTTCACCAGAGGTGTTCCACTGACTGAAGTCTGTAGAGCCGCAACGTGGTCCACTCCATCCACGTTTGTTAAGCACTACAGTTTGGACACCCGTGCGAGGCAGGACTGCTCATTTGGGAGGACAGTGCTTTCGGAGATCTTCAGATGATGCACCAACCCACCTCCAAAGGTATGTCAGCTTGCTACTCGCCCATATGTGTGATGCATAGAGACCACGAAGAAGAAATGCAGGTTGCTTACCTGTAACTGTAGTTCTTCGAGTGGTCATCTATGCATTCACACAACCCACCCACCATCCCCACTTGGTGGTGCGAGACTTATAAATGACACTGTTTTATTGTGGAATGTACTTTACTTTATTTACACTCATGTTTATGGGGGCACAACGTCGGACTCCTGTAAACTGAGGTAAGGGCGGGAACCCCATGGACGTGCGCGGTAGCGTGGGGGGAGGGGTTCCCGCCAAAAACGTTCCACTCAGCTATAGTAGGTTCCGGTCTGGTCTCTGCGCAGGCGCAAAGCCCATATGTGTGAATGCATAGATGACCACTCGAAGAACTACAGTTACAGGTAAGCAACCTGCATTTGTCGATCCACTCACAAGGACATTTCCAGGGTTCAGGCTTTTAAACTCATGAAATGAATGTGCTTAAATTTTTGAGATTATCCCTTTCTTAAAGGCGCAGGGTGAACTCAACCAAGTTGCTGCTTTTAACGTATGTTGTTCATCCTGTTATTATACTACGTATAACAACGTTATTGCATGTCACCTTGTGCAGGCTTGCCCTTGCATCTAGGCAGAAGAACCACCCACTAACAGTACCTCTCTCTTGTGTCTAGATTAAGTACGTTAGAAACCACTTAAATGCACAAGGAGTAATATGGTTTTTCCAGTCTGAGATTCTATGAAAACTATTTCTACGATTTGATCTTTCAAGTTGTAATTCTTTTCAGCGTGTGTGTGTGTGTGTGTGTCCGTCCGTCCGTCTGTCCATGTCTAGGGATGAGCAGCTAAATCATCACTTTGAGAGCTTTTCTCTCGTAGCTCTTCCTGGCTCCTACTTGTGGTTCAGGTGCTCTGGCAAAGCCACACACTTAGATGCTTGATTTTATGGAGCCAAGTTTGAAAATATATGTGGCCCATCTACTCTCTCATCTGCGTACATCCTGCTTCCAAGATGGGCTTCAACAGCCGGGCTCGCTCTCAAATCTTGTCTGCTGTAATTTGAGCATCAGTGAAACATGGTCCTCTCCTCTGGCACCTCTGAAGCAGCGAAGTATACGAGACGTGACTCACAATGATACAGCGGCTGGGGAAACGAAAGGAACAGCCGCGTTCCCATTCCACGGTCACAAATTATCCCATTCCCTCCAGTGTGTGTGTGGGGGTGGCAGCGGGTGTGTGTGTGGGGGAGACAGTGACATATAAGGAGAGGACAGGTTATCTGTTAAAACATTACTAGCCCCACCACACACAGTTAGCTCCATCTGTATCCCAATTAAACACCAAAATCCGCGTGTGAATATGCGGCGCGCACAGAATTGGCTCGGCAAAGAATGTTTCCGACTCCTCTTTTATTGCCTCTTGCCTTGTTTATGTATCGCAGAGTCGGTGCCATGTCTCTGCTGGAGACGGACGGATCCCCGCTATCACAAGCGTCCTTCTGCTGTTCTCCATCCCCTGTTCTTGCGCTCTTGTTTTCAGCTCTCCCTTTCTTTCCTTGCAATTGGAATCCAGTGACTATCCAAACTTCAGTGGGAATATAAAGGCCTTTTGGGGGGGAGGGGTTGGGGATGGAAGGGAGGTAAATTAGGCTCCTGTCTCTGCAGAACTCTTCAGAGTCCAGAGGGCTAGCAGATGTCCATCACAACTGAGTTCAGCTGCTTCTGTGTCGGGTTTATTTGGCCGTCATTCTCCACCATCTAACTTGATGGCGCATTTCATGGTTCTCGCTGCAAGCAAAGCAAAGCCATCTCTGATAGAAATTGGTTTTGGAGCTTAGCAGCCGGACAGGGCTTGTAGTAAGCTCCAGAAGAAAGCGAGCCTGGCGGGTTGGCAAGTGTTCGCAGAATGAGTTTGAACAGTTGGTGCTGCGTCACCTTGGGGGATGTTAGCCTTGAACGCATTGACTCACATAGTTGGACTGGAGGTAATGACAACCATTGAAAAGGCTTGTATGGCGGTCAGATTATTCCCCACCCCTCATCTGGTTTGAGCTGCCGCCCCAAGCCCCGGGAACTGGTCTTAAGGCACATAATGAGGCCAATGGGTTGAAACTATGCAGGTCTGAGTCCACTCAAGAAGATGGCCACAAGACGTAGTGATGGCCATCAAACTGGATGGCTTTAAAAGGGGGGGTGGTCAAAAACCTGGAGGAGAAGACCATCAATGGCTCCTAGCCCTGCCTCCAGTATCAGAGGCAGCAAGGCTACGTACACCAGTTGCTGGGTGCTCTTGCACTCATGTCTTGCTAGTGGGCTTTTCTGTGGGCAGCTGGTTGGCCAATGTGTGAACAGAACGCTGGACTAGATGGACCGTTGGTCTGATCCAGCAGGGCTCTTCTGATGTTCTTACATTCTTACCTGGGAACATCTTATCGGTCGCCTTGGGTTCCATGATGGAAGAAAGGTGGGATTAGAAGTGTACTAAATAAATCAAATGCGTGTCAACCTCTAGCCTGCTTCGGTTGCCCCATTTGATCATCTCTCAGGCTATGGGATAAGAGCATGAAGTTCTTTCCCATCACCATTGAAAGCCCCACGAAACTATTTGGGGAGGGGAGGGGGAGACATGGGGTCGGTGCAGGTCTGGGCCGGCCTTACCTTGTCAAAAACCCCTGCGGATTCTTTGCTTTGGTACCTGTTACATTTTCACAGCACATCAATATGCTCCAGGAAGATGAAACTGTTCTTGTATCTCGTTCGTATAAGAATGAAATGTGGAACACATTTCATGGTGGATTATCACTCTGAAGGCCTTTTCCATTCATCATGAACTCAGTAATTTCCTACATAATGTACTGCATCAGGCGTGGGGGATGGGGAGGGATGTCATAAAACTCAGCTGGTAAATCCTAAAAGCAGCAAATTACGTTGTTTTGCCTCCAAATAAATAAGTAATTAGGACGCACTGCTAGTCTTGGCACTTTTCCTCTGCCGAAAGACTGGAAAAACAAAGCCGACCCCTGTGAACATCTTCTTCTTCTTCTCCTCCTCCTCCTCCTCTTTTTTGTTTGTCGCTACTAATTTAGGGTACCAAATTGCATACCGCTTGGCAACCAGCAGCCCGAACAAGTTCACCACCGTGGAAGTTGGCTCCACAGTCCGGCAGTTTGTGGCTACAGATCTCCTGCCCGAATCGGCGTACATCTTCCGAGCCTCTGCCAAGACCCGGCAGGGCTGGGGGGAACCCTTGGAAGCCACAGTCATCACAACGGAAAAAAGAGGTAACGGCTGCAGCTGGGACGGAAGCTGACTTCTGCAAGAGTCATCTGTGTTACGCTTGTCCCAAGTCAGGTTACTCAGGCTCATTAGCTGGCCCAGGGGGGTGGGGGTGGGTTGGCTTTTCCCCCTTATTATATTGGCTCAGGGACAAGGCCCTTTTTGCAGGCGATTTCCCACAGACCTTCCCACTGACTCCAAAAAAAGAGTATCATCACCAAAATGAAAATGAAGGATTGATTGGGCAAATTGCAGAAGGCAGATGTGACCAGATCCGTGTTGTTTCCCTGGCTCCGCTTTGCTGTGTGTTGTCGTTTCCGAGAAAAATGCCTTTTGGGCTGGGCTGTGGAGAGAAGGTTCGTCTCTTTTGAGGATCTGGGGCAGCTGTGTTGGGGTGCAAAATGGCAGGAGGTCGCTGTGAGTGGTGGGCAACCACTGTGAAGGCTGTGGAGCAGGGCTGGGGAACGTCAGGCCCAATCCGCTCTCCTGCAGACCCACTCCGTCCCTCTGGGGTTGCCCAGAATTATGGCCACTTCCTCTTGCTCCATCCCCTTTCCCTTGACAACCAACCATTGGGTCATTTCCTGGCTTTCCTGGCAATCTTCTCCCCATTCTAAAAGGTCGAAATGTCTCTCCGGAGGCTTTGTTGGTAGTACTCAGAGCTACAATGTGCTGGCATTGTTTGGTATTTGGGGAATATTTTGGCTCCACCCACTTTTGCCTTTAGCTCCACCCAACACTAGAATGTGGCCCTCAGGAGCATCTCTAACATGGAACTTGTCCCTCGGGCTGAAAGAGGCCCCATGTCAAATGAGCAAATTTTGCTCATAACCAGAACGGTGTCCACATGTCACAAATAAGAGCCATAATTTGTATGGGATAAAGCAACTGGGTGCACACACAGGGACAGAGGCCAACATTGGGGGCCACCCTTAGGAAGCTGCCAAAGTTCTGATGGCCCAGCAAAGCCTACAAGGGCTGAAAGCTGTCCTAAACCCCCGTGATGGGCAGCTGGGTCTAGAAAGCAACCATGATCAATTTCCCATGGTGCTTCAGACCTAACATCACATGGTGGGAAATTAAAATGGAGATCTGCTCCTGGAAGGCTGCCATTTTAAATTTCCCATAATGCCCCGGAGCAATGCTACATCAGGCAGAATTTTAAGGGGTAGCTTAACAGTTGCCTGCCGCTGTCTTAAGAACATCAGAAGAGCCCTGCAGGATCAGACCAAGGGTCCATTGAGTGCAGCAGTCTGTTCACACAGTGACCAACCAGTTGCCCATGAGAAACCCACAAGCAGGACATGACGCAACGGCGCCATCCCACCCACGTTCCCAGCAACTGGGCTACACAGGCTTACTGCGTCTGAAACTGGAGGTAGCCCACAGCCAACAGGACTAGTACCCATTGCTTCTGTTCTTCAAGCTAGCTTGCAGCTAATAGACCCTATGACATAGGGCACCCAACACTTTCCAAGCCCTGGAGCCTGTGCCAGGCCTACTCCCTGACCCTGGCAAGGCCCAGCTGTCCTGCTTGTCTATTAAGGATCACGCTTGTGTTACCCATTCCAGGCTCTGATCCTTGGCCAGGCTCGAATGTGACAAAAAGTTGGGAGAATTTCACTCCAAACCATGGGAACTGGCTCTAAATATCATACACATTATCTTCCATACGCAGACCTCATTTGCTTGCTGATTGATTATATGTATAGTCTGCTTTCCCGTGGCCGTGCTGCATAAAATCGACATTGCGCAAGACACTTGACAACAACTCACTACCAAATGATAGCGAATCTAAGAGTCGTCCTATAGGAAATGTTTCCGGATGGAAACTCAGAGAGCCGGGTTTGGCTGCTGGCAGTTCTAGAGCAGCCGTGATCAGCGCCCTCGTCTACTTCTCTCCTAGGATACCTGTTTCCCCCAAGCCATCGTCCGTTTGTCCATCACTCTCATGGTTATTATTAACTAGACGTTAAATCCAGACCTGCAGAATACCTACCGCTGCCTCTGAGGGGAAATTATTTGAAGTGTCGGTGAAAACAGAAGCAAGGAGCAAAGCATGTCAGGGTTTGTCTGCACTCCCGGTTTGACCCCTGGGCTAAACTGAAGTGTGAACGCAGCCACTCGCGGGTAAACGATGCTTAATCCCTCACGTTGGTGTCTCTTTCCTCAGTGGATTCCAATGAGAACCGTTCACAGAGGCTACAAAGCCGCTTGCTCACGTTATGTCCGGCGCACCTCCTCTGCGCATTGTGCTGTTTCATGCTCCCATCACCACACGCATTAGGAAGCCCCAGGGCTGCTTGGTAAAGGGGCAGTTTCTTTGGGAGTAGAGCGCGCTAGAGATGGATTCTGCCGTTGGTAATGAACGGTGTGTTTACAAATGCACCGTGAGCAGCTGGGAATCGAGCCCGCGCATGGGCGAGTCAGACGGCGTGGCCGGGAACAAAACGGGTACGGCACAAGTTGAGTTGGAAGACCTCTCAGTCCTGAAAAACCTCGGCCCGCAACACCAAAACAGCCTTGCAATTAGGGGGGCTAGGTGCAAAAACAAACTTAAAAAAGGGCAGGGCTCCTGCACTTTTAATAGTCATTTCTGTTTCCAGCTCACCCTTCATGTTTAAAAAGAACATGAACAAAAACTTTAAAACGTCCAATTCCCTCTTCTACACAACGCCTAATGGTGGAGGAGCCCTGCCCTTTTTTCTCTCTTTTTTTTTTGCATCTGGCCACCCTAATTGCAATGCTGGGGGGATTTCAGAAATTCAAAATTGCAGGAGATAGTGAAGTACCCATCAATGACTAGAATCCTGGTTTGGTTTGTTTTTAAGCACATGAGTGAACATGGTTCACTCCTCCCACGCCCTCCCAAACAGACACTCTCCCACCAATTAGAAACAAAAACGCTGTTTGCCTGGAAAGCATTCCTCCCCCCACTACTCCTCGGCCACGATAAAGCCAATTAAACAAGACTGTGCAGGAGATACCGCTGGGCACGTAATAGCTGCTTTGCATAATTTCTCTCTCTCTCTCTCTCTCTCTCTCTCTCTCTCTCTCTGCAATAACAATAGGCCCTATTAGCGTTAAGCACTTAGGGGTACATTGAATGCTAGAGCGAAGATATAAAGCACAACCCCTCACACGCACACACCCCAAATGTGTGGCTGTTTGTCCCACCTACGTCATCTCCCGCTGAGCAGTGAGAGCGAAGAGTCGTTCAGTTTCTAAGAACTGGATGGCGGACAACACGATATAAAGCCTATGTGCCACAGCTGAGGCAGGCTGGCGCTTCAGCCCTAAGCATCTACGTCCGTGTATTGGCATGCAACACTATCCTTCATGCCCACCCCTGCAACATGATGTCATGCGGGGTGAGCGAGTGGGTGATGGATGCAGCACCAAAGCTGAAGCGCACGAAGGGTGGACCTGATCCGTGCCTGGGTGAGAGACCACAGGGAAACCCTGTGTAAATCAAATTGACTTTCCTAAAGTCAGATGGGATAGAAGCATATTAAGTGATGTTTCTGGAGTTTTCTGATGCAGCAGCTGTTACTGCACGGATTTGCTAGTGCGGCACGCCATTGGACAGCCATTGTTGGTTGTTTTTATGCTCTTCATGATTTTAATTTTTGTGAACCGCTCAGAGAGCTTCGGCTATTGGGCGGTATAAAAATGTAATAAATAAATAAATAAATAGCTCAGCTAAAGGTCTTCTTGCTGCTACCAAAATGAACACACATTTGTTATGCATTTGATGAGCCTAAGCTTCAAGCTGAACTTCTCTCACTGCATAGGTGAGGGATCTTAGCCTTCCAGATGTTGCCGGACTACATCTCCCATAATCCCTGGCCTTTGGCTACGCTGGCTGAACTGATGGGAGTGCAACAGTATCTGAAGGTCCAAGGTTGCCCACCCCTTTCTTACAGAGACAACAGATTTGCCCAGGGACTCAAACTGCAGTGTTTTTTGAACTTAGGGAACATCCTAATCTTTTAGATAGCACCACTGCATGTCGTGATAGCTGTGTGGAATGCCATTGCATGTGAGTTGCTGGCACCTGTTGTCGGGGACGTCATCAGCCTCAAGTTATGCAACCAGCTGCCCTATGCTCACTCCAGTTGGTAAATGTGCATTTTAAATGCTTTGAATTAAATACTTCTGTGATGGCTGTGCATTCCACAATGTGTTCCTACCATGATTTCCAGAACTCTCATCTAGAACACTTCTGTAGCAACTAGCAGGAGGCGCCTGCTTTCTCTTCCTATTTGTTCCACCATGCTTTGAACCTTCTTTAGGCCCTGGGCCCTTTCTCTCTCTCTCTCTCTCTCCTGGGCTCATCCACATTTTAAAAAAACAGGACCAGGCAGTGTGCATTTTGGTTCTTCTTCATGGCCTCTGTGCATCATACATATGGGTTCTGCACCTGTGTGGAGCCCCGTTCAGGAAATACCTATCCCTGAAGAACTTTTGGTAGGCGCCCTTCCTCTCCATCCCAGCGCACCTGTCCCTGGTGGGCTCCCACCTATTCCTTCAGGAGAGACGGAGGGCATGACAGCGTCATCTCCTGGTTTTCCCCCTTCTGGGGAGAGAAGAGGAAATTAGATGTGAGGCTGCTGGTTTTGATAGCAGACCCACGATCAGTGTCACGTCCATTCCGCTGTAGGGCCATTTCCCCCCCCCCCCAAACTGGCACTTGGGAGTTAGCCACTCAGATTTACATTTCGTTCACATTTAATGGGCGCCGGGCACCTCGATAATCCCTTAAGCTCCTTTAGAAACCCACGTATCAAATGGGTATGTAGAAATACAGAGCTTGTCCTGAGCGTCTTATTGCCAGGTGCACTTGCTAAAACCAAAGGCAGCGCTGAATTTCTATAATCCGTCGGATTTTCAATGTTACTGCGATGCCCTTTCAGCTTTCTGATACGTGTTGGATGGATTCTAATGGTGCAATTCAGCATCAATTCATGCTGGCAAGAAACTGCTTCCCCCCCAACCCCCATTTGGAGGGGAAGGGGCAGCAGAGACCCATCCCCTTAAAAAAGTAGGAAAGGCCTTAGCTCAGCAGTGGAGAGCCTGCTTGGCAACCAGAATTCCCTAATTTCAATCACCAGCATCTCCAACCTATTTATGTATGTATGTATGTATTTGTTGACTTAAAGCATTTTGATACCGCCCTTCAACACATGAGATTCCAGGGTGGTGTATAGTATAAATAAGAAATATTTTAAAAACTCATACAAGGCAATCAAAGTAACATGCCACAGCCATAAAAAAAGGCAGCAAATTAAACAACAGCAACACCCAGTTACCCTTCCCTGTTGAATTTCTGTTTGGTTTGTGGGTTGAAAAGTTGTCGCTTTGTGTTGGTGTGTTTCTGCCTTTTCCATGTGCTTGTTACGATTTTAATATTAGCTTTGTTTTTGTTTGTTTTCGAAGGATGTGTGTTCCGCCCTGGGATCCCTAATGGAGGAAGGGTGTTTTTATCCATAAGTTTAAAAAATAATAATCAATAGCCGGGTGTAGCAAATAAGACAGCTACTTGGGTTCACAAGCTAGCCTTGCCGGCGCCTGGACGCTTTGCCTTTCCTGCCAGAAATAATTGCTCTTTGCATTGTCTAAACTCCAGAGGACTGGCAGGAACAGTTCCCTACATGCAGTCAGGGAGTTTGTGTGGTAGTGAGGGAGACCTTTGAAATCATTAGGAAGAAACAGACTAAAACTCTGTCGCGGGGGAGAAAGGGAATACAAGATAGGATCCGCCACCTGCTTTAGGTACACATATCAGACGAAAGAGCCCAATCCCCCCCGGGCCACAGACCAGCACTTGCTTCCACCAACAGAATAACCCCAAACTCTTTAATGCCGACCTTCGCATCGCCTGGTACTACTCACACTGTCGGTGTCAAGGATTCTCCCGGGCTAATGGCTTGGGCACCATCAGGCAACGGAGGACTGCTAAGGGATGCTGAGCTATAAAGGAAATGTTTTTCAGAGAGGTGGGGGGGGCAGCGGAGAGAGAAACAACCCCCCCCAAACAAAAGCTGTTCTTTGTGGAAGCCTGTTGGACATTCGGGCAGCCAGACGTGCCTGTTTACGGAAACGGGTGCTGACGGAGTTGAATTGAATGAGTTTCTCAAAGGCCGGCACCACGGCGTCGCCAATCAATGCCTGCTTTATTACATGCCACACATTTTAATCGATCTCCGTGATAAACAATTAAACAATTATTCCTTACTCTATGGAGTTTTTCTATCGGAATCAATGGGCGCTGAGAGACAGGGCCAGGGGAGAGTTCTGAATTCAGGTGCTGCCACTGCCGCCGTTTGCGTCTCGTGCACGAGGGTTAACCATTCACTACCCCCAGAATGGCGGTGGGGCTGGCTGAGTAGTCTAAAGCTAAGGCTTCAGAGTGATTGAGTGCAAGAAGAGGGTTGTGGGATGCATGGAGGCTGATTCACACATCCCGTTTGATGATGGTGTAGCAATGGGGGAGGGGGAAACAGTGTAAATATGCACGTGTGAAACACACATGGCTGTTTTGCCAGTGGAGAGTCCACGGAGCTCAGTACTAGCCATCATCCGGGGCCTGTCTACACGGCAGGGGGTTGCTGCCACGATGAGTCAAACCCCTACGCTTTCACTGCTGCAGAGTGGCGGCAGCTAATCCCAACACTGCAGCAAAAGCGCAGGGTTTCCAGTGCCAGGCATGCCTCAAGTCCTCTGCCCAGGTGTGTGCCCAGCGCCGGAAAGCCTATTTTTATATGAATGTGAATCCGGGAAAAGGCGGGGGGAACATCCCCTGAAAGCAAGGCTGGGGAAGGAAAGACCCAGCTGTCTCTGCAGGAGGAGGTGGACGAGATCCTGCGCAAAGGGGCAGCCTCTGCGACGAGGAGGTGGAGAAAAAGCCCAGGTGGACGGCGACCAATAGGAGGTCACTTTCCACCCAGGAAAGCCCCTGACATGGCTCTGGAGTGGAAGAGCCAGACTGGCCCTGCTCTGGCTGGAATGTCGGGGTAAATCCCTGACTTTTAAGCTGCAGATCTTCACCTCTTTGCCCCCGGGGTGGCTTCGTCGTATAACTGATGCAGCGGTGATTCAGAACCACCCCAGGGCAAAGACGGCATCAAGATAGCCCCCTGGACCCTGTTGTTCCTTTAACTGGAGACGTCAAGGGTTGTTGAACTGCGGCGGTTGCAGGTCATAGGACAGGAGGAGCTCATGAGGATGGGGAGCCCACATGGGCGACTTGCAAGGAGGTGCCGGTTGAATGGTGCCCTGCCTGTCGCCTGCTTGGGGGTGCCCTCTGCCCCCTCCTCCTTCCTGTGCCCCCTCATGGTCCAGCACACTTATCTGGGGCAGAGAAAGGAGGAGGCAATGAGAGGGGGCAGGCGGTCTCTCCCACTGAGGAGGGGTAGTGGGTCTCTAAATCCCAGTGTGCCTGGCACGAACATGTGCTGTTTGTTTTACGTTTCCACTGATGGAGAATTTGGCCTTTTATAAGCAGGGAATCCTGATTCCTCTTTCTCACCCTCCGCACCTTTCTGAGTGGCGGCTTTCCCCCCCTTCAGCCCAGATAACATAGGCAAACTGAAGTGTTATTCAGTGCTCACAGAGCACATATTGAGCCTGACAGAAGAGAGGATCCGGCTACCAGAGTGTGGCAATGATGAAGCCAGGCAGAGCCCAGGGCCAGAACCTGAATGGGAAGCTATCCGCACTGGGGGAACGCTGGGGCAGGATCAAAGGAGGCGGCTGTGGTCTCATGCACTTTGGTTCAAGGCAGGGCTTGGGTCTTCCTCAGGCCGTGCTCTCCTCAGCCATTTGATTGCCAGCCTCGGCCAGGTATTGATTTAACTCTGAATGGAAACTGTAGGTGTTCTCTAACCTTGGCGACATTTAAAGCACAGCAAGCGTGAAGCCTGCCTTTTGCTTCGCGGCTATTTAAAGGCACAGCTACCGGATGGCACTCGAGGCCCAGGGAAGCAAAGTTTGATCCGGAGGGAGCAAAATCGGCATCTTCAGCACCGATGCATCACCGTGCAAGAATACTTGGGCCGGGCGGTACTGAATTTGGGGGAGTTCTGTTAATACCACGAGGTTCCGTTTAGCTTAAATTTGCTTGGAGAACAATAAAGCCTTCATCTTTAATTTCAGAACGACCGGCTCCCCCCAGGGAATTGAGAATCCCCCAGTCTGAAGTGACGTCCCGGAGTTTACAACTGCACTGGGTTCCTGGAAGCGACGGGTCTTCTCCAATACGCTACTTCACAGTGCAAACGAAGGAGCTGCCCGGGGGTGACTGGCAAACGTATTCTTCCTCCGTCAGTCACGAAGCCACCTCCTGTACAATTGACAGGTATCGCTTAGACACTCACAGCAGGAAATAGGGGGTGGGGGGAAGCCCAACATACCTTGACACAGAGAGCATCTTCTTGCCTCAAAGCGCCAAAGAAAGTCTTCCCCCGTTGTAGGGAGGGAGATGAAAGCCTCGCTTCGAAGTTCCTTGGAGACCGATAAACTCATGATTCAATCCAAGGTTGTAAGTCTCCATCTGCTTTCTCAAGAGTAGGCCTGTTAAAGCTAATGATGTGATGGGAACTAATGTAGACTAATTAGACACCCTAGTAGGGTGTTGACTTAGGCCATAGCTAAACCTAAGGTTTATCCCTGGATCGTGACACACAGGGCATCCAGTGCTCAGGCAGGGGTGAACACTGGATGATCCCAGGATAAACCTTAGGTCTAGCTGTGGCCTAAGGGTAGGGTTTGTGTGTAAAATTTGCACCAGTGTGCCTCTGTCCTCACTCCACTTTGAATTCCCAGGTACCTTTACACAGTGTTGCTTCACAGTCCGTGCAGGTGTCTTGAAGTGGTTGGGCCTAGGACATGGGCACCGCCATCTTGGATCTGCACACAGGCATTGTATGGGTTCTGAATGTGTGTGGCCAAATTCAAGATTTGGTTGTTGTGGTAGAGTAGGTGGATGAGGAGAAGGGCACTTGCTACTTTCCAGATGTTTTGGATTCAAGTCCAATAATCCCAGTCTGTTGGCCGTATTGGCTGGGGTTTATGGAAGCTGTAGACCCAAACACCTGGAGGGCGCCAGGTTGCCTCCCCCTTGAAGTAGAAGGTAGAGACTGGACCAGGAAATCTTGGGCTCAAATCTCCATTTGGCCATGAGATTTACTGGCTAGCTCTCGGCATTTCTCAGCCTACGCTACCTCATCCAGTTAAGAAGATAGAATGGGCTCACCCATTTCTTCTGTTTGTTTGTTTTTTGTACTGCAAAATCATACCATTTCTCAATGAAAGATGGGAAGAACAATGGAGGAAATCAACAATTAACATTTCCCCTCCCACATGGGGAACAAGCGCTGAGTAATTAAGGTGCAGTTAAGAGCCTGTGCATCTGTAATGCTGCTGCCACCTTGAGCAGGAACCAATAAAAAGGGCAGAAGCTTTAAGGAGGAAGCTGCTAGTTAATGTTGCAGGTGACCTTCATCGAATGAGCCTTATTTCATTGTAAATGTTATACAGGGTTCTTGGTCACGGGGACGGGCGTTGTTGAACAAAATGGCATTATAGTGTGTCATGTGGGACCATTGTTCTGATTCAGTTCCCAGCTGATTGCACACACACACACACTTGAGGAAAGAGCTGCTGAAACTGGAATAAGGCGAAAATATTGTGATAAATCCGTGAGGAAGGAAGAGTTTCTAGCAAGTCCCTGCTTTGCCACAGTGTCTGCCTACATAAATCCACGCCTCTCTCCCTCTGCTGTTGTAGGGAAGGAACAGCGAGGACCAGGCCCCTTCTCAGTCAGCCTCTGTGTGGGAGAACTCTTCGTCAGATGGGAGGGCAAGATTTTAACCCCAGACAAATGGTTTTCCAATTATTTCCTCATAAGACAATTGGCAGGCTTTCCTTTCCTCTCACTTGGCTCGCCAGCAATGCAGGAATTTCCAAACGGTCCTGAAATCCCCCCTTTTGGGGGGCCATGATTGTTGAAATTCATTCCCATCCGTGCATTGAGATGCCGTCTCCGTGAGCTCCTTATCTTGTTTTCAGATGAAATGAGGGCAATTTTATCTGTATTGCCATACTGAGGAATGAAGAGATAACATCGCCCTGTTTAAACTGCCGTTATCCAGCCTTCATTAGATTGTGCCGGAATTAAAATTCTTGTAACGGTGGCCACCACAGCCACCCTGTACCTTCAAGGAGACTTGCCCGTTGCTGTTCCTCTCTCCCATCCCTCTCCCCCCCCCCCACCCCACAACCTGCTGTAGGAAATTAAGGCTGTTTTGACAATGCTGTTGGCGTACTGCTAAAGAAGGCTGGGTCATGGGATACGGTTTTCTGGCACTGAATTAAAAGCAGTTTGCTGCAATTTTCTTCTTCTTCTTTACATTTGTAAATACAGGGGATTGCTCCCTCTGGTGATAATTTTCACTAGCAAAATGGGATGCTGGATGCAAGGCTGGATGAATCAATCTCCTTTCCCTTTAGTTCATTTTCGCATCTGTTTTCCCATGATTTGTCTTCCAATATTAATCACTGGGTTGTTGTTGCTGTTTTTCCTTAAAAGATGCATATTGCAAGCTGTGCACGCACTGTATGCATGCTTCTCTGTGGATGTATGTGCCCACGGAGGGAGGCTCTGTGGATCCGTGGTAGAGCCTCCGCTCTGCATACGGAAGGTTCTCGGTTCGATCCCCGGCTACTCCGGGTAGGGCAGAAAAAGCTCCTGCCCCAAACCCTTGGAGACCCCTTCCTGCTAGTCAGTGTCAGCAACGCTGGTTTAGATGGACCTATGATCTGACTCTAGAGAAAGCTGCTCCCCGAGTTCCTTTGCTCCCTAACATTTGTAATGTCCACTTTAAAAAAAAAAGTAGTGTTTGCAGGGGTTTTAAAACAAACACAACCCAATATTTTTATGCCTAGAGAGCCCTGCACTGTATTCTTGCATCTGGAGCACTGCGAAGGACCCTGGATTGGAAAACTCAGAGATTTGGTCAGGGCGAGGCAGTTTGGACTCAGGTTTGGCTAAGGCCGAATTTCGAAAACATTCTGAGTCAAATGTCAGGAAATGACTCGCCGCGCCTGTAGCAAGACTCTGCCGCTACTCGCTCCCTTCCCTGCTCATCCAGGAATGCATAACGCTGCCTTATACTGAACACAGCGAGCACGACGCCGCCTGCTCCAACCTGCAGCAGCGCTCCGAGGGCCCTTCGCAGCCCTGATACTGACCGGGGCTTGAAGCTGACGCGTCCTGCACGTACCGCACGGATCTCCTCCCTTTGAACCTTGTCCCTTCCTCCTTTCCAGACCTCCCCTCCTCCTGCTGCATGACATCAAGGCTCATTCCTCAAAACCAGATGTCGCTCTGGCTAACGGAACCACAGTGGAGATGCACACGGTTGCCTTGGCTTGATTGACTTCCGCCTCCTCGCAAATGGGACAGGAAAGAGCTTGGGTTGGCTTACAGCTCTGCCCCAGAGCAACTGGACTGTGATGCAGCAAGACCTGGTTGTCCTTGCGTGTCCTCAGGCTGCTTCCCTTTTCTTTCCCTGCACCTTTGGTGACCCCTTCCTCTTACCTTGCTGGTGCTACCTGCCCGGCATCCTTGTTCCCCATTCCTGAATGTTCATCTGCCTCTTTTTATTGTCTGCTCTGTTGTTCCTGGAACTCAGTCCTCCTGCCTTACCTCCACCCGGAACTTGACCCTACTTCGCCGCCTCTTAGAGCACCCGCTTTGCAAACAAAAAGACCTGGGTCAATTCCCCGGCATCTTGAACATGTTCACTTGTTTTTTTAAAAAGGACCAAGCACTTTCTTTGCCGGAAACCCTGGAAAGCCCCTGCCTGTTGGAGAAGACACTCCTGGGTTAAGGAGACAGATCCTTTAAGGCAGCTTCCTATGGCCTGAATCTTCCTGGGATTTGATCCCACAAACCTCTTCCCAAGCTCAGGGGCCAGCTCCTGTATGTCCGTCCATGGCTTGGCCTGGCTGTTCCTGAGCCTTTCGTACACTTAAAAGATCCATAGAGACCGTCCACCACAGGCATCCCTCCAAAGAGGCTTCTCTTTTACTTTTTACATCCACTGAGCATTAGAAACTCTTTGTTTTTATTTTCTATGCCACCCTGGGAGGGTTCCACCCTGAAAGGCAGCCTAATATTTAAATCAATCAATAAATCAGTCAATAAAATAAAAAAGATCTGGCCTTTCATCCTGTCCAATGAAGAGCTTTTATTTCTATTTTTAATATCAAAGCTTCATATTCTTGTACTGAAGGAAATTGATCAAACAGAAGCTGTGTCCCATCGTCTAATGAATGCAAACAGTTGCCTTTTCTTTCATAAGAACCCTGCTGGATCGGACCAAGGAGTCATGTAGTCCAGCATTCCCTTCCCACAGTGGCCAACCACAAGCAGGACAGGAGTGCAACAGCGCCCTCCCACCCATGTTCCCCAGCAACTGGTGTACAGAGGCATACTACCCTCTGATGCTGGAGGTAGCATAGAGCCATTGATCGTCTCCTCTTGCAGGAATTTCTCCAATCCCCTTTGGCAGCCATCCAAATTGGTGGCCTCTGAGCCATCCTGCCATCTCCTTCATGTGGAGAAATGTCACATATGAACCTTACAGCTACTCTCCCATGGCAGTTTCTACGATCGTGGTAGCTCCAAACGGTGCATGTGTGAACGGAAGCAGCCTGCCCTCCTTCTCCAGGATCAGTGCAGTCACAACTGTCTAATAGCGAGACCTGAGGAACGTATGTGTTGGCTCCTTTCCAAAGCGCATTTTCCTTGTGGGCATCCCTCAAAGCAATTTAACATGCCGCCTATCCCAGTGCGTTTTATCCCACCGTGTTTAATCATCTGTCCCCGGTAGTTTTATCTGTATTGCTAGTTGGCCCTACAGGACCAAGGCCCTGGACTGACTTTAACCGATTAATTAGCTAAGCCTATTATGCGCGACTCTGAACTCCTGCAGACCTTGTTAGTGGCTCAAAAGGGAGTCTCCCGCTGGCTACCCTGGAAGCTTCTGCTGAAGTCACCTCAGCTGGAAGTCAGCCTTTGCATATCTTAAAGTCACTGAGTACACAGAAAACCTGCAGGGATTCCCCTGTCACTGTCTGTGTTAAATAAGCTGAGTAACAGTATTAGTTGGAAACGCAACTGCGATGAAAAATAGCGCTCCCGCAGCACTGTCTAGTAGATTAACCAAGAAGCGTGCGGCTGGGGAGACCGTGCCAGCTGTCCCTCTGCCGCTCAGGCTGCCCTTGGATAAATCCATGGATGTCTCCTGCAAAGCCGGCAGGGGCGGATGCTGTTTGATTGCCACAAGAAGGGCCGCACCGGTTCGCGGTTTAATCTTTTCTTATTATTTCCAAACACCAATAAATAAATAAAAACATTACAGAGCAAAAAAAACCCAAAAAACAACAACGAACAAACAAAAAACACAAACATAAAATGTTCTTCCAACATTCTCCCCAGCAAAAATAGGTAACAATGTTGTTGTTATTATTATTATTATTATTCATAGAATCATAGAATCATAGAATAGCAGAGTTGGAAGGGGCCTACAAGGCCATCGAGTCTAACCCCCTGCTCAATGCAGGAATCCACCCTAAAGCATCCCTGACAGATGGTGTCCAGCTGCCTCTTGAAGGCCTCTAGTGTGGGAGAGCCCACAACCTCCCTAGGTAACTGGGTCCATGGTCGTACTACTCTAACAGTCAGGAAGTTTTTTCTGATGTCCAGCTGGAATCTGGCTTCCTTTAACTTGAGCCCGTTATTCCGTGTCCTGCACTCTGGGAGGATCGAGAAGAGATCCTCTTCTCGATCCTCCCAGTATTAGTATTAGAGTAAGTATTATTCTTACTCTATCACTATCAACTCCAAATCACCAATTTCTCTCTTAAGATTTCCTACGTTATTGGTTGAATCCACAGATATACAAGTCATCTTTTTCTCGTCCCTTCATAAAATTTACAAAAGGTTCCCATTCAGTTATAAATCCTAAAGACGGTTCGCTAAGAAAAATGCACCTGGCACTTGGGAAGGTTGGAAACCTATAAGTGTGTGTGTGTGTGGTTGGTTTCTGATTTCAACTCCCACCTCCTAGCTGAAGACTGCGGGGTTACATATGGACACTGCTGAAAGCCGTTAGTATATCTGGGGGTGCTTTTTGCTTTAAATCTTGTGAAGATCTGCCCCTTCTCTGCAAAGAAACTTTTGGGAACAGCTCAAGGTATTTTGGCGCCAGAGGCAGAAAATGCAAATAGCAGTTAAATCATCTGGATTCCTTTCATTGGTACCCCAAAATTCGATGATTAGAGAGCATAATCTAATGCTTTCAACCCTCCCATGGACAGATTTGGAGTGTGAGTAGCAGATACAAATAGAACAGGAAGAGTCCATGAGTTGGCTGGTTAGGGGTGTGTTATTTTCCCCTTTGATGCTCAAAGGTGGTCCTGACACACTGCATATGACCTCATAGATCCCAGGCTTTACTGTCCTGGTTAGCAATTCAGACCTGGGCCACAGCCACACCTGGTAATGCTCCAGCCCTCTTGCGCACTTACACCTGGTAATTTATTTATTTATTTATTTATTTTATTTTATTACAGTTATAGACCGCCCCACAGCCGAAGCTCTCTGGGCGGTTTACAACAATTAAAAATAGTAAACATTAAAAGTACACAAAAATTAAAAAAAAACATTAAAAAAACAGTATAAAAACAAGAGTATCCATTTAAAAACAACAATTCTGGGGTCCATTAAAAACAAACTTAACGTTGTTAAATGCTGTTAAACTGCCTGGGAGAAGAGAAAAGTCTTGACCTGGCGCCGAAAAGATAACAATGTTGGCACCAGGCGAGCCTCATCGGGAAGATCATGCCACAGTCAGGGGGCCACCGCTGAGAAGGCCCTCTCCCTTGTTGCCATCCTCCGAGCTTCCCTCAGAGTAGGCACTCAGAGGAGGACCTTGGATGTGGAGCGCAGTGTACGGGAAGGTTCATGTCAGGAGAGGCGTTCCATCAGGTATTGTGGTCCCAAGCCGTGTAGGGCTTTATAGGTTAAGACCAGCACCTTGAATTGGGCTCGGAAACATATGGGCAGCCAATGCAAGCGGGCCAGAATCGGTGTTATATGCTCAAACCTCCCTGTTCCAGCTATCAATCTGGCCGCCGCATTTTGCACAAGCTGCAGCTTCCGAACCGTCTTCAAAGGCTGCCCCGTGTAGAGGGCATTGCAGTAATCTAATTTGGAGGTTACCAAAGTATGGACAACTGAAGCTAGGTTATCCCTGTCCAGATAGGGGCGTAGCTGGGCCACCAACCGAAGTTGGTAGAAAGCACTCCGTGCCACTGAGGCCACCTGAGCCTCAAGTGACAAAGATGGTTCTAGGAGAACCCCGAAAAGACATACAAGGACATTTTTACCGGTAGTTTGGATAATGTGGAATAAGAAGCAGGAAGCCACACAATGGAAGCAGTATTTGCAAAGTGTAGTGTGCCCCCACAGTTACCAGTGAACTTCAACACTGCTATGAAACTAGTGTAGATCCAGCCCTGAGCAATCTCTTTGCCTGAGAACCGTACGGAGAGTTTCTCTGAGCTTTCCCTCAGAAAAACTCTCCGTACGATTTTCAGACAAAGTTATTGAGGGGGGGGGGAGAAAGGGCATGAGGAACACCCTTGTTGGGTTGAACATGGCTTCAGCTAAAAGGAAGACAGCTTGGATACTATGAGCCACGCCGAGACTTTTCGTTTGGGAGAATGGTTTGTGAGGCGGCTGTGTGGCTAGACAGAGAGAAGGCCTTTATCCCTGTTCTGTCCACTGGTTTTTATTTATTTATTACACTTCTATACTGCCCCACAGCTGAAGCTCTCTGGGCACTTTACAGCACCTTTTATCAGCTTAGGCTGATATACCAACTGCGCCCTTATCTGGACAGAGATAGCCTAGCTACAGTTATCCATGCTCTGATAACCTCTTGTTTGGATTACTGCAATGCATTATATGCAGGGCTGCCTTTGAAAACAGTCCAGAAACTTCAGCTGGTACAAAACAGGGCAGCCCGTTTACTAACAGGGACTGGCCAGCGAGATCACATTACGCCAGTCCTTTTACAACTTCATTGGCTGCCAGTCCAGGTCCGAGCCCGATTCAAAGTGCTGGTATTGACATTCAAAGCCCTAAACGGTTTGGGGCCAGGTTATCTGAAGGAACGCCTCTTCCCATATGTGCCTGCCCGGACCTTAAGATCATCTACAGGGGCCCTTCTCCGTGAGCCCCTGCCAAAGGAATTGAGGCAGGGGGCTACCAGGAGGAGGGCCTTCTCTGCTGTGGCACCCCGGCTGTGGAACGAGCTCCCTAAGGAGGTTCGCTTGGCACCTACATTATATGCTTTTAGACGCCAGGTGAAGACCTTTTTATTCTCCCAGCATTTTAACAGTCTATAAATAAATTTTATCTTGGTGTTTTAAGTTTGTAATTTTGCATTGCTGCTGTTTTTATCTGGTTGAGCTTTTATATTGTATTTTATATGATGGTTTTATACTGTTGTTTTATACTTTGAATGTTTTTAATTTTTGTGAACTGCCCAGAGAGCTCTGGCTATTGGGCGGTATAGAAACGTAATAAATAAATAAATAAATAAATAAATAAAGAAGAAAGCATTAAAAACAGCAATGGTTTTTTAAATTTTATTTATTTATTGCGTTTTTATACCGCCCAATAGCTGAAGCTCCCCGGGTGGTTCACAAAAACTAAAACCATTCAAACCATGTTCTGTTTCATAGGCTGAACCCGTTTACGTCTTACAAGCTGCGTCTGAAAGCAACCAACGATATCGGAGACAGCAACTTTGGCACTGAGACGGAAGCGGTCACCACGCTACAGGACGGTGAGGCCCAAGGCAGACAGCCGGCTTGGGGTAGAAACTGAGCATGGTGGGGTTTATTTCACCATCGGTCTTCAGGCAATGCACTTCCCAGCTCATTCATTCCCGACATCGCATGTTGGGATTAGAGGGCCGGAAAATATGTACCGTCAGACCCCACTGTGTGGGTATTGTTGACATGGTATAGCCTCCCAGTTAGCCAGCCTTCCTGCAGTTTTTCCAGATAATGAATCTTGCTGTCAGGAGCCTCCAAACTGAATTAAATCCAGTTTGATTGTCTTCCAGGTTCTGTGCTAACTAACCATTATCTTTCCTGAAATTGAATAATTTACTGAGGAACATTAAAAATGAATGCCGAATTGAGTGTACGTTAGGAGTACTTTCTTCAATTGTTTTCACTCGGAATCCACTTCTCGGCTGCAGAAGTGCTAAATGGTTGAACCTGAGAGAAGGGGAGAGAGAGAGAGAGAGAGAAGTGCATGTCCAGCAAGCATAAACATTTTAGCCTGCTAGTTGTTACAGACAGAAAGCAATTTACGGCCGCAAAGTGCATTCTGTGTCACAGGCGAGCATCTGGTGCTTTTGTTCCAGGTAAAGGAGGCCAATGTGAGGGCACAGTAATTGCTCCAGTCTGCCCTTATGCACACATAAACATCCCTACTCAATGCAGTGTGGGTATGTCAGGGCTGGAGTTTCAGAGGCGCAACCATGACTAAACCAGGAAGGCCGAAATCTAGAGCTCTTTCAGATGGGCACAGCCATGCCTAAACTAGGGAGGCCAGGATCTAGAGCTCCTTCAGATGGGAGGAAATGGTATTCCCTTACCATGGCTCTGCTTCCTGCATCTCTTTCCCAGCTGCAATGAGCTGTAATTACATGAGGATGAGAGAAGTGAGATGAGAGACAGTGCCCTCTAGTGGGCATTTTATAGCACAATTTTGCCTGCACATGGCAGGAAAACCCAACAAATATTGATTTATCCCAGAAGAGCTGAGTTTTCTGAGGTTTTATTTTTAGGGCTAGAATGTGATAATGGAGCGAGAGATGCATGGGAGGCTGATGGTGGCATCAGAGTGACCCACGAATGTCTGTGAGTGGCCAGTAATGAGCGTGCGATGACACACTCATTTAAAGAAGCTCTTAGTCAGAAATTGACTACCCTGTCTGCTAACTCAGGGCCTCCCTAATGCTATTATTATTATTATTATTTATTTATATAGCACCATCAATGTACATTGATGGTACACCATCAATGTAATGCTAAACCTTTTGATAAACTAGCTAGCAGGTCAGCAGAGAAGGATGTTCAGGCATCCAACAGGAGCTTGATCTTTGCTCAGGAGACAAGTTGCTCATATTGAGAGAAGCCAGGCCAAAGTCTTTAGAGGGCCAGGCCGAAGTCCACCGGCCCCTTACATCACTCAGCAACTGCTGAATCTACTGCTGATGCAAGAGCGGGAGGGGTGTTCAGAATTTCTGAAGCTTTCCTTCCTTGTCTGCATTCATAACAGACTCAGAAAGCGTGCAAGAGATTGAAAAGCACTTTTTTTTAGCATCATGCACGAGAGACTTTAGTGTGAGTTGCGTCACTCTCCGGACACATCAAGTGCCTCGGGCAGATCCACTTGTTCATTTGAATTTTTTTTGGGGGGTGGGGGCATTTATGTAAACCAGCCCTTACTATTATAAAGAAGTCCAGACTCTCCCTTTCCTTTGAGATGTAGTGTCGTGTTCCTCCCCTGGATATATCAGTTCGGCTACAATCCAAAGGACCACGCAGATAGGGCCATTTCTCTATCAGTCCAGCCCCACATCACTGGGGAACGGGGCCGGAGTGCCCTGGCAAACGCAATTTGTTATATTGTACAGAGGCAAAAACCTTTGCAGGCGCCCAGCCCACGGGCCTCGGAGGTGCTGGAAGTTGCTCTTTGAATACCAGCCTTAGCTTTAAGGCGCCGTTGTTTGCCTCCTCCCTCCCTCCCTCCCTCCCTCTCTCTGTCTGCAGCAGACTAACACGGCTGATGTTCTGGAACTCATCCCCATGAATTTTAAGTTGTGTCCCCCCCCCCGCATGCTCACTTCGGGCAGAGTTTTAGAGAACCCGACGCACCCCCTGGCCTCCGTACAACAAAAGCGATTAACTGTGAAAGCTTCTCACCTGCTCAGCGAACTCAGTGGATTTCTTTTGCCAAGCCAGCCTGCTGCTGGTGGCAGAGCATTTTAGCATGGAGAGCTGGGAGTGCCAGATAAACCTCCCCGGCTTTGTCCCCGATGCATTCTGCGTGAGTGTGCTGCGCAGGTAGGATAGGCACTGGAAGCAGGCTTAGGCAGCTGGGCTTCTCAAGGTGCCGGGTTTTTGGGGGGGAGGGAGGAGGCCCCCACTCACAGCATGGCTAGGCCTCAGCAGCAACACACAGAAAGAAGGATCGTTCACCGACGGGATGGATTTACTGCTCGTTTCTCATTTTTTATTTCTGTTCTCTCTTTTTTTTTTAGTTCCCGGCGAACCGCCGAATTCTGTGTCTGCGACCCCGCACACGACGTCCTCTGTACTTGTGCAGTGGAAGGTTAGTAGCCCAGAAAAGCCCGGAAAACAGTGCTCTGTTGACTAGGAGCAGGCGACCGGGGATTAATACCAGGCCAGGCCAATGCAGAGAATTCAAACCGCTGGCCAGTTTCTCACAGGGGGAGACTCGGCGCTTCCTGGTTCCCTTCTGCCCTGAAGAGGGCGCCGAACAAAGCCTGAGCCCCTACAGCAGGGGTGCTTAGCCTCTCCCAGTCCGAGGGCCAGATTTCATTGCAGAGGTTCTCGGGGGCCGCAGGAAAGAAGTGGGCAGGGATGAAGGCCAGTGGGGATGAAGCCAAATATATCAAAACTGCCAGCGTATTTTAGCTTAACGCTCTTGCTACCAGTAACTAAAGCCTTAGGAGAGGTATTTCAACCTTTCAGAATGGGGAAGGGGGAAATGGCACAAAATTGGGGGGAGGGGGCGAGGCAGTGGCAGCTGGTGGCTCTGATTTCAGTGAATCCAGTCTGAGTTTTAGTCAGTCCCAGCCAGAAAGCTAAAGGAGCTATCCAGGGTGCTGAACTTGTTTGGGGGATTGCGTTCATTCCCTTGGATAGCTCCTTTAGAGTTCTGGCTGGTTCTTAATGGAACTAGGCGTGAATTCACAGCCCCACCGAAATCGGAGCCAGCAGCCTGCCGGGGGGCAGGAGAAGTGGGTGTGGATTGGGAAACCCTCCCCCATAGACCAGATTTGGCCCCTGGGCTTGAGGTACTACTCCGCTGACCTCTAGGCTGTTCTTTCCCAACCCTCCAGAGCTGCTGCACTTCAGTGTTCATCAGCTGGCTAGGAATTATGGGAGTTGTAGCCCAACACCTCTTGAGGGTGCCAGGCTGGGGAGAAGGCTGCTCTCAGGCAAGGCCCAGCATCACATCAGAATGTGCCCTGAGACCCTGCACCTTTTCGGGTTGGAACCCTTTTCCTTTATAAATGCCACCGTCACTGCTGTATCGCAGACACGGAATCCGCCTCCTGCAGGCAGGCAGGGAAGATAGCCGCATCGCAGTAACCCTTCTCCGTTACAAAACGCCGAACAAACGTGAGGCACGTTTACTCTTTTTCCCCCAAAGCGCCTCGTGCAGGTATCAATCAGCGACCCACCTCTCAGTCAATCACGCCGCAGAACACGCAGAAACAAGAGCGGAGGACAATGTAGGCAGAAAGGTTGATCCTGTTGATAGATTTGGGGTGGATAATGAATGTGAAATAGGTGGCAGTTTAGATAATTGGGTGCTTTTTATTTCATGAAAACGTAATGGGATAGTTGCACCAGGGAATTGAAGGCAATTACATGTCATTACCGCGCTTATGTTATTTGGGTGCTCAGCAATTTCGACACGCTATAGTTTTCAAATAAAAAATGTAAAATAAGCCCATACTCCCGCTTAAATGCTTAGCGAACACAGGTGAAGAGGGAGTTCCTGCAGGTTGCCCTGTGCAAGGTGACTTTTTAACGCTTTGTTAGCGAGTCCATAAAGCCGAATTAGCTGCCGAGGCTTTAAGCTCCTCAGCTCATTGTTACAAACCCTCCACCGAATGAATTGAGACTGTTCTGTTGAAGAAACCGGCTGTTCCCTGGTTCAAGACTGATTTCCACATTCCTTTTGGTATTAATGTTAACTTTGAAGTTTTGTTCTGGTCTATTTCCTCCTCTGATCCAAGAATTTGCCCACATTACACAGTGTAAACAATTTGTTGTTATCCTTTTGCTGGTTGTCACTCATAATCATTTTTACCCTGCCTCTGCAGATCCTCTGGGCCTCTCTCAGAAATAGATAGAAAATCCTAAATAATCCATTGCATCAAAAGCTGAGTTTTGTCCATGAAAGGCAGATAAGAACAAGATGCCCTGACCTTTCGGCAAAGTACCTTTTCCAAGGCAGAAGTATGATTATCAAGGCAAAGAGGAAAGATCATCCCCTTCTATTTATCTCCTGGGTCTCTTTGTGCCGGGTATCTTAATAGCTTTTGATTCTGATCTAAGATCCAGGCTCCAAAGAGAATCCGACTTGCTCTCCTTTGAATAGGGACTTGATGTGAATCAGGAATCTTCTGTGAAGGACAGGAAGAAAAAATAATTGGGGGAATGCTGTGGAACCCTCATTATCAGAACTTTGATTATCTCAAATGACTAGTTAATTGAATTGGCTGCACATCCCCTCGCATAGATTCTGATCGAGACAGTCCTGTGTAAACAGCTTTCATCCTTATTCAGATTTCTAATTAACCAAATGTTGCGGATGCTTCCCAGGCCATTCAGAAACTTGGCCTCGGGCAAATGACATAGCTCTGTATTAAAATATGCTATTTGCAAGACTTCTCAAGGGCTAATCTGGAATTAGGAGACCCAAAATCATAATTCAACATTAAGAGGCCCTGTAGAATAACGATGTTTCTTCTCACCCCCTCCCAGGGAGTGACAAAAAGTTATGCGGATCTGAAATGTCCACACTACTTTATTTCAAGGGCTGAGCTGTAGTAGAATATAGAAAGTTCTGCAAATGGTTGATAACCTCCCCTTTGGTAAAGTGTCAACAGTCCAGCTGGTTCCAGAAATGGACATGTAATGAATACAAGTCTTCTTTTTTCATATATACACATCTATTCTGGAGTTAAATTTAGTACGCTGGGGACATGGAAGACACTCCCCAAGGCCCACCTTGACTGTATGAGGCATATACTTGGGAGATGAGGCTGCCTTTGGTTTACATGCCATACCTGCCCAGATAAATCCTGATTGATGACTTATACTAATGGTGAATGATGATTTCGAAAACTGTTCAGAACCTTCAGCTGGTCCAGAATGTTGCAGCCAGACTGTTGACTGATTACAGCCTTTGTGCGACTCCCTTGTTACAGCGGCTTCACCGGCTACCCGTTTGTTTCCAAACAGAATTCAAAGTGCTGGTTATAAAACCCTATACGGTTTGCGACCAGGCTACCTGAAAGACCACTTTCTCCCATACAAGCCTGCTCCGTCCTTAAGATCTTCTGGACAGGCCCTTCTTTCAAGACCTCCACCACCAGAGGCACATTTGGTGGCTGCTCCCAAAATTGGAACTCCTTCCCAAAGGAGGTTAGGTTTTCTCTCTCTCCGCTGTCCTTCTGATGGCAGGCAAAGGCCACTTTATTCAAGAATTTTATTTATTTATTTATTTATTTATTTATTACGCTTATACACCGCCCCCATAGCCAGAGCTCTCTGGGCGGTTTACAGAAATTCTAAAATTGAGATAAAACAAGTATACAAAATTTAAAATTTTAAAACACAGAACATACACACATAAAGCGTTAAAAACCTTTGGACTGTTAAGTGGGTCTGTGGGTTGGATGCTGATTTATTGTGTATATTTTGATTGAGTTTTAAATTGTTTTGTGAGCCACCTTGAGTGCCATCTTTTGGTAGAAAGGCAGGGTGTCAAATAAATAACTGCCCTGCTGATTTTCCGGGATCTCTGTATGGCTTTTGATACTACTGCCAACTGTATCCTTCCAGACCACTGACATGAGTTGGTCACTCTTCTGCAGAGCTTCTGCTATTACTCCACCATGGGACAATTTCAGAAGATGGCTCTGGGAGATTCCTGCTTTTCCCTGCAGAAGATGTCATTCCACATGAGTCCGTCTAGTCTTGGGTCATGTTGTTCAGGGAGGGGATTCCTATACAATTCTGCACAGGATAGTGGGATGGAATTCTCTGGTCATATCCAAGTTCTTGGCTGCAAGTTGCGTCCCAGCGTCTGTTCCGACAGAGGATGGGAACCTGGGCTGCATCTCTTTCAACTCTTTGGGATGCTTGTACAATCCAAGCCTCTCCCATGCCATGTTGTCTTTGCAAGAGATCCTGGCATCTACCTATTTGAGTATGCAGTACAGCACAATATCTTGCATAAGCCCTAGCGCATATCCATATCGCCTTAAAACCAAACCAGCTGTACGGCTATTTCCACAATTGACAGAAACATTGAAGTTGTTCTACCTCATCTCTTCAGTCTTACCTGATCTCTTTTTAATGGAAACCCCTTGCAGCCTCCAAAAGTTGAGAGCTTGAACGGCCTCCTCTTGGGATATCGCATTTATTACCGTGAGCTGGAGTATGAAAGCACAGGGCCGGGGCCGGAGTCGAAAGTCATCAAACCCCCATCGGCTTTACGAGCGGAACTTACACGTGAGTAGTCAGTGCATTTCGTTTATGCGGTTTTAATGCAATAGGGTTGTTTGCCGTCCACTCCGGATTTAGTACAGCCGGGCTTTAGAAGGGATGCTGAACTGATGGGCATTTGCATTAAGACGGGCCGATGTTAAAAACGGTTCACGAACGCGCTCTGAAGTTCACTCTACTAACCAACTGATAGATTTATGTTGCTTCCAATGAGGTCATCCAGTGGGCCTTCCCCCCCCTCTTTTCTTCCTATCTGACCCACCCCCTCCTCAATTATTTCCTGCCTTCTGCTGTTCCTACCTTGTGGCGAACCTGGTAGTAAATCAGGTGTCCAAAACTAGCTCGCCTAGTCCATCAAATTAAAGTCTCTATCGATTGGGAGGGGAGAGTAAAGGGTTAGGGAGAAGAGAAAGAATATGGTCCATGCTGCAGAAGTAGTACATTACTTGCTGTGCTGTCAGAGGCGCCGCTGTCTGGCCAGGGCGCAGGCTTCCAGGTGAAACAAATACCATCAAAACATGGATTTTCAGGGGTCCCCCAGCATGTGCGTCTGACTGCCTGTCTGTTTCGGTCTCCAAGTATCCAGTCTCTATAGCAAATTGCCTACACATTCTGACACTGGCAGCACAGAGAATACAGCTGGATCCTGGGGAGTTTTCCATCCCATCCACCAGAATGGGCTTCCCTGGTGCCTTCTCGCCCAGCGATTCTATGTTTTATGTTCCCTCCTGTCGCCTGTTTACTTTATTTATTTATTACATTTATATACCGCCCCATAGCCGAAGCTCTCTGGGTGGTTTACAAAAGTTCAAAACATTGAAAACAAATATGCAAAATTTAAAACCATCAAAAGCATAAAAACAACAATATCCTTTTAAAACAACTGTTCTAGGGTCAGTTAAAAACAAACAAACTCAGCACATGTTGTTAACTGCCTGGGAGAAGAGGAAAGTCTTGACCTGGCGCCAAAAAGATGATAATGTGGGCGCCAGGCGAGCCTCATCGGGGAGATTGTTCCACAGTCTGGGGGCCACCACTGAAAAGGCCCTCTCCCTCGCTGCCATCCTCCGAGCTTCCCTCGGAGTAGGCACTCGGAGGAGGACCTTCGATGTGGAGCGCAGTGTACGGGTAGGTTCATGTCGGGAGAGGCGTTCCATCAGGTATGGTGGTCCCAAGCCGTATAAGGCTTTATAGGTTAAAACGATCACCTTGAATTGGGCTTGGAATGATTTCTCTATGTGGCAAGGAGGCCAGGCAGGTCCTCGTGACAGAGGATCTTTCGGCACATGATCTGGAAAGCAACAGGGCTTTTATTGTCCGCCAAGGTGCAGTCCTGACGCTTAAAGCCGCTTGTGCGGGCCCCGCATCCCTCCCTGACACCTGCGCTGCACATCGCTTGCCATCACTGTTTTCTTTGCACTCTAACAACTTTCTGCTTTGCTTACCTTGAATAGCCCAAAGCAGCTTCAAGACAGTGAACAGCAGCTCTGTATTAACGACGTATGAATTAACACGTAAGTCCGCACGTCTTCCGATGCAGCTCTTTTTCATGCTTGAGTATATGGAAGCTCCCGTACCCTTTCCCCCACCCCACCCCACCGGGTCAAGGAAAAAGCCTTCCGTTAATGGTTCTGCTTCCCCCATTTCACATCTGCTTATATTGTTTTTCAATTCATCAAACAACGGCAATAGAAAGAGATCATTCTCTTTTCTTTTCTCGTCTTCGTTTTTTTTTCCCAAGCAAAATGTGCTGTAACTGTCGGAGCCATGTCGACTCGTACAGATGGGTAGGCCCGATGGCAAAATGTGTTCAGATTTGTTACGTTCAGATTTCCCCAGCCATCAGATGGTTTTGTTTAGCTCAGCCACATCATTATTTCTTTTGTCTGAACGCTGAGAATGTCCGAGCGGCCGTCCTACTAGGAGCTAAATTAGAAAGGGCCTGGAGAAGGTTTGCATACGGCTCAGAAATGTTCCCTGCTGGAAATGAATGAAATAGGGTTAGACAGTTAAACCGCAGCTGCTTTCTGGTGAGGATGATTCTGCTAAAGCTGGCTTTCCATCCAGCCGTGGAGGAAAGCTGAGAAGGTCTGCCCCATTCGTGCTCACCAAAGGGATTTGACCACACATATTCTGCTTCTCTGCTTCTTTCTCCGCATTACTGCTCTACTTGGGCCTCTGTCAATTTTTAGCCTCCGGTAAGAATGGGGGCTAAAAATACTGGGTGCTGAATGTGTCAGACACGTTCTGAGTCGCCGCTAAGCCTTGTGATATCCGCACAAGACCTTCCGACGCTCCCACTTCAGTGCTCAATGGGCCAGGTAGAAACCAAATCCATGCTGCTCCTCCTTCTTTCTATCACGCCTTTTCACCAAAACAGCAACAACAACAAAGTCCTCAAGCAAGTTTGCAGTGACAAACAAAAATTGCCACCATCAAACTCAATCAAACTTTTAAAATCGGTGAAACACGGCAATTTACAAAACCGGGAGGCAACATCTTAAACCGTCTTAGTTCCCAGTGGTCTACCTAAGGCTGAAGGTTACCCCTGCTGGGTGGTGCAAGTTGGCACCGTGACGCCCTATACCTGCAGCACAGGGGGCCGGGAGTCCATGAAACGTGAAACAATTGTTGCTGGGCCATCTTTGAGCATAGGAGGCCCTGAATGAGTGTGTCGGCTTTCCCTCTCCCAATCTTCTGAGTTCAAGCTAGCTGCCTTGTCCTCCTGGGGGCTATGCTGGCTTTTGGGTGTGTGTGTGTGTGCTGTGCTCTTATCCTCACCCCCCCCCTTTATAATTCACCACTACTACTTCCAGCTCATTCCACCAGGCAATGTGTTCCGATCCCTAAACCTCGCTCCAACACCCCCCAACGGGCCGAGATGCCACAGCACGGCACAGTGTCCTTTCCCGGCACGTCTGCTTGGAAATCTATCATATCCCTTGCAAGAGCAAAACCAAAAACAAACGTTCTTGTGTATGAACCAGCAGCGGTTTCGAATTCCCATAAAAACGTCGGTTTTCCAGCAATATATCAGAAAGTTTTATTTATTACACTGGCAGACTTTAAGCAGTAAATCAGATACTGTCAGCTGTCCGTCTCCCTGAAACGGGCAGGCAACACGCTGATCTCTGACTCAGAGACGTGGGAAGAATACTTGTAAATATACTTCAGGAAATCTGAAATTAGAAGGGCTCATTATCAATCACATGGAACCCTGCCTTGGATAATGGCTTGCCGTGAACCGCAGTCTTGCTGGAGCTGAACAGGTAGCTCGAATATAGCAGGCAAACTGATTTGCAAGTAAAGAACCTCCAAGTGGTGGCTGCACAATTTTGTGATATTTCCAGCCCAGCTGCCGGAAAGTATTTTGCCGGTTCCCCGCCCCCCAAACCCAGACGATCAATATTCTCTGTAAGTTAGGTGGCCTAATCTGAATATGCAAATCCTAGAAATGCAAGTATCCTCTGGGATGGAACGGACGCAAACGGGCTCCTCCTTCCTGTCATGGTTTCGGTTATTAATTACACTGAAGCTGTTCTCCCCACCCCCACCCCACCCCCCCGGCTTGCATTCTGCCCTATTTCTTCCTGCTGCCTCCTCGCATCTGTCAACGTTAGTAACTGCGTTTTCGCTGATGACGGTTGCCCAATGGCCAAATGCAATGCTGGTGATTTCAAACGCTGTCCTCGGTTTTGTGTGTTCAGCAGCGTTCAAGCTGCGATGGCCATGGGGAAAGGAAATCTCACCCTCCACCACCGCCACCCACATCCCCAAAACAGGACTCTTGTGTTTCCAAGCTCACGTCTTGCTCACTGACAATTGCCCTTGGCGCAACTCCCTCTGGGGACGGGTTATGATGGATTCTGTTGTGAGTGCAACATAGCAAGCATGGTTAGGATGGGGGCCTCCTAATGAACAGGGATGGCTATTAGACCATGGATCTGTCTAGTCCGGCATCTTGTTTTTGACACTAGCCAAGCAGATGCCTCCAGAGATCATAGAGCTGGAAAGGACCTCAAAGGTCAGCTGGAAGCCCGCTACTCTAGCATCTCCGGTAGGCGGTCATCCAACTTCCAACGTGCTTCTCGCTGTACTTTCTCCCCAACGAAGGTTATCCAGTGGTAAACTGCCTCTGAACATGGAGGTTCCATTTAGCTCTTTTGGCGAAGAGCTCCTGGCAGACATCCCCTTCCTCCCATGGGTTTGTCTAACACCTCCCCCCCCCCTTTTAAAGCTGGTGGCCAGCACATCTTGCAGGCAGGAAATTCCATAAGTGAGTGATGTGCTGTGAGAAGAAGGAACTTCTTTGGTCTGTCCTGAACCATCAGCAGAGCCTGAGATCCAGCGTTATATAAACTCGTCTCTGCCCACTTTCCGCAGACCGTGCAGTGTGCAATTTTGTGAACTTCCATCATACTTCCCTTTAGTCACCCTTTTTTCTTAAGCACAAAAAAGGAGGAGAGAGAACCAGATAAGAGAGTTTACCCTAACCCCAGCCCAACATCCTATAGGTGTGCTGGACTCCAATTCCCATCATTCCCAGCTGGGCTGGGAATGGTGAGAATTGCAGTCAAAAATGTCTAGAGGGCGCCAGGTATGGGAAGGATCCTTTAGTCTTCCCTTGCAGGGAAGGTGCTCCAACCATCTGATTGTTTTAGTTGCCCAAAGAAGTCTGGGAATTGTAGTTCTGCCAGGGCGTTGTCAACCTCTTCACTAAATCACCATCCCCAGTGTTCTTTGGGGGGAAGTCCAATAGTTAAAGAGGTACAAAAGCGAAATGATTGTTCTTCCTGCAGCTGCAACTGCCTCCGGACTATCACAATAAATGCAACCTGGATGCTTTTCACTTTAGCCACCTTTTCCTTTGGTCTTTCGAGGACCTTTAAATGCAACGTTAAAGATGACGCTAGATGCTAAGCCAATTATTTACATTTCCAGAGCTGAAGAAGTACAAGAGGTATGAAGTTGTAATGACAGCCTATAACATCGTTGGAGAGAGCCCTGCCAGCGCTCCCGTGGAGGTCTTTGTTGGTGAAGCGGGTAGGTAAACTTTGGCTGCTGTGAAATCTTATAAAGCAGGCATGAAGAAATCCCCCTGCAGAAGCTGTAAGGTGGTGAGAATTCAAAGGCCTTCTAATCCTGTACATGCCAGTAGGATCCTCTATGCTAAAACTTAACTTTGTAGAGGAATTTTGTGCAGGGTTATGGAATTTCCACAAATTGCTGCTGAAATTTGCGCAAATTTGCATAATTTCTGCAAATTGCAGCTGACCTCGTTGCAAATGTACACAATTTCCACAAATCGCAGCCAAAATGAGTGCAAAAGTCGTGCAATTCCCACACGTTTTCAGCCACCGGTTGTGCAAATTACACAGATTTGCGCAAATTTCAGCCATAATTTGCACAAGTTAAGAAAACATGGGAAATCCAAGAAGTCGCACAACCTGCTACAAACTGAGTCAGGCTCTGCAACGGAAAATGGAATGAAGTTTAGGGGACCAAACCAAGGAAAACCCGTCAAGTTCCACACACCCACACCCCAAACAGAGTTGTGGGAGCCATTGCAGTATAGAAGCCCGAAAGCTGGACCCGGACCAGGGAGATCCAGTTTCAAATCCATGCTAACCAAAAGCTCTGCAACGCAGAAATACAAGCCAAGAGCCTGCGACTAAGGGATTTCTCGAATGAGATACCGCGGTACACTTTATTCAACTCATGTTAATTGGAAATCCATATCCATCCATTAAAAGATAAAATAAAGCCAGTGAAAAAATGTTTACCGAAAAAACATGACAGTGATAATATTGGGTCTGCCACCATCTCTCAGCTTCATTTGCCTCGCAGGCTGTTGCGAAGTTCATAATAAAGGGGTGTGGGGGAGGGGGAAGTACTCTAGCTTGAGCTTTTGGGAGGGAGAGTAGGAGAACAATGTAATGTATACATGAATGAATAACTTCCACAAATGGATTTATGCAATCGACAGAGCTCAAGCTAGCGTCGGAATGAATGCGCGACTTTGCGCAAATTTCAGCAGTAATTTGCGCAGATTTTGAAAAGGATGGGGAATCAGGAAGCTTGCCCAACTTGCTACCAACTGAGTTGGACTCCGCAGAAAGAAATGGAATGAGGTCAGGGGGTGGGAGAACCAAGGGAAGCAGCCAAACTCAACGACAATTTTTTTTCAACATCCAACGATTTCGTCTCTTTACTCCATTGGGCATTTGGGATGGTCTCCAGTTTGGTTGATCCTAAAATGGGATGGTGGTTTCACAGCCGTCCCTTCTGCTCCACCTCCCTGGTAATTGAAGCCCTGGATCAGACCTAGACAACATCCGACACTCCAAGAAGAATGCCGTCTGTCTGGGATATAATGGGGCCTTCCGGGTACTCGATCATCTCCCTGTTTTGCAACCCCAGTCCGGTCCGACATAGCTCCCCATCATGCTGGTTCTCACACGTTACTCCACCCCCACCCCACATTAATGAGAGAGGGTCCCTGCGTGAGATTTGACCTGTGCTCCCAGCTAGTACAACTCATTCTGCTTTCACCTCTGTCGCTGTGATATTTCATATTTAATATGCAAAGGTTTCATTTCAAATTCTAGCATTTTTTTTTCATTACAGTTTCATTAAATTCAAGATGTCTTGGGCCTTGGACAAGCTATTAGCTCTTCCTGACCTTTTCATTTCAAACATCGCTGTAATGTTCTGTTATCTTTTCCTAAAACTCCATAAGTTAATCAGGGCAGCTGTGTTTTCCCAGAGTGCTTTGGAGCAGGGCTTACTGTTGAGGCGTCATCAGTATGGTTGCTGGCCTGCCTTCCACCTGCAAAAATAAATAAATAAAAAGATGACGACAGAGATATCACTCTGCCTATGTTGAGCAATGATCAGCTTTGCATATATATGCTACTAGTTCCTAGTTCATACAATTGCCAAGGACTGCCTTCCCCAGTATCAACCAACCCGGAATTTAAGATTGGCCAGGGAGGCTTTGCTTGTAGTGACACACCACCACCACCCAGGAGTGGGGAGGTTTCCACATGTCGCAGAGCCTTCTTGGTGGTGGCATTCCAAGCGTGGAATTCCTTCTGATAGAGATTTGGTTGTCCCCTATGCTGTTGTCATTTGAAAGACATATTCATTTGTGCAAGCTTTTGGGTGTAGGCAAGCGCTTTACCTTTTGCGTTGACGGTTCTATAGTATGTAATTGTGCATTTGCAATTTTAGAATTATGAAGTCCATGGTGTTGCTATATGGGCTGTTAGCCGTGCTGGGATCCTTGCAAGGATGTATGTGTGTGTGTTTGAATGTATACATGTTTACACGGAGAGAGAGACGCCTCTTCAATGTTGCTTGGGAGTTTCCCTTTGAGGACTGTGGTTTTCACCTACTCAATCCTGTCTTCCTCAGAATACTCCTGCAACAGAGGCAGATGACAGGTCAATGAGGGATTCCTGCAGGAACTCGTCACACCTCAGCCAAGCTCAGGGTCAGGCTGCGGCATCCAGGGCTGTCTGGGAGCCCAGTTCCAGTGGAGGCAGACAGAGAGGCAGATGACGTGGGCTGGTAGTCAAGTTTCAGAGCACACGGACAAGGAAGGAAGGAAGGAAGGCCAAGCCAAGCCATGGCACACTAAGTCTGTTGTGCGGCTTCTCTCCAGGAGAGGTTGCTCAGACTGTGGAGCCACGCCTGGATCAATCATGATATAGAGCCAGGCAGGCCCCCATTGGCTCCTCAGATCACCTGGTCTAGCAGGATAGAAGAGCAGCAGTATCGTCTCTGGCCAGAGTCTGAGTGGCACAGCGGCGCAGTGTCAATCCTCTACCTGAGATTTGCTGCCGGAGTCTCAGTTTCAAGACAACCCCCTGCCCCCGCCCGCGCCTAAGAAGCCTCTAAAGCAGGGGTGAAGAGGGGCCGAATTCAATTCCGGAGAAGTGCTCTGGGGCCCCGTTTCAGGGATGGGTGGGCGGAAGGCAAAGGGAACAGGACCTCTAGTGTGATGCTTGTGATGGCGTGGTATGTCTGCGGGGCACCGATTCACTCTGTGTGGGCCTGTCACGGGCAGCTGCCTCCACCCAGCGCAGGTGGCCATCTGCAAGGGAGGCTGCCCGTGTGAACGGGGACCCCAGAGCCTCAAACAACAAGGCGGAAGAAAACGCCCGTCCTGCACGCCTCTTAGCCAGGCCTGCTTCAACACGCGCGAGACCGGCAGGAGCCTCAAAGAGGCTTCTCGTGTCCCGGCTCAGCAAATAACACGAGCGTGAAAAGCCTCCGAAAAGCTGGAGGTTGCCGCGCGATGCTGTTGACAGTCCCCGTCCTTTCTGCTCTGTGCAATCCTTTCAACAGCTCAGCAAATCGGTGGCTTTGAGGAGGAAAGTGGCACACACCCTGCCATGGCTTGGGTGCAGGAATCATTCCAGGTCCGTACTCCCGTTTGCTTCCCAAGGGAGCCTTCCGCCTCGACGGGATGGAGCCCCCGGCCCGCCACGTGCATTGGCTTGTGGCTCCCTGAGGGAGACGGCTCGGGTGCGGCCATTCAAAGGAGCTTGCAGGCGTGGGGCTCACTGACTTCTCATTGAGGAGGGCGACTAAGAGCTTTATCACACCAGCATTATACTGTGCAGTCACTGCGAATTGCGTGCAAAGGACTCCGAAGTTTTCCAGTTTATCATCTGCTTTGACTGTGAAGCACTCCCATGCATCCTGCTTTAATTGTGCTATAAAGGGAAAAGAATCGAGGTATTTTGCTAGTAGTTTTTGAGCGAATCATTTGTTGTTTTCCGAGCGGCCACTGGGGGCGTAGGAGTATGATTTGACATGTTTAAAGATAAATTAAACAAATGCTTACATCGGTGTAAGTTTTAAAGATAGAGACATCAAAATTGGCACAGTGATAGATTTTAAGGAGAGCTCTAAGCATACCAAATTTGAATCGGATTGGGTCATCCGTTGATTTTTTACATTTCCCCCCTTAAACCCATTTCCTGGTATGCAAAGGATCTTAGGAGCGCTGCCGCCCGGGGTGTGATTTAGCTAACAACAACAATGACAGCTAAATGCTGTAGGGGATAATTCAAGGAAAACAGGTACGTGGGATGAAGCTATAAAACAAGAAGACGGCAGCGCAAACCCGACGCTAACAAGGTCCCGCACTTGGCTGGTCCTTCGCTGTCCTGCAAAGCTCCTTTGGTGGGAATATATTGGAATGCATCATCTTTGAAGGAGGTGTGTTTGTGTAAGGTGAAAGAGGGAGGTGAAACGCGCGAGAGAGCAGCCTCGCTTTCGACAAAAAAAGCGATAAATCCTCTGGCCTGAAGGAGACGGCGAGAGTGACACGTATCATTGTAACTGATGATGACACTGACATCCTTCACACTTCAGGGGAGCTGGGAAATAGATCTACCCACACTTTCCTCCCCGCCCCGCTCCACTTTAATTTTTTAAAGGAATTATAATGCGCTGTGATGGCATCTTCAATAATGGGCACAGGAAGAGAGCGGCTCTGAGGAACGGGGCCTCCTCCTTTGATTCCCGTGCCTGTCTGTCTCACTTTCTTTTGCAAAAGCTGGCCTGCAGTCTTGTGCTCTTTCATTTTTCTCCCTAGGCAAGAGGGAAGCTGCTCTCTGTCCCTTCTCCAGGCCGTGAATTTGCTTCTTTGGTCATGTTCCAAAAAAGCCCAAAGCAAATCTGTTTTCCTACAGTTAACTTTAATTATTTCCCACCGCTTCCCTGCTGGTTCCTACCACATATGTCCCCGGGAATGGCTGAACCTATTATTTTCCATCAGCTGTTTTCCCACCTGTGTCTGAAACATCGGTTACACATCCCAGAAGGCTCCGCTCTCCTGACAGCTGCAGCAGGACAAACGGCCCTCGATTGTTATTATTTTGTTGGGGTGTGTGTGTGGGGGGGTGCGCGTGAGTGTCCAGGTTTAACAGGCAAGCACCAAATGAGAAGAAGGTCCTCCGAGGACACATGCCGGCAATGGAGCACGCGCAATTTCTGACGAAGAGGAATGGTTGGAAACTGGCTTGGGGAAGCGAGCCTAGGTAAGATAAGAGGGAAGGCTGCATTTTAAGCACCTGTTCAGTTTTGATCCTGATCAAGCTGACTGTATTTTGTGCTCTGGATGTTCAGTCCCTCTGCTCAGTATAGACCCTTTTCAATCCAGCACAGAATTCTGCTTTCTGAATACCTCTCCGTTTTTGTAGTAAACCTTCGTGGAAGAAGAACGGGATGGCAATTCTTGAAATCAATGGGGGTTTTCAGGAAGGCTTTCAACCACGGGTCCATCTACGCCCTGCACTTCCCACTGTCCCTTAGCTGTCGCTCTCAATCCCTATCCCAGCTGCCCAGCAACTCGTCTTGGCTGCAAATGCTGCCCGCAGTCGGGCTGCTTAAATCCCATGGAAGCCCATGTCGGAGCAGGACTGCGCCCACCCCCTGTCAAGCAGTGGCTGCTTTGATACTGCTTGTTGCCAAACATATTCTGAGTTCTGTGCGAAAGCCAAATACTGCCGGCGTTTGACAAGTCGTGCTGACGACGTGACTTGCTATGTGTTCCAGTGCGCAATCTCAGCGGATCGTAGCCACGCAAGAGACAGGGGCGCTGCCCCAGTCCGCTACCAAAACCCAGATAAAGGAAAAGATATCTAAAGATGCTGCGCTTCTTTAAAATACTATTTATTCATACATTTGTATCTCACGCCTCTTCCATGGATATTGAGGCCGTATATCATTTGGAGATCATTCCTTTGTGTGTGTGTGGGGGGGGGGGGGGTTGTGTATTTTGGTCTGTTGACAGTTTGTGCTTTTTTACACACCCTGCACCTTGTGTTATTTCTCTGGATGTGCTAGTTTTCTCTCTGTGTGTGATCTGTAGAACAGAGTTGGGCGAGGCGAGAAATAACGAAATAATCCAAGACGAAGCCTTTCTTTCTTCGATCTCTGAACTTGCTGCGCTTTGGTTGGCTTTTGGTTTTCAGTCCAGTTGAAGGTGAGGCTTCACGCATTATCATCTTTCAAGAAGGCGCACGGAAGCAATGGCTCCGTTGGCGAGGTCATGATCGTAGCAAGGTGGGCCCGGCTGCAACTTTACTCCTTTGGGGAAAGATGTCCTGATGCCAACATTTCAAAGTGACATTCCTGCAGGTCTCTGGAGGCCGCAGTCCAGCATCAGAAGTGGGAAGGAACCAAGCTGAAGCGGTGGGTAGAGGGGACGGCAGAGTTTAGAATCAAAAACGAAACCTCTGCTTTCTACTCCCAGAGCAACTGGGTCTTCCACATGGGGAATCCAATCTTAAAATGATACGCCGAGGGGGGAAAGATGTCCAAATTGAGATGTATGTCGAATAGGTTTATCTGCCGCCCTTAATTCTCCCTCGGTAAGGCAGAAAATGCAGAGAGATAATTTCCTCCGGTTTCATCATACTGCAAGTTGAAGCAGCTGACTGAGCGCCTCATTAACAGCTCATTAAGCTGTTAATATTACTCATAAGCAGTTCTCCGTATGACTCAGTGTGTTGCGTGGCGTGGCGGCGGCGGCTCCTTGTTTAACTCTCAGCAAAGCGCCTTGTTTTAGCATGTGGAAGTTGGAAGGAGCCTTGCGCTTACACTAAGAAGAAAAAAGCGCGCCCTCTCTAAGTCCCATTGGTCTACCCTCCCCTTGCAGTGATGTTCCATCAACATGGCTCGACAAAGCCCAGCAGTTTGCAGGCAGGAGGCGAGCTTTCTCAGCATCATGTAGGGAATCTCCCTCCGTGACTTGGTGCCTCAGAGCCATGGCGTCACGACATTCGGCATCGCAGACTTGGCTCCGTTGGCCTCTGTGCTCAGACCCACTCATGGTTTCTGGGCCTATGGCAGTTGCAGGGGAGGATGTCACACTTTGGCAGGCACAGCGTTTCTCATCACAGTAATACTCTGCCCGGAGAAGTGGTAGCTTCTAGCCTTCTCCCTGCCGTAGCTATTTCTGTCCTGTCTTTCCACCAGAAAAATGCAGCAAACAAACTCCCGATTAACAAAATCTATGGGGCACGTATGCACCCTTCAAGACCAGGAGGGAATCTACATGTCGTACTGAAGGCGCTTGTGTGCGCCTCCAGTGTGTCCTCAAAACGAGGGTGTAGACGGAGAAAGAAGAGACGGAGGAAGAGGCGGTGGAGGAGGAGGCTGGGGAACTGGTCATGTCCTCGCTGCTGCCGCCTCCCCGCCAGCCTCCTGCTGCCGGGGTAAGAGCCACCCAGGTCGGAGAGCTCAGAAGCCGAGCTCTCCAACCCGGGTGGCTCTTACCCCGGCAGCAGGAGGCCGGCGGGGAGGCGGCGGCGGCGAGGACGCGGCCGGTTCCCCAGCCGCCGCCTCCACCGCCTCTTCCTCCGTCTCTTCTTTCTCCGTCTACACCATCATTTTGAGGACGCACTGGAGGCACACGTAAGCGCCTTCAGTACGACGTGTAGATTCCCTCCAGGTGTCTTCCACCCATACTAGCTAGACCCTGACACACCATTGTAGTTTATAGTTCTATGGTTTGGGAAGAAACAGGACCAAAGTGGGGTCCAAACTCACACACACACATACACACACGCCCCCTCGCACACTTGTAAATTCTCCGACCAGACCAGACCAGCTGTAGGATCGTTGTCATATGTTTAAAAGCCAGTTCCTGGGTTCTGTCTCTTTGTCACACTCTAGTGAGACCCAGAGATGGAAGACAGGGTGGGTCTGTGCAGCTACTGTGCAGGGAAAAAGCTTGGTTCTGAATGACTCACGTCGCATTTTCTCAGACGAAGCCAATGAGCTTGCACTCTGGGACACAGCAGGGTCGGGGGCAAACTTCCCCCTGCAAGATGTGGGCGCTGACACCCTGCTTTGCGAACATACAGTCTAAAATCGTGTTTGAGCACTGCTTTCGTCTTTGTAATAGTTTTCAGTCCTATCCTACAGCCTTGGCTCTGTCGACGAGAGGGTCGGAAATGAAGAGGCAACAGAAAGAGGCTTTCATTAGGAAGGGCAAAAAGGGGAAAGGGCAGAAAACTAGCAATCTGAAATGCATGTTCTGCTGCAGTTTAATAGAACAATTGTACGCTAATTTCCCGTCGATTTCACAGGAAGACGTGACGGGAGCTGGAGTTTGCAGCGCCTTTAGCTCCCCCTAGTGGCGATGAGAAACGAACTCTGTCTGTCTGTCAAAGGAAATTAGCAACGATCAAGAAAAGTATCATCTCTTTACTTAAACAACAACAACAAAAACCCCAATTAGGCCTATAATCAAGAGTAATTCAATGAGAAGGTATAATATGATTAGGAGCGTAGCTGCATTCTGACCTCCTTTCCGAGACTTGAGGCGCATTCCCTGATCATGCGGGCATCGCACAGATCTTAACAGACACTCAGGGAGCTAAAAGCAAGTGGCGAGGTGGCCCTGTGTGGGTGGCCATTTATTGATGTGCCGTGTGAAGCAGGCCATTACTAGAGAAACTGAGCGTTCAACAGTGGACGTGCTTTGGAGGCAGCGTGCCAGAAACTGATGGACAGAGACGGAGGACGTTGCTCTGGTTTGGCTTATTCAGATTCATACCCCCACCCACCCTTCCGGTGCATTTATCAGAGCAGCTTGCAGCAAAATATTGAAATAAAAGAAGTTAAGCGCAAAGCAACGCATCTATAAAAGCAACATAAAAACCATATCCATTCGAACAAGGAAAGCATAAAAGGTCTGGCAAAATAAAAGGGCCTTCGCTTGGGCCTGGAAAGTCGTCAGGGCTGGCAACCAGGCGAGACTCTCTGGGGCCCTCCCCCTGGTAACCACCCCTGGGGTGCCCCACGGCAGGGGCTGCGCCTTGGGTGCCACCATCCGTGGCTTGACTCAGACCGGGCGCGCACAATTTCATAGAATCATAGAATCATAGAATAGCAGAGTTGGAAGGGGCCTACAAGGCCATCGAGTCCAACCCCCTGCTCAATGCAGGAATCCACCCTAAAGCATCCCTGACAGATGGTTGTCCAGCTGCCTCTTGAATGCCTCTAGTGTGGGAGAGCCCACAACCTCCCTAGGTAGCTGATTCCATTGTCACACTGCTCTAACAGTCAGGAAGTTTTTCCTGATGTCCAGCCGGAATCTGGCTTCCTTTAACTTGAGCCCGTTATTCCGTGTCCTGCACTCTGGGAGGATCGAGAAGAGATCCTGGCCCTCCTCTGTGTGACAACCTTTTAAGTATTTGAAGAGTGCTATCATGTCTCCCCTCAATCTTCTCTTCTCCAGGCTAAACATGCCCAGTTCTTTCAGTCTCTCTTCATAGGGCTTTGTTTCTAGACCTCTGATCATCCTGGTTGCCCTCTTCTGAACACACTCCAGCTTGTCTGTATCCTTCTTGAATTGTGGAGCCCAGAACTGGACGCAATACTCTAGATGAGGCCTAACCAGGGCCGAATAGAGAGGAACCAGTACCTCACGTGATTTGGAAGCTATACTTCTATTAATGCAGCCCAAAATAGCATTTGCCTTTCTTGCAGCCATATCGCACTGTTGGCTCATATTCAGCTTGTGATCTACAACAATTCCAAGATCTTTCTCATTTGTAGTATTGCTGAGCCAAGTGTCCCCCATCTTGTAACTGTGCAATTGGTTTCTATTCCCTAAATGTAGAACTTGGCATTTATCCCTATTAAATTTCATTCTGTTGTTTTCAGCCCAGCACTCCAGCCTATCAAGATCACTTTGAAGTTTGTTTCTGTCTTCCAGGGTATTAGCTATCCCACCCAATTTGTCCAGAGTTGCGTGACTTTGCTTGACGTCTTTGCCGTAGCAAACGAAGGGCTGCCCGAGGCTGTGCAAAGATGGATCTGTTTGCTAGGGAATGCGATGCATTATAAACGCCACCTGACCGTGCCTGTGCATTGAAGTGAAGAAAGATGGCGACACACCGGTTACTAAACCGCAGCAACGGCCACGAGCCAGTAGTAATGGCAGGTTTTCTGCCTCCCACTGTAGCATTTTCAACTGCCAGTAGATATGAAAGCTCCATAGCCAGACTTTGAATTACCCAGAAATGTTGGACAGTCATGGGCATTTTGGATAAATGAGGTTGCACCTCACCGAGTATTTGACTCCTCAGAGCTGGATAGTTGTTATAGATGAAATGTGCACATGGGCTGGTTCTTTAGAGCTGCTTTTTAATGCAATGCTTGCATTCCTGGGGGTTCCTACACCCTGCATTAGGAAAGGGAAGCAATATGCCTCTGTATGCTACACTAAGTGAAATGCAGAAAGGCAGGTTGGCTGGTTTTAAGGTCAGGATGTTACGGTGCAAAGCAGAAATGACTCTAGATTAGAGCTCTCCTTCTTTGGGTAACACACACCTTGGCATTCTCGCCCTATTAGTAAATGAACGAATTGAAGGTTAACCTGCATGGATCTGTACTGAGGCTGGGCTGGTTGACAATGATACATAAGCCAAGTATTTGTCTGGAATAACTGCGATAATGGGCACAATACAGTCCAGGTTAAGCACTTTTAAGCTCCATTTATTTTAATGGGAGGTTTAAGCACGTGCCAGCCATCCGTAATTTTATGGACTCTTCATTTTTCTGGAGCATAATAAGTACGAAATGTCTTAGGGACGGCGTTATAGCAAAATGCAATAGCAGTTTATGCTTTAAAAATGCCAACCAATCAACGAGGCAAAATTGTTTTCTAAACATAGCACAAGTTGGTATTTAGTTTGTCATCCCTGTTTGAAAACCGAAATGGCTGCAACTGAAATCGGGATAATCAAGGACTGCAGTGGCCTTGACATTTTGCTGCCCTGTTTTCCAGCTCCATGGAGAATAAGTAAAACCAAACGATGTTACATGATACTTTTTCCCAAAGGCCACTTGACGTCCAGCTCATTTGGCCCACTAATGTGGACAATAGCCGGACGTGACTTTTCCTAGATTCGCAGAGCTCTCTTTCACGTACATCCATTGGGCGGCTCTATCAACTTTTTTCGGATTCTTCTGACCTAGGAAATACATTTATGTCCTTCTGTTTGGTTTTTGGCTCTACGTCACCTGCACTTCTCACTTGCATAAAACCCTGCAATCACTAACTATTCAGGCTCTCTCAGGTGATGATCAAGAGTTCTCGCAGAAGTCACCAGCAAATTACCCTGGGATTTCCTTGTTGTGTAGGTAGGTCATGGCAGTGTGAACTCACTCTGCTCTGCTTAATTGCCGTCTGATTAATAGCCTTTGATACCAAAATCTGTTCCCTGAAGTGGAGGGCAGCCGTGTTAAACGGATCAGGTGAAATGGGTCCGTTAACTAATTGCATTGATTCTAACTGTTCAGACCTGGTATGTGTTATGTCTAAGTCGCTGTCTGCTTAAAAAGGTATTTCTATGTTGTTGTTCTCTAAGAATATTTGAATATGCTGGATCAGCCAATGCTCACCTAGTCCATCACTCCAGCTGTGTCAGGATCAGGTACTAGTGACAAGTGCTTTCAGGATCCAGGTCCGAGCTCAAAGGGCTGCTCTGCTGCAGAGTGCTGGCAGAACTCAGGCCCTGGCCAGCAGCAGTTCATAATGGGGTAATTCGGTGCAGCTGGGAGCAGCTAGAGTCAGGGCTATTTAAGACCCACATTGTGACTGCAGCATTTGCTACAGCAACATCATTCCTGTGGTGCTTGGCGCCTGTTCCTGGTTTCCTGACGCCTTGTTTGTTCCTGATCTTGGACTGCTCTTTGGACTATGCCACGTCATGGTTATACCAGTAAACTGCTCTATCCTAAACAGCTTGTGCGTGGGTTAGACTTTGTACACCTTCGCTCTCCCGGGTCCCGGCACTCAGTCTGCGCTCTCAGCTGCCCACGTCCCGGACTATTACAGGCTGAAATAGTAGCCAGCCAGATTCCCCTGAGAAGTAGATGAGCAGGGATTGAGAGTGTTAACTGGAACATAATGTTTTGTCCGTAGATAGGCAATGAACCTTCGCAATCCTTTATTAAAACCCATGTGGTTCTCCTCTATCACATTTCTCATTGTAAGTTCCTCAAGGCAGGAATCTGTCCTCTTGTGACCTAAGCTAGGGTGACCCTATGATTAGGAGGACAGGGCTCCTGTATCTTTAACAGTTGCATAGAAAAGGGGATTTCAGCAGGTGCCGTTTGTATATATGGAGAACCTGGTGAAATTCCCTCTTCATCACAACAGTTAAAGTGCAGGAGCTATACTAGAGTGACCAGATTGAAAAGAGGGCAGGGCACCTGCAGCTTTAACTGGTGTGATGAAGAGGGAATTTCATCAGGTGCTGCATGCATACAAATGACACCTGCTGAAATTCGCTTTTCAATACAACTGTTAACGATACAGGAGCCCTGTCCTCCTTTTAATATGGTCACCCTACCTAAGCCACACACATAAATAAATAGGAATACCTAATCTAGTGGCCATCTTCTTGCGATGCATTTCTTTGGAGAACATTATGTATATTTTAAATTATTCTACTCTCTTGAAATGGAAATAGTTCTTTTCCCCTTCAACATCAGTCACCTGTTCAAAAAGAAACCTTTAAATAGTCCTTTTCCTTGATGAAAAGCAAGATGAAAAATTTCAGCTCTTTGAGAAACTGGAACAAAAGTAGACATAAAATAATAATAATGATAATAATGATGATGGTGATGATGATGTGCTTGCACAATAGAGACCCAATTCTGAGACAATTGTAGAATCGATGAGATACGTGTTGAAAATCAGCCATCAATTCATCTCACTTTCTTTGAATGATTCACTCATTGACTAGTTCTCGACTTTCAATCTTGACAGCAAGCAGTACATGAAGAGATCTTTGTCTCCCTCTTTTGTGTCAATGGTGCATCACTTGGGGGGGTCCTTTCTATAAGCTGAAGAAAACGTTATGGATTAGCATTTGTTTGGGAAAATCCGCATATGGATGCTTATTTCTCACGATTGACAGTGCAACCCCAGGGCTGCGCCAGTAATCAGTGCTATACTGGAAGAACCAAGGGTTTCAGATACCAATATTAAAGACCTGGGAAAGAATCCTAACTCACTCGACAGGGTTGTTGCAAGGATAAAATGAGGAGCCATGTAAGTCACCCTGAGCTCCTTGGCAGAAAGATGGGATCAAAACATGTGACAAGTAAATAAGAGTATGAGGATATCTTGAGTCCCAGGGAGATCTCGTAACTCTGGAAGAGAGAGCAGTGGTGGTGGTGCGTATTTGGTACAAACGGAGAAGAGATGCAAAGTGTACACTTGAAGCAGGGGGACAAAAAGGAACGCACAGTTCTCGCCCGTCGTCAGGCTCAGTTTAATTGATCAATGCCTACAAGTCTCTTGATGAAAAGGGGCGCGCAAGGGCCTGTTCTTAGCCTGTCAGCTAAATTTCTCCATCACTCTGCGCTGACTCTTCTAGCCATTGGCAAGGTGGTCGTGTCCACGCCGGGGATGTACATTAATCTCTCCCTGCGTCCGCTTGAAGCGCGCCACTCCCAGATTCTCGGAATGTGACAATTCAGCAAAATGATGGGCCAGAAGCCCCATCCGAGTGTTCTGGGAGAGGCAGAAGCTTGCATCAGATGTCCGCCTTTTCATGTGCTGTCTCGGCCAGAGGTGAGCGTGGGCAGGCCGGTGAGGATGTGCGGACAAAGCAGTTTAGGAGCAACCCCTTTGGCCAGCATTCTCCAAACTTTTTCAGGGAACAGAGGAAACTGCCTTCTACCAGGTCAGATTATTTGTTCATCAAGCCTAGTATTTGTTTCTCTGACTGATGATCGCCCTCCATGGCTTGGGCCGAAAAGGGTCTTTCCCATCGCTGGCACAGGGGATTGGAGCTGAGACCCTCCGATGCAAAGTGTGTGCTCTACCACAGAGATAAGGCCCTTTCCATCCTCATGTGGCCTCTTCTCCATCAGCTGGCTTGCTGCACACCTACCGTGGAATCCCAGTGCATCACGGAGGGTTCTGTGCTACAGAGGCCCACTCAGGCCCAGCTCATGCAGAGCACCGGTCAAGCCTTTTGAGTGTCACCCATCCCTACGCTAAGTGAGCGTCCAAAATAGGGCACACCTAACATCTCCCCAGGTAACCGCGACTGGGGAAGGCAACGGCAAACCACCCCGCCATAAGGCCTGCCAAGAAAACGTCAGCAAAAGCAGGCGTCCCTCTAGGAGTCAGTAATGACTCAAGTGCTTTGCACGAGAGGTTCCTTTCCTTTTTTCCTAACATCTCCCCATGGCTGGGGAAGGTCAGCAATAATGGTGGACAAGCCGCCTCTCAGTGAGGTTTATCTGCCGTTAACACTGGAGAGGGAGAATGAAATGGAGTAACCTTCAGCACAGCATGGCTGGCTGATTGGAACACTTCACACGGAAATATTTTCTTGCAGGTCCCACTTGCCTGCTAGCATTACCCGCTGGCTTAGATCCAGATGTAAACATGCCGAGAATACAATGACCGTCATCAATAGGACTTGAGTTTCAATGGGTCTGCTCTAAGTATGACCAAATAGTATTGCGTGCAGTTCTGGGCACCACACTTCAAGAAGGATGCAGCAAGCTGGAGCGTGTTCAGAGGAGGGCGACCAGGATGATCAGGGGTCTGGAAACAAAGCCCTATGAAGAGAGACTGAAAGAACTGGGCATGTTTAGCCTGGAGAAGAGAGGATTGAGGGGAGACAGGATAGCACTCTTCAAATAATTAAAAGGTTGTCCCACAGAGGAGGGCCAGGATTTCTTCTCGATCCTCCCAGAGTGCAGGACATGGAATAATGAGCTTAAGTGTCAGGAAGCCAGATTCCGGCTGGACATCAGGAAAAACTTCCTGACTGTTAGAGCAGTATGACAATGGAACCAGTTACCTAGGGAGGTCTTGGGCTCCCCCACACTAGAGGCATTTAAGAGGGAGCTGGAAAACCATCTGTCAAGTGTGCTTTAGGGTGGATCCCTGCATTGAGTGGGGGGTTGGACTCGATGGCCTTAGAGGCCCCTTCCAACTCTACTATTCTATGATTCTGATTCTATGAAATCTGGATCCAATCCTCTCTGTTTTCCCCTGACCTTCGTATCTTTCCCTCGTTTGTGACGAGGGTTTACTCTCTCTTTTTTCTCCTTTTGAAAAAGTTTTGAACCACGTCCATCCTCTGTGTGTGTATTTCTGTGCCTCCCGTACTTCAGCCGTACAGATTTACCCTCGTGAAGCTCATCCCTATTGCCAAGGCTGTGGCGGGCGGAATCTGCTCTTGGCATCAGCTCCATACTGTGTTTGCGTCTGTCTGTATGATACCGCTAATTGTCTGCCTGCCTCTGCATTCTCTGCTCTTGGCGCTGCTACGCAGCCGTGGTTATCAATTTAAAAAGAAAAAAGAACAGAAAATAATTAATTGTACAGCTTTCTCCGTTTTCGCTATTTACTCTTTCTCCTGAGTGATTCTTCAAAGGGGTTACAGGAACAGGCTGGAAGGTAAAGCAAATCCTCCTTAAAATAACAACTACAGACAACAAGATGCACCAGATCCCTAAACAGAAACATGAGCGCTCAGTTTAAAATGGCAAGTAAAAATATTGTTTGGTGGTGCCAGAGCATCCTTTCGGTTGCCAAGAATGGATTTTGGGCCCGGGGTGTGTGTGTGTGTGGTTTCTTTGCTGCACCTGTTACTCTTGATAATGTCACCAGCATCTTAAGCCACCTTTCCAGCTCTCGTTTATGCATGAGTGATGGCAAGGGATTGTGAGGAAAGCATACTGCCTAGAATTTTGCAGCACCTTCTGGATGCAAATCAGCCTGTGATTCTACCTCTGGCAGAGACATGCCGATACTTCTGAAGTTTCTCCCTCAGCCTAACCCATGCGTTAGAATCCCCAAATGCTTTCTGCAGTTGTTGATTTTTTTATTTTTAAAAAAACATACTTTCAAGTTAACACAAGTTATTATTATTATTATTATTTATTTATTTATTTATTTATATAGCACCATCAATGTACATTGTGCTGTACAGAGTAAAACAGTAAATAGCAAGACTCTGCCGCATAGGCTTACAATCTAATAAAATCATAGTAAAACAATAAGGAGGGGAAGAGAATGCAAACAGGCACAGGGTAGGGTAAGCAGGCACAGGGTAGGGTAAAACTAACAGTAGAAAGTCTGCGCAATGGTCTGATCTAAGCAGGATTGCAATGGCTGGACTATTATTCATGGAACTTCCAGGTCCAGAGGAAGAACACCTGTTGATCAGAGGAAACAGCAGAGGAAAGGGTGCAAAAGGCAGGAGGAAGCCAGGCAGAGAAACTAGGGGCAGGAAGACATCTAAATTGCCAGCCAGCTGACACTAGTTGGGGTGAAAGTCTTAGCTAGATGGCACAAGAGAATGCCTCCTGCCATATATGCCTACCCTTGTCTTAAACCAGACTTATTTGAACCTGATTCAGCCCAGGGATAAGCAACGCTGGGAATTCCATTCCATTTAAGCTCAGTAGGATTCCACAGTGTTTCCATTCCGGTAAGCGGCAGCAAACTTTAGCGGGTTCCCCCACCCCCCACCCCCGGAATCTGGAAATTTTTGGCGGATTTTACCCCCAGCTCCCACCATTTGCACAAATGCTAATCCGTGCAAAATGGGTTTCGGGAGGGGTCACAAATAAGCTAGTCGTGTGTGTGTGTGTGTGTGTGTGTGAAATATATAGTTTTAATGGCAAACTTGCAGGTCCGCCTAACTAGTCCTGCAGTTGAATATTCCCTTCTTGTAAATATCCTCGTCAGTTTCATTCTCCCCCATGCCCTACTTTGCTTGGCCCAGCAGAGCCATACTTGTCAAAGTACTTGTCAATTTCATCCTCTACTTCCCTGCTTCCTGAGTGAAGCAGGTGGAGAATTTGACAAGTTCTTTGACAGGTGTGGAATGTGGCTCTGCTAGGCTAAATGAAGTAGTCTGTTTGGAGGATGAAACTGACAAGGGAATTTACAAGAGAAGACTATGCCTCCGAGGGGCTACATGTGGACATGCGGACTTGTGATGGTGCGCACTTGTGCAAAACCGCCAATAAAAAAAAGAATTTAAAAAATGACGAAGCTCGACTGGCTATACATTGAGTTGACACCTGCAGGGGGGAATGGAATGGAATTCACCAGGGCTGAAGCCCAAGAATCTGTCAAATTTCCACCCCCCAAACAGAATCTTCATACATTCCTATTTCAGCCTAAGGACCAGATTCAAGTGGTGCTCAGGGCTGAAAGTAAAAGGTGCTTCCTTGACCCCCCCCCCTTTTTTTTTTAAAGGCTGGGGTTAAAGGTGAGTCTCGGTATGGAAGGATGAGGAACCCGTGCTAGAAATGTCTGTGCTATGTAATTCTTTTAACGCACACTACCGTTTTCGAAAAAAAGAGTCAGATTATATATACCATGAAAATCAGGTAGCTTTTCAAACATATTTACTTGCTGATCCTGGCTGTGTTTACTCAGGATTGACTTTATCGTGTCAAGGAACTTTTGAAGTCTTGTTTCGCAAGCTCCAGTGCGCAGCAGACCACGTGGGAACGAATCATGACTTAACAAGCCGTTTTTCCTACCCAAGGGTGGCAGATCAGAATTTCAGGAAAGGAAAGGAGATTCCGTAGCAGAGAAAGGCATTGGTTTCTGTTGATTTTCAACGGAGCTTTGGCGTTCTGAAATACCACGCATGTGTGATATTCTATACAACTGTGGTTAATTCAATTTAGAAGCGGTTCTATAAAATACAGGCCTTCCCTGAACATTTGGATAATCTGACAACCTGCCTATTTTTTTTCAAGAGGCAGGGCTGGGATCAGTGCATTTCCAGGGCCCTAGCATCTTACCTGGACCCACTTCTAATTCCTGCCCTGGGGGCGCTTTCACACACACCCTCCTTGTCCACCCCTCTGGGTGGCTGGCTATAACTACCATTTTAATTTCCCCACAAGGCTCCTCATGGAGTATCACTCCTGGCATTATGGGAAATGTAAATGGGGGCTGGAGCCGGTGAAGAAGAGAAGCATGTTCCTGCCTGAGATGAAAAACCGAAGCAAATTAATCTGGGTCCAGGGGTGTTACTAGGCCTGGCCCGCAAGGCCCAAGCCCTGAATCTATTTCCCCATGCCCTGGATCTATTTCACGGAACCCTGAGTGTCCATTGGTGCCAATGAAAGGCTTTTCCTCAGGTTAATTGCCAAGTGCTGGTATTAATATTTAAAGCCCTGAACGGTCATCCTCAGGGGTCCTTCTCATCCTTTGCGTCCTTCTCCGCAAGCCACTGCCAAAGGAAATGAGGCAGGTGGCTACCAGGAGGAGCAGGGCCTTCTCTGCTGTGGCACCCCGGCTGTGGAACGAGCTCCCTAAGGAGGTTCGCTTGGCACCTACATTATATGCCTTTAGACGCCAGGACAAGACCTTTTTATTCTCTCAGCATTTTAACAGTCTATAAATAAATTTTAACTTGGTGTTTTAAATTTGTAATTTTGCATTGCTGCTGTTTTTATCTGGTTGAGCTTTTATATTGTATTTTCTGCTATGGTTTTATACTGTTGTTTTATACTTTGAATGTTTTTAATTTTTGTGAACCGCCCAGAGAGCCCCGGCTATTGGATGGTATAGAAATGAAATGAAATAAATAAATAAATAAATAAAATGGGGGGGGGATTTTCAAACAGGATTGCAGCTAGCGAGAGAAAGGTTAACTTCCCTCTCCCCACATGCTGCCAACCCCCACCCCAAATCTTTCCTTGTATGCCAATTAAGTTTTTTTAAAAAAACAACTTTCCCCACTGATTTGCGATAATGTGGGTCAAGCTGCAAATTATTTGCAGCATATATTTTATTTGAGGTTATTTGGAGGGGGAAAAAATCATTGGACGGCTTTGCCTCCTGTGAAATTTACATAAATCTTAGGGATTAATTTGCATGTATGCATGTAAATTAGCATATAGAGATTTTATGTAGATTTGTGTCCCATGGGGCTGGGCCTTGAATCTTTTAAGTAAATAGCAACCCACCCACCCTGTCTTGGGGCACTATCCACCACAAATTGCTCCTGCACAAACCCTATTGAAATCAGATTTCTGCAGAAGAATGCCTTCATGGATTGTGGCCAATACATTGGATGTGTCCATCTACCTCTTTCGCCACAGTTAATGGCACCTATCTGACTGAGACTGCTGCACCTAATGGCCCACTCTGTCCTTAACATGCAGGCAATAGATCCCAGAGTGTGATGCTCTGCCGTCCCTACTGTGAACCCTTCCAGATTTGACACTGCTCTCTTTCCACGCAAAATCCCAAAGCTCCAGAATATACATGTGCCTCTCATGTGCTAGGAGTCTGTGCAGAGAGAGAGAACAAGCTATTCGAGGTTGCAAGCCAAACGGTGCTTGAGGAAAATTGGATGGTGCAAAAAAAAAAAAAAGAATTAAAAAATATTTTTTTAAAAATCCAGCTCCTAGCCCATTTCTACCCTGTAATTCCCGTGCTCCCTGTGGGCCTGGTGCCAGCCAGGCTCCGTCTGTGGGCATGCTTCGCCTCAACAGTGTTGTGATGCTTTAATCATTGTGTTGTCTGGATCGGCTCTGTAACGAGGCTGGTTGACGCAGTGGTGGAAAATGCTGGCAGCCTCTCCACATTAGTCACCGATGAGAGGTGCCACAGCTTAGCTGTCTGCAGCCCAGTAAAAAAGAATTTGAAGGATAAAAGCATTCGTTAGCATAGAGATGTCGCACGGCCCCCAACAGCCCTAATGCTGTTTTGTTTCTCCTGCGGACGCATGTGCACACAGCCAGGGATTGTGCCGCGGTAGCATGTGGAGACTGGGCTGTTCTAACATCATCGCTGCACTAACATCATCAGATCTTCGCTTCACCAGGCCTGAAACTAGAGATGTCCGGGTTTTGTGAAATTCGCCCTGGCGGTGTCACTCATTCTCATGTCTGTTCACTGACGGACACAGATTTTTTTTCCTCCGGTATGCGGGGAAATGCACAAATAATTCCATAAGGAAGTTCGCAGCAATTTACATACCGTATTTCTTAGATTCTAAGATGCACTTCTCCCCCCATAAAAACATCTCTAAAAACGGGGTGCGTCTTAGAATCACGGGTGCATTTATTTTTCTTAGAATCAAAGCTTTTTTTTCTGTTGGTGGTACTGAAATTAGTGTGCGTCTTACAATCGATGGCGTCTTACAATCGAAGAAATACGGTAATTTATATTAGTACGGAATGTTTAGCGTATTGTCCCCCGCCCCCCAATTCGACTTTTCCCCACCTATATTTTCCAGCACGGTTGATTTCTCGGCAGACAGTTGCATATTTTCCTGCGATTTCATTGGTGTAAATTACAGGAAAGTAAAAAAAATAATCACCTGGAAGTCTGCGGACCCCCGCAGCCTGGGGAGGCCGGTCCGCAGCGGATTCAACCAGTCAGATTCTTCGAAATCCAAACTCATTTTAGTATGCCTCAAATTTCTCTGGCATCCCTACCTGGAACACATCCCATGAGAAACAAAATAGGTGTGATGTTAAGCGTGTCAGAGACCTGGGGAGATGCTGTCAGGAGACGTGCAAAATCCTTTGGTTGTGAAATGGCCCTGAAAGTTTCTGTGTGGAAGCACACAGTAGCCCTTTTGAGACATGAATGAACGTGGCGAGCCCTCCGAGCTCACTGGTTCTGCATGGTGGTTGTACAAACATTCAAATGTACACATGTGGGTCAGGGAAGGACCTTGCCACCGCAACAGTGCTCTCCTTCCTGGTGTGGCGATGAACAGCCTGAGGTCCATGGATAGCTACAGGAATCTCTTACAGCTAGATGGATTCCTTTTATTCAATGCTATTCATATCATTTGTGTTCTGCAGAGCACCTGACCATCTGATTGAAAAGATGATGATGATGATGATGATGATGATGATAACTACTACTACTACTACTACTACTACTTTACTCAAGCACTTGCATAATGGCTATATTCAATTTTGCATTTCACTTTTTAATTGCACCGCAATATTTTTGCAGCAGAGTTACCAATGGCAAACACGCCAAAAATATATATACAATCAACTTTATTTATGTTTTGCATTATTAATGCAGTGCTTAAAATTCTTCCAGTTGGTTTTGATTGAATTGTTTCTTCTTTTTCTCTCCCCCCCCCCCCAATTTTTTTTCCCCCTTTTGGGTGTGCGATTCTGTCGTTTAATGGAGCGGTAAATAAGAATTTCTGATAATGAGCCCAAGCATCTGTCACAACAACCTGGCGGTGGTTATTAACATTCCCATTAACGGCAGGGTGGGCAGCGATAATATGGAAACCGCACAGTTAGAACAAAATAAATAGTTGGTGTCAGGCTGAGTGGGTGTTAATTACTATTTTATTTTATAATCCCAGAGAGGAAGAGAGTAAAGATATATAAATATAGTAGTAGTAGTAATAATAATAATAATAATAATAATAATAATAATAATAATAATAATAATAATAATGTGGCGTATCAAGGTTGTGGCCTCTAAAGAAAGAACCCAAAGGAGGAGCAGATAACCATGGCTATACCTTCCTTGGATGGCAATAATTTAATGGCTTCCATTTGCAGTCTGTTAAATGAGCATAGAACAATGAGACTGTGCTCTCAAGCACCGTGAGCAGAGGTTATTGCTATACCACCAGCAAGCAAGAAAAGAAGCATGCTATTACTTTACATTCCATTTTAGCTATTCTGGTAAAATGATGGCTGCCCCTAATTAAAGAAGAAAGTAGATGTCATGGATCGGGACTTTGAACCCTTGTCCTTGGAATAAGAGGGTTCTGAGTCAATGGTTCAGGGAGAGGACTGAAAAGGCTTCCACCTCTGGGTGAATCAGTTCCTGAAATATCTGCCCTCCTGCATCCATAAGAGATTCCGAAGACTCCCACCATGAAGATACTAGCATGCCACAGCCACCTCGTGTTGTTGCAGCCTGAGCCTGCTTAAAGAGACCAGACCCCTTTAACAGAAAGGCCCTTAGTTAGTATGGAGGTGCAGCCAATCAGCTTAATGAAGCCAAGCCCCAACTTAAGGCTCAGTCTTGATCTACTGCTTGTTGGAGCAACATACAAAGAACTTTGTCTGGCTTCCAAGTCTCAGCATTACTCGGAGCACTCCATGGTGCAGACCTGTTCTTGTGTCCCTCAGAAACCTGACTTGCCCCAAATTTTGGTAAAGCCCTAATACATACTAGGCCCCTGGAACCCAGACCTCGCTACTGCTCAACAACACTAAGCTCTTGCCATGACAGAAGCCAAGCAGAACAGTAGGCTAAGGTTGATTTGGAATGTCAAATGCACTTGTTCGTCTATTGACCAACACAGAGCATGATCCAGTGGACAGTCCCGCTTTCAAAAAGCAAATTGATCCATTAACTAGATGTTTCATGTTTACACTCTTGGAGATGTCGCACCAATATTCCTGAGCGGTATATCTAACTTGGGATTAGAATGCGTTTCTTTCTAATAAACATGTCAGGAGATTAGGGATGGATGAATTGGCATCCTCTGGGCAAACTGAATTTAAAGTATTCAGTTGGTAGCTATTGTCGCTGCTGGCATAGGCGCACAGTATGAGAATGAGAGCCTCCCTGTGCTTAACGCTTGGGGAAATATTTCATCTGCACTGGGCTAGCTTCCATTAAAGGGGAACAACCAGAGCCTTGTGCTTACAGGCCTGGATTATACTATTTCAGGTGCTTCCAGACGAAGTTTTGTGTGTGCAATTGCCCTGCCTCATTCAGAGAATTTTATTAGGGGTGGTGTTCATACAACAGTGTCTTCTATTTGTAACCCTCCATGAGGTGGGGTACTGCCCAATGTCTTTTGATCGATAGCAGTAGGAGCTGTCCATCTGAAGCACTCTCAGGCTGCAGGTGGGGGGCTCTCATGATGGGAAATGCCCCCCATAAAAACAACATCTTATGCATGGAAAACTAGAACGTCAGGCCAAGTTAGAACATTGATGTGCAGGCATTCTGCGTAGTTTTTTTTGAGGGGGGGCGGGATGTATGGAAAGGCATTCAGTCATGTGAGCTTGGGTGTGAGGCGGGCTGTTTTCTGAAGAAGACCAAACGTACGCGATAAAAAATAAACTATTCCGTCAAATCAAAATCCCCGCCATATACACAGACTTGGTTAACCCTGGCCATTGACTGCTAGCCTATGCAGGGGAGTTCCCCAGCTCTTCTAGGATGTGTTTGACCCACTTCTAGACCCCCACAATTTGGGAGGGGAGGCTCCCCACTAGAGACACTGCACGCCCTTCAACGAATTCATCTGGAAATCAATTGCCTCTTGGCTTTAAAACCATTCGGTGGGCACTTTCGGAGGGCAGTGGGGAAGCTATCGTTTGACTTTCAGAACTACTAACTGCTCAAAGCAGTACGGCTGTGCCGAGTGACTGTGCAGGCTTTGAAGAGAGAGGGGGTGTGTGTTGCTCCCTATAACCTCCAGCCAAACAAAGAAGAAAAACGATTGTAGGAAGAAGAAGGCAGAACAGAAAAGCTGGATGCCTTTGGAGGTGGGGGGGGGGGCAAAGGTTCAAAGGCTTTGTGAAAGGCAGTGGCAACTCCTAGGGAATCCAAGTGCTATGGCCTTTGTCCGCCTCAGGCCTTTTCCTACCTGCTGCTTGGTGACGGCTCTTGCGTTCACTTCTAACTCTCCCTTCCACCCCACCCCACCCTCTCTCTCTCTCTCTCTCTCTGCTCTCTTTCTCAAGCGCCAGCAATGCCCCCCCAGAACATCCAGGTCAACGCGCTCTCCGCAAGCCAGCTGGAAGTCACCTGGGACCCTCCTCCTGTGGACAGCCAGAACGGGAACATACAAGGCTACAAGGCAAGTGTGCGCGGGAGTGCGACTCCCCTATTGCAGACCTTCCACCTTTCCTGCTCAAGACGGGCACGGGGGTCAGAGCCGGCTGCACCTCCGGATTGGCAAGTGGTATTACACGGGTCTAAGAGATGTAGCTGCATGCATGAATGCATATCTGGGAAGACCATAATTTGCCGCATGTTCATGCATAAATTAAGCTGTCGTTGGCAGCGGGGTGGATGTTGCAAAACAGGCATTTGGGCAATTTTCACACAGGATGCCATCTGAAAGCATCCCCCCTCCCCTCTGCCCTGTACACCTTGCAGGAAAGATGCGACCAAATAATACAGTCTTGCTGGATCGGACCCAAATGTTCCATATCCGGCTTCTCACATTGGCCAACTAGATGCCTCTGAGAAGTTCACAAGAAGGGCTTGAAAACTTCCACTGTCCCCTGCTGCTGCACCCCAGCGACTGGTTCTTATTAAAATTCCATTTCTTAATCTGGAAATGCCATGTGTGCGGTCGCCCTGAGAGGTGGGGTGTTTGCAGCAGCGGGCAGGCAGGGGTGGAACCTCTGAATGAAACCGGACTTATGGGGATGGGGACCAGGGCTGCAGCCCTTTAACGAAGGGGCCTGGCAGCATAATGCAATGAGATTTTAATGTTCTGTTTCCATATTCATGTTTGGTGTCATCAAAAAGTTCCTTTGGTTTTTTCAACAAGACGAAATTGATTGAATTGCAGGTCATGTAGGTCCACCTAGCAAAAAGATTGTTCAGGTTTCTAGTCCCCATGAATCTTATTTATCTTGTTATTCAGCTACAATGTTTATATTCTACTTTTTGATCAAAATGGACCCCCAAGGCAGCGTAAGCTACCCAAAATCAAAATCAAACAATATCGAAAGAATCAAAATCAAAACAAATCTACAACAGCCAGCAAACAGTCAACATGATCCACATAAAACAGCAATGCTGGCATAGGCTTTGTCAAGCAATGACCTCCAAGAGTCTTTATCAAAAGCAAAGTCTCAGCAGTGTCTAAACACCACTGGAGAGGGAGCAAGCTGAACCTCCCTAGGGAAGGCATTTCAGCCTAGGTGCCACTATGAAGATGGCCCTGTTGGTGTAGCTACTCACCATACCTCATCCAACCAAAGACAGGCCTCCAAGGTAGTTGTGGGTCGGGGTGGGCAGAGGGGGTGCTTAGGAGATATCCTGGCCACAGACCACCTAGAGCAGTGGTTCCCAAACCTTTTCAGGTCACCGCCCGCTTGGTTCCACAAACTCATGCCCAGCGCCCCCTACCCTACACTATAAAAATCATTATTCAGAATAGCAGTTTTCAATGACCCACTAAGGAAGATAATAACAAGAAAATTCAAAACTGTAACAATTAATTGAATATTTACTCAAAATCCAATTACATTTTTTTTTAGTTTATTCAATTAAACATAATTGATGAACTTGATCCAGCGATATCATCTTTTCAAAGTCTGATAGTCATTTAGCAAGAATATTAGATATCACATTTAGTAACTAGGGTAGAGTACCTCACTATTCTGTAAATTCTTAACGCTCCTCTGGATCCTGCTGGTCCGGGCGTCCAGGCTGAGCAGCGGCGGCCAGGCGGAGGAGCTAAGAATGAAAATGAGAAGCACCCGCCACAGGCTTGCCGAGGGAGGGGAAAGAGAGTAAACGCCTCTGTTTTGCAGCCAGCGTGGCGGGGCACACCAAGCAGGGTATGTCTCTTCATTAGCATTTTGGTGCTATTGAAACATTTCAATTCACCGTTAAAAGGACTCTTCTTAAACGGTATTAATACATGTGTGGATTCTTCCCCTATACGTCTTGGGACCAAACTACTTTCTCCCATAAAAATGTCCCTGGGTTTTAAGACCTTTCGGAGAGGCGCTTCTCGGAGGAGACCACCTCGAGCACCCCCCTGCTGCCCCCTTGCCTCTTAACGTCCCCCTATGCAATCTCACTGCCCCCAAGGGGGCAGTACTGCCCACTTTGGGAACCGCTGATCTAGACCGTTAAGGATCAAAAACGACATCTTGAATGGTTCCTGGAAACCACCTGGAAGCTGGCGAAAGGGTCTCAAAAATCAGAGCCACGCGCCCCAAGCCTCCCACCCCTGTTAACAATTTGGTAGCCACATCCCAATCGCCGTTTCCAAGCACTTTTAAAAACTGGCCCCATGTAGAAGGTATTACCAAGGTTCTCATCGGGATATCGCCACAGCTGCAGCCCGGCCCTTCTTGTCCACGGAGGTCGCAGCTGCTTCACAGCACAAGCGGGAGAAGAGCACTTCTGGCCACTTCTCTAAGCGAAACTTCCCGACCATCCTGGGGCCAGGCTTACTGCAAGCCGTGGCGCTTGGCTCGTGTTTGTCGCCTGGCTCACCCTCCGCTTTGTGAGTTAGAGGCGCAAATGGAGAAAAGCTGAGCCAAGGAAAAATAATCTGGCATTACCACTTGGCAGAAGCAGGTTACCTGCTATCACAATCCGTATATTCTCCCTTCTGTTTGCGCGCCGGCTGTTCTAATAGCTTGGCTTGTAGCACCAAAGCAGGCTCTTGGCTGGTCACGGAGGTCAAGTTCCTGGCTTGTCCAGGATGGGATTGATTTACCATTACACCCATTAGCGGCTCTCACACAGCCAGACTGGGAGTCCTGCTAGGGTGGAATTAGGGAGAGGAGCGCATGTTTGTATTGTAGCCGCTGGTACTGGTCTTCAGATAAAGCCGTCGGATTGCCCAATTCTGACCATGCCGCAGATGTTATATACTCACAAGAACGTAAGAGCCCTGCTAAATCAGACCAAAGGATCCATCCAGCCCGACATCCGGTGTCTCACAGCGGAGAAGCAAACACTTCCAGGAAGCTCACACACACTGGTTTGCAGAGCCACGCTGCTTCCGTGGGGCAAAGGGCCACGGAGAGAGATCTCCTTCTTTATTCATTTGCCAAATCATCTTTGGAAGCAGCTGTCCCCACATTTTGGAGCAGCAAATTCCACAAACCAATTGTTTGCTAAGTGAAAAAGTCCTTTCTCAGGTGTGACCTGAATCTCCCACCAACCCATTTTATTGGATGGCTCCGTTCTAGTATTCTGAGAAGGAGAAGGACTCCCTCTTTGGCCACTTGGCAGAATTTTATTTGCTCCCTACCCAGAGCTTAATCTGCACTGGTACGGCAGGAGAGAGAGAGAGAGAGAGAGGTGGTGTGGAGGGAGGTCAGGTTCCACCTCTGCCTTGTACATAGCTCCTTGGCAAAGTAGTTTGTCTTCTCTGAAATGGATGCTGGAGCAGAAAACCGCATGTTCAAAAGAGCGTTTCCTCTGTGTGTGTTTTGAAACTCACCCTCCATCGCTGCCTTGAGCTTAGGCTCTTGAGAAAGTTGCTTTTTCTTTTAGACTCAGCAGTTTGCCTTCTGGGAAATAGATATTTTGTGACTGGCCCTGCCCACCATGGCAGCCATTTTGAGAATGGGCAGCCCCCACCCTCATAGCAAGCATTTTGTAAGAGTGCCCACAACGTGCTCCCACAATCCCAGATGTTATAGCCCCCCCCCCAAGTTACAGAACAGACACGTGGCAGCAGAGGAACAGTAACTTCAGTGCAGGGCGGGCTAGAACTCCAGCTAAGTGGACCCTTTTCTCTTCCAATTAGGTTTATTACTGGGAGGAGGACAGCCAGAACGATACGGAGAAAGTGAAGGTCCTTTTCCTCCCAGAGACAAGCGTCCGGCTGAAGAATCTGACCAGTTACTCCAAACACCTGGTCTGTATCTCTGCATTCAACGCAGCAGGGGATGGGCCAAGGAGCAGCCCTGGGCAGGGCAGGACGCAGCAGGCAGGTAAGAACGTGGCTTCTGTCTACAAGGCAGGGCTCAGCCGGGCCTCTCTCTTGCACGTCTAACTTGGCGCTTCCCTTCCTGTATTTTAAAAAGCAAACCGCCAAAGGTGCACATCTATGGGATATCCAAATGATCAGTCCAGCGTCTCAGAAATCACCCAGGACCTTCTCCAGAATGTATGGGTCTTGTACCCAAACCTGAACGTTTTGACATTACAAAGACGTGCAATTTGGGTCATTTTTTTGAATTGTTTCTTGATAAATACTGGAATGTGTCATCAGAAACACCCTAGCACATCCAGCTGTTGGGCCCGTTTCCCAACCTGGTGCCCTCCAGATGTGTTGGACTACAACTCCCAGCATGCCCCATCCAGCATGGAGAAGGCTACAATGAGGGCAGTGGGGGAGATCAAGGCCACTTGGCCTGCTCTGCTTGAGAGCTACCCATTGGATGTAATGTTCTAGTAGGGTCCTAACCCCATAGGTCTGATCCTTGCCCTATTGGGGGGGGGGGTTAGGACCCTTTGCATGCATTGAGGCTACACACACTGTGCAGCCGTTCCGTCAAACATGACCCCAGATGTGCCCAGCAGTCTGGGTCAGAGCGAATCCCATTCACCCACCATACATACAGTAGGTTCTATAAGGTTGAAGCTACATCTGGATGGCTTTGAAAAGGGGTTAGACAAATTTCTGGAGGAGAAGGCTATCAATGGCTACTAGTCCTGCTGACTCTATATGCTACCTCCAGTACCAGAGGCAGCAGGCCCATGTTGCAGGTGGGTGCTGAAACACTGATGACCTACTTGTGTGTTTCCTGTGAGATGTGTTTCCTGAACGGAATGGACCCTTGATCTCATCCAGGATGGTTCTTCTTGTGTCCTTATACTGGCATAGAGCTCCTTCTAAGGAGTCCAAATACAGACGTGAGCCAAGGCTTTGGGTGTTTCGATGTAAAGCGCTGCAGTGCTGTTTCCTTTTTCGAAGGCGTGACCCTGCACGAAGGCATCCGCTGCTCAAAACCGGTGCTGCAAAACACAACCGAGTAGAATAGGAAGAACATTTCTCCTGCAGGCCGCAGTTCCGGTCTTACGTGCCGCAGACACAGATTAGGAGCAATTTCGTGGGGAGAGGGAGGGAGGGTTTGTGATATTCGTGGCACTAAGCATTGGTGCTGCTATTCATTGCGTTCGTACGTCTTTCAGCTCCCAGTGCGCCCAGCTCCTTGGCTTTCTCCGAAATCACTTGCTCTGCGCTCAACGTGTCCTGGGGGGAGCCGGCTGCAGCCAACGGGATTCTGCAGGGCTATCGGGTGATTTATGAGCCTTTGGCCCCAGTAAAAGGTAAGATTGCTCAGGTAGGAATGTATGCCTCTTCTGGGAAGGAGGAAAATGCATCGTTAATGTGTGCACGTCCACCAATCCTTTTCTCTCTGCTTTGCTATATAGGCACACGCCAATAGGCGATGGAGACTCTCTGCCAAACCTGTTCGGTGGAGTTTATGGATTGCATTGGGACAATCAAATTCCGCCTCTCCACTGCAGCTCCTTGGAGCCCCTCAACCCAGATTTATTTATTTCTTTCTTTATTTATTTATTGCGTTTTTAGACCGCCCAATAGCCGAAGCTGCCTGGGCGGTTTCCAAAAATTAAAACCATAAAAAACCATTCAAAGTATAAAACAAACCGTATAAAAGCATGATATAAAATACAGTATAAAAACACAACCAGGATAAAACCGGGCAGCAATGCACAACTTCACACAGATTTAAAATGCAAATCGAAAACAGCCAAGTTAAAATTAAGTTGCTAGACTGTTAAAATGCTGAGAAAATAAAAAGGTCGTCTAAAAGAGTATAGTGTAGGTGCCAGGCAAACCTCTTTAGGAAGCTCAAGCCACAACCGGGGTGCCACAGCAGAGAAGGCCCTGCTCCTCCTGGTAGCCACCTGCCTCACTTGGGGTGTTTGCAGGGGCAGAGGATGCTACAGGAGAGGAGGAAAGGGAAACTCTCATTGTGAGTGTTAGACGTTCATTCAAATGATGTTGGATTTAGCCTTATAAGTTGGATTTCGCCCTATCAGCAAGAATACTACCTTTGTTGGGTGCCATGAAGAGGCATTGTGCTGCCATGATGCAGAGGAAGTAAAACCTTGCAAAGACTAGGATTCTGGATTTCCCTAACAATGCATTGTCCATCAGAAATTATGGAAGGGCCAGCCCTTCAGTGGGTGCAACCCCAGAGAAGGCCCTGTTTTTTATAGCCTCAAGATGCAGAAGGCAAAGCAGACGCCCCTATGTTTACTCGGAGGATGGCAACAAGGGAGAGGGCCTTTTCAGTGGTGGCCCCCCAATTATGGAATGATCTCGCTATTGAGACTCACCTGGCACCAACATTGTTATCTTTTCGGCGCCAGGTCAAGGCATTTAACAGCGTTTAACAACATATGCTAAAGTTTGTTTTTAGAGGACCCCAGAACTTTTGTTGTTTAAATGGATACTGTTTTATACTATTGTTTTTATATTTTTGATGGTTTTAAATTTTGTATACTTTTAATGTTCACTGTTTTTAACTTTTGTAAACTGCCCAGAGAGCTTCGGCTATGAGGCGGTATATAAACTAACTAACTAACTAACTAACTAAATAAATAAATAAATAAATAAATAACATTAGCCTACTTTCAGTAGCCACCTTGGGATTATTTCTTGCCCTAGTAGGCAGGGTATAAATATATTAAATAAATCCCTCCAAATGTCCAAGAAAATGAGAACTTTAGAGAAGCCCAGCTTACTTTCCCTGCATCCCTACATTATTCAGAGTGCTGAATAGCAACTCCGACATCAGTTACCTGAACCATATTCTTCTCTTGTACGTGATTTCATGATCCCGGTCCTTTTTTCCAGCTGCAATCAGACTTTCTTCAGTCTCTGGTAGCATTTTTCATCCAGCCCTGGATTTAATCCTGCCCTCGTCGATTGAGAGCCTAAACAGTATGATTAATTTATCAAAATAACGGCAGCGAAAAAAATTGATAATCTGTCTGCAAATGAATATAAAATCATTCTAAGGGTAAATTTGAAAAAGATTCAAAGGTTTTGCTGTCTGGTTATTTAATGTTTATTTTATACTTCTGGTGGGTTGCAGTGGTCCAGTCAGATCTTAGACTTGGACTTCAACGAATTCCTGCTGACTCAAATGAACGAGGGGATCAATCGCTCATATCGTTTGGGTTCTTTATTCATATAGCCATGGGGGGGGGGGAAGGAAGCTGCCTTTAGGCCTTGAATTTCCATGCCTCATGCACTGAGTACATTGTACTCCTAAATGAAAGCAGAACAAAAACTTTCACCACCGGCAAGAGGTTCAGCATGAAGCACTACCGCAGAAAAAGTGTATAAATTTAATCTAGAAACAGGAGGAGGGCCTGCAAGAGGCTGAAGTATTTTGGGGATAATTCTCCCCTGTGTTCTGCCTTGCAAAACCTACGGGGTATTAATCCTTTACATGAGAGCACTGGGGTCAGGAAAGCGAGTGTTATCACCTGTGCTTGGAATCAGTTCTTTATTTACAGAGTCTACATTCAATCTCATGCTTCAGGACAGATATTTAATCTGGAGGGAAAGACGCCCCTCCTTCCTGACATCTCACATTTGTGCCTTTGACTGGCCGCATGGCATGACTTGGGGGCCGGTTGCGCTGAGCCATGGTGCAGTGATGCATTTTAGAAGTGTGGGCGCTCATGGTGACGGCCCCCCTAAGTCACGCCCCCCGCCCTCCCCAGGAGAGTCCAAAAATGCCGCGTTGATTCATCTCAACCAACCAATCTAGCCGCTTGCATCTCCATCAGGAGCAGCAGGGTCTTTTTTTCCCCCAAAGGGAGTGCTCATTATTGCCCCTTCAAGAACAAAACTCCCCAAAATACTTTGCATAATGACAAGGAACAATTCGTTGTTGCTGGGAGAATTTCCTGCTACTGTGAAGATGCAGTTAAGCAATTCTCACCGGAGAGAACAGGGCATTCTAAGTAGGGGTGTGCACGTGTTAGATCAATGTTCTTCACCCAGGGACGAAATCCAAACAGCCCCTAAACACGACTCCACACTTTCAGCGACAGAGGGTTCAAAAGCGCTTTATTGATTAGTAATCAAGGTCTGGTCTCTTCAAAGGGAGCAATCAGACAAAGACATTGGGAATTCAGCACAGCATTTGAGCCTGCAAGGGGCAGGGCCCAGTAGCAGCATAAACCAATCAGAACATAACACTTTGTTCTATAAACAATCCTCTTTGTTCTACAGTAAGTTACAGAAAGTTAACTTTGACACAGGAGCACTGGAGCCGAGGCTCTTGTTTAGGTTAGATAAGGCAGATGCAAGGATGCACTCAAGGCGATATTCTCGCATACGTGACATGTTGCCTGCTGTATAATGGCTACTTCACAGTTTCCTTTTAAAAATGGAGACACCTATGCTAACACACGGACCCCCCAATCCGCTTCGTGGCCCGATCCAGAAAATCCTGGCGCCGCATGGATGGCACCACTGCTGCCACATGGATGGCGCCGCTGCCGGCGCAAGGTAGGCCAGCCCCCTGCCCCCTTACCTATCACGGGCTTCAATTGAGGCCCCGGTTGAAGCCGGAAGAGGCCTCGGCTTTCACTTCCGCCTTCAACCAGGGCCTCAATTGGAGCCTGCGACGGACGCAGGTAAGTATCCCTCCTCCCTGCTCCCTTACATGGATGGCGGCACCGGCGGCGCGAGATGAGTCCCCCTACCCCCCCCCCCCCAATTACCTGCAGGCGAAGCTCCGGATTGAGGCGATCCTCTTCGCCTCGATCCGCAGCCCTCCTGACTCTCTTCGCCTCCGCCTTTCCCGGAGGCGAATTAGGCCGCCTCGCTCCTGCTTCTCTGAACCGAAGAGAAGCGGAGCACATCCCTAATTCTAAGCGTCCTTGATAATGATTTTTTTAAAAAAGTGTCAGGGCTGTGTGTGCCTGTGAGCCCTGCCTCCACTACGCCACTGGCCCTGATGCTTCAGGCTGAGGCTGGAGAGGCAGATATTTGTTCTAGATGGATCCAACCCGTTTCTGGAAAGGAGGCACAGCAGCAGAGACCTTGAACTTTTCCTTCTACGGAAGGCAGGGTTGTTTAAAGATACTGAGATGTGCCTAGACCGAGGGCTGTAAGGACAGTCTGGGTTCCCATATAATCAACAAGCAATGTCATGCTTCATTGTGCGACGGTTGGGAAATCCATAAGGCTGCGAGTTCAAGGCTTGCTGGCGAATGAATGGAGCTCTGTCCCTTTTGAAGGCTAGTGTGGCATAACCGCTGAGACTCAAGTCTCCTTCCAAAAAGGGAGATCTATCATGGATTCCTCTCTGTTGCATCTTTCTCCTCAGTTGACTTGTACTTCGAGTCCCTGTTTAAATATTCTTGATTTTTTTTACCGGTTGCCGTCCCCCACCCCACCCACACACTCACCAGTACTCAGCGTTGACAAACTCACCCTGGAACTATTTTTTCAGAGCTCACTTAAAAATAATAGCAGCAGTCTGAAATGTCCCTTACTTGTTTTTGTTTTATCTTCAGATTTGACTCTGAGAAGTTAAATGAATGCCATCCAGTGTAATTTCCCCGTGTTGGGTCTTTTCTGCATTGAACAATAATTTAAGTCTGAAATAGCAATTGAAAGGAAAATGTGAAGCAAACTGCTTTGGAAAGTCATTTTTTTTAGATTTACCCAATAAAAGCTGAGATAAATATCTTTAATATACCTTTAGTAATAAACTTAAAAAGATGGATGATAGTGTGGCAGAAGTAATGTGTTCTGAAAAGTTTAATCTAACTAGCTGCTGTTTGGTTCTATATGAACTGCCCAGGGAAGAGATTTGAAGTTCATAGTTCTTTGCAAACATCACCTTAATGTAACACAACAGTCATAAATGCAAATAATAGTTTTAGGAATTATTTGAAAAGGATAGAGAAGATTTATTTGTTAACAAACGGCTGTTATGCATTTACTTTAAGTCAACTTTAAAATACCCAAGTATTTTTGTGGGAGCATTCCCTAAAACTTGACGGCAGAATGAGACAAGGTATGAAGAGGAGGGGGGGGGGGAAAACTGACCTACAACAGTTTCGAAATGCAGAGCAGAGTTCCAACCTTGGGGAACAGAGCTCCCGCTGAGCTTTCCATGGTGCCAGAAAGGGACTTGGGAGAACTGCAGATGGATCTAACCATGGTCAGAGTTCTGTCTCCAGCCTCAGTGGGATAGATTTGTTGCATCTTATAGTCTCTACAACAGACCATGGGTTATTTGAGGGCTGTTTAACGCTAAACCAACCCCTGCCACATGGGTTCAGACGACACGACAAACCTTGGCAACCCCCTCACGGGGATTGAATATTCAAAATGGCCAGCTGTATGCAATGCAGTTCACCAATGGTGTGGCCTTTCTTCCAAACTCTCCCTTTGCTGCAGCCAGATGGAATTTCTATTACTAGCTGGCTGTTGCCAGAAGGAGGAGCTCTCAATTAAACAACCATAAAAGGAAGGGATTTTGCTTTCATGTCCTGCTTAATAGTTTCACGGAAGCATTTGGCTCCCGGCTGTTGGGAAGAGCTAGATGGACTTCAGTTGAATCCAACAAGGCTTGTATTCTTGTATTTCCATGTCATCCTTTTATATCCATTCCCCCATAAAAAATATTTAATTCTGCAGCATCTGTTGGTGAGATTAGTAACAAAACCGAATCAGGAGAATATAAGTTTTATTTGATTTTTCACAAGGGAAGTCAAGCAGGGATAGATTTCTTTGACAATCTTTGTCTCTAAAGATCTCCCCGGTACCTATCTAGGGTTCATTCATTCTTCCTCTGCTGTCGGTGCTTTCCCGCTTGCAAAGTGGATTTAAAAAAAATAAATTAGTCCAATCTGAAATGTTAACAAATTTACAGATGCTGCTTTGGTAGAAATGGATGAGACATTGGTCAGCAGAGACTTGGGCCACAGCTAGACCTAAGGTTTAACCCTGGATCATCCAGGGGTCAAACCTGTTCATCTAGGTGACACACAGGGGATCCCGTGCTCAGGCAGGGGCGAACCCTGGATGATCCCAGGATAAACCTTAGGTCTAGCTGTGGCCTTGGTCTCGTGAATTTTTCCCAGGAGCGCTTTGACAGAACCGAGGGACTGTATAAAGGCGGGTTGGGTTGAAGAGAGGATGCAGGTTGCAATTCTTTATTGCTCACCTTTTTCCTCCATCCCAGTGTAATTAGTGAGTAGTCTTCAGCTTGTTGGTAATTTCCCAATTGCACTGTAAGGTTTTTTTCCTTGTCAGTACCCACTTATCAAGCTTAAAGTCTAATTACACTTATCTGTGCTGAAAATTGGCCATTATCACTACTTACATTCTCACTAATTGTAAGAAATACTTCCTTAGCAAACTGCTAGATAATTTTACTGGTAATCTAGACTGGATAAGCTCCACTGCTTCTTCCTTCCTTCCTTTCTTCCTTCCTTCCTAGTATTAACACCCCTGTCTTATTTTTCATCTGGCCGGGCCTGTTCTAGGGGTGAGCAAAGTGGTGACCGTGGACATCAAGGGGAATTGGCAGCGCTGGCTAAAAGTCAGAGACCTCACCAAGGGAATGACTTACTTGTTCCGAGTGCAGGCCAAGACTATCACCTATGGACCGGAACTGCAAGCCAACGTCACAGCTGGGCCAGCGGAGGGTAAGTGAGATGAGAGGAACGTGCCAGAGTGGGAAAAAACAAAGAAGTGGAGTTGATTGCATTATTTCAGCAGCCGAGCAGCAAAGAAAATATTCAAAATGCATTTCCCAGCCAAGGGAGAATGAAGTCGCAAGGCGTGATTTAGTGGCATACTCAACAGGCAGCGACAATTGCCAGGTGTCCCTGCATACGAGGTTCAGGCCAAACACTTCTGGCCAGAACTGTATATGCTTATAATTTTTTTTAAAAAAAGAATCTGTTCTCAAAAAGCTCACAAAAATCATGAATTGTGCCATTCATCAATTGCGGCGATGGGGTGGGGAGTCCAAATTTCACAGTAGAATAATATCTTTATTTGACATTTTGGTTGGTCCTCATTAAAGGTATTACTCTATTGTAGCTTTCTGCTCTTACCCCCACCCAAAAAGCTGAACCCCAGAACCTGTATAATTTGTCTTATTTTCCAGTGTTATTTTTTTCCCCACCTTTTCTTTGCTAGTTTTGCTAATCATGGAAAGGGCTGGACCCCTACAGGGCTGCCAGATAAGCCTCCATGGATCCTGCAAATAAAACTAAAACTGTTTATTACGATCTATAACCAGACTGAGATCTCACACATCAATAGATCAGAACACCATCAACGCTGGGCAAATTAAGAACATGTTAACTGGACTCTCAGCTTAACTGCAACAGGAAAAAAACGACTGAGCAGCCTTTTCAGTAACTACAGGGATGATGTCAGCTAAACCACTGGTCTTCAACTGGTGGGTCGCGACCCAAAAGTGGGTCGTGAGATCAGTCCAGATGGGTTCGCGCCAAAGCTGTTGCCGCCGCATGGGGCAGGGAGAAAATTGTGGAAGTGGGTCCCAAGTTGCAGCTTGGGCGTCCGAGGTGGGTGTTGGGTTTGGACCAGTTGAAGGACACTGAGCTCAGCAATAAGTTCCTGGCTTCCCGTAGTGAGAACAGGGTTGTCCCAAGGAAGAAAACACTTCCTATACTCCTGATTACTCACCAGATTTCAGGGAGGGAGGGGGAGCCATCAGTCTGAAGGTGCACTGGTTGCTTTTCTAAAGCATTCTTTCAAGTAGTCTTTGAAGCAGGCAGGCATCTTTGACACGTGGCACCTTGTGCGGATCTGACCTCTGCTTGTGGCACGATCTGGCTTAATTTGAAGGCGGCGCTGAAAGCGAGCGGTGGTCACAGTCAGGCCAGGGGCTTCTCTTTTCAAAGGAGACAACAGTTTGCCACAGGCTTGCTGGGCTTTTCTTCTCTGCACTCTGAAGTAATTAGAGGGCATGATATGAACCATCATTTCTTTCGCTCCCCGCCTCACCTTTGCTCTCTCGGTTTGACTCCCGCAGGGTCGCCTGGTTCCCCGCAGCATGTTCTGGTTTCCAAAACAACCTCCGGACTGACTTTGTACTGGACCGAGGGAGTTTCAGGAGGCAAACCCACCACTGGCTACATCATAGAAACCAGACCTTCAGGTAGGCCAGGGTGTGGGAGAAACACAGCGGAAACATCAACCGATCTAGTAATGCAATAATGGGAGCTACAGAATGGAGATAAAAAAGAGAGAGAGAGAGAGAGGGAGAAACTAGGAGAGGAGGAAATATCATCTCAGCACACTCCAAAACATTGGTGCCTACATGCTTTCTTCCTTTGTTCATTGCAAGCTCTTGACCCCACGGCTGGTTGGGTAAGATTTCTTCTGCCCTGCCTCCTATTAGGACTAGGACACCTGAACCGTGGCTTCATAGAGAAGCACTTCTAGATTTCTCCTGCTCAGGGCAGAGACCAATAACATTTAAGGGACTACACAGCAGAGCTCAGCCCGGGAGTGGGCAAGATTTTTCCATCAAGGGCCTTATTCTCTGAGAGGTAATATCTCAGGGGCCATGTTGGACAGGCCCAGAACCAGCCCACCCCCTCTCTCCCTCTCTTAAGAACATCACTATCCCTGACTATGTCTTTCTTTTCAACTCCCTAAAGAATCAAGAGAGAAAGAGAACTGTGTGGGGTGGCGGGGAGAGTATGGGGTAGTAGTGATCGTAACATTTTTCTCCCCTCACTGCTGGCAAGAAACTAGGCTAAGCCCTGCTCGCAGGCCTGGGGCCACAAAGGCCTTATCCCTGGTCTATGGGGAGCAACGTAGGAGAGTCCAGATCATCTTCCATCACCCCTAATGGTGGCTCCATTTGCTTAAACAGCCCCAAAGATGCCTCTGGTCTTCCAGGGTTGGTAGTGAATGGGAAGCAAGACCAGGAAAAGCTCAGGGTTGGCAACCTGTAGCTGTCGATCCGAGCCCACAAAGTTCCTGAAGGCTTCCAAGAGAGCAGCCGAGGATTCCTTTCTCAACAGAAGCCCCCTTGCCCTGCATTCGAATCTGCCCCACACCCACCCAATGCTCCAATGCTGTATTTTTGCAAAGGCCTCCCTGAGCCTCGTGTACCTTGTTTATCTGAAGCCCTGTTAAATCCATTTTCCTTCTCCATTTCCCCACCTCGATATCACTAAAACTCCCCAGGAACTGTCATCTAGGAGGACTTCTGGAGCGTTTTGAAAGTTTCTCTCATTCCAGAAGTCATTCAGACAAATGATCTCCTAAGGCTAGAAGATTCCCATTCTTGCTGAGGACGGAGGTTTTTCCATTCCAGCGCTCATCTCTGTTACTCCATTACTTCCCCTAATTTTCGCGACGCAGCCCCGATAACCATTTCCACAACAACGTTAATGAAATGTGCTTATCATTCAAGGATCACCGTTTCCAGGCAAAAAAGGGTCACTGGAGCTTGCAGCCAACTTTATGATTTAATGATTGGAATAAATGAAGAATATCTAAAGATGGGGCATCTGTCATACAGAACGAAGGGCAGACTAAATTTCTTTTTACAGATACTGAGCTTTTGTGTAGCTCCCGTTAATTGGAGAGACGCTTGCGCAAGAGAACTTCCCAGTGGATTGTGCCCCATATTCAATATGTGAGGACTCTGTTGTGTGGGACAGGGGTTTACCACCTATATTTCCTGCCCCAGGAACCATCATTGCTTGGGCAAGTTCTGGCTACGCCACTGCCTCAAAAGGACTAGAATCAAAGAACAGTAGAGTTGGAAGAGGCTATAAGGCCATCGAGTCCAACCCCTGCTCAGTGCAGGAATCCACCTTAAAGCATCCCTGAAAGATGGCTGTCCAGCTGCCTCTTGAATGCCTCTAGAGTGGGACAGCCCACCACCTCCCTAGGTCATGGGTTCCATTGTCGTACGGCTCTAACAGTCAGGAAGTTTTTCCTGATGTCCAGCCAGAATCTGGCTTCCTGTAACTTGAGCCCATGATTCTGTGTCTTGCACTCTGGGATGATTGAGAGGAGATCCTGGCCCTCCTCTGTCAATAATATATTGATTCTTTGGGGGGAAATAAGATCTTTCATGACTTAGCAGATTTAAATACCCTGGTTAAATGCAGATTCCAGCAATTTGCAGAATCGTTATAGTCAGCTAAGTCAGGATGGACAAATCTAACTGTTTCCCTTTTCTTTCACGCCGGGTCGCTCCCAGAAGCAACTCACCATGGCTTAGCATATCATGTGAACCCAGCCAATATAAATTTGAGTACCGCCAAGATAAACCGAGGGCATATTGTTTGAGAAACGAAGTGCTACGAAGCATTTCCTCAAAGGGTAGAATCATGTACATTTTAGAACATAAGTTTGCAGAGGGTGAGTGTGCTTTATACATCTGTTCCTCGAAGAAAATCCATGTTACTAGAGTGGGAGAGCCCACGACCTCCCTAGGTCATGAGTTCCATTGTCGTACTGCTCTAACAGTCAGGAAGTTTTTCCTGATGTCCAGCCGGAACCTGACTTCCTGTCACTTGAGCCCGTTATTCCGTGTCCTGCACTCTGGGAGGATCGAGAAGAGATCCTGGCCCTCCTCTGCGGAACACTCTTTCAAGTCTTTGAAGAGTGCTATCCTGTCTCCCCTCAGTCTTCTCTTCTCCAGGCTGAACATGCCCAGTTCTTTCAGTCTCTCCTCATAGGGCTGACTATAGTAGATGCCTCTATAGTAGTCTCAGGGAAGCATAACTGGCCAGTCTTGGACTACATGTAAAGGAGAGGCTGTTCAGCTAATGCTCCCGAATGGAGAAGTATGCCTGAGCACTCCCCCATTTGAGAGCTTTCTCACAAGAGTGATTTATTGCACGCTTGTGATTGGTCAGTCACAGACATTTGCGGGTCCTTTTCCTGACATCGTCGATCTCCGATGCCTCTCCCGCCGTTTTCAGGTGGGGATCTGTCATTTTATAAAACTCCGAAAAGGCTGTAATAAATTGAAATCGCGCAATAAAACAGCGCCACCTGCTGTTGGTGGAATGGAAAGATATGGGAAGTAACTGGCAAAAAGGAAGGGGGAAAGCGCGTGTATTGTGCCGATTGTTACGCCCACAAAGACAAAAGCCCTGGTAAGGCTGCAGGATTTTTGCAAAACATGGGGGAAGCCCTTAGGCAGATATGTACAGCACCAGAGATGCCTTGGGGGCCTTCTCTGGCACTCTGGCACTGTGTCCGTGGTTCAATTCTCTGTGCTGTGTCGGTATACAGTACATTGCCTCAACGTTGGCTGAGATGGCCCCTCCGAGGAGGTGGAGGACGAGGCTTTCAGCTGCATTAACATGGCTTTGTGTAGCCTGGCCCCACTCCACTGCGTCAGCAAATGAAGCAGGTGCCAGGGATTGCCCCTCTTCGCTTCTGCTCACCGGGCCTAACGACTGAGTCGCTTAATTCCTCCACAGATTATTTTAATCCTATTCATGCCGCTGTAATAAACAAACGGGCCCATTTGTGCACTCGGGTTCCTATTCTTCATTCAGGGTGGAATCTGCAGAGAGCGTGAAATGCGATCCAGGCAAAGGGGAGGGCAGTAATTGGAATGCCGGCTTATTTCACGCCTGCTTCGGCTTCATTAAAAACACTCTGTATCGTGCTCGGTTTTATTTCTCCTGCGCTTTGGAGAGTACTGCTCTCCGGATTCAGGGCTCAGCCCGAGAAGAGAAGCGGTCGCTTCTTTCCCGAGCCACCGTTTCCATCCAGCACCGGAGACGATGCGCTCGGCGCCTCTCTTGTCAGACGGCGATGCGCCAATCCCAGCGACCTTTTGGAAAGCCGGCGGCTGACCCCGAGTAGCTGACTTCACAGACAGCGCTGCAGCAGAGGGCGGGGAAGGAAGATCTCGCCTGTCTTTGTAACCGCAACCCAGGCATCTTAATAGGCAAATGAAAAGTGTTAGCACTTTGTCAATATTTAAACAACTTACCATTACCTTAGGGTTTTGCATCTCAGCTGTCATCTATTATAGGCCTCATTACCCTAAACACTAAATGCTACATTCCCTCTCTTTCTCTCCCTCCCTTTTTTCCCTCCATCACCCCACCACAGATTCCCCGCTGCTGTAGCTCTCAGGCAGGGAATTAAAATGTATCGTGAAATACATGTTGGCCACTACCTGCGTCGCTTCCACCTGCAGTGCCTTTGCATTCAAAGGAATCCTTCTGCTTACCTTTTTTTAAAAAATAATAATAATAATAATAATACCCTCCAGCTACACCTGTTTGTTTATTCAGAGTTTTCCGCTTACCCAATTCCAGAGATTTCTGGCCGGGCAACAATATATTTTAACCGGCATAAAATAGTCAGACTGTGTCTGGCTCAGTTTGAGTGCCCTCAGCCAGCGTTGCTTCCTGCCTACAATTGCCAGCAGCCCAAATAAGAAAACTTTACCATGAGGATCAGCAACTGGGGAGGCCCATTCCCCCCCCCCGAGGAGTACCAGCTGCCCCTGTCCTAGTTTACGAAGCCTGTTCAAACAACTAGGATCCCTAGGATCAAAATAATAAACAATTCATTTCAAAGATCTCCAATTGCCAACCCAGAAGTAAGACAGAGGGATCTGTAGAAGGACTTATGGCTGTGACAACAATCCATTGGGGGGGGGGGTGTGCTATGGGGCCCAGCCCACTGCCTTCTACTTTGTCCTCACAAAATGGCCCTCTGCTCCTTGCTGATCACCTCCTTATCAGGCTTTAATATGCTCTGGCTTTGGTAGGACCCCTGGGGAAAGGGAGAACTCCAAGTCTACCCTCATTAAATGTCCCCACTGTTGCCAGTGGACACACTGATGGTGTTATAGCAGGTAGCGTCACACATTCCCCATTTCCTACAGAGATGGATGTGAGAATTGATGTAAGACCTGCTTGGCGATCATAACGTGGTGATCTCACAAGGCAATTTCATAGTGGAGATTTACAATTTTACCTAGTTGACGAGGTAAAAATAACCATTTGACCTGGTTTGCACATCATGGCCAATTCCTGGTTTATTTAACCCAGGAACTGGCAGGGACACGTGGGAGCAAGCAAGCATGCCACTAATCCAGTTCTGTTTTCAATAAACAACCAGTTCCTGGGTTGTTGTGTGATATTCACATCCAGAAACTCTAGTTTGCTTACAGGTTAAACAACACAGCTTTAATCCAACAAGAAACCATGGGTGTTTGTTGGGTTAACTCTGGGTTGATTAACCCGTAAACAATCCAGAGTTTCCCACATGCCCGGGGTTAGACAACAACTCTGGGTCTCTGTCTTCAGAGCGATTCTCACAATTTGTGTGTGCTGAACCTTGACATTCTGAATAGTGATTCAAAGGTGAGCTGCTCAGCAGCAAAGGTGTTCCTCTATTTGCGATGTCCAAATATGAAAGGAAGCTTTCTGGGTTGTTGGGGGAAAAGGACACTCCGCCCTCAGCAAGAAGTTCAGTTCCTCCATACAGACAGACATTGGTCTGGTTGGGGATCCTAGTCTTCCACGGAACAGACGACTCCGTAGGGAACGGCTTCCCAGGCTTCCGAGGAGCGATGTCTCTCCAGCCCTCCTTCTGCAGCGTCTTTATCGCTTCTCTTTATTCCATCTTGAACAGAGAGAGAAACCAGCAAGAGTCAGTAAATTCAAAGTGACGTCTGCGGCTGTCTGGCCAGTCTCTGCCACAGGGGCTTTCCCCCTTTGTCCCTCCCTCTGGACGGCAGGCCACGCATCTGACAGTTTGTCAGCCTCCGCTTCGCAATCCGCGTCCTTTTGTTAGCCTGTGCCGTAACCTCAACCTTTTCTCCTTAAAAATAAATTAACATTTTAATTTGGTTCTTGTTGGGCGCCGCGCGGGAGAAGCCTCTGAATGCTTGGCCGCCCGTGTTGACTGGCGTGTGATTAGGGCAAAGTTTTATAGCGCATCGCTCTCCACTCCCCACCCCATGCAGGATAGAGAATTGCTGCAGGTGGCAGAGAGATGTCTAAGTGGCAGGCTTCCATCCGGCCTGTGCTTTAACGTGGCAGGCGTTTGTTAGTGGCCCATGCGCCGTCAGGTCTAGAGGCCTCCATCGCTTGACTGACAGCCTGATGCAGCCCAGAGCCCCTGATTAATTGTCCGTGAAATCGCGCTCTTGTGTCGGCGCGGCGTCTGTTCTAACACCTGCAGCTCGCAGTGCCGCTCGCCCACCGCAGAAGGATAAAACGCGGTCACAGAGCAGGAGCGCTTCCCAGCCGAGGGGAACGACGCCAGGTACGGGGCCCGTGGTCTCCTTCGGTGGCGATGCTGGTGCGCACTCCAGAATCCGATGGAAGGTTCAAAACGCTTCGATGAAAAAATGTACCTTCCCCCACATCCCACTTACACTGGCAACGAGGATGGGCTACGGATCAGCGGGGGCGTCCATAATAATAGGGTGCTTTTTTTTGGCTTCTTCTTCTTTTCTTCCAAGAAAGCAATTTCCCTTTTAGGGTCGATATTTTACCCTTCTTTTCCAAATCCACGTGCCCAATCAAGACAATAGGAAGCAAAGGGAAGGGACAGATGTTGCTAAAGCGAAAAAGCAATTGAGAGCAATCCTCTTGTAACCCCACAGACAGCTGGGCTGCATCTCACAGTACATTAACCAAGAATTGACGAGGAGTAACTGTGCCTAGGCCTGTTTTTTTTGGGGGGGGGGGTCGTTTTTGCTTTTTGCAATTTAGCATGGCAAACTTTCTTTCTCTCTGCACTAATACTAATCTATTCATGTATTAGTTTTCTGCATGCAAGGCTCCCCCATCAAGTCATAGGCAAGACCAAGCGTTGATGGCTAGCCACCAAGGGACCTCTGTGGAATGCAAAAGAAAGCCTCTGTCTCTCTCTCTCTTTCTCCTACTAATGAAATTCCCTTTACCAGATGCATTTCCTGACATTTTTGAGCAAACAGTTTGGAGGAGGCATAGTCATTGTAATGGCTTTCAATTATGGAAAGTAATACTGTATTATAATTAGCATGTTCCCCCATTAGCACCATAAAGAAGGCTGGAGTACCTCACCCGGAATTCAGCAAAATTAAGGGGCATTCAATACACAGCCCAGATGCATGGATTATCCATGCAAGGAGGAAAAATAAGACAGCCTAAAGGCATTTTTTTAGCCTGAGATGGGGAATCCAAATAATTCATGCATGGGCACGCACACACTTCAACTGCAACCCAAACCGTGCCGCCTGAAACAGGCTGCCTCACCCAGCCTAATGGTAGAGTCTGTGTGGGAGCAAACCTCAGACTCCTGTACCCATATAGCTCTTAATGGCTGGGTTCACACAACACGACAACACATACACAAGGTTGAGTTGAGTGTGGGTTGTCCCTGAACCATGAGTGAACCCAGCTGCACTAACAAGCCACAAAGAGAACGTGTCGTTTGTTGTGGTAATTTGGGGTTATTCGTTAACAAACCATGATTTGTTCGCATGGCTGGGTTCACACAACACAGCGACCCGTATTTTAACGACAACCCCTACTCAACACTGAGTGTGAGTTGTCATGTGACGTGAATCCATTCATTGTGTAGATCTGTACCCTATCAATATTGGGGGCTGAAAAGCAAGTAAACTCCAGATTTGATAGGACTCCATCCATCACCTGCTACGTTATGCTCTGCCACTATCCCCAACCAGGGCATTCTGTCCTGGCTTTTTCCCTCACATTGCAGATTCAAGTCATCCTGGCTCAAAATCATTCCCTTCTTTATTATTACTTCCTACGATCTTTGACTAACCCGTTCCATTGAAAGCAGACTTCAGAGCTGTTTTATATTCGATCCTGAAACAGAGAAGAGTGTTCCATGGAGAAAAGCAACCCCAGGGGAAGAGCAAAGCAGGCTCTGCATTCCCCATGTTCAGAGCCATGAGGAGTAGACCGCTAGCCAGAACAATGACTCCCTGACTCTGTTTAAGGGAGTGCCGTATATTTATTTATTTATTTTATATATTAAATTTATATATCGCCCCATAGCCGAAGCTCTCTGGGCGGTTTACAAAAGTTAAAAACAGTGAACATTAAAAAGTATACAAAATTTAAACCATCAAAAATATAAAAACAACAGTATCCATTTAAACAACAACAGTTCTGGGGTCCATTAAAAAATAAACTTAGCATATGTTGTTAAATGCCTGGGGGAAGAGAAAGGTCTTGACCTGGCGCCGAAAAGATAACAATGTTGGCGCCAGGCGAGCCTCATCGGGGAGATCATTCCATAATTGGGAGGCCACCACTGAAAAGGCCCTCTCCCTTGTTGCCATCCGCCGAGCTTCCCTCGGAGTAGACACTCGGAGGAGGACCTTAGATGTTGAGCGCAGTGTACGGGTAGGTTCATGTCGGGAGAGGCGTTCCGTCAGGTATTGTGGTCCCAAGCCGGGCAAGAACAGAATTTGAATCATAATGGATTCAGCAAGATTACACTCTGATATTCTCATCTAAATGGCAGCTTTACATTGTTTCAAGGGAGAGGTAAAGAGAAGAGGAGCTACAGGTGAAGAGTAAGGCCAGTTGCAAGTAGAACTGATAGACTGTCCTAAAGCTTCATCACACCTACCCATTTCCCTCGAGTTATCCCATTAGGCGCATGAAAGCTGTCGTTGCTGTTTTTGTTAGCCCTAAGGAGGTTCGCTTGGCACCTACATGATATGCTTTTAGACGCCAGGTGAAGAAGACCTTTTTCTTCTCCCAGCATTTTAACAGTCTGTAAATACATTTTAACTTGGTGTTTTAAATTTGTAATTTCGCATTGCTGCTGTTTTGATCTGGTTAAGCTTTTATATTGTGTTTTATATGATGGTTTTATACTGTTGTTTTATACTTTGAATGTTTTTAATTTTTGTGAACCGCCCAGAGAGCTCCGGCTATTGGGCGGTATAGAAATGTAATAAATAAATAAATAAATAAATAAATAAATCACCCCACCTCCAGCCTGCTCCTATGCATGCTCCGGGAGCAGCCATTTCCCCGAGGAAGAGGGAGGGAGAGGAAGGAAATGTCACAGGGGCGAGAGGATTTCTTTACAGGGAGGGTGGGGGGGTGACAAGGGAGAGACGCTTCCTTGGGGGCCGTCCGCTTTTTTTGTGTGTGTACTCACACACACACACACCACACACACTAGCAAAAGCAACTTCAAAAGAGCTTACTATTTCTGTGATTGGCAGGGATAGGATTGAGCTGTTAGTATCTTTACTCGAAAGCAAGCATCTTCCTGAGTGCCAGAATGCTTCAGTTGGGCGACTCTGCTCTCGTCATCCTCCTGTGCCCCCAGTGGCCACTCGGCGAACAATAAACGATTCGCTCTTAAAGGGGTCCACAATACGTCGCTTCTTTGGGGGAAGAAGCTCAATTGAAGCAGGATGCATCGGAGTACTTCACAATAAAAGCAGATCATAAAGTGGAAAACATTGGAGCCCTCTGCATGTAATTCGCAGCAAATGCACAGTATAACGCTGGTGTGATGAAGCTCCTAGTCCATTGAATTCTTTTTTCTGACTTCAGACTTGCCAACAATGGCGGAACAGCCTAGTTTAGCCACGGCTGTGCTTCCCATTCACTTTACCTATGGGATCCACCAATGGAGTTTCCGGTGTGTGACTGTGTGTGTGTGTGCTTCCAGACGGAGGTCTTCTGGTGCTACCAATCAAAAGGCCTCATGCAGCTATTCAGTCTTTTCCTCCTGAATGGGTTTTTTGTGTGTAAAGAAAAAAAGATAGAGGAAGTTGGGGGGAAAGTTGGGACGGCTACATAAAACGTTGCGAATGAGGCCAGCCATGATCAAAGCCTCATCTGGTAGCACCCTTTGTATTTCGAGAGGACCACAGTGCTAAAATGGGAAGTGACCTCACAGGCAGGCCCTAAATTGAAATTCTCCTCTGTATTTACTAACTGAGACAACCCCATCCATTATGAGGATGCTGTACAGAATAAAATGAAGCTTTTATTTGTTTTTACGTACTCTGAGCTATCTCCTCTGTTGCTGTAGATCTTCTCTCTGCCTCTTTCAAGTAAATAAAAGTCTAGGCATTCCTTCTCACGTTGTAAAATTATTATTTTTAAAGCCAGACTTTTATTTAATCCCTTATATCCTTGAAGAAGTATATTACGAGACATAAATGGTGGCATTCTATTGACTTATGATCTGTGCTGGCAAAGTAATGTTTGGATGAATTGCCTGCTTTAATTAATGATCATGCAACCCTAAAATTTGGCCAAGGTGGCCACAGTTTCAACCAACGTGTTCTGCCCACTGAACGTCTGCCAACCGCCTTTGTCAACAAATAGACCATTTGGAGTATTTGTCAATCGTTGTATCTGGCACAAGGCAGGTGGAACCTAATTAATTGCGCCACTGAAATTTACGGACAGCAATACCTAAAGGAGGATAAATCACAGGGGCTGTTGATCGGCCAACGGCACCCTCTCTATAGATGCCAGATCCCCATCTCTAGGGGCCTCCTTGATTAGGTCATCTCCTGGCACAAACCAGGAATTACAAAGTCACAAAGTGCTCCATGGCCGCTGTTTCAGGCCAAACAAAGGGGGCCATTTCAGTGACGTGACGTATTTTAAGCGACCAGTTCCGCCGCAGCAATGGGAAGATTGGTCCTTGCCTTCATTGCTACAGAACGATGCCCGCACCCCGAACCACGAATGCTCACCAAAACTCCTTTTTCTTGCTACTTTTGTAGATGAAGGACTGTGGGACCTGTTTGTGAAGGACATCCCCCGGAGTGCCACTTCCTACACAGTCAGCCTGGACAAGCTGAAACAAGGGGTGAGCTATGAGTTCCGGGTGGTAGCAGTGAACGACTTTGGATACGGAGAACCCAGCTCTACCTCTGTCGCAGTATCAGGTTGGTGAATTGCACAAAGCGTTGCCCTGGAGGCTTTGGCAAAGTATTCATTGCGGGAGGGTTAGCATCTTGGGCCTGGAGTAGATGGTCTTCTGGTGGCTTATGACATCGAAAGGGGGGTACCGGTTGCTTCGTAACCTGAGTAAGGGGATGGGACATATTGCAGAGGGATAGGTCACTGCATATGTTTGTATTTTCACACATACATCAATATATATGTCCATTCTCTGTGTGTAGCTCTCTTTCACACACCTACAGTATGCTCTTAAAGGGCTGATTCCTGGTGGACACTGCTTTGTTCAAGGGCAGGTCCCTTCCCCCCATTTTTTTAGGCTGAACCAACCATTCCCATGGCAATTGGACAGGGTTGCTGAGATCTAGGGGTCTCAAGTTGCCCTCACCCACACAAACTGTGCACCTGGCCACTGTGATTCTTGGCACCTCTCCTGGCTCTGGGATGCTCTCTCTGGGAAGAGCAGGACCTGGTTGAGTCAGACCTTGGAAATAGGATTGGCGCCTGGCCAAATTAACAGAAGGGGGGTTGCAGCTGGACAGCAGGCAGTAGAGAGAAGGGCTCCAAGCCTGAGTTAACCCACCCGATGCTGAAAGAACACCCTCAATTTTGTATGCATTTGTCAAAGGAAAGCATTGGCTTCTCAGAGGCAGCGGGTTGGGGTCCTCTTGCGAATGCAAGACGCCTCGTAAAGCACAGTGCTCACATCTCGCTTTATGCTTGCTGAGAGTCTCGCTTTGACTTGCTTCAGGGAGGCATTTCTCAGACCCGTTTTGCTGCCTCAGCAAATGGGGGAGAGGGGGGAAATCTTTTGTAAGAAACACCTTCATGATTCAAAAAGTTTGGTACCCGAGGGGGGGAATTCAGACTCTTCTGCAGGCCTAACAATGCTCTACTTTGTCTTCTTTTTTAAAAAAATAAAATAAAAATCTCGCTCTTTCCTCCTGGCGTGAAAGACACTCAAGAGCAATTTAGCAGAAGTATAATCAAATGTGGAAATAAAATGTCATCGTCATTGCAGTTCCCTTCCTGCCCTGCTATGTCCCTGCATAGCTAACCCCCCTGGCCTCTAAGTATGAAAGGTAGCTCCAATTCTTCCATCCCTTCCTCCGGCACAAGAGAAGGGAGGGGGGGCGTTTACCAGGGCAGCAGTACCTGTGGCTTCCTCCAGTCCTTACACATTGCAGAGAGACATTTTGCATCAGCCGCGGCGCACTCCACCTTCCTTTGAGCTGGCTGCGTTTCCTCCCAGGTATACGTGTGGCTCCTTGTAAATAAATTGCTTATTTATATGTCCTCCACTTGAGCAGAACTCTTTAATCCACTTGCTCGTGATGCTCTAATGCTTCCTTCAGATTGGCCGTGGAAAAGAAAGACATTTCCTGTTGGGAGCCATGGGAACGAGGGATGCAAAGCCCTGCAGGCACCCGTCACTCGGGTGGATGATCCATGGCTTGTCTGTCGCTGTAATTAATTAAACCAGTTCTCAGCGCTGCTCATTGTTTCTGTCACCACGGCTGAGCTGAGCCATGGCTGTTTTGATGGCACTCTGGTTCTTGTTGGATTCCCAGCAGAAAGTAGTAGATAATCTGTCCAAGGGCTTCAGGCATGTCGTCTTGCAGGAGAAACAGGAAGTGCGAGTGACGAGCGCTTCCTGTTCTCAGTAGGGCTGTGCATCAGCCCCCAAACTGCTTCGGGTTGATCCGACCCTCCCTGACCTGCTCCAGAACCGGATCCAGAGCGAGATCCGGAGGGTCGGATCGAGATTCGCCCATTTCCCACCCCTTCCCCACTTACTTGCCTCCGTGGCAGACGGCAGGGGCAGGTAAGTGGGGAAGGGGGGACAAAATGGGGGCAAATAAGTCTCCCTCTCCCCTTACCTGGCTCTGCAGTCCACCGCTGCATGGACCGCGGCGGCGGTGGCAGGCAGCAGAGCCAAGTAAGCCCCCTCCCCCCCCCTTACCTGCATCCGTCGCGGTCCGGTGGCAGCTTCCACTGAGGCCGCAGCATGCTTCCGGCTTGAGACCTGGGCCTCAGTGGAAGCTGCCGCCAGACCGCGACAGACACAGGTAAGCCCCCCTCCCCCCCACCCCTTACCTAGCTCCGCCGCCATCGCCACACGGACTGCGGCAGCACCGCCAGGTTTGCCCCCTTCCCCCCCCCCCCACTTACCTGCATCCAGAGCTCCGGATCGAGGCAAAGCGATCCGCAGCAGAGCGATCCGCTTCGCCTCACTCTGCAGCTCCCCCAACCCGATTCGGATCCGCCCTTAGCGGATGCAGATCGGGTCCCTCCGCTCCCGATTCAGGGATCCGAATCGGAGCGGAGCACAGCCCTAGTTCTCAGTGCCTGGCTGTGGTGTGCGAAGTAGAGTCCCAGCACCACCGCCCTGCCTCCAGGGTGAGATGTGCAAAACTGCCTTTGCATCAAAGACCCGAGCTGCTAGCTGCAGACCAAGACGCACTGATGCACGCCTTCTCATGTGAAGGCAGCAAGGACGTGGAAGTGTCAAGGAGTAAGTACTGTATGTCTATATCTATATCTATCATGTAAAACAATACAAAGAAAAACCACCCAGTCCCAAAACTTAGCAACTAAACAGCCTAACACAGAAATAAGAATATACTACATAGAAGGACAGATATATCTTCATACAAGACCAGACAGGACACGGTGCACTTCTGGCTCCTCAAAGGCATCTGGTTGGCCAATGTAGGAACAGAATGCTAGGCTAGATAGGCCTCGGCTCTGATCCAGCCCAACTCTTCTTAGGTTCTTGTCTTTTATCCACTCCCAGGCCTGCCTTTATGAGGCCCCCTCTTTCCTGACATCCAAAATGAATAACGCTTTCCACATCTGTCAGGGATGCTTTAGGGTGGATTCCTGCAAATGAGCAGGGGGTTGGACTCGATGGCCTTGTAGGCCCCTTCCAACTCTGCTATACCATGATTCTATCAAAGAAATGGCCGCCTGGGTGGATTTAGTGATGTTTGCAAGTCAACGTTGTTTGTTGCAAGGGTTTTTGAATATGCTTTTGTTCCTTCTCTCCTTTTCGCAGCTCACACAGAATCTCCTTTCTACGAGGAGTGGTGGTTCTTGCTTGTGATGGCTCTCTGCAGCCTCATTGTTATCCTGCTGGTGGTATTTGCACTGATTTTGCACAGCCAGACCAAGAAATACCGTAACTGCAGCACAGGTGAGATGCCCTCGCTGTCACGCAGTGCCCTGTGCGCTTCTTCCCGTATAACAAACCCAAAATGAATATAACTAGTAGAACCAGAGACTACAGCTTCTTCAATGATCTCCCTCCACCACCATCCACCACGTCCCTTTTCGCCGCTGGAAAACAGGCAGTAGAATGCGGAGATGGTGCAACGGATTGCACCTCCATAATGCAGGTGGGAAGAAAGGTCCTCAGGCAGCCTTTGGTCTGCCATGCTGGTTTTCTATTTGCAGGGAGCATTACAAAAATGATCCTCCCACCTGCATTCTGAAGTGGGGCAGCCCATTTGGCCATTTCGCTGAGCGTGTAGTCTGCCAGGCCCAAGTTGGTGCTCTACAGAGGAAGGCATTTCACTGGAGACAGCCTACATTTTAAAAAGTGCTGGTATTAACATTTAAAGCCCAAAACAGTTTAGGGCCAGGCTATCTGAAGGAACGCCTCCTCCTGTATGTACCTGCCCGGACCCTAAGGTCATCCTCAGGGCTCCTTCTCCGCGAGCCCCTGCCAAAGGAAGTGAGGCAGGTGGCTACCAGGAGGAGGGCCTTCTCTGCTGTGGCACCCCGGCTGAGGAATGAGCTCCCTAAGGAGGTTCACTTGGCACCTACATTATATACTTTCAGACGCCAGGTGAAGAAAACCTTTTTATTCCCTCAGCATTTTAACAGTCTATAAATTCAATCTTAACTTTGCTGTTTTAAATTGGTATTTTAAATTTGTATTTCTGCACTGCCGCTGTTTTTATCCTGGTTGTGCTTTTATATTGCATTGTATATCATGTTTTTATACTGTTAGTTTTATACTTTGAATGGTTTTAATTTTTGTGAGCTGCCCAGGGAGCTTCGGCTATTGGGTGGTACAAAAATGCAATAAATAAATAAATAAATAAATAAAAGAGGGGGAGGAGAAAGTTTGGCCATTGCCACCACAGTGGCTAAATCCCTGGGATCTAGAAAGTAAGTCCTCTGCCCTTTCTGAAATACTGCAGTTGGTGTGTGATAAAATGCTTGTACCTGCTTGCATCATCACTCGTCCGCTCCCTACTCCATGCAACACTTTTGTCATAGGCGCAGCAATTGAGATTCTGGGCCATGAAATAAATAAAAAAAGAGTATCCTTGTGTCTGGTGCCTAATCCGAAGTGACCGAGCTATCCCAGCTGCAAGGCACACTGTTGCCCTGGAGCTGAACAGTCTACGCGGCTGTTTATAACTTTTGTCTGCTCGTGGTGAATTCTCAGACTTTTAAAGTGCTCTTTCTAAATGCCTGAAAAAGTCTCCTCCTCCTCCTCCTCCTCCTTGGAACCTGGACTTTGGGTCTGTTGCAAGGGGTTCTTAAATATTCATGGCTCAGCCCCTGAACTCCGCTTCCGGAGCTTTTCAAATCAATTTTTTGCCCTTTCCTCCTGAGACGCACAGAGTCCTTTCAAATGCTGCCATTGCAGATGCTGCTTCAATAAACTGCATACCTCTGTGATGGAACCTTTAACTCCTTAATGCTGAGAGCCCAGGTTTCCCCAGAACCTGCAGCCAGACAGTGGGTCCTCTTTGCCTCTCTGTGACGCTGCACTGTTAACACAAAATGTGCTAAGCAGGGTGGATGGAAAGAGACCCACCAGGGAAAGCCTCATTCTCTCTCTTTTTTTTTCTTTTTTCTTTTGGAAGACTCAGCAATTCAGCACTCAAAGAAAGGATTTATATATCCCCCACCCCCAGTATAAATTCACTTCTAACAAGTGTTAGTAAATCAGGTTTTATTCCCCTGAGATTTGGAATGTATGAATGCCATGGCATTTTACCAAGCTATTATACATTCCTATGCACGGCGCATAGACAAATCTCTAATCTCCCTCTCACGCTCTCCGTCTGGAGGACAGACACGGAAAGGCAGATCTGACCTGCACCTTCTGCGAACCGTTAATGCAGCATTGCAATTGAAGGTGGAGATAAACTACCTGCTTGAAGCAGAGGAGATTTATAGCAGGCCAAGGGAGGGAGAAAGCTCATTAAAAGACTTAGAGCTAAGACGCACCAGTCCTTTGGGGTTATGCAGGAGGGACAGCAAGCAGAAGCCCCGGACAAGTCTTTGACTTGCAGGCTATCAAAAGCCCATGTGGCGTCATCATTAGATAGTTGGATTAGGACTGGGGAGAGATACCCCACTCAGCCAAGAATTTCACTGGGTGAACCTGGGCCAGTCCTTGACTGGGTCCACACAGCAACAATGTACATTGTTGTTGAACCGTGTATTATTGTGTTGTCTGAACACAATGCTTTTCCCGCAGGGTAGGTTATCATGTTGTGTAATCGCGGCACATTTTCCATGCGGTTCTTTGTTAACCGTGCAGCATGGCTTTTTAACCACCCTGAACCACCTTTAACAACAAGCCATGGCTTCTCAAGGTGGCTTGTTTGAGGAAAAAATAAACCACATGGTTAACAAGCCACCCTGCAGAAATGTGCTGCGTTCCAACGACACGATAACCCACCCTACGGAAAATGCACTGCGTTTCGACAACGCGTTAACCCACCCTGTGGGAAATGCGCTGCGTTCAAGCAACACAATAACCCATGGTGGGTTAGCAAGTTTTGTGAACCCAGCCACCTCTCAGCCTAACTATCAGAGGTGTTGTGAGGATAAAAAGGTGGTGGTGGGGGAAATGCCCCTTGAATGCTTTGAAGGCAAGATGGGATATTTATTTATTTTTATTTATTTATTTATTTATTACATTTTTATACCGCCTAATAGCCGAAGCTCTCTGGGTGGTTCGCAAAAATCAAAACCATAATAAAACAACCAACAGGTTAAAAACACAAATACAAAATACAGTACTATTTATTTATTTATTTATTTATTACATTTTTACAAATGCAGTAAGTAAATACTGAGTTAATTGCATCCTCTGATCCCAACGCAGGATAACTAATGGCAGGCCTGCACAAAGCGTGGCCCGCTAAATCAAAAGCAGCTCACCAGGCATGTGTGGTGGTCTGCCCAACCACGGGCCAAATAAATCCTCTGCTTTTTCCTGCCTGCCTTGGACCACAAAAGCAGAATGGAGTGGGTGGGTGGTTGAGCCCCTGGCAGAGCGTAATACATGGGCTGTGGGCTACATCTACTGTGATGGGTTGCAGGCATGCCTTATATCACTGGTTTGGATGTCTGACCCTGTGGCTACTGACCCTCGTGAACAGCAAACTATGGATTCTCTTCTGGATTCTCTATTTAATAGCTTGAGCAACACTAGGGGATGAGGTTCGTTGCCTGCGCTTGATGGACCATTTTCCTACCTTTCTGCTTTCCAGCCGACTACTAGATACTTCATCTTTAAAGAATGACAGCCAGAATGGCATGTTTTGCTGCTCAAGAGTACACCCAGATTGTATTTTTAGCTTTTGTTCTATTTCCTGTCTAGTGTCTGGTGTCCTCTTTTAAGAACTGGAGGTTTGAAAAGTCCATCCTGTGCTTGCACCTTGCAACGACGTCTCTTATGAAAACCTTGCCATAGGAATTCTGTTTTCTGTTCCCCATCATATGAGGGGTTTCTGCACAACTCATACGCAGTAGAATTAGAGGCAGAAACAGGTCTTAACTCACAGTTCACAGAATTGTGCCTGTGCAGTTGTGTGAATACTTACTTGGGTGTGAGGCCTACTGAACTCGGCTGGGACTTACTTCCAAGGAAGCATGCCCAGGGCTGTGCTGTTAGTCCATAGTGCTATGAGCACATACTAGGGAGGAAGGCACATACAGCAGAATGAAATGGTGGTGGTGGTGGTGGTGGTGGTATCCTGAGATGGTTGAGTAGACCATATTGGGATTTAAAAAAAGCAAAAACGAAAAACTTCACTGCAAGTAATAAAAACACACACCAACCTACCACATGAAGGAGAAATGTTCTAGTCCACTCCACTTATTTATTTTAGGGTGACCAACTGTCAGGATTTCCCCGGATTTGTCCTGGTTTTTGTTCTTTCCATGGTGTCAGGGGGGATTTTCTATAATTTTCAATAATGTCCTGGAATGACACACCTTCCCCTTTAAGGCTGCCATTAGCATGGCAGGAGGGAGTGACATGCTTTCTTGAGGCACATCATTTCCCCACCCCAAGCTCCAATTGAGGTCTTAAAGGGGAAAGTGGGTCATTCGTGGACATTATAGAAAAGGCCCCCATTGGAGTGGATGGTAGTGGTGCAGAATGAAATCCTTTCCCCTCCTCCACTCCAATCGGGTTCTTTAAGGTGGCGGGGGAATAACGTACTTTCTGCAGGACTCAGAAAGCTGCTTCCCCCCACACACACACTAGGTGTCTTCTTTTTTGGTTTCCCAAATATGGTCACCCTAATTTATTTATTATTTATTTATTACATTTATATACCGCCCCACAGCCGAAGCTCTCTGGGCGGTTCACAAAAGTTAAAACAGTAAACATTAAAAAGTACACAAAATTTAAAAACCATCAGAAACATAAAAACGACAGTATAAAAACAAAAGAGTATCCATTTAAAAAACAACAGTTCCTGCTGTGCTAGTTTTCTAGTTGCAGGGAGTTTTGTACGCAAAGAATATAAATCCTCCACCTCTGCTCTGAAGTGGTATGGTTTATTCTACCACCCCAGGATGCCCCTATGTCTTTCCCATCTCATTCTGCTGCATGTGAGACAGGTCTTACTCCCATTGAATTCAGTGGAAGTTAGTTCTCGGTAAACACAGGCAGGGCCAGGCTGCAATGCTATAATCCTAAACGTACTTCCTTGGGAATAAATCCATTGAAATCAATGGAGCTTTAGCTTCGACGGGGCTTGAATAAGATTCGGTTTATATGACTTGAAAGCATCTTTTGTGTTCCGGGCACACAGGTGAGATGAACTACTAAGCCTGGAAACATCAGAGCACTTAATCCTGTTTGCTTTAAATTTTGCTCCAGACCATCTATGCCTGATGAAGAAACCTGTATGTTATTGTGAAGCTTTCTTCCCCACCTCCCCCCCCCACTCCCCCACCCCCCACAAACCTTTTAAAAGAAGAAAATGTAAACTACTGAAGGCTGGCCTAAAGAAAGATAGCATCTTAGATATTCTTTGTTAAAATGCGGATCAAAAATGGCTTCTTTGTGCTACCATAACAAGAGGAATGTACCAAAATCCCTGTGACGAACTGTCTTACCCCCTAATAAAGACCTTGTTAAAAAGGAAAGACGATTATCTGAAACTGGTGGTTTTCTCTCTGTCTTCACGCAGAGCCAGGGCAGGGCCTTTGCCTGTGCTCATTCTGTCGCCGTTTGTCCCCAGGAAAAAACATTTCCAACGTGGAGGACTCTGTCACTCTGGATAACGGGGGGTTCACGGCTCTGGAGCTCAACAGCCGGCACCTCAACGTCAAAAACACTTTCTCAAAGAAGAACGGGACAAGGTAATATGGCGGCACATCTTAAATCACCCACACGTTTAGTTTTTAATCGGTTTTTAATGCTTTGTGTGTGCATGTTCTGTGTTTTAGAGTTTTAAATTTTGTATACTTGTTTTTATCTCAATTTCAGAATTTCTGTAAACCGCCCAGAGAGCCCTGGCTATGGGAGCGGTATATAAGTGTAATAAATAAATAAATAAATAAATAAAAATAAAGCAGCCCCAGTCCCATGCCGTTTTGGGCAAGTGGCCTTCAGCATTCGATATCCAGCCAAATGCAGGAAAGGGCTGTGGGCATATGTTTATTTGTTCCAATTTCAAAACCATCCCGCCTTGAGGGCTAGAAGCATGTCACAGTACATTTAGAAACACACTTGAAATATCCTTTTGAAACAAAATAACAACAGGTAAAAAACTAACACCCACTAAACCCTCCATCCCCTTAAGAACATCGGAAGAGGCCTGCTGGATCAGTGTAAAGGTCCATCTAGTCCAGCGTTCTGTTCACACAGTGACCGAACAGCTGTCGATCAGGGACCCACAGGCAGGACATGGTGCAACAGCACCCTCCCACCCATGTTCCCCAGCAACTGCCTCTGATATCCTTCACACCTTAGCACTTTATCCCTGCCCCCACCCCTTGCAAATCAGCCAAAATAAACAGAACCTATAACTCTTTAAACTCTGTGTTCCCTCTCCCCCAGAGAACGTTAGTTATTGGGTGGATTAGAAATGTCCTAAAATGTCCTAAATGAATATCTCCTCTGTGTTGTTATGCATTTCTCTTTTTCCAAGTGATTAGAAGTTCAGCACAGACTTTACATGGCAAGTTTCTCTTTGGACTTCAGGGAGTTTAATGTTGTCTTCATACCAGTCTGTTACTTACAAATGTTGTAGGCTGAACAAGTATTAAAAGGATCAGAATCAAGCAGGGGATTGGTCTAGATGGCCTTATAGGCACCTTCCAACTCTACTGTTCTATGATTCTAAGTATACAGGCAGGGAATGTTCTGTTCCTCATTCAACATCTATGCAGCTCTCTGAAACCCAAAAGCCACACACACACACACCCCCAACCACACCCAGAACTGCTTTCCTCACATAGACATACGTTCTCCATGCTCAGCCTGTACAAGTCAGTTTCTTCCCCCTGTGACGGGTTTAATTCTCATTCCGGATACTTGGGAGCAATTGATCACTAAATATGCCAATGTCCCTTTATTGGGGATCAGGTTATGCTAGGCCTGAAGCAGCAGAGATGTTCCCTATTACATTCCCTGTTCTAGGCTTAGATTTCCCACAGAGGAATTTGGAACCTAGTTAGCTCCAAGAGTCCGTAGGATGACATTGATCCACAACAGTCCTTGGAAAACTTGATTATATAGCGTACGTACACACGCGCGCGCACACACACACACACACACACACACACACACACATCTCAAGGAGTTTGAGAAAATTCCTTTTTTTTTAACCTGTCTCTTTCAATCTCCCTGCAAAACTATTTTTTAAAGTCTGTACTTGGAATGGACAAATACCTTATTATCGTTATTTTTAAAACACACACATACACACATCAGCCACTCAAAACGCCCCACAGGATTTTACTATCCATACACATACATACAAGATTGCAGCACGTGCGTTCGGCCTGATAGAGGAAAAAGCTAAACATCCCCGATTTCACTTCCTTTCTTGTACCCAGATCTCCTCCTCGCCCAAGCCCCGGAGGGCTGCACTATTCAGACGAGGACATTTGTAACAAGTACAACGGCGCGGTGCTGACAGAAAGCGTCGCCCTCAACGAGAAACCCTTGGATGCTTCAGAATCGGAAGTAAGTTTATAGCTCTGCGGTGGGAGGAACCATATTGGGATGGAACAGCGGGCGGTTTTGCTGTGCTTGCTAGCCGGTAGCCAAGTTGCATCAATAAGCGAAAGAGCAGGATTTCTCATTTGTCAGTGTGGTATAAGGCCAGGCATGGTGGAGATGAACGAGAGAAGAAAAGGAGGAGGCGTGGGGAGAGAGACGGGGATCCCAGCTTCAGTGTGGTGGAGCGTTCACACACCCCGAGCTATTGGCAATTCAGGCCTCTCAAGAAAGGCTCTCAGTAATTGAGTGAACAGAGCCTCAAATAAGAAGCAGAAGAGAATTTAAGAGGCCAAGTTACTAGGTGTTATCTGACAGTGAACTCTTGTGGAGTTGAGAAGAAGATTCTGCTGTTCCACCCGGGTAGGGTGTGGATTTGAATTCTAGTAACTCTGGAAATGTTTCACACTTTCTTCTTTAGCATGCAGCATAGCCTTCTAGCGCATATCAGGCTATCTGGAAAAGTTTTATTAAGGCAGCCATATCCCCTTTCCAATCTCCACCCATCATCATCATCATCTTCATCTTCTTCTTCTTCTTCTTGACATCCCTCATATGGTATACCTTGATCCCCTCTTGTCTGTTGCTTGGGATTTACTTATTTTGGGGGTTAGGAACCATCCTTCATCAGAAATGATCATAGGGCAATTTATATGGAGAAAAAATGAATAAAAGCATAACAGAACAATTTTTTAAAAAACAAACAAACAGAACAAAGCATTTAATTAAATCCGGAGGTGCTTTATTTGAAAGCAGACCTTGCTGGGATTTGGTGGTGGTGGTGGTGGTGGTGGGAATCTGAGATTTAACAGGGCATGTCTAAGCCCTGTTCAGTTGAATGGGACTTACTTCTAAAGAAACGTGCTGAAGAGTTGGTGAAATGATGGATGAAGGCCCATTTCATAGAACTATTTCTGCTGGGTTAATGTCCACAGGTGTTTGGTCAAATCATGTTTTTCTTCTCTGCCCATTCCCCAGTCCTACTTTTATTCCACATTAAAAGGAAAACCTATTTCCTACTTTGAGAAGTGGCCAATGGATTCCATAGACTTCACCTGGAACATGGGGACAAATGAATGTAACCAACCCATCGTTTCATTTAAAAATGCCATAACACCATTTTCGTCTAGGACCCTTCAAGGCTGTGCTGCTTGGGCAGCTACCTGAATGGTCCATTCTGGCCCCTTTCCCAGAACTCCCTGCTCAACAGGCACTGGTTGTTTCTGGTCTCTTTCAGCCTCTTCCATCCCATCAGAGCAGGGCCTAAAATGGAGGGCATCATGCAAGGTCTTCCTCATTGCCAAGTCTGGAAGCTTCGCCGCCGTCTCCTTCCCACTCTGACTTCAATCCATTTTCCCGTGCAGCGCAATATTATCTTGAACGCCTCAAGGTGTCAAGCCTCAGTGACCCCTCCCCTCCAGAGACAATGCATGTGTTTATCTCTGAATCTGAAATGCCATGGTGCGAAAGGCAAATACAATCAATCAAAGCGAATGTCAGAGACATGTTGATTAGAAACCTCCTGCTTTACTCTCCCGCTACTATGACACTCCTGGCCTGAAGCTCTTGGAGAGAAGGCTTTGACAGGCCAGAACATCACCGGCTCTTCACGACCTCTGTCTTAGTGGAGATTTCATCGGAAAGGACTTTCATGTCACAGGACAGAGTCAAATTAAGCAGAGGGTCTACTCTGCTGCTGTTATCAGTAATATTCAACAGAGCTACCCTTGTTATTAATAACCACCTTCGACACTTGAAGCCAAGGATGTCATGGGTTTTACTTAGAGCTCAGCCTTATCCCTGAATTAAGTAAATATTCCCAAGTATTAGACTGAGAGCATCTTATACCTGTCACAGGGAAAGAAGCTGGAGTTCGATTTTCCGCTTTGTTCCCAGGGAAGGGAGGACCCCAGCTAAAACAAGCTGAGCTTTACTGTCTCTCACTCAGCTAATCTTCCCTAGCAGATAGGAGGGAGAGAAGCGAGGAAGATCACCCACCACGAGCAAGCCTTTTTGACCCCACTAGCATTCTTTGCCTTCAGGGAGCCTTCAGTATTCCATGCAGGCTGAGCCAGACTGCTTTCTGCATGGCAGATGAGACTCAGAGGAATAATTAACTTTTCTTAAGCTATGAGGCTCATATATTAAGAAGGGTTCTCCTGACGCTAAGGTTTCTGACGAAGAGAATGACTGGCCGCACATCCCAAGGGTGGCAAATCCAAGATGAGTGGCGTAGGAGGGTATGAAAAGGCATGTACACCTTGGGTCCAATGCCATCCTAAAGCGAGACGGAGAGGACAGATTGGGAACACTAATTCCCCTGGGCCTGACCGGCTTATGGTAGACCTTGTTCCAAAGCAAAAGTCCTCGAGAGGCTGAAAAGGGTGTGTGCTCGCCCCTGCTGGGCCCTAACCACAAGGGCACATGCACTGCCCTCACTGCTTAATGTCTGGAGTGGCAAAGCGCAATCCATTAAAGTTTACCAAGGCAAGCAATGCAAAGAACGCTGAAGGAGACAGAATTTTTAAGGGGGGAAAACGATACTCAAAAAGTGCTTTTGTACACAGGGAAATCTTAGACGCATATTGTGAAAACCTTTGGGGGAAAGCATAGATTACCATGAGCCGTTTCCTTATGTGATTGGAATGTTTATTTTAGGGGGATTCACCCCCAGCTTTCTTTCCAGCTTCCCAGATGTTTTCCAACGTCTGTCTATAGCTAACCCACTAGCGTATTCACACAGAAGCAATTGAGAGTGCAAATGCTTAAGAAATATAGCTTAGGAAAAAGCTCTCAGCCTCTTGCCAGATTTTGCCACTGACATATGAAATAAGGCTCTTTCCTCTTTTCCGTGCTTTTCCCGCTGAGGTTTGTAGTTGGCAAAGGCCAGCACCAGGTCCGGGATAATAGGTGAGCTTTAAAAAGGGAGTTCAGGTGGGTGTACAGCACAGGCGATATCTGCTGTGAAGGGTATCGCCTCATCCAAAATCCTGCCTAAATCTAACTTGGCTAACAGATAAGAGAAAGCAGCAGACCTGGAAACATTAGAAGCTTGACTCTTTGGCAAGAAGACTCCAGGAAGAACCAGGAACAGCGAATAGAACAGGGAGGAAGATTTTCTGCAGTGGCTTTTATTCTGTTACCTGCCTTTCACCTCTTGTTAATTACCTCGGGCTGCTGGCTGCTTTCTGTTGCCCTCTGACCAAGCTGCAGGGGAGGCAGTAGTCCTTGTGGTACTATCTCCAGCCATTTCTTGTGATGTGCACACATTACCTTGAGATTACACTCACAGTGGTTCTGCTCTCCTCCCTGTGACAACCTGGAATTAAACCTGCCATTAGCGGAGCGTGCTGGGCATAAATATGAATTTCGCCGTGCCGCGTTTTGTTATTCATGTCAGGAGTTCCACATGCCGGTTCCTGATAGAGCATAATGGCCATCTCCTGCCTGAGGCGACTCCTGCCTGCAGACGCCGTGTAGACGGAGGTCACCGGAGTCTATCCGTTCTCTTGTTACCCTCCTTCCTTGCCCTTGATGTCAAGGTATATGAAACCCAGAGCTTCCTCTGCAAGGAATGGAGCCTTTTGGCATCGTCACAGCCCTGTTTTTGTGGCAAGCAGAATTAAGGGGGCCATTTTCCTTCCGAGCTTTGATATCCGGTCATTTTCCATTGGCCCTTTGATGCTTGCTTGTTTCCAGGGGCTCATACTTGAAGGAAATATTAATGGACACACACAGCAGAGGTAGTGGCGAAGGCTGCAAGTCCTTTAGATCATTCTGTAGTTTTTGCAGGACATGATTTTCGCTTTTTTTTAAAAAAAATTGGATGCATCTGTTTTGTCTGGTCCTGTTTTGTGGTGGTATTCCACCACCACCCCTTCAGCTTCTGCAGCTCCAAGGGAGATGAGCTTTTGCTTAGTCTAGGCTTTCAGCTACTCCATCTTTACAGGGAAAAGCCGTTGTGCGGGATGCAGAAAACTAACCCATCTAATTTCCAAGAGGCGGGCTCGGTAGATGCTTTTCCTTGTGCAGCCGAGCCTATTTGAGCTTGTCAGGCAGCTATTTTCGTGTGATAGAACTTCCTGCGTACAGGATGCCATCAAACCAGAAGAGCCGAGGCCAAAACCATCACGATACGTTTTCCCTTAAATGTTTTATCCTCACGCTTTAAGATGTTGCAGCTGCACTGATGATGGAAAGGCAAACTGCTTCTGCACGTCCCGTTGACTTATGCTGTGGCTGGAGCAGTCGGGCTCCAAAGCACCAAGGCGTGTACGGTGGATTTGGGCGCCGTAATGCTTCACTCCAATGGCCACACAGACCCTGGGGGCAAGGGGAGGGTGACCACAGCACCCTTATTATTATTATTATTATTATTATTATTATTATTATTATTATTATTAATTTATTTATATAGCACCATCAATGCACATGGTTCTGCACAGAGTAAAACAGTAAATAGCAAGGCCCTGCCGCATAGGCTTACATTCTAATAAAATCATAGTAAAGCAATAAGGAGGGGAAGAGAATGGAAACAGGCACTGGGTAGGGTAAACAGGCACAGGGTAGGGTAAAACTAACAGTATAACAGTATAACTAACAGTCTAAAGTCTGAGCAACATCAAGTTTTAAAAGCTTTAGGAAAAAGAAAAGTTTTTAGCTGAGCTTTAAAAGCTGTGATTGAAGTTGTAGATCTCAAATGTTCTGGGAGAGCGTTCCAGGTGTAAGGGGCAGCAGAAGAGAATGGACGAAGCCGAGCAAGGGAAGGAGAAACCCTTGGGCAGGCGAGAAGCATGGCATCAGAGGAGCGAAGAGCACAAACGGGCAATAGTTTGAGAGGAGAGATAGGGCGGAGCTAGACCGTGGAAAGCTTTGAAGGTCAACAGGAGAAGTTTATATTGGATTCTGAAGTGAATTGGAAGCCAATGAAGAGATTTCAGAAGTGGAGTAACATGGTCAGAGCGGCGAGCCAAGAAGATGATCTTAGCGGCAACGTGGTGGACAGAAACCAACGGACTGATGTGAGAAGAAGGAAGGCCAGAGAGAAGAAGGTTGCAGTAGTCCAACCGAGAAATAACCAGTGCATGAACAAGCGTCTTGGCACCACCACTGCCTGGGTCTGCATTGTGCCCGTGCCGCTTATTAAAATGAAAGCAGCTGGACGCTGGGAATGTCAGCGGAGTGTCCTTACGGGATGGCCCTCTGCTTTGGTGTCAGACTGAAGGCTCTTCTCATGGAATTTTTTGGACTCGGTTATGGCTGCCCACATAGAGAATGAAGCAGTGCCCGTGCGTTTTGGATGCGGGGTTGCTGGTATTTTGGCCATGCTCCACTTCAAAATGTATCCGTGAGGAACTGGATCTGGATCTCAATCATGGCCCCATTTCTGTATCTTCCAAAGGGGGTATTTGCCATAAATTCGGGGTGTGCACGGACCCCCCAATCCGCTTCGTGGCCCGATCTGGAAAATCCAAATCGGACCCGATCCTCTTCGCACTGCGCCACCCGTCTCCCACTCTGCTCTGCGGAGCGAGATCCGGCTTCGCCACCGTCGCTATATGGACAGCGGCAGCAGCGGCGGCACAAGATAAGCCACCACCCCTGCCCCCTTACCTGCATCCGTCATGGGCTTCAATTGAGGCCCCAGTTGAAGCTGGAAGAGGCCTCGGCCTTCACTTCCGCCTTCAACCGGGCCTCAATTGGAGCCCGCAACGGACGCAGGTAAGCGTCCCTCCTCCCTGCTCCCTTACCTGGTGCCTGGATGGCGGCGCCGGCAGCGCCAGATGAGTCCCCCTCCCCTCCCCCACTTACCTGCAGGTGAAGCTCCGGATTGAGGCGATCCTCTTCGCCTTGATCCGCAGCCCCACTGACTCTCTTCGCCTCTGCCTTTTCCGGAGGCGAATTAGGCCGCCACGCTCCTGCTTCTCTGAACCGAAGAGAAGCGGAGCACATCCCTACCGTAAATACACACGCGTGTCCTTCACCCATATCCAGTATTTAAAGAATTCTGCTGAGAAACTGTCTTGAGGCACGATGCAGACGGCTACTGTACGAACATCTTTCTGGCTCAGGGCTGTCCTTCGAAGCGCACTTAAATTGTGTTGGTGGAGACCCAGAGAAGGTGGGCTACGTCGGAGGGCAGGTGGACACATACAAACCTGGGGTTTCTACATTTGCCTTAGTTTGGCGGGGGAGGGTATTTGCATTGGAGAATTGGCAGGCAAAGGCTTGCCTTCCTCCTCCTCCAAATCTCTTTTGCAAATATCTCCCAGGCCATTTTTTTTTAACTCAGTCTCAGCCAGGCTTGGAAACCAGAAATACACTTTAAGTGGGGTGGGGGTGGGGGGACATCTCAGAAGGGCATTTCACAGGAGAATCAGCAAAAGTGGGAAGCGTTAAGCATCTCTCTGCTTGCCTGTACTGCCCTCCAAAATCCCCGATTTGCAATGCCTCCGCAAACTTGGGATTGAGAACATAAATGTGCTGCAGTAAACATATATAGTTCTGCCCTGAACCCACCTGTGACCCTTGTCTAAGTGGCACTGCTGTTGGGCCCAAACGCTCGACAGTCTGAGAGTTCTGGAAGCGGTCCAACATAAACAGAGAATTTTAATGAGGTTAAGCCACTCACATAAATCATGTTTATTTTCGATCGGCTAGAAAAGAGCATAAAATGAGAAAAGCTGGTCAAGGCTGGCCTTGAAAGAGATCTTACTTAATATGATTCCCTAAAGCTGTTGCTCACTCCGGTGACATGTGCTTCTCCCGTTACAAATACACACAACGTGACAACGTCAGCCCCAAACAGATGCACGCTGGGCTGATTGGAAGCCAGTATCAGCCAAGCAGAAAGAGCTGTTGTCAGTAGACGCTGGGATGGGAAAACCACCAAGGATCTCAATGGCACCTTCAAGACAAACAAGTTTCTAAGTACCTAGAGGTGCTTCCTTGTTTCTGCAACAACAGACTAACACAGGATTTGCCCCCACAACGGGGAGCATCCGGAGGAAGGAAGTCGGAATGGAAAAGATAATGGAACTGAGAGATGTTTGGGAAATGGCTACCCATTTCCACAGTGGCTGAGGCAGACAAAGAGGCGAGGCATATTTCCCTTGCAGTCTTTTGAAAGAAGTCGAATATATACATGGCTGTTCCCTTCACTGTTAGTTATAAACAAGTGTACACAATTCCTTCTCTCCAGCCATATCCAAAAGGAAATTTGACAGCCACAACTGTTTTTAAATTCCCTCTAATGGCAGCCTTAAACTAAACTAGCCCACTAGTCCCTAATTTGTCCCCTAATAGCATTTGTTTCTTTCATCTTACCAATAAAAATACTTTAAATTGTCAAGCATTTTCTCTATTTTGTGGCTTCACAGGCATCCGTGCACCTTTGCTTGTCAATTTCTAATCTAGCTCGGCACCCAATCAAATTCCAGGCTGCTGCTGTTGCCTGGGCAACCGGCCTGCCGTTGCGGTAAGTGGGCCTGCCGCACGGTAGAGAAGAAAACGGCCCTGCAGCATTTCCATTTAGTCAATAGTTTTGAATCATTAAAAATAATATGGCCACTCTGAAACGTATCCAGTTGTAGGAGCAATTTGTGTAATAATGGAGGACAGTGGGAGGAATAAAACTTCAAGAGTCCCCAGGTTAACAGCACTGAGATCGTAGTTTCCAGAATCTGCTTAGAACCAGATGGCATATTGGGCAATTGTGAACTCATCCACTACTACATTGTAATGTTCACGTGCACCAGGGAAAACCGTAGATCTTTACATACTAAAGTCTAGGATCTACCAACCTAGCCCTTTTTGGCTGACTATTGGCACTTGTAGGACATCCATGCTCCTGGTGACCATCTTCCTTACATCTCCTGCCTCCATCTTTTAGAGAATTCGCATATTTTACAAAGTTATATCCCAACCTTCCTTATTTCTGCTCCTACAGCACTCATACAGATGGCCGTTTACCAAGTGGTCACTTGCCACAGTGTGTGCATGTAACACTTGATAAGCCAGTAGTTCATCATGCCCCATGAGGCGAGATTTTGTTTTATTTTATTGTGATAAACATTCTATACCACCTTTCTGTTGATGCACTCACTGTGTGCTTTTCATAATAATGGCATACAGACATGCGACATAATCAGGGTATAACCAGGGTGGGGAGAACATGGGGAGGGGGAGGACCCAGCAACAAACCATGGGTTAAAACTCTGGGTTATTTCCTCCTCAATAACCTAGAGTTCCAGGTTCACATGTCATAACAAACAATCAAAGTAGAAATAGTGGGCAGGTGGTAACAGTGCGCTCTCTCGCTCTCTCTCTCTCTCTCTTTCTCTCTCATGCACTCCAGACAACCAATGGGTGGAACAAACCATGGATTAGCATTATGTGTGAATCGAGTCAGTATTTCTGTGTGTAACAAGGTTCAACTGCATAGAGAGAAGACATTTTAATTTTGGAGAACTTAAAGTATATTGAACATTCTTTTGGTTCAATCCAATTTGAAAAGGGTTTTAATATCCACAATTCTAATTTTGTGGGGCAGTTCAAAGGCCATGGATGCTCATTTTGTTAGCCTTATAGGGAGGTATTTGTGAATCCTGAAGATGGGGGAAAGGATGCCTTTAAAAATTGTAATAACTACCACCTGGTGCACAAACCCATGACAATTGCTTGAATCTGCATTAGAATATAACCATGGAAAGTCATGGTCAGTTGTAGCACCCTTTGTAACTGACATGTACATAGTATTTTTGATCAGTTTCGTGATTAAGGCTTACGCTGAAACAAACACTAGCCCGACAACCATCAGGGATACAGCCCATACATTATCAGCCACATTATGCTTTGCGAATACATGTTTTTATAAGCAGCTCTATAAGGATATTGTAGATTTACATTACCATAATCTATTTTTTTGACAGTCAGACACTTCCTTACCTATTTTCAGGCGGCTAAAATTCCCTACCTAATTTGCAATGTGTGTCCCTGCTTCCCCCTTTTCCTGGCCTAGTTCCATACATCCCCCAGACACACACACACACCGGACACAAGTATGCATAGCTTGTTAACCAAAGCACCTAAATTCACTGCTGAAAATGGCACATGGGATTTCTCAAGAGGCAGCTGGAAAGAGAACTGGCTGCAAGTGAGACTAGGTTGTATGCATTCAAAGCAGAAGACCTTTTTATTCTCTCAGTATTTTAACACTTAATTTTAACTGGAATTTAAATTTTACTGTCCTAACTCTGTATTTTAATCTTATATCAATTTTTGCTGCGTGGTTTTATCCCGGTTGTGCTTTTTATACTGTATTTTGTATTTGTGTTTTTAACCTGTTGGTTGTTTTATTATGGTTTTAATTTTTGTGAACCGTCCAGAGAGCTTCGGCTATTGGGCGGTATAAAAATGAAATAAATAAATAAATAAATAAATACCCTGAAGGTTGGGCTTCAATAAAGCAGGCCACCTTCCTTTCAGGGTCTCAGGTGGACCAGTGGTGAAAATGCCACCCATCACGCAGACGTTGATCTTTTTCCTCTTAAACCGCAGGTGACAGATTCAGACTACGAGGACGAATTGCCCAAGCACTCTTTCGTCAACCATTACATGAGCGACCCCACGTACTACAACTCATGGAAGCGGCAGCAAAAGGGCGCAAAGCATCCGACACCATACAGGTATGAGGAATGCGTGGCCAACGAGGCAGAGCCTTACTTCCAGACTGTCATCACGACACAGAGCTCAGGAGGGGTGTACACCCCAACAGGACAGCCTGCTCCAGGCTCACGGACTCCAGTGACAGGTTTCTCTTCCTTCGTCTGACACCGGGAGAAAGACGAAACCGCCTAAGCTCAGCAGCCTGCCGCATTTGGAAAAGCAACCGCTACCACCACTACCACCCAACCAGAGGACTGTTTGCGTGATAGGTGCAGTGAACTGTGGGTAAAATTCTCTTATCAGGGTAGAATGGATGTAAATGTGAATGTCTATATATATTTTTTTTCAAGACAATCAACTCTTTAAGATACGGAGCTGACCTAGTTGAACTTGCTTTGATTTTTTTTTTCTAAAAAAAACACAAAAAACCACAAAATGATCAAAAATTGACAATTTTAACCACTTTGGAATATGATTTAAGGGGATTTTTTAAATAATAAAAAAATGCTTTTGTAACGCTGCTTTCAGAAGCAGCCTTCTATGGGTTTCTTTCCCTTTCCTTTCTCAAGCCAAGGAGATGAATTCCATTCTTGTGGATTAGGTAGCACTGTTGTGATGTAATTGAAGGTGAAACCCTGTAGCCTCCCAAGCACTCTCCCTTTCCTCTATCAACCAGGTTAATTAGGAAAACACAAAAGAAGGGGAAGAGACTTTAAGAATGGCTCTCTCCCAGCAATTCTCTCTCTTCCTCTCTCTGTCCTTGCTGCTTCTGCCTTCCAAAGCACCCAGCTGAATCACTTTGTCTCAATATCATGTCTCCTCCGGTGCCTGCAAGGTTCACTCCTGGTGGTTTTTGATCAACTATCTCTTGTCTTCATTTCTATTCTGTTCCAACTGAGCTTGTTGTGTTCCTAAAAAATATTCCCCTCTCCAGGGTTCCTGTAAGTCAGCGTAAAAGCGCAGAGGGTAGCATTAGGTGAAACAGCAGAGGAAAAATGATGATGAGGTATCAGTTTTGCGCTTAATGTAGGTCTGATTCTTCCTTTGTAGACTGCATGTGCCAATGTCCCTTGTAAATCTCAAAGAAAAAGAAAAACCAGCAAGAAGACGGTTCCTTTAAATGAATGTGTTTATGAAGTGGTGCGGAGAACACGCTAGAGGAATGATACTTTTGTGGCTTTCCAAGGTGTCCTTCCAAGTAAAAGAAACCAAACCCCTCCCCACCCAGTTGGGTGCTGTCCTGCAGCTCTGTTTAAAAAGAAAAAACTACATGTTAACACCAGATTTGTTTGATTTTTTTTAAAAATGTATATTTTTAATGATTTTTTTTTTAAAATACAAAGACACGTCATACTCTGCCGGGTGATGTTTTTTGGTGTCCGCAGGTGCCTTTTCGCAATTATCCGGCTGCATGCGCGAGAGGCAGCAGCCCAAAGTCTCTGAATGAAGCTCAAGCGGTTTTCAAAACCACAGGGTTACAAATTGCCTCGCGTCCGTTTTCCCAAGCCGTCTGCCTGAGCTGCCGCTCACAGCCCTTTCAGTGCAAAAACGGCTGTTTTGTCCGTCTCTCTGTTGTGCGCTGCCCTGCCTTTGACCCGCAAGGCTGCAGCTAGCTCCTTTCTGCCAAGGCCCATTACATTTATTGCCAGGTTACGTCTTGGAAGGGGAGCTGCTCGTCCTGCTCCAGCCATCAGGCTTAGCGGGAGCCATGAGAAAGCCACGACGGAGCAAAAAAGCCTGTTGTAAACAAATTGCATCTTTGGAATTACTGCTGCCCCTGGCCTCTCCAGTACAAGTGTTTAGCCATAAAAGTTGACCCCTGTGGTTTGCCTGTGAACATCCTCTCGGGGCCCTACACCACCACAGTCTTGGGGCTATAATTGCCTGGTGTACCCAGCGGAGGAAGGAGTGTCGCTGTGTTGTTGGACCACTCTGGTTCCCTTTCAGTGCCTCTCACTGCGAGGCCAATGAGAGCTGTGGGACGCTCCCAGCTGTGTCTATTCAAGGCAGGTAAGGAACCGTTTCAGCATGGCCTTGTTGACACCGCTTTTCTACATCTGGGCTGCTTCGCTGCTATCCTCCACCCTACCCTTGCAAACAAAGACTCTCTTGTTGAATTTCCTTTCTGCTGAAGCATCGGGGGGGGGGGGGACACCTGCAAAAATTGGGAGTTTCAGGAGCTAAAACTAACAAATTCAAACGTGAGCCAGTGGCCTCGAGTTCTATTTCTAGATGTCAAAATTTGGGGTCGGAGTTTCTCCTCATGAGACTTATCCATGAAAGCTAAAACTGAATTTTGCAGGCTCCAGATCCCAAGCTTTGTTGAGAAATTGAAATATAAACCTCAAAATTAATTCTCGCTCAATGCATTGCAAGTTCACATCTCTAGCTGTGAGTTTGTTTGTCCAGGTCAATGTGAAAATCAGATCTCTGAGCATCCCCAAATGAGCTATGTCTGCCGGTGAACGCTCAAGCCTTTGAAGTTGGGATTCCTTCCACGGTTCCAATGAATTCCTTGTGGCAATGTTATAGTGGGTCACCAGTTGCACGAAGGGCAGCCGTTCCTCATAGCTCTTCAAATAACATAGTGTTATGTTAGCTGAATAAAGGTGATCAAATGGCACTTAATGGGAGATGTAGAAATGAAGAACCTGGAGAGAACACACGTTTTCTTTCTGCACTGCAAGCATTCTCCAAAGCCTCGTGGATTTTGCTTTAATGAACTCGTTTGTAAGGTTTTTTTAACACAAACTTGAACATATTTGAGTTTTTCTTTGTCTCAGATTATATATTTTGAAAAAAGAAATGTACATACTTTTTGACACAATGCATTTCCCCATAAAATACTACAGCCGTTTGGAGGTAAGCGTAATTGTTCAGTGGTGTTGATTGGTTGAAAGAGACCTAACTGGAACCAGGTATTTAAAAATGGCTTAGGATTTTTAATCCTAAATTATAATTATAATTTAATTATAATTTATAATGCAAAGGGTGAACATGCAGTTCAGAATTAAAGGACAGGGTGCCTTTAAGCATATGCTTCGCCCAGGAATTTGTTTTTAGTATCCAAGCTGAGCCCACAGCCCTTTCATACACACAGATCCACTCCGGGTTTCGGCAGCCTAATTTAGAGTGGGCGGGAGGCTATAGTTGCCATTGTTAAATAATTGGGAGTCAGAAACTTTTTCTGACCTACTGCAACTCACCCAGAGATCAGCCAGTAGACCACACTCTATGGTCTGCAAAATTGTACTAAACTCAAAATATTAGCACAAAAGACCTCAGGCTAATCAGTATATCAAGTGTGCTGGTCTGCAACTGGTGTATTACACCCTGACCTTCCAAGGTACCTTCCACTAAACCAGTCAAAGGTGTTGAGATTTCATGCAAACATAAGAATTGCCTTTCCTGGATCAGACCAAGGTCTATCTACACTACCATTCTGTTCCTTCACAATAGTCACCCATGTGCCGGTAGAAGCTTCCAAGGAGGCATGAAAATAATAGCTATATTGTGTTATTTGACCATAGACTCTGGAATTCAGAGGTCCTATTTAGCTATCAATTTATTTATTTATTGCAATTTTATACCGCCCAATAGCCGAAGCTCCCTGGGCGGCTCACAAAAATTTAAACCGTTCAAAGTATAAAACCAACAGTACAAAACATGATATAAAATACAATATAAAATACAATATAAAAGCAAGGCCATACTGTTGATAGACCTATCATTCTTTCTATTTCTGGTGTTCAGGCATGAGTACAAATACTTACGTAGCCGTAAGTGCACCACCATTATTAATTATTATTATTATTATTCCATCCCATAGCTGAAGCTCTCTGTGCACTTTACAAAAATTGAAACCCATTAAAATTTATTATACAAAGTGAAAACCCATTTACATAAAAACATATAAACAGGCAGCACCCACAGAGAGACAACATATTTCTAAAACAATTTTAAACAACCATCCATAGGACAAATCTAGGACCTGATTAAAAAGTCACCATATGCTGCCAAATGCCCGAGAGAAGAGAAAGGTCTGACTCTAAAAAAGATAACAATGTTGGCGCCAGGTGGGCCTCATTGGGGAGATTGTTCCATAATTGGGGGCCACCACCAACAAGTCCCTTAGATGCTGAACATAGTGTATGCGTAGGTTCGTGTCCCCCTCCACAAGAGGGAGGTATCATCAGACTTGGGGGGACCCAGAGGTTTGCAAAAATGCAAAACCATCTATAGAGGGAAATATAAAGTGGAGAAGCCCTCAAAGCAGCCTAATGAAGTCTGGCCATGCTCAGTAGCCACAAAATGGCGCTGGGGAGCAGGACACACACAGAAAACTGGATTGGGTGAGGAAAGGAGCATCACGGAGGAAAGCACAGCTGACTGGCTAGAACAGTGAACATGAGATCTAAAAGTCATTTCTGCTCTCAGATGCCTTCCCCACGCTTTTCTTTATGTAAATAGCTTCGAAAGAATGAGGAGGGGAGAACTAAGGAATAATTTATAATGCAAAGAGGTTGCCCCTCTTCCCTGAGTTTTCTCAAATGAAACCTAAGAGAAATTGGCTTTATAAAACGTCCCCTCCTTCCGTTTTCCTTTCAAATGGAAGGTATCAAGGGTGATTCTTTTAAGACTTGTTGACACTAACAGAGTAATTTCTGCTCTCCCAATCCACATCCATCTCCATAATCGTGTTTTTATTGGCTGTGTTTATTCAGTTACAACTGAGTCCAGAGAGGGTGGGCAATTGAAACGCACAAAATTAGATATCCTCAAGACACAGGAATTGAATTATACCTCCCTGTCCTCATTATCATGTATTAGAGGCTTGACAAGGCTGGGCCTCGGTATGCGGGAGCTGTAACAATAGGATTAATCATGAGGGTCTTCTCTCTTTTTTTAATTATTTACTATGGATGTAACATAAATTGCTGGTTCTGGCAAGAAAGCTTTCCACTAGAGCTAAAAGCTAAAGGCTCTAGTCGGAACTGTACCCTTTTTAAAGCAAGATGCCTTTTACACAACCTTTTAAGCTAGCAAGGCCAGGATGTACAAGTATAGGATTCTCAGCCCAGCCCTATTTATTCCATCCTTTTCTGGAACACTCAAAAAATTCCTCGGTACTTCATAAAATCATCCTTTTCTATCGCCCTTAGAAGGTAGACCAATCAGCATCACATATAGGGATGGGGGGGGGGGAACTTGGCTGACTTCCACTCTGAAAAGTTGTGGGTTCATCTGATAATAAACTAAATCTTCACCACTCAAACTGAAGAGTGGATTGCCGAATCCATAGCGGATGTTACAGGGTTTCACTGTGTAGCTACAAACTTCTCCAGTGCATTGAGGGAATCATACAATCTACTGCGTGCCATGCCAGAGGCTTCCACCCTTGTGTGATAAGCCCGAGATATATTTTTTTCTGGAAACCCTCTGAACTCCCAAGTGAGTTGCGGGTCCTGTTTCAGGTGGGGCAAAATGCAACCAGGTGCTGCCTAATATAGCAGCATCCCTAAAGAAATTGGCACAAGGTATCACGGAAGCTTTTCCTGTACGTTCTTTCAACAGAAATGAATTCTAAAGATACCTTTACAGATATACTTAAACCAGTTGTAGGCAGACTACAGGACTGTGGGATTTACTTTTGCATTTTATCTGTCTAAACGTGCATACAGACACTGCGTTGGAACAGGGCCTGTGTTGCTTCCACACCAGATGCCTCTCTTTAAGGACGAACGGGGGAAATCTTGAAAGCTGGAAACACAAAGTGCCATCCTGAATGTGTAGATTAGAATGTACCTAAATATCTGCATGTGAAGATCAGTCAGAAAAACAAAACTACACAAATACAGTCGCATCCTATTACAAGTGTAAACTCTGTTCTTCCTGGAGAGTCCACTTCCTAACATATCACCTATTTCCACCAAGCTCCACACATTGATTCTCTCCACAGACGCTAGCACATCTCCACCGGGAGGTCTCTGCTAATTTGACACCTCTGCTGTGCAGCCAAGCAGCAAAACCCTGGGCTGGGATGCATTCCTGAGGAAGAGGCAGCAGAGGGCACTCCTTCGCATCAGTCATTTTACCGAGGCGTTAGCGTTTCCAGGATCCTCACTGCCTCCTGGAAACACTTGACAGAATAAACCAGGCAAAATTGCTTCGCCGACTTAGAACAGCCATGCACCACCACCCCCAGAATTGAGAAGGGGCAGGCAACTGGTCGCCATCTGGAAGAAGCATTGTATCAAAGACACGTGAAGCCCTTATTCCTCTCTAATTGGCACTACTGAGACCATACCTGGAGTATTCTGTATTATTTATTTATTTTATTTATTTATCAAATTTATATACCGCCCCATAGCTGAAACTCTCTGGGCGGTTTACAAAAGTTAAAAAACAGTGGACATTAAAAAAAGTATACAAAATGTAAAACCAACAAAAATATAAAAACAACAGTATAAAACAGTATCCATTTTAAACAACAACAGTTCTGGGGTCCATTAAAAAACAAACAAACTTAGCATATGATGTTAAATGCCTGGGAGAAGAGAAAGGTCTTGACCTGGCACTGAAAAGATAACAATGTTGGCGCCAGGCGAGCCTCATCGGGGAGATCATTCCATAATGGGGGGGGGCACCACCGAAAAGGCCCTCTGCCTTGTTGCCATCCTCTGAGCTTCCCTCGGAGTAGGCACTCAGAGGAGGACCTTAGATATTGAGCGCAGTGTACGGGTAGGTTCATGTCGGGAGAGGTGTTCCATCAGGTATTGTGGTCCCAAGCTGTGTAGGGCTTTATAGGTTAAAACCAGCACCTTGAATTGGGCTTGGAAATGTATAGGTAGCCAATGCAAGCGGGCCAGAATCAGTGTTATATGTTCGAACCTTCTGGTTCCTTTTATCAATCTGGCTGCTGCATTTTGCACAAGCTGCAGCTTCCGAACCGTCTTCAAAGGCTGCCCCATGTAGAGGGCATTGCAGAAATCTAATTTGGAGGTTACCAGAGCATGGACAACTGAAGCTAGGTTATCCCTGTCCAGATAGGGGCATAGCTGGGCCACCAAATGGAGTTGGTAGAAGGCACTCCATGTCACCGAGGCCACCTGGGCCTCAAGTGACAGAGGTGGTTCTAGAAGAACTCCCAAGCTACGAACCTGCTCCTTCAGGGGGAGTGCAACCCCATCCAGAACAGGTTGAACACCCACCATCCGGCCAGAAGACCCACCCACCAGCAGCATCTCAGTCTTGTCTGGATTGAGTTTAAGTTTATTAGCCCTCATCCAGTCCATTGTATGATTCTGGGCACCACATTTCCAGAAGGACATTGACAGGTTAGAACAGGTTCAGAGGGTAACGAAGATGATGCAGAGACTTGAAGACATGCCCTATGAGGACAGGCTGAAGGAACTTGTGATGTTCAGTCTGGAGAAAAGAAGACTGAGGGGAGACATGTTGGCAGTGTTCAGGTACATAAAAGGGTGCAACAGAGAAGATGGTCAAGAACTATTTTCCATTGCCACAGAAATTAGGACCCAAAATAATGAGTATGTTACAATACCTAGATTTCGATTAACTATAAGGGAAAACTTCCTGATGGTAAGATCTGTACAACAGTGGAACAGTCTACCTACGGAGGTTGTGGGTTCTCTGGAATTTTTAAAGAAGAGTCTGGACAGCCACCTCTCATGGACAGTTGAATTGGTTTTCCTGCACACTCCAGAGGGCTGGACTAGATGACCCTGGTGGCCCCTTCCAACTCCACAATTCTATGATTCTATGTTTCAGACTACAAAGCCCACAAGCCCCTGACAGCATGGTCAAAGGTTTGAAGCGATGGGTCCAAAACATTTGGTGGAACAAGCTTGCCTACTCCAGTAAAGGAAAATGGTGGTGAATGCAAGGGATAAAGTCATCCCAAAGGCTTCTGGAATGGAATCACAATCCGACCAGCAGTTCTGCTCTCTAGAAGAAGATGTTTGTGGGCTCATTTATAGATCCACAGTTTTTGGCCATGCTGGCTGGGAATGATGGGAGTTGGAGTCCAAACTCATGTGGGGAAGGCTGATCTACAAGGGACCCTTGACATTGTCTTATATGGTCCTCTGCCTCTCCATTATATCCTCACAACAGCCCTGTGAGGTAGGTTAGGCCGAGAGTCAGTAACTGGCCCAAACTCACCCAGTGAGCTTCATGGCCTAGTGGGGACTAGAACCCCAAGTCCAGCACTCTAACCACTATTACTACACTGGTTCCCAGTGGATGTTTCCAGGGTCTGGGAGGAGGGGACATAATCCCTTGCCTCTCCTTAATATATAACTGGCCCTGAGCCCCTGCAATAAGCAGATAATATTTGTCCAAAGGGCAGAGTGTTTGTTTACACAAAGAAAACTGTGATGATCTTTCAGTCAATGCTGAACACAGCATCTCCCCTGGCGATTTTCACATGCAGCTCTAACTGGATTACCTTCGTAGCCCTACCTGGCAAGAGTTAAATGGTGCATTTATCACTGCTTCCCTTACGGGCCCATGCTGGGACTAATTTTGTGGTGTATGGAAGTAACCCATTAGTTATTTCTTGGCTACTCATAAACTCCAGGCTGGTTTCAGAAACGTGGAATAAATCATTGTAAAGTGGGTAGATCTGCATAGATTTAGATGCTCTGTACAATTTACATAGTCATCCAATTTGTTTCAAGGGTGGGGATGGAGGGAATAATTTTTTTATGTTTAGTTACCTGCCACTATTCCACAATGAACTCGGCCCAAAATGGCATACGACAAACATCAACTTTTCAAAATGTAATAAGACAAAACCAGCCACTCAAGAAACATACTGTAAATTCAATGTTACAATGAAGTAATCTAGACTTAACCCATAAGTACAAAGCAAAATCAGCAGGTGCTTTGTACACAAGGCTTTTATTGTGCAATTGCCCTGCAGAATTCATGGAATTCTACAGGGGCCTCAGATGCTGTCTTCTTCCATTTGTAGCGTGCATCCATCACTACTTCTGCCTTTTTTGGTGCCAGAAAAAAATCCATTAAAGTAGGGAAAGATGGATCAGCTGTGCAGTGCCTTTTGATCGGTCCTCACTCTGCAAGCACTCAATGTTCGCATGATAAGAACCAGTTTTGAAAAGCGAAATCATCCCTCACTTCCAATGCTATTCGTGCTACACTCTTAAGGCAGGGGTGGGCAACTTGTGGCATTCCAGATGTTTTGGCCCACAACTACCATCAGCCAATGATGAGGGCTGATGGTAGTTATAGGCCAAAACATCTGGAGGTTCACAGCAGCCAGGCTTAAATGCTACTTAGAATTTGGTGGCAGGTTCTCTGTCCGGGCCAAGTAGTCCAAGCTGGTTCTTCTCATCTCTCCTCCAAAGGAGACCAGCAGAAGAAGAGAAATACAAGGGAATAGCAAGAATGTTAAGTCCTTGTTGCCATCCTCCCAGGTGGTCCAGTTGCTTGTACAATTTCAGGGGTGTGAACCTACCCAATTTTAATGCAAACTTACCTAAGTTTGCATTTTCGAACCAATACACGAACTGAAGTTCAGTTGTCCTTCGAAATTCTGCTAATTTTGCAAAGGAGTTTTCCAATTAAAAATGCATACAAAAATGTATACGTCGGGACAGCGCACACACAAATGTGTATATTTGTAAAAACAATATTTTTAAAAAATGGTTAGTAGGAAAATTACTTGCCAAAACTGTGTGTGTTGGGCAAAGCTACATACAAAATGCACATATTAGGAGAATTAAGTGCAAGAATGTGTGCAAGTTTTCATGTGGAGTTAAAAAAAAAAGAATCTCAATGTTTGGGATGAACCAAAGATTGGAAAAATGAGAAACTGAAGGAAACCAAAACTGACAAATTTGTCAATCCTTAGCTCTGACCTCTGGTTATTAAATCTGAATTCTCTGGCCAGGGGTGAAAGTGACCAAAGTACAATCAGGTACCACAGTGATACAGGACTCTTGTCATAAATTGGTTTTGTTTTACTTTGCTTATTGTTGTTTTTAAAGCCTTTTTGGACACCATTCTCTCTCTGTTCTAAAGTTATAAGTATAATCTCACACAAATTAAATTATCTGTTTCTTTAAATAGGAGGTATGAACAAATATGGTTCTTATGCTAAATGAGCATTGTGAAAGGAGAAGGGGTTAATATTCTAACAGTAGTATCCACAAAACCTGCACGGCATCTTCTTTCTCCTTGTACCACTGCCTGTAGATATCAAGTCTGAATTCTCAGGTAGCCAAGAAGAAGACAGAAAACAGAAGATGAAGACGAAGAAGATTGTTCAACACTCCATTTAATCTTTCACTGTGTCTGCTGTCAGCTTAGAACATAGAACTAACATGGCATCCCACTTTTAAAAAATAAACTCTCTTTAACATTATCACAGTAAAGGGATTCTTGCTTTTAGATTTGGGTTAGGAAAGTTCTTGAAAATTGAAACCGTTTTTATTCTACCACTATGTTAAATGCTGCCTCCACTATTTTATATGGGAAAAAATCCTTCTACCTCCCCTCCCACACACCCCTCAAATTTCACTTCTTATACAGAGCACTTTTTTTCCTGAAATTTGTATGTGTCTTAAAATGCTTTTTTCCTCTCTTTTTTTTAAAAATAAAATAAAATAAACCTCTCACAAAGAATCTTGCCAAGCGTACTTTTGATTGAACAGCTCAGGACAATGAAAATAAAATCCTTTTAGTGACTTAAAATCTTATCACTTCCCATTGTTTTGCAGTTTATTTATTTGTAACTTTTATATACCGCTGAATGTAAGATAATCTCTCAGCAGTTCACAACATCAAACTACAATATTAAAAACGCAATATTAAAGCACTTTTAAGTGCAATAAATGAGCAGTAAAATGGAATGGCATAACTAGTTTCCTTACGGCCCAGTTCAGGCCATCCTGCCATGTTGTTTACAGAAACAAAAAAATCTGATCTGTTTTAAAGTCACTGTTATAGCAGTTCCATTTTCTTGAAATCCAAGACTTTTCAGTATCGTGTGCTGAAACAATCATCTTCTGCATTTATATATTCCTCACAACAGCCCTGTATGGTAGGCCATCATTATTAATTATAGCCTCAGCCTCTTTCTTTTGGCTACAATGCATGTGTGCGCCTGATTCCAGTGCAGAAGTGGCTGTGTGTATGTGAGAGAGAGAGGGGGGGTCTGGGCAATCATCTTATTGGGGAACATGGGTGGGAGGGTGCTGCTTTGTGGGTCCCTGGTCGACAGGTGGTCAGCCACTGTGCGAACAGAGTGCTGGATTAGATGGACCCTTGGTCTGATCCAGCAACAGGGAACTTCTGATGTTCTTATAACTTAAATAACAAGCAGGTTTCAATGGTGAAAAGAATCAATAGCTCCAGGGGGCTTTTGTCACGGGCCCCCTATTGGGCAGGGGCCCTCGGAGATGCCCAACCCTGCCCACTTGTGATGCCAGCCCTGATTTATAGAAGCTCTTTAAATATACGAGGTATTAAAGTAGAATGAAGTTCAAGCATTTTTAGCTTCAAGTTTGGTTGTTCCTGAGCTTATGATGCAATTTGTCAATGAGGCAAGTTGTCTGGCAAACAGAGGCAAAGGGAGACTCCTGAAAGGGGATTTCCAGGCCTTGTGTAAGATTAGGGGATAAGGTGCAATTTTCTGCCTGCTGTGCTGTGCCTTGTGACTGAGGAACAGGTGATGGCTGAGGCAACCGGATGGCAAGATTGGCAGCGTGTCCTCCACCTTTGGCATGTGATATTAACACCTATTACTAGTACTGCTGACAAATTGTATTAACAGTGATGGTAATCTCCAGGAAGTAGAGATGTAAATATTACTGGTGTAAAGCATCGTGTACATTCATAGCTCCTCATCCCTCAACTGTCACCACCTTTAGCCATTCCAGCAGGCTGCACTGAGAGAGATGAAGTGGGGGGGGGGGGGAGAATAGGCCCATTCCACCAGCCCTGCCAAAATAATTAATTCTTTCCCCTCTTCCCTCCTCATTCCTTCTTCCTTGCATGTCGTATCTTTTTAGATTCTTCACCTATGGGCAGGGGATGTCTTGTTTAGTTGATTATACGCAAGCTGCTCTCGGAGCCTTCCTGGCTCATGAAAGGCATAAAAATCCTTCAAATAAATAAAATATATAAATGGGTCCTGGCTTTCAACAGGAATCTCTAGGACAACCCTGGGCGCGGCCTTCCACATCCAGGGAGCCATCACAAAAAAGGTCTCTGTCTCCAGTCTGCTTCACTTAAGAAGGCAGAGCAAGGCCATTGATGCTCATCTTAAAGGGCTGGCAGGTTCATGTGGGACAAAACATCCCTTTAGATAATAATTATTAGTGTTTTTGTAAGCTTGGGGGATTGCTGCTAAAATTGGTAATAACAGCTGGCCAGGTACGGCCTAACACAGGGGTGGATAACTTGTGGTCCTCCAGATGTTTTGGCCTACAACTCCCATCAACCCTAGCCAGCATAGCCTATAGTGAAGGATGATGGGAGTTGTAGGTCAGAACACCTGTCTATTACATCAGGGTAGGCATGGTTGGCCATCTGTCAACGGCCCACATTGCAATAGGAACTCATTGACAGGAGTCCCCTGGAGTTCCTTCTCCTCTTCACCATAGCAACCTCCTTGTTCACCTGCCTCTCGCCCTGGCCCAGACAACGGTGGTGGTGAGGAGGAACAGCAGATGCTACTGTTGACCTTCTCACTGGCTCTCCACCTGTCAAACAAGCAAGTGTTAGCAAAGATGAGGATGAGGGTCAAGAGCAGAAGTGGCCATGGTGGTGAGAAGGTGGACTCACTGATGAAGAGGACCCTTTGAGCATTCCTTGCCCAAAGGTCCTCAAAAACCTGGAACCAGCACTGTTATAAATAATTAGTTGCCCACCTCTGCCCTAGCATGTATTCCTTTGACAGGTAAACTACAGGTGATAGTTTAACTAACCCTATGAGCCAAGATGGTCTAGTTGCTTAGTTGATGGTTGGAGGTGACCCATTTAGATTCCACCCAATAGCCAGGGGAAGGGGAAAGAGGTCTATGAAGGGCAACAATATACTGCAGTTTTCAAGAACACCAAAAAAGACTCAGAATGCTACATTTTGACATTTGTAAGCCAAGAATTTTATAATGTTGGCTGTTCCCCTAGAAAATCTGATGTGGAAGCAGTGGACATTGATGTGGAAGCAGTGGACAATGGTGTGTATATTTGTAAACAAATGCAAATATTACAAAACACGAATAGGTCTCCAGTGACATCTTCGAAAGAAAACCAACCCCGGGTAAGCACTTTGCCCTGAAAGTTCTCCCCACCTGAAAAAGTGGAGTGAATGTAAAATTATCACCGCAGTGCCGCTACCGGTTACGTAATGGAACATATAAGAAAACATAGGAAGAAGAAAACCCTGGAAAAACACTCATGTAGAGAAATCTTACAACGAATCTGGAAGCAGAAGCCTCGGTGAAGTGGAGGGTCAAGGCCTCGCATAGTAAAGCCCTTTGGCCTCCTCTTTAGAGGTTTGAGAGGAGGACGCACACGGTTCTGTTATACAACCGCTGCACACCAGCAGACCAAAAAAGGCCAGGCCTATCCTGCAACACAACCCACATCTTCCAAAATCATTTTCCGCCCGCAACCGACTCACACAGAGATGTGAGCCTCTGGGATGGGTTGTCCCTCTGACATGGCGTTTGATGGCGCGGAGAACAGACGCACACTTCAAAACCGAACCACTCTTTCAGTCGCTTCATAAACGGGCTCTGAGTTGCAGGCCTTGCGACGGACTGTCTACTTCGCCTTTGCCTTGCTAAGAAATTATAGAGCGGGGAGGGGAGGGGATGCAAAGGGACACTGGAATGAGCCGGCAGCACCTTCAACAGCAGCGACTTAACAAGCTCCAATATAATAACAGCATGTCGCTTGGCTGAAGTCCTGGGGGACCCACGCAGCAGCCCTGTGAATTGATCTTTGAAGAACAGAACTTAAACCAATGCTTGCTTTGTGAGTTTTACACACACACACACACACACACACACACACACAGATCTTTTAAGAGAGAAATGACTAGAGCTGTGTGCGAATGGCCTCTCAAAATGATCCAGAGTATTTGTGAGCAGAGAAATGGTGGGAGGCATTTCACCAAATTTCTCCAACGGCAGGAGAAATCCTCTGAAGTTTCTCATAGCGAGGACTCACTATTAGCAGGGGTTGTATCGCAGCTTCTTTCGGGGTTTTCCCCCCAAGGGGTTTTTGGTTTTTCCTGCTGCCACTTCCAGTGTTCAGGCTTTCATTCTCAGGGCATTTTCTGATTTATTTTTGGTGGCGGTTTTGAGCTTACCGATTCACTGCGATGTGGCGAAGGGTGCTGTCTGTGTGTTTGCGTTTTCTTTCTACTACACATCTCCCAGTTGCTCTGCCTCTGCAGCCTCCCAGGCTGCCTGGGTTTCCTGAACTGAAAAAAAGCCCTGTGGGAGGAACAATCTTATTATGTCTTCCCCTGGGCATTAATTGAAGTGTGGGAAGCTGAGGCGGCTACAGGCTGCCAGAGCTGGTTCTACAACGAATGACAGGACACTTGTGAATACTCTTGGCCACCTCCTAGGTAAGGTAACCATAAGAACCCTGAACCCAACCTATGAGAATTTCTCCAACATTTCTTCTCCTTGGAATTCCTTTCCGAAAGCAAATCCTTTTCTATCAAATTGACTGAGAACGGTCAGACAAAAATGGGGGGGGGGGAATTCAGCACAGCGCTAGAAATGACTCAATAGTTTCCCAGCGTCTTGGGGTTGTAGCACTAGGAGCCCTCAAATCTCAGTGCCAGAACACATAGAAGGTCCCAGGTTCAACCCACGGCATCTCCAGTTCGAAGGACCAGAGGGTCAAGGCAGTGTAGTGGTTACAGCATTCAACCGAGACTCAGGAGATCTGGGTTCTAGTCCCTAGTTGTCCACAAAGCTCACTGGGTTCCAGTAGGTTGACCATATGGAAAGGAGGACAGAGCTCTTGTATTTTTAACAGTTGTATAGAGAAGGGAATTTCTGCAGGGGGTCATTGTTATGCATTGCAGCACCTGGTGAAATTCCCTCTTCGTCAGTTAAAGCTGCAGGAGCCCTGCCGTCTTTTGCATAACCAGAGATACAAAGAAGGCAGGGCTCCTGCAGCTTTAACTGTTGTGATGAAGAGGGAATTTCACCAAGTGCTGCATGCATACAAATGACACATGCTGAAATTCCCTTTTCTATTCAACTGTTAAAGATACAGGAGCCCTGCCCTCCTTTTCATACCGTCACCCTAGTTCTGGGTTAGGTAGAAGAACAGACTGAACAGTTTCCAACCTTCCCAGAGAAAGGCCAAGTTTTGTTCTAAGGGGTGAATATGTGCATCAGCTCAGCAGTGGGGCAGGGGTTTGGGGAAGGGTGAGAGACAGAGGAAGGGCAAATGAAAACAATCAAGTCTATGACTCAGCCTTGAACTCTATCCACCCTTGCATTACACAGATAATGTATTTCAAACATTTGCATGCTTTTCTAGTTCTAAACATCTCTCTCTCTCTCCAGTTAAGAAGAGGCGGCCTTTAAAGGCACCTTTTAAGGGAATCAGCAGGCAAAACTCACAGGAAGGTTCAAAGTCCTGCTGATAAATGTAGTCGTGATTATATTATAGAAGAGCCTTGTATTTTCAGAGCACATGCTTGATTTTAATACCTCATCATATTCATAGCGACATTTATCAATACAGGTCACAAGGCACACTTCATTCTTTTTAAAGCGAAGTGATTTGAAGCTCTCATATACGGCCTTTTTAACAGTTTACAAGAAAAAAAGTCACTTAGGTTGTAAAGAACCTACATTACACGCACACAATTACACCTAATAATTCCTCTTTCCAGAACTTTCCCTCCAAGAAGAAGACATTATCTTTTGCTAATAGGGCGAACCACGTTACCACACATCTGCACCCTCAGGAGTGATAAATTTATTTAAATGCTTAGGTGTCGCTTTTCGGAGGAGTTCAAGGCTATTTACAGTAACTAAAACGCACCTTGAAGCCAACAATATGACAACATAACTCAACAGCAACAAAGAAGCAATAACAGAAAACGATATCGGAAGTTATATTGTCAACCAAAAGGGTGAATTGCAAGACATATTTTCTACTCCTTACACCCGTTTCAAAAAAACAAAAACAAAACCAGTCCACAGATAATTGTGTAAAAGCTCAATTTCTACTCGCAAAGATGGCACGGGCAGCTAGGCCTGCCAATGAGACCTAAACTAGCAAATAAAATCACCTCATAATAACACATGACAAATAAAGTACCCTGAGGTAATAGAGCAGCTACTCGTGGCTAGTTTGGTAAAATAAATAAATGAATTTATTTATTTTCTCCAAACACTAACAAGTAATTATAACAAATGCAATCACACACATACGTTAGAATATTGTATCTATTATTAATTTTATTTTATGGAATTTGCGTTTATGTTGTACCCCGCCTCGATCCAGAGGGAGAGGTGGGTAACAAATAAATTTATTATTATTTATAATATTTATTATTAATTGGTATAATATATTAATATTTATTATTAATTGGTCGGTAATTTGAATGAGCTCAGAATCAACCTGCCAAAATGTCGTGCCAGAAGATTTTACCTCAGATCTGCAGTAAAATGTTTCTCATGGACTCAGAAGCAAAATACACCTGACTAGAGAGTAGACTTCACTCAAATAAACTCCTATTGCTCCTACGAGCCTGCACAAATTATTATATTGAGTTTGCGATCTCATCCTGGAAAGTGGCAAAATGTATTTTAGCCCATTCGGTTGCTGATATGTACTACCTCACAGGGTTGTTGCAAGGACGTTTTGAACAGAATGGGGCGCAGCTCTGTTCGCCAACCTTTAGCTACTTCGGAAAAAGGAGGCGTAAAAATGCAATAAATAAAATGTGTGGCAAAATGGCCACTTCTATAGGCCAGACGGGCGCAACAGCAGGAAGGCCTCTACCTTGAAACTGCCCAAATTAACAGCTGTTCTCAAAAAGAAAAGAAAAGGAAGTAAATTCCTTCTTTCTCTGGCTTTCTAACAAGAGTTTCCCTCAGTACACAAATGCTAGGCGCCTCCGTCCACAGAATTATGCAACCCCTTGCGTGCCACACAGAGAGAAGCAGGCGACTAATCTCTTGTGAAAGTTTTCTTTCTGGGAACACTGCAATGACTCACCATTCAGGGAAAACAGAAGAATGAACCCAGCCGTCTTTACTCTCAAGTTACATCACGAAGGTGGTGTTTTCTCCCCCTCCTTCGCAGATCATGAGGTTCTCAACTTGGCTGGAAAATGAAATCGTAGCTTGGCGGTCAAATCCACAAGGTGAACTAGGAGTTAGCACGATGGACAAAACTCAAACTAAAGGTGGCTGGAAGCATGAAAAGCTCCTGCACTTAGGGGTGGCAGTTGCAACAGGTGTAACTTATCATGAATCCAACAAGGTGATATCCTTAACCTAACACAATATAAATGAAAGCAAGGAAGTTAAGGAAACGGGTTAAAAATGCAATTTGATAAACTAAAATATAATGTTAAAAGTGACATACACAGAGCATTTCACATGTATAATAAAACAATCAAACTGCTAGACAGAAAATGCTCAGTAGACTTAATCAAAGTGGTGGTATTAACATTTAAAGCCCTAAACGGCTTGGGGCCAGGTTATCTGAAGGAACGCCTGCTCCCATATGTACCTGCCCGGACCCTAAGGTCATCCTCAGGGGTCCTTCTCCGTGAGTCCCTGCCAAAGGAAGTGAGGCAGGTGGCAACCAGGAGGAGGGCCTTCTCTGCTGTGGCACCCCGGCTGTGGAATGAGCTCCCTAAGGAGGTTCGCTTGGCACCTACACTATATGCCTTTAGACGCCAGGTGAAGCCCTTTTTATTCTCCCAGCATTTTAGCAGTCTATAAATATAAATAAATTTTAACTTGGTGTTTTAAAGTTGTAATTTTGCATTGCTGCTGCTTTTATCTGGATGAGCTTTTATATTGTGTTTTATATTATGATTTTATACTGTTGTTTTACACTTGAGTGGTTTTAATTTTTGTGAACCGCCCAGAAAGCTCCGACTATTGGGCGGTATAGAAATGTAATAAATAAATAAAAACAATTTGGCCAGACACGTTTCGACTCATGGTCTTCCTCAATGCCAAGCTGATTAGTACCGTGGGCTAATTTTTCTCGGGACTGACTTAAAAGTTCTAAACAATATAGATAATCAGATGTCACTTCCCACAATATATGGCATAATTCCAAATATTCAAAGGAAGCCCATGCACGGTACCAGCATTATCGTGCTTGCGAGCAGTGGCTGTTTAGAATACCTTCTTTTCTTTCATTTTATGCCTTGTGCTGTCCTTCCCTTGAATAATGCTGCTTGCAGCAGGCCTTGTGATGATTAAACCTTGATTGATTGATTGATTGATTGATTGCATTTCTGTACTGACGCTGCTGCCCAGTACCCAGAGCCCTCTAGGCGGTTCCTAAAAAAGTTTAAACAATTCAATTTTAAACCATCAAGTCCAAATTAAAACCATCAAGTGCAATTTTTAAAAAAGACTAGACTGGATTGACTCACTTTCCCTGTGAAAAGAACAATTATACTCCATTAGATGGATAGTTCTTTTGAGCTTTTACTATTTTATAGCGGTTTGAATCCCAAGATAAATTCATTTCAGTTCATAGAAGGAAGGTTTGTTGTCTTCTACTCCATCCCACCTGCCCCCTAAAAAGCCAGGTGATCTGTGTGCCTGTTTCTGCTTACCTACATTTTTTAAAATATTTAAACTAGTCAGTCCTTCAAATGGAGCATGGCTAGACTATGTCGCACCCGCGGACACCTTTCCTGTCCAAGGTGACCTTCCCCTCCATAAACATATTTTGCTGTGAAATGAGTTTCTGTTGGTGCTGAAAACAGTGGGTTCAAATATGTTCTTTAGTGTGTAGGAACTCAGACTTAAGCTCTGACTTGTACTCTGTTTTTTTGGACAGGTTACTTGTCCTTTGCCACGCCTCCCATGCCAGCCATTTTATGGTGGTGATTGGGGGTTGGGGCACCACTGAGAAGGCCCTGTCCCTTGTTGCTACCCTTGGAGACCTCCTGGAGGAGGGACTTAGATGCTGAACGTAGCTTAGGGGTCCATTCATGCCAGGAGACCTGCTCCATTAGGGCTTTCTTTTTACCTTGCAAAGCGTTAAAGAGGATTTTGGCAAATTGTTGGTGCAGATGTGTACTACCTGACAGGGCTGTTGTGAGGATGAGTAAATAGAACAGAGGAGAACCTTCTCTGTCACTTTTAGCCATTTGCAAGAAAGGAGGGCTATATAAATATTATAAAGAAACTATTTGTGATGCCATGTTTCTTACCTGCCCAAGGGTCTCTGCTTCCTTTGCTCGGCTTCGTCCATTTTCTTCTGCTGCCCCTTACGCCTGGAACGCTCTTCCAGAACATTTGCAAACTACAAGTTCAATCGCAGTTTTTAAAGCTCAGCTAAAAACTTTTCTTTTTTTCTAAAGCTTTTAAAACTTGATTTTGATCTGACTTTTATACTGTTAGTTTTACTCTACCCTGTGCCTGTTTGGTGCATTCTCTTCCCCTTCTTATTGTTTTATTATGATTTTATTAGAATGTAAGGGTTTATTAGAATGGCATGGTTTTGCTATTTTGTTGTTTTGCTCTGTACAGCACCATGTACACTGATGGTGCTATAATAATAATAATAATAATAATAATAATTGTGGCAGAATATATGATAGGAATTGTCCTTTCTCTAGGCTTTAGAGATGGACACAGGAATAAGATGTCCTACTACCTTCCAACAGTTTCCTAAGAAAGTCAAAGAAAGTTCCATCTTTCCCTGGATTTCAGATAAGTGTTTCCTTCTGTCTACAAATCCTAGGAGCCCCAGTCCATAAAATAATAGGTGAAGCAACTCCTTGCATGTGACACAGAAAGGAGCAGGCTATTAATCTCTTGTGAAACTTTTCTTTCGTGGGATAGTATATGATTAGTCACATTTCAGGAAAAGAAGGACCAGGCCTTCATTACTCAGAGGTTACATCATGAAGTGTGAGTGTGCGCGTGTGCATTTTTGTTTTTTGTAGCGGCAGTAACAGATCAGGAGGTACCTGATCAGAAATGGTAGCTCAGGCCTCAGGGCAAAAATACTTTCTTGAGCTATCACCAAACACTCCACAAGGTGAGCTTATTCGTCTCTTCCTGCTGCTTGGATCGCATGCACTGGGGATACACAAGTCCCGGACTAAAGAGGACAGGGATCTCGCACCCAGAAGAAGGAATTTTAAGCAAGTGTAGGCTAAATTGTGCAAAACAATGAAGCAAGAAGTGAAAATTTGTAATGGCACCTTTGTTCTCTTGTGATTTTTAAAACTACAGCCCAACAGGCATGGAGAAATTAAGTAGGTGAAGGTTTTAAGAATATGGAGAGGACCTTGTGGGGTGGCTGTGAGAGTCGCACCTGATTTGTTTCTCCATATCTAAGCCCATTATTCAGAGCTTCGCCCAGCCAGTATGGGATGCATTGCCTAGAACAGCCTTCCTCAACCTGGGGCCCTCCAGATGTGTTGGACTACAACTCCCAGAATGCCCCAGCCAGCTCAGCTGGGGCATTCTGGGAGATGCAGTCCAACACATCTGGAGCGCCCCAGGTTGAGGAAGGCTGTTCTAGAACATTGAGGTACGAATGGGCTCAGGTTCCAAATCTTCATTGGGTCATGAGCCTTATTGGGTGGACATGAACCAGTCAATACTTCTCAACCTAACCTACCTCTCAGTGTTTCTGTGAAGATACAGTGGGTGGGGTGAAGAACCCCTCCCTCCACCTGAAGGGCTTCTGAACCTCTTGTTGTTTTAGTAGGGCTGTGCACCGCTTCGGTTCCAAATCCCAACCCGAAGCAGTGCAATTCAGACCGAATCGGTCCGGAGCCAGATTGGTCCACAGCAGTATGGACTGCTTCGGGCAATGATGAGTCTCTGTCCCGCCCACTGAACCATGTGAGTGTGTAGGACTTCTAGACAGGTCTGCTCATGCCCAGTAATCCTGCAAGCTGCCATTTTTAAGGAAGATGGGTGGCTCGTTATTTAAATAGATGTAATGTCACGCACAGCAGCTGGTGGAAAATGCCATTTCCAGATCTGAAGCGGGTTGGATCGGGTCCAAAATGGGCCGAGGCAGATCGGGCCTGATTCTGAAGCTCCAAATTGGCCTCCGAAGCAGATTAGGAGATTAGATTGTGAATTTAAGGAAAGGGACTATCTGATCATTGATTCTTGCAAGTCGTTCCGTGAGTCTTTTGACTGAAGAGCAGTATATGAATGCTTTGAATAAATAAACAAATACTGCCGAGCTCCCCAGAGGAAAAGCAGATATAAATGTAATGCATACAAATATTCATGTTTATTCATAAGTAATTTTAGGTGTTACCAAGGGGGCTTACTCCCACATAAAAGCTTGTGCAATTAACAATGCTTGAGAATGTGTAAAAAGCTTCACACAATTTAACTATATTATGTTTGCAAACCTCTGCTTGGGTAGACAGGAAAAATATCCTACATATCCCAACATTCCCCAGCCAGCCATGCCGGGTGGGGAATGCTGGAAGTTATAAGACTTTTTTCGGTCTAAACTCATAGGATTGTGCCCTAATACTGCAATCCTATGCATGTCTACTCAGAAATAAACCCCATTGACTTCAATGGGGAAGACTTCTAGGTAAGTGGATATAGGATTGCAGCCTCTGCACATTTACCTGCAAGTAAGTATCACTGAAGACAATAGGTCTTACTTCAGAGTAAATGCCTACATTCGCACTGTTACCATCACAACAAGGTAGACAAGATTTATTATCTCCTTCATAATGCCCATGGCAGGGGAAGGATGAGTTTGAGAGTGAGTAAACTTTGTCTAAGGGGACAGAAAGCCCCAATTCTACTCAGAAATAAGTTACCGCTGAAACCTATGACACTTACTCTGGTGTAAGCATGCACAGGATTGTACAGTCTCATAACTGAACCTCACAGGCAGTGTGGTGTAGCAGTTAGAGTGTTGGACTGGGACTCAGAAGTCCCAGGTTGTAGTCCCCACTCGGCCATGGGGGTAACTTTGGCTAATCACCGACTCTCAGCGAAACCTACCTCACAGGGTTGTTGTGAGGATAAAATGCAGAGGGGGGGGGAAGGTCTTAAGCAGCCTTGGAGGGAGGGGGGGGGAAGGTGGCATATAAATGCAATAAAATTTAAAAAAACAAATATAGCAGAGTTGAACTGGGAATTTCCCAGTTCACAGCCCCTGTTGGGGTGCTGTTCTGCCCCCCCCCCCCCAGTGTCACTGATGCTCATCTCAGAGCAGGGCAGGATCTACACTACTGCTTTAAAGCGCTTTATAACAGTTTTGACTAGGGTGTCCATGTGAAAAGGGAGACGGGGCTCCTACATCTTTAACAGTTGTATTGAAAGGGGAATTTCGGCAGGTGTCATTTGTATGCATGCCGTACCTGGTGAAATTCCCTCTTCATCACAACAGTTAAAGCTGCAGGAGCCCTGCCTTATTGACCAGATACAATGATGAGGAGGGCTCCTGCAGCTTTAACTGTTGTGATGAAGAGGGAATTCCACCAGGTGTGGCATGCATACAAACGACACCTGCTGAAATTCACTTTTCTATGCAACTGTTAAAGATACAGGAGCCCTGTCTTCTTTTTCATATGGTCACCCTAGTTTTTACAACTGTTGGGGCCCAGGACACACTCCATATACAGTTGTCAAAACGGTTATAAATAAAGCGCTTTAAAGCAGTAGTGTAGATCGGGACGCGATCATGCAAAATGAAAGTACCAAAGACAGTCACCCTGGCCCGAAACCCACAAACGCTCAAGGGCGATGCTGGAGAGTTTTATTATGAAATAAGAGTCAATAACAACCTCCGCCCTGCTGATTCACGTGACCATCAAAGGAGGAAGAACTGCCAAGTAAAAGTGCTTCCTGCAGAGCCGAGCGAAAGAAAATTTTCTCCTCCAAGCTCGGGTAACAGGGAGTTTTGCTGAGGTCTAAGCAAAGCACAAGATGGGATTTCTGCCCAGTCTCTCCCTAGAAACCTGGATACTCATCGTGGTATTTTTAGCCCTCCTGATGCTGTAAGTATAACAGAGGGAGGAGTTCCTTGGGGGAGCTTCTACCATCCTGAGAAAGGATTTATAGGAATAAAATTGCCTGGGGAATGATGCCCTGGTTGGGAGATTTAAGCGGCCCCGTTTGAGCAGTGTTGCTTGTAACTCCTGGGCGTGCCAAGGAGGGAATCAGATGCAAAGGGTGCTTTATTTAAAACCTGTAGAACGGAAATTCAGCAGGGAAATCCCGTTCACTTTCTCTCCTCTATGCAACACAACTATTTTAAAGGGACAGGATTCCTTTTCCAATGCAGCCTCCTTGGCATTCCCTCAGATTACAGCAGCATGGGACAAAGTTGATCTTTTTCAAAGCATTCCCTGCTGCACGAGTCAGGCAGGCAGGTATTTAATAGGTGCAGCTTCCTCCTGCTCTCTGTTTCTATGCCAGGAATGGTATTCATCGGCATACTGGTGTTCAATGGTATACTGTCTCTGAACATGGAGGCTTTATCTAACCATGCTGGCTAATTGCTGCTAATAGTCCTCGTCTCCGTGAATTTAAAACCATGCAAGCATAATTACCATATTGTGTGACAGTCAATTTCCTAAGTTACATGTTCAGTAAAGAAGTACTTTGTTTTCTTTGTCCTGGATCATCACTTTCATTGGGTTGTCCAAAGTTCTCATATTTCGGGTAGAGGGTCTGCAGGAAAATGAAATCCATTGCCACGTTCCCCATGGCCACATATAATTTAGTAAATCTCTGTTCTAGCCTTCCTTAGTAGTCTTCTTCCTAAACGAAATTTTTTTTAGGCCTCTTCTCATTCAGAAGTTGGCCCCACGTGGGCCTAAACCACACCGCCATCTTCTCAAGCTGCAAATGTTTTGCTGTGATATGTTTTCAATTGACTCTCTTGTTAATGACTCTCACTGGTCATCTTTCCAGCTATGGGATCTGGCCATACAATTTCTTTAAGAAGTTGGGGATTCCTGGACCAAGGCCTTTGCCTTTCATTGGGAACTTTCACGAATACCGGCAGGTGAGTATCCGGGGTTGTTACACAGGGCAAGAGCAGGGAATCTCCGTCAGCCCAAATTCAAGTTTGGAAAAGGGCCTGTATTCCAGTGGTGGGTAGACCCAAAGATACTGTAATTTGCAGAAGCCTGCTGGACCGACACATGTGAGAAGGCTTTCTCCTGGGTGACTCCCAAATTGTGGAGTGCTCTCCACTCGGAGTTACAATTGGTCATCACTCTCTGAATTGAGAAAAGGTGTCAAGACATATGTATTTTTTTATGAGCATATGGTACAATCGGACCTTTCCTACAAGGAAAAGGTGGCATGGCATACATGATCCTCCTCTCCATTTTGTTTTCACACCAGCCCTGTGAGGTAGGTTAGGCTGAGTGTCAGTGACCTGCCCAAAGTCACCCAGTGAGCTTCATGGCTGAGTGTGGAGCTGTACATTAGGATGGCGTGCAGAAACAAATCCAAATCCACTCTGAGTTACTGCAAAGTAACTGAGTTACTCCTGGGAAAGATCTACACAGCGCACTCAAGGCGCCTGCATGCGGCTGCAGTGCACCCCGAAAGCGACTGTGTAGATCCTGCCCTAAGAGATGGAGGAAGAGGCGGAGGAGGAGGTGGCTGGGGAATCCGGCCGCGTCCTTGCCGCCGCCCACCTGCTGCCGGCGAAAGAGCCACCCGGGTCGGAGAGCTTCTTCCGCTCTCCGCCCCGCCTTCTTCCACCGAGTGGCTCTTTCGCCGGTAGCAGGAGGCCGGCAGGGAGGTGGGCGGCAGTGGCAAGGACACGGCCGCATTCCCCAGCCGCCTCCTCCTCCGCCTCTTCCTCCGTCTCTTCCAGCAGGATCTACACAGTCGCCTTCAGTGCGCTGTGTAGATCTGCTCTAACAATCAAACCGAAACCTCACGATTGCTGATGTTAACAGTTGGGGGTTCGAGACCTTTGCTGATCTACTGCAATCTACTCAGAGCTCTACAACTAGATTCCGATCTACTTCTCCCACCACAGGAAATCTGATCTAGTGTAGAGTGCTGAATCATAAAAAAACGTAGCAAACTGTTCTATAAATGGAATGTTATTTTCCTTTGCAGGCTGTTCCCTTTTCTTGCTTGTTTCTCTGACGCTGCTTGTATCTTGACAGGGGGTTCTGAATTTCGACCAGAAGTGTCATCAGAAGTATGGCAAAATCTGGGGGTGAGTCAATCCCTGTTTGATGGAGAGAATAGGATTGTTGCACTGCCTGCCAATTGTTAAGAATCCCCCCCATTTGATTTATTTTTAAAGCAGGCATGCAGAGGCATGTATGACAACTGACAGGCATTCCCTCTGACCTCTGTGTGATGTGTGGGGTTTATTGGCATCACAGGGCAAAGTAAAGTAAGTCAAGGCATGGGATAGGAAAGGCAAGACCACAGGCTTGACTCCATGCACAGCCTGGACCAGCTACCATTTAGCTCTTGTCCTTCCGGAACAGTCTCAATCAGTGACTCATGGCCATTAAGTACCTGCAAAGTAGTTAGATTGGGCTTACTTTCCTTCTCTTTTTGCATTTGTCTTTACCATACAGCATTTTCATTGAGTCATTGTAAAATACTTAGCAGAATTTAATGTACTAAATAAAAAGGTATTTGACGAGTTGCAACTAAACGCAGGGAGTTCTCATCCTGGCTTCTCCTCCGAAACTGATAGTTGCATTCAAGCAAGGATTGTGAACATATTTCTTTTTCTTCTCTTTGGCAATTAGAATTTTTGACGGGCGGCAGCCAGTGATGGCTATTCTGGATCCTGCCATCATCAAAATCCTCTTGGTAAAAGAATTCTACACCCATTTCACCAACCGCCGGGTAGGTATCCACTAGAGCATTTCCTTTGATAACTCTCCTCTTTACAGTATGTCTTAAGTGGATTGAAGGGTCCACTTAGGCCATGGCTAGACCTGCTGATATCCCGGGGATTGCCCCAGGATCATCCCTTTGCATCCACATGATGCACAGAGGATCCTGGGAGCAGGGAGAAATGATCCCTCCCTTGCCCCGTGATATTGGCATAGCCTTTAATCCTGCTTTTGATGATCCCGAAACCGTGAGACGTGTGGCCAGGCGTCACGGTTTCATCCCAGCTACTCACGAGTAACCACGAGGAGCCAGGAACTGTTCACGGGGCACAAAGCTCCTCAGGAGCTCTGTGCCCATCAGGGGTGGGGTGGGTTGAGCAGGATGGGGTTTTTGTAAAAAAACCAAAAAAAACCCACATAACTTTTGCGCTCGGGCGCTCCTTCCCCTTTAAGAAAAAAACCAAAATGGCGGACATGATGTCCTCCTCCTCCCAGGACGTCGCGCACCACATGTAGACAGGGGGGGAGATCTCGTGATCATAAAATCACGAGATCCTTCCCCCTCTGTCATGCTAGACCGCTAGGTCTAGCCATGGCCTTAGACACTGTGTTCACACATCATGATACTTATCGTGAACAAGACAAGATGGAGTTCCCAGTTCGCAATTCATAATAAACAAAGCACTGGCAGAAGATCAGGGAGCAGAATGCACCAACAGATTAGCTAATTCACAGTATTATTGTGACACTGAGTCAACATCTAGGCCTGTGTGAACAAGAGTTTACACCAACTCAAATCCATTATTATTATTTCTTTATGTCATGGACTATTTAGAACTTTGGTTTGAATGGAGATCTGGACTCATCAATAACAATAGCTGAGGATGAACAGTGGAAGAGAATACGCGCTGTCCTGTCTCCTGCCTTCACGAGTGGAAAATTGAAGGAGGTATGTTATGAAACCCATCAGTGTGGAACGTACTATTTTTTGTGAACCGCCCAGAGAGCTCCGGCTATTGGGCGGTATAGAAATGTAATAAATAAATAAAACTGTATAAGTGCTGCTGCCTTTAACCTGTTCTTACTGGTTGCCAGCAAATTAATACAGGAGACAAACTTCTAGCTGTGAGAAACTCTGCAGATACTTCTAGGTAACCCTTGTAGAAGGCCTCAAAATAAGTGCCAGACCAAAACGCACGGAGCTTCCTGTTAATAAAACTATTCTTGCATCCTGAGAAACTGTTTCTCTCATTTGTGACCTACTTTGGATGCTTCTCTCCTTCCGGTTTTGCAGAAACAAGCTAAATTTGTCTGTTTTAAGCTTCTATAACAGTTTGCTGCTAAATTTTGGTGGCAGACATGACTCCCTCCCCCTCCCCGTTTTTCTGAGGAAAAATAAATAAAATAGAGTGAACATGAGCTTCACTGGTGGTGATGGGTTGCTGTTGTCCACCCCTGTTTTAAATCAACCACTGCTGGGTTGCAGACTAACCTAAGGTGGGTTTTCTGTAGCATCACTACTACCATACAAATATATGGCAAAAACCTGAGAAGTAGATCGCAAAATGTATGTTTGTGTTAAGGGTAAGCCTAAAACGGTGGAAGGCCAGTGGAAGATGGGAGATGCCTACCTTTCCGCAGCTTGAGCTATTTGGATGATCCACCCAAAGTTGGGGACAAGAGTTGAATGCCTAACAAGGCAAATGAGCTTGAGAATGTACCCATAGAAGAAAGTTATTCCAGTTCCTTGTCAGTCATGTATGAAGTGATGTAACTGTGTTTTCTCAAGGGTAGGTTACTGGACAGTGTGAGGCAGATTGCAAATGGCTACTCAAAATCCCTTGTGACTCCAGTTAATGGATGTCCAAAGTGTCTGCAGTGTCTTGAGCTTTGGTCTTCATTTCAGATGTTCCCAATCATCAACGATTATGGAGAAATGTTGGTGAAAAATGTTCAGAAGAAAGTGGAAAATGATGAAACCATAGACTCAAAAGAGTGAGTCATTCCAATAGAGCTGATGGGTAGTAGTCCATTTTACGGTGAAAACAAGTTACAGGAAAGTTCATGCGTGAACTCTGGTGAAGGTGTGCTGCCATTTTGTCTCGCTCTCTTTAGTATCTTCCTTGAGCTACGCATTTCGCAAAATCATGTGGCAGAGTCCTTTCAAGCTATAATAGAAAAGGCAATGGTGGTGAAAATATGTACAAAAGAGAACCCTAAAGGCAGCCACCATAGAAACAAATTAAACACATTGAATTAATTAGTCATTCAAACAATTATTCTACTCCAAGTAATTTTTTACTAAAGTAACCACTTTACAATACAATGCTACTACCAGATTATATCAAATTAGTTTTTCCACATGTGTAACATTTCATTACATATCCATGATATTCAGCACCTGTGTAGCATTTCCTCATATATCATTTGCATTTAATATTCAATCATAAACAATTATTACAAAAAATCAGACCCATCGACATTCAAACACATTTAACACTTGAATCTAAATCATTCATTATAACAAGTCCAAAATTCTTTGTGGAGCGACCAAAGGAACCATAATTGATTTAATGAGCCATTCGCAGTTTCACTGAAACACCCATGTGTACTTAGACATTACTTTAGTAAAAAATTACTTGGAGTAGAGTCCTTTCAAGGAGATGGCATTTCAGATTGCAGGTGGGGAAGACCTGAGTTTATACTTCCCTAAAACAATAAATACTTTTCTAAATGTTGAAAACAAGTACATTGGCGAAACAAGAATTCAACTAAAACAATATATTGTATTTTGTATTTGTGATTTTAGACTGTTGGTTGTTTTATTATGCTTTTTATGGTATTAATTTTTGTGAACTGCCCAGAGAGCTTTGGGCGCTATAAAAATGCAATAAATAAATAAATAAAATGTTAAGATACCATACAATGTATACTCTGAGATGTGTGTGGTCTTTAAATTAGTTTTTAATTAAAAAAAAATTGAGGGAATGCATATGCTATTTTCAGTCTTAAGAGAAAGATACAATAAACATGGAATATTAGTGTTTACTTTATTTGATTTTGTAATTACATGTGTTTTGAAATTTAAAATATAAGATTTCCTGATATGATATAAATAGCTTACTTTTATTACTGAATGATAGAAGTACATTGCTTTTAAAATGATAATGGCACATGTAATAAACAGGAAAGAAGCAGTTTAATTATGTATGTTTGGGTTTTTTTTTACCAATTTTTGAAACATTTTTAAAAAATAAATTCATAGTTTTCTGATGTCATACCAGCTTCAGACATGTCAGATAAATGTGTTTTCACCTGAGATATTATTGCATGTTAGGGCTAGTCCCTTTCAACTTTCCCAAAGTCCAGGAAGGCCTGTACAACATGGTTTTCCTGAACATATTCACACTGTCTGAGGGAATCGTAAGTTGCGTGTTCCCTTTACGGGCCTTCTCTGGAAAAACATTACACGCTACACAATGCCTTCACATTTGATTTGATTGTGTCTTCTTCCTCTCCTCCGGTCAGTATCTTTGGGGCCTACAGTATGGACGTGATAAGCAGCACTTCGTTCAGTGTCAACGTGGACTCCCTAAACAACCCCAACGATCCTTTCATCGCTCATGTCAAGAAGTTTCTCAAGTTCAGCTTCTTCAATCCACTGCTAATCCTGCTTGGTATGAGGCCTCTATATATGCTAAAGCATTTGCATCCCTTGTAAAACAGAAATTGTAGGGAGGGGATGATCCTAGGTGATGATGCAAGCTTCTTCTGCAAATTAATCTGTCCTGCTCTTGCCATTCCCTTCATGGTCTTCGTTGGTCCTCAGAAACCTTCGAGGCAAATCTGTCCCCTTTTCCTCCACACCACTTTGCCCAGGATGAAAAGAAAAAAAAGGATATTGCATCAAACGAGGGCTGTTATGGCACCTGTGCAATTGTACTGCTTTGTGGCAATGGCTCTATTCAGACAACACGCTAAACCATGATGGTTAAGCATCTCAAGTTAAGCATGATGTCAGCGCAGCCTTCCTCAACCTGGGGCGCTCCAGATGTGTTGGACTACAACTCCCAGAATGCCCCAGCCAGCTGGCTGGGGCATTCTGGGAGATGCAGTCCAACACATCTGGAGCGCCCCAGGTTGAGGAAGGCTGTCTTAGCGTGTCATGTGAACCATTCCTAACCACAGCGGCTACATAACTTTGGTTTAAACACGCCGTGAGGCCTAGTTAGTAAAAAGAAATGAGCTGAAGAGGAGCAGGGCGAAGTAGTGAGGCCAGAGGCCAGGAGGGAGGAGGAAATAGCCCGGCGAAGAGGTAGGACCGTACAAAGGTCTCGTAAATCGACTTCATCCTAATTGTAACTTCTATCCCATGCTGTTGTTGTTCATCTTTTGTGCCAGGTGTTCTGACTATGCTTACATATTTTAAATACGTGTATGCCTTAATAACTCTTTTCGCCTGTTCGTATAATGAATTAATGACTGTGATTTTAGGGTTTTAAATTAATATTGCGAATTTATGGTTTTAAATTAATGATTGTGATTTTATGGTTATTGTTTCTATTGGGTCTGTGACCGCATAATAAAATGATGATGATGTAGGGAAAGAGTGAGACTAAAGGCTGGGTGTGGGCGAAAGTGAGCTACAGAGGCTAGAAGGCAGGGGGGAAGAGCAAAGCAAGAGGGAAGAAGGGGGAGAAAGGAGACTAATGTTTTCCAAGATTTTTCTTTTAAATTTTTTTTTTTTTTTAAGGGGCAGGGAGGGGAGCATTGTGGAGGTGCTTGTGGGTACTACGGCACCCACGCCTGTTGTATTGGAGACCCCTGCACAACACCATGCTGTCTCTGCCGGATACTGGATCACAGCTTGAGGGATCTGCCAATTAAACCTTGCAGCTCTACTGAAAATGAGTTTGGTAACTGAAATCCTGCCCCATGATGGGCGTGCTCTCCTACCAGACCCCTGTCCCTCAGAAAGAGTTGACACAGACGTCAAAATTAGGTCTTCTTAACTGGGTTCCAGTTTTGTTGCATCCTCTCAAAGTAACCCCTTTGCTCTTCTCTTTTCCAGTCATCTTCCCATTCCTGACGCCGCTACTGGATAAACTAAACTTCACCCTGCTGTCGAGCACCTTCACGAATTTCTTTACTGATGTTGTCAAAAAAGTCAAGAAGGATCGGCAGAAGAATAACCACACGGTCAGTCAGACTTGTACTCTGTTTTTTGGACAGGTTACTTGACCTTTGCCACGCCTCCCAAGCCAGCCATTTTATAGTGGTGAATGAGATGGGGGGAAACCACTGAGAAGGCCCTGTCCCTTGTTGTTACCCTTGGAGATCTCCTGGAGGAGGGTCTTAGATGTTGAACGTAGCTTAGGGGTCCATTCATACTAGGGGACATGCTCCATCGCATACAGAACGTGGTCTCGCCCACTTTTTATGAATCCGTGGTCATGCCCTTGTGTGACAATTGATTTCGAAATGGGAGGCAGACAAGGTGCATCTTTCAAATGCCTCCTGAAAAACACACTTGTTCACCCAGATTTTCCCTGGGCTGTAATTAAACTAATCATACCACTCTGTTTTACTGCTCCTTGTATTGCTTTTATTGTAATTGGATTTTTTTGTTTTTAAAAAAGTTGTTTTTAATATTGTATTTTAATGTGATTTTAATAGTTATACGTGAACTGCTTAGGAATTTTATTATATTTAGTAGTTTATAAATATGACAAAAATACATAAATAAAATAAATATTCTGTGCTAAGAGAAGCTACCCTACAGAGCTGACTCTTGATTTTTAGACACCTCATTGGGCTGCATAGACAACTGGGCATTTATTTATTTATTTATCTATTTATCTATTACACTTATATACCGCCCCCATAGCCAGGGCTCTCTGGGCGGTTTACAGAAATTCTAAAATTAAGATAAAAACGAGTATACAAAATTTAAAATTCTAAAACACAGAACATGCACACATAAAGCATTAAAAACCGTTAAAAAACTAAACATGTGGGCAATTAAGATGTGCCGCTATATGCCTGGGCAAAGAATAAAGTCTTAACCTGGCGCCAGGCGAAACTCGTCAGGGAGATTGTTCCATAGTCTGGGGGCCACCACCAAAAAGGCCCTGTCCCTCGTTGCCACACTCCGAGCCTCTCTCAGAGTAGGCACCCGGAGGAGGACCTTAGATGTTGAACATAGTGACTGAGTATACTCACATCGGAAGAGGCTTTCTGTCAGGTATTGTGGTCCCAAGCCGTGTAAGGCTTTATCGGTCAAAACCAGCACCTTGAATTGGGCTCGGAAACATACAGGCAGCCAGTGCAAGTGGACCAGAGCAGGTGTTATATGGTTGAACCTTCTGGTTCCTGAAATCAATCTGGCCGCTGCATTTCACACGAGCTGCAGCTTCCGAACCGTCTTCAAAGGCAGCCCTATGTAGAGTGCATTGCAGTAATCTAACTTGGAGGTTACCAGAGCATGGACAACTGAAGCCAGGTTATCCCTGTCCAGATAGGGGTGTAGCTGGGTCTTCAAAGGCAGCCCTACCATTCTCTCCTGATGACCACAGCGTCTGTGTCTGTTCCCTCGCAGAATCGGGTTGACTTCCTGCAGCTAATGGTGGACTCCCAAATTTCCGGTGAGGTGTCTGATGAACTGAATTCATATAAAGGTAAATGTATAGATTCCATCTTTTGAAAAGAGGCTGCTTGGGGATATTGCCACAGCTCTGAGACAGCGTAGTTTAAAGCTCTCCATATTGAGAGTTCCTAGATAAATCACACCATAGTGCAGGCCAAAAGTGTTTTTGTGAGATGCGTACTGTAGCACACAAAGTGTAATACTTAGTCCCACACTGATTGTTATTGGCAGCTTTTTCAAGATGTTGATTTACAACTGTACTATCCTTACTGATTTCTGTCCTGTGCTTCTCCAGCTCTCACAGACAAAGAGATTTTGTCACAAGCCGTTTTCTTCATTTTTGCTGGTTATGAGACCACCAGTAGCACCCTCAGCTTCCTGTCTTACTGCCTCGCCACACATCCAGATGTTCAGCAGAGGCTGCAAGAGGAGATAGATGAGGCACTTCCTAACCAGGTAAAAGTCTCAGTTATGCTTTCCTTGGCTCAAGTTAATTGCGAATGGATCAGCTCACCTGCAGCACAAGGAACATAATTGCAGGGGGATAAAAAGGCAATTACCTAGTCTTTATGGCTAATGAGATAATCTTGAAAGCATGATGGTGGTGGGTCTAGAAGGCTTGAATACCAGAAGGTGTTTGGGAAAAGAGAGAGAGAGAGGTTGAGGCCTCCTGGTAACTCACTGACGGTTTTGAACCAAGTGAAATTGCCGTAATTGAAGAAGCTCAGAAGACATGCAGTAGTGTTACTTAGCAAGACTATTATTTATTTATTTCATTTTTATACCACCCAATAGCCAAAGCTCTCTGGGCATTCACAGAAGTTGAAACCATGAAAAGCATAAAAACAACCAACAATTTTAAAACATGAATACAAAATACAATATAAAAAAAAAATAAAAAGACGACATTGGTACTGCCACCTTCAATCAAATTATCTACCATATTATTGTTATTTGTTACATTTCCATGCCACCCAATACCCAGAGCTCTCTGGGTGGTTTACAAAAAGCTCATTAAATTTAACATTCTGCAACTGTGAACAGATTCAAGACAGTGGCATCCATTCTATCGCTTTAGTCAAGAAAGCCTGAAGAATTCAAATCAATCAATCGAGTGAAACTTAGGGATGAGGGAAATCAGAATGGACATTTAAACTAATTTAACAGGAGCCAGTCAGTGCTCAATAAACATATGATGCTTGCTAAATATTCCTATCCTCTGTAGCCTACTCAACAAAGGAAACCATAAAATAAGTGGACTGAGTATTCTAGACCAGAAAATATGGAAGTTGCGTGCAAAACAAACAAAAAACTGGTAGGTGTGTGTGTGTGTGTGTGTGCGAGAGGCAGAGCGAGAGAGGCAGAGACAGACAGAGAGGCAGAGACAGACAGACAGACACAGAGAGAGAGAGAAGGAGAGACAGAGAGAGAGACAGGCAGAGGCAGAGACAGACACACAGAGAGAGAGAGAGAGAGAGAGAGAGAGAGAGGGAGAGAGAAGGAGAGACAGAGAGAGAGACAGGCAGAGGCAGAGACAGACACAGAGAGAGAGAGAGAGAGAGAGAGAGAAGGAGAGAGACAGGCAGAGGCAGAGAGAGAGAGAGAGAGAGAGAAGGAGAGACAGAGAGAGAGACAGGCAGAGACAGACAGAGAGAGAGAGAGAGAGAGAAGGAGAGACAGAGAGAGAGACAGGCAGAGGCAGAGAGAGAGAGAGAGAGAGAGAAGGAGAGACAGAGAGAGAGACAGGCAGAGGCAGAGAGAGAGAGAGAGAAGGAGAGACAGAGAGAGAGAGAGGCAGAGGCAGAGACACACACAGAGAGAGAGAGAGAGATTGATTTCTTTTTGTTTGAGACTTGGAAAATTGAAGAGATGAAATTTGTACAATGGACGGAAACTGGGTTCTACTATTGTTGTCCGAATGTGATCCTGTAACAAACCATGCTTCCTGTTTTAAGGATTTCTGAGATTCTTTAAGCAATCTCAGGAAATTAATAATTCCTATCCGAGGGAATATCACTCAGTTCAATTCTGAATATGGTCCAATAGTATTTCTAGGTTGCCTCCAGTGCACAACAACTTGTCCTTCTCCTTGGCAGGCCTCTCCCACCTATGAGGCAGTTCTTCAGATGGAATATCTTGACATGGTGGTGAATGAAACCCTCAGGCTCTACCCTCCAGGAGTACGGCTTGAAAGAGTTTGCAAAAACACTGTGGTGATTAATGGAGTGACAATCCCAAAAGGAACTGTGACCATGATCTCCACATACACCCTACATCATGACCCGGAATATTGGCCAGAACCAGAAGAATTCAGGCCCGAGAGGTACGTTGGAAGGAGGATAGATCTCCTCCTCTTAAAACCAATGAATAAAATGTTGAGCAACAGGAAGAAAACAGAGAGCAAACATGATTGTCATTAACACCTAAATAATGCATTTATCATTGTTTGACACCTAGAGTCTGCAACGCCATGTAAGGTCTTTTTATGATCTACATCCATAAACTGTTCATGGAGCTTAATTAACTGTATGGGAGAAATTGACACCTAAGCTGGCTTTAGCAGCTGAAACATTGGTTTGATTTTATGTCCAGCTGTTAAAAGAAGAGCCGTAAGTCAACTGCATCAAGCCACACACAGACACAGCTGAAGGGCAAAGATGCATGCAGAAAATTAAATTTAATCTTCCAGGTTTTGGGTTAGAAAAGATCCCCTGTTCAAAAGCTATTTGTCTGTTCAAAGCCCCAAAAAGCAGGCTAGAATGGAAGTTACTCATAGAAGGACCTAGTATGATTTGGATCAAGAATCATTGAGAACCATCAGCAAATTCTCCCAAAGCCCCATTTGCTTGAACGGAGCCTTGGCAAAAGCATGGCACGTACCAGTTATGTACAAAATGGAAGTGAATTTTCATCACTGTCATGGAGGATAAGTAAGTCATTGATTAGTAATCATGATAGTTAGATGTAACCCCCTATTCAGTGGTGGTATATCTGAGTACCAAATATTAAGGATAAATGTGAAATGGTCAATGCAATCATGGCCTTCTTGTGAGCTTTCTTGAGACATCTGATTGGGCACTGTTGCAGAAATAATGCTGATGTCCTGCACTGGCTGTAGCATTTTTGGTTATACAGTGGACCACAAGGCCAAGTAATACCACAGACCAATGTTCCAGCAGACAAGCTTTAAGTTCAGGCAAATGCAGTCCAGATAACAGGCACAGCATCAAGGCACAAGCAATCAATCCAATATAGAGAGTCAGGCAAAGTAGGAGTGGTTAAACAGGCAAAGGGTCAAACACACTGAGGCAATACATACATAATTTGGTAGCAGAGGTCTGAGGTCATCACACAGAGATTCCAGAACAAGGCAGGGCCAGGAGACATTGTTTCCATCAATCAGCAAGCTCTCACTGCTGGCTTTTATTCACAGCGGCTGTTGAGCCCAACCCAGGCTCAGCTGCTGTCCATCAGAGCTCACTAGCCAGAGCCCTACTCAGGAGGAGTTGCTTTCTCCCGAGAAGACCATTTTTGCAACCAAGCACTCCTTCTTATAGGAGGCCTACTGGCTTACGCTCGTGGGGGTCAGGGGGTTGCTCAGCCTCTGCTCCAGGGTCAGAATCCTCTCCTCCTGTCAGGGAAGGTCCTGGAGCCGTCTCCCCTGAAGGCCCAGGCTCTTCCTGGTCTGGTGCCAGTACTTGATGTGGTGTCTCCCTGGCTTCTGGAGGCTCTGCTTCCTCCTCTGACAAGGATTCCTCTAGCAGGGGCATGACAGCTGATTAAACTGACCTTTGGTCAAATCCAGCAACGTAGTTCTTTCTTTCTTTTTAATGGTTGTTTCAAAATAATTGAGTTTTTGTTATGATAATCGAAAAATATCTGTATGTTGCACTTGCATCATTGTAATGAGTACATACCTGGAACATACTTTTCATATAGTATAGAAAATTAAAATAATCCACAAAATATAATTTAAGCAAGGGCTTGACTATAACATAAAGATGTGTTTAATAAGCGAGATAAGGATAGAAAACGCTTAGCTGCCATATATGGATTTAACTAAGAAGTGAGATTTTATCCAAATAAAAAAAAGATCAGCTTCCTGTGAAAGTAACTAATAAGTGAGATTTAATCCAGATGAAAGGCTTAATTGTAATATAAGAATCTTTACCTTACTTCGTATTTTCTCCTGCTGCATTACTAACACAACACTGTCAGTGAAATATTTTGTTTGAAGTGTAGGGATAATTGTCTGTCTTCCAAATATCTCTTGCATCTGTGGATTGTTTTCCTTCCTTACAGTTCCTCTGAGGAACTCGCCTCTTAGATTTGCCCTTAGATCAATATTTGGCTAAAGTGAATTCCCTGCACAAGTATTAATTCTCACATACCAACTTTGGCTCACCTGTCTCCCCCAGCATTGAAGGAACAAAAGTGTCGGTCACTTCCTGGATCCTTGTGCACTTCACACTTCTCTCTCCTGATTTGCAAACAGGTTCAGTAAAGCGAACAAGGAAAGCATCAACCCGTACGTCTTCCTTCCCTTCGGAGCGGGACCCAGGAACTGCATTGGGATGCGCTTTGCTCTCATGGTCGTAAAAATGGTTGTGGTGCTCTTGCTGCAAAATTTTTCCTTCCGAACCTGCAAAGACACACTGGTGAGCTCCAGGGTTTTTTTAAACAAGCGAAACTGTTCTAGTACTGCTAAATTGCAGAATACGTCCTATTCTCATGCTGTGTGTCCGTCATTCACAAGAACATAAGAAGTGCCCTGCTGGATCAGACCAAGGGTCCATCTAGTCCAGCACTCTGTTCACACAGTGGCCAACCAGCCATTGGCCAGGGAACATCAAGGCAGGGCATGGTGCAACAGCACCCTCCCACCCATGTTCCCCAGCAACTGGTGCACACAGGCTTATCGCCTCGAATACTGGAGATACCACACAACCATCAGGGCTAGTAGCCATGGATAGCCTTTGCCTCCAGGAATTTATCCAACCCCCTTTTGAAGCCATCCAAATGGGTGGCTATCACTACATCTTGTGGTAGTGAGTTCCATAATTTAACTATGTGCTGTGTGAGGAAGTACTTCATTTTATTTGTCCTGGATGACCCCGGGTTGTAGTATTTTGAGAGAGGGAGAAAAATGTCTCCCTGTCCACATTCTCCACACCATGCATAATTTTGTGCACCTCTATCATGTCTCCCCTCAGCCCCCTTTTTTCCAAGCTAAACAATCCCAGTTGATGTAACCTTCCCTCGTAGGGAGACGCTTCAGCCCTTTCATCATTTTAGTTGCCCTTTTCTGCATTTTTTCCAGCTCTATAATATTCTTTTTTAGGTGTTGTGACCAGACCTGTACACAGTATTCTAAGTGTAGTCACACCATAGATTTATATAAGGGCAGTACGATACTGGCCGTTTTATTCTCATTTCCTTTTCTTATAATGTCTATCATGGAGTTTGCCTTCTTTACAGCGGCCGCACACTGGGTGGACATTTTCATCCATCTGTCCACCACAATCCCAAGATCCCTTTCTTGTTCAGTCACCGCCACCTCAGATCCCATTAGGTTCCTGCCCCTATTTGTTGTGGAGCAAAAGTAGAATCCTCCGGGCCATAGGAGATGAGAGTGGGTGAAGGAACAAACGCCAAAAAGCTGCAGCACTTCTTAATATTTAAAGATATGGGCATCATCACTGGGTATGATCTGGCAGCCTTAAGTACAGATGTCCTGATTTCTTTGTAATTCTGAAGTCTGATAAGAAAGGATAGAGATGCATCTTGCTAAATGACTTTAAATTGCTGGAGTTTAAGCAATGTGCTCGCACATTGGATGGCTATGCTCACACTTCAGCTGCAAGTAAGCATGATGGTTTGGTTTCCAGGCAAAAGTGCAAAACGGACACTAGTTTGTGTCCTTATGAACTGCATCAGAGGGTATGATGGGGAAAGGGTTAGAGGTGAATGGACAACACTAGAGCCAGTGGAGATAGATATGCATGTGTTGTGTGGGCTTCCGAGTTGATTCTGATGCTGTTGATATCTGCTGAATCTTCCCTTTCACCATTTTTTCCCTTTCTCTTGATGGCAAAGATCCCCATGGAACTGGACACCAAAGGCTTAATGCAACCCAAAAAGCCTATCCAACTGAAGTTTGTCTCCAGAACCATTGCTAGAGCTGAGGAATAGAGCAATTGGAAACCACGTTCCTGCTACCTCTCTCCTTCTCATGGGAGTAGTTATTTGAGTGAACAGAATAGAAGACTGTGTATGAAAGATCACATTCAGGACCTCTGGATGTTCACATACCCTTAGCACTATTGACTTTAGTGAATAGAAGTAAACAGGAGAAGTTGTAGCTTTTATCAGAGGAGATTCACTTTGCTTACTCTTAATTGTCTTACGTTTACGTGATAAGCAAAGATAAGGGAATAAGAGCTATACATAAGTTTTTTCCCCCTTTTTAATTACAATTTATCCACTTAAAAGGACATAAAGTTTATTTTTTTATGCTGCTCTTTTTCCAATACAAGAAAATTAACATATGTAATCAAACAAATAAAGGACATTGACATGGTAGACAGAAAGGAAAACGTCCGGATCTACAGACTCAGAATTTATAGTCCATGTGGCCTTAATCGGGAGAACAATTCATAAGTTTTATGCCATTCATATTTCTGTGTGGCTTTTGTTTCTCGCCGTTGGAAGTTTAACTCTACTCAAGATTAAGTAGAGTTGTGTTAGAAGCTTCTCTCAGTAGAAACGCAGCAAAGACCCAAATAAAGCTCAAATACTTTGTTAAGTTGAAAACAGAGCTTTTACTGACATAGAAGTTGATTGAATAAATTTACAGCACACACATACTCACAACGATCACATCTGATAACAGCAGTAGCAGTAATGATAATGGATGAAGAACATACGCAATACAGAGCCATATCTATAGTGCAAAAACTGTACAGTCATCCCAGCCACTAATTGACTAAATATCCCACGCCACCAATAATTCAATAATTGCATAGTCCAGCTGGTGGCCTTGACATTTAAAAGTATTTCTTCATGTCTTCTTCATGTCTTCTGCCACTGGGCATATTAAAGCACAGGAATAAAGTAAAACTGATCCAATCCAGGATCCAACACTCTCTTTAGGATTTTTCATTTCCAGCATTCCAAATTGCCACTCCTGGTATTTCTTTAACGTCACTGCTACTGACGAGGGCGGAAGCCAAAACGTTTAGCGCTGATTATATTTTGAAATTACTCTGTTGTAAATCCATCTTTCATACACACACGCACCCATGTTAGATGCCTTTTAATCTGGTGCCTTTTAATTGATGCCTGATAGGGAGGAAATAAAGTGGTAAATCTAAATGACCCAGTGAAGTGTAACCCTGTGTGGGATGCCTGGAAGACAGCCTGTGGGAAACTGGGAGAGCGCCTGTGTGGGGGTTGAAGGATTCTCTCTGAGGGTCAAAACAAACATTATTTTCAATGTGTGTCTAGCAGCCTAATCATTTCATAGAATCAGAATCATAGAATAGTAGTTGGAAGGGGCCTACAAGGCCACTGAGTCCAACCCCTGCTCAGTGCAGGAATCCACCCTAAAGCATCCCTGACAGATGGTTGTCCAGCTGCCTCTTAGTGTGGGAGAGCCCACCACCTCCCTAGGTAACTGATTCCATTGTCATACTGCTCTAACAGTCAGGAAGTTTTTCCTGATGTCCAGCTGGAATCTGGCTTCCTTTAACTTGAGCCCGTTATTCCGTGTCCTGCACTCTGGGAGGATCGAGAAGAGATCCTGGCCCTCCTCTGTGTGACAACCTTTTAAGTATTTGAGGAGTGCTATCATGTCTACCCTCATTTTTAGAGTAGGGCCTGAGCCCCTGATGCCAACCATAAAAAGTCCCCTAAGCTACCTACCGCATATTAGGGTCTCTTTCTGGGCCCCTGCACCTACTTTAGAGTAAATAAATAATCCTCAGGGGTCCTTCTTCGTGAGCCCCTGCCAAAGGGAGTGAGGCAGGTGGCTACCAGGAGGAGGGCCTTCTCTGCTGTGGCACCCCGGCTGTGGAATGAGCTCCCTAAGGAGGTTCGCTTGGCACCTACATTATATGCTTTTAGACGCCTTTTTATTCTACCAGCATTTTAACAGTCTATAAATACATTTTAACTTGGTGTTTTAGATTTGTAATTTTGCATTGCTGCTGTTTTTATCGGGTTGAGCTTTTATATTGTATTTTATATTATGGTTTTATACTGTTGTTTTATACTTTGAATGTTTTTAATTTTTGTGAACCGCCCAGAGAGCTCCAGCTATTGGATGATATAGAAATGTAATAAATAAATAAATAAATAAATATGGGGAGAAAAGTCATAGCTTCTAGACAGAAGTGAGGTCTGGTTTGGCCCTGAGAGGATTTTCTGAGGGGATTGGGGGGGGAGGGAGTTGCTGAGGAGATTCAAAGGGAACGGAGTGATTGATATGTGAGAGGAAAGAGACTGAGGAGACTCCAGGAATAAATACAAGCATCCAAAAATGATAACTACTGAATAAGGCCCTCACACAGCCTTATTCAGTAGTTGCCTCACTACCCGGGAATGACAGAGACACCTGTATTTCAGGCCTGGTCTGAGAGCTAATTATACATTATATTAACTGTGTGACTTGCAGCCTCAGCAAAGGGATATTATAAAAAAAAAATGAATCCTAGACTGTGGAGGGGGCATTTCCATAAGGACTGCAGCTTGCAGGGGGAGAGGTGGTTAAAATCCTTCCCTCCCGCTTGCATGCTCCTTTTAGGGATAGAAAATAAAGAGCTGTCCTTGGTGCCAATGGCAGCGGGGTGTGTGTGTGTGTGAGAGAGAGAGAGATTTTGTCAGGATTGTGGCTGGCGACAGAAAGGTCAAACTCCCGTCCCACATGCTGTGGTGCCGAAAGAAATGTCAATCCCCACAACCTAGCATTAAATAATAATAATAAAAATACACATTGCTGTGGCTGCAAACTATGCACTTAACATAATGCGTCCTTAGGCTCTGAGAGACGCTAATCGCTCACCTGTGGATAACTAATGTATTGGATCCCTTCCCCTCCTAGTTAGCCGTTTGGAGATTTTCCTTCAATTGCATGCTTAAGTATTTCACTTTGTTAAATAAATCCTAGTTTTTGCATTATTTTTTGCTTCCATCCATTTGCCCACTGGGTTTTCCGCTCCATCCTATCAGGGGACCAGGTGTGGAAGTGGCTAGAGGCACTGGATGCTATTTTAGGGCCCTGGTCGTCTTTCTAGCCCACTGCAGTTTTAAGCCAAGTCCTATAATTTCCCTTCGTAACAAGCTGCTCCTGGTGGGGAAAAGGTTATATAAATAAACAGCAGTAGATAATGTGGCTTATTGATGTTAGGTTTTCTGCTTTGACACTGAAAAGAGTAGGCTCGTTTCTCCCATATGCCATGACAAGACCGGTAGTTTAGGTGACAGATTAGGTGGGGCAGTGGGTCACATAGAATCACAGAATAGCAGAGTTGGAAGGGTCCTAAAAGGCCATCAAGTCCAACCCCCTGCAGGAATCCACCCTAAAGCATCCCTGACAGATGGTTGTCCAGCTGCCTCTTGAAGGCCTCTAGCATGGGAGAGCCCACAACCTCCCTAGATAACTGATTCCATTGTCGTACTACTCTAACAGTCAGGACGTTTTTCCTGATGTCCAGCTGGAATCTGGCTTCCTTTAACTTGAGCCCGTTATTCCGTGTCCTGCACTCTGGGAGGATCGAGAAGAGATCCTGGCCCTCCTCTTTGTGATAACCTTTCAAGTATTTGAAGAGTGCTATCATGTCTCCCCTCAATCTTCTCTTCTCCAGGCTAAACAGGCCCAGATCTTTCAGTCTCTCTTCATAGGGCTTTGTTTCCAGACCCCTGATCATCCTGGTTGCCCTCCTCTGACCTCCCTCTCTGACCTCCTCTGACCTCCCTCTCTGCTGCCACGTACCACCACCACACTTTTCCCAGCTACTGTTACCACCTCCTGCTATGGTAATCGCAAGCTATAAATTGGGCCTCACCAGAGCACCTGACGAAAAGTGACTGCACAGGCATTCCCCATGGCCCTCAATCCCACAGTGCCTCGGAGCGACTTCCAAATGCCAATGCAACATCTAAACACCTTCCCACCCCCAAAGTCAATGGGGAGGTGGTGGTAGTGGAGGAAGAACCTCCAGCCTGTCCCATGTTGTCATGACATCTTGCTCCAGCCCTAGAAGACGAACGCAAAAAACAACAACCATTCAGCTTCTCTTCAGTTGCAGCCACACTCCTGACTTTTATTCTTTATTTAAGAACATCAGAAGTGTCCTGCTGGATCAGACCAAGCGTCCATCTAGTCCAGCACTCTGTTCACCCAGTGGCCAACCAGGGATGAACAAGCAGGACATGGTGCAACAGCACCCTCCCACCCATGTTCCCCAGCAACTGGTGCACACAGGCTTCTTGCCTCGAATACTGGAGATAGCACACAACCATCAGGCCTAGTAGCCATGGATAGCCTTCTCCTCCAGGAATTTATCCAACCCCCTTTTAAAGCCATCCAGATTGGTGGCCATCACTACATCTTGTGGTAGTGAGTTCCATAATTTAACTCTGCGCTGTGTGAAGAATAATTCAGAATTATTCTTTATTTAGGATACACTCCAATGCGTGTATTGGAGGGGGGGGAGTCCTACAGCTACCAGCATTCTCAGCCAGCATGCTGTCTAAACTTTTCTGTCTAAATAATGCATAGGATTGCATCCTTGGAGTGTTAAATTCAATTAAGTACTGTGGGAAAGATAAAATAGAGAGGATCCTTGATAGAAGGCCTTACAATCTAATAGAAACAAAGTACAGGAAGCAGAGGAAAACAAGTAAAATGTGAATTCCAGTGGGTGGCCATGTTGCAGCAAAAAGCACAAAGAGTCTTTTGGCACCTTAAAGACTAACGCGTTTATTTTGCCATAAGCTTTCAACCACTTCAGTTACTTAGGGCACAAACCTATGCACGTTTAGACAGAAAAAAAGCCCTACAATTCCCAGAATTCCCCAGCCAGCATGAGAGTTGTAGGACTTTTTTCCCCCCTTGTCTAAACATACATAAGATTGCTCCTTTCATGTCTGGAAATGTTGAGACCGTTCTGGGATGGGGGAAGAAGCTAAGTAGCAGCTGTCCTATCCACGTTAGTCTCATGGCTCCCTGTTTCCCTCTATGGCAAAAAATAGAGAAATAAAAATCCCAGGCTAGCCACAAACCATATACCTATGCTGACAGCTCAGCACATCAAAGATAGGTATGACTTTGAGTTCAGTTTGACATATTTTTGTGTCTGTTTCAGAAACAAATCAGTGGGCGGGTACGTTCTGGCAGTTTACAGGTAGCAATATCTCTCTCTATTCTGTCAACTTCTGCATCTTTTCTCCCAGGGATTTCATTCTGTGGAGGACTCACCCCCAGATTTTGCCATATGTCCGATAACACCTAGATAACATTTCTAGATTGCCTCCCACGCAGTTCGAGCCTTTGCTCCCATTTCGAGCCTTTGATAAAAAACAACAACTATTAAATATTTTATAATAATAATAATAATAATAATAATAATAATAATAATAATAATTTATTTCTTACCTGCCTCTCCACTTGGATCGAGGCAGGGAACAACAGTGAATATATAACACATTAAAAACTGGTTAAAAACATAGCATACATGATTAAAACATCTTAAAAGCATCCTAAAATTCCACTGGATAGGCCTGCCGGAAGAGATCAGTCTTTATTGCTTTTTTAAATGCTAAAAGACTGTGAAGTTGACGAATCTCCTCCGGCAGGCCATTCCAGAGTCTGGGAGCAGCAGAAGAGAAGGTCCTCTGGGTAATACCCGTCAGCCTAGTTTTGGTTGACTAAAGTAGATTCTTCCCAGAGGACCTGAGTGTGTGAGGCGGATTGTATGGGAGAAGGCAATCTCGCAGGTAGCCTGGACCCAAACCATGTATCATAGAATCATAGAATAGCAGAGTTGGAAAGGGCCTACAAGGCCATCGAGTCCAACCCCCTGCTCAATGCAGGAATCCACCCTAAAGCATCCCTGACAGATGTAGGGCTTTAAAGGTGATAACCAACACTTTATACTTCGCCTGGAAACTAATTGGCAGCCAGCGAAGAGATTTTAAAACTGGTGTAATGTGCTTTTCAATAGCACCAGAGCCTGTCTCTCATAGAATCATAGAATAGTAGAGTTGGAAGGGGCCTATAAGGCCATTGAGTCCAACCTCCCATGCATGCACCAGGAAACATTTTCTTCCTTCACGGGCTGCTTTGGCCTATGATGTGATCCTTCAGATGATGTTGAATGAAACCCTTAAGCTCTATCCTCCAGGAGGATGGCTTGAAAAGGTTTGCAAAAACACCATGGAGATTAATGGGATGACGACGATCCCACCCAGGGTCGTCCCATGAAGCTGATGGGTGGGAGATTCAGGACAAATAAAAGGAAGGACTTTGCATAGTGCATAGTTAAATTATGGAATTCACTAACACAATATGTAGTGATGGCCACCAATTTGGATGGCTTTAAAAGGGGGTTGGATAGATTCCTGGAGGAGGAGGAGGAGGGGGAAGAGGCCGTATCAATGGCTACTAGCCCTGATGGTTATGTGCTACCTCCATTATCCAAGGCAGTAAGCCTGTGTGCCCCAGTTGCTGGGGAACATGGGTGGGAGGGTGCTGTTGCACCATGTCCTGCTTTGTTGATCCCAGGTTGACAGCTGCTTGGCCACTGTGTGAACAGAGTGCTAGACTAGATGGACCCTCAGATGGAACTTCTTATATTCTTATGACCCCTGTTTTCATCCTGCACCACCACCCACAATATTGGCTACAACCAGAAGTGTTCAGTCACAAGAGGTACATTGCAAAGAGTTTGGCTTTCCTTGTCCTGAAACTGACAAATTAAAATTGCAACAAGTGCAGAAGGAAACCATGGGACGAGTGTGATTGTTATAACCCCCTAAATAATACATTTATCATTGTTTGACATCCGCTGCCTGCAACACCGTGCAGGGTCTTTTTATGATCTACATCCATAAACTGTGCATGGAATTTAATTAACTGTATTAGAGGAAATGACACCTATGATAGCTTTAGCCGCTGAAACGTTGGCCTGGTTTTATGCCCAGCTATCAAACTATGAGCTCTGGGGCAACTGGCATGAAGCCACACATATACACAGCAGAAGGAGGCATGTAGGGAAATTACACTGAATTTTCCAGGGGTTTAGTTAGAAAAGATCCCCTCCTCAAAAGCTGCTTCTCGGGTATGAGAAATCAGGAGGGAGTTGAAAATGCAAATAAAGGGTCTAACTTATTTTGGGTCATGGTAGTATCATTGGACACCGTCCGTCAGGCCGATGTTCTGCACATGGTCCAGCTAAATGAATGGGATCTACATAAGAATATGGATTTAGGAGAGACGCACCATAGCAACATGGTAAGCAAAAAGCCTCCCATCCTTCCTATCTCCAGTTGAAAAGGCAGTGGAATATGTAATAGGGAAATACCTCTGCCTGTGTCTCCAGAAAGCTGGATGATGCTGGGTTAAGTGGATACATAACCTGATGTGAGCTAAGGCAGCTTCCTATGACCAGGGCACTTCAGATTGTATTAACTGCATAGGAAATAGCAGCAGGGTTGTATCCGGTCAAGAGGGCAGGGCTCCTTCACCTTTAACTGTTGCGATGAAGAGGAAATTTCACCAGGTGGTGCATGCATATTATTATTATTATTATTATTATTATTATTATTATTATTATTTATTTATTTATATAGCACCATCAATGTACATGGTGCTGTACAGATAACACAGTAAATAGCAAGACCCTGCCGCATAGGCTTACAATCTAATAAGTTGTAGTAAACAATAAAGAGGGAAGGAGAATGCAAACAGGCACAGGGAAGTGTAAACAGGCACAGGGTAGGGCAAAACCAACAGTGTAAAGTCAGAACAAACTCAATATTTGAAGGCTATAGGGAAAAGAAAAGTTTTGAGCTGAGTCTTAAAAGCAGTGATTGAGTTTGTAGTTCTCAAGTGTTCTGGAAGAGCGTTCCAGGCGTAAGGGGCAGCAGAAGAAAAGGACGAAGCCGAGTAAGGGAAGTGGAGGTCCTTGGGCAGGCGAGAAGCATGGCATCAGAGGAGCGGAGAGCCCGAGCGGGGCGATAGTGTGAGATGAGAGAGGAGAGATAGGCAGGAGCTAGGCAGTGAAGAGCTTTGAAGGTCAGTAGGAGAAGTTTATATTGGATTCTGAAGTGAATTGGAAGCCAATGAAGAGATTTCAGAAGTGGAGTGACATGGTCAGAGCGGCGGGCCAAGAAGATGATCTTAGCGGCAGAGTGGTGGACAGAGACCAGCGGACTGATGTGAGACGAAGGAAGGCCAGAGAGAAGAAGGTTGCAGTAGTCCAACCGAGAGATAACCAGTGCGTGAACGAGAGTCTTGGCAGAAGAGACAGACAAAAATGGTCGAATCCTGGCAATATTATACAGGAAGAAACGACAGGATTTAGCTACTGCCTCGATGTGAGGAGTAAAGGAGAGCAAGGAGTCAAATATAAAGCCAAGACTACGAGCTTCCTTGACCGGAGTAAGCGTGACATCGTTGACAGTAAGGGAGAATGAGAGGTGAGGAGAAGGTTTAGGAGGAAAAACTAGCAATTCAGTCTTTGCCATGTTAAGTTTCAAACGACGATGAAGCAGCCAGGCTGAGATATCTGAAAGACATGCCGAGATACAATCGTGAACATCTGGAGAAAGTTCCGGAGATGAAAGATATAATTTTCTATACAAATAATAATAATAATAATAATAATAATAATAATAATAATAATAATAACAATAATAATATATTTATTTATTTGTTACCCGCCTCTCCCTCTAGATCGAGGCAGGGTACAACACAAATAAGAACACCATAAAATACATAAAACATACATAAAGATGCAAGAGCCCTGTCCGCCTTTTCATATCCAAAGGGAGAGGTGGGTAAGTAATAAATAATTTTATTATTATTATTATTATTATTATTATTATTATTATTATTATTATTATTATTATTATTATTTGGTCACCCTAATTATTGTGGTTTTGAGTGGGGCTGTGCATGGACCCCCCAAACTGCTTCATGGCCTGTTATGGAACTTTCGGATCGGGCCCAAACCACTTCGGGTCAATCCGACTCTCTCCCGCTCCGCTCTGCAGAGCGAGATCCGGAGGGGCGGATTGAGATTTTCCCCCCCCTTACTTACTTACTTGCCTCTGCGGTGGTTGGCGGAGGCAGATAAGTGGGGAAGGGGGGACAAAATGGGGGCCAAATAACCCTCCCCCCTGCCCCCTTATGTGGCTCTGCCACCGTTGCTGCATGGACTGCGGCAGCGGAGCCAGGTAAGCCTGCCTCCCCCCCCCCCCACGTACCTGTGTCCATTGCGGTCCAGCACCGGCTTCAACTGAGGCCCAGGCCTCAGTTGAAGACAATGCCAGACCACGACGGACACAGGTAAGCCCCCTTCCCCCTGCTCCCTTACCTGGCTCCACCGCCATCACCGCACAGACTGTGGTGGCAGCGGCAGAACCAGGTAAGCCCCCTCCCCCCATTTACCTGCATTCGGAGCTCCAGAAGGAGGCGAACCACTTCGCCTCGATCCGCAGCTCCCCCGACCCGATTCGGATCCACCTTTGGCGGATCGGGTCGCTCCGCTCCGGATTCACGATCCGAATCGGAGCACAGCACAGCCCTCGTTTTGAGTAACTTCCGCGCATTTTGAAGGGGCGTAACCCTCTTGACCCCCTTGAGGCCAGGGTGAGATCTACGGGCCACTGATGTCATTTAAAATCCTTTAGGAACCAAGCCCTGTTTCCTTGCCAAAAAGAGAAGAACACCCCCTTTATAAAGCCCCGTGCTGACTCAGCTGGGCCAGTTAAAGATCTGTGCAGCATTGTCGAAGCCAAGCAAGGAAACAATTGTAGCACTGGCAGGCCTCCAGAAGCACTCAGCATGCATTGGGATTGGGATTCGCACGATGCAGTGGCTGAATAAATGCTTCTAGCAGCGGGTGACCTTCAAGAATACATTTGTACCAAAACCCTACACTTTCCAATGTGTCCACAAAAAAGCTGTTGCTGCCCATGTCACATCCCGGGTGGAATCGCCCCATATCTGGCTTTGGTTGTGAGGTGGGAAGGAGGGGGCTTTCAAGATAAGCTCAGCTTGGTGGTCATGGGTCCTCTTTTACGAAAGGACAGTCCTGTATTGGGAAGGCTGCCAGGGGGCTGTCCTCTGTTTAAAGGTGTCCTCAGTTTGAAGGACTCGCCTGTCCAGTAGAGGCTGGTGGCTCTGACCTTGGTGGGGCTGTGAATGTGCTCTGGGTTTCATTCAGACCCAACCAGAACACTAAAGGAGTTATCCAATGTGCTGAATTATTTATTTATTATTTATTTACATAGAAATAAAACAATAAAAAGGAAAAAAAAGATTTAAAAAACCCAGCAAACTAAAATTGTTCAGTTTAAAACAAATTACCAATAAAAACAGTGGCAGATTAGTTGAGGAATGCTTCCTGGAAAGGACTTGTTTTCAGGAGGCACCAGAAGCAGCCTCATATTGGTACCTGCCTGACCTCCAGGGGCAGGGAGTTCCAAAGAGAAGGAGCCACCACACTAAAGGCTCTTCTCCTGGTGGACCTGAATCAGGCCAAAGATCCATGTGGAACCACCAGTTCCATGCCCTTCAGTGACCCCAGTGCCGGGGCAGGTTAGTAAGGGAGAAGGCATTAGAACCATTTTTGTGAACTGTATAATTACACGTTGATTCATATAAGCACTATTAGCCTTGTCATTGACTATGGCCACAGCTAGACCTAAGGTTTATCTTGGGATCATCCAGGGTTCGCCCCTGCCTGAGCACTGGATCCCCTGTGTGTCACCTAGGTGAACAGGTTTGACCCCTGGACGATCCAGGGATAAACCTTAGGTCTAGCTATGGCCTATATTAGATTTTATGTGGCTCTTTTGTTCTGGTGTGTATTTGATACATCGTGACCGTTTTAGTTGTTCAATGTGTAGCACCTGTGAGTTGGCCAGAGAAAGGGGTGCTACTGAGGAATAATGGTATGTCTTTCAAAATGTTCTCTAATCATATTCCAGGTGAGTTGTTGTATTGTCCAAGAAGGTCCTGCTTCTTTAAGGCTTCTCTCCAGGATAGATTTCAGATCTCTTGAGAAAGGACCATATATATATATATATATATATATATATATATATATATATATATATATTCTCGGTTTTAAAAGACAGCTTTATTACCAAAAGATGGTTTATCTGTCATCCGTCATAGCGATTGCATTCATATAAAAGAGGACATTGTAACAATAATAATAAAAAGATTCCACGAAGCCAATTGATGGAAAAACAAGCCATAGCTAGATAAGGTCAGTAATAAACTGAGCTACCACTTTAAATGCCGTGCTTTCCGCTTATGACGAATGCGGACTTTCATCTGGATCCAGGGAAACAGGACGGGAAGGCTTGTTTGTGCAAATTCGCCTGAGAGTTGAACCCAGGGTGGGGGTGGGGGTGAAACTAATAAGATGAAGTCACAATTCGAACACAGCTAATCAGATTTTGCTCTGTGATTACATCATCATGAATTCATGCAAGCATGACTCATTCGTTCCTTCATTTAAAATATTTTAATCCTGCTCGGATTAAAAATATTTAATTAAAGTTCCCGGAGCAGTTTATAATCACTCAGTAAAATAAGCCTGCAGGTTTACAATTGAAACAGACACGACTCACAAGGAAGAGGAGATGAGGAGGGGAAAGGGGGAAAAAAAGGAGTAGATTTTCAGCAGGGCTAGGGGAATGGCCCTGTTCCACCTCTCATCCCATGGTGTGGGAGCAGTCCAACTCTGCCTATTTATTTTATTTATTTATTACACTTTTTATACTGCCCAATAGCCGAAGCTCTCTGGGCGGTTCACAAAAATTAAAATCATCATAAAAGAACCAACAGGTTAAAAGCACAAATACAAAATACAGTGTAAAAAGCACAACCAGGATAAAACCACGCAGCAAAATTGACATAAGATTAAAATACAGAGTTAAAACAGTAAAATTTAAATTTAAGTTAAAATTAAGTGTTAAAATACTGAGTGAATAAAAAGGTCTTCAGCTGGCGACGAAAGGAGTACAGTGTAGGTGCCAGGCGGACCTCTCTGGGGAGCTCATTCCACAACCGGGGTGCCACAGCGGAGAAAGCCCTCCTCCTAGTGGTAATGATAGGGCCGGTCCTGCTCATTCCCCAATGAAATAAACCCTAAGCACGTATAACAACCTTCATTGCCATTCATTCTTCATTCCTCTACTGTCTACATTATTTACACCTCCCTTCTCTCCTTCAGCCGTCTTGCAGTGCCGAAATGAAGAATTGTAAACAATCCTTGGTGGAAAGGCGTGATGGTGAGTTTTGCTTTTTTTTCGCTACGTTACTCTGCAAATTGTAATTACGATCATTATCATCATCATAAACAGCCACCTAAGTGAAGGTTATATTATTTGGTCTTAGAAAAGGGATATTATCATGCAGGAACAGAACATATTTGTGTTTCTAAAGAACAAACTCTGAAACACTGATTATCACAGCAATTCAAGTACCATTTTTTTTTTTACCCTCAAATAGAAACTGCCAAACGGTCACGTCTTTGCCAGCCAAGATGGACATGGATCTTTTCCAACAAATAAACTGGCTGACAGCACAATCCTATACGCTACTTAGAACCAAGTGCCATTGAGTTCAATGGACTTACTCCCAGGAAAGTGGATATAGCTTCACACTGGTAAAGTTCATTTCTAGATGTCAGTCATCTCATCTCTGACCTTATTCTTACATCCGTATGAAGACGATTATTATATATCTCTTTTCTCACTCTTGGCGTTTTTTCTAGACGGACATGATGGGCTTTGCCTAGTCTTTTACTGGTTCAGAAATATCCTGAATATTGAACATGTTTTAAGAATGTCTGCTTTCTGGATGTTTGTGTGAACGTATATTGGTAGGTCAGTTTCTGAAGGTTTTATGTAAAAATAAATAAATGATGTGACTAATGGAATAATTCTAACTTTTTCCTGTTGACATAGTTTTTAAAGTTCTGTAGCCAGTGGTGTATATTTTTCTCTCTTTTCCTCTTCCTTTTCTGCAACATTTTTGTCATTAGGTATTGCTATGTCAATGAGGTAGGTGTGTTTTTCTTTCTTTCCTTTTTTTGTTTGTAACTGTTATGTCTGGTCAATTGCAAAGTATTATCTTGTCTGTATGAATTGTTCTGTTGTTGTTGTTGTTGTTGTTTAAGCAAAGCCAAAATTACAGTTATCAAGCATGGCTATGCAAGAACACTTAGGGGCATGAGGCTGAAATGCCTCACCTCACACGCCTAAGCACACCTTCCAAGTCATCAACAGTAAGCTCCGTTGAACTCAATGGGACTTACTTTTGAGTAAACATGCAGAGCGTTGCACTGTAAATCTAGGACAATAAGAAATGTGGTTCACATTTATTAGACTCAAGCTTGATTGCCAGTCTTTCTCTTCTCATCCATATTAGAGAATGATGTGCACTACATTTTAATCTGGGGAGAGGGCAAAGGCAAAGGGGGGGTTGCCAAAAGAATAGCAGCCTATTTTAGTTTAACGCTTTAACTGCCAGTAACTAAGCGTTAGGAGAGGGATCCCAACCTTTTTAAAATGGGGGAGAAACTGTGCAAAAGTTGGAAACCACCAAACGAACAGTGGTTGGGGAGGGGAGGGGCAATCAGGGGATGGGGCGGGGCAATCAGGGAACAGGGCGGGGCAATCAGGGGAACCCCAGAGGTTGGAATTGTTACTGCAGGTAGCCCAGATTTGGTCTGTGCTTTATTTTCTATCCCCCTAATTTGTTATACGTAGATTCCAGTTTTATTAATGCTAGTATTAAAATCGTATTTTTCTGCCCACTTTGTAATGAACTTTGCTCTTTAAGTTGACATCAACTCCATCAACAGTCTGAGGCCATGGAGCTCCTCCCTAACTTAGGGTGACCATATTTGGGAAACCAAAAAAGAGGACACCTAGTGTGTGGGGGGGAAGCAGCTTTCTGAGTCCTGCAGAAAGTACGTTATTCCCCCGCCACCTTAACGAACCCGATTGGAGTGGAGCAGGGGAAAGGATTTCATTCTGCACCACCACCATCCACTCCAATGGGGGCCTTTTCTATAATGTCCACGAATGACCCACTTTCCCTTTTAAGACCTCAATTGGAGCTTGGGGTGGGGGAATGATGTGCCTCAAGAAAGCATGTCATTCCCTCCTGCCACGCTAATGGCAGCCTTAAAGGGGAAGGTGTGTCATTCCAGGACATGATTGAAAATTATAGAAAATCCCCCCTGACACCATGGAAAGAACAAAATCCAGGACAAATCTGGGGAAATCCTGACAGTTGGTCACCCTACCCTAACTGCTTGGTGCTTGGGAAGGCAACAGAACTGAACTTGGCTGATGCCAGGATATTCCTCACAATGCAAAACACTTTAAAAATGTATTGTTCAGAGTTTCTGTCTCCATCTCACACAGCAATAATAGAATCATCTGCCCCTGAGGTTCTGCCAGAACCGTCAAGATAATAACGACTCATTTTCAAAACATCAAGCAAGCTGTGCAGAAAATTCAGGGGAGGAAGTTGAGTGGATTGGAAGTTTCTTCTGCCTTGGACTCCCTGTTTTTGTTTGCTTGTTCTTCTTCTTTTCCCTTTTTGAACTGAGAAGTCTTTGAAGGGTTTAGAACATCCACACTGCAGGAGCCTTCGACCTGAGTCTTCTCACATGTTCCAACGGAGAAGTTCTGCGACCAGAAGATCAAAGCTACTTTTACGGTGAAGTCGGCAAACTTTATTCTGAAGCAGTCCATGCGGCTGACACTAGGAGAGAGGTTTTATGTTAGGGCCTGTGATCCTCTCTCTTCTCTTTCTTGCATCTGGTTCCAGTGTCAAGGAGAAAGAGTAGGGTGACCATATGAAAAGGAGGACCAGGCTTCTGTATCTTTAACAGTTGTACGGAAAGGGGAATTTCAGCAGGTGTCTTTTGTATGCACGCAGCACCTGGTGAAATTCCTTCTTCATCACAACAGTTAAAGTTGCAGGAGCTATACTAGAGTGACCAGATACAAAAGAGGGCAGGGCTCCTGCAGCTTTGATTGTTGTGATGAAGAGGGAATTTCACAAGGTGCTGCTTGCATACAAATGACACTTGCTGAAATTCCCCTTTCAATACAACTGTTAAAGATACAGGAGCCCTGTCCTCCTTTTTGTATGGTCACCCTGAGAAAGAGGGAAGGTCTAAAACCAACAGAGGAGCTAGCGGAGGAGAGGAATAGGGGAGGAATAGGTCGTGGGCTCTCCCACACTAGAGGCCTTCAAGAGGCAGCTGAACACCCATCTGTCAGGGATGCTTTAAGGTGGATTCCTGCAATGAGCAGGGGGTTGGACTCAATGGCCTTAGAGGCCCCTTCCAACTCTACTATTCTATGATTCTATGAATACTGACCTGCTTTGGAGGTCATGTTTCAGGGTAATTCTTAGGGACACTTTAAAGGTCCCTTTGCCCCAATCAAGTGCACCACATAGGGTGGTCACCTGGGGTCCTCTATTTGAAGGTCTGCCAGAGGACCATCATTATTTGAAGGCAACTTCCATTTCAAGGGATGCCCTGTCCAAACCTACTTCAAATATGAAGAACCATCAGAATGGTTCCTCATCAACAGTTAGCACCTGGACAACAGACTGAGCAGGTAGGCCACACAGGATCCCTAGTTACAGTCACCTGCTTTCTTTCTTTCTTTCTTTCTTTCTTTCTTTCTTTCTTTCTTTCTTTCTTTATTTATTTGAACATTTGTATCCTGCCCTATATCACTAGGATCTCAGGGTGGTGTGCAAATTAAATTCTACAAACAATATAAAACAATAAATATACACAGTTAAAAATGAATTAAGCCCTAAATCAAGCTAAAACCAGTATAGAATTTAAAAGCAGTAAAAAAAAAAACCCATTAAAACAGTTAAAACAATGTGCATCTTGGTGAGATAGTTTGTATTTCTATTTAAATTGTAATGGTTTAATCTAAATTTGCATCTATGTGTATAAGTTAACATGCAAATTTGGTGCAAATTTGTGTCCTCTTCCTGCCCTCTGTTTGGTCAGAAATTAACAGTCGCCTCTCTTGGATATAGGGACTCTCAATCTAGCGATTACGATTAAGAGCTGTACCTGCACACCACCTGCACACCATTCCCTTTTCAAAACTGCCGTTCTACGTTTCTCTGATGTGAATCCAACTAGACTTGGTGGCATTTCGAATAAGCACCTCTTGCCTATTCACAGCTCAAAGAAAAGAAGGTGGAATGAAGGTGAGGATTCTCGAAAGACTTTGGGGATATGCAGAAGGCATCTTCTCCGTTGCATACTGCCAAGTCAGTGCGGCTATCATTTTCAAATTCGATGTTATGCTGCCAACCCCATTATTGATCTAATTTTCTCTGCCGAATACTTATTAATGTTATCTTGTTGCCCCCTTGATGCATATGGCCTTGTGTAGCTGGAATGGCAGGCTGTAATTGTCCCTTGGCAGAGAATTATTCATATTTTCCTATCTTGAAAAGAATGAGCAGCATATGCAGTTACACTAATGACTTCGTTTCTGAAGACTTCGTGTACTGAGAATGTGGCATTCTTAACGTATTATGGCTAGATTAACCATCGTTCATTTTAAATATCCCATTTAGAAGTGCATGTTTTGCTTACTAAATGCCAAGTCCTCACTCTGTGTGTGTGTGTGTGTGTGCATGCGTGCGTGCGTATTTACCCTGCTGCAAATATTTTGCAGCTACTAGGTCCTTAATTCTTTTTTTTTTCTTTTGCTGCCTCTAAAGCATGCTTGCGATATAAACTCAACTGGGATAAGACAGAGAAAGAAGACACCCCCCCCAAAAAATGCACCAGCTGCTGCTTTATGACTTGATTTGTTTTAAAGAGTGAGATATTATGAATTGGATATTCAGAGTGAAGTTCAGAATTGATCGGATTACACTGGTGTGACTGATCATTTTGAATCAAAATGTAAAGCGAGAGACAGGCGAGATTTTCACAGTGGTTTGAGAGACGCTTTGCTTCTTATGCTGTTCCCCAAATATTCCTTTCATCTCATTATCGCCTGAAAACAGTTCTTGCAGGGTCGTGGTTGTGGTTTTAAAGAATACAACCCCTTACAGAACCTGTTTACCAGAGGTCAAGATGGACTGAGTGCACACAAAAGCATTCCCCAAGCTCAGGAGTTCAAACCAATTCTCCATCGGGGTTTCGCCAGAAACCGAAACCCCTTTTTCCAACCATTGAATGCTTGGTTTTCCTGGCTTTTGCATGTTTTTTCCACCATTCTAAAATGTTAAAATGCCTCTCCTGAAACTTAATTAAGAACATCAGAACATCAGAAGAGCCCTGCTGGATCAGACCGAGGGTCCATCTAGTCCAGCACTCTGTTCACACAGTGGCCAACCAGCTGTTGACAAGGGACCAAGAAAGCAGGACATGGTGCAACAGCATCCTCCCACCCATGTTCCCCAACAACTAGGGTATACAGGCTTACTGCCTCTGACCCTGGAGGTTCCACTTAGCCATCGGGGCTAGTAGCCATTGTTGGCCTTCTCCTCCAGGAATTTATCCAACTCCCTTTTGAAGCTATCCAAATTGGTGGCCATCTTGTGGTAGTTCTTGACAGTAAGAGCTTTAAGGTGCAGTTGTATGCATGTTTAGACAGAAAAAAAGTTCTACAACTCCTGGCATTCCCCAGCCAGCATGCAGGGAATCTATACAACCCAATAGCCGAATCTCTCTGGGCGATTCACCAAAATTAAAACCATCAAACACAATTCAAGGTGTAAAACAACCACAAAATAAAACCACAATATAAAAGTACGATATAAAAATCCAACCAGGATAAAATCGAGCAGTAATGCAGAGATTTATACAGACTTAAAATACCGTTTTAAAACAGCAAAGTTAAAAGACTAAGAAGGTGAACTGTTAAAATGCTGAGAAAATAAATAGGTCCTCACCTGGCATAGAAAGGAGTATAATGTAGGTGCTAGGTGAACCTCTGTAGGGAGCTCATTCCACAGCCGGGGTGCCACAGCAGAGAAGGCCCTCCTGGTAGCCTTCTGCCCCACCTCCTTTGGCAGGGTCTCAGGGAGAACCACTGAAGATGATCTTTGGGTCTGGGCAGGTAAATATGGGAGGAGGTTTTCTTTCAGATAACCTGGTCCCAAGCCGTTTAGGGCTTTGAATGCTAATACCAGCACCTTTTGACTATGCACCTGTGTATTGTCCTCTTGGCTCTCCGTTACTGCCTTGATGTTTAACTCTGCCCTGTTTTGGATCCTGCCCATTCTCCTGATTTGCTTGGATTGACAGTCAGGTCTCCTGTATCATAGAAACATAGAACAGCAGAGTTGGAAGGGGCCTATAAGGCCATCAAGTCCAACCCCCTGCTAAGTGCAGGAATCCACCCTAAAGCATCCCTGACAGATGGTTGTCAGCTGCCTCTTGAAGGCCTCTAGTGTGGGAGAGCCCACAACCTCCCTAGGTAACTGGTTCCATTGTCATACTGTTCTAACAGTCAGGAAGTTTTTCCTGATGTCCAGCTGGAATCTGGCTTCCTGTAACTGGAGCCCATTATTCTGTGTCCTGCACTCTAGGATGATCAAGAAGAGATCCTGGCCCTCCTCTGTGGGGCAACCTTTCAAGTATTTGAAGAGTGCTATCATGTCTCCCCTCCGTCTTTTCTTCTCCAGGCTAAACATGCCCAACTGTTTCAGCCTCTCCTCATAGGGCTTTGTTTCCAAACCCCTGATCATCCTGGTTGCCCTCCTCTGAACACGCTCCAGCTTGTCTGCGTCCTTCCTGAATTGTTGCGCCCAGAATTGTACTTGACTTCCTCAATGACATTTGCCTAGGTGTGACAGCACAGCCACTAACCTTTACCCTATGGGAAGGACTTTGCGTAAAGGAATCCTCTCCCAAAGAAGGAGCTCTTAGAGAACTAGCACATTAAGGTTAAACTGGAACCCTCTCACTACATGGACACCAAGGTTTCTATGTGCAGAGCAGTAGTTGTTTATCCTTCCTGAACATGAAAGATCATTCAAGCACCTACTTAACCATCTCATTGAAATCCATGCATCATCTTGGATGGTTCTCAACACCTCACTCTTTAAAACTTTGCATTAAGAGCCAAAGAGAATCAAAATACTTAGACGTTTCAAGAAGAGGGAAAGTCTATTTGCTGAGAAATAGAATGAGAACATGCATAGAGTGACCATATGGAAAGGAGGACAGGGCTCCTGTACCTTTAACAATTGTATAGAAAAGGAAATTTCAGCAGGTGTCATTTGTATGTATTTGCATGCCTGGTGGAATTCCCTCTTCATCACAAGAGTTAAAGCTGCAGGAGCTCTGCCCTCTATTGTATCTGTTCACTCTAGTATCGCTCCTGCAGCTTTAACTGTTGTGATGAAGAGAGAATTTAATTTTACTAACATTTAGTTTAGAATTGAACAAATTATGACTTTTCTAGCAGCTTCTAAACCCAGATGTGATGGGAGAAATCATGCCTCTTTTTGTCCCGAACAATCCGTTCCACATCCTGTTCAATATTTCCTACTTTTAATCTCAAATCTGGATCAACATCGAGCCGATTTCTAGGCTTATTCTTCATATAACAAAATGTCAAAAATGTTTGTTCACAAAGATATGTGGAACAAAAGAGAACTAGATGTTTCAAAGCTTTTTCACCTAACTTCTTATAATCAGGAAAAACCTTCACCCAGAATTGGTCCAGTCTATATTCTTTGGAAAATGATGTCAACGAACCATCACAAGTCACGTCAACAAGTGTGTCTTGCTCTTCCACAGAGAGAGTTGTTAGTTGTACATCACCACATTCAAAAGGGTTCCTTCTCCATGAGTTTTCAGGATTCGGTGCAGGGAAGTAATCTCTGAAGGTAGTCGCTAAATCACTCAGGTGCTCAGCGATGGTATATTTTACTTCTGGTAGGAATTCATCATCAGTGGACTCCAGAAATGAATGGTGAATATGTGAATGGTGCCACAGACCCCCTGGGGTCTGTGTACCACCAATTGGGAACCACTAGCCTTGCGTTACATGTGAACTCAGCCACTGAAGTAACTGACAAGCACAACGCATGAATTTAAAATGTTATAAAATTACATTTTATTAATATTTTTATACAGTTAAAGCCCTTGAAACATATTAGACTACTTGTATGAGATTTTTGCTGTTCTTCAATGATTATGCACAAACATACATGCATCCTTGGGTTCCTCATCAAAATGCATTTATACTTAATTTTTATATCCGCATTTATACTCATGTCCTGAGATGTCTGTCATACTGAGAATATTAGTTTGGGGGCATGTGTCATTAAATGCAGCCCCAAACTCATTAGTCATGAAGTGCAGTGTAGGAATGAAGGTGACTCAAAATCCCTCCCACCCTGTTCTTTCTGCCAGTGAAAACATTGGCTGTGTTCAGAAGACACCTTAAACCACAGCTTTAACCATGATGACTAAGGCCAAAAGCCTTCTTCACTGTGGTTAAAGTGTCTTCTGAACAAGGCCATTAAGAACCAAATTCCCATTCCAGGACCAATGGCTGCACTGTGAAAGTATTCATGCTGCTTCTTGTACTGAAGAAGGAACAAATACTTTAAAAGATCGCTAATATATTGATGATTTATTTGCTTCTTACATTTATATCCTGCCTTTCCTTCAAGGAGCTCAAGATGGCATTCATGACCCTCCTCTTTTCCATTGGATCTTCACAACAACCCTGTGAGGTAGGCTAGGCTGAGAGTCGCTGACTGGCCCAAAGTCACCCAGTGAGCTTCCTGACTGTGTGAAAACTAGAACTCAGGTCTCCCGAGTCTCAGTCTGACATTCTAACCACTACACCACACTAACCCTCTACTACTTGAAAGCTTATGGTTGCTTGCTAAGAAAATGTGCACAGAACATAGGCAGTGTCAGAAGTCAGACAAAGGGGGTGATCCCCCAAGACAAGTAACTTGATGAAAAGGCACTTGGAATGCACTTTGCCCATTCTGGGGTCCCAATATTTTTTCTGATGCCACCACTGCGAGAAGGACAGTTGTGCTAAGTGTTCACCTGTTTCAGTTTGGGGTAGGGGGAGTACTAGTGCTTTTGGGGAAAAGTAAAATAATTCCTTTAAAAAATGCTAACCCTGAGAAGCTTTTCGTACCTCACATCCCCCCCACCCCGATCTGTTGTTTCCTTGTCACAGTTTCCTTGTTGTTTAGGACTCCTTTCTTCATAAACTAATCCCAACCAATCAGGGACTCATGCAAAAAATTAGATTTCACTATATGCTCATGTCACTAAGGCAAACAATGCTATTTTAGAGTGAACAATGCATCCTGAACTATTCATATGTATAATTATAGATACTCTTCCTGGACTGGTCACAGAGGCAATCATAGCCAATCAGGGAAGTGAGGATCAATTATGCCTATTCACTTTGACACTTTTTAGTGACCCCTGAAAAATGCTTGTCTATCTTCTATGCTACCTACAAGCATGTTAACATATGTACAGTAGTAAGGCATGTAAATGTGGTCCCACATTTTTCATAAAAGGAAACTGAAATGACCATGTAATCACATGGCAAGGGATGGGTCCTTACGCAAATAAAGCCCCAATAATTATATACAAAAATAACAGTTCATAGTGGTAATATGCTTGCAGCAAATCTCGCAGAGTAGGTGAGATGATCTTCCATAAGGATCTCTTAAAAACTCCACTGGAAGACTTCTGTTAATGTGTAGAGCTGTCTCTACGAATGGCTTTCAAAATGATGGGTTTTTCAGGTGTCAACAGTCCCAATGTATTCAGCACCAACGGGATCTGAAACACAAGAGGGGTGGGGTGTGTGCATTTAAATACCACAAAATAAAGAACAATAAGATTTGAAACAAGAGCAACAGAGGTCTTTGCCTCCCTTTCTAAATGAAGCATGCACTCAAAGGTATCTCCACCTCTTTGAGCTTCAAGCAGATGTCTGTGGCCCATCACAAATAGGCTATAGTCTAGAACCCAGTTAACATTGGTACAAATGTGCGTTCCCATGCACGTCGAAAGACATCTCCACATGGTTCAACTGGAGACCAGGGGGAGCAATACAACATGGCTTGGGATCGCACATTGAGATGCACGTCTGGCATTGCGATGGCTGTGCACATCAAAATCTGGGCATGTTTAGAAAGAATGGGCATGTTTAGCCTGGAGAAGAGAAGACATGATAGCACTCTTCAAGCACTTCAAAGGTTGTCACACAGAGGAGGGACAGGATCTCTTCTCGATCATCCCAGAGTGCAGGACACGGAATCAAGGGCTCAAGTTACAGGAAGCCAGATTCTGGCTGGACATCAGGAAAAACTTCCTGACTGTTAGAGCAGTATGACAATGGAACCAGTTACCTAGGGAGGTGGTAGGCTCTCCCACACTAGAGGCCTTCAAGAGGCAGCTGGACAACCATCTGTCAAGGATGCTTTAGGGTGGATTCCTGCATTGAGCAGGGGGTTGGACTCAATGGCCTTATAGGCCCCTTCCAACTCTACTGTTCTATGATTCTATGAAAAGGTCTGTTAGGGTTGCTAATTATTAGCAAAAGGAAAATCTCAGAAGATAGCAGAAGATTTTTGCCTTGATTTCCTGAGACATGGCGATTGCGATTTTAAAATCTGCAATTGGTTATGACCTCTGCCATCAGTCACATTCAGTATTATAGCCCCTGGAATTTTAGGTTTACACATTGAAGTTCTCATGGGGTGGATAATGATCAAACCTAAAAATCCAGGGTCTGTAAAATCTTTGATTTAGGAGCTTGTATATTTGATGACTCCTAAAGTTCTCAAGTTGGGTGGTCAGGTTGTGCAAACAACACCTGTTGAAATTCCCTATTCTACACAACTGTTAGTAGTGCAGGAGTTTTATACTGGCTTTTTTTTGCCCTCGGGCATCCTATGAATTTTTTGTGAACCGCCCAAAGAGCTCCAGCTATTGGGCAGTATAGAAATGTAATAAATAAATAAATAAATAATAAATATGAATCTCAAGGCACCTTGAGAGTTACCTTTCTTTAAGAATGTAGATTGAAACAAGGGTTTTGCTTTCTAGGAAATGCCATATTCAAAATGGGCTCAAGTTACAGGAAGCCAGATTCCGGCTGGACATCAGGAAAAACTTCCTGACTGTTAGAGCAGTACGACAATGGAACCCATGAATTAGGGAAGTTGTGGGCTCTCCCACACTAGAGGCATTCAAGAGGCAGCTGGACAACCATCTGTCAGGGATGCTTTAGGGTGGATTCCTGCACTGAGCAGGGGGTTGGACTTAGTGGTCCTATAGGCACCTTCCAAGTCTACTATTCTATGATCCTATGATCTGCTTCTGCATATAACTCTTCCTTGTTGGATTGCACCAAGCATAGGGAAGGAAGGATTAGCAAGAGACAGACTTAAGCAAAATGCTATTATGGCTGCATACGAGTGCTTTGTTTCTGTTGTGGAAGGAGGACCAAGGGGTTAAAGCAACAGAAACACTGGCTACACCTTCCGAAATACTCGAAGTTACGTATGTTGTAGACAAGGCGTTACCTGTCGAGTATTTACTTGCCAGAAGCTTTCTCTGCATGACAGTTTCATTATACTCCCTGTCTCTGCTACAGGGAGAAAGCTTGATTTAATTCAGGCTGGCTGTTTTCCTTCTATATATGAGTGCAGATCGATCCTGGTGGTTCCTCACCTGTGTTTCTTTGCAGGGCCTGAAGGTGAAATTTTGCATCAGGCGGGCAGCAGCTGCCTTCATGGTAAGGAGGGCAAATCTCATCCCAATGCAGTTCCTGGGACCAGTTCCGAAAGGCATGTAAACGTAGGGGCTGATGCTGTCTTTGTTCTCTTTACTGAATCTGTTAACAGAGGGAAGCAGGGAGGATGACCTGTTAATTGCAAGGATCTGAACAAATGGATTGGTCTGATAAAAGGTACCAGTTTTCACTTGATCCTCTCCCCCTAGGACTATCAGAGCTAATATTTATTTATTTACTTATTTATTTATTTAAAACATTTATATCCCATCCTATATCGTTAAGATCTCAGGGCGGCATACAGTATAATAAAACAATAAATATGCACAGCTAAAAACAAATTATACCATGAACCAAGTTAAAACAATACATAATTTAAAAGCATTGAAACTATTAAAACAGTTAACGTGCCAGAGCATGGCTTAGCATGTCGTCTGAACAGGTTCAATGTGGGTTAGGTCAGAGCTCTCCACAATCCAGAACCCTCCATGCTTTCTGGGGCTGAAAAATGGCTGAATGTGGTCCTTGCACATTATTATGAAGAGATAGCACTCTTCAAATACGTAAAAGGTTGTCACACAGAGGAGGGCCAGGATCTCTTTTCGATCCTCCCAGAGTGCAGGACACGGAATAACGGGCTCAAGTTAAAGGAAGCCAGATTCCAGCTGGACATCAGGAAAAACTTCCTGACTGTTAGAGCAGTATGACAATGGAACCAGTGACCTAGGGAGGTGGTGGGCTCTCCCACCCTAGAGGCCTTCAAGAGGCAGCTGGACAACCATCTGTCAGGGATGCTTTAGGGTGGATTCCTGCACTGAGCAGGGGGTTGGACTTGATGGCCTTGTAAGCCCCTTCCAACTCTGCTATTCTATGATTCTATGATTCTGTGTTTAATTACATTTCTTCCATGGCCAGTATAAATGGCTTTCTTCTCCCTTCGCCATTATTCCTCCCAACAATGGGGTACAAGCCTTCGGTCAGGTGTCCAATGATGCCTAACATTTATGCTGTCCTTGACCTGCTGTCTGTACTTTTTTTAGTGGAGATGCTGATACTGAACCAGGGCATTCTTCTTGCAACACATGTGCTCTACTACTGGCCCCTCATCAACAGATATGTACTATAATGGTGCATGGAAGGAAGAATGAGTACTATCAATATAGAGAACCTAACTTCTGTTCACAGGTACTGTTGCGACATTTGTGCTAAAGAGCTATTTGTCCAAGGCAAGAGGAAACCAATGTGCAACATGATAGACTTCCATTACAATCTTTAAAAAATATTTGTGTGTGTGTGTTTGTTTAAAAAAAACTCTCTTAGGAAGAGAAAAGGGGGGAACCCTACATTCTACAAGAGAGACATTCCTGCATTGAGCAGGGGGTTGGACTTGATGGCCTTGTAGGCCCCTTCCAACTCTACTATTCTATGATTCCATGACTCCTGTAAGGTAAGTTAGGCTAAGAGACAGGAATTAACCCAAGGACTGGTCTCTCCACTACACCACCCCTGATTAGTAGAAGCAAATAGAGACAGCAAGATAAAATGGTCCCATCTAGTACCTTTCGGGTCTAAATTCTTTGGGTTCGTCCCAGTATTCAGCTTCGTAATGCATGATAGTGGGTGGAATCATCACCACAGTTCCTTTTGGAATGAGGACTCCATTTATCTCTACCGTCTTCTTGCAGACCCTTTCGATGCGACCGCCGACTGGATACATCCGGAGGACTTCACTCAGGGCCATGTCAAGGTATTCCAATTGCATGAGAGAGTCATAAGTGTATTGAGCCTTTGAGAGAAAAAGAGAGAGAGAGAGTTATGAAAACATGTTTGTCACCATTTTTGTTGGCTGAAAGTAGGTCAACGATTCTCTCAATGTGAGGCATTTGTCATCTCAGACCAGGGCCTCTAGTATCAAGAATGGGAACATCTGATTCTCTGAGTTGCTGGATTGCTTTGTGCTGCTCTGCAGCGCCTCCACTGTAGATGGCGAGATGGTGCTAATGCATCAACTTGCTCAACAAGGGCCACATAGCACAAAGGTCCAATATTTATTAAAAGTTCCAGATGGAAGCCTCCAGAATGAAAGTTTTGCTTCTTAATTCTAGGTATGTTTGAGGCGGAGAGGTAGCCTGCAGCTGCTCCAAGGTGAGGGTAAAGGTATTCTGTCCATCAGTATTCCCCATCCTGGTGACCTCCAGATGCATTGAACTACAGCTCCCATTCATGATGTGTGATGGGAGTTGTAATTCAAAAAGGCGGGATATAAATAAATGTAATGAATCAATTCAACAGCTCTAGAGGGGAAGTTGCCGGTGAAGATGCTGAAGCTAGGGAAAGTGGAAGGCAAAAGGAAGAGGGGCCGACCAAGGGCAAGATGGAGGGATGATATTCTGGAGGTGACGGACTCGACCTTGGGGGAGCTAGGGGTGGCGACGGCCAACAGAAAGCTCTGGCGTGGGCTGGTCCAGGAAGTCACGAAGAGTCGGAAGCGACTGAATGAATAAACAACAAGAGGGGACCCGGTTGAGAAAGCCTGTTTACATTCTCGGAGGTACTTTGTTCTACAATGCTACGTCATATCCATTTGGTTTAAAACCAAAAGTGGCAAGAGCACAGCTGGGTAAGTGTTGGTGCTTAGGAGTTACACCACTGTGTGAATCTAATGCATGGTGTAGAGAAAGTGGATAGAGAGATGTTGTATTTTTCTCGCTACTAGAACTAGGTTTGTAACATGAAGCTGATTGGTGGGAGATTTAGGGCAGATCAAAGGAAGGACTCGTTCTCACAGTGCGGACTGGTACTATGGAATTTGCGACCCCAAGGTGTCGTGATGGCCACCAATTTGGATGGCTTTAAAAGGGGATTGGACAAATTCATGGAGCAGAAGGCTATCAATGGCTATTAGTCGGGATGGCTATAAGCCACGTCCTGCTTGTGGGTTTCCCGTGGGCAGCTGGCTGGCCACTGTGAGACCAGAATGCTGGAGGAGATGGACCCTTGATCTGATCCTGCAGGGCTCTTACTTTTTTCTTTTTCTTCTTTTGCTTTCTTAATGGCAGGGCTTACCTTATTGGGCAGAACGGCATCAACCTCATCCTGCAACTTTTGCTGAACATCAGGGTTGATGGCCAATTCATACAACAAGTAGCCGAGGAGGTTGCTGGTGGCCTCGTAGCCAGCAAATATGAATATAACAGCTTGTGCCATGATCTCCTCATCAGTCAAAGCTGTAGGAAGAAAGGAAGGCAGTGGTGAGGGCCAGATTTGAGGTAAGCGACATGTGTGATAATGTACACAAGAGGTGCAAGGCAGGGTCAGGCTTGCCTTCTTTCATGGTCCACGGGCAAGGCTAAGAGGGTGGGATTTCAGCTCGAATTTCTGGTATTGTTAATTAACATTTGTACAAAGTAAAGTAAACATGGATTCCTGCCAAGGCTGCTATGTTTATTTTTCAGGTTGGCTTATAGAGATTGAGTTCTCTCCCTCTCCTTCTGCCTCTCTCTCTCTCTCTCTCTCTCTCTCTCTCTCTCTCTCTCTCTCTCTCTCTCTGCCTCCACCTCTGCAAGAAGAGGCCCCGACTAGGGGGGTTTGTGCTGTCAGCTTCTGAAGCCACCACAAGAGCTTGAAGGAGCTGTTGGGGCAACCCAAGGCCATCCCAATAGGTTTTGTCTCCTGGAATGAAGAACATGAACAGAAGCTGAGAAGAAGCTGAGTTTCCTTCGACAGTGGTGATGAGACCGTGTCCTCTACCACAGTGCTGACTCCAGGTTTTTGCAGGCCCTTGTGCCAGGCACCTTCAATGAGTCTTTCTTCTCACCGCCATTGTCACCATCCTTGCTCCTCATCCTCTTATCATCGCTCGCACATGCTTGCTTGACAAGCAGGGAGAAAATGAGCAAGCAGGCTATGGCATCTGCTGCTTCTCCTTCTCACCACCACCGTTGTATGGGCCAGAGCAAGAGACAGGTGAACAAGCAGGCTGTGATGGTGAAGAGAAGGAGCAATCTCAGGAGCTTTCCTCGGCAGGCCCATGCTGGGGTGTGGGCCTCAGAGCAAATGCCCAACCATGCCTACCTTTGACCTAAAGATGACAAAATGTTAATTTAACACCAGTGTTTTCACACACTCCTTTCCAGAAATTATTATTATTATTATTATTTATTTATATAGCACCATCAATGTACATGGTGCTGTACAGCGTAAAACAGTAAATAGCAAGACCCTGCCGCATAGGCTTACATTCTACTAAAATCATAGTTTTTGTGAACCGCCCAGAGAGCTTCGGCTATTGGGCGGTATAAAAATGTAATAAATAAATAAATAAATAAATAAATAAATAAATAGTAAAGCAATAAGGAGGGGAAGGGAATGCAAACAGGCACTGGGTAGGGTAAACAGGCACAGGGTTTAACTCGACTCCCATAGAGGACAGAGATGTCCTCCCTATAATAAATGGGCAAGCCACAACATTTGAGAGTCAAATTCATTTTTCTGTTGCAGGAGGGTTACAGCTGTATGTTGACTTCTCTGAAATTAGCACCCATGTTGCTAATGGGTGCATAATTCATGGGCCTGGACCATATGGGTGCTTCTTTGTGGGCGAGGCTTCTCTCCTTTGACCTTATTAAATGGTGTCTTCCATCCACAATCCATATATTGCCATATGCAGCCTTGATAACGAAAACTGGTCTGAGCCCTCTGGCTCCAATTAAGTCCTGACAATTAGTCATTATTTCAAATGATTACCTTTATTCACACCATTGCCATCCTGGTTTATTGCTGCTTTTTGGGATTCGATCATCATTCGTAAGAAATCCATTCTGCCCTGGAAACAGAAATAAGTGGTCAGAAACGCCCAGGACTTCCACTTGCTGAAGGACAACCTTGAGAACATGTCTACTCAGAAGTAATTCTGGTGGAGATCAATGGGGCTTGCTTCCAGCTAAGTAGATATAGGATTGTAGCCAAATTCTGGTGGAAGTTACTTCCAGGAACAAGCGGTTTGGGATCACAGCTAAAACGGAATTCTGTTTTATATATATATTAAATCTAACAGTGGATGTGTGTTGCATTTCATGATAGAAAAGGAAAGGAAAGGAACCTCTCGTGCAAGCACTGAGTCATTACTGACTCTTGGAGGGACGCCAGCTTTCGCTGACATTTTCTTGGCAGGGTGGTTTGCCGTTGCCTTCCCCGGCCGTTATTACCTTTCCCCCAGCTAACTGGGTACTCATTTTACCGACCTCGGGAGGATGGACGGCTGAGTCGACCCGAGCCGGCTGCCTGAAACCAGCTTCCGCTGGGATCGAACTCAGGCCGTGGCGAGAGTTTCAGCTGCAGAAACTGCTGCTTTACCGCTCTGCACCATGCTGAAAAGGGCGATCAATGGAATCCAGTTGGAATCATCCCTAATTTTGAGGTTCCTGCTGTCATTGCATTGCACTGAAATACTCAGGAAGACTTTTTGCGTACACAGATTGGCCTAAGACATCAGCAAAGATTCTGACATTTTCCATACTAGAACGAAGCGTCCAGAATTCAAAAGAAATTCCTGCATGCCGTCTAAAAGTTGAGTGAAATCCAGATTCTGCTGAGTCATTTCCAAAGCAGAACCAAGCCACGCTTTGCATCTCTAACTAGATACTGTTGTTTTTATACTGTTGTTTTTATGTTTCTGATGATTTTTAAATTTTGTATACTTTTTTTAATGTTTACTGTTTTTAATTTTTTATTTTTTTTTGAACCGCCTAGAGAGCTTCGGCTATGGGGAGGTATATAAATGTAATCAATCAATAAATAGAGCCTTAATTGCATCCCAAACCTTAATTAATTAATTTACAGGCATCTGCACCACTTCCAAACGGTACAGTCTCTGATTCTGTGTTTTTTTTTAAAAAAAAATTCATCTGGATTAACTCAACAGGGTGGGGGGATGGAGAATATCTTGGTGTTTTCTTACCGTTTCTTGTACTTTTTCCCGTTTTTCCTTAATTTTTTTTATTGACCTTGCAAAGAACTCTACTGCTTCGCTGGAGAACAAGCTAACGTTCATCATGTTCAAGACAGGAGTGAGCCATGGAAAGGCAACTAGAGGAAGAAGGGCAGAAGCATCAGAAGAAGGGAATATTATCATAGCCACCGACTCCTGTCTTGTTAGCTATTTAGAGCAGAGAGGCACAGGTGAATCCATCCTGTTTTCTACAACTTTGGAACTCTTTGAAGCCCAAAGTCATCTGCCCTGCATTTTTGCATGCAATTTCCCCTAATCATCCCAGCGTTTTTGGTTGCAATTTCTTTGACAAGATTTTCAGCAAAGTGTGAAAACTAAAAGAGGGGTTCATTAGTGCTGGAAATGCAAACTCGTATTAAAATGCAAACTAAACAAATGCTTCTCTTATCCCTACTCTTTGGCTTCCTGTGGCTTTTTGTGTCATGTGAACCCAGTGGCAGGGGTTGATCGAGGGTTATGCAACCTTCAAATAGTCCTAAAATAAACTATAGGTTATTTGGGGGTTATCTAACCCTCAAACAAGCCCTGCTGCCTGGGTTTGCATGGCCCAACAAGCCATGACAGACCAGAAACCTGCAAAAATGGCACCCATGGGTGCTTGACACAATGCAACAGCTTCCTTGGGAAGTTAACCCACAGTGGGCTGTCAGGATGTATGAACAGGCTCACTGTAAAGGGTGGATCTCTGAGGAGGGGAGATCACACAATATGCCCCCTCCCCATTGCTACTTCTGAGATGGAGGAGTGCTCCCTGTCCATATAACAGGATCTTTAAATTGCCTGAGCATTTGAACCATGCTAGAGGCCATACAAGCAAATGCCCGGGCTGCAAATTAACTAAGCATATGCAATTTGACCAGTTTATTACATTTTCTAAAATGTGGTTTTGCTGGTCACAGCTCGTAAGATTGATGAGCCCGGGTTGCCAAGTGCCCGTGATGAGAGAGGGACTGAAATTGCCGCGGTTACAACTGGTTAGTACAACTTTCAAAGCAGCGGTGCCAACTTACACAATAAAATGAAGAGCGGGGAAAATAGATTAAACTTCACAAGTTTCTTTCCCTCCTTGACGAAGGGGTCTTTGGGATTGTTCATGGAGTCGGTGTTCACTCCAAAGGAGCTGCTGGTGACAACATCCATGCTGTAGGCTCCCAAAATTCTGAACAGAGGCAGAAAATGGAACAGAAAGAAGACTTAAATAAGAGAAGTAATTTTGCCATCCATTTTGGAAGTCGTTGGGGGTGGGGGCATTCACTATATTCCAGGCCCAACTCCCTCTGTTAACAATGTCTTCTATTTCAGCTGGTACAGAATTCAGTTGCCAGGATGTTGATGAACATCAGGCATCCATTTCATGTCACACGAATTCTGTACTGGGTGCACTGGGTGCCTATTCATTTCCAGGTTCTGTTTAAAGTGCTGGTTTTAACCTTGACCCCAGTATGCCTATGGAGGCCAAAGTGCTATCCTCAATCACCCAATCTCTAGGTAGATGTTTGAGGGGTGTTGGAAGCCAGCACCTAACTGTGTGGGGGGTTAGGCTTAGCTCACCCCACTGTCATGCCTCTTTTGCTCATTAACAAGGACTCCCTGCCCCCTGCATTTTCTATGATTGGTCCAAATCACAGAATGGCCACTGTCAGATGTAACAGGTGTTGTTGTTGTTGTTGTTTAAAAAACAACCTACTGCCTTTCCAGGACTTTCTGCTTCCACTTTCTTTTTGGGATTACTATCAGCTCAATTACACAGACGGCCACAGGCAGCCATGTGGTTTGAACTGAGTACTTCCTCCCTCTATGTGCTCCATTCACTTTAATGAGACAGTGCCATCTAGTGACAGAATTAAAGTACAACACCAAGTTTACACGCTAGGCAACACCGCTTTTTCTTGAATATTACCACATTATCTCTGGAGGTTTTTAGAAAAGCGAGATTTCCAGGGAATAACGTAGGAGATGTCCTGAACATTGACGATGTCATGTAATGGACCCATGAACTTCCATGAGTGGGCAATCACGAGCATGCAATAAATCACTTGTTTAGAGGAGCTGGCCAGAGGGGCTTCTGGCTCAATAGCCACAAAAGGAAGCTTTTCCCTCTCTCCTTTTAATCTGCACTTTATAGTTGCACCTTTTCTGCTCAAAACATTCTAGCAATGGCTCCCTCATCATCTCACTCCTACCCTGGAAAACCTATTCGACAGACTTCAGTCACAGCCATCGTAAATGTCCCTCTTTTCACCCAGGCCTTCAGGTAGGCCTATCCATCACCTCAGAAAGCCTGTTTCCTCAAAGAGCATATTTCCCCACTCCCCACAAAGATGAATGAGTCACACGACTTGTTGTATCGGGCATCTACTCACTCTTTAATATCCAAGAGCTCTCCTTTTTCGACTTTTTGCCCCACATGTTTGATCAGGCTTTCTACATGATGTTGGATAATGGGCAGGGTCTGAAACCGGGATGGGGGTGGGTGGGAGAGAGATTAAAAAAAGCAAATAGTCATTTATATTCCTCCACTCAAAGTAACTTCTAAAACTATCAAAACTGTATCAAAACATACAGTGCCAGTGTCAAGGGTGGGAATGCTTGGGCATCTGTCCAGGGCCCTCACCCAGGCAGAGGCCCACAGACAAAAGCCCCATTGAGTTGCTTCTTGTCTTTGCCATTGTTCACCTGTCTCCTGCTCTGGCCCAGACCATGGTGGTAGTGAGAACAGGGGACGCTGCTGTCTATTTGCTCACTGGCAGGGCCGGCCCTTCCATGAGGCTGAGTGAGGCAGTTGCCTGAGGCAGCAGATTTGGGGTGTCATAAAAGGCCAGCAAATGGTGAGTTATTTGCTTTGTTATTATTATATTTCTACTTTCATGGAAGGGGGTTATGGCATGTTCTGCCACATGTACCAAAATAATTCAGCTAACCTTGGGTACTATGCACCTTGATGTGGGAGGGAGGGGGCAGCATTTGCTGCTCTGTCTCAGGCAGCAAAATATCTCAGGCTGGCCCTGCTGCCTGGGTTACTGCCGGTCAAACAAGCAAGGGACAGCAGTGATGAGAAAGAAGGTGAGGAGCGATAGCAGCTGGTGAGAGGGGAGACTCAATGAGGGAGGGCCCCCATTGAGGGTGTCTTACACATGACCTCTCATAATCCTAGAGCTGGCATTGACCGTTATGTCTAAGTGCCACTGTCTAAGATCTTCAGGGCCGCCATCTTGAGTGCATGGATGAGTATCTCAATACTTCATAGCATCGCAAAGGGAGAGAGGAGGATATTGGATAGATCCTCTACTCCTTATCATGTTTGGGTTGCAAAGGAAGTCCCATGGGGCTTGCTTCTGAGTAGACCTACCTAGGATTATGCCGTTAATGACTAAACCAGTCTTGGGTGGGAGTTTGGGGTGATGAATAGCTTGGTTATAAGACTCAGAGGGATATATTGCAAGCCATCGCCTAATTCTCACCTCCTTCAGCTTCCCACTGGTGAAGGTTGGTGAGAGAATCATGCGGATCCGCTTCCACGTCTCATCTTCAGCTAGTGAAACAGCAGTTCTCAATTTGCCTGTTGGGCCAAAACTCTGAGTGGGAGATTAAAAAGAGAGGGGAGCTTGGTCATCATTACTGTTTTTCTCATGGAGGACCCTCTAATAAGCTCCTAAGAAAGCTGAAACTGATCCATAAAACCATTTGAGAACCACTTAATCATTCCTTCTAATAGTGAACTCTGGTGGCAGAGTGCCTACCCATTTGGAAGTATAACAGAACTACCCCAAAAATAAGGTTGTGGTTGTCTGTATGTTTAAAGGACTGCCCGCCCTCACCAGCCCAGGCATGCACATGAATACCATATAAGTTTGTAAATTAGAAGATATGTTTTTAACTCCGCCCCTGCAAATGGCCTGACTAGCTTCTGTACCAAGAAAATGCTCAGGTTTGTGGAGCACACGATGAGAAGAAAAATGTGCCATCCCTCACTCCCAGAATTCCCCCTCAAGGCTATTACAAGGCTCCAATTCCAGGCTGACTCAAGCCCCCCCCCCCATTTAAGAGGTGCCGATACACTGTACCGCAACACTTTGTTACAGTGCCCACTTGTAACTGTTTATTTGTTTTTATTTATTATTGCATTTATATCCTGCCTTTTTTTCCTTCAAAGAACCCAAGGCGGTTTACATAATCCTCCCCTCCATTTTATCTTCACAACGACAACCCTGTGAGGTAGGTTGGGCTGAGACTCCGTGACTGGCCCAAAGTCACCCAGTGGGTTTCCATGGCCGAGTGGGGACTAGAACCCAGATCTCCCGACTCACAGTCCAACACTTTAGCCACTATACCACACTGGGTCTTGTTTGCTTTCTTCCCTGGAGCGCTAGACTCTATTGGGAAATCCCAATGATTTTCTTCCGCATCAAGAACACGGATAAAAATGGAAACTTACCCGCCGATTGGTGAAGACAGAGTAGCACTCTTTCACCAGGACAGTTTTAATTATGGCAGGATCAGTAATAGCCAACACAGGCTGTCGTCCATCATAAAACCTAGGAGAAACATTCAGTCGATTAAACTGTGCATACCGCCATGGGTGGCAAAATGCAAAACTGCAGCTGAAATAGAACAGTCTCACTCAGTTCCCACCCACCCCGATGCTAGCCATCTCTCTTCTTCATAATGTCTTAAAATAAAGTCCACCTTTTAATCTACCAATCAATTTGACTGAAGTTTGCCCCCCCTCCCAAAAGAAATGCATACTCACCCCCACATTTTCCCATACTTTTTATAACAGCTTTCGTCAAACGTCGACACTCCCTGTAATAGAAATTTCAAGGCTGAGTTAAAATTGCAGATATGGGGTCTGGAGTGACTGAGATCCATTACAATGATCAGTCACCACAAAATTCACCAGATGATACCGGTTTTGTGAAGAGCTAGTCGCCTGTGGCGAGGAAAAAACAGATCCAGCCAAGGCATTTGTCAATGTGTAAAGAGATGTTTTCTCGGTGACCCCTGATGTGCCCAAATGAACAAACACAACCCCATGTGAGCTGGTAAGATGTGCGCTGGTAAACCCTTTTGGCCAGGTTAAAAGGAAATAATAATAATAATAATAATAATAATAATAATAATAATAATAATAATAATAATTCTCCGCCTCTCCATCCTGATTGAGGTGAGGAACAATGGTAAGTATAACATTTATAAAATACTGATTAAAAACATAGTATACATTTTTAAAACTTCCTAAAAACGTACTAAAAGCATCCTAAAATTCCCCTGGATAGGCCTTCCAGAAGAGAACAGTCTTTATCGCTTTCTTAAATGCTGAAAGACTGTTTAGTCTTTCTGTTAAAGACTGTTAAGTCTTCTCCGGCAGGCCATTCCACAGTCTGGGAGAAGCAGAAGAGAAGGTCCTCTGAGTAATACCCATCAGCGTAGTTTTGGCTGACTGAAGGAAATTCATCCCAGAGAACCTGAGTATGCGGGGTGGATTGTACGGGGCGGATATACTGTAGCTTTGCAATTCCCCTTTTGTTTATTCAGCCAAGATAGATCCCCCCCCCCACAAGTAACTGGGCTGAAAAAGGGCTCATGCCACCCTGACACAGTCGCCCTGAGCTGAATGGGATCTTTGCCTTTTGCAAGATAAGTTTTTGCTACTTGTACTCTGTGGCTGGACTATCTGTCCCTCTTTCCCCAACAATCAATCCATTAGTGAGTGATCTCTCGGCTTTTCTGCCATTTCTTCCCCATTCTGAAAGGTGGAAATGCCTCTCCTAAAAGCTTAGTTACTGCCATTAAGCACTTTAAGCTAAAATAGTCTGGCATATTCGGTACTGAGGCTCCACCCATCACTGGAACGCGGGCCCCAAAAGCTTCTCCAAGATGAAATTTGGCCCTCCGAAATTTGGCCTCTGGAGCAGGACTTCTGAAAGAGCCCTAGTCTGGAGGAGGCACATCTGAGATTCATTATTCAGCACTGTACAACAACAACAGTTTATTGTGGTCAATAGACCATTCCAGCAGATAAAAATTTTACATACAGCAAACTGAACATACCATTAACTATTGACTATTAAAAGTCAGGCGGTCATAGAAGATCTAAAAGAAATGGCCAGGTTAAAAAACTTGGCCACTTGCTCAGTGGTATTTATTAATGTTTCAGGTGTCCATGACACCCATCAAGGACCCAGCTCACAAGTAGCACGAAATCACTGTAAACACTCTCCCCTCCCTTGTCATGACCCCAGAGTTCTGCTGTGAGCTGGACGCAGACTCAGGCTGAGGAAACTGTGGTCGCAACAGAGGAGGCCCCTGGCCTGAGCTGCACTAGCAGAACCAGAGATCATCACCCCAAGCCCAAGATGCCAGAGACCCCCTGAGCCGGAGAACCATCATCCTGGACCAACAACGGTGTCTCTTGAGGCTAGTTCCAGCACCAGGACAGCATCCTCATCCTCAAGAGTTCCACCTGGCATGAGCTCTCAGAGAGATGGAGGAGTCCTTGTCTCCAGGCCAGAGTCTGGGAAAGGGTTCCTGGACTGAAGCAGAAAAGACTTCAGTCTGGTCTCAGACTTTATCAGTGCAGGTTGCTCACTATGAGCGCTCCAGGGTGCTTCAACATCTGGTCGGCCTTGTTGCACTGAACTCCGTGGGCTCCTGCATTAGACTAGGGTTGTTGCGAGCAGCTAACTGGGTCCAGGAATTCAATGGACTCCCCCATGTCTGCCCCACCCTAGACCTAGCCAGGTGCCACCAGCACGACCATGGGCCATAGCTGTAAGCAGAGGCAAACGGTGACAGCAGCAGCTGCGGGGCAAGCACCTCATGGAACAGACCCGGGTGAGTTTGTCCATCCCTACTTTAGACCAGAACATGACTCCCCTCCTCTTCCCTGAGCTTGGAAGACGAAGAGATTGGAAGCTTCTGTTTCTGAACTAAACGTGATGTCTGAACTTGAAGAAGGAACTGTGGCTTGTTTAAGGGAAGAGTGAGCAATTTGTGGCCCTCCAGATGTTTTGGATTACAGCTCCCATCAGCCCTAGGTGGCATAGCCACAAGTTGCCTACTCCTGGTTTCAGCTATGGAATGAGAACAGGCCAGGATCTGTAACAGGCCAGGATCTATCCTGGCTTGTCTAGTTGAAACAAACCACAATTGCCTGAATTTGGACATCGTGGGGAACTGTGGTTAGTTTAACCCTGGAAGTATTTTCTCTACTCCTCTGGCAAGGGGAAGAAAAGGAAGCACATGAGCCCGAGGTCCAGGCAGTGCTAGAACCCAACCACATTGTTCAATGCCTCATGGCTAACAAAAAATGTAGAGATTTGTGAGCTTACTTTGCGATAGGATAGCGTACTGCCAAAGAAAGGGAGGGGCTTCGGTCCTGGAATACCCAACTTTTGGAAGACACCATAAGGCCAGACCCCATAGCTGTAAAACAACGTGGGAGATAATTACATATTGCAAAGCGTCAGGAAGACCTAGATGTTACTTTACATACAGCGATGGTTGCAACAATGGCTGCACGAGGAAGCAAAGGTTATTATTACATCAAGCTCTGGTGCAACCTATAGTCCATTTCTAGGCTGGAAAGTGCCATGGAGTTTGATGCACCGGTTCACATGCACATACAGCCCTTGGTGGTAGTAACATCAAGTGGCCACTTACATGTGTGAAAGAACCACCACAATTCAAACGTCGCAGGTGGAATTTACATTTCCCTTCCTTTGTTTCTGACAGAGTTCAGGCCGGCCCAACCATTAAGCAGTGTGAAGCAGTTGCCTCAGGTGGCAGCTTCTGGGAGGCAGCAGCAAGGTGTTGGAGGAAAGATCTATGTGCTGCGTGGGTGGTTGCGTGCTTCCTAAATTAGCCTGCTGCCTTCAGGTGCAGTGGAGGATGCTGTCCAATCTCCAATGTTGAACATGTCTCCAATGTTCAACTGCCAGTCCAACTGGCTTTTGTACATGGAACTGGAGGGGGCGCCATCCTGTCAGGCCGGCCCTGGACAGAGTTGGTTCATACTTTCTGCTATGAATCATCAAGTGTAGAGTAATCAAGTGGTGTATAGACATGTGTGAATGGGTCCCTGAGGGATTCTAATATCTTATGGGTGAGGATCTAGAAACCTCAGCCCTAGATATGTGGTGCCAGAAGCAATGCCAGCTCCCAGTTTTTGAGGGTTTTTTGGGCAAGACACCCTCCATAGGACCCCTCCTTCAATGAGTTGACCTTCTGGCCATCATTGTCACCAGCTGATATTGCTCTTCCTTTTCTTTCTCAACATTGCTCCCACTTTCTTGCTTGACCAACAGAGGTCCAATGTGCTAGTAGGCCATGGCATCTCCTTCTCACTGGCCTTCCTTCTTCTCACTTCAGTCCGTTGGTCTCGGTCCACCACTCTGCCGCTAAGATCATCTTCTTGGCTCACCGCTCTGACCATGTTACTCCACTTCTGAAATCTCTTCATTGGCTTCCAATTCACTTCAGAATCCAATATAAACTTCTCCTGTTGACCTTCAAAGCTTTTCACGGTCTAGCTCCTTCCTATCTCTCCTCTCTCATCTCACACTATTGCCCCGCTCATGCTCTTCGCTCCTCTGATGCCATGTTTCTCGCCTGCCCAAGGGTCTCTACTTCCCTTGCTCAGCTTCATCCATTTTCTTCTGCTGCCCCTTACGCCTGGAACGCTCTTCCAGAACATCTGAGATCCACAAGTTCAATCGCAGCTTTTAAAGCTCAGCTAAAAACTTTTCTTTTTCCTAAAGCTTTTAAAACTTGATTTTGTTCTGACTTTTATACTGTTAGTTTTACCCTACCCTGTGCCTGTTTACCCTACCCACTGCCTGTTTGCATTCTCTTCCCCTCCTTATTGCTTTACTATGATTTTATTAGAATGTAAGCCTATGCGGCAGGGTCCTGCTATTTACTGTTTTACTCTGTACAGCACCATGTACATTGATGGTGCTATATAAATAATAATAATAATAATAATAATAATAATAATAATAATAATAATAATAATCTCCTGCTCCTCCTTCTTACCACCACTGTTGTCTCAGCCAAAGCGAAAGGCAGGAGAACAAACAGGTTGCAATGGTGAAAAGGAGGAACAGTGGACCTCAGCGGGTGCCCAACCACACCTACCCTTAATACCAGTCTTGGCTAGAAGCCCAATGCTCAGGCAAATACTGTAGAAGAAGCTTTTGAGGAATGTGGACAAGGACATGAAGCTTCATACTGGTGTGTTGCCAATTTAACCCTTTTCTCTGGCTTGCCACTTTGTTTAAGAGTTGCGGTCAGGGCAGGAGTGGACCGCAGGAGTTGTGGTCAGGGCAGCCCATGAGGTCCTCCATTTTGGACGCGGGTTGTTTTACTGCTCAGGTGGAAAACAAAACCAGACTTCTGGTTACTGCTGATAAAAAATAAAATAAAAGGGAAAGTGATGTTCCATTTAAATGAAATTAGCTTAGCTGTTAAAAAAAAAACACCAAAAAAACACGGCAGCACTCCGTCCTTTAATAAATAGAACACAACGTTGGAATGAAAGATGTTCAAAACCTTTCCCAGAGGCGGTGAGGTTGTTAATGTTAACTTCAGGAATTAAGCATTTACTCTGGGGGGAAAATAGGCAACATTCTCCCCCCACCCACCCCGGCCTCATCCTACTCCCACCTCTACTTTGGCAATAACTACTTTGTAAGTCTGTTTCATAAGCACAGCCGTTGATAAAGCCTTGTGTGCCTGCTGCTTCTGCAGAAATCTTCAGAGAGAGAGCGGGAGATAACCCGGAGGTAAAAGCAATCATTTCATAAAGGAATAGGTGCCCCACTGCAAATGGGGGACTTAAAGGCATTAGCGAAATAATAATAATAAAAAGAAGAAGGCCAGCTTCTCTCTTAGGCTCCTTGCCAGCTCAAGGCGAAGAGACAGAAAGAGAGAGACAGGAAGAAGAGAAAAATAAAAATGCTTCTTACACATATTTATTGCTGAGAAATCAAAGCAGAGCTAGAAGTTATGGCCCGAATTGGATTTTCATCAAGGAAGCCCTTTGTTTGGTGGGGGGGTGGCATTGCCTCCTTCCCGCCTTGATTTTCAGTTGGCAGCAGGCCTGAGCAGCTTCTGAATTTTATTTTTGAGGGACTCTCTCGGGATTTTACCAATAGGATTAATGTTTTCTGCTCATTGCAGACCACTTGTTCTTTCTCAGATGACGTGAATGTAGGCAAAAGTTAATCCCATGCATTCCTGGGGCATGCCGAGAGGTGTAGGGTTTTTCCCCTTCCTGAATTGCACCCTAAAAAGATCTCAGATAACCCCAGTTTGGGGACAGGGTTCAGAACCGTGGATAGCTCCTTAGAGCTCAGGCTGGTTTTGATTGAAAGCCAGAATGGATTCACAGCCCTGCCGAAAGTGGAGCCACCAGTATCCACTGGGCAGCTGACTCATCTCTAGTGTGTCGTAGTGGCTAGAGTGTTGGACTGGGAGTCGGGAGACCTGGGTTCTAGTCCCCACCCCACCATGAAGTTCACTAACGACTTTGGGCCCATCACAGACTCTTGGCCCAACCTACCTCACAGGGTTGTTGTAAGGATAAAATGGAGGATTATGCATGCTGCTTTGAGTTCCTTCAGGTGGAAAAAAGGCAGGGTATGGATGTAATAAATGCACGAACGAATAAATGCATAAATTCCCAGGGAAAGCTTGCATGAAAAGATGATTCGTAAGCAGTAGCCATTGCTGAACTTATCCTGGATCTGTTCCTCAAGCATCGCAAGGGCAGGTAGCCAGATAGAAATGGGACGTTTCCCACGTTATCTAACTGGACACTAGCGATAACGCAAATTATGTTGTGCTACTAGCGTGAGAGATCACTAGCGCCAAGGCCAAAATTATTAGCTGGTGCGATGGGTTTTCTGAGCCATCTCATTGCGCCAGCAAACGCTACTAGTGTTGCACTAGACGTCACTTCCATTAGCACAACTTAATGTATGCCAGTGCCTGTGTCTGACTGGATCCTGCTCTGGGTACCACCATCAAATGGAGACCAAGCTATGGGACAGCGACAGAAGAACAACATGGAGCCAGGAGGTGCTGAAATTCCCCCGATGTTTTCATGGCAGGTGCAAAGGAGATTGAACGACACGTGAGATTTTACTTACAGCAACAGGAGTCCTATGGATGTGATCAGAAGAGCCCACGTCTCAAAGGAGAAAAATGGAAGGAAGTCCATCCTTACAAATTCTCTTAGCTGTGGCTCTCCTTGGCTTGCGTCTCTTCTTGCTACGTTTGCAAAGGTTGGCGCTCTGGGAGAGACCCGTGAGAGAAAGCCCTGCCAGGTATTGTCCTCGCTGCTTCTATTCTTATCTGCTGGAACTCAGGTAGCTTAATGACTGAAAGAGGTTCGCATTGGACTTTTATTTCCTGTGAGAGGGGAGGAGCCATGTTGCCAATGAGGTGGGGAGGGAAGCTGACCTGGTCATGTGAGTCACACCTAATCTCTGGAAGCTGAAAAGGTCTTGCACAAATCAAACCAAAAAGAAAAAGAAAAAGAACCAGCAGTTTCTATATATTCATTTGTTTGTATCGTTTAAAAGAACAAACAGTTCTAACATTACATAAGCCTATTACAGTGATTTTGTTACCAATCGAGAAGTAGCTCCCTTTGTAATGGTGCACCTGATGGTGCTGAAAATCCCTATTTGAAGAGGCAGTGAATCGCAAACGATCTGATCATGCTATGAAATAGGGCTGAGGAACTAACATTCAAAGCTCAAAATGGCTTGGGGCCAGGTTATCTGAAGGAACACCTCCTCCCATATGTACCTGCCCGGACCTTAAAATCATCCACAGGGGTCCTTCTCCGTGAGCCCCTGCCAAAGGAAGTGAGGCTGGTGGCTACTAGGAGGAGGGCCTTCTCTGCTGTGGCACCCCAGCTGTGGAACGAGCTCCCCAGAGAGGCTCGCCTGGCGCCTACACTGTATTCCTTCCATCGCCAGCTGAAGACCTTTTTATTTTCTCAGTATTTTAACACCTAATTTAACTTAAATTTAAACCTTGCTGTTTAAGTTCCGTATTTTAATCTATACCAAATTCTGCTATATGGTTTTATCCTGGTTGTGCTTTTTTATATTGTATTTTGTATTTGTGTTTTTTAGACTGTTGGTTGTTTTGTTGTGCTTTTCATGGTTTTAATTTTTGTGACCCGCCCAGAGAGCTTCGGCTATTGGGCAGTATAAAAAATGTAATAAATAAATAAATAAAAACTATATCCCTCAAGTAAGTCACCCTCACAGGATTGTCCCCACTGCTCGGTCACATGATGTGCCGGTAATGTCACCCCTGCACTGTTTCTTAAGCAATCTTGAGATCGTCGTATTTCTCCAGCTCGATGCCACAACGCTCTGTTTTCAATCGTGTGGCCATCCATGCCATGCTCGGAACTGCTTGTGCTGTTCATTCTCCCCCAACTTGAATTGCTCTAACCACTAGTCATTCAGCGGGCATGCCATGCTGGTTTCATTGGTTTCCATTGGGTTGGTCATTTCTCCTCATGTCCTTCACCATTGCAGAGTATTCCCCGCCCTGCCCCCCACATCAGCATGTTAGCAGAGGTGCCTCCATTTTCTAAAGGAAGCTGTGAAGTAGCCATTATACACCAGGCGAAATGTCATGTACCGAGGGCGTTTTCAAGGGTGTCTTCTTGTATCTGTCTTATCTAACTAAAACAATGGCTTCGGCTCCAGGCAGAAAGTTAACTTACAGTAACTTACTGTTACAAAGGGATTGTTTTGCACAAGATAAGAAGGCTCTAGTGTTACGTTCTGATTGGTTAATATTGCTACTGGGCACTGCCCCTTTCAAGCTTCAAATGCTGTGCTGAATTCCCAATTTCTCTGTCTGACTACTCGCCTTTCAAGAGACTCAGATCTTGATTATAATCAATAAAGCGCTTTTGAACCCTCTGTCGCTGGAAGTGTGGAGTCGTGCTTGGGGGCTGAATTGGATCTCGTCCCTAAGGGCAAAGAACTTGTCTATCAAGCAGTACTGCGTTTTTCCTTATTATTATTTTTTAAATAGAACTACTCTGCACAGGTGCGATAACACAGTACCTACAGCAACACGACAAACGCACGTGCGCAGCTCTTTCAGGAAATGAGAATCAAAGGGGGGTTGGGTTAAGGGCAGGGTTCAGAAGGGCTATAAGCTCCGAGTCAGACCAATGGAACACTTCTATGCAGAAGCGATAAAGCGGGAGGCAGAGAGGGTGAATCGATGAAGAGGCATAATCGGGAGGAAACAAGGATTGGAGAGGAGTGCTGTGTCCCCAGATGTTAAAATGCGATGGGAAGTACACCATTCCCCAGACTGTTTCACAACTCTGTAAGAGCGAGTGTAGATCCAGCCCCAATTGTTTTAAAAATCTCTTCACTGGCTGCCAATTAGTTTCCGGGCGAATTATAAAGTGTTGGTTATCACATTTAAAGCCCTACATGGTTTGGGTCCAAGTTACCTGCAGGATCACCTTCTCCCATACAATCCGCCCCACATGCTCAGGTCCTCTGGGAAGAACTTCCTTCAGCCAGTCAAAACTAGATATTACCCAGAGGACCTTCTCCTCTGCTGCTCCCAGACTGTGGAATGGCCTGCCAGAGGAGACTCATCAACCTAACAATTTTTTAGCGTTTAAGAAAGCTATTGACTGATCTCTTCCAGCAGGCCTTCTCAGTGGAATTTTAGGATGTTTTTAGGATGTTTTAATAATGTGTACTTAGTTCTTAATCAATTTTATGTATCTATACTTATTGTTGTTGCCTGCCTCGATCCAAATGGAGAGGCGGGTAAGAAATAAATTTATTATTATTATTATTATTATTATTATTATTATTATTATTATTATCATTATTATAGATGTTCCCCTCTCCCCAACTTAGAGCTAACTTTGGTTTTATTTCTCAAATTTATTCCTTGTTCCACCTGCATCTTCCATTTCTCTACTCCCTGCATGGTTTGCTGTCACCGTCTTTCCACCCTTCCCTGTCCCCAGCACCCACACCATAGAGAGGGAGGGCACAATGGAGCCACGGTTCATCAGGTTGAAGTCCTCTTGATTTCAACCGACCACTGCCGGAACTGGGATGTTGTCCTACTTGCAGCCATTGTCCAATCCAGCAGAGTGGTTCTCCGGATAGATGAGCACAGTGGTCTCCAACCTGTCCAGGCCCAAAACCCACCTGTGGTTACCAACCTGTAACAGGTGACCCACTTTCACACCCACCCAGTCATCCCCCCCACACACACATAAGCCCCATTCGCAGCGACAGGCAGACATCCGCCCCACACAGAAGACACACAACACAATCAGGTCAGTGCTCCTCAGAGCTGGTATTGTCACCCAGCTTTCAAGAGCTAAGCACTCAAAGCCATCTGCCTGGATGGACAAAATTTGTGAATATGGGCAAGTCTCTCTCTATAAAGAACTGGATTTTTTCCCCCATCCCTAAGTTTCAGACAGAAACCTTTCGAAGCGCTTCTGGGAGAACCCAGGGTTCGAATCTGGAAGCTTCTGCATGCCAAACACGTGCTCTCCCACTTAGCCTTATCTACATTAAACTTCAGTTTATTGGCCCACATCCAGTGCTTGGCCCATCTCCAGTCTTTCTCTGACCTTCAGTATTTCCACAGCCTCCCTGGAATCAGATAAAGTTGTGTGTAATTAGCTGCCAGATGATTCATGCCAGAGGACAACTCCAGCGGGTGACAGGAGTTTATTGCTGTGGGTTGTGGAAGTTCAAGCAGTACAGCTGAGAATTAAGTTTGGATACAACCTACAGGTTCCTCGCCTGTTGGGGAAACCATTTCCCAATTTATTTATTTATTTGTTTGTTAGATTTTTATACCGCCTCAATAACTCAAGCTGTTTGGGTGGTCACAACCCTGAAAACTATAAAATACTCAACAATCATAGAATCATAGAATAGCAGAGTTGGAAGGGGCCTACAAGGCCATCGAGTCCAACCCCCTGCTCAATGCAGGAATCCACCCTAAAGCATCCCCGACAGATGCTTGTCCAGATGCCTCTTGAAGGCCTCTAGTGTGGGACAGCCCACAACCTCCCTGGGTAACTGATTCCATTGTTGTACTGCTCTAACAGTCAGGAAGTTTTTCCTGATGTCCAGCCAGAATCTGGCTTCCTGTAACTTGAGCCCGTTATTCTGTGTCCTGCACTCTGGGAGGATCGAGAAGAGATCCTGGCCCTCCTCTGTGTGACAACCTTTTAAGTATTTGAAGAGTGCTATCATGTCTCCCCTCAATCTTCTCTTCTCTAGGCTAAACATGCCCAGTTCTTTCAGTCTCTTTTCATAGGGCTTTGTTTCCAGACCCCTGATCATCCTGGTTGCCCTCCTCTGAACACGCTCCAGCATAAAAATACAATGTAAAAAGTTTAAAACTAACTCCACCCCATGCCTAGCTCTGAGGAATTCTCAGCGTTAAGCAGCATCTGGTGGGTGGCACTCTAGGGAGCTGTGTCAGCCGCTGTCCAGCGGCTGATGCCTTGCTCTGAGAACTCCTCAGAGCGAGGGTTTGGACAGCTGCTTCTGGCTCAATCCTCCTAGCAGCACAGGGGTGGGCAGCTATGGCTCCTGGCTAAGAGTACCCAGAGTGTCACTGCCACCACAACATGGCCTATGTCAGAGCTTCTGTCTTCAGGGGGTTGTTTGCCACCCCCAGAATTAGGTGCCCAAGGTGGGCGTCTGGCTCACCCCAAAAGAAACAGCCTGTGTCAGGAGTGCAAAAACTTCTGGAGGGCATCAGGTTGGCAACAGCCTACTGTGATGAACTGCAGGTTTCTCCAGGGGTTTAAGCTTCCCCCCCCCCTTGTCTTATTTGGAGAAACCAGGGATTGAACCCAGGTCCTTCTGCATGCAAAGGAGGTGCCCTACCACTAAGCTACAGCCCTTTCCCCAGTAACCTACCTTGAGGCAGGTAACTATACCCATTCTCAGTACTGGAAGGTCATTTTGGAAATGCCCTTCCCATATCCATATGGCTGGCATCCGCGCTCTTGAACATTAGGTGTCAGGTGAAAACACTGTGATTGTGTCCAGGTTTCTTTACAAAAATAATAATTACAACGCTTTTTAAAAAATGTAAATAAAATGGAAACAATCACTGACAATCATTTTAACAAATATATATATGTGTGTGTGTGTGTGTGTGTGTGTGTGTGTGTGTGTGTGGTGGAGCAGGCTGCTGGATATAGGTTTTGATCTGATGGTTGCTAGTTAGATTGTAAGCACAAAGCTGGCGTTTTGTGAGTCAGGGATCTAATAAAAATATGTTGAGTTGTACTCAGTTGATTATCCCATCAATGCTGATCCCATCAATGCTGATTCTTCTGGTCTTCTGTGTAGCCCATCAGGAAGATTTCCTGATGTATCTTGGAGGCTTGCAGAAACTAACAGTGCGATCCTATATATGTCTCCTCAGAACTAACTCCCACTGGGTTCAGGTAGGTATTGGGCATAGGATTGCTGACTAAACCTCTTCCCATGAAAAGCAGCCTTCTTTGAGGTTAGGAGGTGATACAGTTGACATTTTCATTTCAGGGCCAAACGCGATATTATAGGGAGAGATGAGCGAACAGCTTCCAACATGATCTTTTTAAAATGAAAAGCAGCCATGGGAGGCGGCCTATTTCAGCAGGATAAGTGAATAGTTTTACAAGCTTTTGGTTGTTTTTGGGAAACTGAAAAGCCGCCTCTGCATGCAGGCCTATCCATTTTAGGAAAGGAAAGGACCCTCTCGTGCAAGCACTGAGTCATTACTGACTCTTGGAGGGACGCCAGCTTTCGCTGACATTTTCTTGGCAGGCCTTATAGCAGGGTGGTTTGCTGTTGCCTTCCCTGGCCGTGATTACCTTTCCCCCAGCTAGCTGGGTACTTATTTTACTGACCTCGGGAGGATGGAAGGCTGAGTCGACCCAAGCCGGCTGCCTGAAACCAGCTTCCGCTGGGATCGAACTCAGGCCGTGGGGAGAGTTTCAGCTGCAGAAACTGCTGCTTTAACGCACATTTTCATGGGATGTCATGGGCGTTATTCTTGAGTAACTTATGATAAGGGAATAACATGTTTTCCTAAGCCAGAAATACTTTTACAGTGTTTCTTTGCCTAAGGTGAGGAACGTTTTTGGAGTGTTTCCTGTCTGCATGTAAAGCCCTTAAAAAGGAAGGAGAGCGATGCAATGTTTTCTCTTCCTTTCCCTCAACGTCCTGCTATTCAATGCCTTTTGGCCTTGGCAGAAATGAGTCCCCGTTTCCTTATCTGCTTAGAACTGTCACTTTGCTAACATGTCCAGACTTGTTGAGGATTAGAGGAGACCAGCAGGTGGAGAGTGCAAAGTGTTCGATGCAAGGCATTGGAACAGGAGGATCTAAAAAGCTTTGCCAGGATTTCATCTTTGTTCATTTGCTGAGCGATGCGTCTCCCAGAGTCCTGCATCCTGCTGATTCCTCTGAAAGGAATCCCCCAAAGTCCACCAGACTTTGGAGACACGCTGCTGCATGGATTCTCATGCAGTGTGCAAATACCAACGAAGAGTATAGAAGGAACCGCTTTATTTATTTAATGCAGGAGTGCAAAACGGCTTTCCGTCTGAGGGCCGCATTAGATTTCGAAGATGCTCTCGTGGTGGGCCTTCCAGTGGTGGGCGGGGACTGAAGGTGAAAGGGGCAGGGCCAAAGGAAGAAAGGGGTGTGGCCAAAATGCACAGAATACCAGCTTATTTGTGCTTAAAGCTCTTACTGCCTGGGGTGAGAAAAGCAAGACCTTCTGAAATTCCCACTTCTACGCATCGATTCAACCCCTGGGCCTCCTTTAGTTGCAGGCACGTGGGCTGTCAAAGTGTCCCAGCAATCCTGTCTGTAGCATGGTATAACTGTGGAGGCCTTTGAACCAGAAAAAAAGGGGTCAGGGATTGGAACGGCACCAATGGAAAAAAGAAAGTCGTGGAGTCCCTATAGCTCTGTGCTGTTGTAACTCCATTTCTCCTTTTCCTATTGGCGTGGCTGTCAAAATGTATTTCTAATGGGGAGCTGGGACTTTGTCTTTGTCAAATGAGAGGGGGGTGTGTGTGTGTGTGTGTGTGTGTGTGTGTGTGTCTTAATTATAGCAAAGAGGAAAAAGAAATCTAGCACAATTTAATTTAAAATGTACAGAAGCCGTTACTGCCAAGATGTACTGGCTGAGGGAGCTATGTTAGGGGTGAAAGAAGTTTGTACTTGTTTGTTCCTTGGCATTTCTACAGGTGAGAGTTCAGAACATAGACTATTGGTTTTGTAGTTTAGATAGAAGGGTGACGGGCACATAAACTGATAACTGACCCATGAGCTCATGTCAGGAAGTCATCTGCTGGCAATCCCTTGCCCTATGGTAGGAAATTTATGATCCCCGCATTCATACCCTGATTACTCTGCAACATAATTGACATTTCTTCTGATGGTGTCCTTGGTTGCCCTCCCCCATATTTATTGGGGTGCAGGAGGCAGAGAGGGATACACGGCGAGGTATTTTTTAACGCCCAATTTGGCTAGTTGTGTCAGTCTCTTGTATGTTGATGCAAGATGCCAGTGCAGTGCACCACACAAAGCCATTGCAACCTAGAAGCTGGGTCACACTCTGGTCATTTTTCTGGTCATTTTGGCAGGAAGATAATTGTGCAAATTATATATTTTTTCTTTCCTGAAATGTTTTCTGAATTTATATCCCACCATATTGCTCAGGGCAGCTAACAACCAAAACTATTAAATAAATATCCCCAAAACCCACACAACTTTAAAAAAAAAAACAGACCTAAATACTAAATAATAAGAGCCAGTGTGGGGTAAGAATGTCGGATATGGACTCCAGTTCTAGTTTTCATTCGGCCTAGAAGCTCACTGGGCCAGTCGCTGACTCTCAGCCAAACCTACCTCACAGGGTTGTTGTGAAGATCAGATGGCGAGGAGGAGAACCATATAAGCTACCGTGGGTTCCTTGCAAGAGGAGGGATAAAAGCAAGAAATAAATGTAGATACTGCAGATAAGACCCAAAATAAAAGCAGGCAATAATCAGTGCTAATTTCAAGCGGGACAGATTTTGCCTGGCCCCTAAAAGATAGTGGTTAGGCGCCCGGTAAACAGGACTCAGTTCATGTTGACAGTACCAGGCTAGGTGGATCAAGACTCCGTGTAAAGGCAGCTTCCTGTGTTCCTAAACTATGATTTGTTCAATCATCTGCCAGACAAAGGCTGGGTAGGGAAACAAACCATGGGTCAAATAAACCATGGGTTCGTGTTATGTGCGAAGCAGGCCCTACATCTGAGCTAAGAGGTATTGGACGAGGAACCCTATGTGGGGGCACAGCAGTTTGAGTTTTCCTTAGAGGTAGAAAAAAGTTGTTATAATATTGCTTCCTCTTCCTAGGCTGAAGCCACCAAGAGTAGACATAGGCGAAATGTGCTTTGAAGCCAGCTCATCCCAAAACGAGAATGTGGCTGGGTCCAAATTATTACCTCAGGAGGTTAACAAAGGGTCAAAACCAGATATCCCTCAAAGCCTTCACAGTACTAATTTATCCACAAATTCAAGGCGGGGGGGGGATGTATTTCTTTCAACCCTAGAATAATTTGGATTATTCTGCAAATGCTCGTAGTTAGAAACCAGTTTGGAAAGTGCTGGGGAACTGCTAACCAAGGCTTGGAGCTGCAGTGTCAACAGGACCGGCATTTCCCCTATGTCCCTGCCTGTGCCTTGAGATTATCATATGCTCTGAGTATCCCCGCATTATTGAGACTCGGTGAGTGGCTATTGGTAAGTGGGCCTTTTCTGCAGTGGCCCCTAAATTGTGAAAAGCCCTTTCCGAGAGAGGGCCTGTGTGGTGTTTACTGCCACTGCTGCTTCTTTTAAAATATCTTTAAAATGATTTCAGGGTGTTTTCTCGTTGGTTTTCATTTAACTAATTTTTATTACGTGAGTTGCCCTGAGGGCTCCGGCTGTTAATTAATCACTAATTGACAATTAAAGCAGAGGAGAAGAGTGATCAATCAGTGCCCTCCTATATGTGTGTCATCTAAATTTAATGTAATTATGCCTTTTCTTTCCCTCTGCCTTAACTGCCTTGGCATGCAAAGGGCTGGGGTGAATACAGAGTCAATTTAAAGTCCAACGATACTGTACCTCCAGCAACTCTTGTCAACACGTTGTGTAACGACAAAGATCAACAGAGTTCAGTATCAGAAAGAGAGAGAGAGAGAGAGAGGCCTTTTGCTCTCCCTTGCGCAAACGAGGAGGTGAATTGAGAGCATGAGCAAATCTGTCAACTTCTCTGCTCCCGCAGGCAAAATCTAGATGCAATTATGGCACAATCCTGGTTGTGTCTATGGGGAAGTAGCTCCCATGGAGTTCAATAAGACTTACTTCCAGGTAAGAACAGAAGAACAGGAGAAGAGCCCTGCTGGATCAGACCAAGGGTCTATCTAGTCCAGCACTCTGGACAGTTGGCCGGCCAGCTGTCGGCCAGGGACCCCCAAGCAGGACACGGTGCAACGGAGGCCTCCAGCCCCTGTTCCCCAGCAATTGATGCATATAGCCTTAATGACACCAGATGCTTACGGCCATCCAAAACAGAGTGGGAGGAGCAGCAGAAGGGATCTTTGCCTCCCCACTCTGCATTTTAATGAGACACCTATCCAGCTGAGCCATTGGGGAGTGGGGAGGGAAGGTAAGCCATACAGTGTAAGCTGTCCCCTCCCTGCCCATGAGTATGCTCTCTTTTTGTCCTCTCTGAGCTCACTTTGCGACCTCGGAGAGGCAACTGGCAGGATCTTTCCGTGCTGGCTGAGAGGGGAAGGGGGAAAGGGCTGGGAGCTCAGACTCCTGGATCTGAGGTCAGAGCATTGTCTCTGACCTCGGATCCAGAAATCCAAAGTATCCTATGCTCCCTCCCATCTCTGTCTTTAGGAACCATAGGACTGCTGCCTTATTTATTTAATAACTTTTCTTTTCTGCCCAATAGCCAAAGCTCTCTGGGCAGTTCACCACCCTTAAAACCTTAAAATACAACCTGCTAAAACACACTGTGGAAGTAATATACATGCTTTTAAAAGTTTGAAACTACAGTATAAACCCCAAAGGGGGGAAAGAAAACCAAATAAAACCTAGCAATAGAGCAAAGATTTAAAATACAGTCACATGTTTTAAAAAAAAAAAAACAGAAAGAAAGTCTCAAATGCCTGGGAAAATATAAGATGATCTTCACCCGGCACCAAAAAGACCACAAAATATAGGACCCTCAAAGAGATTCCAGGCCCCAATCACGGACATTCAGGGTAAAACCGGCAACTGAACTTATTTGCTGGATGCATGATAAGGTGCTCATGATTTTAGCCTCTGTGTTGTTTAGCATTCTGAATATGGCATTTCCCAGAAAGCAAAACCCTTGTTTCAATCTACATTCTTAAAGAAAGGTAACTCTCATGGTGCCTTGAGATTCATAGGATGCCCGAGGGTGAAAAAAAAGCCAGTATAAAACTCCTGCACTACTAATAGTTGTGTAGAATAGGGAATTTCAACAGGTGTTGTTTGCACAACCTGACTACCCTACTTGAGAACTTTAGGAGTCATCAAATATACAAGCTCCTAAATCAAAGATTTTACAGACCCTGGATTTTTAGATTTGATCATTGAGTGTCCACCCCATGAGAACTTCAATGTGTAAACCTAAAATTCCAGGGGCTATAATACTGAATGTGACTGATGGCAAAGGTCATAACCAATTGCAGATTTTAACATCGCAATCGCCATGTCTCAGGAAATCAAGGCAAAAATCTTCTGCTATCTTCTGAGATTTTCCTTTTGCTAATAACTAGCAACCCTAACAGACCTTTTCATAGAATCATAGAATAGCAGAGTTGGAAGGGGCCTACAAGGCCATCAAGTCCAACCCCCTGCTCAATGCAGGAATCCACCTTAAAGCATCCCTGACAGATGGTTGTCCAGCTGCCTCTTGAATGCCTCTAGTGTGGGAGAGCCCACAACCTCGCTAGGTAACTGGTTCCATTGTCATACTGCTCTAACAGTCAGGAAGTTTTTCCTGATGTCCAGCTGGAATCTGACTTCCTGTAACTTCAGCCCGTTGTTCCGTGTCCTGCACTCTGGGATGATCGAGAAGAGATCCTGGCCCTCCTCTGTGTGACAACCTTTCAAGTATTTGAAGAGTGCTATCATATCTCCCCTCAATCTTCTCTTCTCCAGGCTAAACATGCCCAGTTCTTTCAGTCTCTCTTCATAGGGCTTTGTTTCCAGACCCCGATCATCCTGGTTGCCCTCCTTTTGGGAGAGGGCATTTAATTCTTTCTTCCTATGACCTTTCCTCAATATGAAATCCCCTCCTAAGCTGCCGTTAGATGCACAGAAAAGGAAAAACAACGGAACAGCAGCTGTATCCACACGCTCACAACCACACATACCCAAGGAAATAGCAGCAGTTTCAGAATGGAGGTTTTCCATTTGGGCATGTAGCAAGAGTCAAATATTGTGAGGCTGGTAATTAGCAAAACAATAAACCACCAGAGATCTTAATCATGGATCTCCAACCTCACCTCTAGTTCAGCCTTCAGCAGAAAACCCATTGCTGAAACTCTTGTGCAATTAATGCTTACTACCAGTCAACTAGTTAAGAAATTATCTGATAACAAGACATGTGTTCAGAACCTTGATTCCCTCAATGAAAGTTCAGGAGCTAACAGAGCTTCGATAACATACCGGATCAGGTTGCAAAGAATGTCAGATGATAGAGTATCTTTTGAAAATGCCTGATGGAAGCATTGCAAATTACAAGCAGTGTGAATCTCTGCTAGCTAATTATGTGATCTCAGATCTTGCTTGTTTATCTGATGTCAAGGATGTTATGAGACAGGTGAAAAACGGGTTGTGTGGGAAAGAAGTTTAATCGGATACAGAGATCATTTGTAACATGGATTTTCTTCGAGGAACTGATGTATAAAGCACGCTCACCTTCTGCAAACATGTTCTAAAATGTACATGATTCTACCCTTTGAGGAAATGCCTCATAGCACTTGGTTTCTCAAACAATACTCTCTTGGCTTATCTTGACGGTACTCAAATTTAAACTGGCTGGGTTCACATGACACGCTAACCCATGGTGGGTTGCTTCTGGGAGCGACCCAGTGTGGAAGAAAGGGAAACAGTTAGATTTGTCCATCCTGACTTAGCTGACTGTAACGATTCCGCAAATTGCTGGAATCTGCATTTAACCAGGGTATTTAAATCTGCTAAGTAATGAAAGATCTTATTTTCCCCCAAAGAATCAATCTATTATTGACAGAGGAGGGCCAGGATCTCTTCTCAATCATCCCAGAGTGCAGTACACAGAATAATGGGCTCAAGTTACAGGAAGCCAGATTCCAGCTGGACATCAGGAAAAACCTCCTGACTGTTAGAGCAGTATGACAATGGAACCAGTTACCTAGGGAGGTGGTGGGCTCTCCCACACTAGAGGCCTTCAAGAGGCAGCTGGACAACCATCTGTCAGGGATGCTTTAGGGTGGATTCCTGCACTGAGCAGGGGGTTGGACTTGATGGCCTTATAGGACCCTTCCAACTCTACTATTCTATGATTCTATGATTATTTATATTGGGCTTGCACTGGTGGGCTGTACTTATCTCTGCAAGAAATTATTTAATTTTCCCCCCAGGTTTTGAAACAATAAGCCAGAGACGCATTTACGCTAATGCTTTTATTTTTGATACTTCAGCGTGCTGTGCAAAGACAATTTTTAATGCATTATCATTGCTTGAGTAACAATTGCTCATTCTAAAAGAGTGCATCTTGAATTTGGGGGTCCTTGAGAATCCATTGATGGCTTTTTTTTTTTCTCATTTGAAGCTATTAATTAATCTGTTGGTGATTTCTCCTGGATCTTGCTTGCCGTCTTTAATTAAGATTGTGTCTAATCTGGTTCAATGGTGGACTGGGAGGGATGCTCTGTGTTTAATGGTGCCTTCATTCCTCTTTCGTGGCCATGTGTCATGCTTTGAGCAACGATGCCTTTGCATGTAAAATGCAGGTAAACGTTAGGTTGACTTGGGCTACGATAACAACATAGAGGGGGCGGAAGTGATGGCAGTGGGGGGACCACCTATAGGACAAAGATGTAGCAATAACTGCTAGCTTAATTGTCTTAAAAGAAAAAAAGATTAGGGAAATTAATATTCAGGGCTGGCCCATGACATTTTGCCGCCTGAGGCAGAATAGCAAATTGTGCACTCAACCATTCAAGTCAAGCGGAATAGGATACAGAGGGGGGGGCACATTATTTGGGCACATGAAACAGAAAATCCCAAAAGCCCCTTTCCCCATTTCTAGCAGTAAAAATACAATATTAATAAAATGAATAGCTAACAATTTTTGCTACCCATTTAAATCTGCTGCCTGAGGCAGCTGCTTCATAGTAGGGCCAGCCACATTAATATTGATTGTGATTCTATTTTTTATTTTAATTCAGGGATGAGGGATGTGTGGCTTTCCTGATGGACTACAATTCCACCACTCCTAGCCAGCATAGTCAATGGTGAGGGATGATGGGACTTGGAGTACAACAACATCTGGAGGGAGGCATGTTCTTCATTCCTGGACTAATTTATATTACACCTCCGAGATACAAATTCTTCCAAAGTAGTTTCCAATTAAAAACTGAACAAAATAATAAAAAGACAGTGACTGGGTTTGCAGAAAATGTTGCAGCTCATTGTGACTTAATTGTTGATTTATTGATTTGGTTCAAGAAGTTTCAAGATGGATTACAGAAACCAAAACAACAAATCAACAAAATATTTTTTAAAAAATATCTAATATCATCCTTAAAACAATAAAAATGGCATCTCAATTAATAAAAGGAATCCTTGTGACCAAAGAGTTGCAAAAGCTATTTACAGCTGCAGATATCTGGGAACAGTCTTTAGAATGAATAGTCCTCTTCTAAGTTTCAGCCGGTGGGCACAGTATCGTGTCAGAAGCTTTTATGTCTGCTGTAGACACACCTGGGCTTCATTCGTCCTTTTCTTGGGAACCATTTCGGGGTACTAATTTCAGAACTATCGGCTTCTCGGGTATTAAGAAGATTTTATTACTCATCTTCAGGGGAATCTGCAGAAGAGTGGGAAAGGAAAGAAAGAGCAGTTAACGAAGCAGTTAAACTCACCTTAGCATCAAGGGAACTTTCAGATGAGTCTTTTCATTGCAATCAGCCTGATTTGTTCATGGAATTTTAGCGGAGGAGTTGGCCCTGCCATCTTCCATTTGCAGCTGGCGTGGAGAGAACCATACTGGCTGCCTCTCCAAACTCTCAAAAGCGAACTTGAAGAGGAAAAGGGAGCGGTTCGGTGGGCAGGGAGGGGAGGAGACTGGGGAAATGGGGATACAAATTTCTCCCGGCCTCCTTCCCTCCCCCTCCTAGCTAGATAGGCAAAAATGCCCATCTAGCAAAAACAAAGAGCAGAAACACCCAGCTAGCAAAAACAAAGAGCAGAAACGCCCATCTAGCAAAAACAAAGAGCAGAAATTCCCATCTAGCAAAAACAAAGGGCAGAAGCATGGAGGCAAAGATTGCCTCTGCAGTTCTGCTCTGCGTTCAGAGGCTGATGGGCTTCTGGATGGGATTGCACCCTAAATGAACTACAGCATCTCCTCTACGCATACCTAGTTAGCTACAACCACATTGGAAGGGACTATTCTGGTTCAGCTCTCTTGCTGAGAAGCAGTTTTTCAGAAGTGGGGAAGAGAAAGAAAGAGTCTGGTGTTTTAGAAAGGCAAAAATCATGCACTGTTTTAAAAAAACCATTTGTGAGGTTCATCCTGAATTACCTGGAATTGCCCGACGTGAAAATTGTCCCCAGCTCATTTCTTTTCCTGGATTTCCTTAAAATTGCCGCAGGTCATATAAGGTGATGGGTGCCCCCTTCTCAGAAGTCAGCAGAGCCTTTACCCCCACCCACCCCATGCTCCCTGCACCTCCTCCCTCCTCCCATGCCTGCACCCCCGTATATCCAACCTCCTCACCTGAGTTTCTTTGCAGACTCTAAATGAGAAGTGCTGCAAAAGGGTTGCCATCGCAACTTTTATAGCTACGAGAGCAAATCTCATGCCGATGCAGTTCCGGGGACCGGCTCCGAAGGGCAAGTAGGTGTACGGGTCCATGGTTTCCCTGTTGTCTTTGCTGAACCTGGCGGCATTCATGAGGATAAGAGAAATGGCAGTGAGATGGAAGACACCAGAACCATTTTATTTCCAGTGGAATGGACACTGATGGCTTCCCTTCTCCACCCCTACACATCGGAGCAAACAGGTGTATGTTAGGGGGGGCTGTGAGGGTAGGAAAGCAAGGAATTCCTGTTGCATGAGCAGAAGTCCACTCGTGTAACATTGGATTTAACTCTGGGTATGTATTCCAGCATGTATTTCTCAAATTATTATCCAAACTGTGAATACTGTATGCTAAACAGCGCTATAAAGGGAACCATATTATGTGGTAAAAATAATACATGAGATGGTCAGTTTTGGGGGACTCTTATGATTGATTTGGAGAACATTCTCCACTACGCAATATAAAGATAACAAAGGTTAAAAGTGTTTATACACACCACTTTTAGACAAGTCTTGGCTGGACATCAGGAAAAACTTCCTCACTGTTAGAGCAGTACGACAATGGAACTGGTTACCTAGGGAGGTTGTGGGCTCTCCCACGATAGAGCCCTTCAAGAGGCAGCTGGACAACCATCTGTCAGGGATGCTTTAAGGTAGATTCCTGCACTGAGCAGGGGGTTGGACTCGATGGCCTTGTAGGCCCCTTCCAACTCTACTATTCAATGATTCTATGATTCTAAGTCTAAAGTGTTTACACACACCACTTTTAGACAAGTGTCAAGTCACCCAAACAATCAAGAATTGCATGATGTACATCCTTGGGCCTGTTCAGACCACAAGCTCATCCATGGTCTGGCTGCTAACCCTTTTGCAGCAAAGGGTTAGTGCGTTTGTTGAAACCGTGATTATGTTGCCACCATGGTTAGAAATGGTTCACATGACACGCTAAGCCATAACGTTTAGCTCAAAATGCTTCTCCACCATGGCTTAGCGTGTCATCTGAACAGGGTCCGTAGGTGAATGTGATGAAGTCGTCAGTCTATTTCCTGTTGTCTGCTGCCAACACAAAGCATGAAGGTTTCTACTATGTTTGTTTACCTCTCAGGTCTGAACACCTCAGGTTGCGGCCAGTATTCTGGGTTCCGATGTAGAACGTAGGGCGGAATAATCACCACCATTCCTTTTGGGATGGTCACCCCGTTGATTTCTACGTCTTTCTTGCACACCCTTTCGATCCGCCCTCCAAGGGGATACAGTCTCTGCGTTTCGCTCAGCACCATGTCGAGGTACTCCAGCTGCCTGATGGCGTCATACGTGAGAGGAGCCTTCAGGATAATCAAAGGTAGAAGATCACTGTACCTGGCAGCATCAAAATAAGGTTTTCTGGAGGGGAGGGGGCTGTTGGCTCCAAATTTGGGGCGGGGGGACAGAGATTCCATTTTGGGTTTTAGTTTCAATAGCCAGAAGCCTAAAGGAGCTATCCAGCGTGCTGAACCTTATCCCCCAAATGGGTCCAGGAGGGGATCTACACAGCGTACTGAAGGCGCTTGCGTGCACCTCCAGTGTGCCTCGAAACTCCTTGTGTAGATCCTTGCCTACCTGGCCAGAAGAGGAGGAGGAGGAGGAGGAGGAGGCGGCCCCACATCGCCCCTCGTGAGGAGGAACGGCTCTGAGTGAGTGACACACTTTGGTGCCTAGAGCGTCCTTGCCGCCACCGCCCACCTCCCCGCCGGCCTCCTGCTGCCGGCGAAAGAGCCACCCGGGTCGGAGAGCTCGGCGGAAGAAGCCGCCGCCGCCGCCGCCGCCTCTTCTGGCCAGGTAGGCAAGGATCTACACAAGGAGTTTCAAGGTGCACTGGAGGCCCACGCAAGCGCCTTCAGGACTCTGTGTAGATCCTCCCCAGGTCAACAAGCAGCTTGCAAGAATGAAGAGGTGGAGCAAGTCCATTGGCAGGGGCCCAACCATGCCTACTCTTGATGCCAGTTCTGCACAGATATGTTGATGATATGAATGTAGGCGGCCTTCTCAAGCTGACAGCACGTGGGGAGGGCGAGTGGTGTGGCCGCCCCCCTGCGTTGGTGAGACTAATGGGCATGTCCCCAAGCCTCTCTCTCTCAACTTATATGGAATACTCTTAACATCAAAAGTCAAGGTCAACACAAGGCCCCAAGTGCTCTACGAGGGCTGGAGTGACCGTAACATCAGAGGTGACAAAGGCTCATGTCCTACAACTGGAACCAGCCCCCAGACATTCTAGAACCTTGGGTCAACCGAGGGCCTGTAAGAATATCACTAGCACTCTTCAAAGTGGCTGGAGGCTACCTGTGGATTGTAGAGATTATTATTTTCGAACTGTCCAAGGAAGGTGAAGGTCATTTTTAGGGGAATTACAAGTGATAGCAAGTCCTACAATTGGGGTGCAGAACCTCTGTTCCTCTGGGGGTGTTCAGATGGCCACATCCCCTTCCCCCAGACCCATCCCATTTCCCCAACGACCAATGGTCTGGTTGCCTCCTGCTTCGGTATGGTTTTTTCCCCCATTCTAAAAAGTTGAGTAAACGGCGGTAAGAGCTTCAAGCTAAAATAGACGGGTGTTTTTGCTTCTGTTTGGTTGGTTCTTCTGCTCCACCACGTTGCCTTTGGCCACACCCCCTCTTTGGCCCTCGGGCTGAAAGAGGTTCTGCACTCCTGCCTGACGGACTGCTGCATCACACCAGGGTTATACTGTGCAATCACTGCGAATTGCGTGCAAAGTACTCTGAAGTTCTCCAGTTTATAATCTGCTTTGACTCTTCAAATACTTAAAAGGCTGTCACACAGAGGAGGGCCAGGATCTCTTCTCAATCCTCCCAGAGTGCAGGACACGGAATAACGGGCTCAAGTTAAAGGAAGCCAGATTCCAGCTGGACAACAGGAAAAACTTCCTCACTCTTAGAGCAGTACGACAATGGAACCAGTTACCTAGGGAGGTGGTGGGCTCTCCCACACTAGAGGCCTTCAAGAGGCAGCTGGACAACCACCTGTCAGGGATGCTTTAGGGTGGATTACTTCATTGAGCAGGGGGTTGGACTCGATGGCCTTTTAGGACCCTTCCAACTCTGCTATTCTATGATTCTACTCCCATGTATCCTGCTTTAATTGTGCTTCAAAGCCAAAAGACCCGACCTATTTTGCTACTACTTTTGGAGCGAATCAATTGTTGTTTTCCGAGCGGCCACTGGGGGAACAGGAGCAGGATTTGATATGTTTAAACTACAAATTAAATAAATGCTTACATCTGCGTAAGTTTTAAAGCTAAAAACATCAAAACTGTCACAGTAATTACAGCAGCCACAGTCGTGGCTGCTGTATGTTAAGGCCCGTCAGTAATCTGAGCATTCTACCATTATAATTTTTTAGCGGGGGGGGAAGGGGAATTTAGGGTCCTAAAATGAAAAATATTTCAGGAATCTTTCTGAAACGCGGGTACTGCCAGAAAGAAATGCTGGCTTTACATTCCCTGCGCGTTTCAGGGAGATTCCTGAAATATTGAGGTCTGGGTGGGAGTTTAAAGGAGAAAAAGGGAGAGAAACTCTGTCCGTCACAATCTGCTTTGTTTTGCTCGGGGGGTGGCGACTTTTTTTTTGCGCAGCTGTAGCGCAAAAGGGGAAGCCTCCCGGAGCAATCTATAACGAGGATTAAATTCCCCTATCCATCCGATTGATGGAATGGCCTTTCTTTTTTTAAAAGACCGTTCCATCAATTTTTAATTAATTTTTTAAAATCCCATGTTTCTCAATGGGGAATCTGATAAGCTCACGCATGCGCGTGAGCTTCAGAATCCCCAGAGAGAGACGGAGAGCAGGGAGAGCGCGGCCGGCGCTCATCCCCGACCGGTCAGGTAAGTGGGGTGAGGGGAGCTTGCCTGGAGCCGCTGCTGCATTCGTGCAGCAGCGGGCCCAGGCGTAGCGGGAGGGGGGAAATCGGGGGGGGGGAAGTCGCCCCCCACCCCCCGGTTTCACCTTGTCCGTCGGCTGCAGGCCCGGGTCTGCAGCCGACTTGGGCGGAGGGGGGGAGGAGAGGGGGGCCCGCGTCGGTGGGTTGGGGGTGCAGGGGGACCTTCTCTAGGCTCGCCGCCGCTCGAACTGCGGCAGCGGCGAGGGCAGAGAAGGACCGCGCCGCTGGTGTGTGTGTGTGTGTGTGCGTGAGTGTGTGATTGATTACCTGGTCTCCGCTGCTGCCAACTGCGGCAGCGGCCGGAGGCTAGGCAATCAATCAATCACACACAGACACACACACACTCACCAGCGGCGCTTCCCGGCCAGGGTAGCCGCCGCCGCCGCCCCCCCCCCCACGCGCGCACGCCGGAGGAGAGCAGGGACTTACCTTGCTTTCTTCCTCGTGGCTGGTCTGGCCGGAAATGTACTTCCCTGCCGGAAGTGACGTCACTTCCTTTTCCGGCAGGGAAGTACATTTCCGGCCAGACCCAGCCACGAGGAAGAAAGCAAGGTAAGTCCCTGCTCTCCTCCGGCGTGCGCGCGTGGGGGGGGGGGCGGCGGCGGCCCCTCCTCTCTCCCAGCGCGGCGTGGGGGTGGGGGGCGGGGGGGGGCGGCGGCGGGGGTGGGGGGGTGGGGGGTGGGGGGGGCGGCGGCGGCGGTGGCGGCGGCGGCAGATGAGGGTAGGCCGGGCCGCCCTGCGCCGGAGGGGTTTGGGGCCTTCTCTAGCCCCGCCGCCACTGCCTCCGCGGCGGCGGCGGCTGGGTCAGAGAAGGCCCCAAACCGCTCCGGCGCATGGCGGCCCGGCCTACCCTCAGTGGGGGGGGGGCGGCGGCGGCGGCGGCTGTAGATGAGGGTAGGCCGGGCCGCCATGCGCCGGAGGGGTTTGGGGCCTTCTCAAGCCCCGCCGCCACTGCCTCCGCGGCGGCGGCGGCTGGGTCAGAGAAGGCCCCAAACCGCTCCGGCGCATGGCGGCCCGGCCTACCCTCAGTGGGGGGGGGGGCGGCGGCGGCGGCGGCTGTAGATGAGGGTAGGCCGGGCCGCCATGCGCCGGAGGGGTTTGGGGCCTTCTCAAGCCCCGCCGCCACTGCCTCCGCGGCGGCGGCGGCTGGGTCAGAGAAGGCCCCAAACCCCTCCGGCGCATGGCGGCCCGGCCTACCCTCAGTGGGGGGGGGGCAGCGGCGGCGGCTGTAGATGAGGGTAGGCCGGGCCGCCCTGCGCCGGAGGGGTTTGGGGCCTTCTCTAGCCCCGCCGCCACTGCCTCCGCGGCGGCGGCGGCTGGGTCAGAGAAGGCCCCAAACCGCTCCGGCGCATGGCGGCCCGGCCTACCCTCAGTGGGGGGGGGGCGGCGGCGGCGGCTGTAGATGAGGGTAGGCCGGGCCGCCATGCGCCGGAGGGGTTTGGGGCCTTCTCAAGCCCCGCCGCCACTGCCTCCGCGGCGGCGGCGGCTGGGTCAGAGAAGGCCCCAAACCCCTCCGGCGCATGGCGGCCCGGCCTACCCTCAGTGGGGGGGGGGGCAGCGGCGGCGGCTGTAGATGAGGGTAGGCCGGGCCGCCCTGCGCCGGAGGGGTTTGGGGCCTTCTCTAGCCCCGCCGCCACTGCCTCCGCGGCGGCGGCGGCTGGGTCAGAGAAGGCCCCAAACCGCTCCGGCGCATGGCGGCCCGGCCTACCCTCAGTGGGGGGGGGGCGGCGGCGGCGGCTGTAGATGAGGGTAGGCCGGGCCGCATTGCGCCGGAGGGGTTTGGGGCCTTCTCAAGCCCCGCCGCCACTGCCTCCGCGGCGGCGGCGGCTGGGTCAGAGAAGGCCCCAAACCGCTCCGGCGCATGGCGGCCCGGCCTACCCTCAGTGGGGGGGGGGCGGCGGCGGCGGCGGCTGTAGATGAGGGTAGGCCGGGCCGCCATGCGCCGGAGGGGTTTGGGGCCTTCTCAAGCCCCGCCGCCACTGCCTCCGCGGCGGCGGCGGCTGGGTCAGAGAAGGCCCCAAACCGCTCCGGCGCATGGCGGCCCGGCCTACCCTCAGTGGGGGGGGGGCGGCGGCGGCGGCGGCTGTAGATGAGGGTAGGCCGGGCCGCCATGCGCCGGAGGGGTTTGGGGCCTTCTCAAGCCCCGCCGCCACTGCCTCCGCGGCGGCGGCGGCTGGGTCAGAGAAGGCCCCAAACCCCTCCGGCGCATGGCGGCCCGGCCTACCCTCAGTGGGGGGGGTGTGGGGGGGGGCAGCGGCGGCGGCTGTAGATGAGGGTAGGCCGGGCCGCATTGCGCCGGAGGGGTTTGGGGCCTTCTCAAGCCCCGCCGCCACTGCCTCCGCGGCGGCGGCGGCTGGGTCAGAGAAGGCCCCAAACCCCTCGGGCGCATGGCGGCCCGGCCTACCCTCAGTGGGGGGGGGGTGTGGGGGGGGGGCGGCGGCAGATGAGGGTAGGCCGGGCCGCCCTGCGCAGGAGGGGTTTGGGGCCTTCTCAAGCCCCGCCACCACTGCCTGCGCCTTAGATCCAGCGGGGGCGGTGGCGGCGGGGCGAGAGTAGGCCACGCCGGTGCGATGGGGAGGGGAATGGAGGGGGCCCTAGCCGTGGGGGGGGAGAGAGGAGGGACTCACCTTCTTCCTCCTTCTAGGTCTGTCGGGAAATGGAGTTCTCTGACGTAAACAGAAGTGTCGCAAAGGCCTATTGCGTCACCTCTGTTTACGGCAGGGAATTCCATTTCCCGACAGACCTGGAAGGAGGAAGATGGTGAGTGCTGGTGTGCGGCGCGGGTGGGGTGGGGTAGCTTCGCTTCCTGGCCCCGCCACCGCTGCTGTAGATCCTGCGGCGCCGGCGGTGGGGCCAGGGTGGCCCCCCCAGGGTGGGGGGGTTCCCTGTATCTTTAATGGTTGCATAGAAAAGGGAATTTCAGCAGGTGTCATTTGTATGCATGTAGCACCTGCTGAAGTTCCCTCTTCATCACAACAGTTAAAGCTGCAGGAGCCTTGCCTCTTTTGTATCTGGTGAAGACGGCAGGGTTCCTGCAGCTTTAACTGTTGTGACAAAGAGGGAATTTCACCAGGTTCTCCATATATACAAATGACACCTCCTGAAATCCCCTTTTCTAGGCAACTGTTAAAAATGCAGGAGCCCTGTTTTCCTTTTCATGTGGCTAGGGAGGCCATATGCAAAAGAGTACAGGGCTCCTGTATCTTTAATAGTTGCATAGAAAAGGGAATTTCAGCAGGTGTCATTTGTATGCATGTAGCACCTGCTGAAGTTCCCTCTTCATCACAACAGTTAAAGCTGCAGGAGCCTTGCCTCTTTTGTATCTGGTGAAGACGGCAGGGTTCCTGCAGCTTTAACTGTTGTGACAAAGAGGGAATTTCACCAGGTTCTCCATATATACAAATGACACCTGCTGAAATTCCCTTTTCTAGGCAACTGTTAAAAATGCAGGAGCCCTGTTTTCCTTTCCATGTGGCTAGGGAGGCCATATGCAAAAGAGTACAGGGCTCCTGTATTTTTAATAGTTGCATAGAAAAGGGAATTTCAGCAGGTGTCATTTGTATATATGGAGAACCTGGTGAAATTCCCTCTTCGTCACAACAGTTAAAGCTGCAGGAGCCTTGCCTCTTTTGTATCTGGTGAAGACGGCAGGGTTCCTGCAGCTTTAACTGTTGTGACAAAGAGGGAATTTCACCAGGTTCTCCATATATACAAATGACACCTCCTGAAATCCCCTTTTCTAGGCAACTGTTAAAAATGCAGGAGCCCTGTTTTCCTTTTCATGTGGCTAGGGAGGCCATATGCAAAAGAGTACAGGGCTCCTGTATCTTTAATAGTTGCATAGAAAAGGGAATTTCAGCAGGTGTCATTTGTATATATGGAGAACCTGGTGAAATTCCCTCTTCGTCACAACAGTTAAAGCTGCAGGAGCCTTGCCTCTTTTGTATCTGGTGAAGACGGCAGGGTTCCTGCAGCTTTAACTGTTGTGACAAAGAGGGAATTTCACCAGGTTCTCCATATATACAAATGACACCTCCTGAAATCCCCTTTTCTAGGCAACTGTTAAAAATGCAGGAGCCCTGTTTTCCTTTTCATGTGGCTAGGGAGGCCATATGCAAAAGAGTACAGGGCTCCTGTATCTTTAATAGTTGCATAGAAAAGGGAATTTCAGCAGGTGTCATTTGTATGCATGTAGCACCTGCTGAAGTTCCCTCTTCATCACAACAGTTAAAGCTGCAGGAGCCTTGCCTCTTTTGTATCTGGTGAAGACGGCAGGGTTCCTGCAGCTTTAACTGTTGTGACAAAGAGGGAATTTCACCAGGTTCTCCATATATACAAATGACACCTGCTGAAATTCCCTTTTCTAGGCAACTGTTAAAAATGCAGGAGCCCTGTTTTCCTTTCCATGTGGCTAGGGAGGCCATATGCAAAAGAGTACAGGGCTCCTGTATTTTTAATAGTTGCATAGAAAAGGGAATTTCAGCAGGTGTCATTTGTATATATGGAGAACCTGGTGAAATTCCCTCTTCGTCACAACAGTTAAAGCTGCAGGAGCCTTGCCTCTTTTGTATCTGGTGAAGACGGCAGGGTTCCTGCAGCTTTAACTGTTGTGACAAAGAGGGAATTTCACCAGGTTCTCCATATATACAAATGACACCTGCTGAAATTCCCTTTTCTAGGCAACTGTTAAAAATGCAGGAGCCCTGTTTTCCTTTCCATGTGGCTAGGGAGGCCATATGCAAAAGAGTACAGGGCTCCTGTATTTTTAATAGTTGCATAGAAAAGGGAATTTCAGCAGGTGTCATTTGTATATATGGAGAACCTGGTGAAATTCCCTCTTCGTCACAACAGTTAAAGCTGCAGGAGCCTTGCCTCTTTTGTATCTGGTGAAGACGGCAGGGTTCCTGCAGCTTTAACTGTTGTGACAAAGAGGGAATTTCACCAGGTTCTCCATATATACAAATGACACCTCCTGAAATCCCCTTTTCTAGGCAACTGTTAAAAATGCAGGAGCCCTGTTTTCCTTTTCATGTGGCTAGGGAGGCCATATGCAAAAGAGTACAGGGCTCCTGTATCTTTAATAGTTGCATAGAAAAGGGAATTTCAGCAGGTGTCATTTGTATGCATGTAGCACCTGCTGAAGTTCCCTCTTCATCACAACAGTTAAAGCTGCAGGAGCCTTGCCTCTTTTGTATCTGGTGAAGACGGCAGGGTTCCTGCAGCTTTAACTGTTGTGACAAAGAGGGAATTTCACCAGGTTCTCCATATATACAAATGACACCTGCTGAAATTCCCTTTTCTAGGCAACTGTTAAAAATGCAGGAGCCCTGTTTTCCTTTCCATGTGGCTAGGGAGGCCATATGCAAAAGAGTACAGGGCTCCTGTATTTTTAATAGTTGCATAGAAAAGGGAATTTCAGCAGGTGTCATTTGTATATATGGAGAACCTGGTGAAATTCCCTCTTCGTCACAACAGTTAAAGCTGCAGGAGCCTTGCCTCTTTTGTATCTGGTGAAGACGGCAGGGTTCCTGCAGCTTTAACTGTTGTGACAAAGAGGGAATTTCACCAGGTTCTCCATATATACAAATGACACCTCCTGAAATCCCCTTTTCTAGGCAACTGTTAAAAATGCAGGAGCCCTGTTTTCCTTTTCATGTGGCTAGGGAGGCCATATGCAAAAGAGTACAGGGCTCCTGTATCTTTAATAGTTGCATAGAAAAGGGAATTTCAGCAGGTGTCATTTGTATATATGGAGAACCTGGTGAAATTCCCTCTTCGTCACAACAGTTAAAGCTGCAGGAGCCTTGCCTCTTTTGTATCTGGTGAAGACGGCAGGGTTCCTGCAGCTTTAACTGTTGTGACAAAGAGGGAATTTCACCAGGTTCTCCATATATACAAATGACACCTCCTGAAATCCCCTTTTCTAGGCAACTGTTAAAAATGCAGGAGCCCTGTTTTCCTTTTCATGTGGCTAGGGAGGCCATATGCAAAAGAGTACAGGGCTCCTGTATCTTTAATAGTTGCATAGAAAAGGGAATTTCAGCAGGTGTCATTTGTATGCATGTAGCACCTGCTGAAGTTCCCTCTTCATCACAACAGTTAAAGCTGCAGGAGCCTTGCCTCTTTTGTATCTGGTGAAGACGGCAGGGTTCCTGCAGCTTTAACTGTTGTGACAAAGAGGGAATTTCACCAGGTTCTCCATATATACAAATGACACCTGCTGAAATTCCCTTTTCTAGGCAACTGTTAAAAATGCAGGAGCCCTGTTTTCCTTTCCATGTGGCTAGGGAGGCCATATGCAAAAGAGTACAGGGCTCCTGTATTTTTAATAGTTGCATAGAAAAGGGAATTTCAGCAGGTGTCATTTGTATATATGGAGAACCTGGTGAAATTCCCTCTTCGTCACAACAGTTAAAGCTGCAGGAGCCTTGCCTCTTTTGTATCTGGTGAAGACGGCAGGGTTCCTGCAGCTTTAACTGTTGTGACAAAGAGGGAATTTCACCAGGTTCTCCATATATACAAATGACACCTCCTGAAATCCCCTTTTCTAGGCAACTGTTAAAAATGCAGGAGCCCTGTTTTCCTTTTCATGTGGCTAGGGAGGCCATATGCAAAAGAGTACAGGGCTCCTGTATCTTTAATAGTTGCATAGAAAAGGGAATTTCAGCAGGTGTCATTTGTATATATGGAGAACCTGGTGAAATTCCCTCTTCGTCACAACAGTTAAAGCTGCAGGAGCCTTGCCTCTTTTGTATCTGGTGAAGACGGCAGGGTTCCTGCAGCTTTAACTGTTGTGACAAAGAGGGAATTTCACCAGGTTCTCCATATATACAAATGACACCTCCTGAAATCCCCTTTTCTAGGCAACTGTTAAAAATGCAGGAGCCCTGTTTTCCTTTTCATGTGGCTAGGGAGGCCATATGCAAAAGAGTACAGGGCTCCTGTATCTTTAATAGTTGCATAGAAAAGGGAATTTCAGCAGGTGTCATTTGTATGCATGTAGCACCTGCTGAAGTTCCCTCTTCATCACAACAGTTAAAGCTGCAGGAGCCTTGCCTCTTTTGTATCTGGTGAAGACGGCAGGGTTCCTGCAGCTTTAACTGTTGTGACAAAGAGGGAATTTCACCAGGTTCTCCATATATACAAATGACACCTGCTGAAATTCCCTTTTCTAGGCAACTGTTAAAAATGCAGGAGCCCTGTTTTCCTTTCCATGTGGCTAGGGAGGCCATATGCAAAAGAGTACAGGGCTCCTGTATTTTTAATAGTTGCATAGAAAAGGGAATTTCAGCAGGTGTCATTTGTATATATGGAGAACCTGGTGAAATTCCCTCTTCGTCACAACAGTTAAAGCTGCAGGAGCCTTGCCTCTTTTGTATCTGGTGAAGACGGCAGGGTTCCTGCAGCTTTAACTGTTGTGACAAAGAGGGAATTTCACCAGGTTCTCCATATATACAAATGACACCTCCTGAAATCCCCTTTTCTAGGCAACTGTTAAAAATGCAGGAGCCCTGTTTTCCTTTTCATGTGGCTAGGGAGGCCATATGCAAAAGAGTACAGGGCTCCTGTATCTTTAATAGTTGCATAGAAAAGGGAATTTCAGCAGGTGTCATTTGTATATATGGAGAACCTGGTGAAATTCCCTCTTCGTCACAACAGTTAAAGCTGCAGGAGCCTTGCCTCTTTTGTATCTGGTGAAGACGGCAGGGTTCCTGCAGCTTTAACTGTTGTGACAAAGAGGGAATTTCACCAGGTTCTCCATATATACAAATGACACCTCCTGAAATCCCCTTTTCTAGGCAACTGTTAAAAATGCAGGAGCCCTGTTTTCCTTTTCATGTGGCTAGGGAGGCCATATGCAAAAGAGTACAGGGCTCCTGTATCTTTAATAGTTGCATAGAAAAGGGAATTTCAGCAGGTGTCATTTGTATGCATGTAGCACCTGCTGAAGTTCCCTCTTCATCACAACAGTTAAAGCTGCAGGAGCCTTGCCTCTTTTGTATCTGGTGAAGACGGCAGGGTTCCTGCAGCTTTAACTGTTGTGACAAAGAGGGAATTTCACCAGGTTCTCCATATATACAAATGACACCTGCTGAAATTCCCTTTTCTAGGCAACTGTTAAAAATGCAGGAGCCCTGTTTTCCTTTCCATGTGGCTAGGGAGGCCATATGCAAAAGAGTACAGGGCTCCTGTATTTTTAATAGTTGCATAGAAAAGGGAATTTCAGCAGGTGTCATTTGTATATATGGAGAACCTGGTGAAATTCCCTCTTCGTCACAACAGTTAAAGCTGCAGGAGCCTTGCCTCTTTTGTATCTGGTGAAGACGGCAGGGTTCCTGCAGCTTTAACTGTTGTGACAAAGAGGGAATTTCACCAGGTTCTCCATATATACAAATGACACCTCCTGAAATCCCCTTTTCTAGGCAACTGTTAAAAATGCAGGAGCCCTGTTTTCCTTTTCATGTGGCTAGGGAGGCCATATGCAAAAGAGTACAGGGCTCCTGTATCTTTAATAGTTGCATAGAAAAGGGAATTTCAGCAGGTGTCATTTGTATATATGGAGAACCTGGTGAAATTCCCTCTTCGTCACAACAGTTAAAGCTGCAGGAGCCTTGCCTCTTTTGTATCTGGTGAAGACGGCAGGGTTCCTGCAGCTTTAACTGTTGTGACAAAGAGGGAATTTCACCAGGTTCTCCATATATACAAATGACACCTCCTGAAATCCCCTTTTCTAGGCAACTGTTAAAAATGCAGGAGCCCTGTTTTCCTTTTCATGTGGCTAGGGAGGCCATATGCAAAAGAGTACAGGGCTCCTGTATCTTTAATAGTTGCATAGAAAAGGGAATTTCAGCAGGTGTCATTTGTATGCATGTAGCACCTGCTGAAGTTCCCTCTTCATCACAACAGTTAAAGCTGCAGGAGCCTTGCCTCTTTTGTATCTGGTGAAGACGGCAGGGTTCCTGCAGCTTTAACTGTTGTGACAAAGAGGGAATTTCACCAGGTTCTCCATATATACAAATGACACCTGCTGAAATTCCCTTTTCTAGGCAACTGTTAAAAATGCAGGAGCCCTGTTTTCCTTTTCATGTGGCTAGGGAGGCCATATGCAAAAGAGTACAGGGCTCCTGTATTTTTAATAGTTGCATAGAAAAGGGAATTTCAGCAGGTGTCATTTGTATATATGGAGAACCTGGTGAAATTCCCTCTTCGTCACAACAGTTAAAGCTGCAGGAGCCTTGCCTCTTTTGTATCTGGTGAAGACGGCAGGGTTCCTGCAGCTTTAACTGTTGTGACAAAGAGGGAATTTCACCAGGTTCTCCATATATACAAATGACACCTGCTGAAATTCCCTTTTCTAGGCAACTGTTAAAAATGCAGGAGCCCTGTTTTCCTTTCCATGTGGCTAGGGAGGCCATATGCAAAAGAGTACAGGGCTCCTGTATTTTTAATAGTTGCATAGAAAAGGGAATTTCAGCAGGTGTCATTTGTATATATGGAGAACCTGGTGAAATTCCCTCTTCGTCACAACAGTTAAAGCTGCAGGAGCCTTGCCTCTTTTGTATCTGGTGAAGACGGCAGGGTTCCTGCAGCTTTAACTGTTGTGACAAAGAGGGAATTTCACCAGGTTCTCCATATATACAAATGACACCTCCTGAAATCCCCTTTTCTAGGCAACTGTTAAAAATGCAGGAGCCCTGTTTTCCTTTTCATGTGGCTAGGGAGGCCATATGCAAAAGAGTACAGGGCTCCTGTATCTTTAATAGTTGCATAGAAAAGGGAATTTCAGCAGGTGTCATTTGTATGCATGTAGCACCTGCTGAAGTTCCCTCTTCATCACAACAGTTAAAGCTGCAGGAGCCTTGCCTCTTTTGTATCTGGTGAAGACGGCAGGGTTCCTGCAGCTTTAACTGTTGTGACAAAGAGGGAATTTCACCAGGTTCTCCATATATACAAATGACACCTGCTGAAATTCCCTTTTCTAGGCAACTGTTAAAAATGCAGGAGCCCTGTTTTCCTTTCCATGTGGCTAGGGAGGCCATATGCAAAAGAGTACAGGGCTCCTGTATTTTTAATAGTTGCATAGAAAAGGGAATTTCAGCAGGTGTCATTTGTATATATGGAGAACCTGGTGAAATTCCCTCTTCGTCACAACAGTTAAAGCTGCAGGAGCCTTGCCTCTTTTGTATCTGGTGAAGACGGCAGGGTTCCTGCAGCTTTAACTGTTGTGACAAAGAGGGAATTTCACCAGGTTCTCCATATATACAAATGACACCTCCTGAAATCCCCTTTTCTAGGCAACTGTTAAAAATGCAGGAGCCCTGTTTTCCTTTTCATGTGGCTAGGGAGGCCATATGCAAAAGAGTACAGGGCTCCTGTATCTTTAATAGTTGCATAGAAAAGGGAATTTCAGCAGGTGTCATTTGTATATATGGAGAACCTGGTGAAATTCCCTCTTCGTCACAACAGTTAAAGCTGCAGGAGCCTTGCCTCTTTTGTATCTGGTGAAGACGGCAGGGTTCCTGCAGCTTTAACTGTTGTGACAAAGAGGGAATTTCACCAGGTTCTCCATATATACAAATGACACCTCCTGAAATCCCCTTTTCTAGGCAACTGTTAAAAATGCAGGAGCCCTGTTTTCCTTTTCATGTGGCTAGGGAGGCCATATGCAAAAGAGTACAGGGCTCCTGTATCTTTAATAGTTGCATAGAAAAGGGAATTTCAGCAGGTGTCATTTGTATGCATGTAGCACCTGCTGAAGTTCCCTCTTCATCACAACAGTTAAAGCTGCAGGAGCCTTGCCTCTTTTGTATCTGGTGAAGACGGCAGGGTTCCTGCAGCTTTAACTGTTGTGACAAAGAGGGAATTTCACCAGGTTCTCCATATATACAAATGACACCTGCTGAAATTCCCTTTTCTAGGCAACTGTTAAAAATGCAGGAGCCCTGTTTTCCTTTCCATGTGGCTAGGGAGGCCATATGCAAAAGAGTACAGGGCTCCTGTATTTTTAATAGTTGCATAGAAAAGGGAATTTCAGCAGGTGTCATTTGTATATATGGAGAACCTGGTGAAATTCCCTCTTCGTCACAACAGTTAAAGCTGCAGGAGCCTTGCCTCTTTTGTATCTGGTGAAGACGGCAGGGTTCCTGCAGCTTTAACTGTTGTGACAAAGAGGGAATTTCACCAGGTTCTCCATATATACAAATGACACCTCCTGAAATCCCCTTTTCTAGGCAACTGTTAAAAATGCAGGAGCCCTGTTTTCCTTTTCATGTGGCTAGGGAGGCCATATGCAAAAGAGTACAGGGCTCCTGTATCTTTAATAGTTGCATAGAAAAGGGAATTTCAGCAGGTGTCATTTGTATATATGGAGAACCTGGTGAAATTCCCTCTTCGTCACAACAGTTAAAGCTGCAGGAGCCTTGCCTCTTTTGTATCTGGTGAAGACGGCAGGGTTCCTGCAGCTTTAACTGTTGTGACAAAGAGGGAATTTCACCAGGTTCTCCATATATACAAATGACACCTCCTGAAATCCCCTTTTCTAGGCAACTGTTAAAAATGCAGGAGCCCTGTTTTCCTTTTCATGTGGCTAGGGAGGCCATATGCAAAAGAGTACAGGGCTCCTGTATCTTTAATAGTTGCATAGAAAAGGGAATTTCAGCAGGTGTCATTTGTATGCATGTAGCACCTGCTGAAGTTCCCTCTTCATCACAACAGTTAAAGCTGCAGGAGCCTTGCCTCTTTTGTATCTGGTGAAGACGGCAGGGTTCCTGCAGCTTTAACTGTTGTGACAAAGAGGGAATTTCACCAGGTTCTCCATATATACAAATGACACCTGCTGAAATTCCCTTTTCTAGGCAACTGTTAAAAATGCAGGAGCCCTGTTTTCCTTTCCATGTGGCTAGGGAGGCCATATGCAAAAGAGTACAGGGCTCCTGTATTTTTAATAGTTGCATAGAAAAGGGAATTTCAGCAGGTGTCATTTGTATATATGGAGAACCTGGTGAAATTCCCTCTTCGTCACAACAGTTAAAGCTGCAGGAGCCTTGCCTCTTTTGTATCTGGTGAAGACGGCAGGGTTCCTGCAGCTTTAACTGTTGTGACAAAGAGGGAATTTCACCAGGTTCTCCATATATACAAATGACACCTCCTGAAATCCCCTTTTCTAGGCAACTGTTAAAAATGCAGGAGCCCTGTTTTCCTTTTCATGTGGCTAGGGAGGCCATATGCAAAAGAGTACAGGGCTCCTGTATCTTTAATAGTTGCATAGAAAAGGGAATTTCAGCAGGTGTCATTTGTATATATGGAGAACCTGGTGAAATTCCCTCTTCGTCACAACAGTTAAAGCTGCAGGAACCCTGCCGTTGCAACTATGCAACTATTAAAGATACAGGAGCCCTGTACTCTTTTGCATATGGCCTCCCTAGCCACATGAAAAGGAAAACAGGGCTCCTGTATCTTTAACAGTTGCATAGAAAAGGGAATTTCAGCAGAGGGGAACCTGGTGAAGTTCCCTCTTCATCACAACAGTTAAAGCTGCAGGAGCCTTGCCTCTTTTGTATCTGATGAAGACGGCAGGGTTCCTGCAGCTTTAACTGTTGTGACGAAGAGGGAATTTCACCAGGTTCTCCATATATACAAATGACACCTGCTGAAATTCCCTTTTCTATGCAACTGTTAAAGATACAGGAGCCCTGTTTTCCTTTTCATGTGGCTAGGGAGGCCATATGCAAAAGAGTACAGGGCTCCTGTATCTTTAACAGTTGCATAGAAAAGGGAATTTCAGCAGAGGGGAACCTGGTGAAGTTCCCTCTTCATCACACCAGTTAAAGGTGCAGGAGAAAAATATATTTTTTACTTAATTAACATTAAAGAATGCACAATGGTTGTGCATTCTTTAATGTTAATTAAGTAAAAAATATAATTTTTTTACAGTTATATTTATAAATATAAATTTCAGCAGATATCATTTGTATATATGGAGAACCTGGTGAAATTTCCTCTTCATCACCACAGTTAAAGGTGCAGGAGAAAAATATATTTTTTACTTAATTAACATTAAAGAATGCACAATGGTTGTGCATTCTTTAATGTTAATTAAGTAAAAAATATAATTTTTTTACAGTTATATTTATAAATATAAATTTCAGCAGATATCATTTGTATATATGGAGAACCTGGTGAAATTTCCTCTTCATCACAACAGTGAAAGCTGCAGGAGCCTTGCTCTCTTTTAAATGGAGTCACTCTAGTACAGCTCCTGCAGATTTCACTGATGTGATGAAGAGGGAATTTCACCAGGTGCTGTATGAATACAAGTGACACCTGCTGAAATTCCCTTTTCTATGCAACTGTAAAAGAGGCAGGAGCCCTGTACTCCTTTGCATATGGTCACAAGGTGGGGCTGGTGACTCCGACGTCAGTGGGTCTATGAATCCGTGGGTATATGCATAGAATTGTAGGATTTTATGTCTAACCTTGCATAGGATTGTAGGATTTATGTACCCATGGATTCACTGACATCGGAGTCACCAGCCCCCTGCCCGTGACCATATGAAAAGGAGCACAGGGCTCCTGTATCTTTAACAGTTGCATAGAAAAGGGAATTTCAGCAGGTGTCATTTGTATATATGGAGAACCTGGTGAAATCCCCTCTTCATCACAACAGTGCAAGCTGCAGAAGCCCTGACCTCTTTTGTATCTGATTACTCTAGTATAGCTCTTGCAGCGTGCACTGTTCTGATGAAAAGGGAATTTCACCAGGTGTCATTTGTATATATGGAGAACCTGGTGAAATCTCCTTTTCATCACAATAGTGAAAGCTGCAGGAACTATACTAGAGTAACCGCATTTAAAAGAGGGAAGGGCTTGTTATCCTTTATAAAAAGCCATGAAATTCAATGAACAAAAAACCTACGGTTTATAAAACAACGTTAAGGCCCTACACTTTTCCACCAAGCACCAAAAAGCGGGGAAATTGGGAGTTAAGGCTCGCCAGCCTTAACGCCACATCCTCCCTAAGGAGGCAGAAAGTACCAGTGAAATTCTCATTCTGCCAAAGCAGATAAACCATGAGGACAGGATGGAGAATAGGATATGCAGAGGTGACTGTGGGGTTGTGGAAAACTGATGACGAACAACTTAGAGCCACCTACTTCTTTTTTTGTTTAGAGCAGCCCTTCCCCAACCTGGTGCCCTCCAAAGGTGTTGGACTGTGACGACGGAGCAGGTAAGAAACCCCACCCCCTCCTGCCTGGCTCTGCTGCCAGGTAAGCCCCAACCCACTTATGTGTTCCATTGTCACTGGGCCTGGACTTGAACTGAGCACCCTGGTCCATCCAGAACCTCAATTCAAGCCTGGGCCTGGGGACGATGGAGCAGGTAAGCAACCCCCTCCTGCCTGGCCCCTTACCTAGACCCACTGCCACTGCTGTGCAAACTGCAGCAACGGCTCCAGGCAAGCCCCCACCCCAGCCCACCCCACTTACCTGCTCCGTTGTCGCTGGGCCCCGGCTTGAATCGAGTGCCCTGGTCCACCCGGAAGCAAGTCCGCACCTGCAGCCTTGCTTCTGGGTGGACTCAGGGGCTCGATTCAAGCATGGGTCAGGCCATGACGGAGAAGGTAAGTGGTGGGGTGCAGGGGGGGCTTGCCTGGAGCTGCCACCGCAACAGTTTGTGCAGTGGCAGCTCCAGGTAAGGGGCCAGGCAGAAGGGGGGTTGGCTGGAGCTGCTGCACTTTGTGCAGCGGTAGCAGCAGGTCCAGGTAAGGGGCCAGGTGTGTGTGTGGGGGTTCTTACCTGCTCCGTCGTCACCTGGTCCAGGCTTGAATTGAGCCCCTGGGTCCACCCAGAAGCAAGGCTGCAAGTGTGGCCTTGCTTCTGGGTGCACCAGGGCGTTCTGTTCAAGGCCGGGCCCAACGACGACAGAGCAGGTAAGCGGGGTGAGGTGGGGGGGGCTTGCCTGGAGGCGCCCCCTACGTTCCCCATCCTGATGTCCCAGCATTCCTGACCATGGGACATACTGACTTGCAATGATCGATCGTTGCAGTCCAACACCTTTGGAGGGCACCAGGTTGGGGAAGGGCTGCTCTAAACAAAAAAAGAAGTAGGTGGCTCTAAGTTGTTCGTCATCAGTTTTCCACAACCCCACAGTCACCTCTGCATATCCTATTCTCCATCCTGTCCTCATGGTTTATCTGCTTTGGCAGAATGAGAATTTCACTGGTACTTTCTGCCTCCTTAGGGAGGATGTGGCGTTAAGGCTGGCGAGCCTTAACTCCCAATTTCCCCGCTTTTTGGTGCTTGGTGGAAAAGTGTAGGGCCTTAACGTTGTTTTATAAACCGTAGGTTTTTTGTTCATTGAATAGATATTAAGGAGAGCCTTAAGCATACCAAATTTGAATCACATTGGGTCATCCATTGATTTTTCATGATGTTTTACATTTCCCCCGCCCTTAAACCCTTTTCCTGGTATGCAAAGGATCTTAGGATCGCTGCCACCCGGGGTGTGATTTAGCTTGGGTGACCCTATGAAAAGGAGGGCAGGGCTCCTGTATCTTTAACAGTTGTATTGAAAAGGGGATTTCAGCAGGTGTCATTTGTAGGCATGCAGCACCTGGTGAAATTTCCCCTTAATCAAACAGTTAAAGCTGCAGGTGCCCTGCCCTCTTTTAAATCTGGTCACAGTATAGCTGCAGTACAGCTCCTGCAGCTTTAACTGTTGCGATGAAGAGGAAATTTCACCAGGTGCAACATGCATACAAAGGACACCTGCTGAAATTCCCTTTTCTATGCAACTGTTAAAGATACAGGAGCCCGGTCCTCCTTCCCATATGGTCACCCTAGATTTAGCTAGCAGCAGCAGCAGCAACAATGACAGCTAAACGCTATAGGGGATAATTTGAGGAAACAGGTACGTGGGATGAAGCTAGGAAACCCACCATCCCTCCCTGTGTAACCAACATGCTCTTACTTTGTTGGGTAGAATAGAATCTATCTCGTTTTGAAGCTTCTGTTGAATATCTGGGTGTGTAGCTAAAACATAGGCCATGAAACTGAGGGAGTTGCTGGTAGGTTCGTACCCAGCAAAAACAAAGATTAAGGACTGAGCCAGGATTTCAGTGTCAGTTAAGCCTGTGAACAAAGAAAGGTGGGAAAGTTGAAAGCTCAAACTTTACAGTATGTATGGGAGGAACATTACCCATCTTTGTGCCATGTATGGTATGCAAGGATTGCTCATACTGCAATGTAATGATCTGGGCGTGCCTCTTGATCTTAGGCGTTAGATATACTGACTGCCAAGAAACTGCCAAATCTCCTAGGGTAGTGCAATTACAACAGACCGCACACACGCACACACACAGACACACACACCACATGTGCATCTTGTTTTTCTTTTCCATTAATCTCTAGAAAAAATAACTTCCTGAAGCAACAGACTGATTTTCTTCACATTGTTGATTGGTATTTGCAGAACACACCAATGTATTTATTTATTTTTAGTAGGGGTGTGCACGGACCTCCCGATCCTCTTCGCGCCCGATCCGCAAATTGCAGATCGGGCCCGCTCCGCCCCGCCTCGATCCGCCTGGGGGCCACTCCGCTCCACTGTGGAGCTCCGGCTCCAAATCAGAGCTCCGCAGTGGCGGGGAGTGGCGTCAGGTAAGGCCCCCCTCCCTCCTCCCCCTTACCTGTGTCTGTCGTGGCCCATCCCATCTTCACTAGAGTCCACAGCTCAACCAGGAACTGTAGCCTACACTTCCTGGTTGAGCTGCGGGCTCTAGTGAAGCTGGGATGGGCCGTGACGGACACAGGTAAGACCCCCCTCCCTCCTCTCCCTTACCTGCGTCTGTCCGCGGTCCTGCGGCTGCTTCAACTGAGCCCGAGGACTCAAACAGGAAGACTAGGCAGCCTCAGGCTCAGTTGAAGCACCCACGGGACCGCGGATGGACACAGGTAAGACCCCCTTACTCCCTTACCTGGCTCTGCCGCCATCGCCACACGGGCGGCGGCGGCGGCGGCAAGGCCAGGTAAACCCCACTTACCTTTTTTGTGGAGCTCCGGATCAAGGCGAAGGATCCGCCTTCACCTCGATCTGATCCGCAACACTCAGCGGCTCCCCAGATCCTCTTCGCCTCTGCCTTAAGGGGAGGCGAAGCCCCCGATCCGCTCCTGCTTCTCCGGTCTGAGCCCTAATTTTTAGGGCTGTGCACTACTTTTACTCTGATTTGGACTGAATTGGTCCAGAATTGAAATGGGTCTGCCAATCTGAGCTGAATTGGGCCGGATTGGGTCTGAAGTGCTTTGGACTGATCCAGACACCTATACGAGCCCTCTGCTCATTACCTGGACCCATTATGAGAGCCAACAGCCATCCAAATGTAATTTGGATATCCGAATCTTGCTCCAGATCTGGAGTGGGACGGACCCAGGTCAAGGCAGATTGAGGCCAATTCAGAAGGGGCAGGGGTTCCATCACTATGGATCAGAAATTCTTAAAAACTTGATTGCTAAGTCATGACAAATAATATTCTGTCTATTCTTGGCAGGGTGATTCCGACTGCCAGTGCTGGTTCTAGGATTTTGGAGGTGGGGGATGGGGAGTTTCAGGAAGACACCTTCAGTGAGCCCCTGTAATTGCCATGGCTGTTGCAGTCCCCCTCTGGAGGAGTCCTCTTCAGATGACAAAAGAACTCCTCAGGAGAAAATTACACCTTGTGAGCAGGGCTCCAGCCAGAATGTACTGCAGCTGAGCCTGGGTGGGGCTCAGCAATCTCTGGTGATAAAAGCCTTCAATGTCTGCCTAGCTAGTGTTGACAACAACATCTTATTAGCTCTTATTGCTTTGTATCCTGTTTGCCTTAGGACTGAATCTCTGTGCTACTGACTTTGAGCTCTTGTTTGATTCTGCTTCTGGACTGTGTCTCACTGCCTAGCTGTGTTTGTTCTCTGCCTTTTATCTTAACCACTCCTGCCTTGCCTGGGCTTTGACCTTAGCGTTTTCATTGCCTTGCTTTGTGCTTAGCCCTTTCACTGAGTCTGCTGCAGCCAAAACAGGACAGGCTGAAACTCACAACTCCAAGCTCATACCTGACCCAAGCTCAAGGAAGACTTCTTTGGAGGAGAAAGAACTTGATTCTTCAAAGATGCCTCACTTGAGGTCCCCAAGAATCTTAAGGGTGAACTGTGTGATGTTACCTTTATACAAGTGATCCATCCCATTGCTCTGTTGACTGCCATCGGAGCCTTGGGAGTCTATCATCAGCTGCAGGAAATCCACTCGGCTCTGGGAATCAAATGAATGAATCACTGCAGAGAATTTCTTAGGGCACAGCTGGAGTAGATGGTGGGTGACAGATGACTCTGTGTGTGTGCGTTCAAGGGCTAAATGCAACCACTGGAGGTTTAATTCAAATTGGGGCCTTGGAATTGGGGGATGCTGGATTTAATTTCCCAGGCAAGGTTTTTCCCAATCCAAACTGACCTTCCCAACCAAGTGGCCATGTAGGGTGAAATGTACAGGTAGTATATATGTAGCTAAATGAGGGGTGGGTGGGCTTTACCCCCAGGCAAATAGCAGCTGGGGTGAGGGTAATTTGGATTGGGGAAAATAGCATGGTAGGGATAACCTCACAGGGTTGTTGTGATAATCCGCCACCTTGAGGCTCTTGAGAGCATAAAAAGTGTTGTGCTGGATCAGACCAAGGGTCCATCTAGTCTAGTACCACACCATGGCTGACCAACCTTTGGCCAGGGACCAACAAGGCAGGACATGGTGCAACAGCGCCCTCTCCCACAACTGGTGCACATAGGCTTACTACCTCTGATACAGGAGGTAGCACACAGCCATCAGGACTAGTTGCCATTGATAGCCATTTCTTCCATGAATTTATCCAACCCCCTTTTTTTTAAAGCCACCCAGATTGGTGGCCATCACTACATCTTATGGTAGTGAATTCCATAGTTTAATAACAACTGGTGTACACAGGCTTCTTGCCGCGGATACTGGAGAAAGGTGGCACATTAGATAGATGGAATAAGAACATCAGAAGTGCCCTGCTGGATCAGACCAAGGGTCCATCTAGCTTCATTAGTGATGTTGTCACACAACCAAAACTGATAGTGTACATGATGATGTTACTGTTCCTAGGCAAAAGAAGGGGATGGGGGGGTGTTCTACCTGTTCTGGATGGGATTGCACTCACCCTAAAGGAACAGTTTCGTAGCTTGGGGGTTCTTTTAGATCCATCATTGTCACTTGAGGCTCAGGTGACCTCAGTAGCACGGAGTGCCTTTTACAAACTCCGGTTGGTGGCCCAGCTACGCCCCTATCTGGACAGGGATAACCTAGCTTCAGTTGTCCGTGTTCTGATAACCTCTAAGTTAGATTATTGCAATGCACTCTACATAGGGCTGCCTTTGAAGACGGTTCGGAAGCTGCAGCTCGTGCAAAATGCAGCGGCCAGATTGATTTCAGGAACCAGAAGGTTCGACCATATAACACCTGCTCTGGTCTGCTTGCACTGGCTGCCTGTATGTTTCCGAGCCCAATTCAAGGTGCTGGTTTTCACCTATAAAGCCTTACACGGTTTGGGACCACAATACCTGACAGAAAGCCTCTCCCGATGTGAATATACCCAGTCACTACGTTCAACATCTAAGGTCCTCCTCCGGGTGCCTACTCCGAGAGAGGCTTGGAGTGTAGCAACGAGGGACAGGGCCTTTTCGGTGGTGGCCCCCAGACTATTGAATGATCTTGTTACAAAGTAGCTTCTGTGAGCAGTACTGACTCCATTTTGAAACAACCCAAAACCCCACCTACAGACTGAGAGCATTCACAAAAGGCCTGGGTCAAGTAACCGTTTCCTGATAGACTTCTTCAAATGCATTCCCCAGAGACAAAGGTAGGGGTAAAACTAAGCAGAATATGAATGCTGGATAGCAAGAGTCATACCTGGTCATACACATGCTAATGCAGCCCTGTTGCTGAACTCCAAGCTGCATCAAGTACAGCCATCATCCCAAATCACCCTCTTTTGTTCCCATAGCAAGTAGATCTTTAAATAAGATCATACAAAAACCCTCAAGTTTGAAGGAAGAAGCAGACTAGCTCTCTCTCTCCCTTTTGAACCAGAAACACAGAGCATACTACACGTTCCAGCTTGCGAGAGCAAGCTGCCGTGAGTGAGTGCTTTGCCTAGCTGTATTCTTTTCCTCTTCACCTAAGACCAAGAGTTGCAATGCTCCCCAGTTCTGCTCTACAGGAAAAGGCTGCAGCCCAAGGAAAGGTATATTGCCTTTAAAGATTCCCTCTCCTCTTTCCCCTGCTGTCTCTGTGTGTATGCTCTTAAGTCTCAAAAAGTCTATTTTTCAGTCTTGAAACTGCTTCTAAGCCTCTACTTGCTCAGCTAATTTCCCCCAAACTAGCTTGTGCCTTTGTATTTGTTTCAACCTCAAGAAATGTACCATTGTGGTGTTATCCCCTTCAGTGCTGTAAGTTTCTTGAGTAAGAATCGCCTTACTTAACCACAGACGCTCTATTGCCAATGTCAAAAGATTCCTTATAAGCGGGTGTAAGTCTCATTAGAACGTGTGCAAGTTTGTACATGGGTCTAATGAGAGCACATCACGTAACAATCTCCCTGATGAGGCTCGCCTGGCGCCAACGCTGCTATCTTTCTGGCGCCAGGTTAAGACTTTCCTCTTTGCCTAGGCATATGGCGGCACATCTTCATCACCCACATGTTTATTTTTTAAACAGTTTTTAATGCTTTATGTGTGTATGTTCTGCGTTTTAAAATTTTAAATTTTGTATACTTGTTTTTATCTCAATTTTAGAATTTCTGTAAACCGCCCAGAGAGCCCTGGCTATGGGGGCGGTATATAAGTGCAATAAATAAATAAATAAAAAGAAAAGAAGACCTACTGGAAAACACAAAGATGGAAGCAAAACTTCAGCAGGTTGGACCAATGAACAGCAGAAGACTTCCCTTGAAGAAGGTACAATTTGGGGATGCTTTTGGGGAAGGATTCTGTCCCTCTGAATGCAGCTTTTCACACCAAAGGTGCTCCCCTCCAAAATTAGGTACAGCCTTAATGCTTACCCCTTCGCCTTCTTTCAGCCGTGTTTCCTTAATTTTTGCAAAGGATCGCATGAAGAACGTCTCAGCGTCTTGGGGTAAAATATTCAAATTCAGTGCCCGAAGCAAAGGAGTCAAAAATGGGAATACAGCTGCAAGGAAAAGAAATTCTTTGTTAAAAGAGGCAAAATGTAATATTCCTCCACCCCCACCGAGATTACTTTATCTGTTGGAGCCTATGAACAACATTGTTTACTTTGAAGGACAGGGTTTGCAAGTTTTGATGGCATTTCCGCTTGGTTGTCTTACCCATACATGGAGAATCTTAGGGTTATAAATACACACACAGAGAGAGGGGCAGCTGGGTTCACACAACTCACTAATCCATTGTGTGTAACTTACGGGAGCAACCCACGAGGGTTTAATGTGTCATGGCATGGGACCACAATACCTGATGGAACGCCTCTCCCGACATGAACCTACCCGTACACTGCGCTCAACATCTAAGGTCCTCTTCCGAGTGCCTACTCCAAGGGAAGCTCGGAGGATGGCAACAAGGGAGAGGGTCTTTTCAGTGGTGGCCCCCCAATTATGGAATGATCTCCCCAATGAGGCTCGCCTGGCGCCAACATTGTTATCTTTTCGGCGCCAGGTCAAGACTTTTCTCTTCTCCCAGGCATTTAACAGCATTTGACAACATATGCTAAGTTTGATTGTTTTTTAATGGACCCCAGAACTGTTGTTGTTGAAATGGATAACGTTGTTTTATACTGTTGTTTTTGTATTTTGATGGTTTTAAATTTTGCATACTTTTTAATGTTCACTGTTTTTAACTTTTGTAAACCGCCCAGAGAGCTTCGGCTATGGGGGCGGTATATAAATTTAATAAATAAATAAATGTGAGGGGCTTAGAGCAGCTGGAAACTCTTTAAACACCATTTTCCACAGTTTTTGAACAAATACACATTCCCACCATATATGTAAATACGTTCCTTTTTCTTTACATCCTCTCCAATGGAGATTGAAGAGACACCTACAGTGGCATTGCTATCATTATATGGAGATTTAAAATGTAATAAAGAAACAAAAGAACTGATAACGAATTTGCTGACAGCAGCAAGGTTGATCATATCTAGGAACTGGAAGGTGCAAGGAGATTATCATGTTGAGGACTGGTATAAAGAGATTTGGGATATTGCTATAAATGATAAATTGACATGTAATATAAAAGTAAGAAGAGGGATAACAAAAACGAATGATTTTGAGGGAATTTGGAATCAGTTCCTAGAATATGTATTATCTAAGGGGAGTGGAAAACCACCTCCAGAAGAATCAATGAGATTTTGGAAACATGAATAGATCCCGGGGTGGGGAGGGTGCACTCTATGTTATGCAATGATGTAAAAATATCAAATTAGAAATGTTATAAGGTTATTCAATTTATGTATTATGGGTTTTTTTCTTGTGTTGTTGTGATTACTGTAGTATTGTATTAGTGCAGCGGTTCTCAACCTGTGGGTCGGGACCCCTTTGGGGGTCGAATAACCCTTTCACAGGGGTCGCCTAAGACCATCAGAAAACACATATTTCCGATGGTCTTAGGAAACTGTATTGACTGAACTATGTCATGTATCATCTTTTGTATTATTAAAGCTATTGTTATGTATTATTTTCATTAGCAAACCATCCCATGACAATGGATCGTGTAGAGAAGAATGAAAATAATTTTATGGTTGGGGGTCACCGCAACATGAGGAACTGTATTAAAGGGTTGCGGCATTAGGAAGGTTGAGAACCACTGTATTAGTGTATTGTTAATCAATAAAAATAATAATTAAGAAAAAAAAAAAGAGCGTCTGGAAGCATTGCTGGTTGGTGGACCTCTATGGCCAAGATTACCTAGCAACAGCTGGTGCAGGCGCTGAGAACACTTTTCCACCAAGGCGGCTGGTGGAATGTGTGGCTGCCAGGCCAGGTGGACTCCAAAGGGGGTGTGTCTTGGGGAGGGGAGGTAAACCATACTGGGTGGCATGGTTCCGTGCTCAGGGTGGCCCATTGTTTCCTTAACCCTCTCTGCCATATGACTCTGCGCCCCCATTGGCCCCCGTGGTCATGCAAATGTGCCCATATTCAGCCCTTCTGTACCTATGGATATTTTTGTTCCATTCTATCACAGCTTCCTAGCACACCCACAACCTTCTCAAATGTAATTCTCTACATCAAAGGTGGGCAACGTGCAGCAAGGGTGGCCCCTCCTCAATTGCCAAAAAAGAGGACTGTGCTTTGCATAGCCTATGCATATTAAAATTATTATTTAAATTTAAAAATTTCCCTACATCTCACTATATGGAGGAAGGGTGTGACCTGGTGAGCAGCATGTATGAGTCTTCAGTCTGCTTTCCAGGGGCTAACCATTCTAATGGTTTCGTTATCTGTATAGTAGAATTGGACATGGCAGCCTTTCAAATAGAGGAGGTCTTCAAATAGAGGACTGTCCTCTGTAGAAGAGCCTCGAGTGGCGCAGAGCGGTAAAGCAGCAGTTTCTGCAGCTGAAACTCCCCACGGCCTGAGTTCGATCCCAGCGGAAGCTGGTTTCAGGCAGCCGGCTCGGGTCGACTCAGCCTTCCATCCTCCCAAGGTCAGTAAAATGAGTACCCAGTTAGCTGGGGGAAAGGTAATCATGGCCGGGGAAGGCAACAGCAAACCACCCCGCTATAAGGCCTGCCAAGAAAATGTCGGCGAAAGCTGGCGTCCCTCCAAGAGTCAGTAATGACTCAGTATTTGCACGAGAGGTTCCTTTCCTTTCCTCTGTAAAAGAGGACACTGGGCCAGCAGTCTTGGAGCTATATGCACCCCTCTGCCTAATTTCAAAAGCTCTCTGCAAGTGATCAGTTCAGAATCCTGGGGGAAGGCACGTGAGAGAGAAGGGTCCCCCATCTGCTTTCGTTCCGGCTCCACTGGCATGTAGCCCCCAAAGATTATCCTTGAGAGAATGTGACCCTGGGCAGAAGACAAGCCCCCTGCACTTCAACTCCACGTAGGTGATTTCCAAGTGGAAGCACTTTGTACACGCGCCATGAATGCTGCATCCACACATGTTTAATTTGTGTAGGACGAACTGCTCTTGGGATGTGGAATTGATTTTGGAAGTTGGGGTTCGTGGCCTCCCCCTGGCTAATAGCTGGAGCCATGTTTCACTGTACGTTGGGACTAACTAGAAGGCGGGGAGGGGAACCCCAGTGTCTTTCAGCATGCGCCACGCGCCTTTTCCAAGTTGTCTACATGGAAAGGCTCCAAGTTGGCTCACAAAGGAAACGCAAGGCCTGAAGCAGAATGGCAAATGGAACCCTCGCTCAGCGTGCTCCCTACACTGAGGTAGCCAAAGTTGGCCAAGTTATTTTGGCACCTGAGGCAGGAAATCCCACAAGCGCCACTCACTGGGTATAAAACATGCAAGACAAATAAATAACCACTTGCTTCTCTTCCATGACATCCGGAACCAGTGGCCTGTGGTGGTAGTGGTCATTGCCTCTCTCTGCCGAATTAGTGTCTTTTTCATAATTATTGGACTGTAAACATGGGTGGGGATTTCAGAAATCATCAGAGGCCAACTTACTTATCAAAACGTTGAGAGGGATTAAAGGCTTAAATTTGGTTAGGTTCTTGATATGCTTGACGAAAGGGTCTTTGGGGTTGTTCATGGAGTCGAGATTCACACCGAACGAGGTACTGGTGATGACGTCCAGGCTGTAAGTCCCAAAGATGCTGGGGGGGGTGGGGAAGAGAAGACTCTAATTAGGCACCGAAATGTGGCCCATATCAATGATTACGAATAGTGCTGAGCCGAACATTTCTCCTACTTTTTTCTCGTCCGTCCTCAGTCGATTTGATACAAAAGGAATTGCTTTCGAGAAGAAATTCACAGGAGAAGAAAATTTCAGAGAAATTCTCATGGGTTGGGTTCAGAGTTCTTGTGTTTCCCTTACTTATGAGGTGGCCGAGAAGTGTACAATCATATCACTGGCTACCTGTAGTCTCCTTGGCTTCCTGCACTTTTATGAAAGCCCGGGGAAAGATATCATGAGGTAAATCCTCCCATAGGCCTTTTTCATGTCAGGAAGCACAGGCACCATGGGAGGCTGTAGAGCAGTGGCGAGATGTAGGATACAAAGAGATGTATAACTTACACGACGCTGTTCTGTTTCACGGCTGTCAGAACTCTGGATTTACCCAGAATGCAGTCCTGGCTACCCATAATCGGTGGATAAAATGCTGCTTTTATCAGTATTTGCTATTCTTCCCCAGCTCTCAGATGCCCTGTGACTTACTCCTTCACAGCTAGAGTTTCGCCGTTTTCCATTTTCCTCTGAACGTTTCGCATCAAAACCTCCCCGTAGTGTTTTATGATGGGAAACATCTGAAAAGACAATTCCAGAGGCACACATTTAAACATCCACAGCAGTTTTTTCTCCTGAGTTACAATGGAGTTTCAAAAGGCTTGTGGGTGACTTGTAAGTAGTTACAAACACAATTGTGAGATGTTTGTGGTGATGATGATGATGATGATGATGTGGGTGTGTGGGTGTGGGTGTTTTGGCATTTTCTGCTCATTTTTTTTCCTTTCTGCATGGGGAAGTCCAGGACTAAAATTGGCTGGTCTTCTAATCTGGACCAAAATGATCATAATGAAGATTTATTTCTATAGTGTTTTCCACAACCCGTTTAGAAAAAAATCTTACAGTGCAATCCTATATCTGTTTACTCAGACATCAACCCTATCAAGTTGTAATGAGGTAAGTAAGCATAACACGGGTGCATTATCCACATGCAGCCCCCAAGGCCTGTTGTGCAGCCCTCATGACCACCACCCCACTCTACCACCACCAAATCCCACTCTCTGCTGATCAAGGATTTGGCAGGAAGATTTGGCCCTTTAAGTAGTAGACAAGTCCTCAAGGGGGTAGAGTTTACAGCAGCTCCAGCCCAGCCAACCTTCAGAGGGCCTCTGCCTGTTGCTGAGACAACTGACCTGGACAGCTCACTGGCTGAAGCTCACCCATGAAAAGCAATTGTCTCAGCAACAGGCAGAAGCCTTCTGAAGTCTTGCCAAATGAGGCTTGCTGTGCCAGACATGATGCAGCCTTTCCAGGGAGTACCATTAGGAGAGGACAAAGGCTGAATTAGTATCTTTTCTTTATTTCTTTCCCCCCCCTTTCTATTCTTACCTCCTTTAGCTTTCCACTAGTAAAGGTTGGAGAGAGCACGGTGCGAATCCTCTTCCACTGTTCATCCTCCGTTCTGGGGAGTATATGCTTAAATACCCCCGCTACTTTCAAACTCTAGAGGTCACAAAGGCAGATACATAACAGGTTTGGGCCTTCAAGGATGCCCAGCAGGCGATTTATGTACTCAACAGTCACAGGGTACAGCAACAGTTCAATGACTTATGTTCTCACTTGTCTTTTGCAGACAAATTCATCCACCCACTATCCAATCACACCAGGAGTAGGCAACCTTTTGGGGCCAGGGGCATATTTGGCCATTTGAGAAACTGTCCTGGGCACCACCACAAAATGGCTGCCTCAGGAGATGTAGCAAAGGAGAATTAAGGCTGAGGTGTTGCCAGAGCAGTAAAAAAAATCCTTTGACCCCACTGTTTTCAGCACCAAGCAGAAGCTATTTCACAGTAATCCCAGCAGCTGGTAAGTATTTAAATATATAAATACTTTTATATATTATATATGCTGTTGTCATTGACCAAATCAGGTTTGAGGAGATTGCTGAGGGCCTTGAAGGGTTACTGTGACAGTGAACTAGTGCAGATCAATTATGACAAAACAAAGGTTGTAGTTTTTTTTCCAGAAGAAGACGAAAATATAAACGGCAACTAAATGAACACCAAATCGAACAGGTGGTTTCCTATAAATATCTGGGAATAATATTTCATTCATCAGGAACGTGGAGGGTTCAATCTAAAAATGCCATCGCTAATGTGCAGAGGAGCATTAACGATTTCCTCTCCTTTTTCTACAACAAAGGTGGGCAGCATATTCCCTCTGTTCTCCAAGTCTTTGCTGCTAAGGTTTTAGCTCAAATGCTGTATGGTTCAGAGATTTGTGTCTATGAAAACTTGGCCCCTCTGGAAGCTGTACAAACTAAATTTCTGAGGGCAATACTTGAGGTCCTGTCCTGCCTTCAAAATACAATTGTAAGGCTGGAGGCAGGCCAGATCTCATTAGAGGCCCGTATATAGATACGTAAGTTTCATCTCTGGTTAAAATTACTGTTTGTCCCTGTGGGTTTAGCTCCGCTTACTCTAACGGACACTTTCAATTCAAGGTGGAAAGATACTTTGAATAGGAAGTTGCAATCCCTAGGCTACTCCATGACTGATACGAGAAAGCAAAAATGGATATTGCCCAAAGGATTCAAGACATCGATCTACAAGATCAGCTGAGTCGAGCTAGCCTGAACCCGAACCCGGGGTTCAGGGGAAATAGTGGTCCTCCAGCACTTGCCAGGAACCTGATAAACTTGACCGTTCCAAGGCTCAGAAGAGTTTTTACGTTAGCCAGGTTTAATGTTTTACCTTCAGCATTGCTGGAGGGCGGATTTTAAAAAATCCCTTACAGCGAACAGCAATGTCCATGTGGGTCAGGGGATGTTGAGACAATAGTCCATGTTTTACTTTACTGCCACCTGTATAAAGACCTCAGAGTTTCCTTAATAACACCACTCATAAAAAAAAATTCCCGGGCAGAACAGACAAATTTTGTTGAGATTGCCTTTTGTCAGGCATGAATGCCCAAGTTACTGTGAAAGTTGCCAGATTTTGTGCTGCAGCCATCTCACGCCATAAAGAGGTGAGACAATAATAATAATATATTATGCTATTTTGGGCTGCATTAATAGAAGGATAGCTTCCAAATCATGTGAGGTACTGGTTCCTCTCTATTCGGCCCTGGTTAGGCCTCATCTAGAGTATTGCGTCCAGTTCTGGGCTCCACAATTCAAGAAGGACGCAGACAAGCTGGAGCGTGTTCAGAGGAGGGCGACCAGGATGATCAGGGGTCTGGAAACAAAGCCCTGTGAAGAGAGACTGAAAGAACTGGGCATGTTTAGCCTGGAGAAGAGAAGATTGAGGGGAGACACGATAGCACTCTTCAAATACTTAAAAGGTTGTCACACAGAGGAGGGCCAGGATCTCTTCTCGATCCTCCCAGAGTGCAGGACACGGAATAACGGGCTCAAGTTAAAGGAAGCCAGATTCCAGCTGGACATCAGGAAAAACTTCCTGACTGTTAGAGCAGTACGACAATGGAATCAGTTACCTAGGGAGGTGGTGGGCTCTCCCACACTAGAAGCATTCAAGAGGCAGCTGGACAACCATCTGTCAAGGATGCTTTAGGGTGGATTCCTGCATTGAGCAGGAGGTTGGACTCGATGGCCTTTAGGCCCCTTCCAACTCTAGTATTCTATGATTCTATGATTCTATGATATGCACGTTCTACATCTGTAACGTAATGTAATGTGTTAAATTGTATGGTGTTTGATTGGAGTGCTGGTTAGTATACCGTAATAAACTTATTCGTTCAATAGGGTTAAGGCACGTTAGTAGACACCAAGAAAGATGTCCGGGATGCATTGGTGGCAATGGGTACTGTGGCGTTACACCCCACAAGTCAGTTCCCAAATGTATGTCTGCAGTTTGTAAGTCTGTGGTGAGTTTAGAATGTTGGCCTGAGTGGGCGGAGTTAGAATGTCTTGGGAGGGGGGAGGAGGGATATATAAGAGAAGGATGGAGGGGATTGGAGAGGACTTTTTAGGTCCTCTTAGAGTCTTTAGTGCTCTCTGTGTTTAGAGTACTTAAGTTCTGGGAAATTTGAGGTTCAGGGTAGAGAGTGGAGTCTTTGGAGTGTGGTGTGCACGTAGTTGATGTATATTAATCAAAACAGTTAATAAAGAAAGTTCAAGAGTGATTGTGTGAGAGAAAGGAAAGCGTGTCTGTGAATGAGTGAAAGGATTGGACGAAAGCTTTCAAAAAGGTCTTTAAATGTTTTATTGGAAACAAAGCTTGTGAACTTTTAAAAATATATTTTAATTATTTTGTTTTTAACTACCACAAAAATCCCACGTGTCTGTTTGGCACTTATCATCTGAGGTTTACACATTTAGCACCCACTCTGACAATCATTCACCTCAGCACATATAACTCACAGTGTTTTATTTTATATATTGGAATCCTTCTCCATTTAAACCCCTTTCTCCACATAGTTTGGAGGAAGGCGGTTTTTATCCCTCGCCTCAGGCCTATCAAGCGGTGGTGCTTGGCATGAGCAAGGAGTAGCCGCGGCCAGGCTTGGTGTTCAGAGCCGGTGTCCTGGCAGGTACCATGTTCCCCACTCCTGGTTAATACCCTGACTTAGCAGCAATTGAGTGGCATGCTAAACCATTCTTCTTCCCACCATGCCGTGTTACAGCCTAAGTAGTGGTCACTCACCCGGCGGTTGGTAAAGGTGGTGTAGCACTCTTTCACTAGTATAGCTTTGATAATGATGGGATCCAGTACAGCTAACACAGCTTGCCGGCCGTCGTAAAGCCTGCATTGAAAATTAGGAAGCAAGGGCCCCCCGCTATTGACTTTTGAAACAATGCAAATCTCCACGAGGTTGTATAGACAGTGATTACAACAGCAGGGATTGGCTGTCAGCCTATTGCAAGGATGTGGAGAAATCCAAAACAGACTGAAAGGCGGCTGCATGTCTCGTAATCCGGTCCACAGATTTCACAGCGGACCACATCTGTGCGTCAGGCAAATTTCATGGACTTAAAAAATAATCACCTGAAATTTATGTAAATTCATAGGCAAAACTGCAAGTTAGATAAAGAAGTTACACGATGCATGAATATAAATTCTGCAAATTGTTATGTAAATACTTCCGTAACTTGCTGCAGATTTATTTATGAAATTTTCAGAGTGGGGGGGGGGAAGGAATCTGAATTCGTGGGTTTGTGAACTATGGAGCCATGGAATTCATGTGGAACAAATGAAAAACAATTCGAACACTTCTTGGGCTGTGCTGAGGAATACAAGTTCATAATGAAAGATGACTCACCCCCAGACTTTTCCATATTTCTCAGAGCACTTGGTATCAAACTGGATAAGGCCCTAGGAAAGATATTTAAGGACTTTAAGAATCGCTTCTGCTGGATGGATCAAATTAAGATAGGTGCCTCTTAGGAGCTCATAGGCAGGGCATAAACGTCTTCAGATACTCACTTCACGGTATCCCAACAGAGTTCCAAAGAAAGGCAGTGGGGTTGGACCAGGAATGCCCAGTTTCTTGAAAACACTGTGCGGCCAAATTCCATATCTGTGATTTAGAGAGAGAGAGAGAAAGCTAGTACCCACTAAAGGGTCATCTACCCCTGAGGAAGTAAAGCACAGTTGGGTGACCATTCCCCAACCCAAAAGCAAATGCATTGCAAAGAACGAGGCCATTGGTTTCCATAAAACATGCATGGGCTAATTTGTATGTATAAAAGCAAATTTATTTATTTATTTATTTATTTATTACATTTTTATACCGCCCAATAGCCGAAGCTCTCTGGGCGGTTCACAAAAATTAAAATCATCATAAAACAACCAACAAGTTAAAAATACAAATACAAAATACAATATAAAAAGCACAACCAGGATAAAACCACGCAGCAAAATTGATATAAGGTTAAAATACAGAGTTAAAACAGTATAATTTAAATTTAAGTTAAAATTAAGTGTTAATTTTAGAAATTATTATTAGTAGTAGTAGCAGTAGTAGTAGTAGTATCCCGCCTTTTGCCTAATGCTGGGCCTCAGGGTGGCCTTTCAAAGTTTAAAGCCTACATTGTGGGGTGGGGGGAACAAAACCACAAACGTTTAAAATACACAACAAAATTATAAGACATTAACATAGATGGAGGGCCAGATTATTCTCCAAAGGCCTCCTGGAACAAAAAAGTTTTAGCCTGCCTCCGAAAGCCCAGCCTAGCTTCCCCAGGAAGAGAGTTCCAGAGCACCGGAGCAGCCACCGAGAAGGCCCTCTCCCATGTTCCCACCAAGCGCGCCTGTGAAGAAGGTGGGACTGAAAGAAGGGCTTCTCCAGATGATCTCAAAGCACGGGCAGGCTCAGAAGGGAGAATACGGTCTTTCAAATAACCTGGACCCGAGCCTGTCTAGTGGAGAGGGATGTTACCAGGTGACCTGTCTGCCTGCTGCTCAGTCTGCCATCCAGATGCTAACTGCTGGTGGGTCTTCAACTTTAAGACCCCTGCTGTTCTCCCTCCTTATGTTTTTCTTAAAAATCTTTAAACTAGGCTTGGATTGGACAGTCCTTCAAATAGAAGGGGCCTTCAAATATGGAGGTGCCGTAGCTCACTGGTAGAGCACGTGCTTTGGATGCAGGAGGTCCTGGGTTTGATCCTCATTATCTCCTGGTAGGGCTAAGAAAGGATCCCTCCTGAAATCATGCAGAGCTGTTGCTGCCAGTCAGTGTCAACAATACTAGGCTAGGTGGACCAAGGGTCTGGCTCAGTATAAAGCAGCTTCCTATGTTAAGAACCTAAGAAGAGCCCTGCTGGATCAGACCAAGGGTCCATCTAGTCCAGCACTCTGTTCCCACAGTGGCCAACCAGCCATCGGCCAGGGATGAACAAGCAGGACATGGTGCAACAGCACCCTCCCACCCATGTTCCCCAGCAATTAGTGTACATAGGCTTACTGCCTCTGATACTGGAGCTTACTGCCTCTGATACTGTTCCTAGAGGAGTGTCCTCTGTAAATGAGGATACATGACCATCCTAAAGCAAAGGTGCACAACCTGTGCCCCAAAAAGGCCTTCACTGCAGCACCCCAAAAGTTGTCCTGGCTTTCCCACTCAATTACTCACACACACCCCTCATTCTCTGCCGCTGCTAGCAGCGATGGAAGAGTGATCTCTATCAAGGTCGCTGGGATGTGTGTGCACATGTATATGGGTGTTTGTGCATGCATTTGTGTGTGACGGCACACACATACAGACGTGCATGCTTACGTAGGCATGTGCAACCCCCTACCCAAGCCAGCTTCACATGAGTCCCCGGGGCCAAAAAGGTCGTGCACCCCCGCACGAAAGGGTCCGCTAACAGGCGCATTCAAAAGCTGACAGCTTTCTTATCCGCAACCATGACGCATCAAACATCGGCCTCGCAGTCCAAACGCTGCTGATTTCTCCCATCGGATTCGGCTCTTTCCTTCCCTCTGTTCTGTTTATCCCGGTAAACCTGCTTGGTTTTGCAGCATTCGAAAGCCACACTTTTGTCATTCCTCCTTGCAGAGCAGCCTTTGTCTAGGGAGGAAGCTTGAGCAGTGAAATGCTGTTGTAAGCAGAAAACGGGCTTGAATTCCTTCAGCCTTTCTCTCTCATTTCAGAGGGAATTTCCCTCTAATCTACAATAGCATTAAAGGTGCAGGAGCCCTCTCCTCCTTTGCAGCTGGCCATCCCAGTTCCCCCCCCCTAAACTATCTTTATTGGGGTCTATTGATAATGACCCCAATAGCAGATTGGTGAAGTGTGTGTGTGTGTGTGTGTGTGTGTGTGTGTGTGTGTGGCTTGTACAAGCCTAGGAGATTTAGCTAGATTTAAACTTTAATAAAATTCCTACCAAGTAAAGTTGCCTTTCCCCCGCCCCCTAATACCTACACTTGACCTACACTTGCACGCACTCCTTTTATATGTTGTATAACTTGTGTTTTTATTTTCATTTGGTATTGAGCTCCTCCTTATTTATTTATTTTTATTTATTTATTACATTTTTGTACCGCCCAATAGCCGAAGCTCTCTGGGCGGTTCACAAAAATTAAAACCACAATAAAACAACCAACAGGTTAAAAGCACAATTACAAAATACAGTATAAAAAGCGCAACCAGGATAAAACCACGCAGCAAAATTGATATAAGATTAAAATACAGAGTTAAAACAGTAAGATTTAAATTTAAGTTAAAATTAAGTGTTAAAATATTGAGAGAATAAAAAGGTCTTCAGCTGGCGACGAAAGCAGTACAGTGTAGGCGCCAGGCGGACCTCTCTGGGGAGCTCATTCCACAACCGGGGTGCCACAGCGGAGAAAGCCCTCCTTCTAGTAGCCACCTGCCTCACTTCCTTTGGCAGGGGCTCACGGAGAAGGACCCCTGAGGATGATCTTAAGGTTCGGGCAGGTACATATGAGAGGAGGCGTTCCTTCAAATAACCTGGCCCCAAACCATTTAGGGCTTTAAATGTCAATACCAGCACTTTGAATCGGGCCCGGACCTGGACTGGCAGCCAATGAAGCTGGAAAAGGACTGGCGTAATGTGGTCTCGCCGGCCAGTCCTTGTTAGTAAATGGGCTGCCCTGTTTTGTACCAGCTGAAGCTTCCGGACCGTTTTCAAAGGCAGCCCTACGTATAACGCATTGCAGTAATCCTTAATCTGTCTTACTATAGACGTTCCATAAGAAGGTCGGTTATAGACTGAGATTTCTAATGAGTGGATTCCTTTGTTTCTTTAGTGGTATTGATTTATGATGTACATTCTTCTTCTTTTTGTTGTCCTTATTTTGTTAACTCCCCCCCCCACAAAAAAAAAAAAACTCATGAGAAAGAAGAAGAGGCAAGAAACCAGCCACCTAACCTTTTCTTTCAGACCCGATTGGATTACTGTAACGCACCCTTATAGTCTGGAAGAGTCCAGGTGATCATATGACTGCCAAGGTTTTGTCTGGGAGCAGTAGAGCAGACCACATTAAACCAACCCTCCACCAACCTGTAACCACCCAGAGAAGTTTGGCTTTGGGCCAGTATGGAAAGAGAAGAACTGAATAACCTTTTGTGTCTCCCATTTCTGTCCCTCCACTAACATTTTCCCAGCACTTTCACACGTTCAAAACACTTCCCATGCATTATCTTGTTGTAATCCTTAACTACAACCCTGGAAGGTAAATCAGTATTATTATTATTCCCTATGTTGCAGATAGAAGGGCTGAGGCCGGGAGAAAGCGGCTAGCGTAAAACCCATCTACTAAGTTCATGGGAGAAGTGAGATTCGAACCAAGGGCTTCCTGATCTGCAGCTCCCTCTCTTAGGCACCACACAACACCAGCTCATTAGTATCTATCATTAACTTTGGCTAAAACATGGGTGAGTAGGGACCCAAACTTAGTTCTCTGTAGTACGGTGTATTGTAAGGAAGACAACTTGTCCTCTTGATCCCTGTCCTTCTTGGCTGGTCGCCCAGGGAGGAGATGCAGTTAGACTACAACATATTGTTAATGCATCTCTCAGGGAGGGGAGTTTTCCACCATGTTTAAAAGAAGCAGTGGTACGGCCGCTTCTAAAAAAGCCCTCCCTGGATCCCCTGGACCTTAATAATTATAGACCAGTATCAAATCTTCCATTGCCTTCCAACTCCAAGCAGTCCTGGATGATACAGATTTTCTAGACCCATTTCAAACTAGCTTTCAGACAGGATACGGAGTTGAGACAGCTATGGTCGCCTTAGTGGACGATCTCTGCATGAGTATTGACAGGGGGAGTGTGTCCCTGCTGGTACTTTTGGACCTTTCAGCTAGGGGTGTGCACGGACCCCCCACTCCGCTTCACTTTAAGATCCGCCATTTTCGGATCGGCCCGCCCCGCCCCGCCCCCACTCCGCCTGTGCCCACTCCGCTCTGCTCGGAGCTCCGGATCCGGATCGGAGCTCCGGTCCCCCCCCATAGGGGGGGTTACCGGGCCCTGCCGCCATCGCCGCCCATGCAGCGACGGCGGCAGAGCCCGGTAAGGAGGAGGGGGGCCTTACCTGCCTCCGTCCGTGGTCCGTCGCCGTCTTCAATTGAGCCCGTGGTTCCACCAGGAAGTATGGGCCGCACTGCGGCCCAGACTTCCTGCTGGAACCACGGGCTCAATTGGAGACGGTGACGGACCGCGGACAGAGGCAGGTAAGGGAGAGGAGGGCGGGAGGCGTTACTGGGCCCTGCTGCCGTCGCCGCCTGGGCGACAGCGACAGCAGCAGGGCCCGGTAAACCCCACTTACCTTTCCGGCGGAGCTCCGGATCGAGGCGAAGGATCCGCCTTCACCTCGATCCTCTTCGCCATGCTCCGCCGGCCCCCCAATCCTCTTCGCCTCCGCCTTAAGGGCAGGCGAAGCCCCCCGCTCCGCTACTGCTTCTCCGGTCCAATTAGAAGCGGAGCACATCCCTACTTTCAGCTCCTTTTGATACCATCGACCATGGTATCCTTCTGGAACGCCTGAGGGGTTTAGGAATCGGGGGCACTGTGCTCCAGTGGTTCCGGTCCTACCTGCCAGATGGTGATGCTTGGAGATAGTTGCTCCTCAAAAAAGGAGCTGTTGTATGGCATACCACAAGGTGCCATCCTATCCCCAATGCTGTTTAACATCTACATGAAACCGCTGGGAGAGATCATCCAGAGGCATGGAGCGGGGTGTTATCAGTATGCTGATGACACCCAAGTATATTTCTCTACGCCTTCAATAACAGCGTCAGCTAAGGCTAGTGTGTCTCCTCTGAATGAATGCTTGGAGGCGGTAATGGGCTGGATGAGGAAAAACAAACTGAAGCTAAATCCAGACAAAACAGACATGCTTACAGTCAAGGGCTCTGACCTAGGTTTGGAGGTGTGTCAGCCAGTTCTGGATGGGGCTACACTCCCCCTGAAAGACTGTGTTCGCAGTTTGGGGGTGCTCCTGGATCCGTCGCTCCAAATGACAGCCCAGATGGATGCGACGGCCAGGAGTGCCTACTATCAGCTTTGGCTGATGCGCCCCTTCTTAGAGTCAGAAGACCTAAAGACAGCAGTGCACGTGCTGGTAACCTCAAGGCTTGACTTCTGCAATGCGCTCTACATAGGGCTACCATTGTACCTAGTTCGGAAACTTCAACTAGTTCAAAATACGGCAGCCAGGTTGGTCACCGGTACATCTAGGGGTGAGCATATTACCCCAACATTAAAATCACGCCACTGGCTGCCAATTAGTTTCCGGGCAAAGTACAAAGTGTTGGTCATTACCTTTAAAGCCTTAAATGGCTTGGGTCCAGGTTACCTGCGGGATCGCCTTCTTCCATACAGTCCGCCCCGCACACTCAGGTCCTCTGGGGAGAACTTACTTCAGTCAGCTAAAACTAGGCTGACATCAGTTTCCCAGAGGACCTTTTCTTCTGTCGCCCCAAGATTGTGGAACAGCCTGCCAGAGGAGATTCGTAAAATTAACTCTCTGTGTGATTTTAAGGCAGCTTTAAAGACTAGCCTTTTCCGGCAGGCCTATCCAGATCAATGTAAAATCAAGAATTTTTAAGATGTATTGATTCCTGTTCTAATGTTGTTCCCTGCCTCAATCCAAAGGGAGAGGCGGGTAAGAAATAAATAAATATATTATTATTATTATTATTATTATTATTATTATTATTATTATTATTGGTTAGAGTGCTGGACTGGGACTTGGGAGATCCGGGTTCTAGTCCCCATTCAGCCATGGAATCTCACTGGGTGCCTTTGGGCCAGTCACTAACTCTCAGCCTTACCTGCCTCACAGGGTTGTTGTGAAGATAGAATGGAGAGGACCTAGGGCTCCTTGGAGGAAAAGTCAGAATAAAAGTGTGGTTTTGCTGCATGAGGCAGAGCAACAAATGACTTCCTTGGGTAAAATCCAACGTAAATTTGACTTGGAGTAGACCCATTGAAATGAATGGGGATTAAGTACCTTGCGGCTAACTTAAGACCTGTTCATTGCAGTGAGTCTACTTTGCCCCTCATCTCCACCGCCAAATCAAGGTGCATAGTCTCCAAAGCCTGCCAAGTTATTTTGGCACACGAGGCTGAAATTCCCACAAGCACCTCTCTCCTCTCCCTGGCAGTAGAAGTCTAACAATGTCCAAATAAAGACCTCAACATTTGCTGCTCTTTGATGCCCCCCCCCCAAAAAATTGCTGCCCTTGGCAGTCGCTTCACTTTCCCAAATGGTAGGGGAAAGTATGCATAAATATTCTTCGCTTGTTCGGCAAACTCGGACCTGCGTCTTTCATGTATCTTAAAGGGGTTGTTATCATCTTACCCTTAGTAATCAGGTTACGTACAGTGAACTCTGTTTGGAAACATTCCTGGATGAAAAAATGAGGGGGCGGGGGACTTCCCTCAAGCCGAAGATCCTTTTGAAGGCTCTTGCTCCAGGGTGATTTTGTTCAGAGGCTGCGGTCTCCCGTTGCTTTCCAAATGAGAAATTGCTTTAATGCGCCCTTAACCAACCTGGTGCCCTCCAGCTGTGTTGGCACAACAGAAGTTGCAATCCAACACACCTGCAAGGCTGGTTGGAGAAGCCTGCCTTAATATAGCCCTGTTTTCCTTTTACAGCTAGAAAACAGCACAACAAGAAACCCGGAATAATACTTACAGCATTACAAGTCCCAGGAGGGCAATGAGAAGTGACCATGTCCCAAAGGAAAAGCTAGGAAGGAGCTCCATCTCGGCTCTTGTCTTCTCCAGCGGATATTTCTTTCGTTGACTTTCACTGTTGCGTTGTTGGGTTTCTGTTCTCTTTAAGCTTGGTCAGTTTTGGAGTGAAGGGCAAGGATTTCACAATTTTACCTTTGCTCCTAGCTGGAAGGCTGAACTCAGGCAAAGCTTAATTTTGTTTGGTTTATTTATTGGGAAAGGGGAGGGGTGGAAACTCCACCTACTGAAACAGATCAGCTAGGGGAGGTTGCGTTACTCTCCTTGTGAACTTGAGAACAGCCCTGTTGGATCAAACCAAGGGTCCATCTAGTCCAGCACTCTGTTCACACAGTGGCCAACCAGCCATCGGCCAGGGATGAACAAGCAGGACATGGTGCAACAGCACCCTCCCGCCCATGTTCCCCAGCAACTGGTGCACACAGGCTTCTTGCCTCGAATACCGGAGATAGCACACAACCATCAGGGCTGGTAGCCATGGATAGCCTTTGCCTCCAGGAATTTATCCAACCCCCTTTTAAAGCCATCCAGATTGGTGGCCATCACTACAGACACACAGGAGGAGTGTCTGATATCAGCTTCTTTTGCGGGTACCTAATGTACAGTTAGCAAAACACACACAGGCCTGAACGACCACAGCACAGACGTTTCCAAACGTTCTACCATCACGGGCTCGTTTGTGTGTTGGTTTAAGTGATGAACCATAGCGTGTTGCAGAGGATTCTGGGAGGTATTTTACAGCACACACAGTCGATGCAGGATCCTAGGCAGGCCCATTCGGTCTTACCATCAACCCTCATGAACCGTGGCATCCCCACTAAGGGCTTGTCTATGCACCCTGTATACCCTGTTGTGACGTGACACTGCAGTGTTTATATGACGCAGTCGTCAACTTATAGCCACATCGGGCTTTTCACCCTGAAACGGCATTTTTTCGTAGTTTTGTTTTACCGTGAATTTTTCAGTTGCTTCGAGGTCATTACATTGGGCATGTCTACGCTGGGCGATATCTCGGGGATTGTCCCTGTGCGTCCACATGACACACAGGGGATCCCAGGAGCAGGGAGGGATGATCCCTGCATTTCTCCGGGATATTGCCATACCCTTTTTTCTTGGTTTTTCCCGCAGTCCCGGGATGGTGTGGCCGGCTGTCCCTGCTTCTTCCCTCTTCCCTGCGAGTAGCGGGGGCATCTGAGGGGAGAAGCCAGGATAATGGACTGGATGAGGGCTAATAAACTGAAACTCAATCCAGACAAGACGGAGGTACTGTTAGCGGGTGGTTCTTCTGTCCGGCGAGGTGATGTTTGCCCTGTCCTGGACGGGGTTGCACTCCCCCTAAAGGATCGGGTCCGTAGTTTGGGGGTGCTCTTCGATCCAGAACTGTCACTTGAGGCACAGGTGAACTCAGTGGCAAAGAGCACCTTTTATCAGCTCAGGCTGATATACCAGCTGCGCCCTTATCTGGACAGAGATAGCTTAGCTACAGTTATCCATGCTCTGATAACCTCTCGTTTGGATTACTGCAATGCGTTATACGTGGGGCTGCCTTTGAAAACGGTCCGGAAACTTCAACTGGTGCAAAACAGGGCAGCAAGGTTATTAACAGGGACTGGCCGGCGAGATCACATTACGCCAGTCCTTTTACAACTTCATTGGCTGCCAGTCCAGGTCCGGGCCCAATTCAAAGTGCTGGTATTGACATTTAAAGCCCTAAACGGTTTGGGGCCAGGTTATCTGAAGGAACGCCTCCTCCCATATGTACCTACCCGGACCTTAAGATCATCTACAGGGGGCCTTCTCCGTGAGCCCCTGCCAAAGGAAGTGAGGCAGGTGGCTACTAGGAGGAGGGCTTTCTCCGCTGTGGCACCCCGGTTGTGGAACGAGCTCCCCAGAGAGGTCCGCTTGGCGCCTACACTGTACTGCTTTCGTCGCCAGCTGAAGACCTTTTTATTCACTCAGTATTTTAACACTTAATTTTAACTTAAATTTAAATTTTACTGTTTTAACTCTGTATTTTAATCCTATATCAACTTTGCTGTGTGGTTTTATCCTGGTTGCGCTTTTTATACTGTATTTCATAATTGTGTTTTAAACTGTTGGGTGTTTTACTGTGGTTTTAATTTTTGTGAACCGCCCAGAGAGCTTCGGCTATTGGGCGGTATAAAAATGTAAAAAAAAAAAAAAAAAAAAAATTCTTAAAAAAAAAAAACAGGCACGACATCCTCCTTCCTCCCAGGGCGTCACATGCCGTGTGTGAACGCAGGGGGAGGATCTTGTGATCAGCATCTTGCGAGATCCTCCCCGCTCCCTCCTGGATCGCTGGGAGATGTAGACATGGCGCCGATTGAGACTAGCTCTGGAGCCGATAAAAGTGATTAGAATCTTTAATAGTTCTTGTCTGTGTCTAGAATGCGCGACGTTTCAGATTAGAAATAATCCTTCTTCAGGAGCTGACGCTGAAAACCTTATTCTTATTTATTTATTTATTTATTACATTTCTATACCGCCCAATAGCCGGAGCTCTCTGGGCGGTTCACAAAAATTAAAAACATTCAAAGTATAAAACAACAGTATAAAACCATAGTATAAAATACAATATAAAAGCTCAACCAGATAAAAACAGCAGCAATGCAAAATTACAAATTTAAAACACCAAGTTAACATTTATTTATAGACTGTTAAAATGCTGGGAGAATAAAAAGGGCTTCACCTGGCGTCTAAAAGCATATAATGTAGGTGCCAAGCGAACCTCCTTAGGGAGCTCATTCCACAGCCGGGGTGCCACAGCAGAGAAGGCCCTCCTCCTGGTAGCCACCTGCCTCACTTCCTTTGGCAGGGGCTCACGGAGAAGGACCCCTGAGGATGACTTTAGGGTCCGGGCAGGTACATATGGGAAGAGGCGTTCCTTCAGATAACCTGGCCCCAAGCCGTTTAGGGCTTTAAATGTTAATACCAGCACTTTGAATGACCTGGACTGGCAGCCAATGAAGCTGGAAAAGGACTGGCGTGATGTGGTCTCGTCAGCCAGTCCCTGTTAGTAACCATTAGTATTCTTATATTTTAAATATTTTCTGGGGCCTTTTTCCTTTCTGAGCGTTCTGCTGAACTGCCTCTAATCAAAGAGATCTGGCTCGTAGCTGCAAGTCTGGATCATCGTTCCTTCATCTGTCAGTGATGGCCTCAATTTGGGTTAAGCTAGGGGCGGATCCAAGTGAAGGGTCAGCAGGAATGCAGGGCAGAGGCAGGCTGAATAAGTTGAATGGCTGCTGACACTGAGTTTTTTCCTGGTCGGAGACCCGGCGCTCCCTCCTGCCATGTAACTCTAAAGGAGCTTACCCAATCCCCAAAACAGATTCAGCATGACAACGTCATGAAAAAGACCTACAAACTTCAGTAACTGATCTTGATTGCACTACATAAGCCCCGTGTGAAGGAGCCGTCAGAATTTGCAATCTAACCGTGCCTATGATGATCCCTTCTTGCATCAGGATATTTCCTCTTTGGGGGTATTTCCCGGTCCTTGATTGAAGCAGGTGTTAAAGTTGGACATGCAATATTCGCGGTCCTGTTGCACACGATTGCACCAGGAGTCGTTAAGGGCTGGGAAGAACTCCTGGAAGAAGGACACTCAGAAATAGTTTTCTTTCTTCAGCTCTTGAAACTTTTTAGGTTAAACCTATGGACTTTGATATATTCTCTGTGCTGGATCAGTCAGCAAAATGTGCCTCTTCAGGGTATGGAATTATCCAGAGATACTATGGCCTTAAGGGGGAAAAAAGGAGAGATAATAAAAGAATAAGGGAATGTATTTCTATACTGTTGAATAAGATGAAAGAAGCTTGCGAATTTTGGGGTTATGACTTTATCTGCTGCAAAAACATCTGATGAAGGTTGTACAAAGGCTTAGCATCTGGGCATTAGAATCCAGTAGAATTAATTGCATTCAGCGAGAATTATTAAAATCCCAAGCAATATAACTCTTATTTGGGAGGGAACTGTATAGCTAGCATCCAAGACATTTTCTGCAAGGTGGCTTGTTAGCCATGCAGCGTGGCTTGTGAACCACCCTGAACAACCCCAAAACAAACTATGGGTTCTCAAGTAGGCTTGTCCCAGAAAAATAACCCACCCTGCATGGTTAACAAGCCACCCTGTGGAAGACATCCTGGGTTCAGACAACACTTTAACCCATGGTTCAACAAACAACCCATGGTTCAACAAACAGCCCACACTTAACCACTGAACGTGGGTTAGCGTGTTGTGTGAACCCAGTCAAAGAAGCTGAATTAGGGGGGGAATCATCCAGTAGCTCCACAGGGCCTTTGGCAGAATTTCTTCCCCTCCCCTGCAACTAGATCTCTCTTTTAACAATTGAACTTGCATGCGAAGTAGGCATTCCGCCATTGAGCTACGGCCCTGCCCCAAATCCCCTGCTGTGTTATCAGCGACTTTGACTGAAGAAGCGCTGAGAACTAGCAGTTGCCTAACCTTTGCCATCAATGTGTGTGACAGCATCGTGAAGAAGATCATTGTTATTCTATACTAATCTCTTGATTGATTTGTACCTGAAGGTCACAGCAAAGGCCGGGAGAAGGTGAAGAGTGCAAGCGGTTCCTGCTAGGATAAGGTCACCTGTGATAAATCATGGTACACACTAAAGCCTGCTATGCAATCCATCAATCAGCAACAATTCCCTAGAACCAGCCCCATCAATGTCAGATATTGAATTTCTCAGATTTTTGACATTGCTTAAACAAGAATCAGTGAACAGAAGAAGAGCCCTGCTGAATCAGACCAAGGGTCCATCTAGTCCAGCACTCAGTTCACATAGCGGCCAACTAGATGTCAACCAGGAACCCACAAGCAGGACACAGGAGCATCAGCACCCTCCCAACCATGTTCCCCAGCAACTGGTGTTTATAGGATTGCTGCCTTTGATCCTGAAGGTTGTACTAGTAGCCCTTGATAGCTTTCTCCTCCAGGAATTTATCCAATCCCTTTTTAAAGCCATCCAAATTGGCAGCCATCACGACATCTTCTGGCAGAGAATTCCATAGTTTAACACTGCGTTGTGTGAAGAAGTCCTTCCTTTCATCTGTCCTGAATCTCTCACCAATTAGCTTCATGGAATGGCTCCTTTGGGTTCTAGTATTATGGGAGAGGGAGCAAAATGTCTCCCTACCCACTTCCTTCACACCGTCATGCATAATTTCGTATTCCTCTATCAGTTTTCCCTTTACCCTCCTGTTTTCCAGGCTGAACAATCCCAGCTGTTGTGACTGTTGTGACCTTCTGTCATAGGGGAGATGCTCCATCCAAACCCTTGATCATTTCAGTTGCCCTTTTCTGCATTATGATACGATCCCATTGGCCCATCCCCCTTAGCATTCTCTGTAGGCCCACTTCTGGGGCGACAGGAGCCTGCAGCAGTGGGGAGCGACCCCCAAATGTCCAAGGAGGTATCTCTTTGAGCTCTTACAAACAGTAAACACTATCTCACCTTTCTCAGCTCTGAAAGCTTTGTGGTCCTTCTTGTGATGCCGTAGCTGTGAATGAATGCTGCCCCCTCCTGGATGGAAGGAGGGTTACTGATTGTGTCACCAGTTAGCCGGGGCAGGGGGTGAGAATAATCCATAAAGGTGGTAAACAGCCACAGAAGTTGTCTCTTTTACAGCCTGGCAGTCAAGGGCTGTGCCGTGTTCTGGGGCTGATAGCTGCAGATGTATCCCTTCCGCTGCGCTGTGTAATTTGCCCACGAGCGATGAATCCGTTACATGGAATTTCTCAATTATTGGCACGATTTAAAAAATTCATATGCTGCAGAGAAGATGCACAATTACTATGTAAATCAAGGCTTGAAAACACGGCCTCTCCGCTGCAGTAAATGCATCGCTGTCCGTCGTGAGCGAGAAGAGAGTTCCCGAGTTCAGGAAATAATTCAGGGGCGGGGAAAGGGTGGGGTGCAGCAGCAGAGGGGAAGACTTTTCCGTGAAGGAGCATTTCACGCAAACTACATCAGACGGAGCCATGAGAATGATGTCCGGAAAGGCAAGATGAGTTCATGCTGCAACTACTGCCATTACAGCTAGAGTCATTCAAGAGGCAGCTGGACAACCCTCTGTCAGGGATGCTTTAGGGTGGATTCCTTCATTGAGCAGGGGGTTGGACTCGATGGCCTTGTAGGCCCCTTCCAACTCTGCTATTCTATGATTCTATGATTCTATGATCAGAGGTTTCCTTGGCCAAAATTGCCACCAGATACTTTCTGAATATTATGCAAACATTTGACGCATCTTTAGTATTTCACTGCACCACAGAATCATAGAATAGCAGAGTAGGAAAGCCATCGAGTCCAACCCCCTGCTCAATGCAGGAATCCACCCTAAAGCATCCCTGACAGATGGTTGTCCAGCTGCTTCTTAAATGACTCTAGTGTAGGAGAGCCCACAACCTCCCTAGGTAACTGATTCCATTGTTGTACTGCTCTAACAGTCAGGAAGTTTTTCCTGATGTCCAGCCTGAACCTGGCTTCCTTTAACTTGAGCCCGTTATTCCGTGTCCTGCACTCTGGGAGGATCGAGAAGAGATCCTGGCCCTCCTCTGTGTGACAGTTCATAATTGACTCTTATTGTTTCTTGACCTGCCCTTGGTGTTTGACAATTGACATGCAATGGTTGATAGGTGACCTGTAGTGGTATTCAGTATTTGACCATTGATATGTAAGGGTGTTTACTATTTGGCTATATTTGGAAATGGACATACAGTTGTTTTTCGTATTTGACAATATTTGATAGTTGACCTGCAACTCTGTTTATTATTCCAATAACTGTTTTAGTTGTTCAGGTATTTTAATAAATTAGCATGTGCTTCCATGGGTTACAACCCATTTCATCAAGTGCTATAAAGTTGAACTAGAGGTTTTGAGACTGAAAATTTGTCTCGAACAAGCCATCTTGAGAGCCCATGGTTTGTTGTCAAGTTGTTCAGAGTGGTTAAGAAGCCATGCTGCATGGTTAACTAGCCACCCTCCAAGAAATGTCCTGGGTTCAGACAGCATGCTAACCTATGGCTCGACAAACAACCCACGGTTCAACAACAACCCACATTCAACCACTGAGTGGGGGTTAGTGTGTTGTGTGAACAGCTCATAGCTGGTCAGTGTCATTAGCATCTAGGGGAGTTCAGGTTAAGGTGATTGGAGTTTATTGCAAGGTATCATGGAGGTTTGTGGCTACAGCTCAGAATTTACTTTCAAACAGTTTGGTCTTCTCAATTTTCAAAATAACCTTCCTCTTTTCCAAACCAGAGGATTTTTTAAAAAATTCTGTTTGTTTCTTGGTAGCGCTGATTTATGCATGTGTTTGCAAGTTCAAGGCAGTTCGTATCTGTCTGGAGGCATTCGTGCCAGAGGGCTGATTTGTGTGTGTGTGTGTGTGTGTATGTGTGTCTGCCCCAGGAGTTTATTGCTATGGGTCACGGAGGTTTAAGCTCTTGCTGCATTGTGTTGCAGGCAAACGCTGCAATCTGGCCCACTCTCTTTGTGATAAGCGCGTTCTCTGCTGTCAGATTGGCTCCACTTTGTGATTTCTTCATCTAACATTTAACTGGTTGTTCATTGGAGCAGGAGAGAGACTCCTCTAAAGAACACAAAGCGAGCAGTGTGTGTGTGAGTGTGTGTGTGTGTAAAATTGCCTCCTTTTTATTTTTTTGCTAAATGGAAATGCCAGAACAGATGGAAATATTGCAGATGAGTTTCTCGTGGAAGCATTATGAAAATTCAGAAATCGTGCGTCTTTGAAATGATGGCATTGTTATAAGCTGCGAGGCTCGAAATGGTGCAGTACAGCTCAGAATTAACTTTCAGGCATTGCAGATTCTTGTAGTTGGTTGGTGAGTGGCTGGGTGTTTTTTCTCCCCTTGCCAGTCCTCAAAACGACAACACCTTTTCCTCTTTCTGATGGTTTCGTCCCTGGTGCTTCGCGGGTGTCAGCGCCCAGCAAAAGAAGCAGAGCAGTTCTGCTGCATTGGGGGTCCTTCTCATCTGCTTGGGACTCAGGAGAAATAATTTCCCTTGGGGAGGGAATGACTACCTTTCAGTTTCCATTTCTTCTCTGTAACCCATCTGGCCTACCTCGCAGGTTTGTTGTGAAGGGGAATGGGACGAAATTTCCAGAGGAGATGCCCTGCTAGTCTGTGGCTGCCAAAACAACAGAGCCAGGTGGCATCTTAAATGGACCGTCGATCCGACATAAGGCAGCTTCACATGTCCGTCCGTGATAAACAATGCAGCTCCTATCCACGGCTCATGCCTGAGTTGTTTCATGAGCTTTTAATGGCTGCACTCTTCTAGCCCTATTTTTTTTAAAAAAATAGTTGCAAGGAATTATTTTGGGGACTGTTTAATCCTTCCACCTGCCCCCTGCCCACCCCAAGGCACTGCATATTTTCTCTCTGAACTAGAGCAAATCTCTCCAAAAATTTTTTTTAAAGGAGCAGCAGGTCAATCCTCTATAGAAAAGCTTCTTTCTTCCTTTTCTCTGCTGCCGCTACCCTGCTCAGTTATATGGGGGTGAAATCTCACACTCTTGGCCCTACAGGGAAGCTTGCAGGAGCACCAAATATTATCCAGGCTTCCTTTTCATGGGCAAAAGTAAACCTATTTTAGGAAGCAAGCCCTCCCCATTTCCCTAACCATCCAGGCAGAACGTCCCTCTGAATTGCTTCTCCTGTTTTTAAATACGATTAACTGCTTAGGGGGGAAGGGAGCAAATGCACAGAATTTCATGGGGATTATATATCTATTTTTTCCCCCTTGGAGGAGGGAGTGAACGAAGGGGGGAGCATTGAGCAGACCAACAGCTAGCAAGGAAGGGGTTAAACAACCTATTTCTCCTCCCCGTGGCAATCTTCCGTGCAATCTGAAACCAGCCAAAGCTGCTTTTTGGGGGGGTTGGAGCGATGGTGGATAAACCATTGCAGAAATAGAAAAAACTGCAGTTTAGCACGGCAGGATGTAGGCTGGAGGCAGGACCGGCCCTACCGTTAGGCACTGACGTAGCTTCGTCAGACAGCTTATTTTACATGTCATGCAAGGGCAGCAAATTGTTAACCATTTCATTTAAGAATATTGTCATTTTCCTGCTGGGATGGAGAGATGGGGTAAAACACTTGTGGGGTGTTCTGCCTTGAATGCCAGAATAATTTGGGACATTTCTGCAGGCTTTTATCCCACACCTTTCCAGGGCTTCTGATTCCGGATTCTTTGTGGCATTAAGATCAGCTCCTTTACACGTGTTCCCCCCTTCCCCCGGAGTTTTCTTTCTCTGCCCTTCTATATGTTTCACTATACAACCACTAGATGGCACATTACATGAGGCTCTCATTCCGCCATTTCGAAATAATACCAGGCTTTCCTCATTAGGAAAAAAAACACCCCGCAATAATAGTTGCAAAGCTTGGGAGAGGTGCTGGAGAAAGATGTCATCATGTAAAGGACCCGCAAACTACCATGAGTGAGCAATCCAAAGCGTACAATAAAAGCCCCATGTAGCAAGGCTCTCGACTGACCTTTTCTACGGCTATGCATTTGGGGATGGGCAGTGCCATTTGCCACGCTGCCTCGTGTCTTTGGCAGGCCCTGGCTTGACCAGATAGTTTTGTCTGTCTCCTTCAGACAGCAAAAACTGTCATTGTTAACCCAGACGCACAGCGGGTATCTCACGAACAGAAAGTATCCTAGTCTCTGTTGGGTTCTTCTAATCTAAGCAACCCTAAATAAATCATTTATTTATCAAAACGTCTGTATCACTTTTCCTCATGTTGTTGCTTACACCACATTATTCACTGCTGTGAAAAGTAGGGTGCTTCCAGACGGAGGGATCTGAGTGCTACCAATTGTGCAGCTGTACCAGCTTTTTCCCCCTTCCCGGTGGATTTTCTGCAGTAACAGAAAAGATGGGAGAAATGGTGGGGGGGCAGACGCTTGAGGGCAGAGAGCAGCGGGGGGGTTACTTGAGGACAGGGGGGGGTGCGCCACAGGGCCTGCTCGCTGCCCTCCGATGCAGCAGAAGACCCTGTCGTCTTGACATAAAATCAGCTTCTGCGTGTAGAAATAAAAAAGGGTGCATCCTTTGCCTCAGGCAGCAAAATATCTTGGCCTCCCCCACCCACCACCCCACACCCTCTCCACAATCACTCTCACACAGAGAAACAAAATAAAGGCTCCAGTTCATTCGGCGGGGGGAGAGCTTATCTGAAGAACAAAGAATTTGTCTCTGTAAAACTGACTTTTGTGCTACCGTCCCACTCTGTGGGCTCAAAGACTTTCCCCTGCTGTTCAGATAATTTCGAGTGAAGTACTCCTTTAGAAAACACCTCGCTACGGTTTCACTGCAGCGCTGAGGAGTCTTGGCTGCCTGCGGCTTCAGCTATGCCCTGCCTAAGATTCATGTCTCCTGCCCCAAGCTACTACTGTCTCTCTCTGTCTCTGTCTCTCTCTCTCTCTGTCTCTCTCTCTCTCTCTCTCTCACACACACACACACACACGTACGTGTGCCTTGTTCATTTAGGAGAAGGATGTGGCACTGAACTCTTAAGAGCTACAGGCACAAAGCGCAACTCCAGAGGACTGGATAAAATCATATCGAAACCATAAGCTTGATTAAACAACCCCGCTGTCCTGTATGAAAATGACTAAACCCCCGTTTCCCCTCTTTCAATGTGCCAGGAGTAGGCTCTTACTCACTAAGTGTTGGGACCAAGATGAACGTTGACAGGATGTATCTATTCAAAAGAAGCGACAGTAGAGAGGACAGTGAAGTTTGCATGACTTTGGCCTAGAAACAGGTTTCAAAAGGAGATGTGAGGAACCCCCTGTATTCGTTTCCAGGTTGGACTTTTATCAGAGTTGGGCTAGAACGTTCAGCTGATTCTTTGTTTCGAAGGGCTGCTCTTTGAAAAACGCCTGCTAGGGTAAAAGTTCATCCCCCTAAATGGTGTTGGGAATATTGCAACTCGTCTGCAAGTGACAGGAAAGGATTTGCCATTAGTTCATGGGAATTTTGGCCACAGCTAGGGCTTTGCTAGACCCACCTTGGAATCCGGGCCTGTAGAGGGGCCAGGCTGCGCTAGAAGTAGCGCGGCCTGTCGGGTCCGTCTACACGTCAGACGCGACGGGATCTAGGAAAGCCCTGTTGCGTCCGCCATTTTCTTTTCCAGTTAAAGGGGCCGCTTGCGCAGGAGCGCACCAGTGCTAAAGGTAGGAATTGGTTTTTTAAAAAAATTGGGTTCCCTGCTACCCCCTTCCCCCGATTCCCCCCCCCCTGTGATCTCCCCTGGCCCTCCGTTTCCCACCCCCCAGTAGCCTTCCATTTCCCACCCTCCGTAGCCCCCCATTTCCTGCCCCGATCTCCCATAGCCCTCTGTTTCCTGCCCCCCGAAGGCCTCCATTTCCCGCCCCCCATAGCCCTCCATTTCCCACCCCCGATCTCCCATAGGTCACAATTCCCGCCCCCCCCCCATGTCCCTTAGGCTGCGATTCCCGCCCCCCCATGTCCCCACCCTAGCCCTGATGGCCGCAGAGCTCCTGTGGAGTGCTGAGGCTGGTCCGCCGCTTTTCCCAGCTACTCAGAAGTAAATGCGGTAGCTGGGGAAAGCGGCAGACCTAGCTACATACCTGCGGTCTTGGGCTCAGCCCGAGACCGCAGGAAAAACCAGGCTAAAAGAGGTGCCGGTTACCTTGGGCCCAGGGAGGGTTGACCCCTGCCTGAGCCCGGGATACCCTGTGCATCATCTGGACGCACAGGGACGAGCCCAGGCCTCGTACCGGGCTAAAGCCTCGTCTAGCAAGGCCCCTAGTCTTAGGATCTCTATAGCCTACCCTGTGGTTTCTTGCTTCTGCTCCCCACCTTCTTTCCCCCACCCCGCTCTCTGCTCTCCTCCATTGCTGGGAGCACTTGTGTTTGCTCTCTCTTCCTGCCAACGTTATAGGATACAAAACGAACTAAGCAAACTTCTTTGAAACTGTGTTCTGTACCTGCATATTATATGCAAGAGAATATTGGGGGTAAAGCTGTTTATCTTTCCTTCACTGAAGAAGGGTGTGGTCTCCTTTTCTAGCCTTGGGTGCACGTGAGACTGGTAAACGCTCATTCTGATTTGCCTCTTTGTTTTTCTCTGCTAACTGCCTTTCTAACAGGAGGCGGCAACACCGAATCAATCCCATCCAAGAGAAGCCTTTTGTCCTAAGGAAGCCTTGAAGCAGTTTATAGTGCAAATCTTCAAAGCAACTGTGAAGCAACTCATTGCTTTTACTAGGAGATTGCTTTGAAGACCTGCCCTCGGGAAACCGGTGGGGGTGGGGTTAAAAGCCAAACCACCACCAGGGTCCCCCAAAGGGGTTAGCTTTTAACCCCCATTCCCAGTTTTCCCAGTAGCATCCTTTCAAAACAGAGACCTGGTCGAGATCAGAGTTTGCATAGGGGCTAGTTTGGACGGGCAAAGCTTGATTCAGAAATGGACTAAACTATTTCTTGATTTTGAGAGAAGCAACTGTGCTCGTTTCCAAGCCAAGCTGATGTGAGCCAGGAGGATCGTGTCCATTTCTGTGCAGGAGTGACAAAATGGGTGTCCAGGAGGAGCGTGGGCTCTTCTTCTTCTTCTTCTTCTTCTTCTTCTTCTTCTTCTTCTTCTTCTTCTTCTTCTTCTTCTTCTTCTTCTTCTTCTTCTTCTTCTTCTTCTTCTTCCTCCTCCTCCTCCTCCTCCTCCTCCTCCTCCTCCCATACTTTATCTGCTTGGACTAGAGATGGGATCCTCCTCCTCCTCCTCCTCCTTCTTCTTCTTCTTCTTCTTCTTCTTCTTCTTCTTCTTCTTCTTCTTCCTCCTCCTCCTCCCACTCCTCCCATACTTTATCTGCTTGGACTAGAGATGGGATCCAGTTTCTTCTTCTTCTTCTTCTTCTTCTTCTTCTTCTTCTTCTTCTTCTTCTTCCTCCTCCTCCTCCCACTCCTCCCATACTTTATCTGCTTGGACTAGAGATGGGATCCAGTTTCTTCTTCTTCTTCTTCTTCTTCTTCTTCTTCTTCTTCTTCTTCTTCTTCTTCTTTGTCTCTAATATACAAGCAACAGCATTGTTTCAGAAATGATTCCCCTCCCTCCATTTCTTTCAACAGAAATCAATAGCACTGAGTTCTCATTATAACCACGCTACAAATTAACCCGCGTGTCGGAGCGTTGTGGAACTTGAAACCAAGTGCTGAATAAGACGGACTTTTCTGTTTCAAAATTTGGAAACGAAGCCTACAAAGCAAAGGGCCCAAAATGATGAACCCCCTACTCCCAACCCCCAACCACCTAATCAAATCCACGCAAGATAAAAGTCTGTCTCAAGGGAACTCATCCTTAGCGTGTTTGCGGAGGGAGAGCTCTTGGCACTATGAATTAAAATGCATTGTGCAGCACGTCTGTCTTTTTCCTTTAATGGATTTTCTCTGTGTGTGTTATTTTTAAAAAGATAGAAGTGGTGGGAAAACACAGGAAGATTTCCTGGACGATGTAGTTATCTAGAACCCTGTCAAATTCCATGAATTAGGCGATGGTGTGATAAAACTGTCCAGAAACATCTTTATTCAATTAAACGTTTATTTATTTATTTATTTATTTTCTTACATTTATATACCACCCCATAGCCGAAGCCCTCTGAGCGGTGTACAGAAGTTAAAAACAGTGGGCATTAAAAACAAGTATACAAAATTTTAAACTATCAAGAACATAAAAAACAACAATATCCTTTTTAAAACAACTATTCTGGGGTTAAGTAAGGGCAAACAAACTCAGCATATGTTGTTAACTGCCTGGGAAAAGAGAAAAGTCTTGACCTGGCGCCGAAAAGATTACAATGTTGCGCCAGGCGAGCCTCATCGGGGAGATCATTCCATAATTGGGGGGCCACCACTGAAAAGGCCCTCCCCCTTGTTGCCATCCTCCAAGCTTCCCTCGGAGTAGGCACTCAGAGGAGGGCCTTAGATGTTTGGAACTACGGAATTCGCTGCCACAACTTGTAGTGATGGCCAACAATCTGGGTGGCTTTAAAAGGGGGTTGGACAAATTCCTGGAGGAGGAGGTTATCAAGGGCTAATAGCCCTGATGGCTACCTGCTAACTCCCGTATCGGAGGCAATAAGGCCTATATACACCAGTTGCTGGGGAACGTGGGCAGGAAAATGCTTATTGTTGGCCACTGTGTGAACAGAGTGCTGGACTAGATGGACCCTTGGTCTGATGCAACATGACTCTTCTTATGTTCTTAACTAGTAAGGAGTTCATGCTGAAAGTATAAAACAAGACCTACAAACTGGGACATTCGAAACGTCCTTAATATAAGCTATTCATAAATATCGTTTCATTAAATAAATAAATAAATAAATAAATAACTTCTAATGCTGTTTTACTATGAGTAAATAAATCCTCATGCCATCTTGCCTGCGGTGACGTTGCAGATTTATAGCTGTGGTGTGCTCACTCGATTTCTACACAACATGATTTGGCTTCCGTCTCTGCTGCATTTGATATCAGGTTCTCCCCAGATGCAAGCTTTGAGGTCAAGGCAACTGATGACCCACGGACTACTTGCTGGTAATCGGGACAGGTGCTTCCGCTAATAGACAGCCTTTCTTGGAACTGATGCCCAGTTCAGGGCTTGTGGATATTTCCACAGGGCTTTGTCTTTTTAGAAACGGCCCAATTAAAATATGAACCATCTCCTCGCCGCGGCCCTCTACAGATGCTTTCTGCGCGGTCTTGTCATGGCTTAGGATGTGCAGGGGACAGAAAAATCAACTTCCATCTCAGCTTGTCTGCTGGAAAACAATGTTAGCAGAGGGTTGGGGGGCGGGGAGAAGTCGGCTTTTTGCCTCCTTTTGCTCATCAGGACATGCTCAAAAAGTGAGGATTTAGATCTTCTTCCTATAAATGCTCTCATCCAGATGGGACACAGTGAAAACATAGAATAGTAGAGTTGGAAGGGGCCTATAAGGCCATTGAGTCCAACACTCTGCCGAATGCAGGAATCCACCCTAAAGCATACCTGACAGATGGCTGTCCAGCTGCTTCTTGAAGGCCTCTAGTGTGGGAGAGCCCATGACCTTCCTAGGTAATTGGTTTCATTGTCATACTGCTCTAACACTCAGGCAGTTTTTCCTGATGTCCAGCCGGAACCTGGCTTCCTGTAACTTGAGCCCATTATTCTGTGTCCTGCACTTTGGGAGGATTGAGAAGAAATCCTGGCCCTCCTCTGTGTGACAACCTTTCAAGTCCTTGAATAGTGCTATCATGTCTCTCCTCAGTCTTCTCTTCTCCAAGCTAAACATGCCCAGTTCTTTCAGTCTCTCCTCATAGGGTTTTGTTCCCAGACCCCTGATCATCCTCGTTGCCCTCCTCTGAACCCCCTCCAGCATGTCTGCAATCTAAATTAATCTTTTGATTTCAGCTGTTTTTAGTTTAGGGTTTGTTCTCTGTGCAATCCTGGGTTTTAGATGATGTAGTAAAAATTGTGGAATACGAACCAATTAAATCCAATAAAAAGGCATCCGGATGCAGTTTTCAAAGAAAGGTTTATTTTCCACTTCAGGTACCAAGGAAATCCTTTGCGCAAAGGGTCCTCCCTCCAGACCAGATGATGAGATGAGAGAGGCCCCGAACAGATGTTAACTTGGAGTTTTATACAAGGAAGGAACATTACACACATACAATTGGCTATTAGCCCAAATCGTCACAGTCTATGTCACTTCCAGAGTTCTTGACATGCTCAGATGGGGAGAGACCCCGTTGACCTTGCATATACTCCATTACCACATGATTCCCTTAGCAATGCATCCTGGGGTATACCTGCCACGTGTCCCATTGTCTGGAGAAGGTTTCCCGCCTCAGCCCCCTCCAGCCAATCCCAAACCATTATCCATCTCTGATTTCCCGCCAAACTGTGGGAAAAAGAGAAAAGGATGAAGAAGGGGAAGGTCCCAGGACAAACCCCTTGTCCCCAAAACATGGCGCCCGACCAGGTTTCGTTACTGTCTATAAGTGAGCTTTCCTTCTTTACACAAGAGTAAGCGGACTTACTTTACTAGGTAAATGGGGTTTTCCTCTCTACCTGGGAGTAAAGGGTCTACTCTACTCATCTAAATCACTTAGAAATCACCCAAAAGATTATGTTTCGGGGTGGGGAAGTGGAGGATCTTGGACAGAAGGGGGGGGGGAGAATGGACAAAGGGAATCATAGGAAATTAACCAAATTTACATAACAATGAAAAGGAGGCCTGTGGATGAAGGCTGGTTTGTTGGATGCTACTTTGATCCTGTTATTGTTGTGTGTTTTAACTGTTTTATTATTGCTTTAATCCACCTTTTTTTGAAAAAACAAATGAACTACTTCCTATGACTGTAAGCCGCCTTGTGCAATGTTTTCTTGGTAGAGAGGCAGGATAGAAACCTAATTGATCTGTCAAAAGCCGGAGTGGTTCTTTGCAAGAGAAAATAATGATTCTTGGTGCCAGAATATGATGTGAGGCTATGACGGAACACCTGGAGGCAAGGAGGTGCAGGAAGATGGGTTCATAAGTTAGTCACTCTGTTGTGATCGCCTCCCCTGTGTAGCTGGGGGCGGCACTGCAGCTGAGCCCTGAACTATTAATATGTGAAACCAACAGGCCTTGAGTCACAATCTGGCGCTCCCAGGTCCCAACCCAGCTCTCTCAGGGTTGCCAGATGGCCATACATACATATACACACACACACACAGAGAGAGAGAGAGAGAGAGAGAGAGAGTGGGGCTGTTCAGAAGACACCTTAAACCATGGCTTTAACCATGGTGAATATGCCTTTTTCCTTTATTTGCTGTGGCTAAAGCTGTGGTTTAAGGTGTCTTCTGAACACAGCCTGGCTTTCTGGCATAACCACCATGGTTAAAGCCATGGTTTAAAGTGTCTTCTGAACACAGCCTGGCTTTCTGGCATAACCACCATGGTTAAAGCCATGGTTTAAGGTGTCTTCTGAACACAGCCTGGCTTTCTGGCTTAACCACTGTGGTTAAAGCCATGGTTTAAGGTGTCTTCTGAACACAGCCTGGCTTTCTGGCATAACCACCATGGTTAAAGCCATGGTTTAAGGTGTCTTCTGAACACAGCCTGGCTTTCTGGCTTAACCACTGTGGTTAAAGCCATGGTTTAAGGTGTCTTCTGAACACAGCCTGGCTTTCTGGCATAACCACCATGGTTAAAGCCAAAGAATTGGGGCCGCAGGCTGAAAAAGGTTTCCTGCCCCTGGAAGACAGAAATCACTTGGCGAGAGACAGGTGGAAAGATCCCACGCCTGAGATCCACTGCTCTGCTCATGGTCAGCAGCTCCGGCATGGAAACTAATCATGTCATCGGCCCATCCTGCTTCGTTCCTGGTACACAAATGTTATTTATGTGGGATGATGTGCGGAAACGGCCGCCACATCACAACCGTAACGCATGAGTCATCTCTAAGCCAGTTGAGGTTTTATGCTGTGCACATTGAAATTTCCTTGCGGTGTGTGTGTGTGAGAGAGAAAGCAAGAAGGAGTCTTAATGTGGTCATAAACATACAACACTGCAAGTCCATTATTACAGATCTTACATTCTGGGGTTACAGCCAATAAGCTTTTATATTATCCCATAATACCATTTCCTCACACGATGAACAATGCAACAATCGTGACAAGGAAACCGAGGGATGAAAAAGTGCAACAGCGTGCTGAATCTGTTATGCACACATGCCCAGAATCGGTCTTTGGTTACATTGCAGATGTTTCAGTGTCTTATCCAGAGAGGTGTGGGTGTTTTGGAATTTCGTACAAGCCTAGGATTTGGGGTTAGGAGCCAAAATTCAGTATCTCGAGAAGGTCCATTTCATTTTGGAAAATAAGTTTCTAGGCCTCAAGGTCAAAAAGATTTGGGGTTAGGAACCAAAATTCAGTATCCTGAGAAGGTCCATTTCATTTTGGAAGAGGAGAGACGCACACATCCCAAGTCCCTAGGTGTGGTGTAGAATGAAGAGGCAAGCCAGACTCCTTGAGCCTAGAAGTAGAGGCTCTCCTCATGAGCAGACTCCTTCCAGAAGCTAGTAACAAGCTGCAGCTGGATCCTGGGTGGACCTCTGCTTAAGAACAGCAGCTGAGAGTTGGAAGAGTTGGTAGAAACAATGTTTGTCCTCTTTTTCTGTCTTGAGTCCTCCTGGCCCGGGATCCCTTGATCTCTATGGACTGAACCCCTTGTGAATATCTCTGGACAACCTTAACTATGCTCTTGACTGCCTGAACCGTGTTGGCTGCGGTGTCTTGTCCTAACTCCCCCTTGGACTGAATCTCTCCTGAGTAGAATCAAGCAATCTCTGCTTCCTTGATTCTCTTGCTGGCTTCACTCAGATCTGCTCGCCTTTTCTCTCTGCTTATTCCTAATCGGCCTGGAACTCCCAAGGCGTTATTCACCTTGTTCTGTTGCTCAACCCTGAGCCTTGAAAAAAGAGGACTCTGAAAGTAGACCGCTCAGCTCTCTTCTGCCACGGGCCATCCAGGGCGCCGAGTCAACGGTTGCACCCAGCTCTTCCCAGTCCTAATCGAAAGCGATAACCATTATGACACTCTGCCTCTCACGCAGTCATCCTTCTTCCTGGCGCCTAGGTTCCTTTTTGCAATCAACACACAGGCAAATCGGATGCCAAGATCTGTTGAGCCCGACGCACGGGTACATAATTAATCAGAGTAATTGTCTAGTAATTGAATTTGTACCAGTACATTAATAACGTTCTTACCACTTCCCAGCTCAGCTCCCCACCCTCCTCGCCGCTCCTGGCAAAGTCAGACCACAAGCTTAGTGTCAGGCGGTGGTCTCGTGGGATGGCGCATACGCTGGGGTACACAAGAGTTGACATTCTCAGACAGCAATGCTGGATCCTCCAGAAATATATATACTTCACCCAGGGCTTAGAGTTGCCTCCTTTTGCTTTGCAGGGTTTTAGCGTCTGCCAGTGGCGTGACAGGCAGAAATCCAGCAGTCAAAGATTCCTCCAGTCACTGCATTCCAGTGGTGTACTGGAGCCAAGGATGGTAGGATGAAAGGACCAGGACTTTTTGATTGGCAGGAGCAATGACATCATCTGCCACCCTCATCACATGTTCCCTCTGAGCTTAGCTGCACTCGTCACAGTAGCAGAGGCGGAGTTTTCAAGCGCAGGCGCTCATCGTAACTATCCCTATAGCCACACCTCCAAAGAGAGCCCAAAATGCAGGCAGCTGTGTTGATAGATGTGTTTGTGTCTGCATGCACATGTGTACACACCCACACACATACACACACCAAGCAGTAGTACACAGCACAATACTGAATCCATTAGAATCAGCTGACAGTCATAGGGCCTGTTTGGACAACACACTAAACCATGCTTAGGGCCGCTAACCCTTTTGCAGAAAGTGGATACTGAGTGTGTTTAAAGCGTGGTTACGTAGCCACCAGGGTTAGGAATGGATCACATGACATGCTAATCTATAATGTTTTGCTCAAAATGCGTAACCACGGTAATGTAGCGTGTCGTCTGAACAGGGTCATAGTGCAAAGTAGGGATGTACAGATTTTGCCAATTCAATTCTGCCTATGCTTCACAGATTGTCAGGTGTCTTTTGTTCCATCATTCATATTTTCCCCCTTTTCCCAAATTTGCGCAAATTTGCATTCGCAAAAATGCACAAATCCCCCCCCCCCCAATTCATCTTTTCATGCTTTTGTCTCTAGGGGAAATGCACATTTCCAGACAGCTATTATTGTTGTTGTTATATGTATTTTTCTACGACTAAATTTGCATAAAATTCTGAAAAGTAAAAAAAATATCATTTTTAAGAGGGACCCTAAACGTCTCCTCCTTCACCCACATAAACATGAAGGAAAAATTAAGGCAGGGTTTTTTAGCAGGGAGACGGGCCCAGAATCAGGGGACGACCCTGGTAAACAGGGACAGCTGGCGCATATGGATTTATTCCCCCTGGCCAGTGAAATACTAGCCGCTTGGCAATCTTAGAAGAGCATGTGGTTCGATGTGATCAGAATTGCAGGCAGGTATCATGACATGACGCCTACGAACCAGATGCAGCCCAGCTTCCTTAGTGCTCAGAAGCACAGGTGTCTTTGTTCAAACTCTTCTGACTTCCCCCCTATCTTCACAGATGTTATGGTCGAGCAGGGCCTTCCATATTCACCTTGACTTTATCGTGAAAGAGCGCCGGATTGAGGAAACTGCTGGAGGCAGACAAGGTCTAGCAAAGGTATGCATTGCCCCCTGCTGGACAATGCAAAAGAGGCACCCCTAACAGCAAAAGAAGCAACCTTCCTGTGACAGGTGTAAGGACCCGGAGGGACCTGTCCAGTGCTGGCTTTGACGGGCTTTGAGTAAGACATCTTCCATGGGGGCCCTCCCTCTGTAAATCGACTTTCTCACTGCCATTGTCACCAGCAGCTCTTGCTGGGGTGTGGGCTCTCAGCAGGTGGCCAGCCATCCTACCCTTGTTAAAGGAAGTTAAAGGAAGCCAGATTCCGGCAGGACATCAGGAAAAACTTCCTGACTGTTAGAGCAGTACGACAATGGAACCAGTTACCTAGGGAGGTGGTGGGCTCTCCCACACTAGAGGCCTTCAAGAGGCAGCTGGACAACCATCTGTCAGGGATGCTTTAGGGTGGATTCCTGCATTGAGCAGGGGGTTGGACTCGATGGCCTTGTAGGCCCCTTCCAGCTCTGCTATTCTATGATTCTATGACATTGGTCCTGTCGATTTCCAAAGGCATTGGGGCAGCTCCTGAGACCAGCCAAGGATCTATTCCAGCACCAGGGCCTTCCGTCTCACTTCATATTGGGCATCCCGAACAATCAACAATTCAACACCCTGCTCTTCCTGGTTAAGGGAGCTCACTAAGGGAGTGCCTCCACATAATTTTATTTTATTTATTTATTATTGCATTTATATCCCACCTTTTTTTCCTGCAAGGAACCCAAGGCAGCGTACATAATCCTCCTCCTCCTCTCCATGTTATCCCCACAACAACAACCCTGTGAGGTAGGCTGGGCTGAGAGTCTGTGACTGGCCCGAAGTCACCCAATGGGTTTCCATGGCCACGTGGGGACTAGAACCCGGATCTCCTGACTCCCAGTCCGACACTCTAGCCACTACACTACACTGGCTCTCAATCTGGTCGTCTCCCCAAATCTTACCGGTACTCCGCCATCCCAATCTCCATATATAGTCAGCAATCAACTGCAAAAAACAACAACTCCTGAAACACGGTGGTGAAGCATGGATAGGATAAACAGCTGCATGGGGACTCCAAAACATGATTACCTCAAGGATCATCTCCAGGTATATCTGCCCAGACTGTAAAAACGTCTTCAGAGGCCCTTCTCCGGGGCCTCTGAATGAGATGAAAGGGCCTTATCAGTGGTGGCACCCTGGTCATAGTACACCCTCTCCAGAGAGGCTCGCCTGGTTGCCTACGTTATGATCTTTTCAGTGTCAAGTGAAGACCTTTTTATTTTTCCCAGGCATTATTAGATTTTTACACTCCTGCTGGCTTTCATTTTGGTTTTTATTTTGGCTTTATTCCATTTTAGACTTAAAGTTTTCATATTATGTTTTATGCCGCTGTTCTCTTTTACGGTTTGATGTTTCTTTTGTGAACCGCCCAGGGAAACTTCGGTTATTGGGTGGTACAGAAATGCAAGAAAGACATGGATAAAATTAAAAAGCATGGTGAAGGCTGTAAGTATCAAGTTGCTTGGTTTATGCCAGAGGTCAGGAGAAAGACCTTCCCTTTCTCCTGGCTTCAAACGTGTTATACACTGAGGTTACCACCATGTTGTTCTCTTTTGCTGACAGGGCCTGCCGGGTCTTTAACAGCTGTGTGTCAAGGTGTGGTTTTCATGGCACAGAGATGGAATCATGGGAGATGACACAGGGCTGGTGTCAAGAGTAGGCCTGGTTGGGCACGGGTCAAGGGCCCACACCCCAGCAGGGGCCCACTGGCAACTGTTCTTCGGACTCACTCCTCTTCACCATTGCAACCTGCACCCGCCTCTTGCTCTGGCCCAAATCACGGTGGTGGTGGCGGTACGGACAAACAGGAGATGCCACTGCCTCCTTGCTCAAAGGTTCTCCACCTGTCAAGCAAACCAGCGGTATCAATGATGAGAAAGAGGGTGGGGTGAAAGAGCAGCTCAGCCCCAAATCCCAAACCTGGAACCAACACTTGTGCCACATGTTGAATTCCTGCCTCTCGCGCCCTTGCATGAAATGAAGGATCCCTGGCGGAGAGAGACAAAGAACGAGAGAAATGCTTCTTTTTACCTAATTGGAAGTTTAACACCATCAGCGTTCTTTGCAAATCTCCATAGTTTTGCATTGTGGAGGTACGGTTTCTTTTAAGCGATGTCTGACCCACAGTCTCCTTTCCTTTCATTCCATATGCTTTGGGATAGCTCCGAAGGGTGTATTTTCTTTTCTTTTTTTCAGTTCAGATTGTTATTAACTCCCGCTGTGGCATCTAGAGTTGAAAACCATTAGCTATTGGCTAAACTTTGCATTTTAGCCTTCAGAGGGGGCTGATTACCATGACGGTGGGAACAGGGGTTGTCAGAAGCACCTTATTAATGTAAAAGTTTCCCTTGGTTCCAGAACATCAGGGCTTCAGCTAAAATAACCAAGTGCCTCCTCCAAAGTATGCTTCTGGTTTGGGGACTTGGTACGGTCTTCTGCGAGTGGAAGCCATTTTGTAATGCTGTGTTTGCACATAAAAGGGAGGGCTTGAAGGTTCTGATTGGTTGCTTTTGCCCACATGGCATGAAGTTCCCATGGTACACCTGGGCTACTCTTCTACTCTCTCCTATTACCTGATTGGGGGGTCAAGCAGCTGTTTTCCTTTCCTTTGCCTCCTTCTATTTTGAACAGGTGTCCCCCAACCTGCTACCCCACTGACATTTTGGACAGCAGGCTGGCTGGTTGCTCTGATTGTCATTGGGGCTACGAATCTATTCTGTTTTGACTTATTTTTTTTATTTCATTTCATTTCTGTATCGCCCAATAGCCGAAGCTCTCTGGGTGGTTCACAAAAATTCAAACTGCAAAGTACAGCCTAAAAACCGTATAAAATATAGCTTAAATCGGCAGTATAAAAACACAACCGGAATAAAACCTTGCAGCGAAGCAGAGTTTTAAAATACAGCAACGGATTCAATACAGTGAAGCTAAAAGACTAGAATGGAAAATTAAAAGGTTTTGACCTGGTGCTGGAAAGAGCTCAATGTCAGAACCAGTTAATAGAACTATCCAAGGTGCTGAACCTAGTTTGGGGCTAGATTTCAGCATCTTGGATGGTTCTTTTATTAGAGTCTTGTCTGGTTCTGACTAAAACCCAGAATGGAGTCATGGCTCCACCGAAATCGGAGCCAGCAGCCTTCAGTGACTCCAACACATACTTCCAGGTTGAGGGAGGCTGATATAGAATTATAGAATTTTAGAGTCCTCTGGCCTACTCCCCTGGTCAACACAGGATCTACAAGGCAGGATACAGTGGCTGTATGCCTCAGAGATGTCTGCTAAGTGGTGTCCTAGACATTTGCCCCAACTCCTGCTCTGATGGGAGAAGCATTGAGCAAATGTTTTCAGACAGCTGACTACAGTGACCTAAGGATAGCTAAGAATTTAGTGCCTGGATGTGTTCTCTTCCTCCTCCCTCCCAATCCTTTTTCCTTTTGTGCTGTGACTCTTAGATTGTAAGCCTGTGGGTGGGAACTGACTTATTATTTAGCTTTGTAAGCTGCCTTGGAAGCCTTTGTGTCTAAAGGGCATGATAACCATGCTATAAAGTATGTAAATAGATAAATACAGCCAATCCCCTGAAACGATGATGTGTACGCTAACACGCGGCCCCATGCAAGATGAATACAGCTTCTTGTGCAAATTATTTCTGAAGGCTCTAGTCTAGTGGAGTCTCAGAGATTGGGACCAGCACTGTGGGGTCATGCTTCCTTCGTTACACAGCATGAGGTTAGCCCTTTTGGGGGGATTTACACTTCTCTCTCTCTCTCTCTCTCTTTCCGATAGAACGCCGTAGAAGAAAAACACACTCATCTTCCAGATCTGGGAGTTCTCTTGACAGCAGGACGGAGTGATGGATGTGTTGGGCCATCAATTCATCAGAACATCAAGGCACATGGCTGGCCCCTGCCATTCAATTCTTGTCGTTTCAATCCTCTTGATGTGTAAGATTGCATTTGAATCCTGTAACAGAGGGGCTTGGCGTATCTCCTTGTCAGAGACGGCTCCTCCAGTTCATCCATCTGACTCAGGAATCCAGAAGGCGGGGACGGAGCTGTTAATCGGCTGTTTGTTCAAGGTGAATATATATCCCTGTTTTTACTTATGCAAAACAATATACTTAGCAAAGTCAGTGCTTGTGAGGCAGGTAGGGCAGCTTCCCTACATGGCTGTTTCATCATCAAAGGCATCCTGCAATGTCTAGCGTTAATGGCTAGTGTTGCATTTTCTTCTTGGCCTGGTTCGCACAGCATGACAGCCCACTGTGGGTTAATCTACCCCCAGGGGCTGTTGCATTGAGGGCTGTGTGAGGGTTAGACAACCCTCAAACAAGCCACGGCTTGTAGTATGGTTATTTGAGGGGGGTTTCTCCCTCAAACAAGCCATGCCACCCAGATCCGCATGACACAACCCACACCAGGGCAGTTAATTAGGGTAATGGCATCTGACACGCAATGGTGTCCACCAGCAATTTAAACAAGCCGCAGATTTCTGGAGCGGGAGGCCATCACTGGCTACTAGTCCTGATGGCTCTGTGCTACCTCCAGTATGGCTATATACACCAGTTGCTGGGGAACATGGGTGGGAGGGTGCTGTTGCACCTGTGTCCTGCTTGTGGATCGACAGCTGATTGCCTTCTGTGAAAACGGAATGCTGGACAGGATGGACCCTTGGTCTGATCCAGCAGGGCTCTCCTGATGCAAAACACAATTTGGTATCAAAGATGAACACAACACAACAGATGAAGACTACAAAAGAAGAGCTTTTAAAAAAGCTAGATTATCCTCTCTCTCTCTCTCTCTCTCTCTCTCTCTGTGTGTGTGTGTGTGTGTGTGTATGTGTGTGTGTGTGTTAAAAAAGGCCTGGGTGAACCAATAAATCTTCACCTAGCACTGAAATAATGGAGATGGTGCCAGCCAAGTTTCCCTAATGAGTGAATCAGGTTGCCGCAACAGAAAATGCCCAAAACTTTGGTGGTTCCTCTTTCTCTCTCTCTCTCCCTCTCCTTTCTATTTACTTACACACACACACACACACACACACACACACACACACACACTATCTCACCTGTACAGGGATCTGCAGAGTACTTTTTCTGAAGAGGGTCTTAATATCCAGACTGGTTTGTGTAAAAAGAGGTGTCCGGATCCTAAGCTATTTAGGGCATTGAAAATTAAAGCCAGGACTTTGGTGTTAAAGCTTCGAGCTGTTTGGAAGTATGACCTGAATGGAGCCCTTTATTGGTTCAATTAGATGAAGCAAAGACTCCAGACAGATTTGATGGCAACCAACCAATTTCAGACTGTTGCTATACACATCTTTTTCGTATACACCTGCACAAATAGGTGTGATTATTCCTCACGGGAGGTCTGCCGTTTGGATTCTCTACTGCCATCTATGGGCCAATGTTCTGTGCAACAGAAAGACCCAACTTTGTAATGGTATGCTACAAAGGCAGAAAAGCTCAGTGATTAAGAAGCTGTGAACTCATTCAAATCTCACAAGAAACACAAACTTTTTTTACCTGCTTTATGGAAATTGATGAATAGTCCACGTGAATGGATTCCCATCCCACTTCCCTCATGGCAGCTAATAGACTGGGTGTCCAAATGACATCGTCTTCCATATGTAACCCATCTGTGTTTTCCCACTCCTGTGTCTGCCTCTCTTTTTTTCTTTCAGAGGGAAATCTGTTAAGGAAGAAAAGGTGGAATAGCATCACAACACCTTCTAATGGGTAGTGCTACAAGCCCTCTGCTTGGAAGCATCCTTGGGGTCATGTTATTGTATATATTTTATGCCACCTTTCAGCCAAAAAAGCCCCCAAAGCAGCTCACATAAATATATAAATACAATTAAAACACAATGGCCTGGTTCAGACAACACGCTAAACCAGAGCTTTCCAAACTGTGTGTCGCAACACATTCGTGTGTCAGCTGCAGTGTGTAGGTGTGTCACGCGAACGTAACGAGAAACCTCTGAGTCTATGTGAAATAAGCAAGACCAACTTGCATGCATTTTTACGCAGCAAAGGTGCCGATTAGTATGGTGCACTAGTATATTCCCCTTCCGTCGTATCCGTGTATGCACACCACGGTCGAGGGATCATATAGGTACTGCGCATGCGCAGTATGCATAATCGGGTCGAAACAGCCGATTCCGTGTCACTTCCGGTGACGCAGCTGCACCTGAAGTGACGCATTCGAGAAACTCCATGGGTCCAGTTTTTTGATAGAACACCATCTCAACCGTTGCTCAATCGCAGCTCAACAAAATTGGTTCAATGTGAAAAGTCTTGGAAATGTATGTTATTATCTTGCAAATCATATATTTTTAAAAATATAAATGAAAGGTTTTCATGAGATATGTTGTGTCCCCATACATTTCATTATTACAATTTATGTATGTGTCCGTATCTCTTATAAGGGGTTGGTTTAACCTTCGGTTTGCTAGTAAAACTAGGGTGACCCTATGAAAAGGAGGACAGGGCTCCTGTAACTTTAACAGTTGCATAAAAAAGGGAATTTCAGCAGGTGTCATTTGTATATATGGAGAACCTGGTGAAATTCCCTCTTTATCACAGCAGTTAAAGCTGCAGGAGCCCTGCCCTCTTTTAAATCTGGTCACTCTAGTATAGCTCCTGCAGCTTTAAATGTTGTGATGAAGAGGGCATTTCACCAGGTTCTCCATATATACAAATGACACCTGCTGAAATTCCCTTTTCTATGCAACTGTTAAAGATACAGGAGCCCTGTCCTCCTTTTCATACGGTCACCCTAAGTAAAACTGAATTATTGTGTCACGAAATGATGCATGTCTAAAAAGTGTGTCACCAACATGAAAAGTTTGGAAAGCCCTGTGCTAAACCACAAAATGGTTAACGGAATGCATTGACCTTAATGGATTCAATTAACCATTTTGTGGTTAAGCAGCGTGATTTAGTGTGTTGTCTGAACCAGGCCAATGGCTCTGTTCAGACGACACGCTAAGCCACAGTGGTTAAGCCTTTTGAGCTAAACATGGTGGCTTAGCGTGTTGTGTGAACCATTCCTAACCATGGTGGCTACATAACCACGTTTTAAACACGCTCACTCACTGTTTGCTGCAAAAGGGTTAGCGGCCTAACCATGGCTTAGTCCTTGAACAGGACGAATAAAATGCAAGTTTAGAGCAACACTATCACAATGCCCATTTAAAACTAAAAACAAACAATAACTAGAAGTCCAACCAACCAAATCCTTTCTCATTAGTGGTGCAGCTACATAATTTTAGAACCTGAATTTAATGATGGGGGGGGGGGGCTTTAGATGGCCATGTGTGTTACATAACTTACATTTCTCTTCCTTCCCCCACCCAATCACAACATTCATTTATGCTTTACAACTACTTCTATATTCCTGATACGTTTGAATGAGAACAAAATTAGTCAAACCTGGGTTGTTTTTGTTGTTTTAAAAAAATCTTCTGAGCATGTGCAGCTTGTCACATTAAACCCATTTAATATGCTAAGCTGCACATGTGGGCCTCATTGTGACTACAGGAATAAACGGGAGTTCGGTTTCTTCTGATCGCATCACCTGCCGCACTCTGAGTGCTCATTGGGGAGGGGGGGGTCCGTAGGCTGCTCATTGGGGAGGGGGGGTCCGTAGGCTGCTCATTGGGGGGGTCCGTAGGCTGCAGGCTTTGGCTGTGGCTAAGCCCTTGCTGCACCACGGTTCCTCATGTCCAAACGCCCATCTGCAAAATTGCCAAGGAGACCTGGAGCCACTCCCAGAATCTGAGAGATTTCCTAAGTAGGGGGGTGGGACAGAGCAGATGCCCTTGATGGAACAACCACTTCTTTCCTGAAGCAAGAGTTTCCCACTTTGCAGCTGCAATCCTTATAAGGTGTGCAGGCAGGTGGGTGGGGCAGAGCCGGCAGAACAGTGCACCCTTGATAAGGCTGTTTCCAAAATTCTTAGGATGCCATTCCCTCCCCGCCTGCCGAATCTCCCCCAAACCTTGAACCGGCCCCATTTCAAGCTCGCTCACTATTTTAGTTCTTTCTTAGACACTCATCCCCTTGTAGGCTTTGATGTCTTGACGTCCAACATTTCTAACGGTAACCGAACAGGCCCGAATGCACTCGGGCACCATTGCAAGCATCTCATTTTGTTACTTCATAATCAAAGCTCATCCCTGATGAATCAATGAAAGCGTTGCCTTCCATTCTCCAGGCGAGGATGTGTACATGCCAAATTAGATGCATTAAATCACATCTATCCCCCCCCCTTCCTGAATCTGATGAGCAAAGAATGAAAGAGGGGGGGGGAGTCTTTTCTTTCCCTCTTCAAACCAGATGTTATTTTCATGCTCCGATAATTCAGAAACAGCTGAATGGATTTTCTTCAAACTTCTTGCACATTTTTTTTTCTTTTTTAAAAAAAAATCACCTTCGGGCTGAGAACAAGCATGAGAGATTGCGGTACAAAGGAGAGTGGGCATGCGAGCGTTTGTGAAACGTTATAAGGATCTGATAAAAGCTGACAATTGAATTTGGCTACTGGACAGTTAACTCCAGCATTGTAGCACCATTTGTATAATGGACATAGGAAGCTACCTTCTACTGACTCAGGCCATTGGCCCACCTAACCCAGTATTGTCAACACTGACTGGCAGCTGCTCTCCCTCCAGGGATTCAGGCAAACTTACATGGAAAAGCCAGGGATTGAACCTGGAACCTTCTGAATGCAAAGCAGTTGCTCTACCACTGAGCTACAATCCTTCTCCCCGTCTTAAACTTGCCCGTAAGTGGTTATGTGTGGGATTAGACCACGTCACAGAGAGCAGGCCTCTGTTTCATAGAAGAGAGGGCAGAGCCGGCGCGGTGTAGTGGTTAGAGTGTTGGACTGAGGTTTGGGAGATCCGGGTTCTAGTGCCACTCAGCCATGAAGTTACTTAGGTGATTTTGGACTCTCAGCCTAACCTACCTCACAAGGTTGTTGTGATGATGCAATGGAAAGGAGTTTTATGTATGGGATCCTTGGAGGGGATGAATCATAGAATCATAGAATAGCAGAGTTGGAAGAGGCCTACAAGGCCATCGAGTCCAACTCCCTGCTCAGTGCAGGAATCCACCTTAAAGCATCCCTGACAGAGGGTTGTCCAGCTGCCTCTTGAAGGCCTCTAGGTGGGAGAGCCCACAACCTCCCTAGGTAACTGGTTCCATTGTCATACTGCTCTAACAGTCAGGAAGTTTTTCCTGATGTCCAGCCGGAATCTGGCTTCCTGTAACTTGAGCCCGTTATTCCATGTCCCGCACTCTGGGAGGATCGAGAAGAGATCCTGGCCCTCCTCTGTGTGACAACCTTTTAAGTATTTGAAGAGCGCTGTCATGTCTCCCCTCCATCTTCTCTTCTCCAGGCTAAACATGCCGATTTGTTTCAGTCTCTCCTCATAGGGCTTTGTTTCCAGACCCCTGATCATCCTATATGAGGGATATAAATATAAATAAATTAAACAAGAACCAATATTAGCCCTAGCTAGCCTGCTGTTTTCAGATTCAGTGGAAGATACGGTTCCATCACCAATGTTGAAGGAACAGTCTAGTCTGCTTTCGTACATGAAATGGGAGAGGTTGCCCTCTTGCTCGTCACCTCAAGCAGCAAAATGTCTCGGGCCGTCCCTGGTCCGAAATTGTCCTTCCACCACGTCAGGCCACTTCATCACCACCTCATTCTGCTTCATGTGTAGCTCGAGGCCTCAGATCCTGACATAGTCTGACTGCTGCTTCGTGCCGTGTGTCAGATCCGATCATACTTTGACAACTAGAACAAATCGGCAGCAGTCAAGTGCTGAATATCAAGTATTCACTGAATACTTGCCCACCCAAAGAATATTTAGAAAGTGTTCACTATCTAAATTTGCTGAGAGTTTAGGAAGGGTGGTTGTGAATTAATAGTTTTGAGCTCTACATAATCATAATCAGGAAAAACGTCCTGACTGTTAGAGCAGTACGGCAATGGAACCAGTTACCTAGGGAGGTTGTGGGCTCTCCCACGCTAGAGGCATTCAAGAGGCAGCTGGACAGCCATCTGTCAGGGATGCTTTAGGGTGGATTCCTGCATTGAGCAGGGGGTTGGACTAGATGGCCTTAGAGGCCCCTTCCAACTCTACTATTCTGTGATCCCTCTCCCTCCTCCTTTCTCCTTGGCCTTCTCTCCTAAGTTTCAAACACTCACCTCCACCTCTCTCCATTTCTGAAACCCTCAAGTTGCCTAGCAATATCAGGTGAGACTCTATACCAATAGCAGGTTCCACCAACCTATAATTCCACCTGTAAGCTGTAGAGGTGAGTAGAACAAAGAAGTCCTCCAATAGCACAGCATCAATCCGCACTGGTCCTTGGAACAGCAAGAAATAAAATGTGAAATAATAATGATGGACATACAACAACAAAGCCTTCAAATTGGATTTCTGGGAGCGAACAGAAATCCAAGCCCCATTTCTCCCCCCAGAAAACAAAACAAAACACAAAAGCCGCCCCAGCAAATATTTGCAAACGCTTTGAGGCTCAGAAAATAAATTCCAAACCAAAGCAGGCAGATTTGATTGAAATGACCCCGTGAATACTTGATATTCAGCGTTTGCCCTGCAAGTTTTGAATGAAATGGATTTTAATTTTTATTTATTTATTTTAAACCTTGCTAAAAAGAGATTGTGGGCGTAATGGCTTAGGAAGGAATTAATAATTCAAGGCAGAGTGTCTGGGGCAACTGCTTATGGGGTGTGTATAATGGCTTTACCGATCAGCATCATATTTACATGAAGCAGTGGTGGAAAACAAGGCTCGAAGGGAGAGCTTGTCTTTTGCAGTAAATTAGACACAACAAGAGCCCCGGCAGCCAAAGTTTCGGCTGGTTATTTCAAATCAATATGTGAGCTTCAGTCTTGTTTGCCTCTGCCGCTCCTGGCCATGGGTACACTCCTGTTTTGGAAGCCCGCGGCCCTGGGATGCTTTAAATGGAGATTAGAGGCCCCGTTTTAACTGAGATGTTAAGATGGGCAAACGTGCGCTCCGATGTAAAGGCAGGAGATTGCGGCCAAATGCTGGATCATTTCGGTCGTGGCCTCCCTAAATATCTGAACGTCTGACGCAGCTGAAGACGCCGGGGATTAGATTTAGGAAGATGTACTGTATTTCTTTGATTCTAAGACGCACTTCCCCCCCCCTCCATATAAACATCTCTAAAAACGGGGTGCGCCTTAGAAACGCGGGTGCGTTTATTATTTCTTAGAATCAAAGCTTTTTTTCTGTTGGTGGTACTGAAATTAGTGTGCCTCTTACAATTGATGGCGTCTTAGAATCGAAGAAATATGGTACATAGAATTGTAGAATTCTCGAGTCGGAAGTGAGCTTGGCGCTCATCTACTCCAACCCCCTGTTCATTGAAGGAATCTTGCAACTCTGCTGGGTAGCCATGTGCCCTACTTTACAGAGAACGGTCCTCTATTGGAAAGGCTTTCAGAGAATAGTCCTTTGTTTGAAGGTGTCCTCTGTTGGAAGAGCTGTCCAGTTTAAACATAAAAGAACCGTAAAAAGGGAGAATAGAGAACGTAAGAACATAAGACCAAGGATCAGACCAAGGGGCCATCTAGTCCGGCATTTTGTTCACACAGTGGCCGACCAGCTGTTGACCAGGAAACCATAAGCAGGCCACGGTGCAACAGCACTCTCCCACCCATGTTCCCCAACAATCGGTGTACATAAGCATGTTTGTTGTTTATTCGTTCAGTCGTTTCCGACTCTTCGTGACTTCATGGACCAGCCCACGCCAGAGCTTTCTGTCGGCTGCCTCTGATACTAGAGGTAGCACATAGTCATCAGGACTAGTAGCCCGCTGGCTCCTCCAGGAATTTGTCTAATCCCCTTTTAAAGCCATCCAAAGTGGTGGCCATCCCTATGTATAAGCGAGCTTGAAGTTGCCCATCCACACTTAGCATCTGGACAAGCAGACTGAGCAGGCAAGCACCCAGGTCACTCGCTGAGATGTACTGTGTTTCTATTTAAATTATAGTTAACTATTTCTAAATGCGGCTATACATATACATTCGCATATGCATATTTTAGGCAAATCTGTGTCCTCTAGTGATGTGCAAGTGGCTACTTTAGGGGTAGAGCATCCCTGGCAGATGGCTACGGAGTCTTTGTTTAATACCGCTAGTGAAAGAGGCATTTAAAAGCAAGTCTTCTGTCACTGACCTTCAGCCGCTCTTCTGGGGCTCATCTACACCAAGCAGGATATTCCACTATGAAAGCGGTATGAAAGTGGTATATAAAAGGCAGGAGCCACACGACTGCTTTATAGCAGCATTAAACTGCACTGCAGGAACTACGCTAGTGCTTTATAGTGGTACTGAAGTGCACTGACAACTGTTGAGGCCCATGGCGCATCTACACCAAGCAGGATATAGCACTATGAAAGTAGTATGAAAGCGGTATGTGTCAATGGGCCCCAACAGTTGTCAGTGCACTTCAATACTGCTGTAAAGCAGTCGTGTGGCTCCTGCCTTTTATATACTGCTTTCATAGTGGAATATCCTGCTTGGTGTAGATGAGCCCCTGGACTGGTGACGGCACAGCTCTTATCCTCTGTTCTTTGGCCGGGGTTTCAATTGCATGAGGTGGCATGGACACTAGAGCCAAAAAAAGAGATGGAGAAATTGGATTTAAACACAATGACATGCTTTTGCTTGCAGTAATCTGAACACATGCGCATATATATATATATATATATAATATTTAGGTAAATAAATCTGTTGGCAGCATATGATTTTTGCAGCTGGCACCATGCCATTCATACGGTGCATCACCATTACGGCACTAATACTGCTTCACAGCTGTTGTAAGAAATACAGTTGGCTTGATTTCTTGCAGGGAGAGTTCACAAGAACTTTTAATGCAGATTACTTTTCCTTTCACACACTTTAATACACTTTCCTTCACCCAATTAGAGTGCATCAGGAATGGTAAAATGTATTTATTTATTTATTTAATTACATTTATATACCGCCCCACAGCCGAAGCTCTCTGGGCGGTTTACAACAATTAAAAATAGCAAACATTAAAAGTATACAAAAATTAAAAAAAACATAAAAACAGTATAAAAACAACAGTATCCATTAAAAAACAACAATTCTGGGGTCCATGAAAAACAAACTTAACGTTGTTAAATGCTGTTAAAATGCCTGGGAGAAGAGAAAAGTCTTGACCTGGCACCGAAAAGATAACAATGTTGGCGCCAGGCGAGCCTCATCGGGAAGATCATTCCACAGTCGGGGGGCAACCACTGAGAAGGCCCTCTCCCTTGTTGCCATCCTCTGAGTTTCCCTCGGAGTAGGCACTCGGAGGAGGACCTTAGATGTGAAGCGCAGTGTACGGGTAGGTTCATGTCGGGAGAGGCGTTCCATCAGGTATTGTGGTCCCAAGCCATGTAGGGCTTTATAGGTTAAGACCAGCACCTTGAATTGGGCTCGGAAACATATAGGCAGCCAATTCAAGCGGGCCAGAATCAGTGTTATATGCTCAAACCTCCCTGTTCCAGCTATCAATCTGGCCGCCGCATTTTGCACAAGCTGCACCTTCCGGACCGTCTTCAAAGGCTGCCCCATGTAGAGGGCATTGCAGTAATCTAATTTGGAAGTTATCAAAGTATGGACAACTGAAGCTAGGTTATCCCTGTCCAGATAGGGGCGTAGCTGGGCCACCAACCGAAGTTGGTAGAAAGCACTCCTTGCCACCGAGGCCACCTGAGCCTCAAGTGACAAAGATGGTTCTAGGAGAACCCCCAAGCTACGAACCTGCTCCTTCAGGGGGCGTGCAACCCCATCCAGAACTGGTTGAACGCCCCCCCCCATCCGATCAGATGAACCACCCACCAGCAGCATCTCAGTCTTGTCTGGATTGAGCTTCAGTTTATTAGCCCTCATCCAGTCCATTGTCGCAGCCAAGCACCGGTTCAGCATATCCACAGCCACACCTGATGAAATTGAAAAGGAGCAGTAGAGCTGCGTGTCATCAGCATACTGATGACAGCGCATTCCAAAACTCTGGATGACCGCACCCAACGGTTTCATGTACATGTTAAACAGCATGGGGGACAAGACCGACCCCTGTGGAACCCCATACCGAAGAGTCCACGGGGCCGAGCAATGTCCCCCAAGCACCACCTTCTGGAGCCGTCCTGCTAAGTAGGAGCGGAACCACTTCAATGCAGTGCCCCCCACTCCCAGCTCAGCCAGACGTTCCAGAAGGATACCATGGTCGATGGTATTGAAAGACGCTGAGAGATCAAGGAGAATCAACAGAGTCAAAAGGGATTGTTTCCCCATCATCACATTTTCTCTCTCTCTCTCTCTCTCTCTCTCTCTCTCTCTCTCTCTCTCTCCCTCTCCCACCACCCTCCTTTGCTGTTCGACTTCTGTTAGGAGCATAATGTCTTACCCACCCCCATTATTTGCATTAAGAAACCAAACAAGAAACTGTGAAAAAATGTTGGCAAGAGAAGCATGTCTCTGCAGCATTCCAAGTTCTGAATGCACTGGCTTCTGTCCATTTTTTTTTAAAAAAGAGAACATACTGAGATAATATATTCCTGATGCAAGTAAAAAAAAAAAGTTATAACAATCCAAGCAGCAAAACCTAAACAAACCGAGATAGGACTTCCCCTTGAGACACTCGACTTCGTAAAACACACACACACACACACACACACACATATGAAACTATTTGAAAATAAAGTCACAAAATCAGAGTAACTAGTTATAAAGTACAGCACTTTTTAAAAATGGAATTGTTATCTCATGGCTGCATAACCATATATTGATTTTCAGGGGTGCGTTTTTGTTCACACTCACACTGTTTTAGGGGTTCTTACACATGCATATTTCACGTTAAGTTGCACTGGGCTAGGTTGTCTTAAAGAAACTATAGGCCTCTTAGCATGTCATGACAAGCCACTGTGGGTTAGTTTACTGTGGGTTTGTCATTGCACGCCAGGGTGTGTTGCTGGAGTGGTTAACAACAACGCCTCCCCCCACACAGACACACACAATCCTAAAACAACCCATACATCTGCACACATGTGTATATCACTTTAGAATGCATCTAGATATTAAGAGTTGTTACAGGGTTTGGTGAGATTACAGGAGCTTAATAAAATACTGCAAAAACGTAGCTAAAGACAAACTCACCGTGTTTGTTGCTGTAAGTGTAACAACAATAAAAATGTACGTAGTAGATTTCTTAATAGCATGGCAGATTTTGGAATAGCATCACGAATTTCAGAATAATATTGGGATCAGCAAAGAAATAGTAAAGATTTCATCTCCCCCCCCCCCCCATTTTCAGCAGAATGTTCAACTTGCCCTTTGGAGATGTGCCATTTTGGCTGATTGGGAGAGAATTTGATTGGCATTGGCTGACGTAGCCTAAAGGCAGTAGCATCTTTTTACATTAAAGCAATAGTTTTACTTCCCACAATAACTTAATTGGCCTCTTTCACTAGGTCAGGCAATGCTTTTAGGAGTGGAGTTTTCATTGTCTGCCCCAAAGGTGTTGTTTAACTAGTGAGAGAAATGCATCTTGCTATTGAACTGAGTTTCCTTGTGCAGCACAGAGCGGTAAAGCAGCAGTTTCTGCAGCTGAAACTCTCCCCATGGCCTGAGTTCGATCCCAGCGGAACCTGGTTTCAGGCAACTGGCTCGGGTCGACTCAGCCTTCCATCCTCCTGAGGTCGGTAAAATGAGTACCCAGTTAGCTGGGGGAAATGTAATAACGGCCGGGGAAGGCAACGGCAAACCACCCCGCTATAAGGCCTGCCAAGAAAATGTCAGCAAAAGCTGGCGTCCCTCCAAGAGTCAGTAATGACTCAGTGCTTGCACGAGAGGTTCCTTTCCTTTCCTTTTCTCTCAGTGCAGAAGTCAGGCTTTGTTTTTATTGATGATGCTCAAAGGGGATTTTAAAATAAAAAATACTGGGGCAGTTCATGTCATAAATGAAAACAAGGTAAGGAAACAGGTAAAAAACGCAATTTTATATACTAAAATATAATGTTAAAATTAACATACACAGATCATTTCACAAGTACAATAATACAACAAGACAATCGGAATGCTAGCCAGAAAATGCTCAGTAAACTTGATCCATTTGGCCAGATGCTGGTATCAAGCATTATTGTGCTTGCGAGCAGTGGCTGTTTGGAATACCTTCCATGGGCTTCCTTTGAATATTTGGCAAATATTCCGAGATATTCCTTTTTTAAAAAAAAAAAATATTATAAAGAGAAACAATTTCAGAGAGTTCTTCGTTTTTAAATACTATGCAGGACTCATACCGTATATTGTGGGGAGTGACATCTGATTTCGTTTAATTTTTGGAGCTTTTAAGTCAGCCCAGGGAGAAAATAGCCCACGGTACTAATCAGCTTGGGTAGGTCTAATTAACTTTATCTTTAAAAATAAACTTTTTTAAAAATATTCAGCAATAAGTGTTTGCCTTTACCCTGGCCCTTACAAGTGTTTGTATTTGGATGAGGAAAAATAAACTGAAGCTGAATCCAGACAAAACAGAGGTGCTTGCTGTCAAGGGCTCTGACCTAGGTTTGGAGGTGTGTCAGCCGGTTCTGGATGGGGCTACACTCCCCCTGAAAGACTGTGTTCGCAGTTTGGGGGTGCTCCTGGATCCGTCGCTCCAAATGACAGCCCAGATGGATGCGACGGCCAGGAATGCCTACTATCAACTTCGTCTGATACGTCAACTGCGCCCCTTCTTAGAGTCAGAAGACCTAAAGACGGTTGTGCACGCACTGGTAACCTCAAGGCTTGACTTCTGCAATGCGCTCTACATAGTGCTACCATTGCATCTAGTTCGGAAGCTTCAACTAGTTCAAAATATGGCAGCTAGGTTGGTCACCGGTACATCTAGGGGTGAGCATATTACCCCAACATTAAAATCACTCCACTGGCTGCCAATTAGTTTCCGGGCAAAGTACAAAGTGTTGGTCATTACCTTTAAAGCCCTAAATGGTTTGGGTCCAGGTTACCTGAGTGATCGCCTTCTCCCATACAGTCCGCCCCGCACACTCAGGTCCTCTGGGGAGAACTTACTTCAGTCAGCGAAAACTAGGCTGACGTCGGTTTCCCAGAGGACCTTTTCTTCTGTCGCCCCCAGATTGTGGAACAGCCTGCCGGAGGAAATTCATAAAATTAACTCTCTGTGTGATTTTAAAGCAGCTTTAAAGACTAGCCTTTTCCGGCAGGCCTATCCAGATCAATGTTAAATCATGATTTTTTAAGATGTGTTGATTTCTGTTCTAATGTTGTTCCCCGCCTCGATCCGAAGGGAGAGGCGGGTAAGAAATAAATAAATAAATAAATAAATTATTATTATTATTATTATTATTTGTTTCATATCAAACTGGCCATTGAACGAGACCCAGGGTTGAAACGCGTCTGGCCAAATGGATCAAGTTTACTGAGCATTTTCTGTCTAGCATTCTGATTGTCTTGTTGTATTATTGTACTTGTGAAATGCTCTGTGTATGTTATTTTTAACATTATATTTTTGTATCTAAAATCACATTTTTTTACCTGTTTCCTTAACTTCCTTGTTTTCATTTATGCTGTGTTAGGTTAAGGTTATCACCTCTTTGTTGCAGCTGTTCATGTCATGCCAGCAGGAACATGTTTTGTTTGACTTCACCATACACACACCCCTATGGAAGAGCGGAAGAGAAATCTATCATTTTATCACTCTTTCCGCAAAGGCCTCCTTGTTTACATAACGCTCTGATACAGAGGCACGGGACAGTAAGTCAACACAACACTCTCCATCCCTTACAATGGACAGCTCAGTGCAGTGCTCCAGCTGAGTACATATTGCCTGAGATCCTGAAACAGCTTTCTCAGGTGTAAGCCCCATTTGAACCAATCTAATGCCTCTAAAAGTGGTTTCTAAGCAGGGCTGGCTCTAAGGTTGAGGAGACCCTCAGGTAGACAAATGCTAGGCACTGGTAGGAGTTCCCCAGTGGCAGCATCAGTACTGCAATCAGTACTGCAATCAACTCTAAGAAACTGGGTCTAAGCTGCCATTTAAATTCCCCATAATGCCCCTCTACATAGTGTCACTCTGGGGCATTCTGGGAAATTTAAATGGTGCCTCAGCTCTGAATATGGAGGGTCCAGGACAGGCATTGGTATAGCAACAGTGCTAGAACTTGGGAGCTGTCCATGGGTCACAATGCCTCAGACTGTCACACTGAGCGCCTGCACTCCCAAATTTACTGGCCAGGTGTTGGTACCTTGTCTATAAGAATGGTTTTTCGTCTGGGATGCATCACCTATGAACATTGTCTGTGTGAGACAGGTAGCGCTGTGAATTTAGGTAGAGGAGCAATTGTTATTCTCAGTGAGTCTAGGATGGACTTGAACAAAGAACCTTGCATGCTTGGAAGTGTTTGGGTAAAATCTTAGGCTGATGCTGGAGAGGATGTGGGGTGGGTGGAGCCAGGTAGGATGTACTGCTGTTAGAGGTTGCGTGCCATGCCTAGGTCTTTGCCCCTCCCATAACTGACTAAAAATATATATATGCAAACAGATACACTTTTGCTTAATGTGCAGAATTAATATTGGCAACAACGTGTAGCTTTCTCCTTGGGACTAAATTTAGATCACCTTCATAGAGGTAGAAAGCACCAAATATATACCATTTATTTAAAAATGGTCGTAAGAAGAACTGATTGATAGTGATAGAACTACGACTTGAATGGGATTTTACAAGTGGGATATTTGAGTGGTTTGAAGTGAGAGCGGTTAGATGTTTGATTTCTGAAACAAGGAAAAGATCCTCATGCAGCAGGCGGCCGTGACCATCTGGATAATTTATATATGTTTGCCCTATTATGAAAGGTTTTATGGGCTCCGGTTGATGAGGCTTTAACTTTTAAAAACGATAAACTTGTACATTTGTGTGCAAGTACAATGAACTTATGAATCTAGTTAATAATAATTACAAGTATAATTATTAGAGACCTCTTGTAACTGTGACTATTAGGTGTAGAACTCCATTACAAATGGAACTTCAATTTGTTATTAACTTTTAAAAACTTTATTTTTATTGAGGTATTCGAGATTGACTCAAGTCCACAAAGTAGTCATTTCTGTGTCAAGACAGGAAGAATGCAAGCAGCTACATATACACAAGTATTTGAAAAATGTAAAATACTTTTCAGTGTATATTTGCTCCAATAACAAAACAGCTAAATCATAGTTGTATATAATATGAAGGATGGGGGTACTGGGAAACACACACAAAAAGGAAGAAAAGTCTCAGGATGTCATAGAGCGTCACAAGACGAGGAGAAAATCGTGTTTCCTTACTGTTGGTCCGTCCATCCCCCCGCTTCTGTCCCACGATACTTCCTCTTTCTTCACACAGGGGAAGAAAGAGGAAATAAACAATGACCACGCGGCGCATTCAGAGGCTGTTTTTATTGCGCACCCAGCAGGCAATGGTGGCAGATTCCATTTCAAAAAAAAAATCGGATTTAAAGAGGTCTATTTTGTGACAGAAAGAAGGAAAAAAAGGAGCGAGAGACACATGGGAGGCGGACGTCGTTGTCAAAAGGACCTGAGAACATCCGTAAGTGGGGTGTAACGGGCGTACTATAAAATGCTCCTCTGATGACGCACATAGACAAATTTATACGGAAAAACCCGACACATTTTGGCCCCTTGTTTTTTGTTAGACCTTTTTCAAGGGGTTGTAACAATGTCTGCAGAAATGATTCACAACAGATTGTCTTGTGTTTATACACTGGTCGCCAGTGTATAATCACAAGACAATCTGTTGTAAATGATTTCTGCAGACATTGTTACAATCCTTTAAAGAAGGCCGCCCAGAGAGCTCTGGCTATTGGGCGGTATAGAAATGTTATAAATAAATAAATAAATAAATAAAAATAAAGAAGGCCTAGCAAAAGGTCGAAACACATCGGTCTTTTCCACAGTAAATTTGTCGAAAATCTCCCCACGGCCTGAGTTCGATCCCAGCGGAAGCTGGTTTCAGGCAGCCGGCTCGGGTCGACTCAGCCTTCCATCCTTCCAAGGTCGGTAAAATGAGTACCCAGTTAACTGGGGGAAAGGTAATCACAGCTGGGGAAGGCAACGGCAAACCACCCCACTATAAGGCCTGCCAAGAAAACGTCAGCGAAAGCTGGCGTCCCTCCAAGAGTCAGCAATGACTCAGCGCTTGCACGAGAGGTTCCTTTCCTTTCCTTTTCCTTCTTTTTGGATACATCTTGGATGATCACCCCGCCCTGCACCCTCATTCCCTCTAGATTTGTGGAAAGACTTTTACTGCATTTTGTTCAGACACAGGACTGAACTTGGTTCTGGTGAACAGATCTAAAAAAAGGGTTGCATATTCAAAATGGTACCCACAGTGTGTTGCCTAAACCCAGTCAATGAAACTAAATTTGGAGTAGACATTATAGGATTGTGTTGTTAGTGAGTTCATGGCAGAGGCAAGCAAGGTCTGAGCAATTCATAGCTCTCACTTAGCCAAGGGAAGGGGGGAAGCTTTACCTACTGAATGTCTGCCTGCCAAATTGCTGCAATTGCCCCAAAGCGCTGTTTCTCCTCCTCCACTAAACTGTTAACGTTGTAGCCGATGCACATTTTCTCAGACACAAGCAAAGCATTTGTTTACTTTGTTCAATACTGCTGATATCTAGTTTGGAAGCTCCTGGGGGCAGAGACCTGCCTCTGTTGCATATCTGAAGTGCCATATAATACTGATGGTGACGGTGCTAAATATATGGGGCTGTGAACGCCTGCCGCCAACTGAAAGAACGCATAAAGCTGCAATCCTAAATAGACCAATTTGGGATTAAGTCTAGTGGGACTACCTTCTAAAGAAAGGTAGGCAGAGACAGGCCGCACATATGTAGTGATTGCATTTGCACAGATTCACCTCATATTAACCCGGCTTTTCTGTCCTTGCCTCTGTTTACACTACTGCTGATACTTTCAGCATAAGCTCCCCCAGGCCAAAGACCTTGCTCTCATGGCTTCTTTCCAGAGGGGCAGCTGTGCCAGCCTGTCGCAATCTTTCTGGTTCCACAAGAACCCTTGTTGCTTTCCTTGCCTGTGTTAGAACGTCAACATCCGTGTACATTGATGGTGCTGCTACATAAATAAACAAACCATCCGACACTGGGCCCGATGAGATTCACTCCCTTATTAAAACAGCCACAGCATTCCAGGTCTAGAAAGTGCCTCTGGGCATGTCATAAATCACTGTTGCCAATCAAGGCGCATGCATTTTAATCCAACCACCACCACCCCGCATGCCACGTGGGTGCAATTCAGTTTCCCCCTTTCCCTGCTTGCACAAATGTGTCTCTCACACCACACGACTATGACATGGGGAGAGGCACACCCATGTTCGATGCACAAAGCACACACCCTCCCCCTTTTGCAATTGGTCCCAACCAAAGAGAGGGGGGGGGCGCAAACAGGCCACATTTGTTTATCGTGTCACGCGGCTGCACGAGCGTAACCTCCTCTGTTCCTTCTTTGCACACCCCGCCTTCGTGTCCCAGGAGGATTGACGTTGTGTGCAGGCTTTTCCCCTGCAACCCACACTCATTTTGCAATCTCTCCCCCCCCCCCATAGCAGCTCAAAGCTTTTTCCCCCATGTGGCCACACGGTTGCACCCTTGCCCATCCTTCTTGCAAGCGCGTACGTGTGCATTGTAGCGCCTGCAGTCCTGTGGGCCCCACACTGTTTTCAGCGGTTTAGTGTGGTCTCTGTGTGTGTCTCTCTCTCTTCATGTTTTTCCGGCTTTTCCTCACTCGCATATACACCCCTCCCCTCGGCTAAAAGACTACGCCAACTTAGTGCCCTCCAGATGTGATGGACTACCAGGCAGGAGGATTCTGGGAGTTGTAGTCCAACGAAACCTGGCATCCTCCAGATGTGTTGGACTACCATCCCCAGAACCTCCAGGCTGGGGATTCTGGGAATTGTAGTCCAACACATTTGGAAGGAATCAAGTAGTTCATATGTGTTGGACTACAACTCCCCCAAATCCTCCAGGCTGGGGAATTCTGGGGATTGTAGTCCAACACAACCCAGTGCCCTTTCTACGTGTTGGACTACAACTCCCAGACTTGTAGCCCAACACATAGAGAGGGCACCAGGTTGGCGAAGTCCCTTTTAATCGAGGGACGGGATGTGTGTGTATACGTGTGCGTGCATATATAGTTTTTAGTAAGAAAATAAGCCGCCTTCCAGATTGGAAGGAAAGGGTGGCACAGGGGGAAGGCGTGTGCTTGCCATGCGGTTCCAGAAGTGCATCCCACCCCCCCTCTTTCGAAGTGTGTGTTTGTTTTGTGTCACACAAACAACAACAGCCGTCGTGTGACTCACCCCAGCAAGGCAGCTGACGTTGCACCGACATCTATGCACACACACACACGCCCATTTCTGGAATTACTTCCCTCCCCCCCCCACCTCGTTTTCTCTCTAGCGAAGGAGTGGCGGGGGGGGGGGGGAGAGAGAGAGAGACGTTTGTTTACTTGTTTGTTGTTCCGTGCCACGCGGTTGCAGCGCCAGCCCGGTTTCCGCCTTTTGCACACGTGTCCGCGACACCCTCGTTGCCTTTGCTACGGGTGGGTGGGTGGGTGTGTGTGTGTGTGTACGTGTGTGTGAAGAGAAGGAAAATACAGTGAAGAGTGGCAAAATTAGAGAGAGGAAATACATATATACACAAGTTTGTTTACTTGTTTGTTCCGTGCCACGCGGTTGCCGCTCCAGCCCGGTTTCCGCCTTTTGCACGCGTGTCCGCCTGCATACACGCGTGTGTCACACCCATTGCGATGCGGAGGGGGAGGAAAGCGAAGGAAAAATAAAACACAGCGTGCCAAAACGAGAGCCGGGAAGAGAGAGGCGTGTGTGTGTGTGTCCGTCGGTTGGTTTGTTGCCCCGTGCCACGCGGCTGCCGCCCTTTGCACGCGTGTGTGTGTGTGTGTGTGTGTGTAGACACGCGTGTGTCACACCCACGTTGCCCTTGCTATGGGGGTGGAAGGGAAGGGGGAAGGCGAGGCAGCCAGGCTGCCCCCCTGCACTCGAAAGGAAGGGGAAGCAGCCGGCGGAGCGGGGCCGGGCGGCGGCGGCGGCGGCGGCGGCCGAGCCGAGCCGAGCCAGGCGAGGCGTCTCCGCAGCGGGGCCGCTCCCCCCCTGCGGCCCCGCCCCGGAGGCCGGCGGTGTCGGCTGCTGCTGCACGCTGGCTGGGAACATGGCTGAAGTCGGGGACGATAGCAACGGGGCCCGGGCCTTGCTGGCGCTGCGCTCGGCGCCTTGCAGCCCCGCGGCCGGCGCGCCTCAGCCTCAGCCGCCGCTGCCGCCGCCGCCGCTGCTGCTGCTCCCGGCGGCGGCGGCGGCGGCGGCGGCCTCGCTGATGGCGCCGTCGTCGTCGTCGTCGTCGTCCGCGGCGGCGGCGGCGGCCTCCTCGCCTCAGCCGCTGGCCCGGCTGCAGGGCCGCGACTTCGAGTTCCTCATGCGCCAGGCGGCCGTGACCATAGGCCGCAACTCGTCGCAGGGCTCGGTGGACGTCAACATGGGCCACTCGAGCTTCATCTCGCGCCGCCACCTCGAGCTGGCCTTCCGCGCGCCCCACTTCTACCTGCGCTGCCTGGGCAAGAACGGCGTCTTCGTCGACGGCGCCTTCCAGCGGCGGGGCGGCCCGGCCCTGCAGCTGCCCCCGCAGTGAGTGCGGCGAGTGCGGGCTGAGGCGGCGGCGGGAGGCGGGCGGCGGGGGGGGAGAGAGAGAGAGAGGAGGGCCCCTCGGAGGGCCTGCGGGGTGCGTGCGTGAGGAGAGGGAAGCCCCTGGGGGAGGGATGGGGGGGACGGACCCGCGCACGTGTGCATGGGGCTTAGACGGGGTGCACGGGGCCTGGGGAGAAAGGTTGCAGGAGGAAGGACGGCGAAAGAAGGTGGCTGGGGTGGGGTCAAGGGGCCTTGGGAGATGGGGGCCTGTCCTAGGGGAAACTCATACGCGTGTATTGAGGGGGAGAGTTTATGGGGCTTGGGAATGGGGGTTGGAGGAGGAGGGGGGTGGCTTACATGTGTGGTGGGGTCAAGGGCCTTGGGAAATGGGGGCCTGTCCTAGGGGAAACTCATACACGTGTATGTGTATTGAGGGGGGGAGTTTATGGGGCTTGGGAATAGGGTTTGGAGGAGGCTTACATGTGTGGTGGGGTCAAGGGGCCTTGGGAAATGGGGGCCTAAGGGAAACTCATACACGTGTATGTGTATTGAGGGGGGGTTTATGGGGCTTGGGAATGGGAGTTGGAGGAGGCTTACATGTGTGGTGGGGTTAGGGGGCCTTGGGAAATAGGGGCCTGTCTTAGAGAAAACTCATACACGTGTATTGAGGGGGGGAGTTTATGGGGCTTGGGAATGGGGGTTGGAGGAGGAGGGGTGTGTGGCTTACATGTGTGGTGGGTTTAAGGGGCCTTGGGAAATGGGGGACCATGCTAGGGGAAACTGACGTGTGTATGTCTCTTCAGAGGGGAAACTCAGGCATAGGTTTATGGGTAGGGGGTAGAAAGAAGAGGAGACCCACTCGGAGGGGGTTGGGGGGAGGCTTGCAAGTATGGTGGGTTTAAGGGGTCTTGAGAAATGGGGGGCCTTCCTCAGTGGAAGCCCACACATGTGGATGTGTATGTGTTGATTGTCTTGAGAGGGAAAACCTCCATGTGAGTTAATGTGCCCCAGGAAAGAATTTGAAACTCTCATGTGTGTTTAAAGTTGTGTCTCAAGAAAGTTGAGCACCACCAGCCTGGAGGGAAAACCCACGTGTGTCTTGTGTGTCGGTGGCGAGTGCCAACAAAGGGAGTGTCTGTGGGAGTGGAAACTCATACTTTCTATAAGGTGTGGGGGGAACTGTGTGTGGGTTTGTGGGTCTTGCAAATGGGGCGGGGAGCAAAGAGAACCCAAATCAGAAGGTGTGGTGGGCTTAAACATGTACATTTAAGAATTGCTATAACAACAACAACAACAACAACAACAACAACAGGTGTCTAGCCTGAGGGGAAGCCCACACTTGTGTTTTGTGTATCTGTGGGAGTGAAAACTACCCCTTCTTTGATGGAGAATCCACATATGGGTTTATAGATCTTGGGAATGGGGGAAAAGGAAGGGGAGCCCCAGTTTGTGGGAAATCATGTGTAGATGGAATAGGTTTCAAGAAAAGGGCAGTTGAAAATCACACAGGTGTGTTTGTGTGTGAGGAGTTTGTGTGTGAAAAGACCTCTACTTTAATGGGAGGAAACCCATACTTGAGTTTACTATTCCCACTCTGAAGGGCAACCCACACACTTGTTTGTGTAATTTCTGCAGAGGAAACTCACATCCACTGTGCAAGGCAACATGTGGGTGGGTTGATCTTGCAAATGAAGGTGGGAAGGGAAAGAAAGAAAGAAAGAAAGAAAGAAAGAAAGAAAGACGTGTCCATGCTAAGGGGAGGACTCCCTGTGGCTTTCTGCCTCCAGAATGGGGGTAAACCCATGTGTGGGTTGATGGATCCTTGGGAAGGAGGAACTTGCTGTGTTTTGGGGAGATGAGAGGGAGCGAAAGAGGCCTTAATTCTGAGCGAGGTGTATTGGGAGAAAGTTTCTCCCTTTCTATGAATGAACTGGTGAGCATCACTTGGAGCAACTCTTGTTTATGACTAATTACTCCTTAACCCATTAATTAATAGAACAAGAGAGGTATCAAAGCTTTAGCCTGCCCATCCATGAGCTCCATTTTTCTTCACTCCCCACCCAGCCGCCATCTCAGGTAGATCTGTGAAGAACATAAATAGGTGGTCTCCCCATCATCTGGAAAATTTGCTAGGTGTACTTATTTAATGGGTGGGGGGGGAATGAAGAAATCCACCATATTGCTCACTGAATTATTTTTATTTTTTAAATGGCTCTGGGGCCTCAACAGTCTTATTTTCTTAACCTCAGGCGCAATTCCTTGCTGTAGGGGACCTGCTTTCTGCATGTGCTTGAAAGCACTTTTTCCCCCGTGTTACCTCACAGTGTCCGATGCCTTGGTTGTGAGGAGGGAAGGCTGACAAATGCTAGGAAAATTTTGTCTGTAAGGGAAGTGGAGAACAGCAGGAATCCCACACACAAATGCTGCATGTGCTGAGAACCGTTTTTGGTTACTGAGAATGTGAGGCATACTTCTTTATAGCTACCTCAGGTATTTCCGGGTTGTCCATTGGAATTAGTTCCATTTCTTTTGCTCGGTGGGAGGGAGGGTGGGTGGGGAGCTGGCTCAAATTAAGCCTGTGTGCGTACCCCCCCTTTTTTTATTTTGGCTAGGCAGTGGTTAACTTTTAAGGGATATTTGGATTAAAGCTTGCTTTGATTAGGGCTTCCCAACCCCCCCCCCCCTCATCCCTGATGTACGAGGGGCTGCTTGCGGTTATTCTATCCAGAGAGAAAAGTTGGGAATGAATCCCGGTCTCGCAAAGTTCCCTCACATCGCTAACTCATGTTTCATGGCCAAGTCCCAGGTGCTTAAAACTGTTTTGGAGGTGAAGCTTGGATCAAATTATAACACGGCAGTAGAGGAGCCATACGTGAAGGAAAGAAGTGGATTGGAGGGATCCCAATCTGAGAGGAAGGCGGAAGTATGTGAGGTGGAAATTGTAGGAGATGGGGAAAGTTCTTAACCTTGAGAGGATGCCAGTGGGTCAAATAAGATTCAAGGTGCTGATTTTGACCTATAAAGCCTTACATGGCTTGGGACCACAGTACCTGACGGAACGCCTCTCCCAACATGAACCTACCCGCTCACTGCATTCTACATCTAAGGTCCTCCTCCGAGTGCCTACTCCGAGGGAATCTCGAGGATGGCAACAAGGGAGAGGGCCTTTTCAGTGGTGGCCCGCCAATTATGGAATGATCTCCCTGATGAGGCTCGCCTGGCGCCAACATTGTTATCTTTTCAGCTCCAGGTTAAGACCTTTCTCTTTTCCCAGGCTTTTAACAGCATTTAACAACATGAGCTGAGTTTGTTTTTAATAGACCCCAGAATAGCTGTTTTTATAAGGATACTATTGTTTTTATGCTTTTTATGTTTTTAAACTTTGTATATTTGTTTTTAATATTTACTGTTTTTAACTTTTGTAAACCACCCAGAGAGCTTCAGCTGTGGGGCGGTATATAAATGCAATAAATAAATAAATAAATAAATAAATAAGGTGTGTTTGGGGGGGGATACTAAGCCTGACATCCTAAGTTAGGAGGCTTCCTATTTGAGGGAGACAGGAGCCCTTGAAGCAGATGTGTAGAAACAGGGTTCCCTTGGAAGAGAGCATAGTTATGAAAATGGATGATTCTGATGAAGGAAATGCAGTTTTTAATCCAATGGAGCATGTCCTGGAGAAAAACTAATCTGTGGAAAATGTGAAGGAAATATGCAAGAAGAAAATTTACTATTTTTTGAATGAGAAAGTTGTAGGAGGGGAAAAAATGTTGTCTTAGGCAGCTGGATCATAAGATTACTGTGGAAGGTGTGGGAGAAGGCAATTATTCCTTGATCCTAAAGAGCATAGAGGGTGCTAATTAAAGATTAAGTAGCCAGAATAGAAGATCCCCAGGGCAAGTCTGGTGGTACTGGATATCTCTGCTTCTTGGGGAATAGGTAGTCGATGTGGGAAGAGAGAGATTCCTGTGGGATGTTGGTTTGTGGGGGTGGAGAAAGAATTCCACAGATGGAAAAGGAGCAACAGCTGTGTATCTTATCCCAATAATACACTTTGTGTAGTATAAAGGGAAGGCAGATGCCTTGGTTCATAAAGAATGGACAAATTATATGGGGGATCATGCGCTACTTTCTCAGATATGAAGAAAGTAAATTTATGATCCAAGAATATGCCATCCCTTGTTTTTCCAGTAAGATAGAGTAACCAGGTCATGACCTGGAGATCCCACCTGTCTGTGAAAAAGCTATGTAGCTGTGTCTTCTCTTGTGCCTCCCTTGATCTCCTTGCACACACACTTACGTGCCTGCTGAGGAGCATAACAGCAGCCTTGCCTTCCTCAAGCTGGTTGGAGGCGAGAATGGGCAAAGGGCCCGGTTGGTTGGAAGGGACGAGTGGGGCAGGAGAAGCTGCAGCTGTCTCCTCTTTCACTGGGGCAGGATAATCTGGCTACCCTACTAGTATGAGGTGCTACGCTAGGCACTGGGGTACAATCAGGTTCTCTCTTGGCGTCCTCCAGTGCAACCATTACATTCTCCCTTGGCAGTATTCAGAACCAGTGTGGCTTTCCACTCCCAACAGAGGCAGGATGTTGCAGTGATTTTCAAGAAGTATTTCAGGCAACCTGGAGGGGCTTCCTTGAAAGCCATTTGAAGATCAGTAATGGCGGACATGCTTCCGTGGAAGATACCTTGCCAGCCAATAATAATCTCCCCCTGCAATGCGTAGCTCCCAAGGTAGTGTTGGGTACATTCGAAGAAGCACTCTCAATTCAGGCAGGGGAGGTCACGAGAGCCAGTAGACTTCCATGTGAACTGAGTGTGCACTTGAGGACATGTGTAAGAAGCTTTTATATTTCCTGGGGCTGCTACTGCTATCAAAGCAGCGATGCCTTGGCTGACTGATCGAAGTGAAAAGATTGCCCCGAAGGTAGGAAGTTTTGAAAACCACTGGCATATCGGTGTTGAGGTGTCATCCGCCAGCATATTTATTATTATTATTATATCTATTTTTAATACCTTTTAACAACATACACAGCGTTGTTTAGATATGCCATATTCTGAGTATCTTAAAGCTTGACATTTGGAGAGGTGGGTGGGGGACATCGAACAATACATCTTCATCACCAGAGACCTACGGGCCTGATGCTTTTGCTCACCAGCCTGCTATTTAACAGATGCTTTTTTTTTTAATAAGTTACTTTCACTGCAGGCTGTTTTCTTGTGTTTAGTAATTTAGTTATAAATCCCCAGCCACTTGCTTTCTCTCAGGCATTTGGGCTTTGAAATGTTTCTTTTTAGAAGGCGATACCCTTGGACTTATGTCAGTGTAATTAATTTCTCCTTGTAAAACAAGCTGACTTCTCCCTCCCTTCTCAGAGCCAGGGGCATTCTTATACTTCTCCCATAAGCACTTGGTTTATTTGTGTACATTTCTTCTCTGCCTTGTTACTTCCTTTACTGAATCGTAAGCTTTGAGCTGAATTAAAAGAGGGTGAAACAAGCAGCCTCTACTGTATTTAGAGGTGGGAGGGAGCCTTTGTCCTTTCAAATCCTTAATGGGGAGGGGTTGATTTACTGATTTCTGTGCAGCTAGGAGCCCTGAACAATAAAATGCCTTCTCAACCACTGTTTATGATCAGAGTAAACAGACTTCATGCCCCTCCTTTTTTGAGTTGTAAAACAGATGATGCAACTACCCATATTTTTTTTCCTGAATGGAATTTGCCCTCTAGTTTCTTGAAGGTAAACAGTTTCATTTCTTCCTGTGTTCTATAGGGCATACCAGGGTTCAGGCCTCGAATATAGAAATGGTTCTTGTTGGCTGTTGTTTCACTCAGCCATGGAGGATGCATAAAAATAGGGTGGATAAAAACCAATTTTTATAATAATAATAATAATAAAACCAGATTTTTTTTATTTCAATCGGATTTTTTTTAATAAAATGCTTTTTGAGGAAAAATCTATCTAAAAATAGTTTTCTATTTAAGAGAAATTATAGTACAAAGGTTATTCATCATGAAATAAGGATTAGTTTTTAATTATGTAGCATGAGGCTGTATATTCATGCAATGTTTAAATTTTTTGGTAAATGAATTCCATTAATCCATTCACAATGTCATGCTCTTCCAGAAGTTTCTGTAAGGTTATTGGGCAATTTTTCTATCTAGAAGATATTATCATGTGTTCCTAATAGTATAACCAAATCGGTATTTTTATATAACTGTAAAACTAATCTGAGAAGTTGTTATTCTAAAAATGAAACCTTCATCTGGTTGTAAATATTAAGATTATGCCAGCAAGAATGAGTCTTTGCTAACTCTGAGTTGTGTAAAATCTGTATTAAGCTTATAGCGAGGAAGAGTGCACTTTTGGGGGGTGGGGGAGTCACATGATTAAATCGAGTCTTTCTGAGTAGTGATTTAAATCATGATTTAAATCAAATTGATTTAAATCATGATTTAAATCAAATTGATTTAAATCAAATCCACCCTGCATAAAAATGAAGTTTGTTCGTGTCCTACTGGAGAAGGGAAACACATGGAGTGTGAGTGTAATTGTGTGTTCTTGTAACGAACTGTACAAATCTGTTGCTTCTAACAAACACTAGAAGGAAAACATGTAGAAAATACTAGGAAAAATGGGGAAATCAACTTCTGTAATATAGGTTCATGGTATCCCTTCCTATGTGTGATTTTGTTTGAAGTGTCGTTCACCTTAATGCCTTGCAGTTTTGGCAGGACAGAGAGGGCTGCTGCCTTCAGTGCCCTGTTTCCAGAAGTATCTGGCTGGCTGCTGTGGGAAACAGGATACCAGACTAAGTATATTCATGGTCTGATCCAGCAGGGCTCTTCCTGTGTTTGAAACCTGTCACTTACTGATTGAGCAGCAATTGAATCAAATGGTTGAAAACAAGACTCATTTGGGATGTGCAAAGAGCTTTTTCTCCCATGTTGTTTTGTCCTCGATACAACTCTGTGAAGTAGGTGGTCATTCCTGTTTTACAGATGAGTTTATTTATTACATTTATATCCCGGCTTTTTTCCTCCAAGGAACCCAAGGCGGTGTATATAATCCTCCTCTCCATGTTACCTTCACAACAACCCTGTGAGGTGAGAGTATGTGACTGGCCCAAGTCACCCAGTGGGTTTTCATGGCCCAGTGGGGACTAGAACCCGGATCTCCCGACTCCCAGTCCAACACCTTAGCCACTACACCACATTGGTATTGAGAGATGGCAGTCATGGAAACAGACAAAAGACTGCACTGAACGTTTTTGTAATCCTTATCAGCAACTCTTGTTTAAAATGGAAATGATTTCCTACTCCATGCCCCCAAAGAGAATATGGCCATTGGTATCTTCCTATTTGTACCAGAAGTTCTGGCTGTATGTCACTGTAGTCATTTTCTGTCTCTCTGAGGGAGGAGGGATTTGAAAATCAGTCAAACGTTTTGGTATTAGCTACCGGTGTCCCTGAGGGTATTTTGGCTACATCTGTGCAAAACTGTAAGCCAGAATTGCTGAGAATTCTGGGTTATCGGTAATGAGCAAGTATGCTGCTCATTACCAATGCTGCTCGATTGCTTCTGCCTGGCTCCCTTTGTAAGTGGAACTGCTATAGTAACCAGGAATTTAATTTACCAGCCATAGAAAGCTTAGTGTTATGTCTGAGCCCAGACTCCTGCCTTGTCTGTCCTTTAACAAGCCAGAGTTCGAAAACAGAGTTTATAGTTGGCTTCTGTATCCTGGCTTGTTAGAGGAGTGACAAGCCGCGATCCAGGTTTGGAAGTAACGCAAAGCTTTTATGGCTGGAAATTTTCCCCTTATTGCAGCTGTTCTTCTTGGAGGAGCAGCTGCCAAACAGCAACTGGGCAGAACACTTTTTACCGCTAAGCTAGACTTCTCAGCAATTGTGGCTTAATGTTTTGTGCAAACGTGGTCTTTGTCTGTTTTGCAAACTGGCTGGATTTACTGAACAGTTTCTCACGATCATAGAGAGGGAAGTAAGCCACTGTGATCATGTAAACAGGCCCATAGTGGTGGAATTTGACCAGTAAGATACGTTTTCAAAATATTAGAAACATAAACACTTCATTTTTACTGGAAAGATACTGTGAATTGTATGTGCACTTTTCCAAAGTGATATGTGACCGGCAATCCCTGTTCCAAATATTCATGCTATGAGGGAACATTTGAAATTCCTATATAAGTATTTGCAAAACAATTGGGAAATTTGAATCAAATATTCCTCAGTTCTGCCTTGTTGTGTTTAAAATTTACATTGGCTACATTAGGAAAATGCCATTTGTTTTTCGGTTCCATTATCTTTCGCTGTTATAAACAGTGTCGCTGTGGATTTAGCAGAATTTATATAGCTTGATGGAACCTTAGCAGCATCTACTGTGCTGCTGCCATAAGCCATGTGAGTTTATGCTCTGCTTCAGATATAATGTCATGCTCATCAGTACTTTCCCAGCTATGTTATTTTTTAATCTGTGAAGTATACACATACAACAACGTAACTGTGAAAAACAAATAAAGCACAAATACTAAAAGAGAGACAAAATAATTAAAGCACATTGATTAAAAAGGGAGGAAGTTTCCTAGAGGTCACCAAAGGCAGGTTTTGAAGTAAAAGTTGAAAGTTAGTTTTAACACTGAAGATTAACCGGACATTCCCATTCTATAAGATACTATTAGTTACAGAAATAGATCTCTTTGTTGGATTACAGAATTGCTTGATTTGTCTGTTCGATGGAGAAGTATGGGGGCTCATAGCAGTTTGTGTTTCTTTTGTGCCAGATTTGGGGGTGGACACCCAGTACCCCTGTACTGGGAAAGCAAGTGGCTAACCGCTTGAGTGACATTGTGACCTGTATTTGCTGTTGTATGTGTCTGTATTGAGGCATTGCTTTTTATTAAGGCATTATATAAAAAAAACACCCTGATATAGGAGGCATGTTAAGTCCAGTTAGCACACCAGAATGGATGTGGATATTATTTCTCATATGCCTTTTCCTTTTAGCTTGACTTTAAAAAGCATATATTAGGAAAACTAGAAATGACCACCTGCAATCTTTTAGGCAGCAAGGCTGAGCATTGTTGCTAAAAGCACTACACATCATGATTTTGCTTTTTCGTGTTTTGATGACCTCACAAGCCTCCTGGATGGTTCATTCTTGTGGTTAAAAATGATATTATCAGGATCCATATATGTGTGCGTGTGCATGTGCCCAGGGTAAGAAAGAACAGCAAGCTCTGTTCTCTGAGAAACTACTTTGACCACATAACCACCAGTGCAAAACCAGAACTGTTTCTAAAGTACATACCTATGTTCTAATCATTTTCATCTGATGTTCTGTTTCCTATTGACTGCACAATATAAACACAACTAGAAAAAAAAATTAAATAATGTCCCCTTTCCTCTTAAGATTACTCTGCATTCACTGTTTATGTCCATGACTTAGCTAGTTGCTTTTGTTCTATTGATTTGAAGAGATTTAAGCATCTATTTAAATCACATAGCAACACGACAAAATATTGCTTAACATTGGTAGGATTATGCGCATGTTCTTAAAAGATACACCATGTTTGGGTATTTCTTTGTGTGTTTGTTTTGAACTGTATCTATTATGATTATTTCACCAATATGCTGGTGTTTTTCAAAGTAACATAAGCAACATCATGAGAGGGTCAGTAGCTCCATGGGAGAACACAGGCTTTGCATACAGAAAGTTCAGGTTCAATACCCAGCATTTCTAAGTAGCTATCTGAAATATTGGAGAACCACTATCAGTTAGTGTCAGTAATACTAGGCTAGATGGATCAATAATTTGACTCATAAGGCAGTTTCCTAAATTCCTATAAACAAGCAAACAGATAAAATGTTCCCACCCCAAGGTGCTTGCAATACAAGCTTCAACCAGGAGGTAAAGGCATCAGAGGGAACTATCTGAACATTTTAAAACTGTTTTGGAACAGGTTTGTTCATCTTCAGAGATGGAGCAAGTGACGTGATAGTTCTGTTGATGAAAGATTGCAGTGTTTATGCGTTAGAACGGTACTTTTAGGCATTTGGAATTATCATTTGCTTCTAGATGAAATTATATTATCTCTTTGCTTGGCAAGAGTTTGAATCCTGTATTATTATTTTTTAAGGGAAGGCTTAGGGCAGGGCTAGAAAACTTACCCAGTCACATAAAAAGTGATGTTTGCACCTAAGAATCTACATATTTTCTCAACTCACCGTAGATCCTGACTCAAAGGAATCAGAAATACATGTTAAAAGAACAAAGGTTGCCATGTTGGCTCTAAAAAAAGAAATCCATATTAGGCCAATACCTTTATTACACTAATCAGAACGTCACAAAATTGTGTGCACACTATTTTGTGACATGTTGGTTGATCTAATATAAGTATTGTCCTCATAAGGATTTTGGAATATAGTTGTTACCCAACGCCACCCTGGAGTGAGACTTGGGCCTCATCTACACCAAGCAGGATACTGCAGTATGAAAGCGGTATTTAAAAGGCAGGATCCACACCAAGCAGGATATAGTGGTATGAAAGCAGTATATGGTATGTGTCAATGGGTCCCAACAGTTGTCAGTATACTTCAGTACCGCTATAAAGCAGTAGTGTGGCTCCTGCCTTTTATATACCGCTTTCATACTGCAATATCCTGCTTGGTGTAGATGAGGCCTTGGATTGAACATCTAGTCCTGAGCCCTGGCAACAGTGTTCTAATAAGACTCCAACTTTTATTAATTTAGGGGTGAGAAATTGGAACAGGCTCTCAAAAGAACTTCTGCACCACATTTTTTTCCTAAATTCAGGATTACAAAATGTATGTAAATATGTCTGTTTCTTTTAACTTATTCCGGTCGCTGATTTTTGATACAAAAGGTGGTTGTGTGTGTGTATGTAACATTTTATAATCTTTATTATATGTGCCATCTTCACGGACTTCCACAAATTCGTGATGGACAGGTCTGTCAACTCCTATTGGCTGTGATGGCTAAATGTGAGTTTCATGTATGGATGCTTACATTTAGCAGATGGTCAAACAATAGGGCAGGGCTGAAGAGCAACTTTCAGCCAGAGGACCTGGGGGCCAAATTCCACTTTGGAAAGGCATTCAGGGACCACATTCCAATGGTGGACAGAACCAAAAGCAGAAGAGCCAGAAAGACTAGCAAATTTAACTTCCTGGGGAACCCCGGAGGGCTAAATCCCACCCCCAGGAGGTCCTACTCTTGCAGTATGGAAAAGGTACCTTTGTGCTATGCTTGTAAATGTCTTGGTAGTATCTGGCTTGGGTTCCCAGCCAGGAAATAACATTTTGAGCAAAAGGAACCTTTGGTCCAATCTAGGAGGGGCTCTTGTTATGTTCGTCTGTTCACGTTTTTTGGAAACTACAGGGATTGCAGAAGCCAAGTTTGGAATCTATTCTAGAGAGGGGGCTGGAGAGGGAGTGCTTCTTCGGGAGTGCTTAAATCATTTTGGGGAATTGGGCAACCGTCTCTCGTTGGCTCCGTTTGTTCTGGGGTGGACCACTCCAAACGCTCAGCACCACATCAAACCACCTGATGTGTGTGCTAATCTACTTCTGGTGTTGCTTCTGGCTCTGTGTCTCTGAGCCAGCAATGTGTGTGTGTTCTGTGTTTGTGGAGCCGAAGGGCGCTATATCCTGAAATTCATAACAGAGCCAGTCCCTGTTTGGCTTAGAGCGGCACAGATGCAAAGGAGCCAGTTTCCTGTCTCCAGTTCCGAGTGGAAATGTGGCATCTGTGGTTGAGAGCACGCCTTGAGCATTTGGGAGTTTTTCCCTTATGCCTTCATGGCCTTGCATATTAAGGAATACAGCTTCAGGCAGCCCCTACCAAAGCCCCATTTAAATCAGTGATTTTGCACAGTGTGAGCTGTTGGCAAATAAGTCCCTTCAGTATTCCCTCCCCCCTACCCCAGCTTTTAAGAATGTTTTTTTTTTTAAGTTGCCAGTTAAAAATGGGCACATGTAGATCAACTTCCCCTTCTTACAAATATGTAGCACTGGCTAAACACAGGTTAGTGGTCCTTTAACAACGCAAATCCTATCTGGATGGTCATCAGCCTCTGAACTCAGAGACTGTTGGGCATCCTATGCAGACCAGGAGGAGCACAGATGTTGGCCTACACACTCCTCCCGCTCTGTATTTCGGCTAAATGGGTGCTTTCGCCCATCTAGCTGAGGTGTCAGGGATGGGGAAGGCCGAGGGAAGACCCACTTTCTGTTCTCTCCGAGGTCGCCTTTGTGATCTCTGAGAGGCAGCTAGTGTAGTTCTGTCTGTGCTGGCTAGGAGGGGGACGGGGAAGGAGCTCAGATTCCTGGGTCCAAAGTCGGATCACTATCTCCAACCTTGGATCCAGGAATCTGTACTATTCTACAGCCCCCCAGATGCTGTCTGTGGGCCATAGAATTGCTCCCTTAATGGCTTTTGTTGTACTTGCAAAATAGAAGGCTAAAGTGTACCCACACACACAGAGAGCTCTTCAGAGTTTATCAGAAATGGGAGAATCTGCAACCAAAAACAGTCTGGACTGGTTGTGTTTTTTGAAAGGAGAAGGTCCATTGGCTGAATAAGTTGCGGATGCCATAACTGCAAATGACTGGGCAAATTTTTCAAGGCTTAAAATTGTGACAGGTTTTTTTTCCTTCCTTTGGGCAATTGGACTAGAGGGACCCTTGGTCTGATCCAGCATGGCTCTTCTTAAGTTCTTATGAATTATGACAGGTGAGAAGGTAAATAATGGCGTTCAAGCATCCCTGAAAGACAGTTTGCCTACTTCTATTGACTTTTCCCTGCAGTGTGCAATCAATCACAATGGGAATATTGGGTATATTCTAGTCTCAAGTCAGGCTTAGGGAATATTTCGTTCATCTTGGGCCTGAGAGGGCCACCTATAAAATGTATAAGCATCCAATGTGCACAGATTCCATGGCAGCAAGGCAAGTTCCTTGAATGTAAAAAGTTTGAGCACTGTTGTCTTGAGGTTTTACAGACTTAGTAGAGTGGACACAATTGGCAAATTTCAGTTTGTGTCTGTCTCACGAGATTCAAGAAACCATGACGATCCTGTAAATTATCATAGCATACAAAAGTATTTCCTATTTGAATTTGAATCTGTACATTCAATAACTCTGTATAACTCTGTATTTTAATCTTATATCAATTTTGCTGTGTGGTTTTATCCTGGTTGTGCTTTTTGTACTGTATTTTGTAATTGTGCTTTTAACCTGTTGGTTGTTTTATTGTGGTTTTAATTTTTGTGAACCGCCCAGAGAGCTTCGGCTATTGGGCGGTATAAAAATGTAATAAATATATTTCCCCTAATTCACTTTGCTTTAAAAAACAAAATAAAAAAACCAAAATGGAGATCTTAGGATGCTGAGACCCAATTCCAAATTTCAAGCTTTTGTGTTGTTTAACCTTCGAATAACCCATGGTTTGGCTGACATGCATATTCATAATGGCAGCCTCATGCACTGCTGATCGTCATGGGTTAAACAACTCAAGGTAAGCCCAGCATGTTCTGAAAACCAGCACATTGTAAAGGAAATGATGTACATGCACATATACCAGAAAATATATGCAGATCTGTTTAACTTGCATATGTTTAATTTGTGTAATTTATACTGGGTTCCGAATTTGACTTCTTAAGAATTGTGGTGTGTGTGTGTGTGTGTGTGTGTTTAAGCGCAGAGTATATAGAGCCTTATCATAGGGTTGTCCAGGTAGTTTGGATTAACTGACTCCTGAATCAGGCTGTTAGCAACCTTTAGTCTATTTAACGGTTAGTTAACTTCCTTCCATGCATAGAGGGAGTGAAATGAGTTTGTGAATTTGAGATTTCTCTATCTCTACTTTTACTTCAGGGTAATTCCTCCATTTTTTGAAACCTAAGATGTTTTGGGAGACCTCTGAGGGAGAGCAGCTGGTTCCTTCAAAGAAAACTTTGCAATGATGAATGGCCCATTAAGAGAAAGTTGATGGCATAGCAAGTGTAATTTACATAACAATTAAACTAGTCTAGTGTATCCAACAAAGATGCTAACACAATGCCTCTCCCTTAGAGATTTCGCTATTAAGCTGCTTCATGGACTGGACTCTTTAAAGGGTTGCATTTTGCTACTTCAGAGTGTGAAAATGCCTGAGGATTGGGGGGAAGCTATAGTAATGGAAGATCCCACAGCCCCATGCCGCCATCCAAATCATTAGATGCAATATATCCAACTAATTTTATGTATCTTCTTAGTTATGCAAGTAGGGAAGACTGTATGAATCCCATTCATTTTTGTTGGTTCTAGGGCATTAAATAGGCACTACTGCCCTTTTACTACTACTACTACTACTACTGAGAGAGAGAGAGCATTTGGTGGATTCTCTACAATCCAAGCAAGCATGAGGTAGGAGGGGCTGTGGTTCATTGATAAGACAGGGTGACCATATGAAAAGGAGGACAGGGCTCCTGTATCTTTAACAGTTGTATTGAAAGGGGAATTTCAGCAGGTGTCATTTGTATATATGGAAAACCTGGTGAAATTCCCACTTCATCACAACAGTTAAAGCTGCAGGTGCCCTGCCCTCTTTTAAATCTGGTCACAGTATAGCTCCTGCAGCTTTAACTGTTGTGATGAAGAGGGAATTTCACCAGGTACTGCATGCATACAAATGACACCTATGCAACTGTTAAAGATACAGGAGCCCTGTCCTCCTTTTCATATGGTCACCCTAGATAAGAGCACCTGCTTTGCGAGCAGAAGGTCCCAGGTCCTATCTCCCAACAGCATATCCAGGAACGGCTAGGAAGAATTCCTATCTGAAACCCTGGACAGCTGCTGCCAGTCTGTGTTGACAACACTGGACCAATGATCGGATTTCGCATAAGGCAGCTCCCTAGGTTTGTGTAAAGGTGCTTTATCATACATGCATGGTTTTTAGGTGAATATCTAAACATATTGAAAGGTTACCCCAACCTGGCACTTGGCAGATGTTTTGGACTGCAGATCCCAGAATTCCTGACCATTGGGCATGTTGGATGGAGTCCAAAACATCTGGGATGATTGGGAAGAGATCCTGGCCCTCCTCGGTGTGACAATTTTTCAAGTCCTTGAAGAGAGCTATCAGGTCTCCCCTCTGTCTTTTCTTTTCCAGGCGAAACATGTGCAATTCTTTCAGTCTCTGCTCATTGGGCTTCGTTTCCAGACCTCTGATCATCGTCACAGTTCTGATATTCAGAGGCCTTCTTAAGACCCTTCTCTTCACACAGGCTTTCCCTTCAGTATGATCCAGCGCACCATTTTACTGTTGATTAGCATTTATTTATTTATTATTGTGCAGTTTTATTATGTTTTATTGTTGTTTTACTGGTAATTACATTATATGTTCACTGCTTTGATAACTTTGTGGAAAGCCCTATATAAATTTGAATAAACGTAATAAATAAATAAAGCCAGAAGGGGGTTGTGGAGATCTCATTCTGCCTACCCCATTCTCTAGGCTTTCTGTCAGTGCAGTGTAGCCACTCTCCTTGTTAAGCCACTCAGTGGGACCTTTTTCCATTCTGTTCTAATTCCCCCCCATACTACTGCTGGTAATTTCATAATGGTTCCTGAAGTGCCTATTCTTTGCACATGTTGTTGCATATTCTGTGCAGCTGACTCTGGGAGGGGATGTGCTGCCAGAGGTGCAGCCCATTGACTTGTTGTGAAGTTGTCAGAACGACCCTTCTCTCTTTTCCAATAAACTTGCGCATGCGTTTCTGTGGCTAACCAAATTTGGAACTGGGCTCCAAAGCCAATAATACCTGCACAGCCAAATACATACATAGAACAGCCTACTTACCTGGTGAATGTGTTGCCCACCTTGAAGTGCCTTTCGACATAATGGTAGTGTGTTTCCCTACCAAGGATTACATTGGCAGGGTGGGAGCTATGCTTCTGTACATCCAGATACTTGATGTAGACTGCATGGAGAATGTGCAATGAACATGGAAGACCGGGAGATTTTGCTAAGCGTTTCAAGTAACAGGGGTGTCTGTTTTGTATTTGGACGCAAAAACTGTTCTTTGTATGTCCACAAAACACCCATGCACACACTTCCTCTTTCTGATTGTCCAAGGGCACATGGTGTGTCCACCTTGCCAAACCTTAGCAGGTCTGGGTCTGCTCAGTGCCTTGATAAGAGGCCACCTTAAGCCTCATGTATTGGTCTTCAGTACGAGCCTTTTCTCTGTTCTTATTCTTGGGCTTGTTGAAATCTGTTTATTATTAAACATTGTTCAAACAGCCACGTTAAGATGTATTGACACAGGAAGGTTGGGAGGCAGGAGTACAGAAAGTGATCATCCAAGCACGCCATTGCTTGTTTCCAGATGATCAGATATGTTTGTTGGCTCACTTGAGGGCTAGTATAGCGTAATGGTTATCGGCAGGGACTGGAAGCCCCCATATTCAAATCTCAGTTTAGGTGTGAACCCAATAGATAGGGGAAGAGCAGACTCCAGGCTTGCGGGATCTACTTTGTGTTACACTAGAATCATGAAGCCTAACAATCAAAGCCAGGTGCAAAATACCGCTTCAGACGGGCAGACATATGCTAAGCATTAAGGAACAGAGTATCTTTGAGAACATGTTCAACACTGGGAATTTGTGATTCGTACCAGTACCAAATTCACAAGCCCTTTCACACACCAAAACCCACTTCCGGTTTCCCCCAAAGCATTCTTTTTTCAGTGATTTTTAGTGGGGAAAATCATTTCCCACCCCCTAAAATAGTCACTTTTTTCAGTGATTAATTTAGGGTGGAAAGCTTTTTAGATTCTCTTGTTGCACAATAGAAATCAGAAACCCTTGTGATCTACTGCAGGCTTAACCAGTAGATCCCAATGTACCTTGTGCCCATCCTTGTAATTGATGCCCATAGGCAAGGTAATCTCTCCTAGCTTCCAAAATGTGGGGCTTATACATTAATAGAGTTGTTATAAGTAAAATATCAACAACAACAACAAAAGTCAGGTAGCCATGTCTGGCCATTGGGAGAACTCCTCCCACCACAATAACCATACGTTCCAGTAAAGAGGGTGAAAAATACATGCAAACTTTAAAATAACGTGCAAAAGCAATTATTTTTTGAGATTGGAGTAACCGTGACAGTTAAGCTGGTAGTGTAGATAAATCATGTAGATTTAATGCATGATCCTCCCTGGTATCAAAGACTTCAGCAGACACTGTGAAGGTCTTTTCTTTTATAATAACTAAAAATAGGCCAGAATAAATGGGATCAGTAGGGTTTTTAAAAAAAACACCACCTAAACAGTAGATTTAAAAACAAACTTTTTAATATGTGTACTTTCAGAACTTTGTGGCATACACATTGGCCTGGTTCAGACAACACGCTAAACCATGCTGCTTAACCACAAAATGGTTAAGGTTTTGTGGTTAAGCAGCATGGTTTAGCGTGTTGTCTGAACCAGGCCTGTCTCATTTATTTTTATTGTAGTTATTCAAATATTTACAAGACACCCTTCATTGAAAAGGTATCAGGACAGTGAACAATAAATATAACCCAAACATGCAACCATAAAACAAAATTTTAAAGGCTGTAAAAATGCAGTAGAACAGATTAATTGGCTTAAAATGCCTTGGCGAAAGAAAAGTTTTGACCTGGCACTGAAAATATTGCAGAATTGGAACCAGTTGTACCTCTTTAGGGAGAGTGCTCCACAAATAGAGCAACATAACAGAGAGAGATCTCCCCTAGTTGCTGTATGGCATGCAGAAGATACTTTGAGTAAAGCCTCTCTTGTAGTTCTTAAGCTGTTAAAAGTGGCATTTTCCTTTCTCAAACAGGAGGGAATACCTCTTCTAAGATGCTACAACATATGCTTGCATCGCCTAAGCACAAAGCTTTTCTTGCTTCAGGGCTGTCATTTTTGTTCCTATTTAAATTTAATGGATCATCTAAAACCTGTCTGATCAATCTAAGATTTCTTTGAGCCAGCCTTAATTATATTTTAGAACTCACTCACCCCAACAAACACATCCTAACATGATCGTAAAGTACTGTTGTAAAGATTGAAAGCAGCTGTTAGGGTGTATCCAAGTGGGACTGTTTAGTTGAGAAACTCCTCTTCTCTAGGGTCTGAAATCTCCATAGTTTATCATCCTCCAGGGTATTCTTCAAGGCTCATTTGCTGTCCTTAGCACTGAGAAAATGGGAGGAACCATAGAGAAAATGCTGAAAATATTTAGCGTGCATGTGTAGATGCTGTGTTATGATACATGCATTCTGCTCTCCATCACTGAATTCTCACCCAAGAGTCATAGCGCCTGACGCCTGTCCAATAGATACGAGTCTCGTCTACAGCAAGTTCTGAATGAATGAAATATTATGAAACTGACGCTGGTATTTTGAAATCGGACACAGCTATGTGATGCAATTATAGCACTTCCTCTTCTGTCCTCAGGATTGCTTTTGATGGACTGGCACCCAATAGCTGCCAAATTGTGATGGCGTTTGTCTTTTCAAAGTATGGTTCTTGTAACGGTCTTCACTGACTCATCAGACCACAGTGCAAATGTTTCATCTTAAGAACTGCTGATATCTGATGAATGTTCCTGACTCTTGCTTATTTGCTTTTGGGAACTGTGATTACATTGAAAATTAGCTCGAGGCGTCATCTGCTATAGTGCTTGGTTATTTCCAGGTGTGGGAGGGCGGGGTGGTAGTGGAAGTCCGTGTTGCAACATTCTTTATTATAAGTATTTTATACTGCCCTTCAATCATATTCCCAGTGCAGTTTACAAGAAGAAATGAAACTTCCTTCAATGCAAATTTAATATTTGTTCTTCTTGGGGGTTACTTTCTAGCATAACCTTCATGACTTATCCAAGGTAAATCAGACTGCCAGCAAATTTTGAATCGGGAGCGGAATATAAATATTGTAAATAAATATATAGATAAATCTGCTTCATTCTTTGCACTCTTCTTTTGTACACAGGGAGGGGCTGTAGTTCAGTCATAAGCATCTATTATTATTATTATTATTATTATTATTATTATTATTATTATTATTATTATTATTCCTTTCTTTAAAAAAAGACCCAAGATGACTTATTTATTTATTTGTGGCATTTTAAAAAAAATATTAATTTTTCAAAACAAAATCAACCAAAATAATTAAAAATAAAAGTAAAGAAGCAAATTAAAAAGAAATACATTGAATTTAAATCAAATTATTTACAGAGGGCGGCCGGTACATTTAACCACTATTCATATTTTTCTCTTTACAGATCAAAATATATGTGGAGTTCATGGGCTCTTTAGACATTTTCTTTATAATTCTTCTCTGTATCACACTTATATTTAAACTCTTTTCCATAATCTGAGGGAAGGCTTTGACATATACTGCTGTGTATGTCCCTAATCAGTATATAGAATAAAATTATCTGTTATTTATTTATTTATTTATTTATTTGTGGCATTTGTATACCGCTGAATATAATAAAATCTCTCAGAGGTTTACAGTATTAAAATACAATAGTAAATAAATATACACATGTTATTGAAAGCAGTGAGATGCAGTGATAAAACCGCTTCATTTACAGTAAAAATCAAGGAGCAATAAAATAGAATGTCACAATTAACAATGTTATTCAAATTATATAAAAATATAAAACCGCTAAATCCAGTTTTTATTAAAATACCAAAACGTGATAAAGACAGCTAAAACATCGTAAAAACCATAGCCATGACAATGGATGGATAACAAGCCCATCGTATGCATGAGAGTAGAGGAGAGTCGTTGAAAAGATGACAGTGTTGCCGCCAGGCGTGCCTCACTGAAAAGGGTGTTGCATGGTCAGGGGGCCATCACTGAAAAGGCCTTGTCTCTCATTGCTATCTTCCACACCTCCTTTGAAGGAGGCTTTCTGAGGAGGGCATTAGAAGTTGATAATAATGTACAGGCAGGTTCATAACGGGAGAGATGCTTTGTCTGGTATTGTAGTTCTGAGCCATATACGGCTTTGTAGGTCAAAACTAGCCCCTTCAATTGGGCTCAGAAACATATAGGCTCACAAAGGGCTGAGAAGGACCTCTGTCTAAAATCTTGGAGAGCTAAATATAGGCAATTTAAAGAGCTGCCACTCGAAAGAAATGTCCTCTTTAATGTTTTCTTTGCATTCCTTGCTATGCTTACACCCCAGAACCAAAATAGCCATTGAGCGAGGAACAAGTGTGCTCCTAAATCAACTTCTAAAGCTACTAATTTATTGATTGAGTAACCCCTTTGAAGATTGCAGCCCTCTTGTTCTGTTTGATCTTACTTATTCGCTCTTTTCTCACGTGACTAATATGTGAAGAAATTATAGCTTGCTCCTACAGAGTTGCGATATTGCAGTCAGGGCTTGGAAAGGATGCCCTTTTGGTTTTGAGCAGATCATCAAAACAGGTAAACGATACATGTATGTGAAGTGGATAAATGAAAGCAAAAGCATCCCCAGGCAGAACAGAATAGAATTTAACAAAATTAACTGAAATGGCCTTATTGTTTCCTAACCTTACCCTGAGCCTCAATAGAGACTTGGGTTGCTTCCAGATAGAAGGTTCCTAGTGCTACCTGTCAAAAGTTATGTGGAGTTATTGTGTCTTTCCCTCTTAAGGGTGTGTGTCTGTGTGTGAAGATAAAAGATTGAACAAGTGATAGGAAAACATGGGAGGATTACAAATGGAAGATGACGACATCTGGATGCATAGATCTTCCTAGTTAAATTCTGTGAACGAAGATTTTGTCTGGAATGTAAGCTTGGAATGTAAAGCGGGAGGTAAGCCCATAAGAGAAACGGGAGCGTCTCTTTGCGCCCTTCCTGCTGGAACCCAACATGTTTAAGTTAGCATTCTGAGGTTACCCATGGTGGAGCTAGGGGACTGCAATGGACACGGGGCAGCAGGAGGTCTCTAAGGCTGAGTTCACACAACACACTAACCCACACTCAGTGGTTGAGTGTGGGTTGTTGTTGAACCGTGGGTTGTTGCTGAACTGTGGATTAGTGTGTTGTCTGAACACAGCGCGTTTTCCAGAGGGTGGCTTGTTAACACCCCCGAACAATTCCACAACAAACTATGGGTTCACAAGGTGGTTTGTTCGAGAAATGTAAGCCATACTGTATGGTTAACAAGCCAACTTGCGGAAAATGCGCTGCGTTCAGACAACATGATAACCCACAGTTCAAGCATGTAATATGGGTTAAGTGTGTTGTGTGAAACCAGCATAACGCATTCCCTTTGCTAGACTGCAAGTTCCCCCCCAATACTTCACGGTGACACTGCGAATCTCATTTTGTTATTTTGTGCTTTTCAGGGGCCTGCCCTGAAACTAGATCACTCACTGTCCCCCAGAACCAACAGCAGTTTGCGGGCACACCCAAAAGCCTCTCATTGAGCCTCCATTTCATGTAGTTGCATTTTCGAGCCAAAGCAGTAGCTTTGTTCTAAAAGGCTCATGAGAAGTGCTTGAGCGTTGAAATATCACAGAATGCTTCTCAACAAACCTGAGTGGGAAATGTTCGTTGCCTCTAACTTAATTGCTGTGGATAAAAGAGAAATTGCAGTGCGTAATTAGAGCTTTTGAAGATAATATTCTAAGAGTGCACTCGCTTTGCCTAAATATGTGCATTGCTTTGCTGAAAATACCTGAGCGCTATGCCATAACATCCTGTGCTATGTTGTTTGTCAGGTTTATTCTGTGTGAGCGAGCCTTGTGCTATATGCACCCTTGTATGTGTGTCTCCCCTGTGGCGAGAGGCATCAGTAAAATGTGCGAGTGAAAGCAATTAATGGTACTTGGCAAATTTATCCTTCAAAAGCAAAATGTGTTCCCACTTCTGACTTCTCCTCTGCCCTTCTGCTGCCTTGTTGATGAACAAATGCTTGAAGGATCACAGCCTCCCAGTCGGAGCTGCGCACTACAGCACTAACATTCCTTGTGAACACAATTCTGGGTTGCTATGGTAGGATTACCAAGGGGACAAGGTAATTTGGAAACCCCCAATGGAATGCAGAATATACTTATGTGTTCTCTCTCTGCTGCTTGGAGGGAGTGGGGGATATAACAGGACGAGGAAGAAATTATGCATGGAATATAATACGTCTTCAAGTTGGAAATAATGCTGCTTCAGTTTGAATTGGCCTGTGGCAATTAAAAATATATATTCAGAACCTTTGATGTTCCGAACATGTCAAGCTCTTGGTCTGTTTAGGTCAGAGGTTCTCAAACCTCAATCCCATTTTGTGTCCCCGGGCTGAATAAAATCTAGGTAAGCCACCTCAAAGAACCATTCAGTCATTCCACAGCAACAGACTCAGGTTTGCCACCACAAGTAATCTCGAAAGAGAGTAATTCCAGTTATCTCATGAGTGTAAATGTATGATGAATGGGGTTTTTTTTCAAATATGTGCAGAAACTGTTTTTCAAAGTAGGTACTTAAATATATCATGTGTGTAAAGAGTTCTCAAGTATAACTGAGTCCAAATAAGGGATAGGAGGTTTGGCAAGGCAAATGAATCAAAGAGTAGAAGCAGAATTGTTCTGGGAGTAGGCTGACTGGAATCATAGAATTGTGGAGTTGGAAGGGGTCACAAGGGTCATCTAGTCCAACCCTCTGCAATGTGCAGGAAAACCAGTCCAACCATCCCTGAGAGGTGGCTGTCCAGCCTCTTCTTAAAAACCTCCAGAGCTGGAGAACCCACAACCTCCGTAGGGAGACTGTTCCACTGGTGTACAGATCTTACCGTCAGGAAGTATTTCCTTATATTTAATTGTAGCTGTAACTAGTACCCATTAGTTCAGGTCCTAATTTCTGTGGCCATGGAAAATAGTTCTTGGCCATCTTCCCTGTGGCACCCTTTTATGTACCTGGACACTGCTAACATGTCTCACCTAAGTCTTCTTTTCTCCAGACTAAACATCCCAAGTTCCTGTCCTCATTGTCTTCTTCATAGTCTAGGTTGTCTTTAGCCATATTCTGGGTGCTTCTGCCTTCATTTACTGGATGGATGGAAATCGGGGATAGGTCTTTTTCTGTAATGCTTCTATCTTAGCATCCTCTGCTTGGGACATACTTATTTTTATCCTTTAGGCGCCAGGTGAAGACTATCTAATTTCCCAGGCTTATGCTTAAAAGATCTTATTCTGTTTTGCTGGTGTTGAGGGTGGGGCATGTACGAATACAAGGCTCCGCTAAGGCTTGTACAGTTTTTTGCACACAATGCTAAATCCTGGCTTTGCGTAGCGTGCGAACTGGGTCATTCAGGACAAAGATGATCATTCAGAGTTAAAATATAGCAGAGTTGCTAAATTTTGCAGTCGCAACCAAACTCAAGAGGAGAAGGTTTGTGGAAGTAAATGTTGTCGGCTGTGCATGATTTTATACCATTGCTATGGTTTGGGTTACCTTCTCTCCCTTCTGGAAAGCACAGATTTTTGTTTTGATAAACTTGACTATTTTTTTAAAATGCTGATGCTAAAATAATGTTGGTTACTACCATTAAACAAACACATTGGCAACACAGCATTGTTATGACTTGTTTCGATAAACAGTAAATTGATCATATGCTGCATTTCAGGAAGGTAATATTATTAAATACCTTTCCTCACATAAGCTAACATTTCCAGTATTTGGGAGAAGGAGACGGCATGCACTCCTACAGCCAAATAAGAAATTCCAACTTTCCCCCTTTTTCCAACTTCTTCTCCACCCTTTCAGTTTCCTTTCTGTACCTAATGGCACAGGAATGCAGTCTACAATCAGGTACTGCAAGTATAGCTGCCTCTAGCCTAGCTTAATAGGAGACACTTTAGGATATGTTATGAGGACTGTAGTTATGGGACAAGATGTTTCACACCCACTTGGTTATTATTTATTTATTTTTATTTATTTATTGTATTTCTATACTGCCCAATAGCCGAAGCTCTCTGGGCGGTTCACAGTACTCCTTACGTATGCATTTGTGATGAAACTTAATTTTTGAGAGGAGGTATGAAATGATATGGTTTATGTGCAGAGTGAAGATTTATTTATTTCTAATTTGCTTTAAAATTCATATCCTACTATTTCTCCTTCGGTTGTCATGGAAGGACCTTTCCAGAGAGGCCAACCTGTTATCTGCTTTAACATCTTTCAGTGCCAGGCAAAGATTTAAAAAACAAAACCAAATTCCTAGGCCTTTAAAATTACATTATGATTTTATACTGCTTTGCCTCTTCATATTTTGTTCCCCTGCCTTTGTTTTAAAATGGATTTGTTCCTGCAAAAATAATTTTCCTCTGTTTTAAAGTGAATTGTGGTTTCATTTTGGTGTTCTTTGGTTTTATACTGTTGTCATTTTGTTTCCTTTCATCTCTGCAAGGCAATGAGAGAATTTCAGTTGTAAGGTGGTCTATAAATAATATTAATTAACTAATTAATTAAGGCAGTTCAGAGTGAAAGTACTAAAATGCAATGAATGCAAGACTAGAGGTATCTCCTTACTTTGGGAAGTTGAATGTCTGCATTTAAGGAATATTAAATTACTCAATGGCACATACTATGACCTGATTTGCATGTACCTAACAACCCACGGTTAACAAACTGGGTTGTTTGGGGAAGAAACATGATGGCTCCCAGCGCACTAAACAACTCAGCAATGCCACATCCCTGGGTTGTTCCCTGTTACGTCTGAGCCTGGAACTCTGAGTAGTTCAAGGAGAAACAAACCAGAGATATAACCCAGGTGTAAGTTCTTTTTAGGCTGCTTTCTTTTGACCCCTTGGGCCAATGGTGACATGTTCAGCAGTTTTAGCAAATTTGTGTTTTGCGGGGAGCTGTTACCTAGAGGGTTTTTTTTTAACACTCTCCGTGCTCTCTGAAATTCTGCAGCTGGTGAATATTGACTCTCAGCAGCTTTTAACTACCCTATTTCTTCAATTCCAAGACCCACTTTTCCCCCGTATAAACATCTCTAAAAATGGGGTGCGCCTTAGAATCGCGGGTGTGTCTTAGGTTTTTTTTTTTCTGTTGGTGGTACTGAAATTGGTGTGCGTCTTACAATCGATGGCGTCTTACAGTCGAAGAAATACGGTATTACAGTAATAAAATGCACATAGAGTGTTATCTGACCCAGTATTTGCAAAGTGGTGTGGCTGTATGCAGATATTCACTATACCTAATTGAGAGGATGGATAGCCCTGTCCTTGCAGGAAAATGACCATTTCCCATCACCAAACTGGCAGGGACCAAGGATTGCGCATGTGCGCTGATCTCATGCTGCCAGGGAATATCCGTGGCAGCCGTGCTCATACGCATTAGCCCTCATCCGGCTGGACCTTGTTGTTCAAGAACCTGAAAGGGAGCAGCTGTGAGAAGATTTCCATATTGCTCATCAGTATGGACTGAAATATGCTTTCCTTGCTCTTATGAGGTGCTCTTCCATGGGTGACGTGGCATTTAGAATACTTGCCATGTATGATTTTTCTCTTGTTCTTGGTCTCCCCATCTTATGAAACCTGTGTGTATGGTTTTGAATGCGCTTAGTGTCAGGGTGGGGAACCTCAGGCTTAGGGGCCAAATTTGGCCCTCTTGGGGTCCCAGTCCAGCCTTCCGGATTTCCGCAGATGACTATGCCCCTGTTCCCTAACCATTGATAATTTGGTGTCTTCTCAGCTTTGGTGCAGTACTTTCCCCTTCTAATAGATTAAAATGCCTCTCCTAAAGCTTTAGTTAATGGCAGAAGGAGCATTAAACTAACATGTACTGGCATTTTTGCCTCCCCCCTCCAAAAAATTAATTTGGCCCTTGGGCCGCATTCACCTGTTGCTTAGAGTGTAACTAGGTAATGTAAATGCTCAGGGTTCAAGGCTGAGTCACACTAAGTTTTGAGGACTTAATGAGTCTGGAGATGTATCCAGAGATTCCCAGTGCTGCTGACAAAAAATGTCTTTTGAACTCCAGGCAGAATTTGGAATGGGAAAGTATCTACTGACGAACAACGGATGATCCTCAATTTGTACAGTGCTTCATTGAGTTACCTAAACAAAAAGATAAGTCCCTGCCCTAAAGAACTTACAATATAAATTTGGACAGCCCAGGCTAAGAAACAACAAATATGAGAAAAGATCCTTATGTTCAGGCCTCATGTGGAGGACTAAGGAGTCTCCAAAGGCTTCACAGGAAAAAAAGTGAGGTTTTGAGGGCAGATTCAAAGGAAGTGTGTCTAGTGGCATCATGTATTAAGGAGCTATTTAAATATATAAAAATCCTAGCTAACAAGCAGCAGAGCTTTGGCCTATATTGCTTACGTTTGTTCGTCTGCTAACATCATTGTAGTGTCCAGCTACAAAAGCTTCCTCTAAGGCTAAGACTAGGCCTCGCTATTTCGAGCCATTTGGGGTTTAGCTGAAATAACCCTTTCAGCCAGCCAGAGTGCTTTCCATGCGGAGTTTCAGGCCAAGAGCAAATATATTTTTGCCAGATTGGACAAAATATTGTAACTGGAATGCAAAAAGCAAACAGCTTTGCACTTCACTGTGTGTGTTTCTCTTTTTCTGTGTGTGTTTTTTCCTCAGGCTCAGACAAGACAAAACTGGCTTTGTGCTGTTGAATGCACTTGGATGTCATGTGCCTTTATCAAGGCCGCATATATTTTGCATCATTCTAGAAAATAAAATGGGATGAATTTAATCTGCTGTATGAGCCATTGGAGTATGCATAACTCACTTCCATATTGATTAAAATTAATACTATAATTTGAGTTGGTTCAAAGCGGAAGTAAATTAGCTGATGTGGTTTGTTGTGGACTTTGGCAACCTTAATCTATTCCGTAGTAATCCTTCTAAACTAGGGATATGCATTTAGTTTTCAGGGTCTGCCCTTTTCAATAAGCAACAAGCATTTACCCTTTTGCTTGAATTAACAGATTCTGGCTGTGATTATCCATGCAGCTAGCCTAAATATTTGACAGATAACTCTCACAAACAAACAAGAATATATATAAATGCTACAGTCCAGAAGCTTCAGCTGGTACAAAATAGGGCAGCCCGTTTACTAACAGGGACTGGCCGGCGAGATCACATTCCGCCAGTCCTTTTCCAGCTTCATTGGCTGCCAGTCCAGGTCCGGGCCCAATTCAAAGTGCTGGTATTGGCATTTAAGGCCCTAAACGGTTTGGGGCCAGGTTATTTGAAGGAACGCCTCCTCCCATATGTACCTGCCTGGACCTTAAGATCATCTACAGGAGCTCTTCTCCGTGAGCCTCTGCCAAAGGAAGTGAGGCAGGTGGCTACTAGGAGGAGGGCTTTCTCCGCTGTGGCACCCCGGTTGTGGAATGAGCTCCCCAGAGAGGTCTGCCTGGCGCCTACACTGTACTGCTTTCGTCGCCAGCTGAAGACCTTTTTATTCTCTCAGTATTTGAACACTTAATTTTAACTTAAATTTAAATTTTACTGTTTTAACTCTGTATTGATATCTTATATCAATTTTGCTGCGTGGTTTTATCCTGGTTGTGCTTTTTATACTGTATTCTGTAATTGTGCTTTTAACCTGTTGGTTGTTTTATTGTGGTTTTAATTTTTGTGAACTGCCCAGAGAGCTTCGGCTATTGGGCGGTATAAAAATGTAATAAATAAATAAATAAATAAATAAGCACTGGATACATTCACTCTTGTCTGTAATAGTCGAAATCATCCTCAAATTATCTCCAACCCTAACTCTTGCAAATGGGAGAACTGATACCTTTGGCAGTGAAAACTGGGATTCTCAGTAAAATTACTAGACCTTGTACATTTTCTTTTAAAACTTCCCATATATGCATCATTCTGAGTCAGTTTTCTTTCTCAGCTTCTGATAGGTAAAGTAAAACTAGTCATCTTCTCAGAGTTCACTTTCTGTAAATCACTTAAGTATCAATGTTGTTTAAGTCAGTAATTTATGCTTTTGTCAAGTCACGTACCATCACAACTGCTGTAATAAAAATGCTTTGGCCAGTTCAGAATTTGTATGAAGCCTTCTGTTGTTTTATTGCCTTATATAATAGTATAGCGCCTTCCATTTTCTGTTGTGGCTTAGGGCTAATATAGAAATAAACTTGATTTTAACTGAGTGAAATAACTGTCTCCTAAAGGCTTTGTGACTGAATAAGGTCTAGAAGGTGTTTCCAGTGGCCAGTTAAGAAAAGATTTTTGTCAGTACATCCTAGTCCACGCACTTACTCTTCTGTCTGCCAGTCTGTCCTGAGTCAAGGTTCCTTTCACTTTACTTTTTTGAAATATTCTATTTTGCAATGAAATCAAGCTTGTAAAGGCTACCTGGTCACTATGGTGAGTGGGAACCTCACAATGAATAATCAGGGAGAGAACTTCTAAAATGCTTGGTGTTGTTTTTTTAAACCACATCAAACACAAGTTAAAAAAGAGAGAGAGACAGGCCATAGCTAGACCTAAGGTTTATCCCTGGATCGTCCAGGGGTCAAACCTGTTCATCTAGGTGACACACAGGGGATCCAGTGCTCAGGCAGGGGCGAACCCTGGAGGATCCCAGGATATACCTTAGGTCTAGCTGTGGCCACAGTAACCAGGAGCATTTTTAATGGGATTATTTGCAACACCAAACCAAATATTAGTATTTAAAATTGCAATTTTAGTTTGTGCATCCATATGAAAGGGAACCCTTCCAAGCCATCTCTACTCCACTGCCCAAATTTTCTTGGGAAAACAACTTGGGGACTCTTGCACAGGTGTTTTTGTTGGGGATGGAGACAGCCTAGTGCTGATGTTTCAGTTTGCAGATATCACCTGTAAAGATAATAAAGGGTGGTACCATTTCTCTCTGGGTAGAGCATGTGGTTCCAGGTTTAATCCTTTAGGTGGGTCTGGGAAGGAATCCTGCCTGGAACCATTGAGAGCCATTGCTGGCAGTCAGTGGGCTCATCTACACCAAGCAGATATTCCACTATGAAAGTGGTATGGAAGCGGTATATAAAAGGCAGGAGCCACACTACTGCTTTATAGCGGTATTGAAGTGCACTGATGACTGTTGGGGCCCATTGACACATACCATATATCGCTTTCATAGTGCTATATCCTGCTTGGTGTAGATGTGTCATGGGCCCCAACAGTTGTCAGTGCACTTCATTACCACTATAAAACAGTAGTGTCGATCCTGCAGTGCACTTCCATATCACTTTAAAGCAGTAGTGTGGCTCTTGCCTTTTATATACCGCTTTCATACCACTTTCATCGTGGAATATCTTGCTTGGTGTAGATGATCCCAGTGTCGACAGTACCGGGCTAGATACTGGGCTACTCTGATTCAGTATAAGGTACCGAAAAAGCATATCCTAAGTTTTGCATTTGTTTTAATTTACCTGTTCCACAGCAACCTTGAGCTCAAATACGGAGTGATTAATGGACTAAACTGGATTGTCTAGTGAGATTCCGCAGGGGTCATTCTTGGACCTGTGTTCATTCATGATTTTGCTGTAAAAGCAAAGACAACAAATAGCATGAGTTAAATAAACTGCAAAAGCCGTGACTTACGATGTGAGTGACCAGAGACAGCATAGGTGTGTCTTTTGAGCATCCCAGCGCTTTCTGTCCCCTGCCCATAACAAGGATTATTGTCTTGAGATAACACTGCGGAGATAGCCATCTCTGAAACAGCTTCTAGATCTTTGAGTGTATAAACAACCTCTTACAGCGCAAACATTTTCAAGGATTGAGTTATGTAAGATGTCTGTAGAATTTACAGTTCCACCATGATTTATAGCCGTCTTCCTATTTATACAGTCTTGTTTACAGTTCCTAGTGGCCAGTGAACTGTAAAAAAGGTGTGCTTTAAAAAAAAAATGGAAAGGAAATAAGGCCCCGGGTCTTTTTCCATTCGGTTTGCTTTCAGCTTTCTTTTCTTTCTTTCTTTTTCGGTCATGGTTAATTTTAAAAATATTACTTTCTTCCGTTCTTTCTGATTCTAGGCTTTCAAATACTGCTTTTTTCCTTCTTTACAACTCCTCGTTTGTATTTTGCATGCGTTCCTGGCAATAGTTGTTCAGTTTTGAATGCCGCACAGAAGGGTTTCACAAAGAAATCCATATTTGCTATTCTCTTTCACTACTATTATTTGGGATGCAATGTTTTATCCAATATACCAAATGAGAATGAATGACATTTTGGATGAAAATACATTCCTTTTGAAATTTAAAAAAAACAAAAAACAAACACCTAGATTTTTTATTTATTACATTTCAATCTAATGATTTCTTACGATACTGCTTTGATGTGGGAGCGTATGTATTAATATCTTGTGCATTTTTAAAATCATAGATTGTCATTAAAAGAATAGCAGTTTCCCATCACATAGAGGGGTCTTTGCATTGTTTTATACATAAGTTGTGCCCTGCTGCTTATGGAAATATAGTGACAGGGGGGAGAACACAGGTTTACAGTGGGGAGGAGGCGAGTACTGAGGTCAGCAAAAATGACACCAAGGTGGCATCTCAGTAGCTTTTGTTTTACCCTGTCCTGTAGTGTAGTAGCATCACAGGACTTGCTGATAAGAACATAAGAAGAGCCATGTTGGATCAGACCAAGGATTCACCTAGTGCAGCATTCTGTTCACCCGGTGGCCAACCAGAAGCCCACAAGAGTGCAACAGCACCCTCCTGCCCATGTTCCCCAGCAACAGCTGTACATGGGCATACTGCCTCTGATCTTGGGAGTTGCTATGTAGTCATCAGGACTGGTAGCCCTTGATAGCCTTCTCCTCCAGGAATTTATGCAGCCCCCTTTAAAGCCATCTAAACGGTTGGCCATCATTCCATGTTGTGGTGGTGAATTCCATTTTCAGGTCTGCACATTACAAACCAACCCAGGAATTGCCTGAGGGTCATTATTACAGGGTGGCCATTAATGCAATAAGGCAACCATTTCTTCTACCATGTGAGGTCCCTGGAAGAGGAAATGCATCATCACCTTCCATCGCTCCTGGGGTGTTTGCAGCCCCACGCTAGTTGTAGTAGCAGCCTTTTGTTAGCCTTTGCTATTACCTGTAAGTAAAACGCACACACACTTTAAAGGCAGCCTAGTAACAGTAAATGCAAATTTTAGCGTAACCAGAAATATGGCAGAAAAGACTCAGGAGTATCACGAGCGAAACTGAGATGGTCTAGAAAGCAGCTGACCTGTCCATCCCTAATTAGGCGTTCCTTGTTACTGGAGAACATTATATTCTATATTTCGGAGCTGAGAAGCGTATACATCTCCAAAACCGTAATATTTCCCCCCGTATACTGGAGAAACACACTACTTAATCAGAATCATTAACTGAGGATGTGTAACAGAAATAGTTGCATGTCCCCCCAAAATGTAGGTTTTGCTCTCTGCATTTCTGTTTGCGATAAATAATTCTCTCTGCTATTCCCCCTCCCCCCCCCTAGAATCTCTCAAAACTGGAATGGCAATCTAGCATTTAACAAAGAAAAAGATTGCCATTGGAGAGATGTAGTGGGGTAAGAATAACCTTGGCAAGTTGAGCTTCACAATCCTAGCAAGAAAAATGCACCAGCGGAAAATTGACTTGTGTGATATAACGTCCATCATAACTGTCTGTACTTGTAGAATGTTTGATAATCTGTGCGGCCAGTTTCAGCCGGACTTAACTGCTGATGGGGGAAATGTCAGGCAAAATGGAGTAGGTATGGGCACTTCCTCGAACAAATCCGCAAAGGGTTGTTGCTGGTTTTTTGGTAGGCAGTCTGCATTTTGCAGGACACCTATAGATCTTACAGTGCTGTGATGTATTGCTCCCAAGGTGCAGGTTGAAAACTTGTTTTGCTTCTGGAAAACGCCTAGAAATGCTAAAAAGCTCATAGAGTGTTGATTTCTTCAACATCTTCTAAAATTTGGCTTCTGCCAGGGCTGGGGAAAGAGCTACTCTATCCTTGCTTGTAATATGTGAGACGCTCCGGCATAAGAGGACTCAGGCCTTAGCTAGACCTATGGTTTATCCCGACATCATCCCGGGGTCATCCCTGTTCATGTTTTGCTGGTCTATGACCGTAATAATGATAAATTTTGAAATCCCTGTTCATGTAAATAACACACAGGGGATCCCAGGAGCAGGTAGGGACGACCCTGGGATGATCCCGGGATAAACCTTAGATCTAGCTAAGGCCTCAATTGCATCCAAACAAATGTTGTGATTCCTGGTTTAGAACTTTAGTCTGTGAAGCTGAGGACAGATTATAAAACTTTCCGGGGCCAAATCTACACCAAGCAGGATATGACGTTTTGAAAACTGTATATGGAAAGTGGTGCTAACAATATTTTGCCTGGAGGTCAAAAGCACTGAACGAATCTGCTCACGGGATGTGGAGTTATATCTCTGAAGGATAGTTTAAAAGTGGCCAGGCGACCACGCTGAGTAGGCCTATTTTTCACTTGGGCCTTCTCGAAGTAATTTTGAAACAAAGCAAGTGCCTGCCACGCTCGGCTTCCAGGCTGCTGAGCAAGCTTCCTCGAGATAAATTGGGAATCAGGGCCATTTCGCAGAATGATGGCTCTGCATTAGGATCAAAGGGCAACGATCCCGTTACTAATTGCTCCACTGTGCTGGCAGAAGTGGGCACTGCCAATTGCTTGCTGTAGACCAGGAACGGGCATCCTGGGCCTTGTTTCAACTTGCATTTACAAGCTCTGGCAAATGCAAGCTGTCTGCCCTACAACTGCCTGCTTACAGGGAGGAAGGTTGCAGGGGAACAGGAAAGTGGGTGGCCATGATTGGCCCTGTCCAGTGCCAACAGATAACCCCTGACAGATCACCCACAAGGGAATGCAGCCCCCAACAGAAAAAAAGAGAAGGGAGCTGCTGTAGAGAGAAGGAAACTGCTTTGGCTCGTCTTCCACAGCGCTAGCTTTAGAGGAGACATCAGCAGTCTTGTCCGTGTCTTCCAGGTCCTGCTGCCGATGTAGCGTCGGGCACAGCCAGCTTCTAATTGCTGACCTGCCAGCGAATTTTGCACCAGCTTAATGCTACAGCGATGGTTCACAAAAGACGTGTCCTCGCAGATGTGTTTCAGGATGTCGATGTGCAACTTTAGTGCATCTTATCGCTATGAACAATGCAGGACGTGTGGTCCGGCCCATGGTGGTCTTATGGGAGGGGGCCTCCCTTGCAGCCAAGAGGACTTGTACAGTCAGCATGGGCGAAGCAATCTGTACAGGAAAAGGAGGAGGCATGTTGCATTCAGAAGGGGCCAGGGTTCAGCATTATGCAGAAAGACCCGGCTTCGAAGCTTCTCTACACAAAGGAAAAATCCTGCCTTCTTACCGGGATTTTTCATCTTCCGCATTCATGATGACCATGCGATTTTTGAATTGGAAACTTCCCTTCCCGGCCACGCTCCATTGTGTTTAATGAAATACTGCCATCTAGTGGCGGAATTATAGTGCAATGCTGATTATACACTGGGAAGCTCCCGCGATAACTGAATACTGCATTATCTCCGACCTTTATAAAAGCGAAATCACCAGGGGATAGTGTGAGAGATGGACCCGCGAACTTCCGTGAGTGGCCAGTCACATTTAGAGAAGCCCTCAGACCCTGACAACTACAGCTAGGGCTAGGAAAGAGTCTTGTCCCGAACTCTGGACAGCTACTAGGCAATGGTCTGACTTATGCATTCAGAAAGGAGAAGGTTTGCTGTGAATGGAGATAAATCGGGGGCTGATTGGGGTTTAGTTTGTATTGGCTGTGGGGCAGCTGCACTTGCAGGAGAAAGAGGGGTGCCTTGCTTGCCTATTTATCAGTGCAACTATTCCGGCAGGTTGTACGGAGGGAGATGAGGGGGCAAGTAGGGTTATTCCACCAGCCCTGCTGAAAGACTACTTATTTTTTTCCTCTTCCCTTCCCATCCCTTTTTCCTCCTGTGTCGTGTCTTTTTATATTGTAAGCCTGCGAGTAGGACTGTCTTGCTTAATAGATCATATGTAAGCTGCTCTAGGCACCTGAGCAGAGGCATAAAAATATTTCAAATAAGAATAAGTCAGAGACGGTTTAGGAGTTGCTGCAGCAATAGCGATTGCAGGAAGGAGGAGAGTTCGTTGGGGAGAACGGTAGAATATCTCGTGTGAGAGAAGTGGGTTTGGGAAGGATGTGCAAATGAAGAGGGTTTTTTGGGGGGGTTGTATTTCAGTCATAGTGGCTTGAAACTGCGTGACCCAAATGTTCTACAGTCTGGCCCCTTTTAATGTTGTTAAACTTCTGACACCTTTCCAGTCAACGTTGGAAAGGTTGGTGTTAAAATGCAACCGTTTAGGAAAACCTGCCTTGTTGTCTGTACCAACCGAGGGCTCTGCTGTCTTGCAGAGCGCTGAATCCTCCTCTTCCTTCCTTTTCCTCAGATGTACGTTCCGATTCCCTAGCACAGTCATCAAGATCCAGTTCACGTCGCTCTACCACAAAGAGGAGGTGAAGGAGGAAGCTTCGTCGCCTCCGCTTCGGCCGCTCTACCCTCAAATATCGCCTCTTAAGATCCACATTCCGGAGCCGGATCTCCGGATCCTGGGCAGCCCCCTGCCTTCCCCGACCGGCACCATCAGGTAAGGGGCTTTATTCTTCAGTGCATTGCTATCGCGGCCTATCTGTACGTGCTGGTGCAGCTGCTCCCTGCCGCTTTCCGAAAAACAAACGTTACACCAGTCTTAAAATCCCTTCACTGGCTGCCAATTAGTTTCCGGGCAAAGTACAAAGTGTTGGTTATCACCTTTAAAGCCCTACATGGTTTGGGTCCAGGTTACCTGCGGGATCGCCTTCTCCCATACAATCCGCCCAACACACTCAGGTCCTCTGGGAAGAATTTACTCCAGCCAACAAAAACAAGGCCGACAACTATTACCCAGAGGACCTTTTCTTCTGCCGCTCCCAGTTTGTGGAATGCTTGCCGGGAGCGATTCATCAATTTAACAGTCTTCCAGAATTTAAGAAAGCCGTGAAGACTGATCTCTTCCGGCAGGCCGACCCAGTTGAATTTTAAGATGCCTTTTTTAATGGTGTGCTGCTTTTTGTGATGCACTGGTTTTAAATGTTTGAATTAGTTATATGTATTTTATGGTGTTTTTATTTGTGTTGTACCCCGCCTCGATCCAGAGGGAGAGGTGGGTAACAAATTATTATTATTATTATTATTATTATCATCATCATCATCATCATCATCATCATCATCATCATCTCAGACTTCCACGGTTCCTTTGCTGTGTTGGATATGCCCTATAAAGCTCTATATAGCTCCGGTCCAGGTTATCTGAAAGTATTCTCCCTTACGAGCTTGCCTGTGCTTTATTATTATTATTATTTATTTATATAGCACCATCAATGTACATGGTGCTGTACAGAGTAAAACAGTAAATAGCAAGACCCTGCCGCATAGGCTTACATTCTAATAAAACCATAATAAAACAATAAGGAGGGGAAGAGAAAGCAAACAGGCACAGGGTAGGGTAAACAGGCACAGGGTAGGGTAAAACTAACAGTATAAAGTCAGACCAAAATCAAGTTTTAAAAGCTTTAGGAAAAAGAAAAGTTTTTAGCTGAGCTTTAAAAGCTGCGGTTGAACTTGTAGTTCTCAAATGTTCTGGTAGAGCGTTCCAGGCGTAAGGGGCAGCAGAAGAAAATGGACGAAGCCGAGCAAGGGAAGGAGAGACCCTTGGGCAGGCGAGAAACATGGCATCAGAGGAGCGGAGAGCACGCGGGGCTTTGAGATCTTCTGGGGAGGCCCTTCTCTCAGTCCCACCGTCATCACGCCTCGTGGGAACACAGGAGAGGGCCTTCTCGGTGGCTGCTCCAGGGCTCTGAAACTCCCTTCCCAGGGAAGCTAGGCTGGCTCCCTCCGTGATGTGTTTTCGGAGACAGGCAAAAACTTTTTTGTTCGGCAGGCCTTTGGCAAATAGTCTGGACCTCAGTTTATGTATTTCAATTCTCATGTATTTAAAATGTTTTAAATATTTAATCATATTTTTAATTTTTGTATATTTCTGTTTATAGGTTTTAACTGTATGTGTTTTGATTTTGTAAAGCCGCCTTGAGGCCCAGCATTGAGCAAAAGGTGGGATGATGATGATGATGATGTCGTCGTCATACTAGCAAAATGCTAGTTTAAGATTGGGGAGGGCAGCAGAGAAACAGCCTATGTTGCAGGGGTTTGGACTGAGGTGGGGAGCAAAACCCATTTCTCTCTCTCTCTCTGCCTCTTGGTGCTCATTTATGGTGGAGGTTGGTCCTCCTGGGGTAAGGAGTAAGTCCTCATTGTGGTAGCGGCTAAACTTGCCCCAATTCTTGGAAGTTGATCTTCTTTGCCATGCCCCATGGAAATGAATGAGATCCATCATAAACCGTGACCAAATTCTGTTTCTTGGTCATGCCTAACACACCCTTATCCAGCTGGGTGCCCTCAGGATGTGCTGGACTACAATAGGTTTACTAGAGGATTCTGGGAGTTGTAGTCCCAAACATCTGGAGGACATTAGGTTGGGGAAAGCGGTGCTGGAGTGTGCCGTTTAAAGTGTGAACAAGAGACGGAACCAAGAACTGGCTTTTATATAAATAAAGCCCTATTGAAATAACTAGCTTATTTACAAATTTTAGCTCATTACTCAACTAAGATTTTAATAAAGGAGTGCTAAAACAAGCCTTTTACTACAGCTCTTAGTCAACTGATCCAAACTTGAGTTCTGAAAATGTTTTTGTATAGGCAGTTCTAACTCTGTTTTAGGTTATTGTCAAAGAAATGTCTCAGAAGTGTTGTAAATGGGGATGTAGTTATCTTGACCTCCTTTGTCTGTTTGTTTTTGCTACTGCAAGTAAATTTACAAGTTACTAGTCCATGTGGACTAGTAACTTGTGAACTTACTTGCAGTAGCAAAAACAAACAGACAAAGGAACTATGCTACTTATCAGTGCCATGTTAACTGTCTTAAAGAAAGGAAAATCAACCAACTTGCACCAACCCCCAGCCCTGGTCTTCCTGAAGGCAAGCCTGTTACTCGCCAGAGGAAACCAGGAAATGGCTACTCATGTGCCTGTGTATTTATTTACTGGCCTGTGTGACACATACTGTGAAATATATTTCTCTAGTCTTTGACTGTCTCTAAGGAGGTGTGAGTAATCGTAAGAGAGGTGAAAGCCCCTTCCCGCTCAGTAGGAAAAAATGCAGGTCCATTATTAATCACTTAATTAGTTAATTAACGAATTTAACGTACCACCCAACTAGCAGGTGCCCTCAGGGTGATTCATTGAGACTTGCGCCCCAAGTAGGATTGCAGCCTGAAGTAGCTTAGGCTGTGATCGGTGCAAAACTAAAACATCTGTGGTTCTACCAAAGGCTACAGCAACAGAGAAGGATGGCTGCTCCCCCTTTTGAAGTATAAATGCCAGCCCTTACTTGGTTCTGTCTGAATTCAGTCTGTGTAACACCACCCCAATTTCATCGCAAGATGGCTGGGTTCACACATCACGCCAACCCACCATGCTATCCCTGGTTTCTATATGCTACCTCCAGTTTCTGAGGCAGTAAGCCTACTATGTATACCAGTTGCTGGGGAACATGGGTGGGAGGGTGCTGTTGCACTCGTGTCCTGCTTGGGGGTTCTTGGTTCTTGGTCAACAGCTGGTTGGCCACTGTATGAATAGAGTGCCGGACAAGATGGACTCTTGGTCTGACCCAGCAGGGCGGTTCTTCGGTTCAATCCCTGGGTTCTCCAGTTAGAAGAATCAGGTTGCAGCTGATGGGGGAAACAGCTTTCTCTGCTCGAGAACCCTGGGATGCTCCTGCCGGTCAGGATACACAGCGCTGAGCTCTGGATGGACAAATAACTGATGGACAAATGAATAATAATTCTTGTAAGGCTGTTTTTCTGGAAGGGGACGTGGTTCAATGGTAGAACACTTCCTTAGCATTCAAAAAGGTCCCAGGTTCAATTCCCGGCATCTCCAGGAAAGACTAGAAAAGAACCCTAGAAAATAGCCGAAAGAGAAAGGAAACCCCAGATAACGAGTGATCCAAAAAAAGCCAAAAGGCAAGGGGTGGAACCAGGAGTTGTGAGTCCGAAGGGATTTATTATTTCCGACGCGTTTCGGACTAAATCAAGTCCTCCATCAAGGCAATTCTTATAAAATCACTTATCTCCTGAGCGATGGTATCCTATAGGACACCGTCGCTCAGGAAATAAGTGATTTTATATTGTTATAAGAATTGCCTTGATGAAGGACTTGATTTAGTCCGAAATGCGTCGGCAATAATAAATCCCTTCGGACACACAACTCCTGGTTCCACCCCTTGCCTTTTGGCTTTTCTTTGCTCACTAGAAAAGAACCCTGCCTGAAACCCTGGGGAGATGCTGCCAGTCCGTGTCAACAATACTGGGCTTAGAGGGACCAATGATCTAACTCAGTATAAGGCAGCTCAACGTAAGGTTGATGGATGAGAGCTTAGAGAGTCTGAAGGTGGGAGGAAAGAAGAGTAATTGCTGAGCGGAGTGGTTTTGGTCACTGCGTTTGAAAGATCGCATGGGTGTTCATTAAAAATAGGAGGAGAAAGGTTGCTTCTGTTTCTGTTTTCAGTGTGCCTTAGCAGCAGCATTTGCGGTTTTATCTCCTAACATCCTCCTTTGATGAAAATAGCTACACCTTGCCAACTTGTAGTAATTGGAGGCAAACCAACCCCCGCATCTGCCCTGCATTTGTGATGCTGCCCTTTATCCACCACTAATAGTAAATTTTGCACACACATACGCACACACTTTCTCCGAAAGCTGCTTTAGCTTGAAGAGAAAGTGTGAGATAACGACATTGGCTTCTCCTGCCCAATCCTGCGGAAGAATGTTTTACAAGAAGCTGCAACGCTTTGACATCCGTTGGGGCTCAACGTCGGCACAGCTATCCGCGCTTCTTGAAGGAGAAGAAAATAACCTCAAAAGACTTTTGAGGTTTTCTTCTCTCTTTTTTGCCCAACCTTTTTCGTTCTCAGTTCTTCCTTGCAGGGGGAGGGCTGCTGTGTTTATAAATACCCCTTTTATAAAGGATGCACCACACAGGAGTGTCTCTCTCTGTCTCTCTCTCTCTGTGCTGCAGTCTTTCCTCTGGATGTGCATGAAACCTGTTGCTTTCAGAATATTTGAATAATGCAATATTTATGTGGCTCTTCTTCAAAAGCAAAACAACAATGTGCGAAATACTCCGCAATCACTCCCGTCCTCCATGAAACTCGCTGGATGGCTTTGGAAGTTGTGGGCTCTCCCGCACTAGAGGCCTTCAAGAGGCAGCTGGACCGCCATCTGTCAGGGATGCTTTAGGGTGGATTCCTGCATTGAGCAGGGGGTTGGACTCGATGGCCTTGTAGGCCCCTTCCAACTCTGCTATTCTATGATTCTATGGGCCGGCCAGTCACTCTCTCTCAGCTAAACCTACCTCACAGGGTTATTGAGAGGATAACATAGGGAGAAAAAAGCCCAGAGAGTGGCATGTGAGGTCCACAGGCCTCCTTGGATGTCAGGGGTCTGCAGTCATGATGCTGTTGCTACTTTTTCTTGCATTCCGTCATGAATTTGCAGAATTGGTGGTGGCCGGTAGAGCTTTGACTACTGTAGATTAAACAAATTCATAGCAGGAGTTCAGAGGCACTTTACCCCCTCTGCGTATCGGACGCTGCATCCTAACAGGAGAGGAAGAGTTGTTGCCTTTGTGCCCTGTGTGTGAGTTTACCAGATGCTTCTGGCTGACCACTGCTGGAAACAGAATACTGAATCCAGTAAGGCAATCCTCGTCCACTGTAGCACAGGGGCCTGCCTTGCTGCGCAGATAACCAGATTTCCAAAACGTGGCTCTTTGCAGCCGAGGAATGTCAACAATCCTTGTAAAACGGCAGAGGGACGGGGAGAGAGCTTTGGAACCTTTCCCTTCTTCCCCCGCGTTCACATCAGCTCAGCTTTCCTCTTCTTCTGTCTCTCTGTTTCTCTCTCCCCCTCCCTGCTCCCTTTGGCAGGGTTCACTTGCCTAATTTGGTGCGCGTTTGCCTTGCCGTCCCCTGATTGGCCCTCGGGAATCTTTGCTGTAGCTTTTCGAGAGATCCTAAGTCAGTTTCCTTTTTGGAAATAGGAGCCTGCCCCTCCCTGCGGAAGGTTTGGCTGTGCGAACAGGAACACCGCCACAACACGACGCCCGCACACACAGGCTGCTGAAAAAACTAACAGCCTCAGCCCTGCCTCCTTTGACCCTGTGCTTCTCACAGCCCGCCTCTCTGTGTTTACTTTCTAGCTTGTTTTCCTGCCAGGTTCTCCTCTGCTTTGAAAGCCGTTTTAGTTTCTTTTCTTTTATTCAATCTCTCTCTCTCTCTCTCCTCCCTCTGTCAACTTGTTTATTTTCTCAGAAAACTCCACTACCTAGAGAAGGGTTGAGCTTTAACTAAACCAAACTAAACCTGCCCGCTTCAGCAGTTCCGCAGTGTGAAATGTGCAAAAAAAACACTGTTGCTTCTAGAAAATTATTAGCCTCCTTTTTCCTTCCTTTCCCCTCCCTCCCCAGCCTCTCCTTTTTCTTGATTTTCTTTTTTCCTTTTTCTTGTTTTCTTTCTTTTTTTTGCTTAGTCAACGGCTTTGCTTCTAGGAGACATTATTTATCAAACTGTCTGTTGCTGTTTTCAGAGTTTGAAGCAGGGGAAAAATAATAATACTCCGCTCGTGCTAGAGTTAGCCAGAAGTTGCGATGTAAACATTTAGTCCTGTTTTGGCCGTGTTTCGAATTCGGATTTTCAATAAAGAGAGCTTTGTTATTATTATGGGGTTTTTTGGGTTTTTGTTTTTTTTAAACTGTTTGCCTTTCTTGCACAATGTGGAGGAAAAGACGGGTTGTGGCCATGTGTAGAAAGCCAGTAGAAACATCCTGTCTATGAGATCATGGTTAGTGAGAATGGCTTAAAACAGCAGCCTGTTTCAAGCAAAGGTTTTATAGAAACTGTAAGGTAGACGTGTTGGGCATAAAGGTTATGGAAAGCTAGAAGTGCTTGGGGTATAACGCTTGTGGGGTATGTGTGTGTGCTGACCAGGCCTTTAGGCGCAAATAATAGGCGTTGTACACCAGCATGCACCTTATTTGCATTGTGGTTTAATAAGCCAAGATTCCTAGCTTTATTGTTTTGTGTACAATTGACTAAATGTAGGATAGGCCCTGGTTGCCCTTCCCCTAAATTCAAGATTCAGTCCTAATATAGTTGGTTGCATAACAAACAAAACTCCTTGCTCCATTTCACCGGATTGCCTTTGAGCAGGAGACACGGATAACCCACTCTCAATAAATGCCTTGATCTGTCTGTATATTCATAGGAGTCCGCTTACAGACCCAGAACGTAATTTTGTTGCTGCCTCCAAACCCCTTGTGCATGAAAGGCTCCTGAATGTCCTGATCCATTGTACACTTTTGCGCTTTCATCATGACATGAACGCAGCGATACCCGGAAACGTGGGTTCTGGGTCGCGTTGAACATTTCACCTGCAGAATTACTTAGAACCTCTGCAGTGCAGGTAGCAGCAATGATTATGCCCTGGAATCCACAAAGGTGCTTTGCCAGTGTTGTAGCAGCAGCTGCCTTGAACATCTGGAAGTTCCCTATGTGGTCCGCCGAGGATGACTGCGCTGCTGGCACACGAGAAATAGAAAAACGAAACTCTGCAGAGGCTCACTATGAATGGAAATGAGTGACACAGAGACATAGAGCATGAAAGGGTTTAAATATGTTCAGTTTCAGGGAGGGAGAACATGAATGGTAGACAGGGGACGGTTCAGATTCAACCTCAGATCTGACTAGCGAAGCAAACGCGGGTTTCTGATGTTCAAAGATACGTTTTTTAAAAAATAATATGTAATTGCATGGCTTTATTTTCAGAGGTTTGTGTACTTTTTCAAATGGGTTATGCAACTGTTGTTTGCAATCTCGGGTGTACGTATTCTGCTTTTCATAATGCATGTCTAAACTGAATGCTGCCCTAATTGGAAACAGCATGTTTTTATGGAAGAAGCATGAGACTGGAATTGCTCGGATTATCTTCATTGCTTTTTAAAAATTTGTTTAGCATTGGCAAAGGCTCCTGATAGACACTGCGGTTCTGTGGCTGGTGTGTCGCATTTCAGTCTCATGTATCCAGGCTCGTGTGCCTGCCTAGACTCACTGGTGGCCTTGGGAGGGCCATTGGCCGTAGGCCGGTAATCATGTGTCAGTCCCTGTAGCCTCAGGCATGCTTACATCTGCGCCGGATTATGGCTGTTGTCTTTCTGCCTCGGTTTTGCATCTCTAAAATGGGAATAAGGGGATCCTTCACAGGGTTCATTGTGGTAATGAACATGGTAATGATAGTGTGCACTTTACACACTATTTTCAAGTGTTAGTAACCCATTTATCACTAGTTTCTTGATGTGTGCCATGTAAATAAAGGTGGTCCTCTAGAGCAGAGCTGGGCAACACCCATCAGCCTTCACCATTGGGTATGCTGACTAAGGATGATGGGAGTGGTAGTCTAAGAGATCTGGAGCACCACAAGTTACCATCATAAAACCAGATCAACATGGCGAATTCAATATGCTGACAATTAAAGGACCAGTCTGTTGATGCTTTGATGGTACTTTACATATAAATCTGCTATGCTGTGAGCAGTGTTAATCTATCTGCAATATATTCACACTAGCCTGAATTCAGACATATGGGGAAACCCTGGTTTGCTGTTATGTGCACAAAAGCTTGCAAGCCCAGCATCCTTATGGAATGCTAAACCATGGTTTGTTCCTTTGTCTGAATGCAGCCTATGAGATGGCGTTTTTTGAGAGTGACTTTCCCTCTCTCCTCCTGTTTTAGATTAATATGCTTCTGTTTTAGATTAACTGCCATTTAGTGAGTTCTCTGAACCCGTACAAACTGGCGATGCTATGATTACTCGAAAATAATTATTTGAAGCTATGTCAGCCCAATCCAAGTCAGCATTCCAGTCTCCACACCGGCTCCATTAGAGAGCCATCTTTGTGAGAGAAAGGGGATGGAAAACCGAAGAGGGGTGTCCTAGTCCCTGCGAGTGGAAATCTGGAGTTGGACACACTCCTCAGCTTTGCATCTTTCTGCCTTTAGCATGCAGTTCTACTTATCAACTGGCAAAGGAAAGGCGGGTGTTGGTGATGAATGGAATGTAGCAGCACCAGGTCTGTGGAGACACTATTCCTGTACAATATCTTCTTAGCCTCGAGGTGTAAAGGTAACTGGCGTTGCATCCTGGGAAGGAGCTGGGAACCCTAGTTATCTCTGCCTGGGTGTGAGTGGCAGGGTCCAATATGCTTTTTGAGGTTCTGTGGCAGTATCTTTTGTGCTTTTGGTGAAAGGCACACCATCTTACAGGTTGTGTTTGTGTGCGACACATTCAGGGGGTCGCATTCAAGAAGAGGAGCCCTGCCTTTGTTTCCTTGGCCACATTCCCGCAAAGGGAATTTACAGCGGTTTTCAGAGACTTATTGTAGATGCACTAAAAACATTGCGTGCTGCATTCTTCAAAAAAAAAATGTTTCAGTAAGACTTATTATTATTTGAATGGGAATCTGCCACAAAATATTGCAGTATGGTGTGTTCATTTCAGAATCCCAGCCTGCCGTGCTTCTGTGTCCTGCTTGTGGTTTCCTGGTCAACAGCTGGTTGGCCACTGTATGAACAAAACGCTGAACTAGGTGGACCCTTTCTACACGTAAGGGTTGTCCCAGAAAATGGAGGGATCGTCCATGCATGCTCCTGGGATCCCCTGTGTGGCATTTGGATGCACAGGAACAATCCCAGGATGATCCCGGGATATAGGGCTGGGGTAGACATGAATCATAGAATAGCAGAGTTGGAAGGGGCCTACAAGGCTCAATGCAGGAATCCACCCTAAAGCATCCCTGACAGATGGTTGTCCAGCTGCCTCTTGAAGGCCTCTAGTGTGGGAGAGCCCACAACCTCCCTAGGGAACTGGTTCCATTGTCGCACTGCTCTAACAGTCAGGAAGTTTTTCCTGATGTCCAGATGGAATCTGGCTTCCTTTAACTTGAGCCCGTTATTCCGTGTCCTGCACTCTGGGACGATCGAGAAGAGATCCTGGCCCTCCTCTGTGTGACCACCTTTGAAGTATTTGAAGAGTGCTCTCATGTCTCCCCTCCATCTTCTCTTCTCCAGGCTAAACATGCCCAGTTCTTTCAGTCTCTCTTCATAGGGCTTTGTTTCCAGACCCCCTGATCATCCTGGTTGCCCTCCTCTGAACACACTCCAGCTTGGTCTGATCCAGCAGGGCTCCTCTTACGTTCCTATGAAGGAAAAAAGTTGCCATTTCCAAAGAGGAATTAGGCATCAATATAAAATTATTTCAGTAATTACCAACTGATAATGTCAAACTCCACTTCCACCTGCCTCCATTTTGTGACTGGCTCCGTTCCGTACACTGCAAATTTGGGCTCAGTCCTTTTCAGCTCTCTCAAGAGGGCCTTGGGGATAGAAACTTTGAGAATCCCTGGTTTATATATGATTGTTTATCAAAGATGCATCTTTCCTCCTTCCTCTCTCATTCTCTTCCCCCCTTCTCTCCCCAATCCATTGGTAACTTTCTCTGATGTGGTTTAATTTGTATGGCAAGCCTGTTATCTGTAGGATTTATCAAGGAAATCGTGACCAGATTATAATACAACCCATTCTCCTTTTCTGCATTATCCTAAGCCACGTGGCTCTTGGTTTTGTTTTCTTTTGATGCGTCGGTTTTCTCGTTTTATGAAGCAAATGCAAAAATAATGTGTGTGCGTCAAGGTCGAAAAATAGATTTCATTTGCTTTTATAAGCGCCTCTGTTTACGTGTCTTCTAGGGGGGGCATGATGTTTATATATACACAATTCTTGATCTAGGACAAATTCACACACACACACACACACATACAGATAATCTAATCAGCTGGCTAAGTGTGTGGTCAACATCTCCTGGTGAACCAGTTGTTGTTTTTCTGACAGTACAGATTCCAGGAAAACATGTCTTGACTGTAAGCAATAATGCTTTCCCACTTACTCTTCTACTCAGGCCTGAACAGTCTGGGAAGCTTCCCCAAGGCTGCACAGCTGAGGGAGAGAGTCAGGAGAAGGGTGCAGCTGCTTACAGGGGTGATAGTATTTATTTATTTATTTAAGGATTTTTATGCCGCCATTCAGCCAAAAAAGGCTCTCACGGTGGCTTACAAAAGTATTTCTTGACAGTCCCTGCCCACAGGCTTACAATCTAAAAGACATGACACAAAAGGAAAGGGGATTGGGAGGGAGGAGGAGGAGGGGGAAAAGGAAAGCAAATTCAGGCACTACAATCTTAGTTAGTCTGGTAGGGTGGCTGCTGTTTCCTCACATTCTGGGTGCTCAGAAGGGGTGACACTGCTGTTGTTCCTGCTGTTTCCTTCCAGTTCTTTTCTGCCGCTCACTCCTCTGTGCTCACTGCCTCCTCTTAAGTTTTGGAAAACTCAGTGTTCCAAGAAGAGATGAAGTCCTTGTGTTGGAAGCGATGGAGGAACAAGGAAATGAGAGCCAAGGACAGTCGAGTGAGCAGCAAGTGCGTGCCAAGTCCCAAAGCAGTCCTTATTGGCACGTTCAGTACTAAACCGAACGAGTAGCCACTCTAGGCATAAAGGGCTCTCATCATAGAGAGGCAAGGATAGAGCGACACCCCGCGTGTGTTCATAGAGAGTCGTGGTTGATGATGGTAGTTTGAAGCTCAGACTCTGTGTTGCTGTAATATTTCCTTCTTCTCTCCATGGCTTTTGCAAGTTGTTCTAGGTGGAAGGATCTGGAATTCGCAGTTTGCACAATATTTCCGTGCATGGTTCCACGCTGTTTTTTGCAAACCTCAGTCTGTCCAACGTATCTAAATTTTCCCGGTTTGAGGAAACTAGTGAATGATGGCGCAAGCCCTCTGTAGAAATTCAGCTTTCTCCTGTTAGAAGTTTGCTGTTTTTATTTATTTTATTTAAAACATTTCTTGGCCGCCTTTCAGGGCAGAAGCCCACCCAAGGCCGCTTACAGCAACAAAATACATGAAAACAGTTAAAACATTAAAAACAATAAAAAGATAAACACACAAAAATAGCAATAAGGATAGCAAAAATAGCCAACAATAAAACCAGCAGCAGCAACAGTAGTTATATCACAAGAAGGCTCTGATAAAATAATACATTTTCAAGGCCTTCTTAAAAGCCTGCAGTGACAGTTCATACCTTTTTATTCTCTCAGTATTTTAACAGTCTATAAATTAATTTTAACTTTGCTGTTTTAAATTTGTATTTTATTTTATCCTGGTTGTGCTTTTATATTGTATTTTATATTATGCTTTTATATTGTTGTTTTATACTTTGAATGGTTTTAATTTTTGTGAACCGCCCAGAGAGCTTAGGCTATAGGGCGGTATAGAAATTTATTTATTTTATTTATTTAAAACTTATTTATTTAAAATTTATTTATTAAACTGAAGTACTTTGGCCACATAATGAGAAGACAGGATACCCTGGAGAAGAGGCTGATGCTAGGGAAAGTGGAAGGCAAAAGGAAGAGGGGCCGACCAAGGGCAAGATGGATGGAGGATATTCTGGAGGTGACAGACTTGACCTTGGGGGAGCTAGGGGTGGCGACGGCCGACAGAAAGCTCTGGCGTGGGCTGGTCCATGAAGTCACGAAGAGTCGGAAGCGACTGAACGAATAAACAACAAAACATTTATATCCCACCCTATATCATTAATCTCAGAGCGGCGTACAGATAAAAACACAGTATAAAACAATAAATATGCACAGTTAAAAACAAGTTAAACCATGATCCAAGTTAAAACAATATATAATTTAAAAGCAGTTAAAACAGTTAAAACAATGTGCCAGTGAGTTTAACCTGTTTTACTCTGTACAGCACCATGTACATTGATGGTGCTATATAAATAAATAAAATAATAAAATAATAATAATAACCATCAAAGGCTTTATTAAAAAGCCATGTTTTTACTTGGCGTCGAAATGCAGTCAATGTTGGCACCAATCGGGCCTCCAAGGGGAGGGTATGCAATAAATAAATAAATAAATACACACCATTCAGATTAACTTTGATTATCTGATCTTCAGGTGTTGCTTACTAAGAGTCCACCCAGATAAGTAGCCTCTGCCCTTTGTGAGAATACAAGGAGTAAACACGTAATGTCATAGAAATCTTGGAAGCTGCTTATTCCAGGTGAGACTGTTTGTCCACCTAGCCCAATATTGACTGGCAACTACTCATTTCCATCACCTGTTACCTGATCCTGTTAGGTGGAACTGTCTGGGATGGAACCTCTATGCAAAGCAAGTGTTTAACCACTGAAATAAGGTCCTTCCCCTCCCAGTCATGAGACTGAGAACAGCGGTGAAGAAGAAGCCTAAATATGGAACTGACGTTTTCACACCTCTGCATCCCGGAACGAACTCTGAATTAGCCAAAATCATACACCCCTAACACTGGGAGGCTGGCCCCTATGACATGCTCCAACCTCATCTCTGGACCAAAGCTTCATTTTCACACAGTGTGCTGTAACGTGTGATGCCCTCAGATCGAGGCATAGGAATAACTGTTGATTTACAACAATAAAAACCGTAAAAACAGTCGAGTCCTTAAAAGCGATAAAAACATAAACACAATAAAACAGCGCTCAAAAAGCAAGAACAGCCAACAATAAAATTGGCAAGAGAGCAAGAACAACAATGGCAGTAGCAGCAGTAAAAGTGCTCATCATGAGAAGGCCATGGCAAAATAAAAATGTTTTCAAGGCCTTCTTAAAAGCCTCATTAAAGAATAAAAAAATAAAGGAAAATATTGTTTTACAGCACCAGAGCTTGGCTCTCTGTTTTGCTCCGTTTGGTGGTGTTTCCCCCCCTCTCCTTTGCACTTAAAAGTCTGCAAGGATGGTGCATGGCGGACCTCCTATGGGAGTTTGTTCCAAAGGCGTGGGGCCACTGCAGAGAAGGCCCTCTTCTGTGTGTTCACCCACCAAATTGCTCTCGCAGGTGGGCAAATGAGAAGGGCTTCTCTTTCTGAACTTAGATGAAGGCAGCAAATAGTGTCTGGTGCAGCATGACTTTAAAAAAAAGTATTGGGCGTGGGATGGCAAGAAGACCGCCATTTTGTCTCTACTTCCGGCATTAAAGGCACAATCCTCTCCATTCTTAGACAGAACAGAAACTCCTAAAGCTTCCTGCATTCCCCATCTAGCCATGCTGGCTAGGTAATGATGGGAGGGTTTTTTCCTGTCTAAACATCCATAGGATTGTGCCTTATAATGTCTTGAACTGGGACTGGAACATAAGAAGGTGCTTATACTGCGTCATACCCTTGGTCCATCCAGCCCAGTATTGTCGACACTGACTGGTAGCAGCTCTCCAGGGTTTCTAGAAGAAGTTTTCCCAGCCTTACCTGGAAAAGCCAGGTGTCAAACCTGGAAGCTTCTGCATGCAAATCAGTTGTTTTACTGCTGAGCTACTGCCTTTGCCCGTTCATATAGCAGTAGAACCGATTTAGCAACCCCTGAAAAATCATCTCCACGTATAAAAAAACCCCTCTCTTAATAAGCTATTTGGGGGAAGACCCCATGACCTGCTTTTGCTCATCCTGCCTACGCAATCCTGTGACACCCTCATGAGCGGGGTTCCTTTGCTCGGAAGTGGGTGGGGCTTCAGTAATTGAGGTTCCACCTTGCCGACGGTACGTGGCCTGTTAATGGTGGAGGAGGCGCTGTGTGGGTGTGGCTTCCTTCCATTCACAACACTCCCAATTTCACTTCACTGCTCCCAGAGTAGTAATGTAATTTATTTTTGCAACTTTTCAGTAATCCCCTGAGTGTATTTTTCCAGCTTCTAATTCAGAAGCACAGAGAGAGAGAATGTGTGTGTGTGTGTGAGAGAGAGAGAGAGAGGGAGGGAGGGAGGCCTGGTTCAAACAACACGCTAAACCATGCTGCTTAACCACAAAATGGTTAAGGGAATGCATCAACCTTAATGTATTCCATTAACCATTTTGTGGTTAAGCAGCATGGTTTAGGGTGTTGTCTGAACCAGGCCAGAAAGAGAGATGGGCTAGGGTATAGAGATGTGATTTTATTTTATTTGTGATTGCATTTATGTTGTTGTTTATTCGTTCAGTCGTTTCCGACTCTTCGTGACTTCATGGACCAGCCCACGCCAGAGCTTTCTGTCGGCTGTCGCCACCCCCAGCTCCCCCAAGGTCAAGTCTGTCACCTCCAGAATATCATCCCTCCATCTTGCCCTTGGTCGGCCCCTCTTCCTTTTGCCTTCCACTTTCCCTAGCATCAGCCTCTTCTCCAGGGTATCCTGTCTTCTCATTATGTGGCCAAAGTACTTCAGTTTTGCCTTTAATACCATTCCCTCAAGTGAGCAGTCTGGCTTTATTTCCTGGAGCATGGACTGGTTTGATCTTCTTGCAGTCCAAGGCTCTCTCAGAATTCTCCTCCAACACCACAGTTCAAAAGCATCTACCTTGCCTTTTTCCCCCTCTTGCAAGGAACTCAAAGCAGCTTACATGCGCCTCCTGCTCTCTATTTTATCCTCATAACCCTGTGAGGTAGGGCAGGCTGAGAATCACTGATAGACCCAAAGTCACCCAGGGAGCTTTACGGTGGAGTGGGGTCTAGAACCCGAATCTCTCAATTCCCAGTTCCCTGCCACTACACTGCACTGGCTCTCACGTCACTCACACTGGTGACCTAATGGCCACGTTCTTGCCAGCGTTGCTCCACGCAGAATGAACTGGTCCCAGTAGCACAGAAATGGGAGGCAGGAGGAAGACTTTTCCGGAAAGGGGATTTTGGCGACGTGACATATAGTGAATTTGATCTGCATTTTTGCCTTCTCTGCTTCGGAAGAGAAAACCGTCATCGCCATCATTGGTTATTCATCTGTATTGGGAGTAAAGTTCAGCGTTCAAGTTAAGTGTGAAATTTTGGTTGGGTTGAGCGTGCCTGAGTGGGAGCAAAGTGTCAGACAGTTTTAAGGTGAGGTAATAGTTGAGGAGCTAAACCGTGAACCAGGAAGTTCCCAGTTCTCAGAAGGACCCAAACTCGTGCAGCAAACGTTTCTTTTTGTGTGTTTGCAATACGTTACCGGCCTGAAAACTGGTCCAGTTTCAAAAAGGGGCAGATCTCTTTCTCTTGAACTGCATGCCCCTAAACATGTATTGATGCAAATCCCACGAAGAGCTTGTGGGATTCTTGTTTGCCTTCCCAAGCTGGAAGAACCTGAGGTTCGAGGAGGAAAAGAGAGGATTCCTGGTCGTGTTTTGCGCTCATATGGGGAACGCGAATATGCAGCATGCACAACCGTAATGGTTTTCTGTTCAGAGTACTTTGCGTGTTGCTTCAGCTGTGACGCTCTTGGCATGTGCACCTTGCAAGTGAAGGGCCAGCAAAAAATACGTGACCCCCCTTTTTTTACTTGTCCCATTGCAGATCAATCACCCCCACCCAAAAAAAACCCCTGTTTGATCACCAGCCTTGACTCGCTGATTAATCTTCCCACAGCAGAACCGCTCCTGTTTTGTCTGAGAGAAGCAGTAGTTTAAGCAAGCATTCATTATTTTGTGTTTTGTTCCTTGGCGTGTGCCCCACCACCACCACCACCACCCTGGCTTACAGCTTGTGCCATGAGTGCCATCTTGTGGCACTTCTCCTAACTGTGAATTTTTTTCCCCACCATCCTCTCTGCAAGAAGCTACTGAAACATGACCACGTTATTGGACATTATATTAACTTCAGTAATACTCACTGGTGTGCTGTAGGATAGAAAGATAGGCATCTGTTTTTGTCCAGGGGGGTTTCAAACTTTATGAAGAGGACTCTTTTCCATATGCAACCTTGTCTGCCTATCAGAGGATTTGGATTATTTGATTGATTGATTGATTGATTGCATTTATATCCCACCTTTTTTCCTCCAACAAACCCAAGGTGGTGTACATAATCCTCCTTCTCCTCCGCTCCATTTTATCCTCACAACAAGCCTGTGAGGTAGGTTGGGCTGAGAGTCTGTGACTGGCCCAAAGTCATCCAGTGAGTTTCCATGGCCGAGTGGGGACTAAAACCGAGTGGAGACATGATAACAGTCTTCAAATACTTAAAAGGTTGTCGCACAGAGGAGGGCCAGGATCTCTTCTCGATCCTCCCAGAGTGCAGGACACGGAATAACGGGCTCAAGTTACAGGAAGCCAGATTCCGGCTGGACATTAGGAAAAACTTCCTGACTGTTAGAGTGGTATGACAATGGCTCGCCCACACTAGAGGCCTTCAAGAGGCAGCTGGACAACCCTCTGTCAGGGATGCTTTAGGGTGGATTCCTGCATTGAGCAGGAGATTGGACTCGATGGCCTTGTAGGCCCCTTCCAACTCTACTATTCTATAATTCTAACCCGGATCTCCTGACTCCCAGTCCAACACTTTAGCCACTGCACCACATACATTTATTGCATTTCTATACTGCCCAATAGCCAAAGCTTTCTGGGCGGTTCACAAAAGTTAAAACCATCAGCCACAAATCAAAATATAAAACAAACAGTATAAAATACTATATAATAGTATAATACTATATAACAGTATAAAATACTATATAAAATACTATCAAAATACTATATAAAAGCACAACCCGGGTCAAAACGAGCAGCAATGCAGAGATTTATGCAGATTTAAAATACAGGTTTAAAACAGCAAGGTTAATCATGCATAATCCTCTGAGCTGTGTGTCTTTGAGTAGAAGCGACGGTAGTGTAACCGTGAAGGTGTGGTTGCACTCATGCCCTGCTTGTGAATTTCCGTGGGGAGCTGGTTGGCCACGGTGTGGACATAATTGTAGACGAGATGGACGCTTGGTCTGTTCCGACATGGCTCTTACATTCTTACGACCTTTGGTGCAGGGTTGAAAAAAGGGAATTGAGCATTTGACGAGTCAAAAGAAGATGTGGTCAATGAACTGGTCAAATATTGTCAAATAAGGGCTAAGTGTTTGTTAAACCATTAACTATATTAAAACAATAAAAAACATAATTTAATCATCAACAGGGTTGGACTTAACACTAACTTAAAATCAAATTCGTAACTGTTGTGAAACAATGACAGTATCCGGAATGATCATTCTGAATTTATTAGTCAACCAACCATAAGACATACCAAACCGGGAGCAAGTCAGAAGGAAAATAGGCCGGTCTACTCTTTCGGAACCAATTCTAATTGTCAAGCACTAAAGATCTAGTATTCGTAACAGTGTTTAAGTGTTTGGCTACTAACAAAGCAACATTGATATTGACCGCACCAGATAAGAGCAAACGGAAATTCATCCACCAGGAAGCCTCCATGTCAACAAAACAGCAAGTCCCTTTTGGTCCTTTATAAAAGTTATGTGCAAAAAATTCAGTTGCACCTGATTTACAAGGACAGGGTCTTTGCATGAGTAGAACTTTTTGAAAATAATCTCCTATACCCAGCCCCAAAAAAGCGGGGCTATTCCGTATTTGGACATAATCTGAAATGAAGAGCCTAGTCCTTCAGGTTCAAAGTACACAAGCCATGAGCCAAACGAGAGCAGATAAAGCGAAGGAGAGCGAACGTTCGCCATTTACCAGTATCCCAAATCCCATGTTTGGTGTCATATTTTACTCGAGTGCTGTTAAACATAAATCGCTGTGCTGGAGAAAACTCAAAGAACAGATCTTTGATAGAACAGCCTCCTTCTATGAAGAAATAAATTAACAATAGGCCTTCTGGGGGTTGAAATAAAACTGCTGTAAATAAGCAGCAATTTCTGCAGCCGAAACTCTCCCCACGGCCTGAGTTCGATCCCAGCGGAAGCTGGTTTCAGGCAGCCGGCTCGAGTCGACTCAGCCTTCCATCCTCCCGAGGTCGGTAAAATGAGTACCCAGCTAGCTGGGGGTAAGGTAATCATGGCCGGGGAAGGCAACGGCAAACCACCCCGCTATAAGGCCTGCCAAGAAAACGTCATCGAAAGCTGGCGTCTCTCCAAGAGTCAGTAATGACTCAGTGCTTGCACGAGAGGTTCCTTTCCTTTCAAATAAACAAGCAAAGAGACGATAGACTTTAAGGAGGAGCTGCAGCTGATCGCAGCTTGCTTGAAGAGTCTGCTGGTATTTTGCTGCAGTCCGACTTGATGCTTTTAGGTTACACCTAACCTACGCCAGCTGTGCCCCTTCCTAGAGTTGGAAGACCTAAAGATGGTGGTGCACGCGCTGGTAACTTCGAGGCTCAACTTCTGTAGTGCGCTCAACATAGGGCTACCTGTGGGCCTAGTCCGGAAACTTCAACTAGTTCAAAATATGGCAGCCAGGCTGGTCACCGGTACACCTAGGGGTGACCACATTACACCAGTTTTAAAATCTCTTCACTGGCTGCCAGTTAGTTTCCGGGTGAAGTATAAAGTGTTGGTTATCACCTTTAAAAGCCCTACATGGTTTGGGTCCAGGCTACCTGCGGGATCACCTTCTCCCATACAACCCGCCCCGCACACTCAGGTCCTCTGGGAAGAATCTACTTCAGTCAACCAAAACTAGGCTGACAGGTATTACCCAGATGACCTTCTCTTCTGCTGCTCCCAGACTGTGGAATGGCCTGCCGGAGGGGACTCATCAACTTGACAGTCTACTAGCATTCATGAAAGCTATAAAGACTGATCTCTTCCGGCAGGCCTATCCAGTGAAATTTTAGAATGTTTTTAGGATGTTTAAGGATGTTTTAATCATGTATGCTATGTTTTTAATCAGTTTTTTAATGTGTTTTATATTCACTGTTGTTCCACGCCTCGATCCAAGTGGAGAGGCGGGTAAGAAATAAATGATGATGATGATGATGCCTGAAATTTTGGGGATATAACTAGAAAACAGAATGTGCAAAAGCACCTTTCCATTTGCCACATCTTTTCACTTGGTGTGTGCTTGTTGCTGAACTAACACACAGCTGACAAACCTCACTCCTTCTCCTGCAGTGTTCCCAACTCATGCCCGGCCAGTCCTCGTGGTGCTGGCTCCTCAGGATACCGTTATACTCCGAATATTACCTCGGACCTGCAGCTGGCAGCGGAATACGCGGCGAAGGCGACGTCAGAGCAGCAGGCGGACGCGTCTGGCGGAGACAGCCCGAAGGTTCCGAGAAACTTTACCTATTTATCTGCACCCTTGCAACGGCCACTGGGCCGCTGGCCGTGCATTATGCAGGGCTAATTCGACATGGATGAGTCTGGTGGCACTTCCTTCAGGATGTGGCTATGGGTTGGCAAGGCCGGCCCTACCATTTGGCAGAGTGCCGCAGGCGGCTGATGCTGGGAGGCAGCAGCCAGGTGTTGGAGGACTGCTGGGCCATGCGACCAGGCTGTATGGTTATCTGTTTAGAGAGCTAAAGGGAATTATGATTTGGCCTTCCAAGTGGAGATAAGTGGGAGAATTTCCACAGGAAAAAAACCAGTTTTCTGGGGGGTGGGGGTGTCTGCTTGACTGGGCCCTTCCTTGTTAGACAAGCTGTGGCCCAAACTATGAATGAACTGTGAAGCTGCTAAACGCTCCCTCGTGAATCTGTGTTTGTGTTGCTTGCCTGCAGGACGAGTCCAAGCCGCCATATTCGTACGCCCAGCTAATTGTTCAAGCTATCTCGTCAGCCCAGGACAAGCAATTAACACTAAGTGGGATCTATGCCCACATCACCAAGCATTATCCATATTACAGGACAGCTGATAAAGGCTGGCAGGTGAGTGCCCGACGTGCGGATCTGTGGCGAGACAGTGCTCATTCATCCATTCATCCATCCGTCCATTCATTCATTCAGTAAGAACATCTTCACTTTGGAATAACCGCTTCCCTCCTTCTGCTCCCTGCAGAATTCTATTCGGCACAACCTTTCTCTGAACCGTTATTTTATTAAAGTCCCGCGTTCTCAAGAGGAGCCTGGGAAGGGCTCTTTTTGGCGGATAGATCCTCCGTCGGAAGGCAAACTGGTGGAGCAAGCATTCCGCAAACGGAGACAGCGGGGCGTGTCCTGCTTCCGAACACCTTTCGGGCCCCTCTCTTCCAGGTGAGTTCCGGGGGGGGGGGGGGACGACCCTCTGTGTGTAGCTGCAAAGGGAATTCTAGGTTCCTGGTTCCAGATGTTGTCCGTAGACTTGATTGGGGGCGAGTTTCAGCTTCTGTAATGCGCGGTGAGGGATTGTAGGAAGGGAAGTAGGAGAGGAAATGTTGGAATATTGGTGTGAACGTGGGCCAAGGCTCATGTTTGCACTGTGGCTTGAAAAGCAGGAGCTAGCTTTGAATGCGTGAACCCGAAGGTTTGAAGTAGAGATGTAAAATTTCTGGAAATTTTGAAGCCATGGGGGAAAAGGGGGGGTTTTCGGGGGGGGGCGGATTTCAGTGCTGCCCCCTAGAGGCAGAAATGCATCTTGCTCTTGCATTTGAGAGTTGTAGTCTCAGTTTGCAACCTAGGACTTGCTTGTCCTTGGTGCCTAGAAATTGTAATAATCTGATGCTGTACAGTTTTTAGAAATCATTTAGAGAAGTAAATATATGAACACCTTGTCTTAAACATTTTATTCATCATGCTAAAATAAAACATCCTGTAATCCATTTTTTCTTCATTTTTTTCAATTTTTCCAATTTTTCGGGGAAAAAACAAAAAAGGCTTGGGGAAAAAAACGTTTTTTCCCCAGATTTTTCTGGTTTTTTTCCGGGCCTTCACATCTCTAGTTTGAAGTAGATCTGCAAACCTTGTTAGAGAGGGAACCTGGTATGCAATTAGCCGCGGCTGAGCAGCAGTTGCCAATGTATGGCTAAATCATTACGGCAAAATTACATCTGCATAGCAATATTGACAGAGTTGTGAGGAAAACTGTTTTCAGTTGCAGCATTCCAGCTTCGCCTTTTTGTGGGGATTTAACATGTTAATAGATCAAACTAGAGGCCAATAACAGCTTAGGGTCTAGGCATTTAATATTACAGTAGCTGAGTTCAGCAGAGAAGATGGAGGATTTTAAGTTATAAGACAGAGACCTGGTTCACATATAATAATATTCCATGGTTTATTGCCCTACCCAGGGCTTGCCTGACAGATGATTGAATAAACTGTGGTTTCTTTTCTCGAACTCTTGGTTCATTGTTTCTCTCCTCCTTCACCCGCTCACTCCCTGCATCCCAAATGCCTTTGCGAGGCTGTAGTATTTGCAGGTAAAGCATCTGGGTTTTTGTTTTTTATCACTCTTGCCTGACGCCTCTGTATCCTGCTGAAATAACCCATGAACAACCCACGGTTCTGCGTTTGCACATAACGACAACCCATGGTTTAAAAAACCCAGAGTTCGCAACCCAACCAAAAAAAAAACCAGGTTCTCTTTCTAGATGGTTAGCATGGCCACAGTCATACATCACAACAACCCAGAATTCAGCAACCCATGTGTTAAATAAAACATGGGTTAGCATTATGTGCAAACCAGATCTGTGTAGACTTTGGGGTGTAGTGAGGACTAGACACTTGGCTTTGTTAAAAGGTGAGGTTCTCAGAAGTCAGACAAATGCAGTAGGTTCCACACTGAAGTCCCGATTAGATTATTCATGTGACCCTAAGAAGTTTTGGATCTCTTGTTTCCTTATCTTTGGTAAACTAATAGGTCTTCTTCCTTGGCCCTGTGCTCTTGCCTTCCAGGAGTGCCCCTGCCTCCCCTACTCATCCAGGCCTGCTGTCTCCTCACACGAGTGGCCTACAGACCCCAGAGTGCCTGTCGAGGGAGGGCTCGCCGATTCCACACGACCAGGACTTCAGCTCCAAGTTAGCCTCTGTTCCAGAGTACCGGTATTCACAAAGTGCACCTGGTAAGCGATGCATGGCGTTTCTGGGCAGGAGAAACGGGTTGGCGAACTCCACTGAGGCACTCAAGAGTTCTCTCTCCCGTTCCTAGCATTGTGGGCTTTCTCTCCTCCTTCAGTGCAGCAAACAAAGCAGCAGAAGACCCTCAGGGAATGGGCGAGGCGGATCTCTCTGAGCAGGGAATTCCAAAGTCTGGGTGCAGCCACTAAAAAGGCCCTTTACTTTTTCATAATTGGGGCTGTTTTCAATCATCGGATGTAATAAGCATTGGAAGAGCGAATGGGTGGGAAGGCGATGAGAGCCCATAGGGTGTAATGAAACTCAGATTCAAATCCCCACTGGCTTACAAAGTTTACTGGGTGTCTTTGGCTCAGTCACTACCTCTTGGCCGTACCTAGATCACTGAGTTGTTGTCGTGAGGATAACATGAGCAGGCGAGGAACCATATATTCTGTATTAAGCTTGGAGCAATGATGGGATTAGAATTCAGTAAATAAAGTAAGTTATTGAGATTGGGAATAGGTAGGAAGGATAAGGGCTGGGGAAAGGCATAAGGAGTTGTTGGGAATATGCTGAAGAGTTAACCCTAAAACTTTACAGGGTTTTCTCTATAACCATGAGGGCCGGGAGCCTATTTCTGCTTTTTAAGTGAACGCTGAGGCCCCTTGGATTTCATAGAATCATAGAATAGTAGAGTTGGAAGGGGCCTACAAGGCCATTGAGTCCAACCCCCTGCTCAATGCAGGAATCCACCCTAAAGCATCCCTGACAGATGGCTTTCCAGCTGCCTCTTGAATGCCTCTAGTAACTCCCTAGGTAACTGATTCCATTGTCGTACTGCTCTAACAGTCAGGACGTTTTTCCTGATGTCCAGCCGGAATCTGGCTTCCTGTAACTTCAGCCCGTTATTCCGTGTCCTGCACTGATGGTTCACCTATTTCTCCTCTTTTCCAGGCTCGCCTGTAAGTGCCCAGCCAGTGATCATGGCGGTCCCTCCCCGGCCATCCGCCCTCGTGGCCAAGCCGGTGGCCTACATGCCAGCCTCCATCGTGACCTCTCAGCAGCCTTCGGGTCATGCCATTCACGTGGTTCAGCAAGCCCCCACCGTGACCATGGTCAGGGTTGTGACCAGCTCGGCCAACTCGGCTAATGGCTACATCCTGACCAATCAGGGGCCCGCAGGCAGCGCCCACGAAGCAGCCGGAACCGTCCTGGACTTGGCGGGTGAGCCTCGAGGTAGCGTACGAGCCACGAGAAGGCGTGGATTCTGCCCCCCCCATCCCCCCCCCCGCCCGGTCGCTCTATATAAGCTGTCCTGAGTGCCATTTTTGGCATAGAAAGGCGGGATTCAAAGAAAATCAATGACTAAATTTCTGCACACCTACTAAGGCGTTTTTGGATGACTGGATGCTTAGATATTTTATACTTTGAAAAAACAGGGAAGCAGCAGCCACTTTCGTTCCTTTGCCCAATAGCCCTGGGTGCCTCCTGTTATCTCTCTTGCACCGAGCGAGGCTAAGAGAGCAATCCTGTGGCGGGTGTGTATGCGTGTTTACAATAACGACGCTAATTCAGCATGGTTCTCCAACTTTGCCTAGAACGAATGGGGAAATACAGAAGGTTCACGAGGCTGCCAGGTTGTGGGGTGACGATTGCTTCTGTTTCTGTAGGGATGGATGAGAAGCCGACCATTGCGTTCGCCGCGATACCCACTGCCAGCCGGGTTATTCAGACGGTGGCCAGTCAGATGGCTCAAAGCATCCCGGGACAAACCGTTACCATCCTCCAGCAAGCTGCACCCATGACCATTGGACAACACCAGCTCCCCGTCCGAGCAGTGACGCAAAATGGGAAGCACGCCGTCTCCACCAACAGCCTCTCTGGCGGCACTTACAGTACGTGTGGCTCGCCTCTTTCATGCTCTGCTCGCCTTTGGGGTCTTGCCCTAGAAGGGCACCCGGGTGGAATGCTCAGGACAAGCGACTTGTCATTTTGCACCTGGCTTCAATCTTTGAGGTCTGTGCTAACGCTGCCTTTCGCCGCCCCGGAAGCAAAGTATGGCGAGAGCCTTGGCTTCCCCTTTCATTTTGCACCCAAGAGAATTGTGCCAGGCTGTAACATAGGTCTTTCACCAAAATAGAGAATCTCAGTCCCTGTAAATCAAAATATGTACATACATTTACTCACGTTACACAATTGTTACTCAGAATAATAATAATAATAATAATAATAATAATAATAATAATAATAATATGTTTATTTATTTATTTATTTATTTATTTATTTATTATCCGCCTCTCCCTCTGGATCGAGGTGGGGAACAACATTAAATACAACAATACAGAGCATATAAAAACGATTCAATAAAATAATAATCACAACATCTTAAAATTCTTAGGTTTAAAATTCATCTGGGTATAGAATCATAGAATAGCAGAGTTGGAAGGGGCCTACAATGATAGGCCCCTTCCTAGGTGCTGTTGCACCTATGTCCTGCTCGTAGGTTCCTGGTTGACTACTGTGTGTGAACAGAGTGCTGGATTAGATGGACCCTTGGTCTGATCCAGCAGGGCTCTTCTGGTGTTCTTACCTAGGGAGGTGGTGGGCTCTCCCACACTAGAGGCCTTCAAGAGGCAGCTGGACAACCATCTGTCAGGGATGCTTTAGGGTGGATTCCTGCATTGAGCAGGGGGTTGGACTCGATGGCCTCGTAGGCCCCTTCCAACTCTGCTATTCTATGATTTGTGCATGTTAGCTCTGCGAATACATATACATTTTAAAATACCCATTTACTTCTCCCTCTTTTCCCCAGCCCTAACAAATCCACTGCAGCTCCTTGCGGCCCAAGCCAGTTCATCCACTCCGGTGGTCGTCAGCCAGCAGGCGGGAGAGGCGGGGAATAAAGATGCCGAAGAGCCTCCGAGCGAACCGGATGTCAAAAGGTCCCGGATGGAGGAGTCAAGAGGACCCGTGGCATTGCAGACGGGCGTTATCACTTCAACAGCCCCTCAAGGACAGGCTGCCAGCGAATGAGGAACCGGAATGTTCTGAAAGGGGGCAGCAAAGGCTTTGAAGATGTTTTTTTTTTCTTTTTAAAGAAGAACTACAATCTTGACGTTTTCAGAAAGATTTTTTTTTTTAAAATAAAAAGCTCCTTTCAAAATAAGATTTTAAAGGGCGGGCCAGCCATTCTTAGAACCTCAAGGTGCCAAATGAACAGGCAAAACTTCCACCTACCTGTAACCAGAAGTCTGTTCTGCCTTTTAACTTCGGAGTTTCTTCCCCACCCCACTTTTTTAGATGAAAAAACCAACAACACAGAGACAGTTTGATTGTATGACTGCTGGGATCGCCCCCAACCCACCCTATTAATTTTCTTTTTCTTCAAAGCATGGTTGTTGTATGTGAGCATATTAAAAAAAAATGCTGGATGGAGGCACGTACTCTTGAGGGTGGGGGCTTTTGTTCTCCAAAGACAGTGTCTCTCTCTTTTTCTCACTCACACGCAAACACCCACCCACCCACGGCCATTCACCTCTCGGAGCTCTTAAGCCTAAAGCCTAGAGGAACCCTATCTATGAATGCCTTTGCAAAACCTTAGCCTGGGAGTTGGCATTGCTATACGCATGTAACTGCCACCCAAAATGGCAGGCGCGTGTCTGGTTTTCCTTCCTATCACCTGTAAAACCTAATCCAACATATTCAGGTCCTGACATCGTGGTGTTCATTGTCTTCACCCACCCACCCGCCCGCCTCAAATCTGCCCATACCATCAAGCAGGGATGAAGAAACCTACAACACCATGATGCCAGGATACTGGTACGTTGGACTAAAGAGGCCCGGATTTGGAAAGTGGGCTGAACTTGACGTGTGTCTGTTCTTAGTCTTCAGAGTGCAGCTTCCGATTGTTAGCACAGTACAACGTGAACAAGTAAAAGACAAGAGTTTCGGTGTGTTTCTACAAATTCTCTTCTATGGGGATTTGAGGAGCAGCCAGCTGGGATCTTCGGTATCATTCCTGTTGATTGAGTTTGGAAGACAGGGAGAACAAGAGAGACTTGAGCCTAGATGGGAGTAGAATTACTTTTAACCTTGAGGCCCAAAGCAGCCATACTGTTCCGGATCCCTTAAGAGCCAATGTTGGGAAAAGCAAGGGTGGGGGACCTCTTGCTAGACTCCAGCTCCCATCAACCCCAGCCAGCATGGTTAATGTTCAGGGGTGACTGCATTAGTTCTCCAGCCCTGTCGAGAGGCCCCTACGTTCCCCACTCCCGGGCTAGAGTTTTGGACGAAGTCTAGAGAGAACTGGGTTCAAATTCTCGACTCCATCACAAAGCTCATCCGATCACCTTGGGTCAGTCACTGTCTCTCTCAGCCTAACCTACCTCACAGGGTTGTTGTGAGGATAAAATGAGATGAGGAGAACTCTGTGCCACCTTGAGCTCCCTGGAGGAAGCCCAAATTGAAAATGCAGTCGTTGTAGTTTAAGGCAGGGATGGGGACTGTGTGGGCCTCCAGATGTTGCCCTGGAAGCCCCATCGTCTCTCGCCATTTGCTCTGCTGACCAGCCCAACATCTGGAGGGCCACACGCTCTCCACCGCTGGTTTGAAATAGGCTGCCGGATCCCTGTCCCCACATCCCATGGTTGAAGGTTGCGACATCAAGTGCTTAACGCTCATAGGGGGTTCCTTAACAGCCGAGGTTTTGAAAGGGTTTTCAAACCTCCAATTAGTGATCTTGTCTAGGGCTGAGGTTGGTAGAGGGAGGGGAAGTAATTTGCATCAGAGGTGCCAGGTAGCACCAGATTCCATGTCCGGCTTAATTGTGGTTAAGCAGTTACCTGCGCCTGGCCAAGCCTAAGATCTGGCCCTAGTTGTGTTTCCTCTAAGTCCAATCATGGCCCACATGAGGAACACTTTCAACTTTTTCATAGATTTTGGGAGTGGGGGGTAGGGCCATTCACATTTTCCTTCTTGTTTATAAGGCAGTAAGTGTTTTTTGTTTGTTCGTTCATGAAACTAGTCCTCAATCTCACAGTCTTAGAGGAGGGTGGGTTGTGGGTTTTTTTTTTGGGGGGGGGCTTCTGTAATGATGAATTGCTGATCTTCTTTTGAAGGAGAATCGGAGTTGGAGTTGCATAACGACAAAACTCTATAGATGAGGGAGAAGAGGAATAAAAATATTTGAGTACAGAGGGAAAGGCGAAGGAAGACACACACACCCCCATTCCCTGTATGAAAAAGTTGCTCGACGTTTGTTCGTTCTTTAAAAAACTACCCTCTCTCCCCCCCCATGAAGCTCAAAGCGTTTTGGTGCTAAAATCTCCACACATCCCACCAAAAACTAATATAATTGGAGTAAAGGAATAGTAGCAGGGATTTAATTATAGTTTGGTTCAAGTGAGTTCTTTCTCAGCCTCCTTTTAAAAAAAAATTTAGTACTTAACTACTTTTGTGGACTGTTCAATATGCTCCATTTTTGCTATGCAAGCAATAATTATACCCGTGTTTAGTGTGGGGGGGGAGAAAGCATGTGTACTTCCCAGAAGCATATGGGACGTCTGGCTGTGCGCCCACATGCCTTCGCTTCCAGAGGCCAGCAGCGCGCAGTCCCCCAGACTTGTGTAGGAAACGGCGAACACGTCAGGAACATCTGCAGACATCTGCCGCTGGCATCATTTCGGAGCGCCCCTGCGCTTGAGCGAGGGAACAGGACGGACCTTTGTTTGCCTCCAGAGTGAACCGGCTCGACGTCAACCTGCCGGCCTGCATACCTCCTTCGCAAACACTGAGGGGCTTTTGTTTCAAAACTCCCAATCCGGCTGGCCGCTTCGGTTACAGTGAGAATGAGCTGACCTCTGTCGTGGAGGACTCTTGCCCGGCGTAAACTGAGTTAAATTGCCGGCGTTGATTTCCTTGCCTTTTTGCAATACCCGATGTGTGGAGAAGGGATGGGCCCTCTCAACTTCGGGAGTGTGGACTTGAGACTCCCCTGAGGAACTTCTGGGCAAATCTACTACCTTGACCATAAAGCAGGACGTAGCACTGTTGTTGTTTTTTAAAAAAAATTCCGACCATTATCAGGGAGAGGAAAAGCAGTCCTCGTGTTCTGAGCAAACCACGGACTTTCATCCTTTCCTGGGTGTCGCTTTTTCTGTTTTGTCCCTACTAAATTTGAGAGCCCAGTTTAAAAAGGTTTCAAAAGCTCCCTTTTTAAGCACTTCTGCCCCGTTAATTATTTAAAGCCACTTTTGGAAGGAAAGAAAAAAAATGAAACACCGTTTTTAACGGCCTCGATAAAAATGAGGCTTTAGCATGTTCCTCTGAAGCAAGCGACTGCTCTTGGGCTTGGCAAAGCTGTTACTTGTGTGGGTGTGGGACTGACTTAAGACTCTGTGTATGTTGAGTGTTTTCTGAATACAGAGGTTACTTACAAGGTGATGATGTCCTTGGTGGGTGTCCTGTTGTTGGGGTGCTGTAAAGTAGCCATCCCCCACCTGGTGCCCCGAAGATGTTTTGGACTACAACTCCCAGAATTCCTAAACCGTTGGCCTTGCTGGCTGGAGATGAAGTCCAAGGCAACTGGAGAGCACCAGATTAGGGAAAGGCTTCTGTAAAGCAGAGGGTGGGATTCCTGTGTCGTTGAGCTTTCTGTGTATGGGGTATCCTTTCCATAATGATTTGTCTTCGGTAATGGAGGTGGCTCTGTGTTGCAGAGGATTCTGGGATGTGGTCCAACATGTAGCGTGTCCAGCAATGACGGCCACGAGAAGATGGATCCGGGACACAATCCATTGGGAGTTTCTCCCGCACAAGCCCCCTTTAGCACTAGACCTTCCAGAGAGAACGGCCTGGAAGGAGGCACTCTTTAAATCCTTCCCTTCCTCAAGCACCAAAATGTGTCTTGAAGCGACCCTAGAACAACGCGTCCTCAACCAAATCTGTTGGACTGCAACTCCGATCATGCCCCGCCATGCTGGCTGGAGGATGGTGGGAACTGTAGTCCAAGATATCTGGAGGGTACCGGATTGGAGAAGGCTGCCTTCGAATATGCCAGTGGGATATCCTTATTCCCCTGCAATGTGCTTCACATTGCAGGGGAATATGGATAGCTGTCAGGGAAGCTTGCTTGTAGTTACTGAACTTGTCAAAGTGGAATTGTTGCACTTCAAGCCTCTGCTTCCCTGTAGGGGGGTGTGGGTGTGGGTGTGATCCAGAAAGCAGTGAAGCCTTACATACTTGGGTTTAAACTATTGTGCTCCTCCTGTACGCAGTCGCTTCAGTTCTCCTGGAGTCTTGACGGCTTGCTGAGTGTTAAACTGGCTTAAGCAGCAATCCCGGATTATGGATCCCGCTTGCAAACGGGCATTCAGTTATCCTGGTTTGAGGATCACCACATGCTTGCTCACCTGTGGCGAGTAAGAATCACTTCCAGGCAACTAGGCAGTGAAGCATGGGTTTTATATTCTTCTGGACCCTAAGTGACTGACACACAGGGTTGTATGGACGTGCGTGATAATAAAAATGGTTGCAGGCTAGTGATTATGGGCTTATTTACAAGTCTTACGAGAGAAGAGACTAAAACTGGTGCTATGGAGGATAATAAATCTTTAACGGCATTGTTGAAAAAATAGATTTGTAATTTTAAAAAAAGCTCAACGTTTCGGATACCAGGATCCTTCATCAGGAGCTGATAAGGAGTATTCACTGTTGGGGACAATAATATTGCCATTAATAGCAAAGTTAAACACTTTATCTGTGAGCGTCCACGCCGAGAGATGTGTTCGCTACCCGAAAGTCTCTTCTCTCGTACCGCTTAGTGGTGCTTTTTCTCCTTTCCCCACATCTTATTTACAAGTCTGCCATTAGTTATTTATCTGGCCTGTTTACTTTGAGCATAGCTTGGCTGTGCTGCCTTCAGGTTACTTTTAAATTTGTATCTTCAGCCATGACACATGTTGGGAGACGTACAGCGCTGAGACCCTGGGCGACACTAACAAATCCTCCTTTGAATGTTTCAGTCCCAAGCAACTTTTCTTAGCCATAAGTGCCATACATTTTTCAACACATCACAGGCTGATTTAAATGTGATACTGGGTGGGGACAGAAAGGGCTTAACCTTTACAGCACTCGCCATGCCTGGCATCTAATTTAAACTGGTTCACTTTTCCTGCATGTGTGCAGAGTTTCAACAGATCCATAAGGTTCTACATGGCATGTGAACATTGAATTATAACGCCTAAGGGCCTGGCTGAAATGAGTCAGCCGGTGTGTCTGAAGCACTGTGTGGCCACCCAGCATTACCTTAAATCCGGCTTGGCTTCCAACTCGGTGTTTACTTTGCATCAAAGACTATGTGCTGTCCTGGGGCCGTCGACAGAATGAGTGGGTTTTAGAGCACATTTTGCCTACAAGCCTTCAGACAAAAATAATGATCATAGTCTTTGATGGTCTTTGTCATCTCACTTGGGCCCAACCTTGTATCTTAAGCGCATGAAGATTAGCTGGAGCTCAGAAATCGTTGGTTTTCCTTGGAGCTGTGATTTTACAGAAGCTGCTACCATTTTTGAAAAATAATTTTAAAAATGACTGTGGTGAAAGGGCAGGAAAAACATGGTTTCAATCACGGGCGAATGGTGATTCCATGCTAATATACCTCCGCAATCCGTTTAGAGCAGGGATGGGCAAATTGTAGCCTGCCAAATGTTTTGGCCTACAACTCCCATCAATCCTTACCATTGGCCATGCAAAACATCTGGAGGGCCGCAAGTTTCCCGCCCCTGATTTAGAGTGTGTGTCTCCTGTTAAGAGATTGGAAATGCTTAATTTAACCAGTCTCTTAAGACCATGCTTCATTAATGGTAGACTATGGCCATAGCTAGACCTAAGGTTTATCCCTGGATCGTCCAGGGGTCAAACCTGTTCATCTAGGTGACACACAGGGGATCCAGTGCTCTGGCAGGGGCGAACCCTGGATGATCCCAGGATAAACCTTCGGTCTAGCTGTGGCCTTGGTCTAATTTATAAACTGAAGAGTTCAGTAACCAAATCTGGCCCCGTGGGGATTGCAATTTAGCCCCCCACAATTGCTCACAGGGAGGCAAAAGAGAGAACATCAGAAGAGCCCTGCTGGATCAGACCATGGTCCATCTAATCCAGCATTATTGTTCACACGGTGGCCAACCAGCTGCCCATGGGAAACCCACAAGCAAGGCTAGTGAAACATAGCGGCAGGTGCCGGGCTTGATCGCAAGCCATCAGGATGGGGAGTTTGAGTTTTGGCCTCAAAGGGCCCATCTGACAAAACTAATTCCTGAGTGACGGATTCCACCCCGAGACACCAATTTTCATTTCCTTTCATCTGCATGTTCCTCAGCCAGGTAGCCCAGTCTCTCTCTTTTTTTTGGCAAATAGGAGTGGTTCTCCTGCGAGCCAAAAGACATACCCTGTGCATCAAACAGCAGGATGAATTCCCTAGCATAGTTCAAAGAAAACTAAATGCAAGAATGGCTGGCTGCAACGAAACACTATTAAAACGGTCATGAATTAAGTTTGTAACTGCATGAATGGCCAGAGGGGTGCAATCTCCATAAAGACCCTTCCAGTCATGTAATTTATTTAGGATTGCTGGCATTAATTGATAGGATGGTCAAGTGCTGTGTGCTCTTGATTGTATGGACAAATTAAATTCCAGGAGCCCAAGGAGACCCTCTGTTGTGTCCAAGTAACTGGTATTCAGCTTCATGGAGGTGCCATGTTGTCATCTTGACTACTAGTATCTAACTATCAGTATACTATCTACCGCCTCAAGTCGTTTAAGGATCTCAAGCAGGACTGAGTGACCACTGCCCCCAAAACTCCAGAGAACTGCTACAATTTGGAATAGAGGGAACACTGGACTAGACGCCCAACTCCGTAATAGGACTGCAGGAGTCCTGTGATTCCTCAAAAGCACAGAAAAGTTGAAGATTGTAGTGAATGCAGCAGGACAAGGCTTCCTCTTTAAAAAAAAATAATACATTATGGTTGAAAAGATGTGCTTGAAGGCTGCCAGGATAGGCTTGAAAGGGTGTGTGTGTCCATGACTGCTAAAACCTCTAGGAGCCAGAGATGTTGCTGAAGACGATTTCCTAACGGGTGGATGGCGTAGGGCTTGAGTGCATTTCTTGCCCCACCCCATGACTACCAAAAGCAGAACAAGGGCACGATCCTGTGCAGGTTTACTCTGAAGTAAGTCCCACTGTGTTTAGTCAGTCTGAACTTTCAGATAGGGTTGCAGCCAAAATGCAGAATGTAAATTTAAAAGAAATCCTGCAAAACATGATTCACTTCACATAATGTAGAGAATTCAGCTTCAGTTGTGATAAAAGTTTGCTTTTGGGGGGGGGGGTTGGTTTTAGAGCAAAGCCCACCCAATCCTTGGGACAACGTGACGTGGTTTTGCCCTTAAATGGACAACTTTATGAACATTTTGCAGCTACTGTTAATCTGCTTTGAAGATCCAGTGGTGTAGAATCTCTTCAGCCCTGTACTTTCTTGGAGCATCAAGGAACATGTTTATCTCAGCATGTGTTTGGAAAGGAAAGGAAAGGAAAGGAAAGGAACCTCTCGTGCAAGCACTGAGTCATTACTGACTCTTGGAGGGACGCCAGCTTTCGCTGACGTGTTCTTGGCAGGCCTTATAGCGGGGTGGTTTGCCGTTGCCTTCCCCGGCCGTGATTACCTTTCCCCCAGCTAACTGGGTACTCATTTTACCGACCTCGGGAGGATGGAAGGCTGAGACGACCCAAGCCAGCTGCCTGAAACCAGCTTCCGCTGGGATTGAATTTAGGCCGTGGGGAGAGTTTCAGCTGCAGAAACTGCTGCTTTACCGCTCTGCGCCACACGAGGCTCTCAGCACGTGTTTACATAATGTGATAGACTGGTTTTTAAAATGGAGGTGGGAGAAGGGTCCTTACAAGAACATTAACAATTTCCAGAGGGGTAGCTGTGTTTAGTTCATTGGAGCAAAAAACAACAACAGAGCCTTTAAACGAACACATTTATTTTGGCGCAAACTTTTACGGGCTAGCATTTGATGAGGCAAGCTGTAGTCCGCGAAAGTTTCTGCCTAATAAATGTGTTGTTCTTTACGGCGCACCGGTTTTTACAACCGGGCTGGTGTTCTTGATCCAAAACCCATTGTATAGAGCAGCTGATGTTTAGGCTCATGTGTGCTTCTTTGGTTTCTTGGAGTTGAATAAATTGGCCATTGGGATGCCAAAATCCAACAGATACTCTCATTTTATGCAGAGTTGGTATATCCAGCTGATGAACTGTGTATTTTGGATCTCAGTTGATCTGGTTTGAGTTGAGGAGGCCATTGCGTCTCCGCATCGTTGGGTGGACAGTCCGAAGAGCGTTGCAGATACAAAATTAGCATTCCTTTTCCCTTCCCTGCTCTGGCATCCCTTTTATGCTTGCTGTTGTGCTTCAGATCCATCTTCCAAATTGGCTTGTCATTGTCAATACCTAAACTACGTTCGTAGCTGGCCTGAAATGATGGTAATTTTTGCCCATCGCTTTCTCTGTGCGGGGATGGGAAGAATTCTCCAGCCGTAAGAAACTGCAAAAACAATAATATGTCTGCCTCTTTTTAAAATGTCCCAGTTGTTATATGAGAACAGGAAAAAATGTGTTTAAATTTTAAACTTCTAAACCAAAATTAAATAAGCTTTCTTCTGAAACCTCTAGCACCTGTTTCTATTTTAACACTTCTTTGGCAACGTTGGCAAAGGCGGTGGATTGAGGTTTTCTGTGGCTTCCCACTGCGGCGGCTATTTTCTTGCCAACTCGGCTATGAAATGGACTTGATCTCATAGGCCGAGGAAGTCAAACCATTCACGGGGGTGGTGTTGCTCCTGCCATTTTCCAGCGTAGTGCAAGCCATAGAAATTGGCGTCTTCTCTTACCCACACAAACCTGATCGGCCAGGACGTGATATTGGCCTTAGCTAGGAAGGAAAGGAAAGGAACCTCTCCTGCAAGCACTTGAGTCATTGCTGACTCCTAGAGGGACGCCTGCTTTCGCTGACATTTTCTTGGCAGACTTTGTAGTGGGATGGTTCGCCATTGCCTTCCCCAGTCGCAGTTACTTTTCCCCCAGCTAGCTGGGTACTCATTTTACCGACCTCAGAAGGATGGAAGGCTGAGTCGACCTGAGCCAGCTGCCTGAGAACCAGCTTCTGCTGGGATCGAACTCAGGCCATGGGGAGAGTTTCGGCTGCAGTAACTGCCGCTTACCACTCTGCGCCACACGAGGCTCTGGCCTTAGCTAGACCTAAGGTTTATCCCGGGATCATCCTGGGGTCATCCCTGTTCATGTAAATGACACACAGGGGATCCCGGGAGCAGGCAGGGACGACCCCGGGATGATCCCGGGATAAACCTTAGGTCTAGCTAAGGCCATTGAATATCCGCCTTCATGGTCATGTGGCCCTTTATTGCCGAAGCAGATTCCCTTTGTGTTCAGACAGGACAAACCAGCAAGAGTTGGTTCATTTTGTGACCTCAAAAGAGATGGCAGATTCTCTAGGGTGACCATATGAAAAGGAGGACAGGGCTCCTGTATCTTTAACAGTTGCATAGAAAAGGGAATTTCAGCAGGTGTCATTTGTATGCATATCATACCTGGTGAAATTTCCTCTTCCTCACAACAGTTAAAGCTGAAGGAGCTATACTGTGACCAGATTTAAAGGAGGGCAGGGCACCTGCAGGTTTAACTGTTGTGATGAAGAGGGAATTTCACCAAGTGCTGCATGCCTACAAATGACACCTGCTGAAATTCCCTTTTCTGTTAAAGATACAGGAGCCCTGTCCTCCTTTTCATATGGTCACCCTATGGGAGCTGATCTTGCAGGTCCATATATTTCCAGTCATTATCCAGTCTCGCACATGATACACGGCTGTTGTTACCTTTCTACACCAATAGAATCTCAAGAGTTTTAGAGTTGGGCTTAATGCAGGATCTGTAACGGCTTTGACAGCACATTTCTTCGCACCCTATCAACCATCCATCACACACACACCCAAAATGTACTGTGAAAAACACATGGGAAGGGATAACATTTTGGGTTTTTAATACCTGCCGTGTTAGTTTTAATTGCAGGTCACTCATGTGCTCATGGACCTCCTGCAACAGAAGTTATAAACCCTCTTCCATTTTTAATTGCAAAAAACGTCCGGGGTCGTCGTTCTTGTATTAATGACACAGTTGGTTTGAACGAAGATGTAAATGCTTGCGTTTGTAAGTTGTGATCGACAGTTGCACTCGGAAAGTAATGTGTTCATATAATGGAACATTTACCCCAGTTAAATTTCTATCATCTGAGTGCAGCACACAATTGACCTAAGGGCATGGTTGCAGTTTCGAACCTGCTTGTACAAGCAATTCTCTCTCCTCCACCCCCCCTTGCGATTTCCATATCAAAAACATAACATTTTTAATAACATCAGGGCATAAATCTAACAGGCAGGAACTTGCTGACCTCAATTTGCATGAAGTTTGCGGAACAAACTCTTTAAGTTTACTGCAGGTCGGTGCCGAGTTATATTTGATTTTGCGTGTCCGTGTGGCTTCTCGGCTGAAAATGTAAAAATTAGGATTTCCATACCGTAGGCACGACTGGAGGGATGTTGTGCTGTTAATTAAAATCTGTTAAGTGTGGAGATAAAATGAGAGAAAGGATTACCGCTGAACGGCAGGAGGGTGGATGGAAATGGCCATTTTGAAGGGTTACATTTTCCTTCCATGGGCTGTTCTTGTTTGTTCTGGGGTGGGAGCAGTTGCTAAAAAAAAGCGAGGCTGAGTTTAATAGAAGAATGCGTCTACTAAACCGAACACCTGAGTTTAATAGTTAGTATTCACATCACCTGCTCTACCCATTTCTACATCCATCCGGTTAAAACGGGTACAAGTCCAGGGGGGGGCCAAACCCAGCCCTTCAGATGGTGTGCCACCCCCTTTCTTCCAATCACCAATCATTTGATGTTTTCTTGAGTTTTGTGTTGAACTGCCTCGCCTAAGGGACTGGCAGTAAGTGCTTTAAGCAACAATATGCTGCCATTTTGGTCCCACCTCTTTTGCCATTGGCCACTCCCCCTTTTGCCTTTAGCTCCACCCACCACTGGAATGCAGCCACCAAGAGCTTCTCCAAAATGGAATTCAGTACCTCTGGTTCAAAAGGATCAAGTAGACCCATTGAAATCATGTTTTGTTTCTGTTTTTAACCACGGTTTAGCATTATGTCAGAAGCTGGGCAAACTGTGGTTAGGCTTAACTATCGTTTATTGAAAGGTTAACGCAGCCTTCTCCCAAGCGAGTGCCCTCCAGTTGCTTTTGAACTACTACAACTCCCAGTATTCATGACTATTGGGCATGCCCGCTGAGGCTGATGGGAGTTGAAGTCCAAAACCTTTTGAATGTACTAGGGATCGCATGCTGATTTTGCCTTTCTAATTTGCAAGAGAGGGGCAATTCATATGATCGAAGAGCCCACCATGGCTTATTTAAGCCACAGAGGTCGGTCGCATGTGTGCGTCCATTTTGAATATACAAGCCATGGCTTATTGTGTTGTCAGAATCCGTGTGGTGGGGGTTGTAAACAACCTTTGCATAACTCATAGCCTGTTCTAGACGTATGCAAGAGTTGTTTAACCTTTGCACACACCCTACTGTCTGGGTTTGGACAACACATCAAGCTGCAGCTTGAATAATCAAAAACCGCCCAGCATGGTGGACTACCGTGATCATGTGTGCTTGCCCTGCAAACCAGGGTTACAAACCAGGGCACGATATCGGTTTTCAGGGGAAGTGTGCAGCAGACCATAGTTTGCTAGTTTGGATGAAGCAGCCAACTGCTATTTGCTGCAAACCAGGGTCAGGGAAAGAGAGAGAATCAGGCACTCCTACGGAAAGAGGAAGCACGCCATCCTGAAGTTGGACTGCTCGTTCATGTAACACCAAACCATGGCTTAGTGTTACACCTACGAGAGACAGTAACAATTTTCATGCAATTCTAACTTCCAATCAAAAGGAGATCAACATGAATGGATTTCAAAGCAGTCAGTCATTTTCCGATTATATATATATATATATATATATATATATATATATATATAAAACACACTGGATAGTAGTTTTTAGACAACATTCTTTCTAGTCTCTAGTTGATGAGCTATGACAATGTGTGAAGGTTTTCTGCTTGGTAGTGAGAGAAATCCAGCTGTAAATTTTTTACAAGTGTCAAGACACCGAAATAAAACCCATCTCTAGCAAACATGCTTTGCATTTATATGATCTTTAAATTCCTAACAGAGAGGATGGCTGAAGACGCAATCTAGTTCTATATAGTATTCGTCTGTCTTCCCCCACACTCTAGTATGCTGTTTTGGTCCACAAGGCAGGCGAGCATGATTTGAAATCTTGAACAAAATATAAACTCTCTAGTACAGGAATCTCCCCCTTGGTTAATTTTTTAAAAAAATGATTTTTGAGGGGGCAGGACAATTGTTAAGTTAGAATCTATGGTACAATACGATGCATGATCTTCACCCCTCCCTGGACAAAATTCACAAACCATTAAACAAAGTCCTCTGTATAGCTACAGTGCAGAGCAGTCCAGGGGGTATGATGGGAAGTATTGTTGATTCATACGACTGGTTGTGATTCACCCGTGGCTTCAGAATCCAACACAGGTGTGTGTGTTTTTTCAGTTTACAATGGTGTATGAGAGCAAATGCCATGTGGTGTTTAAAGTGTGGCACTTAAACAGTGGAGAAGACCAAGGCTCAAATCTCTGCTCATCTGCAAAGCTTCCGGGCTAACCCTGAGCTATCCACTCTCTCTCAGCCTAAGCTACATCACAGGGTTGTTGTGAGGAGAAAAGTCTGGGTAGGGGGGAAATCCACATATGCTGAGCCCCCCTGGAGGAAGGATAATACATAAATGTTATTCAAACCTGTGTCATTTTCGTTGGGGGGGGGAGGTAATGCACAACCTCTTTTGGGCCAATGCGAAAGTGGACATCATACCTACAAAGCGATGTCCTTTTAGTCATAGAATCATAGAATCATAGAATAGCAGAGTTGGAAGGGGCCTACAAGGCCATTGAGTCCAACCCCCTGCTCAATGCAGGAATCCACCCTAAAGCATCCCTGACAGATGCTTGTCCAGCTGCCTCTTGAAGGCCTCTAGTGTGGGAGAGCCCACAACCTACCTAGGTAACTGATTCCATTGTCGTACTGCTCTAACAGTCAAGAAGTTTTTCCTGATGTCCATCTGGAATCTGGCTTCGTGTAACTTGAGCCCGTTATTCCGTGTCCTGCACTCTGGGACGATCGAGAAGAGATCCTGGCCCTCCTCTGTGTGACAACCTTTTAAGTATTTGAAGAGTGCTATCATGTCTCCCCTCAATCTTCTCTTCTCCAGGCTAAACATGCCCAGTTCTTTCAGTCTCTCTTCATAGGGTTTTGTTTCCAGACCCCTGATCATCCTGGCTGCCCTCCTCTGAACATGCTCCAGCTTGTCTGCGTCCTTCTTGAATTGTGGAGCCCAGAACTGGATGCAATACTCTAGATGAGGCCTAACCAGGGCTGAATAGAGAGGAACCAGTACCTCACGGGATTTGGAAGCTATACTTCTATTAATGCAGCCCCAAATAGCATTTGCCTTTCTTGCAGCCATATCTCACTGTTGGCTCATATTCAGCTTGTGACCTACAACAATTCCAAGATCCTTCTCGTTTATAGTATTGCTGAGCCAAGTATCCCCCATCTTGTAACTGTGCCTTTGGTTTCTATTTCCTAAATGTAGAACTTGGCATTTATCCCTATTAAATTTCATCTCCATCCTCAGTGGGTACATCAGTCATCTCCATCCTCAGTGGGTAGTACATTGCTTTTAGCTGAGCCACAAGGACATTAATAGAGTGGGTTTCCTTTTCAGTGCCCCGATATTTCCCAAAGCACAAGTCACGCAAGGTTTAAAGGGGGAGGTAGCCAAGCTACCTAATTCAGCCCCGTAACTCAGATGCCATTTGGATTCCAAACGGGGTGCTCGTGGTCCGTAGGAGAGATCCATGTCCTAGAGACTCCATGGACCAAAGAGAGGAGGGCATGTCGCTTGATGCCTGATGTGCTCGGGCAGGTGGATGTAAAAAAATAACTGCTGTGTGAGAATCATGAAATCTCATTAAGTGAGCAGTCGCAAACCAAATCCTTCTACAATCTTTTAAAAAGCAATTTGCTGTAAGAAGCATCAACTGAGGCTGCAGAGAGCCCTGTTCATAATGTGAAGAAACAGAAAAGGTTAAATCTCTGAACTGCTCTGTTTGATTGAAGAGGAGGAGGCTGAGGGGGTGAGTGGCACAGTTTATGATGATATAAAACAGATCCCAGCTGTTGTCAGGTGCCGCTCTGTATTGGCAGGTAACACCTCTGCCGAAGTTCTGCACTGGTTGTCCGTCTGCTATCGGCCCAGGTTGAACATTCTTGTACTGGTCTACAAAGCCCTGGGAAATTTGAGACCAGGAAATTTGGCACATCTCCCTTCTCATCATGCCTGACCAATGAGGTGCACCTGGTGTTGCCACATGGGTCAGAGGTCCACTTGGAAACCACCAGGAGTACAGCCCTAAAAGTGCAATCCTACACATGTTTAGACAGGAAAAAAGGCCTACAACTCCCAGCAAGCCATTCAAGAAAAAGCCATAAGAGCCCAGGGGCCTTGAAGCTGCCCACCCACAGGTAGCACCAGGACAGCAGACAGAGCAGGCCCACAGGTCACGTGGTCTCAGCGTCACTGTGATATGTATTGCATATCTGATTAAATTGTTGAAATTACTTCCTAATTGGCATCTACACATATACATTAGCACATGTACATTTTATGCAAACCTATGCCTTATTTTTGGCAATCCATTTCCTCATTTTGTGGTGTTGTGTAAGTGACCTATGGTCTTAACTTTTTGGCTCGGAGCTCTTAATAGCTACGCTATACGGGTTTTCACCTTTAAAGACTTTCTCATTAAAACCAAAATTCAGAACAAAGCAACTGCATCAATTAAAGGGAGAAACACTAGGGATTTTTTTTAATTTTTTGGCAGTTCACCATTCTTCCCTATCATTTTTAGGAATTTTTGAATCTATTGTTCATTTCCTAAACCTATATATAAATTTATCCTTGCTCAGACACCTGTCAGTTTCTTTCCGATAGGTGATGGATTTCTGACTAGAAATGGCATAGAGGTATTATCCAGTTCAGTGGAGAACAGACAGCTTTGTTTCCCTGTAACGACTTCCTCCCAATTTATTCATGCTAATAGCTGACAAATGCTTGCACACCTCAGGGAAATGCCAGCAAACTTAACTTTGATAGCATGCCTTCCTGATGAAATCTTTCTGCTACCTATCACCACAAGATGTTTTGGGCTTGTTAGCAGTCAGAGTAGCTGTAATGTGTAGACATTAAAGACTTTTAATGACTTTTCTTCTCAAGTATGACTGCATATCATACAGCCTATTGCCCGTTATCTTCTCACAGGGCACATTTTCAGTGTTTTCGAATTCTTCCTTTAAAACAAGAAGGGGGAAAAGGTGGTAGGGAAATGTAACAAAAGTTATTGTCTTATTATTTTTTATTGAATTTTCAAAAAATTGGATTGTAATGATAACAAATAATTACAACCTGTTTCCTTAAGGATTCTTTTCTCAATATTACACAAAAGTGGAAATCTGTAACCAAAGGGACATCTCAAGAAACCGTTTGAACAGAAAATTAGCAAATAAACACACACACATGTAGCAAATAAATAACAAAGAGGGCAATCCTATGCATGTTTAGCCAGAAAGGGGAAAAAAAAACAGTCCTAAAACTCCCAGCGTTCCACAGCCAGCTATGCTGGGGGAGTTGTAGGGCTTATTTGCTGTCTAAACATGCACAGGAATGTGCCCTAAGAGAGAAAAGAAGGGGAATCCTAACAACCTGAAGTTATACATGCATGCTTCCTGCTGAGTTCAATGGGACTTCCAGGTAAATGTGTATAGCTGTCTTCCCTCCCACCCTGGTGCCATCCAAATAATAATAATAATAATAATAATAATAATAATAATAATAATAATAATAATAATAATAATAATTCTGCACTGCTGATTTTATCCTGGTTGTGCTTTTACCCTATTTCTTCAATTCTAAGACACACTTTTCCCCCATATAAACATCTCTAAAAATGGGGTGCGTCTTAGAATCGCAGGTGTGTCTTCGGGTTTTGTTTTTTTTCTGTTGATGGTACTGAAATTAGTGTGCGTCTTACAATCGATGGCGTCTTACAATCAAAGAAATACGGTATATTGTATTTTATATTATGGTTTTATACTGTTGTTTTATACTTTGAATGGTCTTCAGCTATTGGGCGGTATAGAAATGAAATAAATAAATAAATAGTAGTAGTAGTAGTAGTATTTATTACCTGCCTCTCCCTCTGGATCGAGGCGGGGGAACACCACCAAACACAATATAATACATTTTGGACTATAGTTCCCACACTCCCGCACCATTGACTATGCGGGCAAGGTCTGATGGGAGTTGCAGTACAAAACACCTGAAGGGCACCAGGTTGGAGAAAGCTTTAAGCCCCTAATCCTCTGTGTCGACTCTCATTCCTTCATTTTATCCTCCACCCACCCCTTTCAACAGCAACCGGTTGATAAGCCTGATTGCCTTCACTCAACCAACAACGTCTCTCCTAGTAATTATGGGATGTCTCTTCCCCCCCCCTCCTTTTCTTCCCACCTCCAATGCAACAGACACCTTTATGCGTAAGGACGCAAAAGAGGCAAACGAGGTTGCGTCAATACGTCGCCGGAACCTGGGTGCTTTGGGAGCCGGTTTCCACACGGGCGGCTTTCAGGGACGGACCTTCGCGCATGCTCAGAATTGACCCTTTGGGGGAAATGGAGGGGAAATAGGAGGAGGAAAAGTGTAAAGTGATGTTTGGGGCTGGTTCAGTTCCCTCGTTCTGCTTTCCCCTCGAGTAGACCTCTGGCTGTGGGGAGGGAGGCAGTATGTACACAGCGGGGACGGAAAGCTTCCTGCGCCAGGCCAGGTAGGAGTGTTAGACAAATAGCTGGTTCTTTCTTCCTAGGTTCTTTCTTACTCTGTACAGCACCATGTGCATTGATGGTGCTATATAAATAATAATAATAATAATAATAATAATAATAATAATAATAATAATAATAATAATAGGGGTGGATCCCATAGAAAGGCACAGACCTCCAAGGAGGGTGTAAGAGATTTATTGAGAGTTGCAACTTTGGTGCGAAGAGCAATAAAAACAGTTTGGACCCTGTTTACAGAAAGCATAACATTTTTATACTTCTAGCTAGTATCTCCCTTCCTTCCCCCCCCCCAACTCCTCCTCTTTATTTCAGTTGGTTTGAGCTAGGTGCATTTTACTAATTGGATTGATTAACTGCTTTGACAGGGTCTCTGATATAATACAACTTTGGAATGCTTGTTAGCAGCTCTAGATAAGGTACTAGGCTATATCCTGTTCCTTTGAAAGTGCATTCTGCTTAACTTGGCTCCAACTACTTTGAAGATGCAGCTAAGAGAAAAACAGCAGAAGGTTACAAATAGGGCATACCCATCATGCACAGCAATCATTTTTTAAAATGGAGTCACTTTTGCTAACAGGAGGAAGATGATGATGGTGGTGGTGGTAAACATCTATATGAAAAGGAGGACCAGGGCTCCTGTATCTTTAACAGTTGTATAGAAAAGGGAATTTCAGATGGTGCCGTTTGTATGCATGCAGCACCTGTTGAAATTCCCCCTTTATCACAACAGTTAAAGCTGCAGGAGCCCTGCCCTCTTTTGTATCTGGTCAATAGGGCAGAGTTCCTGCAGCTTTAATTGTGGTGATGAAGAGGGAATTTCACCAGGTACTTCATGCGTACAAGTGACATCTGCTGAAATTCTGTTTTCTATACAGCTGTTAAAGATACAGGAGCCCTGTCCTCCTTTCCATAGGGTCGCCCTATTATTATAATATATAAGATTTTCTTCCCAACTCCTTTTTGGCAGGTGCTGAAGAGGGAGGTGGCCAGGAAGGAAGGAAGGAAGGAAGGAAATAAATTGGAACTGATGCTTGCTGAGTAAAAAGGTCACGAGAGAATTGCACACTTGTGTTTTTGTTTTTTAAACACTTAGGCTGCAATTCTGTATCCATTTATTTATTTACATTTCTATACCATCCAGTAGCTGATACTCTCAGGGAGATTCACAACGATTAAAAACATAGCATTCAACACGATAACGTACACCATCAAACTTAAAAGCTACATTATAAAATACAAGTAATAACCAAATAAAACCTAGCAACAGCGCAAAGATTTAACAGATTTGAAACAACAGAAAGTGAAAGACTAAAATGGCTGGGAAAATAGGATGGTCTTCACTTGGTGCTAGAAAAAACACAATGTAGGTGCTAAGCCAGTCTCTTTGGGAAGCTCATTCCATAACTGAGGTGCCACAACAGAAAAGGCCCTCATCTTAGTAGCCTTCGGCAGGGGGATCCTGGAGAAGGATCACTTCTATGGGAGGAAGCCCCAGTGAACTCCATGGGACTAACTTCTGAGTAGGCGTCTATAGGATTGCAATGATGATTCTCAGAGTTTGCTTACTGTGCAGTAATAATACCAAAGTGTTCAAAATGGTCACAAGCTCACCGAGATGTAACCTCTGATTGGCCCAATCAAAGGTTATTTCATGATATGTGAACCCAGACTTAATGGGTTAATCATGGGTTAAACAACCCACAGTAACCATATGATCCACTTCTTAATTAACCTATAATTTGCTGCCATTATGTACAAATGGTCTTTGTGAGTGTACACACACACTCACACCCAGCTGAAGATAATAAAAGCTTAAGCCACAATATTTATTATTAATCTTTAAATGACACAAGACACTCTTGTGTTTGCTGTAACAAGCTAAGATGGCTGCACTTCCATAATTAGAGGTTTGTAGGTTTCAACTGATGTTGGAAAGATCCTAGGTTTAAGATAATTTCCATTATTGTATTTCTTACATTATATTTCTCAACATTTGGCTTCCAATTCCTATTTCCCCCACTTTTTTCTTTCTTTTTTGTGCTGTGTTGCTGGAAGCACTAATAATTTCAGGACCTTAATTTTCTCTTGGGGTGTATGGTGTATCAAATTTACATTGATGGATCTTTAAAAATAAATTGGTGTGCCCCCACCCCAATCCTAATCTTTTCACTGAGAAGCTTGGAGATCCCCTTTGCCAAGGTACCTTCAAAATTAAGATCTGATAGGCTTTTTTATATTGCCCCCTCACTGGTGGGCTTTCATAACTGAATTTTAAGACTATAACTTGTCCTGAGTCTGACCACTGATTCATCTAGTCCAGTGCTATCTGTTCTGGTTGATAGTGTATCTTCAGAGCTGCTGGCAAAGTCTTTCCTAACCCTGCTACTTGAAATCCATTGAGTGGAACTGCCAGGGATTGGAGCCTTATATATACAAACCATGTACTTTGCCATGGAGCCAGTGACAAAAGAACTTGTTGTGGGTGGTTGGCAAAGGTCCAACTTGGAATTCTCCACAAATTTGGGGTTTCTTGAGTATTCCTCTTTCCTTTCAGGGAGATCCAGGATGATGAACTGAAAAAATTCACCTCTCGAATCAAGGGCTACCTCCAAAATCAAGACTTGGGGACCGAAACTATTGCTTGCTTGCAAAGGCTCTTCCTTATTGTCTCAGCCACCAAATATGGTCGGAAGTGAGTGAAAACAAAAATGCGGACCTGGTCGGGTCCAAGAAGATGCTGGTGTTATTTTTATGGCTCAGTTAACAAAATGGCATGGGTGATTCTACAAAGATGCAATGTGTAATGGGCTTGTTTCCTTTTAGGTTATAGATACTAGATTTCTTGGCTTTAGAAAAAAAATCTTCCATCTTTTTTTTAAGCAGAAGGCTTTGTGGGCATATGGGCAAAGTATGTTAACGTGAATGTTTCTGCACTTACAAAATATGAAGTACGTATGATGGAGCTTTTAAAGGGTCTGCCCACCCTTTTCAGTGAATTCAGTCGTTATTCTTAAAATTGAAATAATGTGAGTTTGTGGGTTCCTGGTCAACAGCTGGTTGGTCACTGTGAATAGAATGCTGGACTAGAATTGCTTGTTTTTCCTCCTAAACCTTCTCCTCATCTCTCATTCTCTCTTACTGTCAATGATGTTACGCTTACTCCGGTCAAGGAAGCTCGTAGCCTTGGCTTTATATTTGACTCCTCGCTCTCCTTTATTCCTCATATTGAGGCAGTAGCTAAATCTTGTCGTTTTTTCCTGTATAATATTGCCAGGATTCGATCATTTTTGTCTGTCTCTTCTGCCAAGATGCTTGTTCATGCATTGGTTATTTCTCGGTTGGACTACTGCAACCTTCTTCTCTCTGGCCTTCCTTCTTCTCACATCAGTCCATTGGTTTCTGTCCACCACGCTGCCGCTAAGATCATCTTCCTGGCTCGCCGCTCTGACCATGTAACTCCACTTCTGAATTCTCTTCATTGGCTTCCAGTTCACTTCAGAATCCAATATAAACTTCTCCTGTTAACCTTCAAAGCTTTTCACGGTCTAGCTCCTTCCTATCTCTCCTCTCTCATCTCACACTATTGCCCCGCTCGTGCTCTTCGCTCCTCTGATGCCATGTTTCTCGCCTGCCCAAGGGCCTCTACTTCCCTTGCTCGGCTTCGTCCATTCTCTTCTGCTGCCCCTTATGCCTGGAACGCTCTTCCAGAACATTTGAGAACTACAAGTTCAACCGCAGCTTTTAAAGCTCAGCTAAAAACTTTTCTTTTTCCTAAAGCTTTTAAAACTTGATGTTGTGCAGACTTTATACTGTTAGTTTTACCCTACCCTGTGCCTGCTTACCCTACCCTGTGCCTGTTTGCATTCTCTTCCCCTCCTTATTGTTTTACTATGATTTTATTAGATTGTAAGCCTATGCGGCAGGGCCTTGCTATTTACTGTTTTACTCTGTACAGCACCATGTACATTGATGGTGCTATATAAATAATAATAATAATAATAATAATAATAATAATAATAATAATAATAATAATAGATGGACCCTTGGGATCCTGCTGATGACTGTGATGACTTTTTGCAGGTTGGACAACAAATTTGTGGAACTTCTGCAAGCAGTGCTGCATTTACCAAAGTCCCCTGAGCAGGTCCAGGTCCTTTGTGCTGCCATCTTAAGAGAGATGTCTCCTTGTCACGATTTATCTCTGTCTTGGGATAACATCCAGGACACCAAGCTCTTGAGTCTAGCATTCTCCATTGCGCTAGCCCAAGTAAGTGAGCTGTATTCTTGGAACGCCTGTAGCTCGAGTCTTTCTTTTTCTGGTTTCCTTTCTGTTATGGCCCATTACACGCTTAGAATTCGTACACAGGGAAGCCACTGTTGAATGACTTTCCTTCTTGGCGGGATTTTTTGAAAGGCTCCCCCATGTGGTGAAATCTAGTATTTACCAGATTCTGGAGATCCACTGAAAACTAAAGGGCCCTTTACACATTAAACCTGGTTTGCATATCTTGGCCAATTCTTGGGCTGTTTAACCCAGGAATTGATGGAGCCACATGACAGTGAGCGAGTGCTCTACCTCCTGCATGCTCAGAACTTCCGCTCAACTGTAATCAACAACCCAGAAATGCCCCCATTCCTGGATTGTTACTGTGAAATCCAAACCTAGAAACTCTGCTGTTTAAGGGGGTTAAATATCCCCGAGTTAACTGAAGAATTATCCATGGTTTGTTATTAGGTTAACTTTGGGTTGTTTAACTCCGAAACAACCTAGAGTTCTGAGTTTGGATGTTCACGATAACAAGCCAGGAATGGGGCACTCCTGGGTTGTTGACAAAAAGCAGAATTGCCGTGATGTCCAAACTGGCTCATTAGGTATTTTTTAGGTGTACACACAGGCTGTAAAATACATTGCCGGAACTCAAATGACTTCCTGGTAAGCTTCGTAGAGTTCTGATCTTGGGTGTTCACCTGTTTGCTTTAATCCCAAGGGCAATAAAAAGACGGACATAGAAGCTGTGGGGCAGCGTGTGGTGAAAGTCCTGGAAGGCAGACTTCCTGAAGGTCAGAATGCCCGGCACCTTCTCCCCCTCCTGTCAAAGGCCATCAGTCTTGCACCGACGAGCCTCAACGAAGGTAAATTGAAGAATCCTCAAGGCCGGTAGAAAGGTGCACGTGGGGATTCTTAAGAGGCCCTGGGGACTCTGGAGATTTTAGACTGATGCGCACAGCTTTTTTAGTCCTGCTAGGCCTCGTGTGGCGCAGAGCGGTAAAGCAGCAGTTTCTGCAGCTGAAACTCTCCCCACGGCCTGAGTTCAATCCCAGCGGAAGCTGGTTTCAGGCAGCCGGCTCAGGTTGATTCAGCCTTCCATCCCCCCGAGGTCGGTAAAATGAGTACCCAGCTAGCTGGGGGAAAGGTAATAACGGCCGGGGAAGGCAACGGCAAACCACCCCGCTATAAGGCCTGCCAAGAAAACGTCAGCGAAAGCTGGCGTCCCTCCAAGAGTCAGTAATGACTCAGTGCTTGCACGAGAGGTTCCTTTCCTTTCCTAGGCCACGTATGTGTGTGAGTGCGCAGACCCTCCCCCACTCACACCGATGTAGCGATGAACTTTGAAGCTCAGGCACTTGTCATGATCTGCAAGGAGAGTTCCAAACTTCAAGCAGCTGCGTTGATCCATATCAACGTACCAACCATCTCCACCAGGAGCAGGTCTTTTGTAAAGCGAATGGATCTTCATTGCCCATTCAGAACCAAGATGCCCCCAAATACTTTGCGTTACAGCAAGGAGCAACGTGTCGTTGCTGGGGAAATCCATTCCCTGCCCCCCAGCTACAGGCCAGGTGGAAGAGAGCCAGGCAGAGGAGCAGGGCCCAGGTCTTGCAGGATTCACAGATGGATGTTCTCTTTGATGTCTTCCTGACTGCTTTGGATCCGTAGATCAGATCAATCTGCTCAGCAAAAGGATGGTGGACTGGCTCAGGTACGCCAGTGTCCAGCAAGGAGTTCCCCAATCCTCAGGAGGCTTCTTCAACCCCAGAGCAAGACAGGTGCGGAACTGCAGTCACAGGGGCTGAGACCCAGGCGGGTTTTTATTTATTATTCTAAAAAAGACATGACACACAAGGAAAAGGGGATGGGGAGGGAAGAGGGAGAAAATAAAAAGAAATTAAGGAGACTGTTCAGGCTGGTGGGAAGGCCTTGCTCCGTCCTCTGATCTCCCAATGGAGGGGCAGATCAACAGCTCCTTCTTCTTCCTCGCAGGGTGAAGATGACAGTTAGCCCTGTGGGGCGGGGGGTGTCCAACTGAAGCAGGCTTCGATGGTTTCTGCCTGCTCCAGTCTCCCTCGCTTCTTCTTCCCTACAGGGTGAAGAAGACAGTTATCCCTGGGGGGCCAGGGAGATCAAAATTTGGGTGGGTGTATGCGACTATCACACACACACACACACACACACACACACACACACACGGTTAGCTCTAGGTGACTGAGGAAGCAGGACTTCCCATTTTGGGTGACAATCTGTCCATTTCTCCCTCGTTAATATTTGGGCACTTTCTTTGCCACATTGATCCACATTCCAAGAGGGAAAATAAAGCATCCAGAACGAATGATGATACTAGATTTAAATATCTAGTAGATTTCAGCAGAACAAAGGGAAAGAACAAAATAAGTCGACGTGATTAAATGTATCAATTTCAGTGAACACATTCGAAATTGTAAAATGTATACGTGTATATATGAATGAAAAGATCGCTTTCTAAAACATAGAAGAGATTGTACATAAGCTTCAACAAAGGTCGATCAAATTTCCATGTATGTATCCATCCGCGAGTGAGGCCTAAATGGTGAAAGCGATATTAAGTCCTCAATCCATTGCAATATAGGAAGTGAGGATTTATCCTTCCAGTGTTGTAATATCAGTCTTTCAACTAAAAGGACACGGAGAATCCATTTGTGCTGACCGCGCATTAACTTCCAGGAATGACGCAGATAATTTAAAAGGACATGTACATCAATAAATATTAAAGAGTATTCCAATGCAAAGTTTACTCGTATAATAACTCCCCCCCCAAAGTGTTGCAGTCCATTTTGATGTGCATTTGCCCCACCAATTGCCTGTATTCAGCAACGAGAGGTGTTTTTCTCCTTGATCGTGGCCTGCCTAGAGGCGTCCGGTTAGTCCCGGTGTGAATTAGGCTGCTGGGCTGGAAGGAGCTTCAGTCTGATCCAGCAGTCCTCTCCTTACGTTCTTACGCCTGACGCTGATGCTGTTGTGGGCATCCTAGAGTAAAAGACTCCCTGCGTTTAAACCTGGACTGGGGGGATGCTGCTTCTTGGCTTTCAGCGGTACAAGTTGTGACTCGGAAAATTCCGCAGCCTGATGGGCCTCTCCGCCTCCCCGCAGCCTGGTCCCATCACAGAAGTGGACGGCACGGCCGCCACCGACTTCTTTACCGTGCTCTCCGTCGGCCAGTACTACACAGAGGACCAGTGGCTCAACATGCAGGCGTTCTCTATGCTGCAGAAGTGGCTTCTGTGTTACGGAAGCGATGGAGCAGCCAGCCCAAATTCAGGTGAGGGTGGTTTTTTTTCCCTCGCTAACCCACGCTCAGTGGGTTGTTTTGAACCGTGGGTTGTTTGTCGAACAGTGGTTTAGCATGTTGTCCGAACACGGCCAAGGTGGCTCGTTAACCACGCAAGGGTGGCTTATTTTTCTCGAACAGGCCACCTTGAGAACCTTGCTGGGTTGTTCAGGGTGGTTAACAAGCCGCACTGCATGGTTAACAACCCCCACCCCCACCCACCCCCGGCTGCATTCAGACGGCATGATAGCCTACCCTGCGAAAAACGTGCTGCATTCATAGAATCATAGAATAGCAGAGTTGGAAGGGGCCTACAAGGCCATCGAGTCCAACCCCCTGCTCAATGCAGGAATCCACCCTAAAGCATCCCTGACAGATGGTTGTCCAGCTGCCTCTTGAAGGCCTCTAGTGTGGGAGAGCCCACAACCTCCCTAGGTCACTGATGCTAACAAGACGCTAACTCATGGTTCAGAACAACCCACACTCAACCACTGAGCGTGGGTCAGTGTGCTGAGCGAACAGCCCTGCAGGGGGTGGGTTGGATCAGCTCCCCTGAGGTCGGATATTTTTTTTTACCATATTGTGGTGTTTTTGGTAGCGTTGGTGGAGCTATATGAGGGTGAACTGCTTTGAATTCAGAAGGAACGTGTCTCCCACCCGTCAGAGGTTTGGGAAACCTGGCTTGTTCTGCCTGTCCCATCTCTCCCCCCCCCTCTCTTTCCTTTCAGATGACAAGTCGGAGGTGGACGGCTCGATCGTGTCCATGGTCTCCGTCACCTCCACCTCCAGTCGTCTGCTTCCTCCGAAGGAGCGCTTGAGGGAGAAGGCCTTTGAGTACTGCCAGCGCCTTATAGAGCAGAGTAACCGCCGTGAGTCTTCGAGTAATTTATTTGGGGGTCTGGGGGAACCGGCCTGTCTTTCTGCAAAGGATGGTAGGAATTTGGGGTGGTTGCATTCTCTTTGACCCCTTCCCTCTCCCATATTTATAGCTTTTCCCTCACCGCAACGTGCACGGCCAGCTAGCAACATTCCTGACCCTTGGCCACGCTTGATGGGAATTGAAGTTCAAAACGTCTGGAGGGCACCAGGCTGGGGACATCTGGCTTAAAGCGACGAGGAGACAAGCCCGTTTTTAGGCTGCTGGCAAGGATGCCGTTTGTGCAGGAAAAGAACTTGGTCAGCCTTCCCCGACCCGGTGCCTTGCAGATGTGTTCGGCTGCAACTCCCAGTTTCAGATGTGGAAATGGACACCACAACTACTTGTTGAAAGTTACACTGGGGTCCTAAGAAGCTGAGCCAGACCATGGCGTCATCTAGTCCAGTACTGTTGACACTGGCTGGCAGGATTTCAGACAGGATTCTTTCCTAACTCTTTCTGGAGACGCCGGGGATTGAACCTGCGACCCTCGGCATGCAAAGCAGGGCCTCTCCCACCTGAGCTATGCCTCCTCCCCTCATAGATGATCGATTGGGGGATAGTCTGTTGGGGGCTGCATGCTGGCAGGCGATGGATCGGAGCCAAAAGTGGGCATCGCTTGCAACACCGCGGTGTATCTCTCCGCCATCTCCGAGGGCCGCGTGAAACCAGGCGGAGGGCCAGGTGTGGCCTCTGGGCCGAGGGTTCCCCACCCCAGCCGTAAAGAGTCTGAGTTCGATTTGTTTTGTCTGCCAGGCGCTCTGAAGAAAGTGGACGGGGAGCTGCAAAAAGCTGTAAGTATTGGCAGAGGGGAAGCTGTCTTAGGATTTAGCCGGAGTTTGGAGCCGTCCTGGGAGCTCCTGACAAGGCGTTCTCTCCCTTTCCCGCGCAGTGCCTCCTCGAAGCCATCACGGTCATGGACATTATTTGCAGGCAGGACTCCTCCTACGTCTACCGCTCGCTCTCCTGCCTGACCAACTTGCACGGCCGGATCAGCGGAGACCTTTCCTACGCCAGGGTGCTGCTACCCATTGCCCAGTTCTTCTTGAATCACAGTAAGGAGAGGTCCCTGGCGTCCCACTTCCCCAGCACAAGGCCTTCTTCCTGCCTAGGCCAGGGGGTGGGGAATATCTTTAGGATGTTGGGGGAGAGAGAAGCCCCACCCTCTGCTGGAATTCAAGGAGGCTCCGCGGGCCGGACGGGGGGCCTCCGTGGGCCAGACGTTCCCCATCTCTGATCACAGCCTCGATGGATGACGCTATGCGACCCAGCAGCGAATGGTCCAACTACTGGACCATCTTCTGGTGGACCTGAAGCTGCTGAATGTGCCTTTGAGTTATTTCTTAGTCCACGTATCTGTGCTCTGTCCCCCGCCACCCAGGCGAGACGGCAGCCGTGGACTCCGAAGCGGTTTACAAGCACCTGTTCACCAAAGTCCCCGCCCAGCTTTTCCACAACCCGATGCTGGCCTACGAGTTCGTCCAGTTCTGTCGGCGCAACGTTCTGTTCTTCACCGAGAACCTCGGCATCTTCCGGCAGAACACCCCAAACCTGTTCAAGGTACGGTGCGCCGAGGCTGGGTTGGGCCGTGCCACAGCTCTGTGTGAGAGTCCTGGAGGGAGTCCCTGGCCCAAGAGGCCACTTGTGCGGCCACCGGGAGTAGGGGAGCGCCGGGCTCCTCTGCCTTGCGTGGTTTGTGGCTTTGGAGGACTCTCCCAGGCAGCATTTCCCCAGCCTAAATGTGCTTCGGTGCTTGAAGGAGCGTATAAGAAGAGCAGAGTTGGATCAGACGAAAGGCTTACTGGTCCAGCATTCTGTTCTCACAGTGGGCAAGCCCACAAGTAGGAGAGGAGCACAGCAGCACCCATCGTCCCCAGCAACTGCCATGCGGAGGCATCCTGCTTCTGATAACAACAACAACAACAATAAATTTATTTCTTACCCGCCTCTCCATTTTTATCGAGGCGGGGAACAACAGAAAACGGTAAAATACGTAAAACTGAATTAAAACATAATATACATTGTTAAAACATCCTAAAAAAAAAGTCTTAAAAGCATCCTAAAATTCCACTGGATAGGCCTGCCAGAAGAGATCAGTCTTTATAGCTTTCTTCTGCTGCTCCCAGACTGTGGAATAGCCTGCTGGAAGAGACTCTGTCAGCTTGACAGTCTTTTAGCATTCAAGAAATCTATCAAGACTGATCTCTTCTTGCAGGCCTATCCAGTAGAATTTTAGGATATTTTTAGTATGTTTTTAAGATGCTTTTAGGACATTTTTAAACAGTGTATGCCATGTTTTTAATCAGTATTTTGTGTATTTTATGCTTCTTGTTCCCTGCCTCGATCCAATCGGAGAGGCGGGTAAGAAATAAATTATGATGATGATTGATTGATTGCTAGTAGACTGTTAAGTTGACGAGTCTCCTCCGGCAGGCCATTCCACAGTCTGGGAGCAGCAGAAGAGAAGGTCCTCTGGGTAACAGTTGTTAATCTAGTTTTTGCCGGAGGTGGCATTTGCCATTGTGACTAGTAGCCCTTATCTTCTGTGAAGACGACATGAGCAAGTGCCTTATATTGGGCCTAGTTCAGACAACACTTCAGGCTCTGCGGTTAGTGAAACTGTGGTTCTCTGGGACTAACCACAAGCCGTGCTGCCGCACGCAACACTTTAAGCCACGGTTAGAGCCGCTAACCCTGCTGCCGACGGTCCGAGCGGGGTTAGCGAGTGAGCAGGGTTCAGCAAAACCATTCACACTGGACCCCTTAAATCCTGCTGCTTAACCGAAAGCCTTAACCGGCAGGGTTTAAGGTGTCTTCTGAACAGGCCCAAGGAATCCAACCCTAGCCCAGTATTGTCGGCACTGACTGGCAGCAATGGCTCTCCAGGGATTCAGGCAGGGATTTTTCCACCCCTCCGTGGAGATGCTGGTGGGGATCGAACCGAGGACCTTCTGCATGCAAAGTGGGGGCTCTATCCCGGCTGGGCCCCGGCTTCCTAGCTTTCCACCTTCAGGGAAACGTTTACCCACTTCTGCCATGGGACCCCTGCCCTGGGTGGCCTTTTCTAGGGCACGTGACTTAAGTGAGGAGTGGAGAACCTGTTGCACCTCGCTGTTGCTGTGTTTGAAATGAGACTGTCGCCTAGAACCAAGCCGATAGTCCACTGGGGCTGTGCTCTGCAGCGGAAAATCAGTATCGATGAAGAAGTTGCCTTTCAGGGAAGTATGGCTGGCCTTCCCCCGTGGGAAGCCCAGAGCTCCCCGGAACCCGGTTCAGCTCACCTTTCCCATCCTGATGCCCTCCAGATGTGGGAAAGGCCTCTGCGTATGGCTAAGGATGGGCGAGACGTCTTTGGAATTGGGTTCTTTTCCTTCATAAGAACTTAACCGAAATAAACTGGGAAGGAAACTTGAGAGGTTGGAAAGGTTTGAAGGTGGTACAAACCCCAGCTGACCGATTCATCCATCTAAGCCGGGGCTTTTGAGTGCTTAGCTCTTGAAAATCTGGATTTGCCTCCCTGCGGATTCAGCCATGTTCATGACGAGTTCCTCATCCTGAACGGCTTCACGGCAGGCAGGTAAAACGCGGCCCTCTCCACCCTGGGAATGGCTGCCCTGTTGGATTTGGCCGACGCAGACGGACGAGAATTCGGTTTTGGTTCGTTTTTGATGAGGTTTTGCAAATGTCTTTGCACGCGAGACGGAAAGAGCTTGAGATTTCAAAATTTCAAATGTGGGAGAATGCGAAACTGAGATGGTTCCCCCGTCCCTGCTTGTGACCTTGGAGAACCACTGCCGTTGGGCCGCCCTGGCTGGGGATAGTGGGAGTTGGAGTCCAACGCAGCTGGAAGCTACCAGCTTGGAGAAAGCGGGTCTAGACAGTGCTGTAGGCAGGCCAATCGCCAGACTCAGAATAACGCAGCATCTTAAGGGGAGGAGCCGGGTGTCCTCGGACCAGCTCTGCCTTCCGCCCACGATGCGAGACCCTTCTTGGGAGACACGGGGAGGGCGATCGCAGCCATTGCAGGTCATCTCGCTTCCCTTTTCAGTTCCTGGCATGGAACAGCCCGGCCCTCATCGCCGAGTATATGGACCTTTTACCAGCCCTGCTCAGTGCCGACACCGCCGTGGAAATCTTTCACTTGCTGCTCGACCTGCCTTGCTTAGCGGCTGCTCTGGAGGTCCAGCTGAGGTAACACCCGCCCTTCGCCACGCGGTGGGCAACGCCATTGCTTTTGGACTACAGCTCCTGCCACTCCAGCTGACACGGCACGGATCGGGTAGCAGAGGCAGAGGAAGTGAAGGGGCGGGGAAAACAGCCTGTTCTTTTGGGGGGCCTTCTGACCTCTTAAGCGGAGCGGTTCATTTGTTGTTAAAATAGGAACGCTTTCTTTTGAGGTCTAGACCAGGGATTAGTGCAGGGGTGTCGAACCCCTGGCAGCCCCCGAGGGCTGGATTCGCTTTCAGAGAATAGAATCATAGAATAGCAGAGTTGGAAGGGGCCTACAAGGCCATCGAGTCCAACCCCCTGCTCAATGCAGGAATCCACCCTAAAGCATCCCCGACAGATGCTTGTCCAGCTGCCTCTTGAAGGCCTCTAGTGTGGGAGAGCCCACGACCTTCCTAGGTAACTGATTCCATTGTCGCACTGCTCTAACAGTCAGGAAGTTTTTCCTGATGTCCAGCCGGAATCTGGCTTCCTGTCACTTGAGCCCATTATTCCGTGTCCTGCACTCTGGGACGATCGAGAAGAGATCTTGGCCCTCCTCTGTGTGACAACCTTTTAAGTATTTGAAGAGTGCTCTCATGTCTCCCCTCAATCTTCTCTTCTCCAGGCTAAACATGCCCAGTTCTTTGTCTCTCTTCATAGGGCTTTGTTTCCAGACCCCTGATCATCCTGGTTGCCCTCTTCTGAACACGCTCCAGCTTGTCTTCGTCCTTCTTGAATTGTGGAGCCCAGAACTGGACGCAATACTCTAGATGAGGCCTAACCAGGGCCCAATAGAGAGGAACCAGGACCTCCCATGACTTGGAAGCTCTACTTCTATTAATGCAGCCCAAAATAGCATTGGCCTTTCTTGCTCTCGGCCGTGTGACAGTGGTGGGCGTGGCCGAAGGCCAAAGGGGCGTGGTCAAAATAACTAGTGTGGTGCAGTTTAAAGTGCTTTCCTGCCTGTTCCTAAGCACTTTGGAGAGACATTTCGGCCTTTTCCGACTGGGTATATGTGTGGGGGGGAGAGTTTGGGACCAGGAGAAGGGTGTGTGTGGCCATCCGGGGAATGCCAGAGGGCTGGATTTGGGCTTCCAGGCCTGTTGTTCTGCATCTTTAGATCAGTGGATTTCATGGCGGCAAAGATTTTCATTAGACGGGGTGAGCCAATATGCATTTACAGCAGTTGGGGTCTGGGGGCTCAAGTGTCAGTGGGGTGATACATCTGGGTTTCAGTCAGAACCAGTCAGGTGCGAGGCGTTAAAGAGTTCTCATTGGTTCTGACTGACTGTTAGAGCAGTACGGCAATGAAACCGATGGCCTAGCGAGGTTGTGGGCTCTCCCACGCTAGAGGCCTTCAAGAAGCAGCTGGACAACCATCTGTCAGGGATGCTTTAGGGTGGATTCCTGCATTGCGCAGGGGGCTGGACTCGATGGCCTTAAAGGCCCCTTCCAACTCTACTATTCCATGATTCTATGAAACCAAGAGTGGATTCCCCGCCCCACTGACAATGGAGTCCCCAGCACCCACTGATTCACAGGCTCTTAGGGCTGGGGGAAGGAGGCCGCCTGTGACCAAACCCCTTATGGGCCGTGGAAGTAAGCAAGGCTTTTGTCTGTGTGTGTCTCCCATCTGCCTCTAGGTCCGCCCTGGCTCCCATGTCTGAGCGGACTGCCTTGGACGCCACCCTGAAGCCGGCCACCTGCCTGGAAGCCCTTCGCCATCCAGAGTACCGGGGCCTCTTCCAGTACCTCCTCCGTGTCGAGTCTGCTCCCGGAGACCCTGGCAGGTAGGACGGGATCGCCAAGACAGAGTCCCCGTCTCCCTAATTTGCTTGATTTTATTGGGGAGGATTTATACTCGCCTACTGATTGACGTTCTCGAGGCAGACGACAATATCTTTAAAATGTATTATTTCATTTATTTGTTGTTAGCGTTTACATACCCCCTGGCTTGCTAAAACACCATCGAGGCATCGCACAGCAATTTAAACGAGAAGGCCTTCAAAACAAAAGAAATAAGAACCTCGAAGCCAGCGTAGCAGTATGGCATTAAAAGGACGACGGAATTTAAAAGCCAGACACTGCAATCCTAGGCACGGCTGCTCAGACGTCAGCCCTGTTGAATTCAATAGGGCTTACTCTCAGGAAGGCGTGGATCGGATTGCAACAGTGCGATATGGCTGCAAGAAAGGCAAATGCTATTTTGGGCTGCATTAATAGAAGTATAGCTTCCAAATCACGTGAGGTACTGGTTCCTCTCTATTGGGCCCTGGTTAGGCCTCATCTAGAGTATTGCGTCCAGTTCTGGGCTCCACAATTCAAGAAGGACGCAGACAAGCTGGAGCGTGTTCAGAGGAGGGCAACCAGGATGATCAGGGGTCTGGAAACAAAGCCCTATGAAGAGAGACTGAATGAACTGGGCATGTTTAGCCTGGAGAAGAGAAGATGGAGGGGAGACAGGATAGCACTCTTCAAATACTTAAAAGGTTGTCACACAGAGGAGGGCCAGGATCTCTTCTCGATCCTCCCAGAGTGCAGGACAAGGAATAACGGGCTCAAGTTACAGGAAGCCAGATTCCAGCTGGACATCAGGAAAAACTTCCTGACTGTTAGAGCAGTGTGACGGTGGAACCAGTTACCTAGGGAGGTTGTGGGCTCTCCCACACTAGAGGCATTCAAGAGGCAGCTGGACAACCCTCTGTCAGGGATGCTTTAGGGTGATTCCTGCATTGAGCAGGGGGTTGGACTCGATGGCCTTGTAGGCCCCTTCCAACTCTGCTATTCTATGATTCTATGCAGGGTAAAGAGGAGGGGTCTTTACGCCCTTTCTGAAAGCCACAAGAGGCGGGGGCCGCTTGTCGTCCTTGAGAGAGCCCATTCCACGGTTTGGGAGCGATGCAGGAGAAAGGCCTTTCGTGCGTGCCTCTGTGGGTAATGGTGCTCTCAGAGGGGCTTTTCCTGCAGCACCAAATACTCTGGCAAGTTGGCAGTGAGACAGGCGGTCCCATAGAGAGCCAGGTCCTCAGTCATTTAGGGCTTTAAAGGTATTATTATCCACCCCCTCTACAGAGAAGAGGCTGAGAGGGCCTCATCCGCCCAGTGAGTTCAAAGCAGGGAGGAGGTGTCAACAAGAGACTTCCAGCTCTTTCAGGCGTCAATTCCAGCTCGGCTACCTGGAGTCGTTAACCTTAATTTAGCCAACGAGTGAGGGATGTTTCCCAAAACCTTCAGAGAGGGGAAGAGATTGGGGAGCAGCAGCCAGGGTGCCCCCCCCCCAAAGCTGACAGCTTTTGTTGGTTTATTCCCAACAGGCTGACCCCCCTCCGCCGACTCCTGGGGTCCATGGCCAGCTACCCTCGGGTCGTGCAGTGTGCCGAGAGCGTCCCTGTCTTGCTGCAGCTCTTCTTTGGGGTGGTAGCCGAGGTAAGTCTACAGTAAATTGGGCTTACCTGTGAGTCAGGCCTGTTGAACACGTTGGAACACTTACTGCATAGTATTGCTCTGTTACGCATTTGGGGGCTTCAAACTGGCAAATGCGGTTCAGCGTAAGCAAGTGTAAAGTGAAGCACGTTGGGGCAAAAAAGTCCCGTGTGGCGCAGAGCGGTAAAGCAGCAGTTTCTGCAGCTGAAACTCTCCCCACAGCCTGAGTTCGATCCCAGCGGAAGCTGGTTCTCAGGCAGCCGGCTCGGGTCGACTCAGCCTTCCATCCTCCCAAGGTCGGTAAAATGAGTACCCAGTTAGCTGGGGGAAAGGTGATCACGGCCGGGGAAGGCAACAGCAAACCTTTTTTCCTTTCCTGGTGAAATCTCCTCTTCATCACCACAGTTAAAGCTGCAGGAGCCCTGCTCCCTTTTAAATCTGGTCACTCTAGTATAGCTCCTGCAGCTTTAACTGTGGTGATGAAGAGGGAATTTCACCAGGTTCTCCATACATACAAACGACACCTGCTGAAATTCCCTTTTCTATGCAACTGTTAAAGATACAGGAGCCCTGTCCTCCTTTTCATAGGGTCACCCTATGGTTGGCAGCTGGTTAGCTACTGCGTAAACAGAATGTTGGGCTAGATGGACCCTTGGTCTGATCCAGCAGGGCTCTTCTTATATTTGCAAACCATGGTTTGTGGTATATGTTCCCAAAGCAAACCATGGTTAAAGCAGCTTCTGTGCTTCTTCAGCCCTGCTGCTTGCAAGCTAACAGACAGTTGTCACAGGTATCGCCCGGTGACGAGCCTTCCAGATACAAGGTTTAATGCAGCAAGCTAAGCCAACGTTTCAGCGTACGTTTGGGATCTTAACTAAGGTTACAGCAATAAACCGGGGTTAGCGCCCACTGCAGTTAAGTGGTTTGTGTGCCACTGAGCCAAAACGGTGACAGAGCTGTCCTGTAGAACGTCGTCTTAGCAGTTCACGGGATGAGCCCAGGGCTTGAGATTCCGGAATAGAGGACCTTCTCCCTCCTTCTCCAGTTTGCAGATGGGGCTCTTGCGAACAAGCTGGTCTTGGCCCTGCTGGAGAGGAGCGACCGACTTTATGAGCTCCCAGCTTTCAAGGAAGAGGTGTTCAGGTGAGTTCCAAGGTGGGGAGAGACAGAGAACGTGGCAGCAGAAAATGTCACCCCCAGAACAGGGAAAGCAGCCCTAGTAGGTGGCTACCAGGAGGAGCAGGGCCTTCTCTGCTGTGGCACCCCGGCTGTGGAATGAGCTCCCTAAGGAGGTTCGCTTGGCACCTACGTTATATGCCTTTAGACGCCAGGTGAAGACCTTTTTATTCTCCCAGCATTTTAACAGTCTATAAATTTTAACTTGGTGTTTTAAATTTGTAATTTTGCATTGCTGCTGTTTTGATCTGGTTGAGCTTTTATATTGTATTTTATGTTACGGTTTTATACTGTTGTTTTATACTTTGAATGTTTTTAATTTTTGTGAACCGCCCAGAGAGCTCCGGCTATTGGGCGGTATAGAAATGTAATAAATAAATAAATAAACAAATAAATAATAGTAAATGCATCCGAACAGTGTAACTGACAGCGTGATCCGTTGTATGTCTAGTCATTCAGGCCGTGCAAACAATAGAGTAGGACACAGCGCAGCAAAAGGGTTCCAAGATTTGGAGAAAAAGTTCTGAGCGTTGCGGCGAGGCTTCGGTTGAGCCGAGAGAGCCTCGCGCAGGTCCTCCCGAAACCTCTCCTTCTGAAAGGATAGTCAGAAAGCGAGGCCTGATCCCAGAGCCGTTTTGGAAGCCTCGCTGTGAGCCCAGCCCAATCCATCCCCGTGTCCTTCTTCGTCTGGCAGAGTGATGAGCTCCCAGCTGCCGTGTCTGTGCAGGCGGCACCCTTCGTTGGTCGCAGAGCTGTCCAAGCCGCTTTTGGAGTTCTCGGGAACGGTCACCAATATCCAGAGCAAAGAGGACATCTTCACCCACGTGGTAAGGACAAACCTGCGCACCTTGGAAGGCGGGTTTCCATGGGGGATCAGAGAATCATAGAATAGCAGAGTTGGAAGGGGCCTACAAGGCCATCGAGTCCAACCCCCTGCTCAATGCAGGAATCCACCCTAAAGCATCCCCATCAGATGGTGGTCCAGCTGCCTCTTGAAGGCCTCTCGTGTGGGAGAGCCCACAACCCCCCTAGGTCACTGGTTCCATTGTCGTACTGCTCTAACAGTCAGGAAGTTTTTCCTGATGTCCAGCCGGAATCTGACTTCCTTTAACTTGAGCCCGTTATTCCGTGTCCTGCACTCTGGGAGGATCGAGAAGAGATCCTGGCCCTCCTCTGTGTGACAACCTTTTAAGTATTTGAAGAGTGCTCCCATGTCTCCCCTCAGCCTTCTCTTCTCCAGGCTAAACATGCCCAGTTCTTTCAGTCTGTCTTCATAGGGCTTTGTTTCCAGACCCCTGATCATCCTGGTCGCCCTCCTCTGAACACACACACACACACACCGCTGCTGAGAACGTTCCCTCAGGGCAAAACCTCCGCACGTTTAAGACAGAAAGATGTCCTACAATTCCCAGCATATTCCCCATGTCTACACATCCATAGGATTGCGCCCTAAGTTATTTTTGTTTTCTGTTCTGCTTAGGTGAAGTCTAGTGAGCTTACTTACAGGCGCACACAAAGTTTTTTAAAAGCTTTTAAATTGTAAGTCACCTTACTGTCAATCACCTTGTAAGTCACCTTACAATAGGGAGCCTTATTTGGGGCGAAAAGCAACTCAAGCAAGCAAGCACATGCATTTGTGCAGAGAATATTACATACCCACACCCAGTTTTAATTTCTTTTTAAAAAGTTTTTCAACGATTTTAAAACTTTAGTTTTTAAGTCACTGTTGGGAGCCCCATTTAGACCGAAAGGCCAAGGCATAAACATATCATTTTTAAAACACACACACAACATACTCACATGCACACATATCCACGCAAACACAGACACAAACACACGCACAGAGAGTCTCTAACCTTGGGGCTGCTTGTAGCCCCTCTGGCACATGGTATTGAAAGATCTCTGCTGGAGACCCCTAGAATTGCTGCCGGTCAGAGCGTATGCTCCCTTCCGCCACGGCCTGGAGACCTCTCTCTTATCCAGGGACACAGAAGTCAGCATCTGCTGAAGCAGACAGATGATAGTTGAATTATTCAAAGTTTGCCGCTTCGGTGCAGAGCAAACCCATCCGTCCTACCTATTAAGGGCTGTGACGGTAGGGTGTGGAAATGCATACCTATCCCCTGAACGGCCTGGCCTTCCAACAGGTGTGGGCCGTTGGCGAATACGTGTCGGTGTCGCACGACAGAAGGTGCACCGTAGAGCAGATCAACAAGTTCTTCGAAGTGCTGGAAGCCATGCTCTTCGAGATCACCCAGCTGCGGCCCTCGGCCAGCGTCCCCAAGTACTCGCCCCGCGTCGTGGCCGTCCTCATGACCGCACTGACCAAGCTGGCGTCGCGCAGCCAGGACTTGATCCCAAGGTTTGAAACGGGGAAGTGGTAGACAGGGCCATGGTTGAATCTTCAGCCTGGTTTGTTTGCACGGTCCTTGATTTTTCATCCTTTGACTTGGAGGTGGTGTGGCTTTGAGGTAGAGCATGGCCTTTTGCATGTACAGCGGGAGTGGGCAGCTTTTGGCATTCCAGGGGAGGGTCGGATCGACCTGAACCGGTTCGGGGTGGCTGTAATATTTCAGGTATTTTTTTATCTTTTTCATTTTGATGTTTTTATTGTTCAGTGCTTGGGATTTTTTTTAGAACTGTCTATAAAAATTGTAAATAAACAAACAAACAATATCTGATTCCCCACCCCTAGGCTAGATGGACCAGTGGCCCGATTTAGCCTGGGGCAGCTTCTAATGGCATCTTTGCGCTCGACACCCCCCGCCCCATTCATTCCAAGCCTTTTGTGTCTCTGCCCAGGGTTTCCCTGTTCCTGTCCAAGATGAGGACATTCGTCCAAAGCCCGGCCGTTTCCTCCATCTACAGCGCCGAGGATACGGACGCGATCCTGACCCGGGCCACCGAGCTGATGAACTTGCTGAAGATGCCCAACGTGGCCCAGTTTGTGCTGACCCCCCCGGCCGAGGTCTCCAGCCCCCGCTTTCACCAGGACACACCCGTCTCCCTGCCGCTCGCCATGAAGACCACCAGCCGGCTGTTGGAAGGGGGCGCCGGCTCTGCTCCTGGCTGAGGTGACGGTGCCAGAGCCCTTTGGGCGGAGCTGGGATATGAAGGGCGGGCATGTCTTCGGGGGTTCTGTTTTGGCCTGGGGGAGGATATGGGGTAGGCAGGTTATCCTATTGTGTGGGAGATTCCCTAAGAAGAGAAATGATTTGTGGATGATACAGAGAAGTAAAATCGACAACCTCCCTCTCCCAAACTGGATTGATTTGTGCCTCCTCTATAGTTTGGTATGATTCTACTCTGCCCTTGCTGACTTCCCACGTACTTGGGTGCCTGTTATTCTTTAACTGGTTGCACGCTTTACAGACTTCTTTCCCCATCACCATAGATTGCGTCCTGGTACAGGGAAGGCCTGCTGGATCCAAACTCTCCTATAAATAAAACTCTGGGGGTGGTTCGCACAACATGCTAACCCACCCTCCGTGATTGAGTGTGGGTTGTGTTGAACTGTGGGTTAGCGTGTTGCCTGAACGCAGCCAGGGGGGGCTTGTTAACCACCCTGAACAGCCCAAGAACAAACCATGGGTTCTCGAGGTCGCTTGTTTGAGAAAAATAAACCACCCTACGGAAAATGCACTGGGTTCAGACAACACAATAACCCATGGTTCAACGACAACCTACACTCAAACACCAAGTGTTCGCATGTTAAGCAAACCCAGTCATTCTTTGTAATACGTAGGGCAGCCTTCCACAACCTGGTGCCCTCCAGATGGTTTGGATGTCAGCCCCACCCAGTATGGCTGCTAGTCTGGAATGCTGGGAATTGTAGTCCCAGGCATCTGAGGACACCAAGCTGGCGAAGGCTGATATAAGGGCATATTCAGAAATGCCACTCTGTTCCCATAGCATGAAGCACCTCTTCCATCGCGTTCCGCTGCATTTGTAGGCCAGATCTGAACTTGGCTTCAGAACAGCCTTCGACAGCCCCAGAGATTTGAACTTCAACTCCCATTAGCCCCGGCCAGCGGTCCGGAATATTGGAGTTGTAGTCCAAAACCTCTAGGGTGCCCCCGGCTGAGAAAAGCTGTTCCAGAACCTGCGTTGCGTTTCTGTGTGCAGGAGTTCCTCGGGACACGAGTCAAGGTGGAAACGGTTCCCGAAAAGCCAGAGGTTTGCAAGCCAGCGGTCTGGTTATTATTATTATTATTATTATTATTTATTTATTTATTTATATAGCACCATCAATGTACATGGTGCTGTACAGATAACACAGTAAATTGTTGCATCAGAAAAACTAGCGGGAGATTTGCAAGGCTTGTAAAAGTGGTTTAGAACAGGGCTGATATATACAGAGTGCCCAAAGCACACAACTACAAGATATACATCCAGGTTTGGACAGTGCTAATTGTTATTCACAGATATAACTGATGCATCTCCACCTGCAACGTCATCAATGGCAAACCTGCGTTTACAAGGTTACTGTACTGATGTCATCACCAGCACTGTATTGCGTCTATAACCTGTGACTGGTTTTGATTTATGTATATCAATCAATCAATTCTTTATTACAGTCAGCAGACCAATAAAACATGTAAAAACACATAATAAATATTTTAAAATACATGGAATTAAAACAGAGTATGATTGCATGAAGCCTCCTTAAAGTTTTGTACTAGAAGCAAAAGGAAGTCCTGCCACCATAACTGATCTGGTAAGGATTGCCTGGTTAAGAAATTTAGCGACTTGTTTGGTGGTCTGCTTATCTTGGGCCTGTAAAAGGACCGACGTAAGGGTCACGGACTAGCGTCCAGGTAATTGTTGTGTGAAAGGATGGAGAAGGGGTTTTCTTGCCTCCTTATAGAAGCTGCAGTTCAATAATGCATGGGAGACAAATTCCAAGATTTATGTATATCATGCATTAGAAATCATTTATTGTGAAAAAGGTGGATATCATAGAATAGCAGAGTTGGAAGGGGCCTACAAGGCCATCGAGTCCAACCCCCTGCTCAATGCAGGAATCCACCCTAAAGCATCCCTGACAGATGCTTGTCCAGCTGCCTCTTGAATGCCTCTAGTGTGGGAGAGCCCACGACCTCCCTAGGTAACTGATTCCATTGTCGTACTGCTCTAACAGTCAGGAAGTTTTTCCTGATGTCCAGCTGGAATCTGGCTTCCTTTAACTTGAGCCCGTTATTCCGTGTCCTGCACTCTGGGAGGATCGAGAAGAGATCCTAGCCCTCCTCTGTGTGACAACGTTTTAAGTGTTTGAAGAGTGCTCTCATGTCTCCCCTCCATCTTCTCTTCTCCAGGCTAAACATGCCCAGTTCTTTCAATCTCTCTTCATAGGGCTTTGTTTCCAGACCCCTGATCATCCTAGTTGCCCTCCTTTGAACACGCTCCAGCTTGTCTGCGTCCTTCTTGAATTGTGGAGCCCAGAACTGGACGCAATACTCTAGATGAGGCCTAACCAGGGCCGAATAGAGAGGAACCAGTACCTCACGCGATTTGGAAGCTATCCTTCTATTAATGCAGCCCAAAATAGCATTTGCCTTTCTTGCAGCCATATCACACTGTTGGCTCCTATTCAGCTTACAATCTACAACAATTCCAAGATCCTTCTCATTTGTAGTATTGCTGAGCCAAGTATCCCCCATCTTGTAACTGCATTTGGTTTCTATTTCCTAAATGTAGAACTTGGCATTTATCCCTATTAAATTTCATTGTATACAATATGATTGTATCAGGAGTAATTTTCATGTACAGTTTTGTTAGGCAACCAGCAGCTTGCCATTGATGCAGGTGGAGATGCATCAGTTATATCTGTGAATAAACAAGGTTCATTAGCACTGTCCATCCCTGAATGTATATCTTTGTAGTTGTGTGCTTTGGGCACTCTGTATATATCACATCATTCAACTACTGCCTTCCTTTTTTTAAAATCAGGGCTGAGCAGCTCCCAAGTTTTTTGGCCTGCATCTCCCATCAGCCAACGGCAAGGGCTCATGGGACTTGTAGGAGCAGCTGCCAAAACCTGGCTGAAAAAGGCACAGCTTATACTGTACTCCAGAAAGGAGGCAGCTGTTCCTACAGCAGCAATCCTCGGTCCCAGCTTGACGCAAACGTTGCGCTCCCCACCATTCCCTGCGCCCAATCTTAGAATGAGACACAACGGCCACCGGTCATTCCAACATTTGCTACTTTTACTGCATCCAGTTTTTTTTCTCGAATGCCAAGGACAGCAATTTGAGCACGCCTGCCTCGGCCCAACGGCCTTGTTCTCGATAACATCCTCTGCAACGTTGTAACTATATACATTTTATTTATTTACTTAGAAAAAAGATGCACAATATTAACAAACGACGCAATTGGGAGTCCGTCACGCCTCCTAGCCGCTGAGAGCGAACGTGCGTCCTTCGGCGAAACGAGCCGAGGGTGCTCGTTCCGTGAGAAAGGTTTTGAAAATACTGGTCGGCGTTTCCGCTTTGGATAAATGCCTGTCAAATACTGTTTTGCCTGGGGGGGGGGGGGGAAAGGTAGTTTCTCCCATTCACGGGGAGGTTATTGGGATGCGGCATTATAAACGAGTTAACCAACAAGTTCCTGGAATGGGATCGTGGAGGAGGAAGACAGTTTGCTCCGTCGCTGGTCCATCCGAGGTCCTTCCCAATGCCTGGTAGATGGAGGCTCTGGGGATTGTAAGTTGTGCCGCCTTATGACGTGGCTAGGAAGCTGCTGGCTACTAAGCCAATCCCTTGGTGCATCTAGCCCAGCGTCGATAGCCACAACTGCTAAATGGAACCCCTCAGGGCCAGAGGGCGTCGCTTGGGGGCAAAGGAGAGAGGAGGGCAGTTGTCTTCACAGCCTCTTGGAGGCCTCTGGCTCGCCAGTGCTGGAAACCAGGCTGCTGGCGCGAGGTGGCACCTTGGCCCGGTCCGGCGGGGCTCAGCACTCTCCGCCTACAAAATTAGAAATGGGCTGAAAGAATCCAGCACGTTTGGAGGTAGTGGTTGTTTTTATCCAGCCCCTAAAGTATCCAGTGTTGGGTTTTAGGTGGCTCGACCAACCTAACCTCTCTCTTCAATTTGGCTGTGTGTGTTTGGAAAGACTAACAGCGGAAGGGTTTAGGACTGTAACGTGCTGTCTCTCCTTGCTCTGCCACAGATGTAAGTTCGCTCTCTCGGATCCTGCCAATGCGATTGCTTCCTCTGATCCAACAGTACCGCCTGGGCCCATGGGAGCTGGGGGAATGGAGTGGTGAAGGCGAAGCACCTGAAAGTCACGTTTCCCCCCAGGCGTTCTTTTTTGCAGCACAGCCACCGGAGGAGAACGTGGCCGTGGCGGAGTCAATTGCGGCCGGGTAAAGCCTGGGAGACAAACGTCCCATCCATCCGTCGGTTGGGCTGGCGGTGCAAATTGCTGCTCTGGGAATCCTCCTCAAGAAGCCCTCTCTGGCTTGTAGCGAGAGGCGGCGGCCACGGAGGGGCAGTGTTGCCTTTCTCAGACAGCAGCTCCCAAAGTGTTGGGCTTGGCACGAGAGCGGTGGAAGCACTGAGCCACCCTTTCTGGCTACGGGACCTCAGCAATTCAAACCATCTGACGTTCCGAAAGGGAGAACGTCCGGTTTTGAGGCGGGGCATAGTTCAGTGTCATCACCTGCCTGCGAGGCGGGTAACGAGGACTTCTGAGCGACTCTGGCGGAACTTAGAGGTGGGATCCTCCTTGCGAAGTAGAGCCCAAAGAACGGCAGGGAAACTTGCAGCGTCCCAAAGGTCCCTTGGTTTTTATGGGAAGAGGCTCTGCTCCTTTAAGAGCTGCATCACAGGCGGAAATCGGCTGGCGAATTTCTCACCCGTCACCTCCAAGCTGAGAAATAGTATTTAGAAGTAGTTAAAACCCACTCACTCACATTGATGGATTGCATTTCTATCTCCCAAGGAGATCAGGATGCCAAAAATGCTCTCTTCCCCCCTCTCTCTCTCTTTCCCCTGCTCTGTTTTAACCTCACAACAACCCCGTGAGTAGGTTGAGCGTGTGTGGCTGGCTTGAATAGATTTCCTCGCTGGCTGGGGATTTGAACCCGTGGCCACCCATATCCTGATCTGACATGCGAACTCTGCAGACTTGTAAAGTTACTTCCATATGCTGCAGCTGATGGTTTCTGCCGGTTATGCTGTGGGGATGGAAGCAGATTCTGGCAGCACTTTAAAGCCCAACTTGCAAACAGACTTTAAAGCCCCCACCACCACCACCACATGCAGTTTTTCTTCGAAGAAGCGGCTGCTTCCTACGCCTGTATTTAAAAAGGTGCTCATTTGACTTCTGCCCCACCACGGCGGGAGGCAGCTCACCCTGTGCAAAGAGGCCCTTTGAGCGGAGTTCGGAGGAGATCAGTGGAAAACGCAAGGCCACAGCCGTCGTTCGATGCCCCAGCCTCCAGTCAGGAGTGGCAGGAAGCTCCCCGTCGGAACCGCCCTTGGAGTCCGCTCGCTTTAGCACCAGGACCGTTGGCCCCGACAGATCCAACAAATTCAGGACAGTCCAGAGTGCGGGGAGCAAAGAAGGAGCGGCTTGTGTAGCCGGCCGCCGGTGTGAGATAGGAAGGGCGACACCGGGATTTAAAGGGCTCTGTGTGGCACAGACAGCTTGCACATTTGAGCTGGAACCTGGCTTGGCTCGTTCCAAGCCTGCGCACTCGTGACGAGTTGCCGGAAGGTCGCGCTTTCGGTCCCCTTCTTGGAAAGTGCTCAAAGACGTACACTGGCGCGCTTCTGGTTCCAAGACACAAACACCCCCACGCCCCTCCTCCTGCTGTGCCCAGGTGCTGCACGTTCCAGGCGTGTTGTCCGCCCACACCGCTGGCCGGCTTCCTAGTCCTTGAGGCAGCGTCCTTGACGGAGGAGGACGCGGAGGGGCTCTTTCGAGCAGACGGGGGTTTTTTTACGGGGAAGGTGAAGAACTGTAGCTGATTTTCTTGGCGACTTCCAGGTCGGACTTGGCCACCAGAAAGCGCAGTTTCTTTCCCCCTGATCGGATGAGGTCGACAGCGCTGAAGGGGAAGAAAGGAAGGGGAGGGAGGGGGGGAAGGCCAGAAGTGGGTGAGAGAAACCTCGCGCTGATTCACACATGCGCCTATGCGGCTTGATTTCTTCACCAGCTGAACGTGTGAACCGGCTCCACCGAACAGCGCTGCAGCTGAAGCCAACAGGGAAATTCTTTCTGTGGCGGTACAGCTGCAACGACCTGTTCACACATGCAGGCCTTTTCCCTGATGCTGCGGTTATCAAGTGAACGTGCACGTGTGAACCACAGGCCCTGGATTCGTAGCTTGGCAGCACACGTACGTAGTGCCTTGAAGTAATGTACTTGATATGCTTTGAGCTGCAGCCTAGGTATGGGCAGAAGCTGTTTCCACAACCTCCCTGCATCTGCTGAAGTCTGGCCGAATCCAGGCAACCCAGACGTTCTCCACCCACCAGCCTGATAGCAGTCAGGGTACCGCGTTTGCTGTGATTCCGCACCACCACCACCACACATAGTTTAACATGCAGTAGGCTTGCGCTGTGTCCCAGCTTTCTTTTCTCTTTTTTTAAAAAAAGAAAGCTTCTAGTCCATATGGCTCCCAGAGTATGCTCGAAAACATGTGGGCGATGCTAAATTCTCCCAAGCTAGAAGGAAGGCTGAAAACAGACTTTTGCCCCTGCTTATGACTGGCACTAGCAGGGATCAATTGTGCAAACATTCCCTATAGCAGAGTGCCCAGACCAGGCGTGTGGAACCTCTTTCAACCTGAGGGCCAGATTCCATTTCGGAGAAGCTCTCGGGGGGTGGGCATTCCAGTAGTGGGCGGGGCCAAAGGCAAAAATGGGAGGAGCCCAAAAGACGAAATGTCGCGGTATATTTTCCCTTGAAGCTCCTCCCTTAGGAGGAATGTTTCAACGATTTGGAAAAGAGAGAAAACTGCACAGGAGCCGGGAAAGTGCCCAAAAATTGGTGGTTGGAGAGGGGGGGAGACCAGCAAAGAAGGCCTGGCCATTTGGGGAGCACCAGAAGGACACATCTGTCCCCTGGGCCTAAAGCTCCCCACCCCTGTATAATTCATATTTTCTGGGTGCAGAATTTTAATTTTTGTAATACGGCATGCAGCCCTGGGAGTAGGAAATGGCCTAAAATCAGAACCGCTTCCGGGGCATTCAATATTCTGCAGTGGAAGGAGTTTGAAAGGGAGCAAACTACCACCTTGCCCGGCAGATGCAGACTACTGAGCCCGGAACCACACAAGTCTCTTGGCTACTTGGAAACCTGTTGGCAGTGCCCTTTCCCTACCTCTGGTAATCGGAACCAATGAGGCTCGTGCCGTTGACGGCCAGGATGCGGTCCCCGATGGAGAGCCTCCCGTCGGCCGCTGCGGGGCTGTCCTGGATCAGAGTCCGAATGTAGATCCCGGGAGAATTCAAGGGGGTGTGCTGTGGGGCGGGGCGGGGTGGGGTGGGGTGGGGGAGCAAAACAGGAGTCATCAGAGGAACAGGAATAAGAGACGACGTTTTGGCATTGCAGAGGTCAAAAGAGAAAGAGGGGGTTCCAGAGAAAATGGCTCAAGGTTTGGGGCAGATACCTGCATCTTATTTGCAATACTTGTGAGTAAATACGTGTGGCGCAGAGCGGTAAAGCAGCAGTTTCTGCAGCTGAAACTCTCCCCACGGCCTGAGTTCAATCCCAGCGGAAGCTGGTTTCAGGCAGCCGGCTCGGGTCGACTCAGCCTTCCATCCTCCCGAGGTCGGTAAAATGAGTACCCAGCTAGCTGGGGGAAAGGTAATCACGGCCGGGGAAGGCAATGGCAAACCACCCCACTATAAGGCCTGCCAAGAAAAAGTCAGCAAAAGCTGACGTTACTGACACTCCAAGAGTCAGTAATGACTCAGTGCTTGCACGAGAGGTTCCTTTCCTTTCCTGTGAGTAAAACTTTTCTTTCGTCTCTAAAGAGGAGCGTGATTTCCTCTTTTTAACTGAGACGGCCTTTGTGCGCATGTGGGACTGGCAAACACTCATTCTGTCCTGCCAACTGCCTTTTTAACAGGAGGCAGCAATACCAAATAAACCCCACCACAGTTGCCCTAAGACGAGGACAGGGTTAGGCAGACGGTGCTGAATTCAGCAAGCACTGGTTCTTAAGATCTTCACCAGAGGGACCATTTCCGCAGATGAAATGTCTCCTCCTGCTTCTGCCCCTGCAGGATCTAATCTGTGATACAAGAGAGAGAGGCCTGCCTTGGCGGATCCATACCTTCAGATAACATTTATCTGGCACTTGTTTCTCGTTTGTGTAAGTTGCAAGACTACCGTCACAGCCGTGCTGTTGTGTTCTGTGAAGCGAAGAGGCGCGAGGCCTCAGAATGCAAGAAGAGCCCTTGCTGCAACGGCATTCTCCCGCTCAGGTTCCCTTTGGGAGAGCATTTTGCACCCTAACAGTCATCCTAAAAAATACTTTAAATAAAACCAAATAGCTAAAGCTGCTTCCTTCAACCTAGGGTCTGGAAAGCGTTTGTGAACCGCCCAGAGAGCTTCGGCTATTGGGCGGTATACAAATGTAATAAATAAATAAATAAATAAAAATTTGTTCCATGTCTATACTGCCTAAGAATCAAAGCTCTCTGAGCAGTTTACAAACCTTAAAAATGCAATCTAGAAACACGGCTACAAATTTCAACAAACAAAAATTAAGAAAATCCCAGGACTTGTTCAAAAGCCTGATCAGATGCCGTCTAGAGAAGTTGGAAAAATTCGCAACAGAATCAAACGAGTTCGGATTTATATGAATCGGACCTGCAGGTTCTGCCCCAGGCCAGCTTCCCCCCGTTCGGATGGATTCTGTCGACTCCCGCCCCAACTTTCTGGAATTTTGCGCAAACTTAGGAATAGAAAAACGTGCAAATGATTTTATAAAAAAACGGCCGGAAATGCACATTTCCCCTATAGGCTTAAAGCGTAAAAATGTGGTGGTGGTGGTGGTGGTGGTGGTGGTGGGGTTGGGAGGGGACAGGATTTGCAGACAAATGGATCAAAATAAGAGAAAGCTGCAGACAGATGGTTCAACAGGGAGGGCGTCAGCGCCGCTGCTTACCAGGCCATCAATCAGCCCCATCCCCAAGCCGATGGGTCCCTTTTCCAGCTCCACCACGAAGACGTAGCAGAAATCGTCCGTGGCTGAGCTGCGACTGGAAGAAGCGGGCGTTGGGAAGTCGTACGGGGTTGGCGAAGAGCCTGGGTCCGAGGCGAGAAGAGGAAGGACTCGTCAGCCTGTGCGTTTATGGAAGTGGCACATCTTAGTGGATCTTGCCCGTTTTCTCCACCCAGTGCAGGCGTGCACAGCTACAAGCCCGGGGCCAAATCCAGAAAGCCATCCTCCTTTTATTTATTTATTTATTTATTTAGAATATTTATATACCGCTCCCCATTGAAAAATTTCGGAGCGGTGTACAAGATAAAATGAAAATAAAAAACAGAATAAAACAGTTAAAACAATTTTTAAGAGAAGCAAATAGAGAGATTCAAGGCTGCATATTAAGGAAAGGCTTCCTGGAATAAAGATGTTTTCAGGAGGCGCCAAAAGGAGTACAAGGTTGGAGCCTGCCTGACATCCAGAGGCAGGGAGTTCCACAGGAGGGGGGCCACCACGCTGAAGGCTCTTCCCCTGGTGGACTCCAATCGGAGGATGGATCTAGGTGGAACCACCAGGAGCAGGCCCTCGGATCTTTTCCCCCAACTCCCCAACATTTTGGGGGTTCCCTGGCTTTTATCCCGTTCTTTTCCCATCCTAGAAGGTTGAAATGCCTCCCCTAATGCTTAAATCTGCGGGTGTTTTGGCCCCGCCTCCTTTTGCCCTGGCCCCACCCACCCTTGCAACACGGCCCCCGAGATCTTCCCCGGAAGTCGAATTCAGCCCCTCGGCTGGATGAAGTTCCACAACCCCCTGACCTAAAGGAAGGTCCTCCAAAGTAGAACAGAGGTCTTGGGGCGCTGCCATTTAAATTTCCCAGAACGCCCTTCCGCGATGCTCCACGCCAAGTTCTCTGTGTACCCTTTCTTACCGTCCACGGCCGTGAGCTTGGCGCCGTTGAGCCCGTTCCGCCGAGGGTCTGTGGTGCCTTTCCCGGGGACGGTCTCCAGGGCCAGCTCGAGACTCGGGTCAAAGGTCAGGGGCGTGTTCGGCGGGGTCATCAGGCAAGAGGGATCTGCCGGGGCCGTCTTAGCACTGCTCTTCCCCTGTGGCCCCTGCAGCTGGAGCAACTGGAGGCTCTCCGGGAGTTGTATCTCGCAGGAATCCCGGGTGGATCCGTTGGTGCCCGTGACAGCGGGGAGCCCCCCTTCCATCCTCGGCTCCGCACAGCTCACCGGCCGCCTGCGGTTCGCCCGGCCGAAAGAGCTTCCAACCGCCGGCAGCCCTGCCGCTGTCTCCGACTCCACCTGAGGGGTAGTTTGGCAGCCAATCGCTTCTGTCTTTAACGGGAGGGCATAAAAACAGGAGCAGTTACTATGTTAAGGTATTTTAAACGTATGTTTTAATAATTTCAAGGAATTGAGAGCATTATCTGACGGCTTGAATATATGTGAAAATGATATGGTGATGAACCTTGGAGGGTTCCACTCTAAATGTATAGCCGCGGCTCCTTTTGTGAACCAGTTGCGTCCTACTGATGAAGAATTCTCGAAACAGGACTTGTACCGGACTACTGTTTATTAGACGCTTTAGGGAATTATTTATTAGACGCATATTTATGAGATTATTGATTCTTGTCATGAATGTTTAATGGATGCTAACTTATTGTAGGCTTCATTATGAATGTTTGATGAACATCTTGTAAATGTTATCTATAAGCCTGTCTTTTGTACATTTGTGATATCTTTTGAACTATTCATCTATAAAACTTCCTTAGTACCTTTGTGGTTGAGTGTTATCACTCAAATTGTACTATTAATAATTTCTCTGCCTTTTTTATAATGAATTAATGATTCTTATTGGGTCTGTGACCGTATAATAAATGATGAAGATCATGATGATGATGAAGATCAGGAGCAGTTACTGCCAGTCTGTTTTCCTTTGGAGGATCAGACCACCACTTCCTGCAAGGAGGGGCCAATTTCTCTCCCCTGGCAATGATGTGAAGCATCACCTGCCCTCCCGTATTGCAGTGGCTCCGGTTACACATACACACAGAGTCAACGAACTTGGCAGGAGCCCTCCCCACACAAAATAAGACAGTACCCTCGAGGTCTCTGCAGTACAGCTTGGCCTCTGCGGGTTACATAGCAACCATGGTTAGGGAAAACGCCTTACACACAACATGCTAAGCCTTCATAGTTAGCCCCAAATGGTTAACCAGAATGGCTTAGCGTGTCGTCTGAACAGGGTCATCCTATAGGTGATGACCTACCTACCTACCTGTTTTTTATCCTTCCACCTCAGTGTGATTTACGTGGTGCTGCCCCATTTCTGCTCTCCCTGTAAACCATTTCAGAGACACAGGGCCGTTGCCTCCAGGGTCACCCCTTGAGCTTCATGGTGGAGCAGGGATTTCAACCGGGGTCACCGCCTTGCAACAGCTGAGCCGCTGCACGGCTCTGGGTGCTACCGGCTGCGCTGCCCCACCCTCGCCTCCTCGCCCCACCTCAGCCCCGATAAGGAGATTGTCGGAGCCTCTCTTTTCCAGCCACTCGCTTTCGGGTTAGAGGGATTAGTACAGCTCTAATCTCTCGCACTGGCTTTCTATCTTCTCCCATATGATGCTTTCAGCTCATGGCGGCATTTGGACAGAGGCCGGGAGGAGCTGCAAATTAAGAGCAGGGAAAGCTAGTGGGTCTTTGCCCTTTGTGGCCCTCGGCAGACGCAAATCAGCCACCACCACGGGACCACAAAGGAGACGAGCTACAGCAGCAATCGGAGAAAGACCGGTCTCCTTTGGGCAGGGGCGTACACAACACCCTAAGGAGAGCAGCAGCATAGAATCATAGAATAGCGGAGTTGGAAGGGGCCTACAAGGCCATCGAGTCCAACCCCCTGCTCAATGCAGGAATCCACCCTAAAGCATCCCCGACAGATGCTTGTCCAGCTGCCTCTTGCATTGCGCCCTAAAACTCTATTGCAATAGACAAACACAGCTGCCTCTTTGGAGTTTTATTTGGTTTGCTCCCCCCCAGACACACACTCTTTTTTAAAGCTTCCTGCTGCGTTTCACCCTCCTGGTTGTGTATTCAGAAGGGGGGAAGGAAATGTGGGCGGCAGCTTTGTCCTTTTCTACGCCGTTCCTATTCAGGTTCCTTAGCCAGGCGCTCAGAAGAAACCAGTGGGGCTAAAGGAAAGGCAATGAGCGTGTCTGTGAGGATGGGGGGCACCCACCCGCTCTTGGAAATGGAACTGTGCTTTGAAATCACTTGTACTTGCTGCTGTATTTCAAATGGGTCTTGCAGCTGCATCCAGTTATTAGACTCGGGCTTTTGCATGAAGAGAGAGGCAGGGTTCACGATATTTTAAATAATAAATCGATCCCAGATCTGTTTTTTTTTTTTTTTTTAGGTTTGGCTGATAGCTCAGAGTTGTTTTCAGATGTATGCTGTCTTTGTGTATGCGGTCTCTCGTATGTTTTTATGTTTCTAAGTTCTGTGTATCGTTTTTATTGTATTTAATCTTTCGTAAACCATCCAGAGAGCATTTGGCTATGGAGCGGTATAGAAATGTAAATCATCATCATCACATCCGTCACTGGCATCACATCAAAGAACTACACAGAAAACCTTCAGAAACTGGGCCTACCAAAATATATCCACACCTACATCCAGAAGACAGTCATGCTTAAAACATGCTCAATTTCCAAAAAATTTCTGAATCAGTAGAAGACAGCATGACTTGGCAAAGACCGTCATGTCCATCTGGAAAAACAGCCATGAGTGAGAAAAGAGAAATAATAATAATAATAATAATAATAATAATAATAATAATAATAATAATAATAATAATAATAATAATAATAGATGCATTGCTAGGGCAGTCCATGGCGGTGAACCTCCTGGTCCGGAACCATGGTTTTGGCCATGGAGGCAACCCAACGCATCTGCCCTCACCAATGTCTGGGCATAAACAGATTTCTCTGCCCCCCCCCTCCCCCCAGGTGCTGCCACTTAGTCCGCAAAATCTTTTTCTGCCACAGCCAAATGGGATCATGGGAGTTCTGGAGAAGGCGGTGACAATTATGGAGCTTACTCAGAGAGGCGAAGGTTGGGTCCATTGGCCAGACAACCAAGGGCCACTGAGGCTACACCTTCAGCCCACTGCTGTCCAGGAAGGACATAATGGAAAGGAGGAGACCAACCAGGCCCTAGACATTGGGCAGAGAAGGAAAAGCGGCGGGGAGCTTCTTTCTGGCCAGGAAGGGTGAAACAGCACCCGTAAGTACTTTGAAACAAAGACTGGATGCCTGAGTTTTGCATTTTTCCTCCTCCCTCCCAATTCCTTTTCCTTTTGTGACATGTCTTTTTGATTGTAAGCCTGAAGACAGGGACGATCTCATTACTAATCATGGCACGTTGATCTTGGAACCTCTTTTGGCTGTAGAAATTCCGTAACTAAAACAAACAAATAAATGCAGTGAGCTGGGGGCAGGATGGCGACGGGCGTTACCTTCGGGGATTCATCCTTGGGCGAGTCGCCGGGGTGGGGGCTTCTTCTGCTGTGCAGGCTCCACAGGAAGTGACGGATGTAGAGGAGGTGGCGATATATATTGTCGTCCAGGTGCTCTACTTCCAGGTCTACCTTGAACCCTCCGCTGGGCAGCATGATAGGGGGGTGGTTGTCAAACGACTCCAGGATGTCATCTGCAGGACAGAGAACTGTGGTTCAACCTTCGCTTGACTGAGGACTCCCATCAGAAGAAGCGGAGGTACCTTTGCTCTTGGAAGGTTCTTACAGTGGACAAGAAGAACATCAGAAGAGCCCTGATGCTGGATCAGACCAAGGGTCCATCTAGTCCAGCACTCCGTTCACACAGTGGCCAACCAGCTATAGGCCAGGGATGAACAAGCAGGATACGGTGCAACAGCACCTTCCCACCCATGTTCCCCAGCTTACTGCCTCGGATACTGTTCCTAGAGGAGTGTCCTCTGTAAATGAGAACATGTGGCCACCCTAAAGCAGGAGTGCACAACCTGTGCCGCCCCCCCCCCCCAAAGACCTTCACTGTAGCCCCCACAAAGCTTCATAAGTTCTCTGAGCTGAGGGTTCCACGCCGGTGCGATAATTTGCATAGAACGGAGGAAGCTGCCTTAGACCGAGTCAGGCCATTGGTCCAAATAGCCCAGTATTGTCGACACTGACAGGCAGCAACAGGTCTCCAGGGTTTCAAGGCAAGAATTTCCCCAGCCCTACCTGGAGATGCCGGGGATCAAACGTGGGACCTTCGGCACTCAAAAGAGGTGCTCCACCACTGAGCCACGGCAAGCATTTCTCGGGCATGTGCTCAGCGTCTGCACGGGATGCTCTCTCCCCACCCTACCTACCCGTAGAGCCCCCCCCAACCCCCAAATTCTCTCTGTGTAACCGGTTTGAGGGTGGCTGGGCTCTGTGTTTTGTCCTCTGTGTGCTCGCTGGCTTGGGGATTTGACAGAAAAAAGCATCCCTTGGAAACGTCTCTCGTACTGGGAGATGCTTCCCAGCCACCCCATAATACTGATATTTCGGCATCCTCCCATACTCAGTCTTCCTACCGCCTAAAAGCTCCGTAGGGAACAATTAGCATTCGTATTCGGAGACAGAGAACACACAAGGCCGGGGCTGTCACTGTTTCCCTTGGGTGGAATTCGTGCGGAATTTCATACATCACACGCCTCGGGCTTCCAGTGTGCGCCCCCGCCCCAAAATGCCTCGCATTAATCAAAATCTGAGCAAGGGGGGTGGGGGGGGAGAGGGAAATAATTTATCGGATTGGCCAGCAAGAGTCCAGAAGGACCGCCCGACTGCTGTGCTGCAGAAATAAAGTTCCACCTACAAACTACGAAAATAGAAACGGGACTTGCAAGAAAGCATTGCCGTGTGGAATAATTCTGTTGCGGCTTCCAGTTAGCCGGCCGCACCCTTTTCCAGGATATTCCATTCCGGTTTTCCATTCCCACCCCCCACCAACTCAGGATTCCATGCCACTGGGCGTGCTCAGCCCTAACCGGACTGGTTTTGTGGGACACAAAAACAACCCCCGGGGTCCCTTAATAGTAAATTGTGGGACACACACCAAGGGAATGGAATCACAACAGAAATTCCCGCAAGATTCTGGACGGGGTCTGTGCCTGGGCAACCCAGCCATGCTACAATCTCGCGCCTTTACCTGTCCTGAAGGCGGCAAGACTATCTTCCTTGGCAGGCTGCCAGACAGGGACGCACCCCACGTCAGGTGAGGACTGGTATTGGGTTAGGACGTGATGCAGCTGGGCAGCAGACAGGGCTGGAAATTCCGCTCTCAGCATGGGCCACGTCATCTGGGCAAAGCGAGAGAAGCTTCGTTTAAGGCCAATTTCAGGTTTTATATAAAGAGTGTGGTCCATGAGACCCATCTCTGTGTGGTGACTGACGTTTAGCAGGCGCAGAAAGGAACCCGGCAACCGGCGAAAACAGTTTTCAGCCAACACTGCCGTCGGACCGGTCGATTTGTGGGACTTGGTCCTGAAAACCTGCACAAAGGCTCAAATTCTCACGTGGGCTGGGACGGTCCTCCTGGGTCAGAGAGACAGCAGGATAGAACGTCGCCTTTGTATTTGGTTCCATTGCATTTTGGGGCAGCGCAGAGGATTCCAACCATCCGTCCTCCCACTAAACCTGTCTGTGATGAACGTAAGAAGAAGGCAAGTTCTAGAGTTGTAAAGGAAGTTCCCATAACAACACGCCCAAAGCCTTAAAATGTTAAAGGCAGGCTGAGGTTTTACCAGGCCACAGAAATGGTGGCATACCGACCCCTACCCTAAAACAAGTGGTCGTGGGACTCAACCCATAGATATTCTACACGGCCAGCTGATTGGTGGCCTTGACTGCGTGGCCCACCAGATGGGCCTGCTACTTTGGGACAAGAAGCTGCTTCCTCTGGGCCGGCCCTACCATTAGGCAGAGTGAGGCGCACTCCTCAGGCGGCAGATGCTGGGAGGTGGCAGCAAGGCATGGTAGGAAACAGCTGCCTGCCGAATAGCCTGTCCTCAGTCTCCTAAGCTAGCCTGCTCCTTTCAGGCGTAACAGAGGATGCCGTCCCATTGCTAGTGTCGAAGAAAGATTCAACCACTAGCCCAGTCAACTTTTCTACATGGCATGAGAAGGGGGCGCCATCTTGTTCTTTGCCTCAGGCAGCAAAATGTCCTGGGCCGGCCCTGTCCTTCCGACCTGGGCACAAGCAGCCCTCACCTGCACCAGCTGGGAATTCGGCATGGCCAACAAGCTTGCCATGCTGGAGAGCTTGCCGAAGAACTGGTCCGCCAGCTGCCCGAAGCCCACGCTCTGGGCCCATTCCAGGAGAAGCCGCAAGGTGGCTCGGACTTTCACTCCTCTCGACCAATGGAAGCAGCCCAGGGAGGAGCCTGGGGGCGAGAGGAAGAGCACAGAAGGAGCATAGAATCATAGAATCCTAGAATAGCAGAGTTGGAAGGAGCCTACAAGGCCATCGAGTCCAACCCCCTGCTCAATGCAGGAATCCACCCTAAAGCATCCCCGACAGATGCTTGTCCAGCTGCCTCTTGAATGCCTCTAGTGTGGGAGAGCCCACGACCTCCCTAGGTAACTGATTCCATTGTCGTACCGCTCTAACAGTCAGGAAGTTTTTCCTGATGTACAGCCGGAATCTGGCTTCCTGTAACTTGAGCCCATTATTCCGTGTCCTGCACTCTGGGAGGATCGAGAAGAGATCCTGGCCGTCCTCTGTGTGACAACCTTTTAAGTATTTGAAGAGTGCTCTCATGTCTCCCCTCAATCTTCTCTTCTCCAGGCTAAACATGCCCAGTCATCTCAGTCTCCCCTCATAGGGCTTTGTTTCCAGACCCCTGATCATCCTAGTTGCCCTCCTCTGAACACGCTCCAGCTTGTCTGCGTCCTTCTTGGATTGTGGGAGTGGGAGAGCAAGTCCTGGAGGAGAAGGCTATCCAGTGCTACAAGTTCCTGATGGCTATGCACTACCTCCAGTATCTGAGGTTGCTGGGGAACATGGGTGGGAAGGTGCCTCCAGTGTGGGAGAGCCCACAACCTCCCTAGGTAACTGATTCCATTGTCGTACTGCTCTAACAGTCAGGAAGTTTTGCCTGATGTCCAGCTGGAATCTGGCTTCCTTTAACTTGAGCCCATTATTCCGTGTCCTGCACTCTGGGAGCACCACATCATCTCGTCCGCTTTGCGACGGACGCAGCGCCTGCCTCGCCATCGGCGTACATCGGGTTCAACAGGACAAGAAGCGCAAGTCACAAGGGACACAAGACAGATTCCTGTCTCCAAAAGCCACTAGGCCAGACTTCTAGGGGGCCAGAGGCCAATAATCCTTGCGGTTACTGTGTTGGACTGGGTGACTTTGGGCCAGTCACAGACTCTCAGCCCAACGAATGAATGAATAAATGAATGCATGATTTCCCAGCTCCATCCCAAACCCACCATGGGGTTACACCTCACCCCTGCGTCATTGAATTTGCTGCAAAAAAAATGGCCAATTTCCCTCTAAAACATAGCAGTTGGGATGCGAACAGCCTGTTTTAAAGTGAAATCACACTGCCTGGATACTTCCCTGTGCGCCTTGTTCGAAAGGGAACTCGGAGGGTTTCATCGCCAAAATCACGCTCCCGGGATGCTCCTTGTGGGCCTCAGAATCCAGAGGCCTTTTCCCCCGCCCCTGCCGAACCACCGAATTTCGGCAGCAAATACGGCAGTGCAAAAGGGGTCAGCGGTGGCACAAAACCAGCCGGCGGACCGCATTTAGCAGCTCGCTGTAACTAGCAGGGAAGGACAAGACTCCACGATCCAGGAAGGAGCCAAGCCGTGAGTCGACTCACCTTTCTCCATGAGCTGGTTGAAGAGCAGGGTGTTGGAGAAGAAGAAGAGGTAGGCGAACATCTGGGAGGCGATTTCCAGGTGCACGTCGTACTGGTGGAGGAGATCCAGGGTGGCCTGATAGATCAGTACCACTTTGCGGATTTCCTCGGGCAGCGGCGGGGAGGTGAGCCAGCCGTCCCGCCCTTCGCTTTGGAACGGGTTGCATTCCAGCAGCGGGGGCAAAGAGACGTACAGAGACTGTAGGAAGAAGCGGAAAAGCAGAGTTTTACTTCTCCCCCAAACACGTTTGCATCCTGCCCTTCCTCCAAGCTCCGAGAAGCCGAGAGGAGTTTGCAGGTGGCGGTGACGGGGCATCTCTTGGTTTTATGTTCACAACAACCCGGCGAGGTAGGCGAGGCTGAGAGAAAGAGCACCGTGCCCAAGGCCTCCCCGTCAGCTGCTTGCATGAGGGGGCACTTGAGTCTCTGCATCCCCCACCCCAAAAAACCCTTATCCACCATGTAGAGTTCAACAACGCCAGAGAAATTTCAGAGCTACATCTTGGCCAGAGCCTGGGCGTTGTAAAACTAGCCTTTGGATCCTGGAACTGCGAAAGGGCAGAAATGCATCATCCTGAGAATCTCAGCTTGCAAGTATGGAGGCCATCTTTAATGAAATCTCACCAGTCTGGGGGAGAGACGGAGGAGGAGGAGTAAACGTAATTTACACCCCCACCTCCAGCCTGATGCCCTCCAGATGTGTCAAACTGCAACCCCCATAATCCCCAGCAAGTGGGGATTACGGGAATCGTAGCCTGACATACCTGAATGGTGCTGCGTTGGGGGAAAGCTAGTAGGACTTCAGTGCTCAATTCCCTCAAATGACAATCGGGAGAAATTAATTGTGCAAAATAGACAGCGCTATAAAACCTGCATGCTGGATACAAGCCATATGCAGAAAGCATCAAGCCGGATCAGACCAAAAGTCGGTCATATCCTGTCCAGCGTTCTATTCCCACAATGGCCAAGCAGCTAGCTGAGGGAGACCCACAGGTTGCACATGAATGCAGCAGGACCCTCCCGCCCATGTTCCCCAGCATGCTGCCTCTGATACTGGAGGGCAGCATAGTGCCCTATGGACTAGTAGCCATTGACAGCCTTATCCACCAGGAATATCTCCAGTTCTCTTTTAAAGCCATCCAAAATGGTGGACATGACTACATCTTGGGGTTTTGTGAAGACGTCCTTCCTTCGATCCGTCCTGCATCTCCTACCAATCAGTTTCCTGGGCTGACCCCTTTGGGTTCTAGCATCATGGGAGAGGAAGTCAAATGTCTCCCTCGCCACGTCCTCCACACCATGCATAATTTTGTACCCCTCCGTTATGTCCCCCGCACTCATTTACAATTTTTTCTGCGCAAAACAGCCTCAAACAACGTAACTGTTCCTCACAGGGGAATCGCTCCAGCCCCTTGAACATTTTGGCTGCCCTTTCCTGCACCTTTACCAGCTCTAAAATACCCGCTCGGAGATGCCGTGTCCAGCACTGTACACAGTATCCCAATTGAAGGGCGAAAGGCGTCACCCAGTGACAGTTCTTGACCACTTAGTGGTCCGGTCACCACATGGCAGCAGAACAAGGTGATGGAGAAGGTGGAGGTGGTAGAATGGACCATACCACTTCAGCCTGCGGGTGGGGAACACCGTTTCTTTTTTAAAAAACGTTCCCCTAAGTTAAAAACAACCGTCCCAGGACAACAGGCAATAAACTTATGCCGGGACCTTTTCTCTCCAAGATGCAGTTTTTCACTGCTGGGAATCATTGATTTGTTTACGTGCGGGAGCGTCCCCCCTACCTGTGGTGTAAATGGTACAGCCCATAACACCACGCTGAGATCCTCACCATTTATTTATTTATTTATTTATTTATTACATTTCTATACCGCCCAATAGCCGAAGCTCTCTGGGCGGTTCACAAAAATGAAAAAGACCAGCCCAATCTTGGCATCATATAGTATCTGCTAAAAGCCAGATCAGTGCTAATATCCATCAAAGATTAAGCTTGCTTACCAGGGGGCATTCTTAGGGTCTAAGCCCATGACGTGCAAGGAGGGGAGGTAAAAATGGACCTGAAACAGGGCTGGCCTTTACGTCGTTAACGTAACACCCTGCAAGGATCGCTCCTCTGATGCCATGTTTCTCGCCTGCCCAAGGGTCTCTACTTCCCTTGCTCGGCTTCGTCCATTTTCTTCTGCTGCCCCTTACGCCTGGAACGCTCTTCCAGAACATTTGAGAACTACAAGTTCAACTGCAGCTTTTAAAGCTCAGCTAAAAACTTTTCTTTCTCCTAAAGCTTTTAGAACTTGATTTTGTTCTGACTTTATACTGTTAGTTTTACCCTACCCAGTGCCTGTTTACCCTACCCTGTGCCTGTTTGCTTTCTCTTCCCCTCCTTATTGTTTTATTATGGTTTTATTAGAATGTAAGCCTATGCGGCAGGGTCTTGCTATTTACTGTTTTACTCTGTACAGCACCATGTACATTGATGGTGCTATATAAATAAATAAATAAATAATAATAAGGAAAACCATGTCCTTGGTGGGAGTCCAACCAGGCGGAGGACCAGGCTGGCATCAGAATTGACACCAACTCAGGCCCCCTCACATCCCACTTGAATTTAGAATGAAAAGCCATCATCGGGGAGTAGTGGGAAGAGCGTGTCGGAGTACGGGAGCAATTTTTCCCCAAAGAAGGGAGGCAGAGGCCAGATGGGGTAGGGTGGAGGAGAGGCAGAGAGAAGGGAGGGGGAGGGAACAGGCAGCCCCAAGCATGTCCCTTCACAGGCCAGAGTTGGCAAAAGGCAGAGCAACTGTGCCAGTGACGGCCCTTTCTCCGGTGGAAAACGGTCTCCGCCCTTCACAGACAAACGCTCTTTCTTTCCACTTGCACACTGGGCGCTCAGTCTGGCCTTGCTAAAACGGGCAGCTAGAGGCTCCTTTTGCTCAAGGCAATTCGAGAGGCCGTTGTTGCCAAGGCGGCATCCGTGCGCCAGGAGGGAGGCCAGGCATCCTTCGCTTTTAAATTGGATGCCACCAGTAGACTGCAGGTGGGGGTTACCTGTTTGAACGATCCCCCAGTGCAAAACGGGAACAACAATAACCCTCCATGCCTTGCAGGTAGAAAACAAGCACACCCGGGGAGGATTTCTCCCTGCTATGCTAGCTTTCTACTTGCAGGATTATATTTTATATAGGGGAACCTTTAAAAAATGGTAACCCTCACCTATGGTCTGTAGTGGCAGATACCCCCTCTACCACCTCTGTTTCGAGGGCAGAACTCTAAGAACTGTGTCTACAGTATTTCTATTTAAATTTCTACTCATTATCATTTAAAGGTGCAACCCTAGACAGAAAAAAAAACACCCTACAATTCCCTGCATTCGCCAGCCAGCCATTTTAAGGATGCCTGCCTCGGTTCCTCCGGCCAATTTCTCATTGTTCGGAAAAGGCAGGTGGGCCCCATCCCAGGAAAGGTCTGTAGATTGCATGGAGTTTCTTTCTCCTCCTCCCCGGCTCTCTCGATCATCACTATCCGTGACAGTTGCTGCGGCCATGCACGGCTGCCTGCGCCCGTGGTGCAGTGCAGGATGCGCAAAGCTGCAGCGGTGGTGACTCTTGCAAAGAATTGCTTTCCCTCGCATGGTGCAGCCATCTGTGCACTCAAGATCAAGTCTGTTGACGCAGCCATTTCTCTTCTCTGCCCCGGCCTGCCTTGCTCTCTCTCGCTCTCTCGCTCTCATTTCGCAGGGGGGCAGCGTTGGTGTCACAAAACCGATCAGAGCTATTCTAGAGTGTTAGCCTTTTGTTTTTGAGTTGGCAAAGTATAAGTAGGAGGAGGGCAACCAGGATGATCAGGGGTCTGGAAACAAAGCCCTATGGAGAGAGACTGAAAGAACTGGGCATGTTTAGCCTGGAGAAGAGAAGTTGTGGGGGAGACATGAGAGCACTCTTCAAATACTTAAAAAGTTGTCACACAGAGGAGGGCCAGGATCTCTTCTCGATCCTCCCAGAGTGCAGGACACGGAATAACGGGCTCAAGTTTCAGGAAGCCGGATTCCAGCTGAACATCAGGAAAAAGTTCCTGACTGTTAGAGCAGTACGACAATGGAATCAGTTACCTAGGGAGGTTGTGGGCTCTCCCACACCAGAGGCCTTCAAGAGGCAGCTGAACAACCATCTGTCAGGGATGCTTTGAGGTGGATTCCTGCATTGAGCAGGGGGTTGGCCTTGATGGCCTTATAGGCCCCTCCAACTCTACTATTCTATGATTCTATGATTCTACAAATTACGTCAAATCGTCTGGAAGGATTCTACAATACGCCACTTCGGACAGAGATCACATTTCTAAACCCTGCCCAACGTGTTCTAGTTTACCACATGCAGGATGTTAGGCGGCATACAGGTATATGACCACCCCCTATCACCAACTCCTGCCTCCTCAAGAAGGGGTGTTGGAAAATCAAGGGTGAGATTGGTTCTACACATATGGCAGACTAGGGTGGTAGAGGGGATTCTGCCACTGCAGACCATAGGTGAGGGTTACCGTTTTTTAAAGGTTCCCCTGTATAAAAAACAATAATCCTACAAGTAGAAAGCTAGCATAGCAGGGAGAAATCCCCCCTGGTGTGCTTGTTTTCTACCTGCAAGGCAAGGAGGGTTATTGTTGTTGCTGTTTTTGCACTGGGGGGATCGTTCAAACAGGTAACCCTCACCTGCGGTCTACTGGGTCTGCGGGGATTTGCCAACCTTGGGGCCTCGGCAAACGCCCGACCTCCTCACTGTCCGGAACCGGCCCTGGCGGATGTACCTTGGATATGTAGTAGACGCACTGCTGAAAGGTGTACATGATGACTTCCTCGAGAACTGTCATGGCTTCTTCACTGGCAGTGATGGTCAGGGAAAAGAGAGACTCCTTGGAACCTAAAGGGAGGGGAAAGAAAGTACAGGACGGAACTAAAGTGGAACTCTGGTTTCTCAATAAACAGCATGCTTGGAGCTCAACCCAAAGTGGAAGGATTTATTTTCTTTGTGCTAGAGGTATTTAAGCAGAAGCTGGTTAGCCACCTGTCAGGTAGGCTACAGCTGCAGCTTCGCACGTGCCTGACCCTTTGCCAGAACAGCCATCCAGGACGAGAGTGAGAGAGAGAGAGAGAGAGAGAGAGAGATGATGGGAAACTTATCAGAGGACAAATTTTCCTGCCGTCCCCAACCCTGCCTTTGACCTTCCCACTGGTCTATCAGCATGGGAACCGAGATAGGCAGGAACATGGAGAGCATCCAAAACCCAGCTTGGTTTGCTCCCTTTCTTTCCCCCAGATAGGATGCTGGAGTAGGGGGGATGGAAAGGAAAGACGATGAAGTGAGAAATGAGCCAGGCTTCAGCCCCTGTGCTGGGAGGGGTCGTCTCCGTTCGCTTGGGAGGGAGAATCCCTTCTCTTCGCAAGGCCACCAGGACGCAATGCTCTGTTTTCTTTGGAGCAGGGGTGTTGTTTCAAAGAAGCCGGGGATACTGAGCAAAAGAATCGAGGGAGAAGACTGCAATTGTTCCACTTGGACAGTTGTTCCGTGGTCTGGCTGATGCGGACTGGATAAAATTCAAGACTTAGCCAACGGTGTCAGTGAATAATGTCGAAGTGCGGGCAGTGGAAGATGGTGACTCAGATCTCAGCAGGGCTGGGTGGTGGGTGTTTTCAGAACCAGCCCAGATTCTAAAAGAGCTATCTGAGGGACGGGACCCACTTTGGGGCTAGGCTTCGGCACCTTGGATAGCTAGCTTCTTTTAGAGTTCTGGCTGGTTCCAACTGAAACGGAGACGGGAATCAGCGTCCCACTGGAGCCGGAGCCACCAGCCTTTTCTGAACGCAGGCACTCTTGACGACAGGCATACGACCAAGGGGAGTGCAAAAATGCAGGCATCTGTGTGTGTGCGTGCGTGTGTGTGTGTATTTGCTGCTAGGAAAGTCCGTTTCTCCCCCAGCTACTGTGTAACTAAGTTCAGAGGGAACAGGGAACCCAGAATCAAAAACTCCCCTTGCTTGCAAGGCCTGCCTTCACTACAGCCCTGTTCTTACCTTTTCTATTTTAAATCATTCTATTGATTTTTCAAAAGAAAATCAACCGGAAGAACGAAAAATAAACAAACAAACAAAAAATACATTGAATTGAAATCAACTTATTGGCAGAAGGTGGTACATTTAACCTCTGTTCGTATTCTTTGCTTTACGGGCTGCTTAGAAATTTTCTTCAGAGTTCTTCTGTATATCAAATTTGTATCGAGTCTCTTTTCCATAATCTGAGGAAAGGTTTTGACATCTACTGCTGTGCGTGTCCCTGGTCAGTATATATAGAATAAAATCCTGGCATGTTTTATCCAAGTCAGATGTTTTTGACTTTGCCTTTAGCTAATTTTAGCCAGTCTGTCAATTTTTCTGCCATGGCTGATTGCCATAATTCCCTATACCATGATTTCAATGTTAGCAGTTCTGCAGTTTTCCAACTTTTGGCCACAAGCCCTCGGGCAGCCACCAGCATGAACTCAATAATGTCGTTAGATCTCATGTTTGCATTTTGTTCTTCTCATTCTGTTAATAAGGCCAATGCTGGTGTCACGTGTATGGTCTGATGCGTAGTCATAAGACGTCCCGAAACTGCGTACCCCTGGTCTCATCCAACACGAGAAATTCGATGAAACCTTCAAGGAAGCCGCCGATAACACGCCTGCAGGGCAGTTCCACTCACCCAACGGGTCACGAAGAGAGTACAGGACCTTACCTTTGATATCTAGTTCCTCTTCCATGTTCTGTATGTAAACCGGGGACTTCTGCTGGACGAAGTAGAGGATCTCGACGGAGTTGGACATCCAGAAGAGAACGTGCTGCAAATCCGGCAGCAGGTCTGCGATGGTGAAACGGGAGAGGGACGCCGGATCCTGGCTGACGAGACAAGCGACGAGTTAAAAGGCATCCCAGCATGGACAAATTTATTATTTTATTTATTTACTTAAGAGTATTTATTATCCCGCGCCTCAGCCAAAAAGGCTCTTCGAGCGGCTTACAAATTGATCAGTAAAGAAGACAGTCCCTGCCCTCAGGCTTACGTTCTAAAAAAAAGACATGACACACAAGGAAAAGCGGATGGGGAGGGAAGAGGAAGAAAATAAAAAGAAATTAGGGAGACTGTTCAGGCTGGTGGGAAGGCCCTGCTCCATCCTCTCATCTCCCAATGGAGGGGCAGATCAACAGCTCCTACTTCTTCTCCACAAGGTGAAGATGATACTGAGCCCGGCCGGGGGGCGGGGGGAGTCCAACTGAAGTAGGCTCCGATGGTCTCTGCCTGCTCCAGTCTCCCTCGCTGCTGCTTCCCCACCAAAGATGTTTGCATCCTCTCTCTCTCTCTCACACACACACAAATCCCCCCCTCCTGTTGGATTCCAGCCTCCAAATGGGCTCTTTGCCCCTCAGCTTACATTGCAGCAAAAGATAGCCTCTCTGGGAATATTTTGATCACTGCGCTAATGGATATCCCATCTGAGGCTCCCATGCAAAACAAAACTCTGTTTGTGTGGCCGTTCCCCAACCCTCTCTCTCTCTTTCGCGCACACACTCACACACACACACACACTGCCCATTCCCAAATCCAGATATAATAAGATTCACCCTGAAGGTCAAATCAAACATTACTTTAAATCCACATACAATGCCTCCCCCCTCCCTTCTTCATTTTTATTCTAGACTAGGTGCCAGGGTGTGTGATCCAGATTGAGACCCTAGCATAGCAGGGTTAGGGAAGACTTTTAAGAACTGGATTGTAACCTTCTAAAAAAGCTTTTACTTTGTTACTTTAGTTACTACATTTCTATCCTGCCCTATAGCCAAAGCTCTACGGGCGATTCTCAAAAATTATGACCCTAACAAGACCGCATGATCAAACATCATATATAGAACCTTTAGAAGTTTAAAAACAGAGTAAGAATTAGAGTAAAGAACAGAGTAAAAGCCAGCAAAATCACAGTAATGCATTTAAAAAAGCAAAACCGAAGGGCTGGGAAGATTAAAAAAAGTGCCCCAAAGACTGCAACATAGGCGCCAGGTGAGCTTCTCTGGGGAAGGCATTCCACAACTAGGGGGCCACCACTGAAAAGGCCTTCTCCTTCGTAGCCAGCCGCCTCATCTCATTTGGTGGGGGCCCCCAAAGGGGGTGTTGAGGGGGCTTTTGAGAAAGCTAGGAGGCAGAGAGGTCTCCCTGCAATTCAAGCACCCCGGTCTCAGGCAGAGAAGGGGTGTTTCCATCACATTCTTCCTGATCCTTTTCACAGGTGATGTCAGTGTGGAACATGGGACCTTCCGTACACAAAGCGGCTGTTCCACTAACTGAGCTATGGTTCCTGTCCAAATCATCTTCGGCCAATCCCACTGCCTTTCCCCTCCGCCCAATCTCTCAGGCTGCCTGCCGCTTTGCAGGAGGCCATTTCCGCTCGCCCTAGGCGAGCAGCGAATTGCAAATTTGCCACGCAGGGCTGTCCCAAGGGAAGACGCCGGGCTTTGACTCTGCGTCATCCAACTCAAACCATGTTGCTTTCCCCGTCTTACAAAGCAGGCCGACGGATCAAGTCGAACTCAACCCTCAGCTGCCACTTCTGTGCTGTGAACAAAGCCCACTTTTCATTTCTTTTGTGCAGCGTCGCCTGCCCGGAGGACTTCAGTTTGGAATGTTTCTCTTTTGGGTGCCAAATTCTTGGGACTGTCTAATTTTTTAAAAAGATCAGGGTACTATTATTACAAAAATGACCACCCAAGCGCTCTCTTTCCATTGGGCTTCTCTTGCTGACGGTGTTTTCATTTCTCTTTTTGCCTGTGTTTGAGCGTGTCCCAAAGATCTCCACTAACTGCACCGCGGCGGCCTTTCGCCTGAGATTCCAGCCAAGCAATGGTGCTGGGCCAGTTGGCACGAAGCCCTGGAACGGCAGAGCAGAAGGGAAGCGAATTCCAGCACCAGGAAAGCAAGGGGCGACTGGAAAGCTGTGTCCACTGCCTTCCGCAAAAAGCATCACGGCCAGAGAAAGATCAGCGTGGCCCCGTCCATCGGCCAGAGAAACAGCAGCTGGGGGGGGGGGGCTTGCTTCCCCCAGTCCTGCCAGAAAGAACACTTATTTTATTTATTTATTTATTTAAGTATTTTTATGCCGCCATTCAGCCAAAAAAGGCTCTCATGGCGGCTTACAAAAATATTTCTTGACAGTCCCTGCCCACAGGCTTACAATCTAAAAGACATGACACAAAAGGAAAGGGGATTGGGAGGGAGGAGGGACCCAGGGACTCCGGAGCTGAAGAGACCAAAGGCAGCCTCTGCCCGCCAGAAAGAACACCATGGCAAGGGGAAGACCAGCAATACTACAAACGAGAAGGATCTTGGAATTGTTGTAGATCACAAGCTGAGTATGAGCCAACAGTATGATACGGCTGCAAAAAAGGCCAATGCTATTTTGGGCTGCATTAATAGAAGTATAGCTTCCAAATCGCGTGAGGTTCTGGTTCCTCTCTATTCGGCCCTGGTTAGGCCTCATCTAGAGTATTGCGTCCAGTTCTGGGCTCCACGATTCAAGAAGGGCGCAGACAAGTTGGAGCGTGTTCAGAGGAGGGCAACCAGGGTGATCAGGGGTCTGGAAACAAAGCCCTACGAAGAGAGACTGAAAGAACTGGGCCTGTTTAGCCTGGAGAAGAGGAGATTGAGGGGAGACAGGATAGCGCTCTTCAAATACTTAAAAGGTTGTCACACAGAGGAGGGCCAGGATCTCTTCTCGATCCTCCCAGAGTGCAGGACACGGAATAATGGGCTCAAGTTAAAGGAAGCCAGATTCCAGCTGGACAGCAGGAAAAACTTCCTCACTCTTAGAGCAGTATGACAAATGGAACCAGTTACCTATGGAGGTTGTGGGCTCTCCCACACTAGAGGCATTGAAGAGGCAGCTGGACAACCCTCTGTCAGGGATGCTTTAGGGTGGATTCCTGCATTTAGCAGGGAGTTGGACTTGATGGCCTTGTAGGCCCCTTCCAACTCTGCTATTTTATGAGTCTATGTGGCCTCACCCATCGACTGCAGTCAGAACCCTAAAGGAGCTATCCAAGGTCCGCTCCGGATTTTAGTCAGATCCAGTCTGAAGTCTAAAGGAGCTATCCAGAATGGTTTGCACCTTGGACAGAGTTCTGTCTGGTTCTGGCCGAAACCTGGAGCGGATTCACCGCCCCACTGACACCAGACCCACCGGCCTCCATTGCCCCCAGCCCTACACCGAGGAACCCGTCTTCTCAATCCGCGACCGCCAGCTAAGTGTTTGTTGAAACGAATAAGTAAAATCATATGGGCGCATTTCTCTCTTTCAGCGACGTTTGCCAACGGGATGGGCCCCACAGTCCCTGCCTGCACCACTTCCTTCCCCCTTAAACGAAGATTGTTCCAATTATCGAAAGAGGACCAGAAATAAAACGCCTGGGTTTGGTTTCCCCCACCCCGTGTCAAAGCCTGCTGCAATAATAACCCAAGCCTTCTCGAACGGGCTGCCTTCATCAACCCTCTCCGAATCTGCACAAGCGATCTCCTCGTTCTGCCGTCAGACATCGAGAGGAGCGAGGGAGAAGAGCCGGAAGATCAGCACATCGCTGGTCGCGTACATACAGCCACGGCTCAGACACGATAAGGCAGGCTGATATGGCTGCAATCTGGCGAAGGAGCCATGGGTCTTGGGGCCGTTTCGCCGCTCCGAGCTGTGGCCGGCGTTTCTTGGGAATTCAATGAACCAAAGCCAAACGAAAACCCGAGCGCAATTCGCTCCCAAATGCTGTGCCGATGCCAGCGTCTTCCTGCAATCTACATTAAGTATGGAAATGAAGGCCATCTGCATACAGCGCAGCGCACGGACTCTAGGATTGTCATCAGGAGCCTCAAGGTGGGGGAAAGGGGGGCAGTCGAGCCGAGTGAGCAGCTGGCCAATCCGGTGTCTCACCTGCCAGCTGTGCATGACCACGTCAGGTGCCCCTAGACCAGCCTTCCTCAACCTGGGGCGCTCCAGATGTGTTGGACTGCATCTCCCAGAATGCCCCAGCCAGCAGAGCTGGCTGGGGCATTCTGGGAGTTGTAGTCCAACACATCTGGAGCGCCCCAGGTTGAGGAAGGCTGCCCTAGACCATTTGACCATTGTCTACCCAGGTCAGACCCAGGCCTCACCATTGCCCACTGCGCCCCAGACCGAACAGACTCACATAATAGCTTCTTCTGCCAGCTTAATCTATTGCACTTCCGCTACTGAGGAGTTGGAGTAAAGAGGCGCTGCAGGACACTGTCACAGTAGCAGAGTTTGGCCGCTGCCTTAGCGTAAGATGCACGCTGGACGCCGTCCTGAGATGCCCTGTGGATGCATCTCTGGCCAAGGTTTTCAGCAGGCTAGACTGCACAAATTGCTTTGCTGGATCAAATCGTGGTCCATCTCATCTGGCATTCTTTGTCCCACGGCAGGCAGCAGCTTGTTGCCTCTGGAAAATCAGGGCATGAACACAGTAGCCACTCCAAGTTATTTATCCCCACGATCTGGTACACAAAGGTATTCTCTGCCATTCTGTGGTTCTTTGAGGCTTACAGGGGGAGCTGGTAGCATCTCATGGCAGTTAGGGCAAGGTAGGAAGAAAGCAGGACCTTGGACAGCTCCATGCAGGTCCTGCTGGCTGGAACTCTCTCTTACTAGAACAATAGGAGGGTGTTGTCTCAGCAGGGACCTAAAGCCAACTGAAGCCTTATGGGGGCTGCCAAGATCTGTAGTGTCATCACCTCCAGCCCTCTTAGAGGAGCTGAATGGATTGTTAAGGGGACCTGTTTTTCTGGCCTGAATCTTCTGCAAAACTGGGGAGATGGAATTTCTGCTAGGGACTCATCCTTTGAGTTAGGGGATGATGGCAGGGCCATGTCCTCTGGTCAGGAGAGCCCTGAATGTCCCACACACACCCCAGGAAGTAGCCTGTGCCTCATCCTCATCAGAATCTTTTGCTGCAGACTGGAAGATTCTAGGAAGCCGTGACCCCCTCCAACTGAACATGGAGGTTTCCTGTTGCTGTTTTCATATATACAGTTCTTGTCATTTTTAATTCTGCTTAAAAGACGGAAAAGAATACAAAAGATGACCAGCACAGTTATATCAAACCAAGAAAAACAGCTGGACGTATCGGTTCCGCAACCGGCTTACTTAAGAGGTGAGTTTACCCTCGCAAGCAAATCATTCTAACGATCAAAACACCACCCTTCACGGAACGTGAGCTATCCAACGATCCACAACATTTCGCCCTGAATTAGACAAGAAGCAGAGACAAATGGGTGAGCAGCCACCATCTAGCTCCCAGGGGTGGCCACAAATACAGCCAGGAGGGCTTCTGAAAGAACATCGTGTCCTGGTGGGATGGGAGAAGAAAGAGAGTAAGCCTGAACCCAAAATAAAGAGAGACTGCAGAAGATAAGGAAGGAAAGAGGAACAGGACGGCCCAGAAAGGCTATAGCTACAACGCAAAACTGAGTACAATTGGTTCCAGAATCGTCGTATCCCCATCCATCTGGGCAACTAAATCATTCTCCCTCTCCCAACCCCTTTCTTTCCGTCTTGTGTCTTTTTAAATTGTAGGGCAGCGACGGTCTGATTATTGAATCCGGGAGCCTTTCGCTGAATGACGAGCAAGACAAAAATGCTTCAAATTATTATCATCAACAACAAATTCCCCCTCTATTATTTTTAATCTTTCAGGGTTGTTGTTTTTTAAAGATAACGTGTTGCTGCTTTTAAGTTCCTTGCGCTGCTGCTGTTGTTTTTACTTCGATTTTATTAGGTGGCTGTTTTCATATGTTTTGGGTTTGACGTTGTTTTATGCCATTTGGGTATCTGACGGGTTTAACCTATGGTTTGCGAATCGTGACTGGGAGGCATAAAATGCAGAGAGAGAGAGAGATGGACGCACATCAGAGTGATTCCAGGCATAAGGGGTGGGTGGGAATGGTGCAGAAATAAAATCAGAGACATTGGAACATCAATAGAATCATAGAATAGTAGAGTTGGAAGGGGCCTAAAAGGCCATTGAGTCCAACCCCCCGCTCAGTGCAGGAATTCACCCTAAAGCATCCCTGACAGATGGTTGTCCAGCTGGCTCTTGAATGCCTCTAGTGTGGGAGAGCCCACCACCTCCCTAGGTAACTGGTTCCATTGTTGTGCTGCTCTAACAGTCAGGAAGTTTTTCCTGCTGTCCAGCCGGAATCTGGCTTCCTGTAACTTGAGCCCATTATTCTGTGTCCTGCACTCTGGGAGGATCATAGAATCATAGAATAGCAGAGTTGGAAGGGGCCTACAAGGCCATCGAGTCCAACCCCCTGCTCAATGCAGGAATCCACCCTAAAGCATCCCTGACAGAGGGTTGTCCAGCTGCCTCTTGAAGACCTCTAGTGTGGGAGAGCCCACCACCTCCCTAGGTCACTGGTTCCATTGTCGTACTGCTCTAACAGTCAGGAAGTTTTTCCTGATGTCCAGCTGGAATCTGGCTTCCTTTAACTTGAGCCCGTTATTCCGTGTCCTGCACTCTGGGAGGATCGAGAAGAGATCTTGGCCCTCCTCTGTGTGACAACCTTTCAAGTATTTGAAGAGTGCTATCCTGTCTCCCCTCAATCTCCTCTTCTCCAGGCTAAACATGCCCAGTTCTTTCAGTCTCTCCTCATAGGGCTTTGTTTCCAGACCCCTGATCATCCTGGTTGTCCTCCTCTGAACACGCTCCAGCTTGTCTACGTCCTTCTTGAATTGTGGAGCCCAGAACTGGACGCAATACTCTAGATGAGGCTTAACCAGGGCTGATGGGATGGGCAAGTCTGCCAATGGTTTTCTGCCTGCCCACCCACTCCCAAATATTCCTAAACACCAGGGGGGGGGGACACACCCGCTTTCAGCCAGAAGGTCAAATTCCATTTCAGACCTCAGTTTGGGTGATGTGCGATCCTCTACATGTTTACTCAGAAGTAAGTCCCACTGTAATCAATGGGGCTTAATCCCAGGTAACTTGCCATAGAATTTTTTTATGCAAGGAACTTAAATGCCGCAACACATTATTATTTTTTTAAAAACTGAAAGATTTTATGAAGATTCTATGCCACCTTTTGGTCTGGCAGCTTACGAACATTAAAAACATTAAACTTTTTAACGTTTACTATTTTTAACTGTTGTAAACCACCCAGAGAACTTCGGCTGTGGGGCGGTATATAAATGTAATAAATAAATAAATAAATAAATGAAGGCCAGCTACAAAGCAAAAGAATCACACTACTTTAAACAACAACAACAGAATTAAAACAGTACTAAAACCAAGTAGCGCATGGGACATGCCTTTGATCTCAAATTAAAAACTGTTAAAAGCCAAGCTGCCTGCCTAAAAGACATCAGGGATGAGGCTAGTCTATGTACATTGATGGTGCTATATAAATAAATAAATAATAATAATAATAATAATAATAATAATAATAACCTCCGTAGTGAGGGAATTCCATAACCAGGGTGCTGTCACAGAAAAGGCCCTGTCCTGTGTTTCCACCAACCAAACCTCTTTTGGTGGTGGGGCGTGTGACAGAGCGTCTGACGATTATCCTAATCCAGGGACAGACTCATAGGGGAGGAGGTGGTCTTTCAGATATTCTGACCCTAAATCGATCAGGGCTTTATAGGTAAGCCTCAGCCCCTTGTTTCGTGCTTAGAAACGAACAGGAAGTCCCTGCAAGGGCTATCAGACCAGTGTAATACGGCCTGAGAAACGTACACCAGAAAGCAATCTGGCTGCCGCATTTTGCACTAGCTGCAATGTCCGTACCCTCTTCAAGGGCAGCCCCGCATAGAGCACGTTGTAGTAAACCAGACGACCGCATCAGAAGAAGAGCTTCGGCTATTGGGCGGCAGAGAAATTTAATAAACAAATAAGGTAATAGAAAATAAAAGCAGCGTTAACTCTAGGTGTGAAAGACTTACTGTTGGGACTGCTTCTCAGCCAGCTCGTTGGTTTTCTCCTAGAATCAGGAAAATAAACTATTAATGTGAATAAATGACACCAATGCAGGGAAGGAAAGAGAAAATACACAAATCGACACCATCGGTCATAATTTGGCTCGCTGCGCTTCTCCTGAAAACAGGCTGGCCTGTCCGCCCCCAGCCAACGGCCGCCCACCTTCGTATCCCAGCTGGCTCACCTGTAACCCCCATCTGTAACCTGCCCAACCTCCCTCCCCATCCCAAACCGCTACTGACCCACACGGCTCTCTGGATCATCTTCGCCGACTTGAGCAGCAGCTGACCGAAGTCTCCCGGCTTGAAGCGGCTGGCGGAGTGCTGGATGCAGAGACACAGGAGGAAGGCGGGGGTCAGCTTATGGTCGTCGCCCGTGGGCTCCAGGAGCGAGACGATTCTCCGCAGCAGCAGGTCTTCGTTGGCCTTGTCGAACTCCAGCTGCAGCTTCCTCCGGCTCCCCCTGCGGCCGGAGGGCGGCTGCGTCCCCTGGTTCTTGGGCCCGGCGGCCTTGTCCTTGGCCTGGCCGCCACACATCTTGCAGGCCGAAGGCAGCTCCGGCTCCGAGGCCCGGCGCACGGCTCGGAGCCGCATCAGGGTCTGGGCGGGCAGCGGCTGGGTTTTCAACGGGTCCTTGTAGAGGAACAAGTAGTAGAGGCCGAGGGAGACGAGGTCCCCATGATGCAGCATCGCCGTCCGCCCCGCCTCGGAGAAGTTGATGGAGACGCTGGCCCCTGGGATCGGCTCAAGGACAAGCCTCTCTTCAGAGCGGTGGCGGGAGCGGACGGACACCTTGACCCGCCGGATGGTGCAGTGGAGGGGGAGGATGTCCGGGGCGGAAAGGCTAATGCTGGGCTTGCTGGATTGGGTCCTTTGGCCGACGGTGTGCTGATCGCGGTTCAACAAGTAAACCAAACTGTCCTGCATTATAAACACACAGACACAGGGTTAGGAGGTGGAACCAGGCATGTTTAGCCTGGAGAAGAGAGGATTGAGGGGAGATCAATAACGGGCTCAAGTTAAAGGAAGCCAGATTCCGGCTGGACATCAGGAAAAACTTCCTGACTATTAGAGCAGTACGACAATGGAACCAGTTGCCTAGGGAGGTTGTGGGCTCTCCCACACTAGAGGCCTTCAAGAGGCAGCTGGACAACCATCTGTCAGGGATGCTTTAAGGTGGATTCCTGCATTGAGCAGGGGGTTGGACTCAATGGCCTTGTAGGCCCCTTCCAACTCTACGGTTCTATGATTCTATGACCACAAGGCCTAATGGAGAGGTGGGGAGGGGGCACTGAACACTAGATCCCATGCTTACATGCTGCTGGCTGTAGCCTTGGAGGAGCAGGAGATGTGGAGACTGGTAAAGCGAATGCCGCAGGCTGTGGCAATTCTGCTCCTCTGCAGGAACCGGCCGCCCGTCACTCGTGGTCTCCAGACATCGGAGGGTCTCGGGCAAGGTGGAGTAGTGCCTTTTCAGGTGTTCCTCCTCTCCTTCGTCCTGCGCGCCCACCTGGCTGAGGCTGGCCTCGCTGACCGTACGCCGGAGGGTGGGCGGCGTGGAGTGGCCCTTGCAGGCCGTCAAGAGGGTCATGGTGCCTTTGGCCCGGTTGCGCTGGAGTTTTCGGGCCTGGGCATTGATACCTGGGGACCAACGAGAGGCATTCAGCATCAGCCATCAAGACGACACTTCTGTATAATGAAGGACATAAGAGAGCGGAGTACCATCTGTGGGAAATACACACTATGCATTTACAAAGGAGAGGGTCTTCCTTGTGGTGGCATCCCAACTTTGGAAGGCTTTCTCACGATCAGCTAGACTTGGAATTATTTATTTATTTATTTATTTATTTATTATTGATTGCATTTTTATACCGCCCAATAGCCAAGACTCCCTGGGCGGTTCACAAAAATTAAAACCATTTAAAGTATAAAACGAACGGTATAAAAACGTGATATACAATACAATATAAAAGCACAACCAGGATAAAATCAGCAGCAGGGCAGAAATACAAATTTAAAATACAAATTTAAAAGGGCAAAGCTAAAATTGAATTCATAGACTGTTAAAATGCTGAGAGAATAAAAAAGGTCTTCACCTGGCGTCTGAAAGAATATAGTGTAGAAGCCAGGCGAACCTCCTTAGGGAGCTCATTCCACAGCCGGGGTGCCACAGCAGAGAAGGCCCTGCTCCTCCTGGTAGCCACCTGCCTCACTTCTTTTGGCAGGGGCTCACAGAGAAGGACCCCTGAGGATGACCTTAGGGTCTGAGCAGGTTTAAACAGGTTCCACACAGTACTTAATACAGCAGCCTTTCCCCATGGCCAAAATATCCCTGTGATGTTTATTCTCAGTACAGATCTTCTGCAATGTTAATTGGTAGCTTCCTACTTGCCTGTTCTGCCCCATTTATTATTTCCTGTTCAGCACGGCTAGGGGATTAGTGGTGAATCGCCCCCCTAACTGATCATTCATTAATCAAATTCTGTTTCCTGTGATGGGGTGGCCATGTTATTTCAAATACCAGTTCCTTTTCAGTTTCTTTCTTTCTTAGTGACTTTCATTCACAGTGAAATAGCACCGCTCATCGCAAAAGAATCGCCACAAATCAAGTGTGGAGGAAAGGAGTACAAGATTAAAAAAAAAAATTGCTGGAACTCAAGAACGAGTGTTTCCAGATGGAGGCTCCTAGCACATTTGATGGCTGATCAATTTAATGCATCACTCAAATTGTTTATGGTTCTCACTGATGGTTTAATTATTTTGTTAGGTTGTTGTATTTAAAAGATAATAGTTGTGGCTGTTTTTAATTGCATACGGTTTCAATTCCATTGAGTTATCTTCCTTTCTTTTCTTTTTGAAAAGGCATCTAAGAAATTATTATTATTATTATTATTGTTATTATTATTATTATTATTTCTTGGAAGTAAAATCAAACCGATTTCAATAGGAGCATTCTCAGGGCTTCTGAGCCTCATCTGCCACTCTGGCTTCAAGTCCACAGTAGCACCTTGCCCCTTAGGGTTACAAAAGCGCAGTGAACTGCACATTTCAACCTCTGGAAATGTACATGAAAAGTTCAAGGATGATTGGTGTGGGAAGAACTGATTTCCATCAAAACCAAACAGTGCCAACATTTGCACACCCTCCGGCCCCGGTTTCACTCCCCCTTCCCAAGCCATGCCGCAAAACAATAAAGGAGAGAAAAAAATTTGGGGTGCAAAAAGAACAAACCCCTTCCCACCCGAGCTCGACGTCTCGTTTCCCCTTTCCCCGGTTCCCCTTTCCCTCTGCAAATCCACACACACACCTGGCACCTTATCCTTAGCTCCCCAAACTATCCATCTCAGATCTTGGACAGCCACCCTTCCCAGCTGGCTGAAGGCAAAGACGTGTGTTTTTTCCAGAAATATAACCAAAATGAGAAGCCACGGCCGGAATGCAGAGAATGACCAAGGCGTTGGCCGGGAGGGGAACCGAAGCCCCGTTCCTTACCGTGTCTGCAGAGTGTCCCGGACCCTCTGACATGTGCTAAGGGCACCTGCTAGTGCGCTGCCTGGCTGGCGGGACCTGCAGACTGCAGTAAGAGCTCGACTCGCTTGCTGCAGAGGCAAGAAATAATTAACTTCTCCACACTGTCTCTTCAAAGCGAGGGAGAGGGAGAGAGGGAGAGAGACTGCCAGGAAGACAAATGTGGCGCTCTGCACAGCTTGGGAACACAGGCTCAAAAGCCCAACTTGCCTCCCTGCCCCAGAGCCCAGTGGTAGAGTCCTCTCCCCTCTCCAAAGTGGAACGATCCTCCGTATTAAAAGCCTTGCCTGCAGACCTCTCAAGCGAGATGTAAAGTTGAGGCGAAGTTATGGATGCTCTTGGCAAGCCGAGGAAAATCCAAGGTAGTTTTGGCACCGGCGGCACAGAGTCCAAATCTACCGTCCTCTCCAAATGTAACCATAAATGAAAAAGTTATCATGTTGTCCACAAACCTGCTTGCTGCACCCTGCCCAATGTTAGAGCCGGCCTCATACCTTTGATCCACTGTTTTCTCTAGAGGGAAAGTCACTTATGTAGGAGGAATCTTTGCTTGATGAATGGCACAGTTTTCCTTTCCCATGATTTCATTATTATTATTATTATTTTAAAAAAAGACTTTTTCTTGGCTTCTTTCCACAATTTCCCACTGGGTGTTAAAAACTGCAGTCCGGACGTATGCAGAATGTGGCATCTAGGAGCGGAGATCTCTTCCTGCGCAGAATTTGTGAGGGGAAGAAAGGGACCCAGCCGCTCCCCTTCACGAAAGAGCAGTGTCTTGTATTGATCCGACAAAATCCCTCCAAGCCGGCTGCGTAGACGGTCCCAGCTCAGATCCCATCGGGCAACGTACCTTATTTGGTGTGGAATGGGCCTCTGGGTTCTGAAATACTTTTTGGTTGGTTTGTTTGTTTTAAAAATCCATCCTTCCTTTGCTGGGAAAATGAAAGAGGTGGCCGGAGAAGGGCAAAGGGGGGGGGGGCTTGTTTCTACTGTTCACATGCCTCAGGATTAGGAGAAGAGATGGCCAGACAGAGCAGCGTGTGCTCATGCGAGAACCAGGCTGCAGCCATTTCGAGCCAAGCTGGAGTCCTGCGGGCGGACATACGGGACCCTCTTTCTCTCCATTTTATCCTCACAACAACCCTGTGAGGTAGGTTAGGCTGAGAGTCAGTGACTGGCCGAGTTGGGATTCGAACCCAGGTCTCCAACACTCTAACCCAGCCTTCCTCAACCTGGGGCGCTCCAGATGTGTTGGACTGCATCTCCCAGAATGCCCCAGCCAGCTGGCTGGGGCATTCTGGGAGTTGTAGTCCAACACATCTGGAGCGCCCCAGGTTGAGGAAGGCTGCTCTAACCACTGCTGACTAACGTCTTCTCCCCGACCCCATATCTCCCCGGTGACATATAGTTAGAAATCATATTAGAAACCAATGGGGTCATCCCATGAAACTGATTGGTAGAGATTCAGCATAGATAAAAGAAAGACTTTCCTCACACAGGGCAGAGTGAAACTATGGAATTCATTGCCACAAGACGTAATCATAGCCACCATTTTGGAGGGCTTAAAAATGACATTCATGGAGGAGAAGGCTATCAATGACTATTGTGTGGTCTGAACCCAGCCGCACTAACAAACCGTGGTTTGTTAACCACAAACAGCCCATGAAAAGAGCCCATGGTTTGTTGATGGGTTGTGAATTGTGGGTTGCTTGTGGTTAAACAAACCATGGTTTGTTATTGCGGCTAAGTTCAGACAACACAATAACCCACATTTCAACAACCCACAGTTCAGTGACAACCCACACTCAATCCTTGAGTGTGGCTTGCGCTGTGTGTGAACCCAGTCAATTTCACCTTAGTGCAGGGAGCTGTGACCAGCAGTTTGCCTGCCACTTCAGTCCGCTGTCCAGGTGCTGACTGTTGCTGATCAACCATTACCTTTAAATTGGAATTGGATTGGACAGCCGTTAAAATAGAGGGCAGTCCTCTGACAGCCCTTCAAATAGAGGACTCTCCTCTGTAAAAGAGGACACCTGGCCACTAACCCAATGTCACACGTTTTGAAAACAGCAAAACTTTTAACGCAGCACAGTTTGTTTTCCGTGTGAGGGAATGCTCATATTGATAGCAGTGGCATCCTGGAAGGCGAGTTTTGTCCTTTGGGCATTTCTCAAATCTAAATGCCCCTCCATCCCTACTATTGGCTCCAGGTGAGGCAGGGGATATAAGCTCAACTATAATTACCTGTATTTTTCCCAAGAGGGAATAACAGCAAGTGGGGGGGGGGTTTAGAACATGAAAACTGCACAGAAGCCTGGACATTTAACACCTCCTCTTTAGTGCCCCTCTGACACACACACAGCCTCAACCTAAAATAAAAAACCTAGGAATTCCTGTCACAGGTTTCCTGCTATGGACGTGAGTAAAGCACAAGCCAAGGAAAAAAGCCTTCTTGTAATTGAAAGAGCCTTCTTGTAATACTAAAAATGAGAAGGATCTTGGAATTGTTGTAGATCACAAGCTGAATATGAGCCAACAGTGCGATATGGCTGCAAGAAAGGCAAGTGCTATTTTGGGCTGCATTAATAGAAGTATAGCTTCCAAATTGTGTGAGATACTGGTTCCTCTCTATTCCGCCCTGGTTAGGCCTCATCTAGAGTATTGCGTCCAGTTCTGGGCTCCACAACTCAAGAAGGATGCAGACAAGCTGGAGCAGGTTCAGAGGAGGGCAACCAGGATGATCAGGGGTCTGGAAACAAAGCCCTATGAAGAGAGACTGAAAGAACTGGGCATGTTTAGCCTGGAGAAGAGAAGGCTGAGGGGAGACATGAGAGCACTCTTCAAATACTTAAAAGGTTGTCACACAGAGGAGGGCCAGGATCTCTTCTCGATCCTCCCAGGACACGGAATAACGGGCTCAAGTTACAGGAAGCCAAATTCCGGCTGGACATCAGGAAAAACTTTCTGACTGTTAGAGCAGTACAACAATGGAACCAATTACCTAGGGAGGTGGTGGGCTCTCCCACACTAGAGGCCTTCAAGAGGCAGCTGGACAACCCTCTGTCAGGGATGCTTTAGGGTGGATTCCTGCATTGAGCAGGGGGTTGGACTCAATGGCCTTGTAGGCCCCTTCCAACTCCACTATTCTGTGATTCTATGGTTATGTGAGGACGGAGCCTCACACTGCGAACGGGGGTCTGGAATGAGAAGAAGCATCGTGCTGAGGGAATAACCTGGCACTGTGATGGTTCTCTCCGGTTCTCCAGAAAGGCCCGGACTGGGAGCTGGCTGAGCAGTGAGGCAGAAAGTGCTGAGTGGGGCGAGGGAAAGCACATCGTACATGAATGGAGGGCGCAGCTGCCAAGTTATTTCTGGCAAGGAGGAGGAATGAGGCCTGCGACGAGGAGGAATGTACCACAAAGTAATGGACTAGGAGGCCGGCAAGGCAGGAAACAGATACAGCCGACGGATCCGGGGCTGCCTTTGTGGTTTGCGTCACCTCTTCTCAGGGCCACTGTGAAAGGTAGACATGGTCGGGCTCTTGCCAAGGGCCCACACCCCAGCAGGGACCCACTGACAAACGCCCCTCTGGACTTGCTCCGGCCTCTTTCTCTGGCCCAGACAAAGGTGGGGAGGAGGAGGAGGAACCGGAGAAGCCACGGCCTCCTTGCTCCCTGCCTGTCAAGCAAGCAAGCGGCAGCAATGATGAGAAAGAAGATGGTGGTGAAAAGGTAGACTCACTGAGGGAGGCGGCCCATCGAGGACCTCTTCACAAGAGGCTTTTATCATGCACATGTGGTCAGTCACTCAGGGAAGTTTGCAGGTCTTTTTCACGACGTCGTCAACCTCCAGTGCCTCTCCCGGCGTTTCTACACTTTATTCCGCCATTGTTTTTACGCGCCGAAAATGCAGTAATATTTCCGGAATCTCACGATATTGCAGGGCCATCAACTGGCTGTATAAATGGAACGTTTGGAACTTGCCCAACAAGCAAATGCCCCCCACAAAAGGGGGGAGCACAGAAGACTAAGCCCCAGTAAGGGTGTGGAATTTTTGCCCTGGGACTGCCTTGCCCTCCAAAACCTGGCATTGCCCTTCTTCTCAAGCCAAGCTGTCTTCCACGGTTTCCAATGACAGACCGCAAACAGAGCGCCACCCAAACTGTTACACATGAACCTATTCGCACGCTTCCTCCAGACCCAACAGAGGGATGTTGCACAGCTGTTACACTGCTCTCATAAACCCAGCGAACGGGAATTCCAGCACTGAACGCGTTTGTTTGTTTAAACATTTCTTCCCTACTTTTCTTCATAAATAAATTCAAAGTGGCTAACAGACAAATTTAGAACAAACCTATTTTTTTAAAATTGCAATACATATGAAAAAGAGGGGGGGAAACACCGCTGCAATAAATATGAACCAATGGGGAAAGAGAAGATCAAATCCATATGAAGGATTGGAAGACTGCCTGCCTGCCTTTTCTGGTGAAGGCGGCCCAAAATCTTGAAGCCGGCTCTGCCCCCCTCCCCTATGAAAATCAACCGAGAAAAGGAAACGCTAAAGCAACGGTTAAAAGATCGGTTTCAGTGTACGCGCTCTTCTGCTTCCCCGCCAGAAAACCCCTGAACATTTGGGTTTCCTTATCGGTCGGAAAGGAAGCTTCTGTATTTACTTTGCATAGCAAACACCAAGTAGGGAAAAGAAAAACGAAAACAACGCATGGAGGGTTGGAGGGTGTGTTACACCAGTTTCGGACGCCGTCAAAGCTCCCCAGACCACGCTGGAAAAATAAACAGAACTTTTCCAGAATGTAACGAATTCCTTCTGTACCTCTTTTCGTCGAAGACCTTTGGTAGTGATCTCCCTGCCACCCCATCCGAGCTGCGTTGCTGAAGATTTTACTCGGTCTGTTGTACGTTGCGTTTATTTACTTTGCGAGGACCAGTCCTCTTTAGATTTAAAAGCCAAGACGGGGTTTGTTTGCTTTTTGGCTAAACATATATTAAGAAATATCAGGAAAATGTCATGGACTGACAGTGCCCTATCGCTGTTCGTAGTAGACTGCAGCATATGAAGAGTGGAAAATGGCAGTTTGGTGCAGTGGTTAGAGTGTGAGACTAAGACTGGGAGGATCTGGGTTCAACACCTTACCTTTGAACCTCACTGGATGACCTTAGGGGGTCTCATAGCTTCATCACAACAGCGTTATACTGTGCAATCACTGCGAATTGCGTGCAAAGGACTCCGAAGTTTTCCAGCTTATACTCTGCTTTGACTGAGAAGTACACTCCCATGCATCCTGCTTTAATTGTGCTTCTTAGCCAAAAGAACCGATGTATTTTACTAACCCTTTAGGAGCAAATCTTTTGTTGTTCTCCGAGCGGCCACTGGGGGCGCAGGAGGAGGATTTGATATGTTTAAAGTACAAATTAAACAAATGCTGACATCTGCATAAGTTTTAAAGATAAAGACTTCAAAATTGGCACAGGGATAGATATTCAGGAGGGCTTTAAGCATACCAAATTTGAATCGGATTGGGTCATCGATTTTTTAATGATTTTTTCTATTTCTTCCCCTTAAACCCTTTTCCTGGTATGCAAAGAATCTTAGGAGCGCGGCCACCCGGGGTGTGATTTAGCTAACAACAACAACAACAGCTTTACACTATGGGGATAATTCGAGAGAAACAGGTATGTGGGATGAAGCGCTCTCTCTCTCTTTCTCTCTCTCTCACACACACACACTCCAGATGCTTTGGACTTCACCGCTCAGCATTCCTGACCATTGGCCAAATATCTGGAGATCTATACAGGTCTCCATTCATCCTCCATTATAGGATGCAGGCGAAATAGATCACAGCGGCAATCCTGAACACACTTCTTAGGGAGGGACCCCCACTGAGTACAGTGAGGCTTACTTCCGAGTTAACAGGCAGAAGACGGCACTGTGAGGGCAATGATGGTGAAATTACAGCCTGCAAACCAGATGTGGTTTGTGAGACATCACGTCTCTTGAGCACCACTCAAAAGACAGAGACGCACCTCCTGATTTCTGATTCAGGGATACAGACAAATGGAAGTTTTACTTGTGAACGTGCAGAGTGCGTGGCTGGTTTCTCAGAACACGCTAACCCGTGCTGCGTGGGGCTTCTTTTTCTCGAACAAGCCGCCTTGAGAATCCATGGTTTGTCGCTGGGTTGTTCAGGGTGGTTATCGAGCCACAGACAGCACGCTAACCCACGCGGTTCAACGAACAACCGACACTCAACCACTGAGTGTGAGTTAGGGTGTTGTGTGGACAGCCCCTCTGCTTTTGTGCGTGTTTGTGTGTATGTAGGTGGATAGACGGACAGATAAATCAGTGGCACGGAGTGCTTTCTACCAACTTCGGTTGGTGGCCCAGCTACGCCCCTATCTGAAGAGGGATAACCTAGCTTCAGTTGTCCATACTTTGGTAACTTCCAAATTAGTTTACTGCAATGCCCTCTACATGGGGCAGCCTTTGAAGACGGTCCGGAAGCTGCAGCTTGTGCAAAATGCGGCGGTCAGATTGATAGCTGGAACAGGGAGGTTTGAGCATATAACACCGATTCTGGCCTGCTTGCATTGGCTGCCTATATGTTTCCGAGACCAATTCAAGGTGCTGATTTTAACCTATGAAGCCTTACATGGCTTGGGACCACAATACCTGATGGAACGCCTCTCCCAACATGAACCTTCCCGTACACTGCGCTCCACATCTAAGGTCCTCCTCCGAGTGCCTACTCTGAGGGAAGCTCGGAGGATGGCAACAAGGGAGAGGGCCTTCTCAGTGGTGGCCCCCCAACTGTGGCATGATCTTCCCGATGAGGCTTGCCTGGCGCCAACGTTGTTATCTTTTCGGCGCCAGGTCAAGACTTTTCTCTTCTCCCAGGCATTTTAACAGCATTTAACAACGTTAAGTTTGTTTTTAATGGACCCCAGAATTGTTGTTTTTAAATGGATACTGTTGTTTTGATACTTTTGATGTTTTTGATGGTTTTTAAATTCTGTATACTTTTAATGTTTACCATTTTTAATTGTTGTAAACCGCCCAGAGAGCTTTGGCTGTGGGGCGGTATATAAATGTAATAAAATAAATAAATAAATAGATAGATGGATTGGGGCTTCTAATAACTACCATGTTTGAGCAGCAGAAGTCATATTAAAATATGATGGCTTTTTGTTTCCAACCCAACCTTCCTAATGCCAACGGCACAGCTTTCAGCCTAGTTCACCACGTCAGCCCTTTGACGATACAACCGTACGTTGTGATTTGTCAGATCTGAGAAAGCACCCTTTCTTAGAAATGCAGCAGGGGTCCGTCAGAAATACAATCCCTCCTGAAAGCTTCATATACACACACACCCTAATTCCGCCCACGGATCCCATTCACATTTCACATTCGCGTGATGAAAAGGGCAAACTGGGGGTGAGGGGGGCAGTGGTGGAGAGGCTCACAAAAGAAGCAGAAGCCTGTAAAAAATATATATATATATAGCCTGATTGCTGAGCGCCTTTTCCAGTCTTTGTAATGCAAACATTTTAGCTCAGCAGAAAGGGTTCAGTGCCCAGGTTCATATATCTCAGCGCTTCCAATTCAAAGGTTCTGAGGTAGTTTCTTCTGGAGATCTCGAAGAGCCAGACACAGGTCAAGACACCGATCTTTGGTCTGACTCTGTATAGCATACAGGGCTGCTGTTTAGCTGGGGTTCTGCCCTTCTTCAGGACCAGCTGCTGCTCCCTTATGAACCTAACTCTACCTTGCAATCTTCCTCTAAAGACCTGGTCCAGATCCTTCCAATGTCAGTAGGCCATGACAGGGCCTTTTTGACAGTGGCACCAGAATTGAGGAAGGTTGCTCCACCCCCTTTCCCTTGGTGCTGAGGGAGGTTGCTCCACCCCCTTCTCTCTTTGTGCTGAGGCAGTAAGGAGAAGGCCTTCGGAGGACCTTTGAGAGGCTACCCAGCTTGTCTTCTTCTGTTGTTTTTCTTTCTGCTGCTTGGCAAACAAGTTCTCGCTGGCAGGGGCTTCTCAGTGCTGAAGTCCAAAACATCTGGAGATCTACTTCCTGCCTACCCCCTGGAATAAATTATATCAAACAGTAAAGGTTGCAAAAATCATGCAAAATAGAGAGAAACCGTGCAAAGTTTGCTTATTTTGTATCCAAGAATTCCGCTCTTCTTGTTGCAGAACGGGGCGATTTTTATGCAGAACTGTCTTTAGACCGAGCATTCTGTGAGGTCAGCTGGAAATCCTAAAGCATCAAGACACAGTGGGTATCGTGCTGAGCCTGCGGTTGTCCCCAGCGTCCGAAACTTGGCAACCGAAAGCATCGTATGACAACTAGGTAGTCCCAGGTTCAGATAGTCAACACTGCAAGGACGACGCCCACCCGTTTTTAGTTGGGATATGGTTCTGAGCTGGTAGCTGTCAGGGTGTTGTTCACTGAAGAGCACCGGGCTGCCCGGCTGACATCTGTTTCTTGCTTGAATAATTTCCTTGCCCCCGGTTATCAGCTCGTGTGATGCATCAGTGATATTAGATTTGGAACATCTGCTGGTTGCAGCTCTCCCTTCTGGGCCAGAGGGAGTAAAGGCGAACTTACGAGCAAAGGCCACAAGGCCACCCAAAGCCCTTGAGTCCTTCGACGCCACGTACTGAAAGCCCCACGATCAAGGACTACAAGTCTTGTAGCAGGCCTTGAGAGGCCTCCAAAGCACTGGCCGTCTTCAGTATTACTGGAACAGGTCTTACTTTGACTCAGCTATTATCTCGGGGTATGTTGCATCTTCTGTGTGAGCCTGCTCAAGCACTGAGATCAGAGAACCGCGCCAGCTGCCCTTCCTCAGGTTGCAAAGGCGACCTTGGAGAGGGGATAAAAGGGGGCGTGGCTGCAGGATGGGAGGAGATTGCTGACGCTGGGATACGACATATCCCGAGGCCTTACCAGCCTACCTCCCCTCCCGCTCCGAAGCGCTCCAGCTACACGAGCAAGAAAGCCCGTCTAGCTGAAAGGAGGAGCTGGCTGCAAGCCGCAAAGATTCCTGGACCCACCGTCAGAGAGCCGTCCCTGATCTCGGATCCAGGGATCCAAATTATCCCATGGCCTCCCAGACTCTGTCTGGGGGTCGCAGGATTGCTCCCTAAGACAACGAGGTCCTTTTCATGTGAACTGCTGCCGAGCCAGATTCAAGAAGGACACAGACAAGCTGGAGCAAAGCTTGCCTTCAGAGGAGGGCAACCAGGATGATCAGGGGTCTGGAAACAAAGCCCTATGAGGAGAGACTGAAAGAACTGGGCATGTTTAGCCTGGAGAAGGGAAGATTGAGGGGAGACATGAGAGCACTCTTCAAATACGTAAAAGGTTGTCACACAGAGGAGGGCCAGGATCTCTTCTCGATCCTCCCAGAGTGCAGGACACGGAATAATGGGCTCAAGTTACAGGAAGCCAGATTCCGGCTGGACGTCAGGAAAAACGTCCTGACTGTTAGAGCAGTGTGACAATGGAATCAGTTACCTCGGGAGGTGGTGGGCTCTCCCACACTAGAGGCCTTCAAGAGGCAGCTGGACAACCATCTGTCAGGGATGCTTTAGGGTGGATTCCTGCATTGAGCAGGGGGTTGGACTCGATGGCCTTGTAGGCCCCTTCCAACTCTGCTATTCTATGATTCTCTGATTCTATGACCCCCACCACTGCCAGCATTTTTTTTAAAAAAAAAGACCTTTAAGGACTAATTTATTCCAGTCTGCATTTGCTCCTTCCACTGCTGTTGCTAGGTTTTATAAACAGTGACTGTATTTTCACGTGCCCTGAAAGGAGGGTTTTAAAAAAACACTTTTAAATACATGTTTAAAAAATCCTTCTTTCCCCGGGCTGAACCTAATAATCGGGGGTTCAGGGTTATGAAAACACGGCTGTGCAACCCATCCCCGTCTGTGACCTTTCTGCAAGCACATCCAGCATTCTAGCTGCCATGACCCTACTCAGCTGATTATCTGCCTCCCTTCCTAACCCCCCCCACCTGATCACCGCGCCCTTCTGCCGCCCTGCACCCACCTGCTTGCAGAACCCAGAGAAAGGATGAGATTAAGTCATTCAGCTTAGCCTCCTAGGGAGGAATCCCCTCTGCGTGCGCGTGTGAAAGTCTTCTCCTTCAGTACTTGTGACCTGTTGCCGAAATGGCTCCGTTCGACCCGTGGGCTACCGGGCTGTGGCCGGTGCTGCGATCCTAGGACGCAATACGACCCATGCACAGATGGGTTAATAGCCACAACGGCTACTAGTCAAGATAGCTATATGTTACTTCCTGCATTAGAATGTAAGCCTATGCAGCGGGTTCTTGCCATTTTATTGTTTTACTCTGTACAGCACCATGTACACTGATGGTGCTAAATAAATAAATAAATAAATAATAGCAGGTGCTGGGGAACATGGGCAGGGAGGTGCAGACGTGTTTGTTGCAGAAGCAGCAACCACATCAGAGAGCCTTGTGGCTCCTTAAAGGTTAACTAGTTTATTCTGGCATAAGGTAGCCCATAACAAGCTATTATCCCTGGCTAATCAGGGACTGATACCTGCTATCTAGCATGTAGGTAATTCCAGAGGGATAGCTGAGTGTTAGTCTGTTGTAGCAGCAGCAACAGAGTGTCTTAAGAGGCTATAAGACTAACTAATTTATTTTGGCATTCCTAGTTCATTTTGGCATTCCATTCACATGGTCGACCACCGTGTGAACAGAGTGTTGGACTAGATGCACCCTTGGTTTGATCCAGCAGGGCTCTTCTCATGCTCAAACCTTTCTGTACACTGTCCATCACCTGCCTAAAGTGCATTAAGAACATAAGAGGAGCCCTGCTGGATCGGACCAAGGGCCCATCTAGTCCAACACTCTGTTCACACCGTGGCCAGGAACACCACAATCATAGAATCATGGAATAGCAGAGTTGGAAGGGGCCTACAAGGCCATCGAGTCCAACCCCCTGCTCAATGCAGGAATCCACCCTAAAGCATCCCTGACAGAGGGTTGTCCAGCTGCCTCTTGAAGGCCTCTAGTGGGGAAGAGCCCACAACCTCCCTAGGTAACTGGTTCCATTGTCATACCGCTCTAACAGTCAGGAAGTTTTTCCTGCTGTCCAGCTGGAATCTGGCTTCCTGACACTTGAGCCTGTTATTCTGTGTCCTGCACTCTGGGAAGATTGAGAAGAGATCCTGGCCCTCCTCTGAGTGACAACCTTTTAAGTATTTGAATAGTGCTATCATGTCTCCCCTCAATCTTCTCTTCTCCTGGCTAAACATGCCCAGTTCTTTCAGTCTCTCCTCATAGGGCTTTGTTTCCAGACCCCTGATCATCCTGGTTGCCCTCCTCTGAACACGTTCCAGCTTGTCTCCGTCCTTGCTGGACAAGCTGGACACGGTGCAACAGCACCCTCCCACCCATGTTCCCCAACAACTAGTATATACAGGGTTACTACCTCTAGTACTGGAGGTTGAATCCTCATGCATCAGACGAAGTAGATCGTGTCCACAAAAGCTTACGCCAGAATAAACTGGCGAGCCTTGAAAGTGCCACAAGACTCTTTGTTGTCATGTAAGTGGACCTGCAAGGGTGTCATTTTCAGGTGGTAACTGAGCTGTACATCAGTTGCTGGGGAAACACAAGCGGGAGGGTGCTGTTGTCCTCATGTCCTGCGTGTGGGTTTCCCACAGGCAGCCGGTCGGCCACTGAGCGCTGGACTCATCAGGCCTTTGGTCTGAGTCTGCCGGGATCTTATTTTTTCATGCTCTTATTGCATTTCCTACATGCGCACGGGGACTGTAGAGGCATTCAATTTGGCTCCGATGTCAGTGGGGCGGTGAATCCGTTCCAGGTCTCAGTCAGAATCAAACAGAACCCTAAGGGAGTTCAGGAGAGCTCCTTTAGACTTTGACCGGTTCTGATGGAAACCTGAAGCAGATTCACACACACGGAACCACCAGCCTCCAGTGCCTGCTTGTAGACATCTCCAGTGCCCCATCAGCCAAAGGAAACTGAACCCAATTGCAGCGACACGGATTGTTCAGTGCTGTCCAAGGTATTGCGCCATTTCTTTCCCATTCTCAAAAGGCTGAAATGCCCCTCCAAAGGTCCCGATCCCGGCAGGGAAGAGAAGTTGGGGTGAAGAGAAGTTGGGGTGTTTGGCCCTTATCCCTTTGGCCTCGGTCCCTCCCCGCTTTTGCCTTCAGCCCTGCCCGTCCCCGGAATGGGGCTCTTGTAATGGCATTTCCCACCCTCGGGCTGAAAAAGGCCCTGGAATTTAGGGCTGCACAAGTTTTTTTCTTTACAACAGATGAGAAGCAGTGGCTGGACAAGGTAACTCATGGCCGAGTGAGGATTCGAACCCAGGTCCGACACTTGATCCACTAGCTTCTATTTGGGCTCTCGGAAGTTGAAGAAACCCAGTATTTTTGGTTAAGGGTTTCTTTCTTCTTCTTGGGACAGATTCTCTTGAACATTAGAGCAGAGGCTAATACAGTATTGGGCAAAAGGCAGGATAATAATAATAATAATAATAATAATAATAATAATAATAATAATAATAATGTAAGACAGTGGTTAAGCCAGAAAGCCAGGCCGTGTTCAGAAGACACCTTAAATCATGGCTTTAACCAAGGTGAATAAGGCTTTCTGGCTTAACCACCATGGTTAAAGCCATGGTTTAAGGTGTCTTCTGAACACAGCCGGGCTTTCTGGCTTAACCACCATGGTTAAAGCCATGGTTTAAGGTGTCTTCTGAACACAGCCGGGCTTTCTGGCTTAACCACCATGGTTAAAGCCATGGTTTAAGGTGTCTTCTGAACACAGCCGGGCTTTCTGGCTTAACCACCATGGTTAAAGCCATGGTTTAAGGTGTCTTCTGAACACAGCCTGGCTTTCTGGCTTAACCATCGTGGTTAAAGCTGTGGTTTAAGGTGTCTTCTGAATGGGGCCACTGTCACCTTTCCTTGTGTGTGTGTGTGTGGTGTCACTCCAGCCCCCTGACCTAAAGGAGAGTCCAGCTCCGAAAACTGCCTGATCCCTAATACTTCTTTTTTTACCCAAGAACTATCTCACTCTCTCATTCGCCTAACGTCAAACAGACGTTCCGTGTTTCTGTGTCATGTACGCCCGAGCCAGGGTCAACGTGGCCATGGTTTCTGCTGCAACAAAAACAAAGCTCACACGGCCGAAAGAGAATTTGGCCACTCAGACAAAACCTTCCGCAGAAATAAAAACCGACGAGAGTCACGTTTATTCAGACTCATTTCCTGAAAATGTGTTGATGGCCTTTATGACCTAAGCGGTGGCAGAGAGGGAGGGAAGGGAACGTCTTCTTAGCGGAAAAAATGAACAGGTGATGTTTTCATTCTGGGTATGGAAAGCGTTCAAGGATAATTTGGAGACCGCTCTCAATGGTGTGTATGATAGTTGAGGGAGGAACAACACTTGGAAATGTGCCATTTGCCAGGGACTAACAGGCGACCAGAGTCTGCTACAGAACAGGGAGCCTTGATCTGTTAGGTTTGTGTGAATCTGAATTGACCTGATCCAAGCTAACACGCAGTTCGGAAATTATTTGTCCACCAGCTTTCCCGCATCCTGAAGGTCCTGATAAAGTTATCAGCTAAAAAAAACCCAACCCAAACGTATCCATACATGTTTTAAAAAGAAGCATACTCAAAGGGAAAATAGGTTCAGAAATGGGTATTTAGAAAGAAAATCTCTTTAGAAACGCACCGTTTGAGAGAAATGTTAAAATACGTGCTTTTCTACAAGGCGGTGTAACGCAGAACTGGGGCAGAATGAACCACCACAAGCGGAAGTGACACGGACTGAAAACAGGCCCATTGGCCCAGTCCTATTGCAGTCTTCCATCACAAGGGTGGGGAACCTCTTACAAGCTGAGGGCCGGATTCCATTATGGGGAATCTCTCGGGGGCTGCATTCTAGTGGTGGGCGGAGCCAAAGGGGTGGGGGTCAAAAACCAGCCTCTTTTAGAGTAAATCCCTTCCTGCCAGTAACTACGCCTTAAGTGAGGCAGTTCAACCTTCCAGAACAGGAGGGAAAACAGCACAGCTCTGGCTTCTCACCTGCCGTGATGGTGTCTTTGTCCTTGGCGGCCAGCTCCTCCACTTCAGAGCGCTTCCGGAGCTCGAACCGCCTGGAGAAACCCTCCCGCGGCTTCCAAAGGTCCTGGATCAGAAGAGGCTTCTCACTGTCTCGCAGGACCCGCAGCCCTTCGGTGTGCCACTGCTTCTCGGAACCCGTAAACGTCCCGATGACGTCGCAGAGGACGTAGCGCCCGGCGTCCACCTTGCTGAGCCCGTAGCGCTCCAGCGCTTCTTTCACCAGCTCCCGGGCACTCGAGCTGGCCGTCGCCAGGACGCTCTTGTAGTGGGTGCCCGCGCAGATGTGGCACCCGAATACCTTGAGCACCCCGGGGGCCGAGATCTGGGTGGAAAGCTCCGAGGGGTCGTCCTTGCCCTCCGCCGGGTCGGCGGCCACCGAGCTGCGGTCCTTGTAGCTCAGCGTCCGGTACAGGACCTGAGAGAAGATCCGGCTCTGCCGCTTGAACCTGTTTTTCGACGGCGGCGACATGGCCGAGGGCGACCTGTAGAACATCGCGTTGGAGGCGGTCATGGGCGGCAGCTGGAGAGGGTGGGGAGAAAGCAGAGAGGGCGGTGGTCAGGATTTGCGGAAGGCCAAAAGAAGAAGAAACCCCGGTTAATAGGCGGCATGAGGTTACAAACGGTGGGAAAGGATGGGGGTGGGGGGATCCAGGAGCACAGGTGGCTTCAAGATCCCACATTTGGCCAGTGTCCCAGACAAAAATTGCTGACATTTCTTTGGAACTGTGTGAAGAGGACAGGAGGAGGTGCCGTGAGATCACAGCTGGCAGCCAAATGCATTGTGCCGAGATCCCCCTTTCCTAAGAAGCAAAGCATCTCGTCTTCAGCAAGAATAGTGAGATGTCAACCTGATCATCGTGGTGTTTGGATGGTTTCCATTTTTCTGAACCCCCCAGCGAGCTCTGGCTATGAGGCGGTACAGAATGCTAATACATAAATCATTGGTTGACTTCTGGAACCCGATGGGAGTATTTCTACTGACTTTAAAATGGTGTTGTCAAAACTCAGGCCAGGGGGGAGGCAAATCTGTCCTTCCAGGTTTCTCCAGATAGCCACGCCCCTCTGAAGGCCATGCCCCCTGAAGGCCACGCCCCTTCTGAAGGCCACGCCTCTCTTTACCCCAGCTGTTTGGTGGTTTGTAAGCCCTTATGTAATCCCCCCCCGCCCAGTTTAAAAGTTTGGTTGCCTTCTAATTTTGCTGTTATTATGTTTGATATTGTAACTGGCCCTTTTTTATTATTACTATAAACTCACTTATTTATTTATTTATTGCATTTCTATACCGCCCAATAGCCGAAGCTCTTGGCTTTGGGCTTACGTCTAAGAAAAGCGAGGTGTTTAAAAAATAAACCAGCAAGTGAACATACAGGCGATCGACTTAGAAGGCTCCGTGGACATAGTTGCTGCTTTCCCCTTTGAAAAGCATAGAAAGGGGGTGTTTGAGGCTGAATCCGACAAGGCAAACGTAAGGCCCCATAAGGCATCACCCGTGGACGTAACGGACATCCTCTCCCCAGACGCAATCTGGAGGTTAATGGAATCCGTGGAGTGTCAGCTGCCTGCCGCTTTATCAGGACTCTGCCTTACTCAGTAAAGCCACAGCCTGCGGCGACATGCAATTACAACTCCAAAAATCTCTGTTTCTATTTTTACAAAAGGAGAGACGCCCATTTCTGCCCCTTTGCGGTAGCCGAGACAAATCCGAAATGAGAACCCTAAAGCCTCCAAGCGCAAAAGAAATAAAACTCGAGGGGACGCGCGTGTGGGAAGGTGTGGGTGTGGGTGTGGGTGTGTCACGCGTTTGTTTGCACCTCCACAGAGCGAGGTGCCATCTCTGCCACCATCTTTTGGCCAGTTCGGACACCGTATATTTATTTATTTACAACATTTAGGTTTCGATCAGACTACCTGTAGAGCTGGCTGCGGGATTCTGGGAGTTGTACCTCAAGGGAAGCAGGTTGGGGAACACAGGATCCCCGCTGGAATTCAATTTTTAGTTTTAGTTTAGCCGACGCAAGACGACACGCAAATTCAATTGGTGGGGTTTTGAGTTCTGCAACAGCTGATGGGCACCATGCAATTTGCTACTCGATAGGACCAGGCCTTCCGAAATTAGGGAGTTTGGGAAAAAACCCATGTGCTCAAAGAACACCGAAAGGGGCCAGGGGGACCCCTCCAATGTGCACTGATGACACCCCACTCCCTGTTCACACATTTGATTGTGAAGATCAGGGCTCTGTTCATGTATATTATTATTATTATTATTATTATTATTATTATTATTATTTATTACATTTATATCCCACCTTTCTTCGTCCAAGGAACCCAAGGCGGCATACATAATCCTCCTCCTCTCCATTTTATCCTCACAACAACCCTGTGAGGTAGGTTGGGCTGAGAGACTGTGACTGGCCCAAAGTCACCCAGTGAGCTTCCATGGCCGAGTGGGGACTAGAACCCAGATCTCCCGACTCCCAGTCCAACACTCTAGCCACTACACTACAGCGGCTGCCAACATACAGTCATCAAGTCCCTTCTCCTGCGAATTGAATGCACAGAGGGGTGCCCGTACGGCAGGAGCGGGGCTATCCCCTGAACCTCCCAACACATTCTCCAAATGTACGAGGCAGGGATACGGCAGCTTTCTCAGCCCGAGGGCTAAATTCAATTTCAGAGACGCTCTTGGCAGCCGCATTCCAGTGGTGGGCGGGGCCGAATGGAAAAGGGGCGGGACAAAAGGGACAGGACCAAAATTTATTTATTTATTTATTTATTACATTTCTATACCACCCAATAGCCGGAGCTCTCTGGGCAGTTCACAAAAATTAAAAACATTCAAAGTATAAAACAACAGTTTAAAACCATAGTGTAAAATACAATATAAAAGCTCAACCAGATCAAAACAGCAGCAATGCAAAATTACAAATTTAAAACACCAAGTTAAAATTTATTTATAGACTGTTAAAATGTTGGGAGAATAAAAAGGTCTTCACCTGGCGTCTAAAGGCATATAATGTAGGTGCCAAGCGAACCTCCTTAGGGAGCTCATTCTGCAGTCGGGGTGCCACAGCAGAGAAGGCCCTCCTCCTGGTAGCCACCTGCCTCACTTCCTTTGGCAGGGGCTCACGGAGAAGGACCCCTGAGGATATGGGAGGAGGCGTTCCTTCAGATAGCCTGGCCCCAAGCCGTTTAGGGCTTTAAATGTTAATACCAGCACCAAATACCAAAATACAACAAATACCAGCACAGTTGAACTTAAAGCTCTTATTGCCAGTAACTAAGTTAGGGGTAGGTAACTTAGTTCCCACGGGTATCGATGCCCCCCTGGATCCCTTCTTTGTCACTCACCCAAGGTGCCTTAGCTCTCTCACTTTATTTTATTGTGGGTTCAAAGGAGTCGTTTAGCCCCCAAAGGGTGCCCAGCACTAAATGAAGCTTTAGGAGAAACACTGCAACATTTTAGAACGTGGGGGGGGGGGGAACTGCACAAGAGACAGGAAACCACGATTGGTGGTCAGTGGGAAAGGAGGTGTGCCCGTCCAAAGAACTAAGCGGAGCAGGCCCACGGGACCCTAAGTAGGCCCGCGGGCCTGAGGTTGAACATCCCTGTGTAAGAGGTGTCATGTGAACCCCCTTATAGTTTGAAATTAAAATACAAAATTGTATCCTAAACACACACACAGAGGCCATTCCTACACCAGCCCCATGTAGCGGGAGGGAGGGGAGCAATCCCGGACTTACCTCCTTCCGGGATCGTCCCCCGTGTCCAAATGGCCAGCACAACATCCGGGATGGACGCACTCGAAAGGTAAGGTGGGGGGGGAAGCCCCACCCCCTCTCCCCCCCACCCCCGATTCCTCCCAGCCCGGCTCCTTCCCTCTACTGCTCTCCACTACTCACGGGGAGGAGGGAAGAAGCCAGGATGGACAGCCACACCTCCTGCAGTCTTGGGACAATCCCGAGACCACGGGAAGAATCGGATTTTCCCAGGGATTATTTATCCCTGGGAAAACCCACGCTCATCCCCACCTCTACCCCAGGGAGTCCCTGGGCATCATTTGGACGCACAGGGACTCAGCCGTGACCAGCCCACATTTTCGGGCTGGTGTAGAAATGCACCCACACTCACACCCACACCCACACATTCATTCTGGTTTGCCAGTCCTGGGCAGAGCGTTCCTATTGCAGTATGTGTGGGGGCAGGGGGGGCATCTTTCCTGGGCTGGCCCTAAACTCACATTCTCCGTATAACTTTGGAAGAATAAGTCCTGTGTGCGAGACAGACTCGGCGATCAAATCCACAGCAGCTTCTCCTGCATCCCTTTCAGAGCCAAGGGCAGAGAGGCGGGATCAGCATTTCTGGACACTTCTATGAATCAACGTACAGTATGCAATCCGTCGGGGACCTTTCTGAAATTATCCCCCCACGTTAGGAATGCCTGGCTCAGCCAAGCAGAATATTACCGGGGCAGTTGGGATAGAAACGGCCATTTTCAATTACCAGTGGCGGCAGCCCTTTTTTTGCTCCCTAGTGTATTGCTGGACACATGGTATGACATTACCCTCCAACGCCTAAACGAAGAAGAATAGGAACACTGTTCTATAGGAAAGCTAAAACAGGACTGAGCAAGCCGAATGAATGGACTGTTTTCACGTGGTCTAGCAACACCCTTAAAAATAAAACAACACAGACCTTGCTTGCAAATTTAGAAAGTTTGCAAGCAAGGCAGGGAGGGAAAGATCATCTCAATCACCTTCCCAACAACCCTGTAAGGTAGGCCAGCACTGTTATTCCTATATCACAGGTTCGAGTTGATGAGACGGAGAAAGTCTGGGTGCTCAGTGAGTTCACCGAAATGGCAAGATACGGGCTAAAATAGTAATTTATAATGAACGGATGACTTCCTGGCTCACAGATCGGCTTCTTAACCACCGGGCTACACTCGCTGTCAATTTGCACTACTGAAATATGAGTTTCGCTGCAAGTGGATTGATGCCTCACACCCTTGGAGAAATTAGAGGCCTTTATGAGCCTCGTGTGGCGCAGAGTGGTAAGCAGCAGTTACTGCAGCCGAAACTCTCCCCACGGCCTGAGTTCGACCCCAGCGGAAGCTGGTTCTCAGGCAGCTGGCTCAGGTCGACTCAGCCTTCCATCCTTCCGAGGTCGATAAAATGAGTACCCAGCTAGCTGGGGGAAAGGTAACTGTGACTGGGGAAGGCAATGGCGAACCACCCCGCTACAAAGTCTGCCAAGAAAACGTCAGCGAAAGCAGGCGTCCCTCTAGGAGTCAGCAATGACTCAAGGGCTTGCACGAGAGGTTCCTTTCCTTTCCTATACCGCACCAGGCTAAGGAGACGCCTGTGAGGTCTGGCCAGGATGTGTAGTTCACACAACAGCTGGGCTGTAGCTCAGTGGAAGAGCACCTGCTTCACATGCAGAAGGTCATGGATTCAATCACCAGCACCTCAAGGTAGGGACGGAAGAACTCTTGCCTGAAACCCAGGAGAGCCACTGGCAGTCAGTGTTGACAAGGCTGGGCTAGATGGTCCAACTCACTTCCTACATTCCTAAGAGCCTGCCCGCTTTCTATTGATCTAAAATCTTCCTCATCTTTAAACTGGACTTGGACAGGACAGCCCTTCAAACGGAAGACACTCCTCTGTAAAAGAGGACAGATGGCCTCCGAGTGCCTGTCGCCCTGGACAGGTACAGGCAACAGCCCTGCCTGAATGCAGCTAGTCTGGGTCTGAACAGAACGCAGGATACAGAACACAGGATACAGAGTAGGGTGACCAACTGTCAGGATTTCCCCGGATTTGTCCTGGTTTTTTTTCTTTCCATGGTGTCAGGGCGGATTTTCTATAATTTTCAATAATGTCCTGGAATGACACACCTTCCCCTTTAAGGCTGCCATTAGCATGGCAGGAGGGAATGACATGCTTCCTTGAGGCACATCATTCCCCCACCCCGAGCTCCAATTGAGGTCTTAAAGGGGAAAGTGGGTCATTCGTGGACATTATAGAAAAGGCCCCCATTGGAGTGGATGGTGGTGGTGCAGAATGAAATCCTTTCCCCTCCTCCACTCCAATCGGGTTCTTTAAGGTGGCGGGGGAATAACGTACTTTCTGCAGGACTCAGAAAGCTGCTTCCTCCCACACACACTAGGTGTCCTCTTTTTTGGTTTCCCAAATATGGTCACCCTAATACAGAGTCAAAACCTCCCATTGGACTCCAGTTATTCCTGGGTCATCCAGACACAGCCCAGAGCCACCCAATGGATACCTGCAGGGTCACTTTGCCTGCTGCTAAAAGGACCCTTTGCTGCCTCCGTCACGGCACTGGGGACCTCTTCCTCCTCCTCCTTTAATGCTATTAGAAAGAGCTTTCCTACCTCGAGGCTGGAAAAGCTCCAAAGCCAGCTCCCTGTGCAGCTAACAGACAAGGTCACCTTCTAACCTAGAAAGGAAGACCTTAATGCTTTTTCTGTTCCAAGCCCTGGAATAGAACGTCATCCATATATAGCTTGACTGGCTCCAATCCCAGTCCAAGTACATATATATTCCGGTCGGCTCGTGGCAATCACCAGTTCTCCCCTCCTTCTCTCATGAGGTTTGTTCACACAAGCAACAGGGCCGTAGTGTCCTACTTGCAGCGGTGTGAGGACAGAGCCCCCAGGAAATTCGCCAGGATGAGTTCCAAAGGCAAGGTCTGTGGGCAGTCCACACACAAGGAGTTCCGCCGAAGAGCAAGGTGATCAGGGAAATTCAAGGCAGGAGCCTGAGAGATGGCGCACAGACGTCGTTCCAGCGATTTTAAGGATGCAATTCTAGGCAAGTTCAGACAAACGAAAAGGCCTACAACTCCCATCATTCCCCAGCCAGCCATGCTGGGAACTGTAGGACCTTCTTCTGTCTAAGCATGCATAGAATTATGCCCAAAAACTGCTATTTTAGATAGGGTGGCCATATGAAAAAGAGGACAGGGCTCCTGTATCTTTAACAGTTGTATTGAAAAGGAAATTTCAGCAGGTGTCATTTGTATATATGGGGAATCTGGGGGAAATTTCCTCTTCATCACACCAGTTAAAGCTGCAGGTGTCCTGCCCTCTTTTAAATCTGGTCACTCTGGCATAGCTCCTGCACCTTTAACTTTTGTGATGAAGAGGGGATTTCCCCCAGATTCCCCATATATACAAATGACACCTGCTGAAATTCCCTTTTCTATGCAACTGTTAAAGATCCAGGAGCCCGGTCCTCCTTTTCATATGGTCACCCTACTTCAGAGACCCACCCAGAACACAGCTGCAAGCCATCTGGGCCACCTGAGAAGTGGCCTATCCATGAGTAGAGCCTTGCTCACAAGTATACCTTTACTCACGAGGAGTCCTTTCTCCTCAAGTGAGCACTTCTCCATTTGGTAGCCAGCTGAACCTCTGCCTTTAGGTGCCTTTGCTCCCTGGGGCTAGTTGGCAACTTGGCCTCAGCCTCCAAGTCCAAGAAGTGGCCAGCTATGTTGGAGGGGGAGGGCCAACCGCCATCTCCCCCAAGGGCCTGGAGTCCCTCTCACCTGCCTCAAGGTCTCCCAACACTGGTAGCTCCTGCTTGGGGCCCCACAGCCTCCTCCGAAAAGATCTTCAAAGGAGCATCACACATCACGACACGGGGGGGTGGGGACCTCTCACACACAGCTTGGGAGAGTCCAGGTCCATTCCTTGTATTTGCAGCTGTTATTTTATTTTTTTCACAAAGCCTCTAGCCATTTACGTGCATGATTCTGAACCCTTCCCAACAGCCCACTTACCCAGGAATAAGTCCCACTGAACTGCAGCCAGGAAATCAGAAGACATTTACTTCTTGGGAGGAGAGCAATGACAAATCTTGACAAAATAGTTAAGAGCAGAGACACCACACTGACAACAAAGGTCCGCATAGTTAAAGCAATGGTATTCCCCGTAGTAACCTATGGCTGCGAGAGCTGGACCATAAGGAAAGCTGAGCAAAGGAAGATAGATGCTTTTGAACTGTGGTGTTGGAGGAAAACTCTGAGAGTGCCTTGGACTGCAAGAAGATCAAACCAGTCCATACTCCAGGAAATAAAGCCAGACTGCTCACTTGAGGGAATGGTATTAAAGGCAAAACTGAAGTACTTTGGCCACATAATGAGAAGACAGGATACCCTGGAGAAGAGGCTGATGCTAGGGAAAGTGGAAGGCAAAAGGAAGAGGGGCCGACCAAGGGCAAGATGGATGGATGATATTATGGAGGTGACAGACGTGACCTTGGGGGAGCTAGGGGTGGCGACGGCCGACAGAAAGCTCTGGCGTGGGCTGGTCCATGAAGTCACGAAGAGTCGGAAGCGACTGAACGAATAAAAAACAAAAGACCTGACTAGAATTGCAGTGTAAATAACGAATGTGCTTCCACTTTCCCGTGTTCAAGCCAACAAGAATAAAGGCACTCGGATAATTAGAAGCATTAGAATCCTCTATTTAACTTGTGTGACATTAATTACAGGAATTAATAATTACAGGAAATAAAACAGTAATTTTATTATTTCAATACAATTAAATGGCACTAAAAGTCTCAGGCTTTCCGTATTCAGAGTTCGGTAGGTTTGCACAGATTCTACCTGTTCACACATGCTCACCTCATGCTCATACACACACATGGCATACCTCCCCACAAAAATGTATAGCTCCCTGGGAGAGTACGTGCTTTGCAACCAGGGGGACCCAAGTTCAGGACCCAGTATCCCCAAGCAAGGTCTGGAAAAGTTCCCAACCTGGAACCCTGGAGGGATGCTGCCGGTCCATGTGGGCAATACTGAGTGCGATGGCCAGTGGTCTGACTTGGTATAAGGCCACTTCCTACGTTCCAGGCATTCAAGGCGAGTCGGCATTGCTGGGCACGTGCCAAGGCTCACCTCCAAGCAGGGGGACCGCCACCAATTCCAGAGCCCTATGGCCCAGTGACTCCTACTTTCACTGTAACTTAGGGTGGTTTGGTGTCCTCTTTTGGAGGGAAGTCCTCTGTTTTGAAACATCCTCTGTTTGAAGGCCTCTGTTTGTTTGTTTATTTATTTATTTATTTATTATATTTATATACTGAAACTCTCTGGGCGGTTTACAAAAGTTAAAAACAATGAACATTAAAAAAAAGTATACAAAAAACATTGAACATTAAAAAGTTTACAAAATTTAAAACCAAAAACATAAAAACAACAGTATAAAAACAACGGCATCCATTTAAAAACAACAGTTCTGGGGTCCGTTAAAAAACTAACAAACTTAGCGTTGTTAAATGCTGTTAAATGCCTGGGAGAAGAGAAAAGTCTTGACCTGGCGCCGAAAAGATAACAGAGCCTCATTGGGGAGATCATTCCATAATTGGGGGGCCACCACTGAAAAGGCCCTCTACCTTGTTGCCATCCTGAGAGCAATCGTGTTCTGATGGTGGGCTATGCAAATAAATAAATAGAGATGGTGAAGAATTTCCTTCTTGGAGATAAAGTAATGGCTCTGCCTCTGTTTGCAGCCAGCGTGGCGGGGCACACCAAGCAGGGTATGTCTCTTTATTAGCATTTTGGTGCTTTTGAAACATTTTAATTCACCGTTAAAAGGACTCTTCTTAAACGGTATTAATACATGTGTGGATTGAGGAGGGTCTTGTTGGCAGCAAGGCTCCGGACAACTCGGGCTGATGGAGCGCCTCTCCCGGCATGACCCTACCCAAATATACTACATTCATCATCTAAGGCCCTCCTCAGAGTGCCTCCTCCTAGCAGAGGTTAAGTTAAGATACTGCTGTGATTGACCTGCTTTTTAAGCACATGCATTCTCTTGTAGCAGCATTTTGGCCCCGCCGGGCGCTCCTTGGCGTGGGGCTTGCCGCCGCTGTTAACCCCTCCCCCCTCCCTCCTCGACCCCTTTGGACTCCCAGGGGGCACTGGGCATGAGTTTGTGGAACCAAGGGAGCGGTTACCTGCAAAAGTTTGGGAACCACTGATTTAAATGTAACAAACAGGTAAACAGAGAAGATGGTCAGAGGAGGGAGAACAGCAGTTCTGATACCACAATGTGGAAAAGATTATAACTCCAAAAGAGCAAAGGAAATTTAAACACACACACACAAAACGTGACTCTAAAGTGCATTTTGCAGCAGTGCTCTGGCAAAATGGCCACTGAAAATCTCCCTGCCTCGCGTCTGCCTGCCTTCCCCACCCTGATCGTCATGCAACGCGGGATCTATGTGGCAAATTACAGAATGGAAAGGCCTCCGATGTAAAAGGAAGACATGATTAGCTTCCTGCAGGCTGGTGCAATTTCAAGCCAAGGGTGGTACGAATAGAAAGTTGAGCGGGGCGAAAATTCATCAGCTGCTTTTGCAGTGAGGTTTTTGATGGAAATTTCTTGGGCTTAGCTCAGTGAATTGTTCCTTTTTAACTGCCAACTGAGGATGTGTTGCTGAACGCCCCGAATGAACAGTTAATTCGGTGATAGGAACATTCAAAGACTAATCATCAATAGCCTACGAAACACCCCACGAGTCAAAAAGTGTGAATTAGGGCTGGTTTCCATTACTGATGCAAGGTTTAGTTGACAGATTAATCAACTAAGGTTTGAGTTGACTAACTGGTAGGGTCAGGTTAAATTGGCAATGGCAAATTTTAAAATTATAAAGTGAGCGTAATGTAGGATATTCTGGTTCTGGCGTGTTACTCTAAAAATGAATGGAATAGACAGTGGTAGAGGATCTTATCTTCAAACTTTAACAGCAGCCTAGGCCACAGAAATTGAGATGGTGAAGATTTTCCTGCCTGGAGATAAAGTAATGGAAAATACATGGCCGGCTTGATTTCTCCAAACCAGGCTACTGTAAAAAAAATCACAGGAACAACACCAGTCATTAAAAAAATGTGGTAACTCTAGGCCTATGGCAGGAATTATACCCAATCTGATATAACCAATAAATCAGGCCAGAAAAATCCAGTCAGTGACCTGCGTGCCTTAAAATCAGATGTGGGCATCTAGGAATTTGTAAATATATTTTTTTCCAGATGCTTGAAATGTAAAGTTGGCTCCTCAAAAATGTGAGCAAGTGAGCAGGAATTTTAAACGTTTCCCCAGCCCAGAAGGAAGCTCTCAGACGACACGGACAAAAACAAATAAAATCACGTGTGGTTATTTGCTTGCGTTCCAAGGCACAGAGGCCTCCATAGGCTATCTAATGAAGATTTTATTATAGCAATAATGTCTTTGTAGTAATTAGCTAATTACACAGAGCTCTGGAAATGGATGCTTTAAGCACCCACCGCTTCTCCGGGATTTGCCAAAGTGACTTCACTTGCTAGAAGAAATAACTCTACAGCAACCAAAGATCTTGCAAACGTATCCCTGAAGAAATCCAGACAGTCTCAGAAGGGCGAATATCCCAAAATAAGTGAAACAAAGCATTTGGTGAAGACAGGTCCCAGGTCTCCTCTGCTTTCACGTGTCTCAAATGACCAACTTTGGCTATTCGGCGGTATAGAAATGTAATTAATAAATAAAATAAAAATAAATAAAACCTTTACTCCTAAAAAGCTTCAGAATGTAGAGAGGCCAAGGGACCAAGATGACATTTTGATTAGGGGATGGGGGTCGTGTTTTGAGCAGTCAGGGTTGCTGCACCTCAGCTAGGCAGAAATTCAGCAGGTGAAGCCAGCGCTGTAATAAGTGGAGCTTAACTTGTTGGATTTCTGCGCAGTTGTGCTCCAAACGTCCTTACATGGGCATTTGGGCCACATCTGGGTTTTATCCTGGTTGTGTTTTTATATTGATTTTACACTGTGGTTCATTTCATACCTGGAATTGTACTTGAAGGTTTTAATTTTTTGTGAACCGCCCAGAGAGCTTCGGCTATTGGGCGGTATAGAAATGCAACAAGTCAGTTAAATAAAATAAAATTACCATCTTCTTAAAAAGGTGGCAATTCCACTTTTTATACATGGAGGACACGCATTGACCTTTACTTGCAGTCCTCTCTGTGATCTATTCGTCTGCTTGGTGGAGGCTCGCTTCAGAGAGGCTGCAAAAAAGCATCTACCCAGTGGAATTTTAAGATGTTTTTAAAATGTTTTTAGGATGTTTTTTTAGGATGTTTTTAACAATGTATATTATGTTTTAATTGAGTAGTATGTATTTTATCGTTTATTGTTGTTCCTTGCCTCGATCAAAATGGAGAGGCGGGCAAGAAATGTTTTTTTTATTATTATTATTATCTCAGGAGGCCAATTCCAGCCCACGGCGGACCAGTTGGCCATCGCTGGGGGCGTGATTTAGATCCCACGCGCGGCAGAAAAAGGCTCTCATTAGCCACCCCGGTCTACTTGGGAGCAGGCCTGCCTACCACAGCTAGGCCCGGTTTGGTCACCCATGGCAACCAGACAAGCCGCAACACAGCCGGTCGCTCTTTTTTCCCCCCTCTGGCCGCACTTTCCGAGGGCATGAAAAATAAATACTGCAGCTTGGCTACAGCTCCGATGTCGCTTCTTGCAGGGTGGCGGTGCTTCTGCGGGAGAAAGAAATGCACTCCGCGTTGCTGTTTTTTCCTCTCATGCCCACAGGGGAATTTTCTCTCTGGGTTTTGTCTTGTGCTCTGTTTTTCTCCACTGTGTGCGCACTGATGCTCCCCTACCTAGAAGCTACAACTGTTCATTTGTGCGTCTGCGTGTTGTCTGCTTTCTTTAGTTGGCCTCTACACCGTTTGTTCTGCCAGGATTTCAGCGTCTCAACACCGGCCCGGCTCATCGTCTTCACGTCAGATCTCTTGGTCTGTCGAAAAGCCATGGCACGCTTTTCCTGTCGGCCTGTCTGGGTCTCTACCTGCCTCAACGCGCGTCTCAAAGTCAATCGGTTTCAGTGTCACCGTTCTTGTATACTCCGATACCCATCAGCCAGCATTCTGGGCCCGTTTGTCTCATTTGGGATCGCTCTCACACACAGGTCCTTGGGACATATGTGTTCAGGTGATTCTGTTAGCCCTTCTGATGCTTTCATGTGCTTTTCATTTTCGTATGCGCGTGGAAGTAGTGTATGGTTTTAGACAAACATTTTCTTCAACACCCTGGGCCTGTTCAGACAACACGGTAAGCCATGGCTAGGCCACTTTGGCAGTAAGTGGTTAGTGAGGGTGTTTAGACCATAGTTAAGTAGCCACCATGGTTAAGAATGGTTCACACGACACACTAAGTCATGGTTCATGTGACGCACTAAGCCATAATGTTTAGCTCAAAATGCTTGAACATCATAGTTTAGCATGTTGTCTATGTTTCCTACCTATCCATGGCAACATGTTTGAGCAACTATAGAACCCATAGGGAATGGGAACATGAAAAGCTGCTTTGTACAAAGTCAGAATATTTGGACATTAGGTACTATTGTCGAGTGAAGCCTTCTCCAACCTGGTGCCCTCAGGATATGTTCCACATTTCTGAAGGGCGCCAATTTGGGGACAGCTGGTTTACTGACTGGCAGTGGGCTGGTTTGCACAAGCGAACCTTGGTGAGTCTGTGACATCCTGAGGGCCGGCCGCCATTTTGCATATTCAACCCCTGACGGGATTGTCGGGTCATGCAAACCCAGCCACTGTGGGCGGTGCAAGGGTTAAACAAGCCTTGCATAATCCACGATCTTTTGTAGGGTTCTGCGAGGGCTCTTTAAGCCTCATGTAACCCTCAGTGTTAGATTCGCACGACGCATTAACACTCGGTCAAGGGTTGAATATGCAAAATGGTGGCCAGCACACCATATGTTGAACAGCCTACAGTGGGTTGTTTAATCGCGTGAACCAAGTTGGTGACTCTTTAAGCTCTCAGATAGAGGGGTTTTTCCCCATCAGGTGCTACCAAATCCTTCTAACTGGAGAGACCTGAAGTGAACCTAGGCCCTTCCGCCCGCAAGCAAAACACGTGCTCTACCACTACAGCCACTCCCCAAAGGCAAGCAATGTGTCGCTCTACGCATGAGCACCACTCCTCTCTGGGCCTGGGAGGCCTTGACGTGAGAGTAACCACATCCCAGGGTCATCCCATGCGATTTCCTCAATGCAAATATTAGCAGGGTGACAATGGACAAAGCCACCGTGAAGCGGTAACCACCTCACCCCAGTAAAATAAGTAAGGGGCTTTAATCGCCACACAACGGGGTTCACGTGGAAGGAACTGGAAGTTCCCAACACTCACAGCCCCTTTTGGACAATACAGTTCCGCACAGATCACCTTGAGAAGCGAGTGAAAAGCTAAAAGCAAATACCAGCCATTTGAGCACCACGGCCCAAGCGGTGTGTACCTCCATCCGTGCTGAACACAAGCAACATACAGACCATCAACTAAACATGACTGAGCTCCAGGAAAAACAACGTCCCCCACATACAGCATGAGTCCGCTTGAAAGTCTGGATGCAACCTTAGGGGAGGTTTCATCACGTCGAATCACCGACATGCAACCCCAGCCGTGGCATCCGTACCCATCTCTGGCCTCTCTCCATCGGAGTGGCCCTCAGAGGTGCGTCGACCACGTCCAGGCGTATGGCTCCGTCCCACGTCGGCTACGCTGACCACCTGCCCAGCTGAGCGTCTCACTCCGGTTGTCTTTAGCCACTTAATTAATCCAGAATAACAACCACCCGTTTCCAATTCCACACTCCAGACTCACAGGTAACAAAACCGTCAATTTATTGAAAGTATAACTGTGTGTGTGGGGATCTATTCTTTTGCTGCCAGACCTTACGCACAAAAGTGTCTTACGGAGGCGCTAATCTGTTATTAATTGGTGTTAAGCGACCTCAAGCGAGGAGTGGAAGTCCTTATCTGTCCCAGTTTCTCACCGGCACCTCAGGATCTGTTGGGTGCTGTCCCTATTTTAGCCTCCGCTGGTTTTTAAGTACCACCTTCGCTTGCTGAATCTTGGTGCAATCTCTGCGCGTCTGTATTTGTTTGCAGGTGCCGCCTCCGTCTCCCTGTCAACCCGTCCCAGTTTTAGGCCAGTCCGTGCGCTGGATGGCAGATTTCCCCCGCATACCCGGGTGTCCTAAATGTCTTTGCATCCGTTTCTCCTACCGATCGGAGAGGGGATGGCCAGCCCCAGCGCTGCCTTTCGCCCCTTCTCCCTCTCTCCAAATCACATCCAGACCCACAAACCAACCAACCAACCCAACCTCTACTTTGAAGGGGGTGGGAGAGGGGGGTGGCTGGCGCCACTCCGGTTCCTCCCGCGGCCACCTGCCAATCCGGATCGCTTTGCAAAGTCTAACAACAAGTTCGCCACTCACCTTCCCCGGGGTCTTTCCGGCGGCACCTGGGGCATCGTCAGCGTTTTGCGCCCTTGCAGCTCCTCTCCTCCAGGACTCTCCAGGCGAGCCGAGGTCGGAGCCAAACCGAGTCTCTCTTCCCTCCTCCGGCACGTCCCGGCAGCTGGGGCGGAGGAGACGTTCCCGGAGCGGAGGCGGGAGCGCCAGGGGCGCCACCTCGTGGCCGCGGAGCGCCACCACCCGCGCAAGGAACGCCAGTATTCTTGGGGGGGGGGCGCTTTCAGACGTTACGCAGCGGAGAATGCGTGTTTGCTAGCACGTGTGCACGCAGGCTTGCCCTTAACGAAGGTCCCCCCAAGCCTGCTTCGCGCAGGCCTATGCATCACTTGATGAGCTGCACTTGATTATTACCTGTAAGGTAGGATGACCCTATGAAAAGGAGAACAGGGCTCCTGTATCTTTAACAGTTGCATAGAAAAGGGAATTTCAGCAGGTGTCATTTGTATATATGGAGAACCTGGTGGAATCCCCTCTTCATCACAACAGTTAAAGATGCAAGAGGTATACTAGAGTGACCAGATTCAAAAGAGGGCAGGGCACCTGCAGCTTTAACTGTTGTGAAGAAGAGGAAATTTCCCCAGGTTCCCCATATATACAAATGACACCTGCTGAAATTCCCTCTTCATCACCACAGTTAAAGCTGCAGGAGCTATACTAGAGTGACCAGATACAAAAGAGGGCAGGGCACCTGCAGCTTTAACTGTGGTGAGGAAGAGGGAATTTCACCAGGTTCTCCATTTATACAAATGACACCTGCTGAAATTCCCTTTTCAATACAACTGTTAAAGATACAGGAGCCATCCTCCTTTTCATATGGTCACCCTATGTAAGGCCTGCAAAATCTGTGAGCAGCCCTGTAGCTGGGAGCTAGGGGGGGGTCCCTCCCCCAGAATTTTCTCTGCCTCACCCCGATTATTATTTTTTTACAAATAATAAAAAAAAAACAAAAAACAACAAGAGTTTACAATGTTGTCTTGAAAAGGCTGGCAAATCAGATGACACCCCCCACCCCCATACACACACACATTGATTTGGCTGCACCTCCAAAACATTTAGGCTAAAAGTTTTTAGGGCATAAAATTGGTTTTAGATATATGTTGTTTCTGTGTGTGTTCCCTGCTTATATGCTTTTATGTAAATGGTTTTACAGTTTGTATAATGTATTTTTAATGGTTTTTAATTTTTGTGAACAGCTCAGAGAGCTTCCCGTATGGGGCAGTATGGAAATATAATAAAGGAATGAAAATGAATGAAAAAAGCAAAGGCAGCTGTGTTGGCCTGAGGGGGGGAAATCCAAAATCAACGTGCCTTTTTTTTTTTAAGGCCAACTGCACCCCCAAAATATGCAAGCTTTTGAGATCTCCATATTTCTTCATCAGGCAGGACGTTACCAAAATGGTAGATATGAAAGTCCTGTCTGGTGTTACATCCCATTCATACATTTGAGTCATTGCTTGATGTTGCAGCGAGTGATGAATGTGCATGTGCTCCCAGTTGAGGGTACAGCTAAAAGAGGACATCTTTCGTCTTCTTCTTTGCTGAGTTGTAAGTGACCACTCTAAAACAACCCTGTGAGGTAGGTTAGGCTGAGAGAGAGAGAGAGAGAGAGAGAGAGAGAAAACTGGCTCAGGTTCACCCAGTAAACTTCATGGCTATGTAAGGATTTGAACCCAGGTCTTCCTAGTGCTAGTCTGACAGCCGCCGCCGCCACCCCGCACCAGATGAGTTGGACTACAACTCCCACCATTTCTAGCAGAAGAAGTGGCAGCATGCAATTGTTTTTTGAGATGGGGCAATCATTTAAAAATACCATCCCCACCTGCAATTTGAAGTGGCATAGTCCAGCTTGCCTCACCAGGACTCTACCACCTTGTTGTGCTGCGTGTATAGCATCATTAAGCTGTCTTTCATTTGTTGCAGACCCTTCCCATGGCCAGAAAGTGCTAAGAAAACCCAATTCCCCACCCTTCAGGCTCAGGCAAACCTATTCCCCACTCACCCCATACGTCATGACGAAGACACAAACACAAAGAAGGCAACTTTTATTATTATTATTTAAATCTTATTCCACAAGAAACAATGTCCACATGATTTTGTATTACAATTCGTATTAAATAATACTGTGTTAAATATAAAATAGTTATTATTTTTTAACAAGAGACACGTGGTTTAAAATACAAGACGTTTTGTTTTTCTGTGTAGTTTTTTTTTAATCACTCAGAAAGTTTTATTCACAGACATTCTTCTAAAGTGTACAAATTCAAGAAAAGTTAGTAGAAAACAATAGGACAATCATAATGACCCCTCCTCGCCCCCTGATTACATGATAGAAAGGATCTTACAAGGCATAAAAATATCCAGAAATAGATAAAAATCAAGATTTCAGGAACTCTAAGGTTGCCAGGATGCCATATAGTATAAGGGGGGATTTTCAGGGGGTGGAAAATGTGTAAATTTTGCACCGGGATTTCAACTGGCTCATATTATTATTAACATGCAGAAATGCTATCCTCCTTCTATTTCTGATGTTCAGGCCTGCATGCCGATCCTTATGTTGCTAAAATGACACCAAGCACACCCAAGAAGCCGGGCCTGTGGAATGGCTGTTTGCAGAAGTAGAAAAATACCATTTAGGAAAAACCGTCCTAATGGGGGGAATCCCAAAAACAGCCCAATAAGGACAGAGCCTGCTAAATGGCCAGGGAGGGGAAGGAAAACTGGTAGGGAGGAAGAATAGGATGAAGTAACTGGGATTCTCAACAGCAGCATTCCACGCTGCAAGATTTTGTTGCAGGTCCCACTAGTCATTTTTACCAGTCCCATTGAACTTAGCAGGACTCAACGTTGAAGGAATGGATCAAAATGGCTTCAATGCAATTGCTGCAATTTATTTGCTTCATAGATACACGAGCTGGCCAACACAAGCAGCAGTTTGAGGTAGTAGAATTGCGACACAGGAGAGCGGGCATGACCATTTTAGACCACAGCTGATGGGAATATCACTTTCCAAAAGCACCCCAATAGTAAAAAATAAATAAAAACAAATCCCTGCAAGTAGAAAGTGTGCACATCAGAAGGGGAAAGGCCCTGTCTCTGCTGTGCTAGTTTTCTAATTGCAAGGAATCATTGAAAAATGTGGGGGGGGGGGAGACCCTGCAATCTGAAGTAATACAAAATATTCGACTACATCAGGACTCTGCTGGTGTAGAGCCAACGTCACTTAAAGCCGGTTCACACAATAAGATTCCCCCCCCCCTTCTCTGAGTGAGAAGGCTCAAGGACCCTCAGGTTTACGCAGATCATGTCAGCCAGCGCTTTCCCATCAAGGCAAGCATTGGAAAAGCAATGGAGAAATCCACACTGGACACAGTGGCAGTGATGAATGTGGGGGAAATAATAACTCCACCCGACCGTTCCACCAAGACAGGCACAGAGCACAAAGATTTGGAAATTCCCCAAACGTTGAAGCCCTAAGCCCTATTCAGGTGTTTTTGTTATCAGAATAAATAAACGCGCAAAGACGAGCCCGCTAGCTCTTCGTATTGAGAATGACCTTCTGCAGCACGTAGTCTTTTCTGTCTGTGTGATGGAGAAATGTGGAAAAATCAGGGTTCTACATCCAAAATTTGCCTTCTAGATCATGGAGCGCAATAGAAGAACATCTGACTAGAAGAAGAACACCTGAGTAGGTCTACAAAAAAAGCATTTTGCAGGAAACGGCACATATTTGTGGCTTGCGACTATAGTGTGTGTGTGTGTGTTACGTATTCAATATACCTGTTCTAACGTAGAAGGCTTGCCTACATTCCAAATGGCATTCGTTTTAAAAAGAGATTTGCATGATTAGACAAGACTTAAAAAAAAGAAGAGTTGCAAAGTAATAAAGGGCAGAGTATAGAAGGTCTATAGTCCGACGCAGCCCGACTGAGTGACAGGAAAGTGGATTCAGTTAGTCCTGGACAGTCGTGTCTTGAGCTGATGGTCAAATGCCTCAGCGCTACAGAGAATGTGCAAACCTAAAAGCATGTACTCATTCCCTAAGGACTCGTCCTCTTTCCTTTCACACTCAGTACATCAGCCTCTGAATGTCGCAGGAGAGGAGTTTTAGGCCTAGTCTACGTATGCAGCTAGAACGTGGTGGTAAGAACCCCGAAATGGCATTCTGCACTGTACCATTTCAGACTATGGATAGAGGCACCATTTTAATCCTTTCCCCCTATGTAAAAACAATTAAAATACGTATCAGAGAGAGAGGTTGACCGTCATCACATACGGGAAAATCGCGTTTGCTTACCGTCGCTTCTCCGCTCGCGCTTTTGTCCCTCATTACTTCCTCTTTTGAAAGAAGAAGTAAACAACGTGCACATGGCCCATTCAGGGAGCCGTTTTGATCTCGCTGCTTCTCCTGCACACAGCAGGAGATAGTGGCAACTCCTGTCTTCAAAAATAAGTCGGACTTATGGGGGAGGGGGTTGTTGTGCGAAGAAGGCTGGAAGAAGCAGGAGGCGCGTGGGAGGCAGACGATGTCGTGAGAGGGACCCGCGAAAAACCGTGAGTGCCCAGCAACGAGCATACAATAAAATGCTCGTCTGATGGCGCTTGAAGTTTCTAACTCCAGCTTGTGCTAGTTTTCTATTTACGGGGAATTTTTCACAGAGGGGAGAGTTTAAAACTGTGTTCCCTCATCCGTGGTCTGAAGTTCCACCTCCTCAAAATCAAAATGGCGGCTGCATGATGGTAAAAATATGAACTGGCTCAGTGTTTACCCATTTGCAGCGCTTTTATGGTACTCCCAAATCTCCTGCCCAGGAGATTTATATTTAATATTGGTATTAAGCAAGCCCCTGTTATGGAAAGTTGATCTCTCAGGGAAGGGACCTCTTATATTAAGAGTCTAAAGCCAGAGACTTGCTTTAGACTCATGCAGGCCACTCGTCAGCACAACCCAGCTCTGGGTTGGGATTTTCAGGTTTTGACTGGAAGGAGTCTCTTGGGGGTCTTTCCCAGACCTACCACCTTCAAATTGGAGAGAAGAGAGATGGGACTTGGGGTTTTCTGCATGGAAATCGTGGATGCTACCACAGAGCTTCAAGCCTCTTCCTGTGACACTTAAAGGCAGCCCCGTGGAAGACTTTCATAATTGCGCAATGGAGCTCTTTAGAGCAGACAAACATCTTTGGCCGGTCCAGCGATGCCTTGACCACATGGAAACGGCATTAACTGGTAGCCCTCAACCTCAATAACATCAGAACTGGACCTTATTCAAGGTTGGCCAGGTGTCCTTCTCGACAAGGAGACTCTTCAATTCGAAGAGTTGTCGGGGGTTAGTCCTCTGCTTGACGGCATCCCCTATTTGAAGGGCTGGTCCAGTCCAAATCCAGGCTTAAAGATAAAAGCCCCCCAAGAAGGGAGAGCAGCAGAGGCCACGGAGTTGCCCATCAGCAGCGCCTGGCTAGCAAACTCAACAGGCACACAAGTTGCCGTACCTTGTCAGTCTCCCGCACGACAGTTACACGTCTTGTTTTTATTTCTATTTAAACGATTGAGATGGTTTCTAAACGCTCATTCCTGCAGGTACATTAGCGTATGTGAACGTTATGCAAATTGGTGTCCTCTTTTGAGGTGATGCATTTCCTTTTGGGGGTGGGAGCAGGGTGATGTGGAAGCGGTCACCCTACCTAATTCCCATAGGTAAGAGGAGTCACATTTTCTCTCTCTGCTGGGCAAAGACAGCCAAGAGGAAAATGCCTAGGACAGAGCAGGGGGATGAGTTTGGGGAGGGGGGGAGGGAGAAACACCTTTTGGAATTCCGGCTGGGACAATGGAGCACATAAAAGAAGATTCAAATGCACCATTAGCCAGGGGGAGAAATGTGAAGAGGCCTCTGAGAGACCCTCTACAACAGCCTTCCTCAACCTGGGGCGCTCCAGATGTGTTGGACTGCATCTCCCAGAATGCCCCAGCCAGCCGGCTGGGGCATTCTGGGAGTTGTACTCCAACACATCTGGAGCACCCCAGGTTGAGGAAGGCTGCTCTACAAGGAATGTACAGACTTGTCTACTGAACACTGGCACAGAGAGAGAGAGAGAGAGAGAGAGAGAGAAGGTTTTCCCAGCAAACTCAAACTCTGAAAAGTCCTGGGAAAGATTCAAGTTTCCGAAAAGCGTAAGGCATGGTGACACCCGAGTCCCCAATCCATTCATGCGTGCGTGGACCCTACCCTAGTAAATTTCAGCGCGTCTTCCCTAATCTGCATGCCATTTCTTGAGGCTCTGGAATTCTTTTTAATGACATCCTTCGACGTCATGTTTTGAAAAGGGAAAGTGAAAAGGGCTGACATTCAACAACATTGAAAATCGGCACCTTTGGCTGGAATTTGGTGCTGTCCAACTAAGATCAGGAGTCGGGCATTAATAATTAGCTGGGAGAAACATGGGACAATCCCTCTGCTTTTTGCAGTTAGTAAAGGGCACAGAGGCCCCTTCTGGAATCCGTAGCTTTTAACACGTTACCTAAAAAGTAGACATGGCTTGATTCAAAGTGCATTACAGTTCAGTGAACAACACTAAAGTGCATTGGAGTGCATCCTATCCTTCTTTCTTTAGCTGTCAGCGGTTTTCTTATCTCTTCCACAAGGAATACTCTAACGAACGGAATGGCAATGGCCTAATGAAAAGATGGTGCTTTGGTGCCTCTCTGTCAGCACAGAGAAATGCTGCCAGTGCGAAGGGAGGGTTCTACAGCAAAGAGCACATGCTGTGCCCAGGCGGGCAAAATGCTGCTGCCACCAGTTCTCCCACCAACACAAGTAAGCATAAAGACCCGGCAGGGGAGATTCTGTGGGCGGAGCTCTACTGGCTCCTGAGCCGCTCCGTTCCACCAAACAGCTCCATTACACAGTGGTGTAGTGGAACCAAGCCTGCCGGGATGCAGCACTGACATTTTTTTATTAGCAGGGATGCTGCCGTCACCTGCCACCTCCTTCCGAATTCTGCTCCCGCCGAGCACAGCTGCTCTTCTCACAGGGGCCACAGGGTGGGAATGAACTTCCCCAACAAGAATATATCATTCCTGGTTATAATGCAAAGTGTTTTGCGGCAGCATGGGCCTGGATTGCTTCCCACCAGCTCCTAAGAACTAATGACGCCCAACGGATGGGTTTGACAGCTATTAAACCAAGCCCTGCGTTCCTCGGTTTTATTACGTACATGATGCGCCCCACGTAGTTTCGTTTCTCGGCCTCTTTTGTAGAACCTGTCGAGAAGAAGCCGTCAGATTATTTTTTCCGAGGTAGGCCAGTCTGGTCTCTTTTGATTGGCAGTGGCTCTACAGGGTATTGGCTAGAATTTTTCCCTACCATCTACTCATGCGGTCCTTTTTTCTAACTGGGAAGGCCGGGTATTGAACCTGGGGCCTTCTGCATGCACAGAGGTGGCTGTGCCTCTGAGCGATGGCCGTGCCTCAGGTTTTGCATTGTAAACATAAAGAATATAGATGGAAGGGCGTTGGGTGTTGCTGTTTTTAAATGAAACTAAGACCCAGTTCTCACTGAGGTGGTAAACTCGCATCTCGGCTGTACCACTTCAGACAACAGGTGGGGCCCCCAAATGACTGAATGTCTCTCCATGTCCCTGCATGTAGAAAACAAGCATATAAATTAGGAGGCTAAGCTAGACAATTTTCCTTCTAGCAAAAATAAGGAGAACCCTCCTGGATCAAGTCAAAGCCTGTCTAGTCCAGCGTTCTGTTCCCGCAGGGGCCATCCAGATCCACCCCCCTCACAAAAATGGGAAGCCCACCACAAGCAGGATATGAGGACGATAGCACCTTCCTGCTCATGTTGTTCACAACTGGCAAACAGAGGCATAGAGTTTCTGATCCTGGGGGTAATACATAGCCATCAAGGCAAGCAGCCATCAAGGCTGGTAGCCATTGACAGCTGTATCCTCCATGGATCTGTCTAACCCCTTTAAAGTGGTCTAAATAGTTGGTAGTGAATTCCATAGTCTTGACTACATCCTGTATGAAGAAGGAAAGGAAAGGAACCTCTCGTGCAAGCACTGAGTCATTACTGACTCTTGGAGGGATGCCAGCTTTCGCTGATGTTTTCTTGGCAGGCCTTATGGCGGGGTGGTTTGCCGTTGCCTTCCCCGGCCGTGATTACCTTTCCCCTAACCCTTCCTTTTATCAGGCCTGAATTCCCCCCACCATTCAGCTTCACTGGATGACACCAGGTGAGAGAAGGAGGAAAAATTAACCCCATTCACTTTCTCCACATTACGCACGCATTTATAAACCTCTGTCATAAATCCCCCTTTTTTCTAAGCCAAAAAGCCCCAAACTTTGTAACCTTTCCTCATAGGGGAGTCATCTCAGACCCAGGATCATTTTCCTTGTCATTTTCGGCAACTTTTCCAATCTACAGTATCTTTTTTTGAGTTGGGATAACCAGAACAGTATCCAGTATTCCAAGTATGGTTGTACCATAGATTTGTATAAAGGCATTACGATATTGGCAATTTTGTTTTTTGTATACCTTTCCTAATTTGCCTTTTTCACAGCAGTTGAGCACTGGGTTGACGTTTTCACGGAGCTGTCCGCCACGACCCCAAGATTCCTGTCCTAGTCAATCACTGCCAGCTCAGCTCCTATCTGTGCAGTTAGGATTATTATTATTTTGCCCCAGTGTGCATCGCTTTACACTTGCATCCATCGAACTGAATTTGCCATTTAATGCCCATTCGCCCAGTGCCTACTTTCAGAGGATTTTTTTAAAAAAAATTGTAGAACCATTCTATCATCTCAGTCCTCACCTGCCATCCAAAGTGGCACAGTTGAGAAATCGATGTACCATCTCATCTCCTAAGGCTTATGATTTTAGGGCTCTCTGGAATGCAGTAGACTATTTTGTAACCGTATCCCACATTTTATGGACTACAGATGCTTAGACCTTCACATCTTATCCTGTTCTTGTTTTGTCACATTCATAAACCCCAAAGTTACGAAGGCAGTTCCCCAAGGGAAAACTGCCTTCTTTTATCAAAAGACTTGGAAACAACTCAAATATACCACCAAGGTATCAATGAAAGACCACGCTGTCCAGACAAAGATGGAGGATTCCTATTCTGCAGCCTCCCAAGACCCATCCTAAGCACTCATCTGTCTGTTCCTTGATTGTCCAGACTGTGACATCACAGGAGCTAAGCCAATAACAGCCAGAGGAGCCATGGAGGCATCCCATGGCATCCCAAGCTTCTCTGTGATGCCTTAGAGTAGATCAGCCAACTAAGAGAAGATTTGAATGGGGTGATTGTAGAGAGAATGATAAGACAACAGTACTGATGAGCCCTAAATCGACTAATCAGTTCAAGTCAATGAATCCTCAGAACTGGATGCTTCCAAGTTTCATGGGAAAGAGGTCATCACTGATTCCCTCTGTCAATCACACCTAGGAATTGTTCGTTGCGTTACAAAACCTTTGCGTAAAAATAACCACTGCTAAGGTTCTTTTGTATGTAAAATAAAAATGAAATAAAAGCGAACCTTGAGGCCTATGGAGGATTGGCTGAGGAACCAATACTAAAGACCACCCTCTCCCATTGGAGGACCCGAAAAAGGATGAGGCAAAACAGGACAACCTCCCAGTAAGGATGAAAGGGAGAGAGTTCATGAGAAGAGCTTCCCAGATCTCCGTGTCTCTGAATCCTTAAGGCAACTGTCTACCTGGAGGTTTTAGCCTCAACAGTGTCCGGCCGATAGAGGTACCTCCAAATGGCATAATAATGGGTAGCGGCTCCAAGCGCCACAAAGAGGTGCCAGATGGCGTGAGCGAAGGGGATGCGTCCATCACTCTTGAAGAAGACGGTGCCCAGGCAGTAGAAAAAACCACCGGCAACCAGCTCTGAGAGGCCATCTGTGTTGGGCTGCAAGAAGCAGACATAAACATGGTTAGCAGGTGCAGGAACTAGATGTTACAGCAGGGGTGACAAACCTCTTTCAGCTGAATCCCATTGGGGGGCACAACCAAGTGGAAGACCAAAGGCAAAAGAGACATGGCCGAAATGCCAAAAACTGCAGCCTATTTCAGCTCAAAGCACTTACATTTTAGGAGAGGCATTCCAACCTTTAAGAACAGGACGGGAAAACATGCAAAAGCCAGGGATCCACCAAATGAGCGTTGGCTAGGGAAAGGTGGCATTGGCCATCTGCAGAATCCCGGAAGATCAGATCGGGGCCCTAGGTAGGCTAGATCTGGCCCGTGGGCCTGAGGTTCAACACCACTGTGTTACAGGGTCAACATGAGATTCCCAACCTCTGTTGACCACTTCATGTGAATGCAGGGCTGGCAATGAAGAAAAGGAGAGAAGCCCTGAGTGGAGAAAAGCAGCCTGGCACAGGATCTGATCTCATTCAGCAGCCTTGGGCTGCAACGACATGGAAGTGGCTACAGTGTGGTAGTAGCTTCATGACTAAAGTCCTCATAATCTGAGGACAGCAATTCAGACTCCGCCAGACACAGGGGAGCTGGTCCCTGAGGCCTTCCTGGAGAACAAGGAAGAAATTTCATGACCTCCCTCTGTAACTGATCCCTCTCTCTGAGGGTTCGGGCTCTTGGACCATGTCACAAGCCAGTAGTTGTAACCAAACAACAAGTTAAGGTGAAGGGCAAACCAGGGGGCAGGAGTGACAAGGAGACCAGAATTGAGGGAGGAAGAATAATTAAGGACACAGGAGCATGCCACAGCTCCAGAAGACAATCTTCCTCAAGCAAGGCTCAGTTGGAACAGGAGGTGTGGTCCATACACCTGCTTAGTTTCAGCAAAGCTGCAGCATAAAGTGGCTCCCAGATCATTTGTGGGACCACAACTGAACCCCTCCTCTTCTCCCTCCTCCTCCTTGTCCTCCTCCTCCTCCTTCTTTAAGATGCAAGAACAATATCGCTAAGGACCGAAGCGCTTCTCAAGGCCTTTGGGCTGGATGACTTACCATGGAAAGAATGACCACGGCAGGAAAGAAGCCCATGATCACGTAGCACACCAGTTCCACCAGCTTGTACCTGGAGGAAAGAAAGGCAATGTGATTTGAGAAGCAGCATAACCCTAACGTACCACCGAGGCCTAATCTACAACAAGCAGGACATTGCACTCTGAAAGCGGTATATAAAAGGCAGGACCCACACCAAGCAGGATATAGCACTATGAATGCGGTATGAAAGCAGTATATATGTGTCAATGGGCCCCAACAGTTGTCAGTGCACTTCAATGCCGCTACAAAGCAGTGGTGTGTGGCTCCTCTCACTTATATACTGCTTTCTTACTGCTTTCATAGTGCAATGCCCTGCTTGGTGTAGATTAGGCCTGTGACTTCCGTCCAGCCACTAAAACGCAGTATGCAAGCCGTCCCGGCAACCCACTCAGTCTGACTGGCCCTGCTAGGCTCAGGACAGAGCTTACACACACTCTCCACTTGTACAAAGAAAGCCCTGTGTGTGAACATACACACAACTGTATAGGGTGACCATATGAAAAGGAGGACAGGGCTCCAGTATCTTTAACAGTTGTATTGAAAAGGAAATTTCAGCAGGTGTCATTTGTATATATGGGGAACCTGGTGAAATTTCCTCTTCATCACAACAGTTAAAGCTGCAGATACCCTGCCCTCTTTTAAATCTGGTCATTCTAGTATAGTTCCTGCAGCTTTAACTGTTGTGATGAAGAGGGAATTTCACCAGGTTCTCCATATATACAAATGACACCTGCTGAAATTCACTTTTCTATGCAACTGCTAAAGATACAGGAGCCCTGTCCTCCTTTTCATAGGGTCAACTGTACCCATATAGGCCCTGTTGAAGGTGAGGAGTGGGGAACTCAGCAAAGGATTTTGCTCCATCCGGTCCATGCACTGAAAGGGACCAATGAATAAAGCAAAAGATCAGAGAGATAACACCGATAAACATAGATAGGCGTTCCCAGATGGAGATATGTCACATTCAACATAGCGACGGATGTTTTGCTAATAAGGAAATGAAACTGGAAGGCTGGCCGTTAAAAAAACACAAAATTTCTAATTTTAGATTAGAAAACTCAACCAATTAAAGACATTTTTGTTGATGAATCATTTGTCCTTTAACAGAAATCAGATGAATTTAAATAAAGCTGCATGTATTCCTAAGGAAGTGCCTTTATGATCCCTCAAAGGAAGTGAAAGATAATGTAGAATTTCATCAAACAGAACCTCATTTCTTTGTTAGATTACACAGTTCCACCACTCTCGGGGTTCTTTTACTGGGAAATAGGACAGATGAACTGGTTTGAAACTAATTTTAGTTTGTGGTATGGACAGGAAGACAAAAGACCGCCACAAACAGGAAGAACATCCTTTACTCCTTTTGCAGAGTATTTGATCAACGAAAAAAGAGCAGGGTTGGAATCTGCAGATTTATTTGTGATTCCATAAGGCACAAACTCCCTGCGAAAGTCACATTTTCAGTCTTTTCAAAGCAAGCGGCAGAGAGGATTAAAAAAAAATGTCTCTGTGAAATGTTTCGTTCCACAAGGGGGAGTTCTATGCCATCTTTGTGCCAGCTAGAAATAATTGTGAACAGCTAAATGGGTTTAGAGTTAGAGGATGCTTCAAGGCAGAGGGCTATTAACGCTTCCAGTCAAAAGACACGGTGAGCTTCTGCCATCTTCTCTCTCCTGGATTTTTTCAGCAGTAAGAAAAAAAAAGGCAGAAGAAGCAGTGGAAAAACACAGGAGAGTTACAAGGGAAGATAACTTCTGGACCCGTTGTCAAATTCCATGAACGAGATAGCGCCATCGTACATTACGAGCTTTGTCTGGAAGCACGCAGGACAGGCAAGACCTGCAATAAAATGTTGCAGCACGGAGAGCTCTTTCTCTCTCGCCAGCCGTTCCATTCCCTCCCGCTCCCTAATAGTCAGGCAGCATTCCACGGCCTCCGAGCCTGCTTTAGTTCTCGTTGATCTTGGGGGCCGATTGCCCCTTTAGGATATTTTCTAAAGATGTTTCATACAACCCGCGGCATGGGGTTCCCCCAAGCCTGCTGACACCTTCCCACTCATGCGCGAGCATTGCCATTTTGGCTACATCAGCAACGGCGCATTGGGAAGAGAGGGGATAAATGATGCTCCAATTAGGGATTTTAATGCTGTTGTCTGGAGCTGCCCCTTTCCAGCATGTAACTCCGCTGCTGAGGGAACTGCACTGGCTGCCTATTCACAACCGGGCCAGGTTTAAGGTTCTTGTACTTGTGTACAAAGCCCTAAACAACTTGGGACCAGGATACCTGAGAGAGAGCCTTCTCCCCTACCGACCTGCCCAGTCACTGAGGTCATCTGAGGGCATACTCCTGGTGGTTCCACCTAGACCCATCCTCCGATTGGAGTCCACCAGGGAAGAGCCTTCAGCGTGGTGGCCCCCCTCCAGGGGAATTCCCCACCTCTGGAGGTCAGGCAGGCGCCAACTTTGCATTCCTTTCAGCGCCTCCTGAAAACGTCATTATTCCAGCAAATGTTCACTGTACATTTTGCTTCTTTTAAAATCTATTTTAAAGTGTTTTATTCTGTTTTTATTTTATCTTGTACACCGCTCTGAAATTTTCAGTGGGGAGTGGTATCTAAATATTGTAAATAATAATAATAATAATAATAATAATAATAATAATAATAATAATAATAATTCTTCCCTGCCTCTCCGATAGGATCGAGGCGGGGAACAACAGCAAGCACATAGTACACACTGTTAAAAACATCCTAAAAACATCCTAAAAGCATCCTAAATAATAAATAAATAAATAAATAAATAAATAAATAAATGCACTATGCCAGTTCCAGGTTTTTGAGGGCCCTTGGGGAGCAGGAAGGTAGTGGCATCTCCTGCTTCTCCTTCTCACCATCACTGATGTCTGGGCCAGGTTGCGATGGTGAAGAGAAGGAGCAACTCCAGGGGGCCATTGACGGTGGGGCCCTGCTAGGGTGTGGGGCCTCAGGAGATGCCCAACCAGGCCGACCTTTGACGCCATCCCTCTGCAGGAGGCCTACTTGTTCAAGAATGCCTGGCACAGAATTTCAGTCAATGGCCGTATAACGTGCGAAACGTCCCTGCAACACACGTGCTCTCGCACCCCAACGATGCTCCCTCCCCAAACTCACCGTTCGTGGAAAAAGAAAACATAGACGGTCCCGACGGAGGCCATGATCCAAACGATCCAGCGCATGTGGGAAGCCCATGGGCCCAATTCCCGCAGGTTCAGCCTGGGAGAACAACAGAGACCAGCATTGAGTCCATTGAGAGAAACAGCAGCTGGGAAAGGAGGCCTGGACATCGAGCGAGAAACAAAACAAAATAAAACAAAAACAGAACAATTTCCAAAACTGCAATGGGTGGTTAGGTTTAAACGACAGAAATATGCCTATTTGGGGTGTGTGTAACGGTTCATGCTGATCAAATGGCCCTGATGGATCACGCGGGGGCCGTGGGCTTCATGCAAAGCTGGAGAAGAAAGCTGGCTGAAAAATGCTTCGGTGCAAAAAATGATGCAAGAGATTAAGAGAAATGTAAGAAGATCTCTGCTGAGGATGGGGAAGAGGGGTCCGTCTCATTCAACGTCCTGTTTCCTGCAGTGGCCAGCCAAATGCCTCCAGGAAGCCCACCCAAGCAGAGCTTGATAGCAGGACCCTCTCCCCACCAGCGCCTGGTTTTCGGAGATAGATTGCAGGACTGGCGCGAAGGGTAGGCCTTGTGGGGCACCCGTCGGGGGCCCACAGCCCAGGAGGGGGCCGACTGACAAGACCCACTTAGAGTTGCTCCTGCCTTTCACCGTCACAACCTGCTTGTTCTCCAGCCTCTTGCTCTGGCCCAGATGGTGGTGGTGGTGAGAAGTAGGAGGAGCAGGCCTACCTGTTCACTGGCTCTCTGCCTGTCAAGCAAGCAAGTGGCAGCCATGATGAGAAGGAGGAGGAGGAGCAAGAGCAGCTGGGGACAAGGGCAGTGAGGCTCCAAAAGCCCATCCTCCGCACTAGGTAGAATGGGCCTGATCCGGATCCTCAACTGTAGACCATCTTAGACAAGATAGCACTGCTTTGATGACACTCCCTACCATCACTTCATGACGCTAACATGAGCAGGGTTTGGGCCCTGAGGTGGCAAGATTTGGGTTTAAAAAAATGAATGGGGAAGGAATTGGATGCTTCTCTATCAAGCCCAGGCATGGAACCACTTTCCCTCTTCCCATATCCTTGAAAAGGCGTTCTGAAATTGACTAGCATTGAAAAGGCGTTCTGAAATTGACTAGCATTGAAAAGGCGTTCTGAAATTGACTAGCATTGAAAAGGCATTCTGAAATTGACTAGCATTGAAATTGACATCAGGCACCTTTCGGATGAATCAATTTCACTCCGAAGGAAATCTCCACGCTTTTCTCCTTTTGCAAGGACTGCTTCTGCAAATGTGTGGATCCGCAATTTTACTTTCGAAAACCCAAACAACAACAACAACATTGCTAAAAAGTTACAAATCTTTCCAGAAAGGTGGAGAATGATGGTGTGGGACATGGGGAATGCTCAACAAGCATTTGCAGCAGCCACACACAAAAAACAAGTCCATCGCAGCTGTGTTGGTAGAGCTTTCCCTGACGCTACTTGATGAAATGCTCCAAAATGCTGAATAGCCAGTTTCACCAGGGACACAAAAAGTGAGTAAGTGAGCGATGGCGCTTTTGCAACATCGTCTTTGAGTCTCTGAAAAGCGATGGGCTGCAGGACGCTGGTGTGAACTCACCAAGGGGCATAGGATGCTGCTATGAAGAAGTAGATTACCATCCTGTCAAACATGTGTAGGCAATGTTCTACAGTCCTGCAGAGAAAAAGAAAGAGAGTTCTGAGTCATACATGCAAATATATACATTATCAGCAGCCAAGTGTACAAACTGGTAGGGATGTGCTCCGCTTCTCCTTAGACCGGAGAAGCAGGAGCAGATCGGGGAGCTTCGCCTCTGCTTAAGGCGGAGGCGAAGAGGATCGGGGGAGCCGCGGAGCATTGCGGAGCGGATCGAGGTGAAGGCGGATCCTTCGCCTCGATCCGGAGCTCCTCAAAAAAGGTAAGGGGGGTTTACTTTGCCCTGTCGCTGCTGCCCATGCGGCGACAGCAGCAGAGCCAGGTAAGGGGGCAAGGGGGAGGGGGGTCTTACCTGCATCCGTCCGCGGTCCTGTGGCTGCTTCAACGGAGCCCGAGGACTCAAACAGTCCTCGGGCTCCATTGAAGCAGCTGCGGGTCCGCGGACGGACACAGGTAAGGGGGAGGAGGGAGGGGGGCCTTACCTTGCACCACTCCCCGCCACTGCAGAGCTCTGATTCGAAGCCGGAGCTCCACAGCGGAGTGGAGCGGCCCCTAGGCAGATCAAGGCAGGGCAGAGTGGGCCCGATCCGCAATTTGCGGATCGGGCGCGAAGAGGATCAGGGGTCCGTGCACATACCTACAAACTGGCTCCATATATAACAGAGGTAGGTAACTTGCACCTTTAATGCTTTATGTGGCCATCATCCTAATTACAAAAGTGCTCTTTAACACTAGCTGGGGAATGCTGGGAACTGTAGTTTTTTCCCCTATCTAAACATGCATAGGATTGCACCCTTCAACACTTTAAACTGATGGGTTATTGCATTTATGATGATGGACTTTAATTCTTGATTTTGTAAACCACTTCGATTTGGTAACCAGTATAACAATTGATGAACTAAAATAAGCAATAATTCAATATTGCCATAGGCCATAGAAGCTAGTCAGAGCAGATAACAATGGTCTAGATGAACCAATCATTAGCCTTGAGAAGAGAAGGCTGAGGGGAGACATGAAAGCACTCTTCAAATACTTGAAAGGTTGTCACACAGAGAAGGGCCAGGATCTCTTCTCAGTCATCCCAGAGTGCAGGACAGAGAATCATGGGCTCAAGCTACAGGAAGCCAGATTCCGTCTGGACAGCAAGGAAAACTTCCTGACTGTTAGAGCAGTACGACAATGGAACCAATGACCTAGGGAGGCTGTGGGCTCTCCCACACTAGAGGCATTCAAGAGGCAGCTGGACAGCCACCTTTCAGGTATGCTTTGAGGTGGATTCCTGCACTGAGCAGGGGGTTGGACTTGATGGCCTTAGAGGTCTCTTCCAACGCAACTGTTCTGTGATTCTATGAAGAGAGTTTCCTGTTTCCCTGTGCAAAATGCTGGCTCTTATACTCATGACGAATGGTGGAGCTCTGCCATCTTTGCCCACACTCGTAGCTGATGGCACAGTCACCTTAAATGCCTCTTCTTCCAAGAAATGGTGTGGAATATGGTGGAGACAATAAACAGTCCAGACAGCCCAAAGCCGTAGATCCATGCAGAGATGGTCTCCCATTGGTTGTCAGAGAGGATATGAAGGATGGAACTGCCCAGGATGCTTGGAATAATCCAGAACTAGAAGGGAGATGGGAAACATACATTTTTTGATCTACCTGATTTGGCAAAAAATGGCAGGTATCCTCTATCACCTTTCCCCGCTAGCATGCTTTTAAATGGTTTCTCATTGCTGACTGAATTCAGTAGGTGTGGCCACAGCTAAGAACACAAGAACAGCCTTTGCTGGATCAGACCGAGGGTCCATGTAGTCCCGCGTTCTGTTCCCCCATTGGTCAACCAGCTGCCTGTGGGAAGCCCACAGGTAGAACATGCGTCTGATAGCACCCTCTTCCTCACGTTCCTCAGCAACTGGCATACATCTCAGTTAACAACCTGAAAACGACACCCTTGCAAGTCCACTTACATGGTAAGAAAGAATCTTGTGGCACCTTAAAGACTCATCCATTCATTTGAGCCTAAGTTTTTGTGGTGCCTGTCCACTTCATCAGAGGCAGGAGGATGGACTTCAAGGTCCACAAAAGGGTAACATGTGAGAAGGACTCAATATTCCCTGGGACGCTTGCCCAGGGACCATCGGATGGCTCTCATTAGTGCCTTGCAACGCACCAAATTGGGGAAGGCAGATCTAATGCAACTTCCTACGCTAGAGCGAAGAGACAGACCACCTTCCTGTTCCTTCCCCCCGAACACCCGGCCCTCCTTCCACTCTCCAGAGAAATGCTGATCAGACTCACAGCGTGGGTGGCACAGTTAGCAGCGTGTTCGTACTCTGTCGGCTGGTACCTCCGGTTGGGCGGAACTCTGTGGTTCATAAACCTTGAACGAGAGATGGCAGAAGAGATAGAGAGAGAGAGAGAGAACGGGAACAGGTCAGCATGCGGATGTCCATGGCAAGGGACAAGATGTCTGGCAGGTCTGTTCGGTTTTGTCTGTTCTAACGAGAACAATAACGGAGCACGGGCTGGACACCTGATACCAATAAATACGAGAACTGCTTTCAGAGACAAAGAAAAGGAAGGTAGAACTCATTCGGCTACGATATCCGGCTACAGGTGCGCGTGGCGAGCGGTCAGAGAGCGTGGGAATGTGTAGCGCTCTCCTACGGATATGAACATGGACATAAACCTTCAACAGAGGTCCTGCTTGGTATTGGACCACCAGCTGAGATACAACAGGTGATGGTGCAGGACAAGGCCCTCTCACTGGTGGCCCCCTCACTGTGCAACGCCTGCCTCTTGAGTATCGATCAGGCCACCTTTGTTTTACTGATGGGTGAATTTAAATATTTTTAGGCCGCCTTTCAGAGCAAAGCCCTCGCAAGGCAGCTCAGGGAAACCGTCAAAAAATGCAACCGTTCAATGCAATGATCACAACCATCATCAAACAACCATTTTAAAACCGCAGCATAATTGAGTTAACCCAGCAGCATTAGACCGTGAAATTGGCACGGAAGTGTCAGACTTTCCGCTACCCCCTGAGGGATTCACACCTGCCAAATCTCAAGACAGGGAAAAAAAGACGGAGACCCTTTCCCCTAAAAAGACACCATTGCTGCTCCTGCCCGCTTTCCGATCTCAGGACAAGGCGTTACGATTTTGACGTGCCTTTGACTTGGATGGAAACGGATCCGTCAGTTTTGAATGTCTCTGGTGGTCTTGTTTCCTCCTGAATTTGGCAGGCTGGCATTTCATTCATAATTATGATGAAAGTATTTTATTAGCTTCTCGTGTGTGTGTGTGTGTGTTTCTGATTGATTGAGCATTATCCACCTTTTAGGGCCTACGTAATAAATTGATAAATACACTTCCCAGTGAATTACGCCCTGAAGCTATGGCGATACAGCAGAAAGAGTCAACGAATTTACATGGATGAAACTCAACCCTATTTATTAATCCCAGTAACGCCCCCCCTTCCTCTCCTCAAATCCACGTCCAAGCTAACAAAGAGACCTTTGGCTTGCTCCCACCCCCACTCCCCACCCCACCCCTGAGGTTGGATTTGCACATTTCTCAACGCAGCGCAACAAATATCTCACAAACAACAGCACATTATTCTGCCGTAATGGTTGCTCAGCAACCATTCCAGTCTCTCACTAGAAACCCCCCCTCCCCAATTTGGGTGCTTTTCATCTGTTGTTGGTGAAAGGGGGGGGGATCCTTTCTAAACTTCCCGGGCGTTCAGAGCTCCCAAAAATGATGTCACGGTTTCCACAGAAACACACGGGAGTCATTTAAAATACAATAAGTTAAAAGGTCGTCTAGCCCTCTTTCCAGTCGAACTCTGGAGAGACTTAAAATGAGACCGAGAAGAGTCACAGGACCGCAGTGACAAAAAAGACTGCATTTCTAACATTCCCCCCCCCTCTCCACCCCCCAAAAAAGTCCCTCACGTGGAAGAAACCCATAGCCTATGACATCGGTGAGCAGATTCCAGCCTTGCGGCATCACGTTTGATTTTTATTATTATATTATTATTATTTATTAAACTTATATACCGCTCCCATAGCCAGGGCTCTCTGGGCGGTTTACAGAAATTCTAAAATTGAGGTAAAAACAAGTGTACAAAATTTAAAACTCTAAAACACGGAACATACACACATAAAACATTAAAAACCGATTTAAAAACTAAACATGTGGGCAATTAGGATGTGCCGCCATATGCCTGGGCAAAGAGGAAAGTCTTAACCTGGCGCCGGAAAGATAGCAGCGTTGGCGCCAGGCGAGCCTCGTCAGGGAGATCGTTTCCATAGTCTGGGGGCCACCACCGAAAAGGCCCTGTCCCTCGTTGCCACACTCCGAGCCTCTCTCGGAGTAGGCACCCGGAGGAGGACCTTGGATGTTGAACGTAGTGACCGGGTATATTCACATCGGGAGAGGCGTTCCGTCAGGTATTGTGGTCCCAAGCCGTGTAAGGCTTTATAGGTCAAAACCAGCACCTTGAATTGGGCTTGGAAACATACAGGCAGCCAGTGCAAGCAGACCAGAGCAGGTGTTATATGGTCAAACCTTCTGGTTCCCGAAATCAATCTGGCCGCTGCATTTTTCACGAGCTGCAGCTTCCGAACCGTCTTCAAAGGCAGCCCTACGTAGAGCGCATTGCAGTAGTCTAACTCAGAGGTTACCAGAGCATGGACAACTGAAGCCAGGTTATCCCTGTCTAGATAGGGGTGTAGCTGGGCCACCAACCGGAGTTTGTAGAAAGCACTCCGTGCCACTGAGGTCACCTGAGCCTCAAGTGACAATGATGGGTCTAAAAGAACCCCCAAGCTACGAAGCTTTACTAGTACTCTGTGATCCACCTACTGGTGGTGGAGAGGTTAGAGTGTTGGGCTGGGACTCGGGAGATCCGGGTTCTAGTCCCTGCTCGGGCATGAAACTCACTGGGTGACTTTGGGCCAGGCACCGACTCTCAGCCCGACCTACCTCACAGAGTTGTTGTTGTGAGGATCAAACAGAGACAGCAAAATGTCTTGGAGGTAGGGTAGGCCATGAATGCCATTCTTATGGTTGGTTCCCCTCCCACGCACCCCGCACCTGGCGAATCAGTTGGCAATCTAATTGACTGACAGGATATTTTTTTTTTTTTTTGCTGTCTGATGCAAAGGGCAAGATGGAGCCCTGTTTCGCCCTGACCCCACCTTCTAGGTGCAGAAGCTGACCAGAACAGGGACTGAATTTTCTCACGACACTGCTGAAGGCACACTTGGGAGCAGGGCGTGGGGCAGGTTGTCTGGCTCACTACACCACTTTGCCCTCCAACACTTCACAGGGATGTGGCACTACCCCATCACCTGCCACCTGAGGCAGCTGCCTCACGCTGCTTAATGGTAGGGCCGGCCCCAATCTCAGCAACATTTACATGACTCCTTCATCCCCACACCCCTTTTATCCTCAAAACAATCCTGCAAGGGAGGTTAGGATGAGAGAAAGAGTGACAGGTTCAAGAGCACACCGTGAGCTCCGTGGCCGTGTGTGGGTCTTCCCAACCCTGGTGTTGACTCAGGCTTTCCTAACATGGCACCCTCCAGATGGGTGGGGCTACAACTCCCATCATCCACAATCAGCCTGGATTTGGGGTGGGGATTGTAATCCAACTTTGGCCACGCCAACACTGGCCATTGGCCATGTTAGTTGGATATGATGGGAACTGTGATCCATCTTTGGCCATGCCAACATTGGCCATTGGCCATGCCCATTGCCTAGATGGGAAGTGTAGAGCACCACATCTGGAAGACACCAGGAAGGCTGATCTATCTAACCACTACACTACACTGTCTCTTGCCTTTTTAAGCAGTAGCTTGATGCACGCACACACCGAGACAACAGACAGGTGAAGCTGCTCACAAGACAGAGAGGAACACGGCCAGCTGTCTAATTTAGCCTGAGCATCTGACCCACGGTTGAGAGGCTCACTACAGCTGGCCGGCTGAAAAGTTGGCAACCGTATCCATGTCAAAGATCTCGAGAGGACAGGCTTTTTCGTTCCTTTTCTTCTCTGCTGGGATTAATATGCACAGGTTGTTCTTCGTGGCCGCCGAAGGGCTTCTCCCAACCCTGCTCGGGGCTTGCCTTTTCCCAGCGTCTCCCAGGGAGAGCGGGAGAGCGAGGGATTTAGAAAGAATTACCTTGCGCTAACAGTTCTCTGGGCTCAGACACAAAGAGAGGTTTGTCCCACCGAATCAAAGAGAAATCCAAAGCCGGACTCCCGCGTTCCCTTTCGTTGTGCTTGCGTGTGCGCGTGCATTTTTGCTGACTTTGATTCGTGAAGGAAGCTGGGGCGCTGAATCCCAGGCGGGCCAGTGGGGTGGGGGTTTCTTTTTCAACTGTTACATGTACGTCCTCTTGGCAGGACAACACAGTGCAATGGTGAGAGCCCTCGCTTTGCATGTTCAAGGACGCAGGTTCAGTCTTGGCCATCTCAAAGTAAAAAAAAAAGATCTGGAAGCAGGAGCCAGGAAAGGCCTTAGCCTGAGACCGTGGTCCCAGGGCGTCCAATGTGGTGGAGGCCCCAACGTGCCCCACAGATGCCTCTCTCGGGGGCCCTGATGATATTAATTCTTCTTCTTTATTTCATTTCTATACTGCCCAATAGCCAAAGCGCTCTGGGTGGTTTAGAACAATTCATAAGGCAATGAAATACGGCATTGAAAGTGCAGCATAAAATGCATCATAAAGAGATCCAAAATGTGTGTGTGTGTGTGGAGGGAATTAGACAGCTAAAAAGAGTTTCAATAATAATAATAATAATAATAATAATAATAATAATAATAATAATAATTTATTTGTTACCTGCCTCTCCCTCCGGATCAAGGTGGGGTACAACACAAATGCAAATGCCACAAAATACATATAATTAAAACATTCAAAACTAATACATCATTAAAAGCAGCACATTATTAAAAGGCATCCTAAAATTCAACTGGGGAGGCCTGCCGGAAGAGATCAGTCTTTAGAGCTTGCTTAAAATCCGGAAGACTGTTAAGCTGACGAATCTCTCCCGGCAGGTCACTAGACCTGTTTAGATGACGGTTATAAATGCCCCTGTTCTACACCATTAAACCCCTGGAAGGAGAAGGAAGTCTTAACCTGGCACCGAAAGGATGACAATGTTGGCACCAAGTGGGCCTCTGTGCGGAGTTTATTCCACCGGGGGGGGGGGGGGGACACCACTGAGAAGGCCCTGTCCCTTGTTGCCACCTTCTGAGCCGGTGGCACTTGGAGGGAGGCCCCAGAAGTTGATTGAAGCGTCCAGGTAGGTTCAGGTCAGGACATTGCATTTCTTACGATTTCTTTAAATTACTGTTTTAAACTGGAAGGCTGGCATGGTGGAAAGGGAAGTGATGTTCTCTGTTATTTGGGTTCAAAAGAAGAGTTTTTGTGTTTTGGAGCTTCACCCCACCCACCGACGCCTTGTACTTCGTTTCTTGGGCAAGTGATTTTTCTCTTAGTCTCACCGGTTTGCCTTCTGGGCAATGAGTATTTTGTGACCAGCCAGAAGAACATCAGAAAAGCCATGTTGGATCAGACCAAGGGTCCATCTAGTCCAGCATTCTGTTCACACCGTGGCCAACCAGCTCTCAGTGGGACACTCACAAGAGGACACGAGGACAACCACCACAGTCATTGTACGCATCGGCAAGCGGGTGGGCTTGCGGCAACCATTTTGTGAGAGCGCTCACAACACACTCTCAAAATTCTAAAAGCGCTCACTGTCCCCGAAAGGTTAGGGAGCCCTGCCTTGAACAAGGCAGCAAGCCCATATACACCAGTTGCTGGGAAACGTGGGTGGGAGGGTGCTGTTGCACCCGTGTCCTGCTTGGGGGAACCTCTGTGAACAGAGTGCAGGACTAGATGGACCCTTGGTCTGATCCAGCAGGGCTCTTCTTATGATTGGAGCAAGAAATACTGAGCTGGGAAGCAGTCTGACCTTGTGTAAGGCAGCTTTCTAGGTACCTAACTTCATGTCCCACCACCAAAAGAGGCTCGACCAGCAGGTACACAAGACAGGTCCTTTTCTGCGGTGGCCCCCTAACATTGCAATCCCCTTCCCAAAGGAGGTGAAACTGGCCCCATCCCTGCTGCTAATTTAGGCAGTGGGGCGGCGGGGAGAACACCTTATTCCACTTGGCTTTGGTTTTTAACTGTATGACGGAAGCAATCCCTCTTACCAGGTATTTAATTTTAAATGCAGTAAAACTCATTCCTTAAAAGAAGAAGAAGAGATAAACAAGTGCCTTCAAGGAGCTTCGAAAGCCCTCCGAATCACCCCGAATCACTTTGGATTCGGATCCGAAGCAGTGCACAGCCCTGCTTTAAAGTCACCGTAGTTTGTTAAAGTGCATTCAGGTTGGTGGAAGCACATCTCACTTGACATCGGAAGCAGGCGGCTAGGTTTGCACCTCTTGTTAACCAACTCCTCTCGACAAGCTGCTCCGGCTAATGGAACATTCACTGCAAAGAACGGCCCTTTGTTCTTCTGTTTATCTGCATACAGCTAGCAGGTTGTCCTTCCCCTGGCGTTCTTTATCCTTTTGACCTGTAATCTTATAATGCTCTCACTGCAAGCTCTAGTAATAGGATTTCTGTCCTCTTTCCCCCACACACACACTGAGACACAGGCCACTTCTTGATAGGAAATTACGTAAGCCGACGGAAAACACATGTCATGAAACTACACCGCAGGCCCATGAAGTAGGCCTCAGAAAACGATGTCCCATTCACACCATCCTTTTTCTCCCGTTCAAAGAGGGTATTGCAGAGCGGAGGAAGATGCAGAGAAGGGTAACCAAAAGGATCAAGGATCTGGAGCATCTCTCCTGTGCGGAAAGTTTGCAACTTTTGGGCTTAGAAAGAAAGGCAAGTATGGAGGACAATAAAATCATGCATGGTGTGGGGAAAATGGATGGGACTTCTCCCTCTCCCATATTACTAGAATCCATGAAGTTGAATGGTGGGAGATTCAAGACCGAGAAAAGGAAGGACTTCTTTACCCAGCGCATAACTAAACTGTGGAATTTGAGACCACAAGATTCAGTGATGGCCACCAACCTGGACGGCTTTTAAAAAGGGATTAGAAAAATTCATGGCGTATAAGGCTATCAAGGGTTACTAGTCACAATGGCTATATATAATTCCACCAGTATCAGAGTCAATGACCTGGTTCACACATAATGACAATGCAGAGTATGGGTTGCTGTTGAAGCGTGAGTTATCATTATGTGCAAACTAGGGCTGTGCTCCACTCCGATTCAGATCGCGAATCCAGAGAGGAGCAACCCGATTTGCCTCTGCCAAAGGCAGATCCGAATCGGGTTGGGAGGGGTTTGCGGATTGAGACGAAGCGGTTTGCCTCCATCTGGAGCTCTGAACGCAGGTAAGGGGGAGGGGGGCTTACCTGCCTCCGTTGTGGTCCGGCACTGGCTTCAACTGAGGGCCAGGCCTCAAACCGGAAGAGCAGGCCGCAGCGACGGCGGCAGAGACAGGTAAGGGGGCAGGGGGAAGAGGGTCTTATTTGGCCCCCATTTTGCCCCCCCTTCCCCACTTACCTGCCTCCGCCATCCGCCACGGAGGAAAATAAGTAGGGAAGGGGGGGCCAAATCTTGATCCGCCCCTCCGGATCTCGCTCCCCTAAAGTGGATCGGCCCAATCTGAAAGTTCCGGATCAGGCCACAAAGCGGTTCGGGGGGTCCGTGCACAGCCCTAGTGCAAACCCTGCACTAAGGTTTAACTATGAATTGTTAACTGTGAACAATCCAGAGTTCACAACCCAACAACAAATCATGGGTTCTCCCCCTCTCAAAATGCACATTCTCATGCTTTAGCCTTTTGGGGGGAAATGTGCGTTTTTGGCTAGTTGCTTTTTTTTAAAAAAAATGATGTATTTTTCTATGACTAAATTTGCACAAAATTCCGGAGGTAAAAATTAAAAATCTGCCTGCAAGTCCACGGAATCCACGTGACGTGGGAAAAGCTGGTCTGCCACGGAATCCATGGATTGGATTCACAGAAATCCGAACTCATTTGATTCTGTGGTGGATTTCTCCAACATAACTGGAGATACTAAGGATTGGATCTGGGCTTGCCTACGTACAAAGCCATGCCTCCCAGAGCCAGCTGGAGGAGTACTGGAGGGCCCTGGTATAGAAGGGGGGCATCAGTGGGCACGATGCCAAAGGTCCCCTCAAGCCCAGTGCTGGTCTAGGTCATAGTGCAACGGTAGCGCACCTGCTTTGCCAGTAAAAGATTTGAGGTTCACCTTTGGCATCCCCAATTAAAAGGACCAGGTAGGAGATCACGAGGAAGTGGTCTGCAAGAGGGAGTGAGAGAAGCAGGCCGTATTGGACGAGATGCACAAAACAACCTGATATAAGGCAGCTTCCATTTATCCTAAGCAACAGAAACCGATGCTCTGTGGCATTCAAACCCAGGAGCTATGGGTTAATTGTGGGTTATACAACCCACAGTTAACCCACAATTTGTAGTTATCTAGGCTTGCTTCAGGATCTGTGGAGTTGTGAGTTTCTGTTTTGTTTTTAAAAATCAAACCAGAGAGAATTTCCAGCAAAAGTGACTAATGGAATAGTCTGCCGGCTTATGGGGGTCCTGCCAAGACACCTACACACGCACACTCAAAGGCACGCGCTGTGCCCTGTTTTGGAACGACCAACTGCCTCACAGAGGCTGCATTTGCATCCCGGCTCCTACGTGCCCAGATGGACCTCCAGGTTTTCAGAGATCGGCTCTACGCAGTCTCCGGCTTTCATGCGGCTCCCCTCCTCCCTCACCCCTGCCGAAGAAACACAGTCCCAAACCCATGGGAGTCTTGCTCGCACGACCAACGATCCGTTTGTCTCCCATGGAGTGGGGTTGTCAAACCCAAGGGGGAACGGCTGGTGGCTCCAATGTCAGTGGGGCAGAGAATCCACTCTGAATTTCAGTCAGAACCAGCCAAAACTCTAAATGAGATAGCAAGGTGCTGAACCTACTTTGGGGCTACATTTCAGCACCTTGGATAGCTTCTTTAGAATGCATTGTGCTGCCCGAACCCAGAAACTATGGGTTAATCATGGGTTAAACAACACACACAGTTAACCTACAATTAATAGTTATCTATGTTTGCCAAAAGGCCAGGATTATACTGACAAATCAGAATTATGCTCCAGGCCAGTTACCAGAACAGGAGAATGCAAAGTCAGAAATAAGCTGTGTGTTGAGTACTGTACTCACGCTTCTGTCTTTGATCCCCATGGAAACATTCTGCAGATGGTTAGAAGCACTCAGGTGAGAATACCGGTGAACAAAAACATGGATGTTTAAAATAAAAGTTGGCAACAGATGAGAAGGGAACCATATTCCCAAAACTCTGCCTTCCAAGTTCTGTTATAGAAGAGTAAAACTCACATTTTGTTTTGTGTAGCTCTTTTTTTAAAAAAAAATAGAATAAAATAAAATAGCAACTTCAATATAAAACGATAAAGTTACTAGTCCCTTGGTCATTCTAAGATCCCCAAAACGAGAGGATATTTTTTTTAAAAAAATAAAAAATTAGAAGCCCCTAAGACCGCTGCGTCAGTGATGCGAACAATAGGGTTGATTACACACCTTCATGACCCACTTACACCCAACAAGTGTGTAAGTGACAAAGAAGTGTAACTGACACCCGGTTGGGTGTTCGCAGGTCGTGCAAAACAACTGTAATCTATACCTCCAAGGTGGCAAGACCAGGAGGGGAGGAAGCAGCTGGAAAAACGGCCAACCAGAGGTGGTAAGATAAAGCCCCAGAAACCAGATCCATTTGTGCCTGGCGTGTAATTGACACGGCTGCTCTTCCATTTACGTCATGGCTGAATTTGGGCCCATGGCGCAGGAGGTAATCCATAATCCCTGGTAAGGAATGCTGCAACATCACCCAGTTATGAATGGAGCGGAAGCCTGCACAGCAACTGAGCCATGTTCAGGGACAGAGCGGAGCTGAAACTACTCGCCTCGTTCTGTGTCTGTGTGTGGCTGATGCCATTTTGGATCTTTGTGTGCGAGAGAGAGAGAGAGAGAGAGATTTGCACCATATCATTTCTGTGCTCCCCTTTTTTAGTCCCGTTCCACCACCACATCCATCTCCTTCCACCTCACAGTTCTTGGCTTCATTTGCCCGCTGGGATCTGAAGCTCTAGTCCTTTACTTGGCCATAAAGCTCACTGGGCGACTTTGGGACCGTCACTGACTCTCGACCTAACCTACCTCGCAGGGTTGTTGCATGGATAAGATGGCAAGGAGGAGGACCATGTACTCTTGGGTTCCTTCCAAGTTGGGGGAAAATGGTGAGATCTAATGGAATGATAAAATAAACAAAGCTGCTTGTTCGCCTGGTAACGGTTTTGGTGAGAAGGAGATGCCACAGCCCGTTGACTCGCCATCTCAAGCAAGCAAGCGGCAGAAATGGTGAGAGAGTGGTTGAGGGGCTATGACGGCGGGTGACAATGGTGGGGAGAAGAGACCCAGGGATGGTGTCTTGCTGGCACGGTCCCATCTCCAGCCCTGTCAAGATGCCTTTGCCACAAATAAGCAAGAAAAACTTATCTAGACCCCTTGTGGTTGAGACAATGAGACAGAAGAAAGGGGTGGATATCTTGGTGACCGTATCACAATCAATAATCACATATAATCTAAAGGTAAATGAAATACTTAAAATACCTTTAATGTAACGCGTTTGGTCTTGAACTGTTTTTATTGATGTTCTAATGCAATACTGTACAGTTTGAATATACTTGAACTATTTAGATTAGCAATTTTATTTAGTACATTAAAGGTATTTTAAGTATTTCATTTAACTTTATATTACATGTGATTATTGATTGTGATACGGTCACCAAGATATCCAACCCTTTCTTCTATCTCATTGAGATATCTTTGCCACCACGCTCACAACTTGGAAACTAGAAGTGTTCTTGATCATGGGACCTAGGGCATTTCCAGATGAGACCTAGGGGGATCTACACTACTGCTTTAAAGCGCTTTATAACAGTTTTGACAACTGTTGGTGCCCAGGACACACTGCATATACAGTTTTCAAAACGTTTTCAAAGTGCTTTAAAGCGCTTTAAAAGCAGTAGTGTAGATCCCCCCTTTCATTCTGCAATCAGTAGGCCTCATTCACAGAATTTTAAAGGGAGGGGAGGTGTCCAGATGACATTTTTGTAGTCCCAACATATCTGCAAGGCACTAGGTTGGGGAAAGCGGTATTATATATTTACAGTTGGTGCGGACGGAGAGAATCAGCTACGCACAGCATCCATATCTGCAAAGTGATAGAACAGCCTTGCTCAAGTCGGTGCCTTCCAGATGGGTTACACTATAACTCCCATCATGAGAATGATGGAGTCTGCAGTCCCAACACGTTGGGAAGGCAACAAGTTGAGGAAGGAAATTCTGGAGGCAAACCTCTCTGATTATACCCCAAGAACATAAGAAGAGCCCTGCTGTATCAGATCAAGGGCCCATGTAATGTAGCCCGTGTGGTGTAGTGGCTAGAGTGTCAGACTGGGAGTTGGGAGATCCAGGTTCTAGTCCCCACTCGGCCATGGAGACCCACTGGGTGACTTTGGGCCAGTCAGACCCTCAGCCCAACCCACCTCACAGGGTTGTTGTTGTGAGGATAAAGTGGAGAGGAGGAGAGGATTATGTATGCCTCCTTGGGTTCCTTGCAGGAAAAAAGGTGAGATATAAATGCAATAATAAATAAATAAATCTAATCCAGCATCTTTTTCAAACAGTGGTCACTCAGATGCCCATGGGAAGCCCACAAGCAGGACATTATTATTATTATTATTATTATTATTATTATTATTATTATTATTATTATTATCATCATTTATATACCACCCAATAACCGAAGCTCTCTGGGCAGTTTACATGAGTGCAACAGCACCCTCCTGCCCATGTTCCCCAGCAACTGGTGTACTAAAGAGGACAGCCTTTGACAATTAGGTAGAGGGAAGTGGCTGACCAGGCACACAGGAGCCAGGAGAACAGACAGTAGAGAGATCTACAATGGATTCAAATCCATTTGGACTTCGATGAATCCGGCCTCTGGATTGTGCAACAGACCAGCTTTTCCAAGTCTCACACATTCCATGGACTTGCAGAAAACTTTTCCATTATTAAGGGGGATGTGTGCTACTACTACATATTAAATAATGCTCATCAACCCAAGTGTGCATTCGCGCTAATGCGAATTAGCGCCAGCGGAACGAAATTCTGGTTAGAAAATAATAATCTGATTTTGTCAATGAGCAGATGATGGAATGAAGGATACCCAACAATCCATGAAAAACAGACAGAACTGGTTTAACTGAATCCGTGCATCCCTGCTCCGTGTGCCTTCTCCCTCTGGGCGTGATGTGGGACCTTGCCTAGGAGAAGGCAAACAAGCGGGTCGCAGTGACAGCAGCAAGGACGGTAGAGCACTACAGGTGCCATTTCGCCTCCCACCCTTCGGACTCTGGAGTCAACACCGGATTGACTCTGGATTCCCAGTGATGGCTAGTGAAGGAGCAATAAAGGATGAGGCCCACAAGACATTCCCACATAGTGTTGAAAGAAGACAAGGCTTTGGAAGATGGAGAGCAGGGAACATAGGTCCATTGGGAAGAGCCATTGCTCAGTGGTAGAATAGCTACTTTCAGCTTCGGGAGAGGGTTGGGATATTTGCATTGGAGGCTGTTCTGAAGCTTAGCTGCCATGTGGGTGGATTTCCAGGGGGATCACAGTTGGCGAGGGGAAGGTTAACCCCTGCTTCCCTGGGTACTGTGCAGTCCTTGTCTCTGCTCAGTCATCGCCACCCTCATTTGCAGTATACCACAACAACCGACCTTACAAGATTGTTGGAAGGCTAACAACCGCCACCAATAAGGTAACGTGAAGGCCTCTGAAGGCTGCAATCCTAAACACAGTTATTCAGCAGTCCCATCGGATTCAGGGGGACTCGTTTCTGAGAAAACATTTCTCTGGCTTCCCCACGTTCCTTCCTCATCACTTTCTTCCTTTTACGCTGTATCTTTTTAAATTGTAAGCCTGTAGGCAGAGACCATCTCGTTTTTACTTATTGCTTGTGAGCCGTTCTGGGAGCCTTTCCGGGCCATGGAGTGGGATTAAACATGCTTTAGAGAAATCATGAAATGCTTAGCATTACATTGTGACACTTTCCTGGTTACTTCCATCACCACCACCACGCTCTTAACAGTGCAAAAGGGGACTTACGCCCAACTTAAGAGCGAGACAGGACTTTGCTCCCAGAAATAAAATGGAGAGATGGATATCATCATCACATCATCATCATTATCATCATATATTTCTTACCTGCCTCTCCGATTGGATCAAGGCAGGGAACAACAGCAAAAATACGTAAAATACTGATTAAAAACAAAGTATACACTGTCAAAAAAAAAAAACATCGTAAGAGAATAAGAAGAGCCCTGCTGGATCAGACCAAGGGTCCATCTAGTCCAGCACTCTGTTCACACAATGGCCAATCAGCTGTCAACCAGGAACCCATAAGCAGGACATCAGTGCAACAGCACCCTCCCGCCCATGTTCCCCAGTAACTGCCTCTGATACTGGAGGTAGCACACAGCCATCAGGGCTAGTGGCTATTGACAGCTTTCTCCTACAGGAATTTATCCAACCCCTTTTTAAAGCATTCCACATTGGCGGCTGTCTTTGCATCTTGTGGCAGCGAATTCCACAGGAGTAGACGGAGAGGCAGTGTGGTGTAGTGGGTCGAGTGTTGCACCGGGACCTGGGAGATCCGGGTTGTAGTCCCCGCTGGGCTACAGAAAAAGTTCCCGGGACGCCTCTCAGCCTGGCCTACCTCTCAGGGCGGTTGTGAGGATGAAATGGAGCCGAGGAGGAGCACGCGAGCCGCAAGGGGACCCAAAAAGGTGGGATAGAAATGTAACGAGAATTAAAGAGACGTGTCTACTCAGAAGCAAGCCTCGACCAATTCAAGCAGGGGTGGGGGTGGGGGGTACGGCTAGAGACGACTGTAGCCCAAAACGCACACGCATGCACAGAGCCCTAAAACCCAAACCAAACCCACGAGCCTTTACCTTGCATATCTGGTCTTCTGAAAGTCCAGGAAACTGGATACGAACATCTTGGTAGTTCCATTGGAATCCAGCTTCGGTGGGGTCGGAGGGAAAGGGTGGCAAAGTCGGAGTAGCGACAGCGGGGGAGCGAGAGGGGAGTTGGGAAGCAGCAGCAGCCGCGCTCTCAGCTCCTGGGAGTCAGCCCAGGGGGTCGCTCCGGAGGGCGGACGTCGTCCTCGCCCTCGCCCGCTGGCGGATCCCGGAGGGGGCCCCCACCCACCAGGCTGCGCCCCGCCAGCGTCGGGGTGAACTTCATCCGCTCCCCCCGCCCCGATCCGGGCATGTGCCGGGGTAGCAGCAGCCGCGGCAGCTGGGTCAGGTGGTGGCGCCGCCGTCTTTCCTGGCTCGCTTCTCCAGGAGCTGCGATCGAGATGGGGATTTTTAAAAGAAAGCCAAATTCCTCCCCCCCTCCCACCAAAAAAAAGAAAGAAAAAATGGTGGAGGTGGGGAATTGGGAGAGTAAAAAGCGAGGATGAAGAGAAAGAGTATTTTTTTGTTGTTGTTTTTTAAAAGGATCAAGACAAATAAAGGCCAGTCTGGATTTCCCTCTGCTCAACGCCCTGTTGCACAGGGGCGCGATGGATATGGGGAGGGGGGGGGGAGAGAATAATAATAAAATAAAAAGGGAATCTCGCTTGCACACGGTGTAAGAAAGGCGGGGAGGGTGGGGGGACACCTGTGCTTGTGTCGTGATCGTGAAATTAACAAGATGATTAACCATCCGGAGAAGGAAAGGGGGGGAAGGGAGGGGGGAGGACAAAAATGAAAGAGAGAGAGAGAGAGAGAGAGAGAGAGAGAGAGAGAGGTGGCAAGAGAAAATTCCCACCGTGCACCAAGGGTCCAAAAACAACCTGTCCAATCGCTTGGTGGATCAGGCAGCTCGGGCTATAAATATAACACGCACGCAAGCGGATCAGATAGCAGCGGATTTGAATTTGGAACTGTAATTGGGAGTCGATTCGGCGCGAGGGAGGCGAGGAGGTGCGGATCGAGATTCTCAGAGAGCGCCCCCCCCCCCTTGGATCCGAGTTTGGGAGTACTGTGAGGAGACCTGCCTGCGACAACGCCCCGTCCCTCCCCCCCTCCCCGGGACCTCCACCCACCCACCCCCATGTACACCTATGCATGTTCATTCAGAAGTCCTGCTTGCTAAAAGTGCCAGCTTGTTATATGTGCTTTCTTAGGAGTAAGTCGACATTGGACTCCATGGGGGTCACTTCTGAGCAGATGTCCTTAGGACCGTCCTGTCAACGCGGGTAGCAATACTGCCTTGGGGCAGGAGCCGCCATGGGTCTGCTTAGAAGTAAGGCCCATGGAATTCAATGAGGAATCATTACTCCTAGGGAAGTGTAGGAGATGGCATCCTTTGCCTTCTAAATAAAGGCTGCAATCCTGTGCAAGATTAGATTAGACAGGAAAGAAAAAAAGAAGTCCTACAACTCTCAGCATCCCCCAGCATGACCCCAAGGACAGACTAAAGTCGCAGGCCGCTGGGTCAATCCACCTGTGTGTGTTTTCTCTATGTGTTTTGTAGGTTTCATACGCCTGTGCCCACGCATTAAGGACAGCGTCAGTCGCCCTGTTTTCTGACTCAACAACAAGAGCCATAGGTTGGTGAGTGCTAGGGGCAGGGTTTTCTCAGTGGTGGCCCCAGCCTTTTGGAACTCCATCACCAGCAAGGTATGTATGGCTTTATCATGATCCACCCTGTGAAGGCAGCAGGCTCAGAAAGTCGGGTTACAGATCTCTTAAATAAGTAAATAAATACATCTGTAACGTTAACGGGTATTAATTACCCATTCAAAGACAACAACACACACACACCCAAAATACTCTACAACTCTACAACTTTATTAGATTGTAAGCCTATGCGGCAGGGTCTTGCTATTTACTGTGTATAATCTGTACAGCACCATGTACATTGATGGTGCTATATAAATAATAATAATAATAATAATAATAATAATAATAATAATAATAATAATACTCTGCATTATTACAGAGACAGCTCACAACAATATATTGTAGCAAGGGATACATTGCAGCTTTTCCCCCTTAAAGGTTTTGTGTGTGTGTGTGTGTGTGTGTGTGTGTGTGTCTGTTTGATGATAAGAAAAATGATGGAAGAAGCAATGGGAAGTCCTGGGAGAGGGACAAACGGCAGAGGACAACATCTGGACTGCTTGCAAAAATTTGTGAATGAGGCAGGATGTTTGCACAATTAAAAGCTCCGTCTGGAAGCACCCACTGACTTTTGTACATAACTTTATGTAGTGCAGTCAGGTTGAATACAGAGAACCATAAGAACATGGTGAGAGCCAGTGTGGTGTAGTGGTTAGAGCAGGGTTGTGCAACTTATTCCCCTCGTGCCCTTATGGAATGAGGGCACGAGGTACCTGCCCGGACCCTAAGGTCATCCTCAGGGGTCCTTCTCCGCGAGCCCCTGCCAAAGGAAGTGAGGCAGATGGCTACCAAGAGGAGGGCCTTCTCTGCTGTGGCATCCCGGCTGTGGAATGAGCTCCCTAAGGAGGTTCGCTTGGCACCTACATTATATGCTTTTAGACACCAGGTGAAGAAGACCTTTTTATTCTCCCAGCATTTTAACAGTCTATAAATAAATTTTAACTTGATGTTTTAAATTTGTAATTTTGCATTGCTGCTGTTTTGATCTGGTTGAGCTTTTATATTGTATTTTATATTATGGTTTTATACTGTTGTTTTATACTTGGAATGGTTTTAATTTTTGTGAACCGCCCAGAGAGCTCCGGCTATTGGGTGGTATAGAAATGCAATAAATAAATAAATAAATAAATAAAATCTCCCCCACAAGGCCGGCCTAGCATCAACACTGTTATTGTGTTGGCCTCAGGCTTTTGGCAGTATATGATAGGGTTTTCATCAGGTCCTGAGTTTATTTATTGTTGACTGTTTAAAACTGCTGTGCGTGTGTGGTCTATGTATGTATGTAAACAGTTTTTATACCATGCTATAATATTGTGTGTTTAAGGCTTTTAATCTTTGTAAACCACCAAAAGAGCTTCAGCTATTGGATGGTATGGAAATGTCAAACAATGAATGAAATGAAATGTGCAGATCTACTTCGGACAGTGAAATGTCTTGGGTCGGCCCTGCGAACAGGCAGCCATGACAGTGGCAAGGAAGAGGCGGACCTTTTCAGGAAGGATGGTATGGTCCAGGGATGGCCTTTTGCCCGGCCTCCTCTCCCGACAAAAACCTGGAGCAAGCTCTGGCTGCAGAACGCTGAGAGTTTTATGCAACGTCTCCTCTACTCTGCCAACCAGCATAGATTCCATCCTTATATAAGCGCACACCAGTGGATGCGTTCAGACTGAATCCACCGGGGGATTTGTATTCCGGCTCTCTCCTTTCCACTTCAGTACCCTTCGCACGGAGAAGCGGGAAGGGAAGCGTTCACAGGACGAGTCTTAGAAAGTGCCCTCTTTCTCTTTCTCTTGGATCCATCTCTTCTGGGAAAAAACGTTGCTCTTTGGGGCCCACTCTCTTGCTCCCCGCCCTCTCCCCCCCCCTTCTCCTTCAGCCTTCCAGCCTTGCTCAGAAATGTGCAATCCAGCCTGGAAAACAGAACAGAACAGAATGGGCCGAGGCATGAGAACAGGAGGCTGGGAGGCCGTTCTCATTCATTCAGCAAAAAAGCAGGTCAGCTTTCTCTTGGCACATGAGACAACGGAGACTTTCCCAGGCCAGCGAAAGCTGGCCTGGTTGATCTCTCTGAGGGTGAAGAATTGACAACCGCGCCCACCCCCTCGAAAACCAAAAACTCATGCTCGTACTGTTTTACTGGAGCAGTCCCTATTTTATTTTATTTTATTTTATTTTATAGCACAGTCCATATTTTGTTGTTTGTTCTTGTCCCTGATTCATCCTGTCGGAGATGCCTTATTCAAATCTATTGCATTGTTCCAGGTCATGCCTCTGCCTCCTGTCTCAGGCTTCGGAGAGCCACTTCTGAATCGTGCCCCCCCGCCCGCCCCCCCAAAAAAGGAGGGAAAAGGGCACAAACTGGCATAAAATTTTCATCTGCTAATTTGTCGGTATAGATGCAGATTGAGAAATCATTATTATGCTTAAAACAGAAAGAGAGTAAATCTTGATGGGTTTATTTGGTAATTGTGCCTCCTGTTAGAAAGGCAATTAGCAGAGAAAAACAAAAAAAGGGAGAACAGAAAGTCTTACAGCTCCTAGCAAATGCTGGGAATTGTAGGACTTTTTCTGTCTAAACATGCATAGGATTGGGCCCTTAATTGGTTGACAGACCAGACCTAAAAAGAATGTATTAAAAGTTTTCTTTGGCTTTTTGTTCTATTATGAGCGAGCAGAACACACTTACCGTATTTGATCAATCGTAAGGACCAATATGACATTTTCTCCCAGGAGCAGTATCACATCGATGGCCCCAAGAAATGAGACCATTCAACTGGTGTATACATTTCCCCTTTTCATTGTAAACGGGATGCACGATGTCTTTATCAGGCAGCATTGCAACTAGGAATATGCCATAGTTTCAGGAGGATTTCCATTTGCCAAATTCTTTTCCAGTCCTGAGCAGCAGAATTTAAAAAACACAAAAATTCATCTGCCATTTTTTTGGCCATTCTTTCCAAAAGCATAATTTGCTAACTCTCGATAAGGACCATGGATGACCGACGTACTTGGAAGAAGTCCTGTTAGATTCAGTCAGGCTTACTTCTGTGTAAATAGACATAGATGTGCAAACAACCTGGGCCAAACAGAAACCCTAGACGAGGACTGCGTAAAGAATTGCACATGCTATCCCCTGGTGAACCTATCTCCTCAGCTTGGGGGACCACGGAGTTCGTCGGGGATGAGAGAAAGAGTGAAAGAGACCTGAAATAAACCACCGAGACAAAAATAGAATCAGTCCTAAGGGCAGAAGATGAGCTGAATGAAAAATAAGTTACTATTTTTAAAGCCTGGATGCGGTTGTTATGGCAACGAGTGTCTCGTGGAGCAGACAGCAGAAGAAGCGGAGGCCATGGGGACCTAGGATGTACTCCGCAGAATAGTGCTTTTGAATGGTGGGCTCTGTCTCGGGAGATAGATTCCAGCAGTCAATTGATGGAGAAGATTAGTGGTCATCCCTGGTGGACATTTGGACATTTTTCATGGTCTTTGTGCCAACTTGGCTCCAATGGTTTGACTTCTTCCATCCATTCCCTAAGGTAGCATACCCATTTTACATACGAAAATATGGATGCCCTTGTGAACTTTCAACCTTCTTCTCACACTAAGGATTGTGCCTTAGCCTCCCCATACAGACGTCCTTCTCCATGAGTCCCTGCCAAAGGAAGTGAGGCAGGTGGCTACTAGGAGGAGGGCTTTCTCTGCTGTGGCACCTCGGCTGTGGAACGAGCTCCATCGCCAGCTGAAGACCTTTTTATTTTCTCAGTATTGTAACACCTAATTTAACTTAAATTTTGCTGTTTTAATTCTGTATTTTTAACCTATATCAATTTCTGCCGTGTGGCTTTATCCTGGTTGTGCTTTTTATATTGTATTTTGTATTTGTGGTTTTAGACTGGTGGTTGTTTTATTATGCTTTTTATGGTTTTAATTTTTGTGAACCGCCTAGAGAGCTTCGGTTATTGGGTGGTATAAAAATGTAATAAATAAATAAATAAATAAATAAATTACACACATAGGGCTCTATCACACCTGTTGTTTTTCCTCTGGATTGTCTCTGCGTTTTTTACCTCTGTTTCATAAGCGCATCAAGGGCTCCATCACACACGGTCCCTTTCATGTGGGTTTTCACTTGTTTGCTCTTCCACTCCACCCCGCCCCTTCTCCTTCCTCCTCCAGTTCATTGGTTGTGGTACTCTGATGGGCGTGGCCTCTTTCTCCCCCTCGCTCTGGCTTCGTTTTCTCGCGATTACTTTTAAGGTTTCATCTGGGGCCCCGTTTCTATGGGCAATGGGGGGTTGAAGCACTAAAAAGTCTGTTCAATCAACTAATGAGTCGCTATGACGACCATGCTGGAGGAGGAGAACCGCTCTGTCCTCTCTTTCGTCATCAAGACTCCATTAGCACATGCCTCCAACAAAGGAAAAAACGAGAGGGGAAAATAATCCAGACTTTCCCCGTGCCAAAATAAAATACAACAAGGGGGGAAGGGGAAAGATGAGTATAGGACAGGGATGACATCACGAGAGTACCGCACTACAAAACCACATAACAGGAATGGCGAGTGTGCGATTAATTGCTGGTGCAATGGAGTTCATACACACTTGGTCCTTTCACACAGAAATCCACCCCTGGTATCCCTCAAACCTCACCAAGCCGTCTTCATTTCAGGACTCAGATTTAGAGGTTCTTTTTGTCGTTGCTATATTTTAATGTTTTAAACAATTGGGAGCCAGAAACCCAAGCAGATCCACTAAAAAACCACCCAGAGATCTAGCAGTGGATCCTAATCTACCTTCTTCACTAATCCTCCTGCAACAGATGATTAGAATGTATCATGAACTCCCGTTATAATCAGAAGAGGGGTATTTGCTCAGAGACATTTGGTAGCCTGCTGTTCTTAACTACACACAGTGGGGTCATTTTTGTACAGCTCTGTAACACACAAATCAGAGGAAATTGGTTGCTAGATGTGTGCAAGATAAAAGCAGGCCATCGGTACCAGGAGACGCATGTCACAGAAGACATTCCCCCCTAAACAGCAGTGCTTTAGTTACTGTTTAAAAACATGGACTGGACAAGGAGCAGTTTCTAGCATGCTGTTAAGGAAATGGGCCCGTACTTGAATGAAGATGGGATTGAGAAGAAGGAAAGAAGAACAGCAGAGAACATTTTTGGAAAGCCACATTCCTAAGTAAGTCCTTGATGGAGGTTGCGATGTCATCGGAGAAAGGTACGCCATTATTACACATGGGAGCGATTATACCTACAGCAAGCTTCCTATGGTAGCTTGGCATGTGCTGATTTAAAAGAAAAAGGGACTGTATGCTTTGGGTTAAATATCAATTAGAAAAAAGGTAACTGTCCTCCAAAACATTACTGACTGCTCAAAATGAACCACAGCGGTTGCGCCATGCAAAAACGGCAACTTGTAAATTCTAGTAACAGCCTTGCAGTCCAATCCTCTTTGTGTTTATGTGCTTAGTCAGAAGTTGCAGTCCAGTGGGGATGGCCGTAAGCCTCTGAACCCGGAAGTTTATGGTGATGCAATGCAGAGCGGGAGGAGCAGCGGAGGTGATCTTCCTGTCTGGGCTCCTCCTGCTCTGCATTTTAGCTAGACAGACTTTTTGCCCATCTAGCTGAAGTCTCGGGAAGGGAGGTTGAGGAGGACAGAGGATTCCTCATAAGTCATCTTCCCCAGTCGCCTGCCCTCCCTGCCCATGGGAACGCCCCTTTACCTTCTCTCTGCACCTGCTGCAAGGGGGGGGGCACTTGGACTCCTGCATCCAAGGTTGGAGCACTGTCTCTGACCTCGGATCCAGGAACCCAAACTATCCTAGGGCCTCCCAGACACTGTCTAGGGTCCATAGGCTTGCTCTCCCTGTTGTCATTTTCCTGTAGATGACTTTCAAAGACAGGCTCCAGTGTGAAAAGCTGAATCAGTACAGGTATTAATTGACTTAAGGCACAGAAAAAAGTCCTATAACTCCCAGCATTCTGCAGCCAGGCTGGCTGAAGGACGCTGGGAATTGTAGGACTTTTTCCTGTCTAAACATGCATAGGATTGCTCTCATAGATCCCAAAAGAGCAAGCTTGCCTGAAGATGCTGGGGAAAAAATACCATTATTTTTTAAGACGCTCAATGCATTTTGGTCCATTTTATTATTTACAGCCTTCCTCGAGGGTTCTAAAGAGAGAACCTGCCTTAATTGAATGTGTCAAAATAAATGTGTGAAATAAAACTTCACAAATATAATAAAATAATACACAATGCAGAAATTGCCTGTGTTTATTTACAAGTTCTTTTAAAAACCAACCAACCCAGAACTGTCTCGTATATGTGAAGACAGGCGGGTGAAATCATGAGAGTCGGGACAAAATTCTTGGAAGGCTTTTCGTGGAAGATGAGGCTCTCTCCATGACTAATAGTCAAGATGGCTAGGTACTACCTCCAGAATCAGAGGCACCACACCTAGAATACCAGTTGCTGTGAAACAAGGGAGCTCTCATGCCATGCTTTGGGGCTTCCCTTGGACATCTGGTTGTCCATTGTAGCAAACAGGATGATGGACTAGTTAAGGCTTTGCTCTTATCCAGCAGGTCTTTACTTATGTTCTTAAAGTACTCCCAAGTAAGCTTGCATGGGATTACTGGCTAAGGCTGCAAACCTGTATATTCACTTAGCTAAGAGTTAGCTTCCTTGAAATCCATGGGACTTACTTCTGCTTAGAAATATGTAGAACTGCACTACATAAAACACCTCAATTCATATTAGTGGGTTTGCAGACTTAATCCAGGGCAGGATCTACACTACAGCTTTATAATGGTTTATAACGGTTTTGACAACTGTTCGGGCTCTGGACACATTCCATATACCGTTTTCAAAACGTTTTTGAAGTGTGGTATCCTGCTTGGTATAGATTTGGCCCAGGCTACAAGGGTGTGTAGTAATGCATGTGGAGCCACAAGACAGAAGGGATGGCCTACTACTCAATGGACATGTTCAGAAGACACCTTAAACCATGGCTTTAACCATGGTGGTTATGCCAGAAAGCCAGGCTGTGTTCAGAAGATACCTTAAACCATGGCTTTAACCACGGTGGTTAAGCCAGAAAGCCAGGCTGTTTTCAGAAGACACCTTAAACCATGGCTTTAACCGCGGTGGTTAATGGCAATCCCGGCAGAAGGTAGTAAGGAAGCCTCCCCAAACTGGGTGCTCTCTAGACCCATTGGACTACAACTCTAATCATCCACAACCAGCTGGTTGGGGGTGGGTGGGAATGCAGTCCAGCACACATGGACAGCATCAAGTTGATGGGAGGCTATTCTGAAGCATAGAATCATAGAATAGTAGAGTTGGAAGTGGCCTATAAGGCCATCGAGTCCAACCCCCTGCTCAGTGCAGGAATCCACATTAAAGCATACCTGACAGATGGTTGCCCAGATGCCTCTTGAAGGCCTCTAGTGTGGGAGAGCCCACGACCTCCCTAGGTAACTGGTTCTATTGTCATACTGCTCTAACAGTCAGGAAGTTTTTCCTGATGTCTAGCCGGAATCTGGCTTCCTGTAACTTGAGCCCGTTATTCTGTGTCCTGCACTCTGGGATGATAGAGAAGAGATCTTGGCTCTCTCGATGGTAACAGAACTAGCCCCAAAACATAGAGAACAGATTTTGTGTGTGGGCTGTGCCACTAGTTGTAAATCTTTCATTTGCTATTAGCACCCTCTGATGGTATCAATCAGAACTGCGAAAAGAAAAGAAATACTAACGGTGTAGGAGATATGTGCTTGGGTGATAGGAGCAGGTGTAAGCAACACCAACATTCGGTGTCTTTTGGCAGTTGCTCATAGTCCTGGCAGGGCCCACAGCTGAAGTCTGTAGTGTCCCCCTTTAAAATAAAAACAGGCTCAAAGCTTCAGTCTGGATTGGCCACCTTACAGGAGCAAGAACTAAAAGTGTTGAAAGTGTAGTGCTACGCTGGTGATCCCTGATACAAAGAGAAATAGGTTCGTGGGTCCCAGGCTGTGCATATCTTTCGGTGTCAAAGCTAGGACCTTAAATTGGACCAGGAATCACAGAGATTGGCGTAGCAACTCAACCTGCATATGACACAGCTGCATGTGGGCAGCTGCATTTTTGAATGGACTGAAGCTTCTGAGTCGACTTCAAGGGCAGCCCCATGTGAAGCGCATTGCCGTAGTCAAGCCTGGAAATTAGGAATGCATGGATCGGTGTGGCACAGTCAACCCTGTCCACGAAGGGAACAGAACATCTCAAACATGGAGCTGGTGAAATACTTTTTTTAAATTAAAAAAAATGAATAAAAAATCAATGGCTTCTATCTGCTTCTTTTGATACACCGATTTATGTTTAAATACAGATATGCAGTACCATGTTATACATGTTTACTTGGAAGCAAGTGCCACTGTCTTCAATGGGGCTTACTCATGTATATGTTAAGGATGGCAGTTTTAGGCACAGCATCGCTGAATAGTGAATCAAGTCCATCTGATGATGTCCAACTAGGAGCTTGGGAAATTAACAAGCCCTTTCTCCGGCAAGGCTCTTGATTCAATTTTGCGGCTCTTTAATATCCATTCTCTTCCACCGCCATCTGTTATTCCTCATGCAAACCAATCCTGACATCCTCAGAAGAGGCTCTTGGGTAAGCAGATCTCTTCTTCTTATTAGCTAATGAAGAAGCCCACAGAGGCATCCCTTCTGTGGACCAAGAGGAGGGGCTGTTTTTAATCAGCTCGCAGTCCCCCGGCCTCATCTTCTGTCTGTCCGTCTCATTGATAATCCAATTCAGCTCAAGAGTTGATGAAGTTAGAAAGGAACAAAATAGCTTCCCGCTCCGCACTCAGTTTTTCTGTACATGAACATTAAACGTGTCTGGGAACCTGTTCACTGCAGAGGGATTCCTGGAGCTGTAATACAGTGAAAGCTTCTCTTAACCAATGCCCAATAGTTGCTTCTTTTTGGAAGGAGGTTATTATATGGATAAACTTTGTATTGGAACACTCTTTAATTTACTGGTGTACATGTCCTTTTAAATGATCTGTCTGCTTCCTGGAAGTTAATCCACAGTCAGTGCAAATGAATTCTCTGTGTCTTCTTTAGCTAAGAGCCCAATTCTATGGGGGTGGCTGTAAGCCTCTGAACTGGGAGGCTTATGGCCATCCAATCTAGAGCGGAAGAGTGGAAGAAGTGATATTCACCTCTGTGCTCCCACCACTCTACATTTTAGCTGGATGGGTGTTTTCACCTATCTAGTGTGGCATCAAGGAGGGGGAGGAAAGGACACTGGAGAGAGCTGGGACGAATATGGTGCAAACTGCCCCCTCTCCTCCCCCACCCACTGGTACACCCCTTTCCCCTCCTCTCTCCCCCAGCTGAGGGGGTGCGGAGCTTAGACCCCCAGATCCGAGGTCGGAGTGCTTCTTACTCTTGGATCCAGCCATCTGAAAAATGCTATGGCCACCCAAATGGTGTTTGGGGACCATAGAATTGCTCTCTAAAAAACTGATATTATAATATTGGAAGGATAAATGCTTACCTCCTATAATGCAATGAAGTGAAGATTACAACGCTTACATTTGAACGTGTGGTGTATAGACGCCATCTGCGAATGGATACGTATTTGGATATTTGGTCTGCTTCTATCGAAGTTTATGTATAATTCTTAGAAAGCTGCATTTTCACATACACACATTTCATATGCATGCATTGAAATGTATATATTCAAATTTATGTAGTTAATTTTTTTCTTCTTTGTTTTCTTTTGTAGAAAATTTACAATAAAAAGTTAATAATTCTTCTAAAGACCATGACCTAGGCTGTTTGGAAAGGCTGAAGCCTGACATATTTTCAAAGGGGAGTGACACCACACAATTGTGGGAATTGTAAAGTTAGCCCCAGTAAATCTCCAGGGAATACACAGCAGTCCGTACTGGCCACTGACCAAGACCCTTTGTCGAAACACGTTTGGCCTCTTTTTCCATGGTTTTAGCTACACATTGGTCTGTGCAATATGTTATTGCACTTTTAATGAAATATCATTGTTAATCCTTTTATATTTTTATATATTAAACATTATGGTTTCATTGTATATATATCCTTAACTTTTTTGTTGAGCATTGTAAACTTAGGGTGCACGACCTTTTCCAGCCCCAAAGGGCCACATTGCACATTAGCAGTGGGCCTGGTGGACACATGCTCATGTATGCACACAGGTGCACACCGAGCTGCTGGTGAGGCTGCTTTGGGGTTCACTGAGGGAGGGGAGCTAAAGCCCCCTCTTCCTTCCACCCACCCTCTGCACCCTAAGAGGCACTGCTCTTTTGCTCTGCCATTAGCAGCACGGAAACAACTATACGAGCTGCTTCCAGGTCAACAGGTGGCGAAAATGCCTTTAGCTTCCTCCCACTCCCAGCAAAACCGACTGGCATTGTTGCTTAGCAGCACGGAGGAAGTAATACCGGCTGCTTCTGGGTTGCTGGAAGAGGCTTTAGCCTCCTCCTCTTCCTGGCAACTGTAACCAGCATTGCTGCTTCTGTGTGATTAGCAGCATGAAAGCAGCAATACCCATAGTTGGGGGAGCAAACAGGTGACACAGTCTGCATCCAGGGGGCTGCACGAGACCCAGGACCGCAGATTGTGCTTCCTGCTAAATATTTCATCCACCAGTACTGTACTTTTCTTGAATAAGTAGCTTTAATGTCTTTTTTTTTTGTTTGGTGTGGTTTATTTTATTTATTTATTTATTTATTTATTAGCAATGTTTCTATACCGCTCCTCATTTGAAACAAATCCCAAAGCAGTTTACCAAAGAATAACACACACACACACACACACACACACACACAGAGTATTATCATGACATTGGTTCAAAGATAGCTCACGCCTGGGGGGGGGGATGTCCAAGTAAATGGATACGTTTTCAATAAATGCCTAAAACTTGCCAGTATTGAGGCCTGATGTACATCTATAATTCCACAGGATGGGGGCCACCACAGAAAAGGTCCATCTCCATGTTGTCACCAAACGGAAATTCATAGGCTGCAGCATGGACAACAGGGCATCCGTTGAGGATCATAGTGGCGTTGGAAGTTGGTATAGAGGGGAGACATTCCTTCTGGTAACTTGATCCTGAGTTGAATAGGACTTTGGCTCAGTAGCAATTAGTGTAGATCCCTTAGCACATGTGTATATGTGCATGGTCAGGCATCCCAGTCAATAACCTCTCCGCTGCATTCCAAACCGTCCCTAAGGGCAGCCCCACACAGAGTGCATTGCAGTCATCCAGTCCCAAGGTTACCAATGCATGGATCACAATGGCCAGTCTACCCTTGACCAGGATTGGGTGCAGCTGGCATCCCAGCCTAAGATCCTCAATGGCTACTAGTCCTGATGACTGTATGCTACCTCCAGCATAAGAGGCAATCTATGTACACCAGTTGCTGGGGAACATGGGCGGGAGGGTGCTGTTGCACTCATGTCCTGCTTGTGGGATTCACATGGGCCACTGTGTGAACAGAATGCTGGACCAGACAGACCCTTGGTCTGATCCAGCATGGCTCTCCTTAGGCCGGTACTAGCCACAGTACTAGCCTATACTTAGGCCTGTACTGGCCACTTGGGCCTCCAATGAAAGCACATGGAGCCAGGAACACCCCGAAATTGCAAAGCTGTTCCTTCAAAGGCAGCACAGCCCCAACCAGAACTAGTAACTCCCAGATATTTGACAGAATATTATAGGGTTTTCATGACAGGGATTTATTGTCGTCGTTATAATTTTTGTCTGTGATTTTTAAGAATATTGTTACTCTATTGATTTTTTTTTTAGGTTTTGATCTTCATCAACCGCCCAGAGAGCTGTGGCTAATATAGAAATGTAAGAGATGAAATGAAAATTCGCCTTATTCCCTGAGGTGGGAACCATTCACCCACGGTTATTTATTATTGATAAAATAATGAATAAATAATGGAGAAGCTCACGGCTGTTCATTCTCCCTTCTCCTTTAAAACCCTTTAATAATTGTTGTATAAACATTAATAATTGCTTGGCGTTCATTAATAATTGATTATTTTAATTGGGGTTTTTTTTATTAAAAAAATGCCATTTATGTCGGGCATCTTTTTGTTTTTTGAAATTGACCCTCCTGTCATGAGGTGTGTTTGGTTGGTTTTCCTCAGAACCTTTGCTAACATTGCAACAAACAAACAAGGGCTTAGTCAGGCAAAAGTCCTACAACTCCCAGCATGCCCTAGCATGCTGGGGCATGCTGGGAGTTGTAGGACTTTTGTCTGACTAAGTGTACATAGGATTGCGCTCTAAATGTGTGTGAGGGGGAGGAGTCACCCCAACTGATACCTCATCAAAAGCTCGCGCGCCAAAACAGACCGAGGGAGCAGAATACGCATGCGTAAAAAAAAAAAAAAAAAAAGGAGACTGGGCCATAATTTCGAGGAGCGCAGGCGCACTGGCGTTTTGGCGGCCGGCCCAGGATCTCTTTGGAGCCGGGACGCCTGCGCAGCGGCGAAAAGGATTATGGGGGCTGGGGGCGGGATGGCGCAGGCGCGTCGAGACTCCGGCCGCTACCGAAGCGTAAACAAGGCACTGCTGTGAGGGATGGGGAGGCGGCCGGAGCCGCGAAGGGCCCGGAGCCGCCGAGGCTGAGCCTCTCTTTCTCCGCCCGCCGGTGGGCCGGGGACAGGGGAGGGGGGCGTCCCGGGAGCGTCATGAACTTGGCCAGTCAGAGCGGCGAGGCCGGCGCCGGCCAACTGCTCTTCGCTAACTTCAACCAGGACAACACGTAAGAGGGGGCGTGGCCAGAGGGAGCCGGCACGAGCGCGCGGAGGGGAGGGGGGAAGAGGGAGAGCGTCAAGATTCCAAGGCCAGGTGGGCGCCGTGGGCGTGGCCAGGATGCCTTACCTGTGGTCACAGGTGTGTGTGTGCGCGCGCGCGCCTCTTAGAGCCCATCCAATGATAGTCCTATATAGAGTGGATCCATTGGAGTGAATAAGACTTAAGTTAGTTGCAAGTAACTGAAAGCCCATTCATTTCAATGGGTCTCCTCTAGGTAGGACTAACATTGGATCCTCCCCCTTGTTTGGAACGTGCTGCTGCCAGGCATCGATCCTGCGTGTGTTTTACTTGGGGTGGAGGCGGCAGGGCTTAACTTCTGAGTAAACCATGCGTAGGCAGTTGGGGCTTTGCTTCATAGCTGCAATCCCTGGTATGCTTCCTCAGGAGCAAGTGTCCGGTGGGGCTTAAGAAAGACATGGAGGAAAAGATCAAGGTTTGAGGGGCAAATTTGGTGATGTGTATGCCTCTGTCTGAAAATGGGGTGGGCAACTTGCGGCCCTCCAGATGTTTTGGTGTACAACTCTGATCGTCCCTCGTCATTGGCAAGACTGGCTAGGGCTGATGGGAGTTGTAGGCCAAGACATCTGGAAAGTCACAAATTGCCCACCTCTGGAAAGTGCAACCCTTACTTTGGTGGCTGTGACTGGAGTAAATATTGTTGAGCACAGTGGAACCTATGTTATGAAGGAGAACAGTAGTAACAGTGTTTAGAGCAGCCTTCTCCCAAATTGGCACGCTCCAGATGTGTTGGGACTCCAACTCTCAACATTCCCTAGAAAGTTGGCTTAGAGTGTTCAACTTGGGCTGTGAAGACTTGGGTTTCAAATCCCTGCTCAGCCACGAGGCTCATTGGATGATCTTGGATTAGTCATACTCTCTCAGCCTGACCTACCGCACAGGGTTGTGAGGACAAAATGCCGGATTAAGAACCATGTATGCCGCTTCGAGAACTTTGGAGGAGAGGCAGGATACAAGTGCCATACGTAAACGAAATAGTGAATAAAATAAATGTGTTATGTTGCACTGTCTGTGTATGTAGTGCTTTCAAAGAATGGTGGGGGCTACAGGGAAGGGTCCCTGCCCCCAAAGCTTGCTATCTAGAAAATGATAAAGGGGAGACAATAAAGCGAGTGCGGTGTTTTGTTGAGAGTGCTCAGCTAGGACTGGGGAAAGCGGGGTTTAAATCTCCACTTGGCCATAAATCATACTGGGTGACCCCGTTTCGGGCATGACCTCTCAGCCTAATCTACCTCACAGGGTTGTTGTGAGGGTATAAGGAGGGGGAGAACTATGTACATCTCCTTGAGCTCTTCTGAGTCAAGTTGGAATATGAACGTTGATGATGGTAACGATGACAAGAAATACAGGCATTGATAAACAGGGGAAGAATATGCCTGTTTTGTACACACACAGCCTTAGACAGATTGTGATATGGGGACTACAGAGTTATGTCAAAGACTTCATAGAAAAGGTTTTAAGGAAGGATTTGTGGTAGCTTAGATGGCCTCATGGAGGCATTTCCAGGCGAGCTTCTGAGTAATCGTATGAAGCTGCTTTTTAGACCAAGTCGGAATTCTGGTCGACTTGATCGAGCATTATCTACTCTTAACTCACAGAGGACATTCTTTGTGGGACTTGCTTTCAATTAAATGTGCGTAGGGTTGTAGCCTCAGAGACCAACGTTCCCCAGCATGGTGCCTTCCAGATGTTTTGCTAGCATGGCTACTGGACAGCAATTTGGGGAGTTTTTGAAACGGGAGAGTTCATACTGTAGTGACCGAGCACATGTTTTACATGTAAAAGGTTTCTGATTCAATCATTGGTATCTCTAGTTTAGAAGGAAGTTGCAGACCAACTGCAGGGAAGTTCTGTCTTTTTGCATAGACCGTCCTGGGCTAGATGTGTCACTGGTCTGACTCTGTTAAAAAAAAACTGATATGATATGACTGACCCTGCATACATGAGTTTACACTCTTCTCATCATTCATTAGTCTGGAATAATTCTACTCTCCTCACCAGTATGCAGTCTGTCAGAGCCCTGTCCCTCTCTTGTAAGAGGTCATTGAAAGTGCTGCAAACATCCAACCTTCTACCCTGTTTAATCCAGCCCACCAGCAGGTGTGACAGTATGAATGAACAATGCCAAGGAATATATCTCTTTGTTCAGTGATACTGAATTTGTACCCTGTGAGGTTAGTAACGAAAATCAGTGTTTCACTAGAAGTCCTCATTTGGTTGGCAAGTACTGTGGCACTGAGGAGAGAAATGTGGATGAGGTGGAGATCCTTTGGGGACTGCAATCCTGTGTCCATTTACCTGGGAGTAAACCCCATTGGACTCAGTTGGACTTCTGATTTGTATGGGATTGCAGTTTTTAGGGGTTCTAACGCCTCAGTCTAAAGCTGGCCAGCAAACCCGATCAAAAGCAACCAATTAGTACTCCTATTTTACAGCTGAGGAGCACTGAGGCCGAGAGAGATGCAATTGTCACAAGGCCGGTTATGGCATATCCCAGCCTTCTTCATCTTGGCCATTCTAGCTGCAGATGAAGACAGTTGTAGTCCAACATATCTGGAGGAGGCCCAGTTGGGGAAGGACACTTGGTGATCTACCAGTAGATTCCAATCTGCATTCTGCCCACCCCTGACCTAGGTCACAGCCTCTACTCTCTTGTTGCTGCACACTGTAAAGGATGAGGTGAGGGGTGGACAGGCCTTTTTTTTTCTATCAGGGAAGCGTCTTTGTCTCTGATCCTCTCATCGATGAGCTCCTGCTAAACTTCTAAGGGGATTCAGGATTCCCCAGAACACCATTTGAAACCATTAATATAAACAGCATCATAGTTATTTCTTTTTCAGCAGAATTAAGGAAACTGTGGCCTTCCAAATCTCATCATTCCTGGCCAGTGGTCGTGCAGGCCGGACTGATGGGAGTTGAAGTCCAGCAGTATCTGGAGGGCCACAGGATTCCCCCCTCCCCCAGTTTTTAAGCATGTCTGAATGTTTGTAGCTCTCCTCTATAGGTACCACCCAAATGTTAGGCATGTTGAAATCGGTAAGCACCCAAAAATTTGTCTGGATCACACCCGATGCCATGATGCATTTAGCAGTAGTAAGGGAAGGGCTTCTCTCCATTGCTTACTCAGATGTAAACCCTACTATATTAAGAGGGGCTTAATCCCATGTAAGAAAGCTGGTAGTTCGTTTGGACTGAACACCTCTAAATCAACTACCGTGTGTGTTTATATAACCAGGGCTCCCTTCCCTTCTCCTTATCTCCAAATACGTGGCTTTCTCTGCCAGATTCCGTGGTGGAGTGTGTATAACTTTACAAGCTGGGAATAGAACAAAACCGAAATGCTGCAGAGATCTTGCCTCATGAATTTAAAGCAGGGCTAATACTGAAATGCAAGGCAAGGAAGACCGAGTATGTAGCCAGAATCAAAGTGGTTTGAAATGCTGAACAGGTGATTGGTGGCGTAGTGATAATTGTGTGGTTCTCATTTAAGAAGGTATCTATTTTGTATGCGAATGGCCTATGGCCTTCACATTAATAAAATTACTACTACATTTAAGAAGGGAGGAGTATTTCCCACCGGAAGTGAATAACAGGAAATGATCAGGGTGAATCGGGCTGGTTTTGGAATGACTGTTCCCATTGTGTACATACTGTACAAAGGGCACACAGTTTTCTTCCTTGCTGACTCATTGAGTTTGAAAGGTCCAAGTAGTTTAATCTCCCCCTCAAAAGCTTGACCCTCAACCCTCGTCTCTCTCCCCCTCCTCCCATCAGCTTACATAATTTGGCCAGTGTATGTATTAAGAAACCCTTTACTGTGTAAGAAAGAGATCGCCATTAATAGAGGATCTTGAATGCATCTCCCTAGAGAGAAGGAAATAGCGGGGACTGGCTGGTATAGTCTAGTACAGCCTTCCCCAACTTGATGCTCTCCAGGTATTCCTGACCATTGGCCAGGCTGGCTGGGTCTGATGGGAGGGAAAGTCCCAACGACATCTGGAGGGCACCAGGTTGGGGAAAGCTAGTGTAGCAGGTAAGCTCATAGCTCCCCAGTTCAATTTTGCCTCTGCGAAAACGGCCTACTTCACAGGGATGTTGCAAGTCTTTTTGGATCACACATGTTAATTGGGTCTAATACTTGACATGCACTATATAAGATATCACAGAGCGTTAGCTTAAAAGTACTTTAGTATGTTTTTAGGGAGTTTTAACAATGTTATATTGCGTTTTGATTAACGTTTTATGTGTTTTATGCTGTTGTTGTTCCCCGCCTCAATCAGGATGGTGAGGCGGGTTAGATTTTTTTAAAAATAAATATAAATAAATAAATATTTAAAGATAACACATTGTATTGAAGCTAGGAAAGGATTGGATACTTACAATATGGGGGGGGGGAATCTTGAGTTTAGTTTGCAGGCTTAAAGCAAGCAAATAAAGTTTCCAAGGTTCTGAATCTCATGCCATTCTAAAAGCTCGTTCATTTAGGATGTAATAAGTAGGAGGATCGCTTCTGGTTAATTAGCAAGCCAGTATTGGGCACTGGATACCTCGGACAAGGAAAACTGAAGTTCAAATCCCTTCTCTGTCCTAAACGTCACAGTGTATATAGCCTTAGGCAACTTTCTCTCTCTTGGCCTAACCTCTGGATCTGGGCCTCACTATGAACTAGAGCAGGGATAGGCAATCTGGTACCCTCCAGATGTTTTGTACTACAGCTCCCATAATCTCTGAACATTGATCATCCTGGGTGAGGCATATAGGAGTCATTGTTTGAAACTTCTAGAGCAGGGGTCCCCAACCCCCGGGCCACGGACCGATACCGGTCCATGGCCTGTTAGGAACCGGGCTGTGCAGGTGAGCTGCTTTCACGCACACCCCACCCCCACCCTAGCGTACCTGGGTGCGGGGCGCCATCTCGTCTGCCCAGCCGAAGCGAAGCCAGGATGCTGGGGGGGGGCTTCCCAAAAACATCCCCTCAACCCCCCCCCCCCCGTGTCCGTGGAAAAATGGTCTTCCACGAAACCAATCCCTGGTGCCAAAAAGGTTGGGGACCACTGTTCTAGAGGGCACCAGATTGCCTGCCCAAGATGAGGACTCAACTTAAACTTCCGTCCGTACAAAAAGTTAAGGAACGATGTCTGAATTGGCAAACCAGAACGGAGCAGATGTTTTTGAGGTATGTTTGTAACCCACGGTTTAGCACAGGGATGGGCAATGTGTGCCTCTCCAGATGTTGGTGGACTGCAACTCCCATCAGCCCTAGTCAGCATGGCCAGTGGTGAGGAATGATGGGGTTTGCAGTCCAGCAACATCTGGAGGGACACATGTGTTCTGCCCCTGGTTTAGCATGAAGTTTGAACTAAGGCACCCTAGTTGCGGCAATTTTTCTACCTCTCGGGGCTGCTGCACCTAAAGACTGGTGTGCTGAGCATAAAGCAAATGCTGTTTTACTCATAAACTACACTGTTAACTAGAAAAGGTGGTTTCAATATAGTATTAATCTCACATTGCTAAGAATTATCCTCTAGCTAGCAGTGGAAAAACCTTCTGAGAGGTTGGTTGCCTAAAACCTCGGTTATGGCTTGGAATTTGAAATATTCGTCAGTTCTGTTCATAACTACTGCTACGTGCAGAGTAGCATACGGTAGGCCTGTAGAGTTTCTTTAGCAGCATTGTATACACTTAGCTAAATCCATGAGCCTTTGATTTCTGCCATTAGGCAGGGCTCTTGAGTTTTTGTTGAAAGTCGCCAGACCTTGCTGTTGAGGTACAAAGCTTTGTAAGTGTAACTTCACTCCAGGTTCACACTGGAGAAGTTTTCCAGTCTTCCTGTGGCAGAGGGATTGATTTCTGTAATTAGTGATATTAAATCCCCCATCAGCGGGTATGTTTTGAAAAACTATAAAAAGGACTTTTCTGTGAACAAATGCTTTCTACCTATGGTGGAAGTTATGGTTATGTTGGGGGGAAAATGTGTGGTTTCTTGTTAACGTTCTGTATCCTGTTTTGATCTTTTATGCATTTGGAGTCGGCATAGAAATATCGCAAGTCCTCCTGTTCGCAATTTCTCTCTCGTTGTTCTCTAACAGTGTCTGCTAATTGAAAACAAATTAGTAGGGTGTTCTCTGCAGTGGCCTCACACTTTAGGAACAAGCTTCCATCGGCAATACGCCGTGCTCCATCATTGCAGGCTTTTAAGAAGGCCTTGCAAATGCATTATTTTACCTTGGCCTATTCTTGATATGACTGCTGTTGTTGCTGGTTTTATTGTTGGTTCTTGTTCTTGTTTTTATCGCTATTTTACTGTGTGTTGAGTTTTTTGTCGCTTTTAACGTTTTAACTGATTTTATGTATTTTATTGCTGTAAGCCACCCTGGGAAGGCTTCGGCCCTAAAAGGCGGCCAAGAAATATTTTAAATAAATAAATAAATGCACAAACCCCTGCAAATAAATCCTTCAAACTTTTAAACTCCCACAAATGTGAGCACAGATCCAATCCTTATGTCCATGCCATCCATTCTTATGAGAGGGTGGGTAGGATTGAGGAATGGGCAAATATTTAAGGAAAAGGGTGTGTGTGGAGTATATGCGGCATGTTTCAGACCCCACTGAACTGGGAATTGTAAAATGAATGTACCAAAAGTTTGTTGTCAACATTACTCGTCAAACAATGGCCCCGTTCAGAAGACACCTTAAATTATGGCGTTAATCGCAGCGAATAAGGCTTTTTGCCATATTCGCAGTGGTAAAAACTGTGGTTTAAGATGTCTTCTGAATGGGGCCAGAGTGTATTTATAAAGATTTATACACATATTTGTAAATTGCAAAGTTTATGTATGATGTAATTTGGGACCTCTGCATTCAGAGACAATATCCCACTCAATCTTAGTTGCTGAGGAGCAGCAGCGCAAGGAAGCAAAGCATGTAAAATAATGTGGGTGGTGGACTCCAACCCTCTGCAGACAAAGTAAGAAAACAGAGCTAGAAAGAGAAGCCGTGTGCTAAAGGCTGTGGCCGTTGGCAGTGACCTTTCTCGGATACTTCCCCCCTCAAATTCTCTCCTGTTGTGATCTCCTTTGGGATGGAACTCTCTGCTGTGACAACTACCTGGACACAGCAGCCCCACATCCTTTCATAACATGTAGTACATGTTATGGTGGTGATGTTAGGTTCTCTATTTATTTTATTATTTATTTTATTGCGTTTCTGTATCACCCAATAGCCGAAGCTCTCTGCTGTCCTTTATGCCGTTGGCCGTGGCAATGACACCAGGCCTAAGATGGGTATTCCAGTGTGTTAAGGGGGCTCATGGAGAGGTCTGACCTGAGACTTCTGCTGGTTGTGATCATGTTTATTGTAACCCGTAGTACTGCTCTCAAGGCAGAGTGTAAACTTAAAATCTATATAATCCAATGAGGGGGGAATAATCTTTATGGTGTTTGCATTTGTGTTGTACCCCGCCTCAATCCAGAGGGAGAGGCGGGTAACAAATAAATATTATTATTATTCCTATTAATATGTCTAACCTGCTCATACAAGGGTGATTTACACACACACGCACACACACACACACACACTGCATTTGCAGAGCCTTGCTTGGGATGCCTGAGAGTTGTTACAACCACCTACAACCAAAGATTACTGTTGTGGGGTGGGGGTGGGGGAAGGGGGGGCGCACGCAAGGCAAAAGCACTTGCTGTGAGTGACTGAGCCTTCAAGTTGTGGAAGTGGCTCGGAGCGAGCGTTTTGCAACCGCAATATGTTTTCGTCTTCTGACAAGTGTAGTCTTAATTATTTATGCTCATATCTCACAGCATGTTCGTAATTGATCTGTGGTGCTGTTCGGAAGGGTAACGGAGGGTGCGTTTATTGCCAAGAAGAGGCCGTTTATCTTTCAAGCCGTTTCTACAGATCAGACCTCAAAATGGGGGCATTCCTTTCTTCTTGTTTTATTTTCTGTTCATAGACCCTCTTGGGATTTTTCGCGGTGGGTGGCATTCATGGAGGCAGTGTGATGGCAT